>NC_072492.1:22734928-24018678 GCF_027574615.1 Eptesicus fuscus | reverse complement strand
GCAAATTTATGACATTTACTTCAAGTAGCAAGTTTGCCTCTCTCTTGGTTATAGCTTTGAACTCAGTCGATATTAACTAAATTTCTTTCTATAAGATATATACGTTCACCTTGGTGATCTAAGTGAATCATCCCAGACAAGTTTTGAATAGTCTGTGTGAAATCAGCCAAGACTGGCATAGTACAGGGAATGGAAGCCTGGCTCTGGAATCAGAAGTACTAGGTTTGAGTACAAACCCTATTGGCATTGGGCAAGATCATTACTTCATTACATTATGTGGTAAGCATTTACATATCTACTGCATAGGGTAATTAGAAGTATTAAATTTGATATATGCTTGGACCATAAGAAACACAGAAAATATTAGCTATTAGTCTAGCATCCGAGAAATTGCCTAGTACATGAGAAACTCAACTACGATAACATTAACACTTGTTGAACACTTAGTATAAGATAGACACTTGTCGAAGCATCTTATATATAATCATTCATTTAACTGTTTGAATGGATTAACTAAAATGCATTCATCTATACAATATACAGATGATATATTGCTATTAAGATACTGAATGATGTGTATTGTCTGCTTAGGTGACTTTACCAGGTCTGTTTTCAGTGTTTTTGACTCAAAACATAATTCAGTCTTGACATGAAAGTGGACCTATTTCTCAGGCAGGCGCTTGTATCATCTGAGTCCAAAAAACATATTTATTGAATTACAATAAAAATGTATTCATTTATTATGAAAAAAAAAGTCAAATTATTTTAGTCCTCGTGATTCACATCTTCTCTCAATATAGACACACCTATAAATAAAACTAAATTATGATCAGAATGTTGTCTAAAGAGAATCAGAGTATAGAGACTTAGATAAATTATTTAATGGCTTAATGCACTTATCTCACAAAAAAGAGAGTTATTCGTAAAATTTGCCAGCTAAGTTTTACCTTGTCCTGGATGGATTTAGGGTGAATTCTGAAATCTTTATTTCTCTGTTGCTTCCATTGAGGCAAGCTAGCCTCTTTTTCTGACTGACATTTGAAGAAAATAATTATTACAGACTATCAGATTCTGAGAAGTCTCTGGCCTATGAGTCCTTTTGTCTTTTTAAGTTATTTGTACATATTGTTACCTTCAATCACTGACTATTGCTTAACAGAGTGCAGTGTTAGTTTCAAGTTTTTAAGAGGGCATCTCCCTGTACCTTCCAAGTACTGTATTTTCCGGCGTATAAGACGACTGGGCGTATAGAAGATTTTCCTTGGTTAAAAAGTCGTCTTATACGCCGGAAAATATGGTACCACATCTACAACAGATACCTGTCAATATGTATTATATGCAATTACTCATATCTAGAATTACAAAGCATTTTTCTTCCAATTATAACATTTCTGTGGCTTCTGGAGAGAAAAACAAAAGTGCATGTCTGAGAAGTATTATCAAGGATCTGAAATAAACATTTCTCATGGTTCTGGTTCATTACTATATTTAGACATTCTGACAAAATTGTAATTCGACTCTAAAATGTGCTGAATGGTCTGGCCTGTGTGGTTCAGTGGTTGAGCATCAACCCATGAACCAGGAGGTCATGGTTCAATTCCTGGTCAGGGCACATGCCCAAGTTGTGGACTCAATCCCTGGTAGTGGGCATGTAGGAGGCAGCCAATCTACATTTCTCTCTCATTGGTTTGTTCTCTCTCTCTCCCCCTGTCCCTTCTTCTCTCTGAAAACAATAAAAATGTATTTGAAAGAAAGAAAGAATACTAAATGACACTGAAGTTATCTGAAAAGTTAGTTGATTCAGCGTAGACTTTTAAATGGAATTACTTTTGTTTTTAATAATGTGGGTTTTTGTTTGTTTGTTTGTTTTTGCTAGGGCCATCTTTAACTCCATTAGTTTCTGCTAACAATCCTCTGATTTTTATTTCTTAGGTGTCTGTTAGCAAGGATTATGACTCAGTTGAGTCTATATCTGCAGTGCTAAGACCAGCATATGAATAAATTCTGATTAAATTAAACTATAACTCAATCATTAAATGGATGAGATAGCATCCAATAAAGGGAACTTCCATGATTCCTTTTTTAAGTGAAGAAATGCTATTTTTCTGCTTACCAATCCAGCTTTTCATTAAGAAACTCTATTATCCAGTCTAATACGGGAAAGGTTAGTTCTCCAGTATTCAAGTAAAAGAGCTATTGGTAGATATTCTATAATAGACTTGTTAATTTTCAAAATAAAAACAAGAAAAATATTAATGTAAAAAATATACAAAATGATCACACTTTGAATTCCAGCAGAACTTCTTTGGTTTTGGGGTCACTAATATCAGGACCTATTATGATTATATTATGGACATTTCAATTCAAAGACATACTGATCAACAAAACATGAAAAAGATCACCAATAAAATAAAAGAGTAAGTCCCAACTGTGAGTTGTATCAGAATCACTGTTAGGAACTCTATCTATGCAGTCCTTCTGAAATGGAATGTTCAGGGTGGAGGGCATATTCACTTAAAATGTTCAACTGATTCTTTTTTTTTTTTTTAATGTTTTTATTGATTTGAGAGAGAGAGAAAGGAAGAGGGAGAAAGAGAAACATTGGATCTGCTGCCTCCTGCATGCCCACTACTGGGGATCAAGTCATGTGCCTTGACTGGGAATTGACCTGGTTTCCTTTAGGTGCATGGGACAACGCTCAACCAACTGAGCCACACCGGCCAGGGCTCAATTGATTCTTATGTGCACTCTGAAGCATATGAATTAACAAATATCACCAAAAGAAGAGCTAGACACAAATTATTGCATTTAAGTATTTTATTCAATGACAAAATGGTGACCTAATTCATTGCAGAGGACTACCATAAACTAGTAGGGTCAATGATCCACATAGAACATTTCAGTAACTAAGGCATAGAAACAAGGGATGAGAAGGCTGGCCTCCTGTGAAAGCAGACAAGGCTTCCATTTCTCTGGAACTAGAAAAACCCGACCGGGGAAAAGAAAATAACCACAAAACAAACATTACTTCCCTCATCTGCCCACTGAGGCCTGAAATTCATTTTCTAGAGAACATTAAGTTTTATTCTACAATTAGAAATAACACTTAAATTCCTCTTCCAGCTATGATAGAGTAAGGAAACAAATTTCCACCCCCGCCCCTCCCCGCTCAAGCAATTAGAAAAACTAGGCGAAATATATGAAATTGTTTCCAGGCATTGAGCAGCAGGCATTGCAGGAAGCAGATCTTTGAGAGGAGAGACACAAAGAAGGTGAGCCCCGTGCTTCTCCCAACATCCAGGGAGGGGGAGGATGAAGAGAGCCTGGTGGTCTGGCTGAGTTAAGAAAACAGAATTTGCAGTGAGAGGAGGTCAGTCTGTAGACAAAATCGCCAGAGAAGAATGCTCTAGCAGGAGTGGGGTACCTTTTTTATCTGCCAAGAGTCATTTGGATACTTATAATATCATCTGCAGGCCATATAAAACTATCAACTAAAAATTAGCCTGCTATATTTGATCAAACATTTAATTAACTCACCTCTAATGCCTTGGCAGGGCCAGACCCAGTGATTTCACAGGTCTTATAGGGCCCACAGGCTGGATGTTCCCCACCCCGGGGAGGGTTTCACAGAGAGGGAAAATAATGCTGGCAATCTGCAGAGGACTGCCCTTGAGTCTGCGTACCGACGCACCCCTGCAGGTGGAACAATCCCCAGAGCCCACACAGGGCTGGGACTAGTTCCTATTCTCATTACCCAGAGTGAAAAGGCTTCTGATACACGGGCATTAGACAGGGTCTTCAGGAGGGTATTGCTTAGCAATGGGCCAAATTAGTCATGAACTGCAATCTGCCCCGGACCTGTCCTAACAGGTCTGAGAAACAAGACTCCACATGATCCAGCTGATGTGAAATAATTGTATCTCAGAAAGAAAAGAAAAGGAAAAAAAAAAAACAAAAAGAACCATAATATAAAAACCATTCAAGACCCAAATATGTAAAATTCATCATGTGTGCATCCAATAAAAAATTACCATGAAGCAGAAATATATGACCCATAGCCAGGAGAAAATTCAGACAATAGAAACAGATCCAGCCTGGCCGGCATGGCTCCGTGTGTGAGCATTGACCTATAGACCAACAACGAAGTAACTGACTCCGATCCTTGCAGCTAGTATGTGGTAGAAACTGGATTTGAATCTAGGTCTTACTTAGTCTATGTCATAGACTTTGGCAAACTCATTAGTCAACAGAGCCAAATATCAACAGTACAACGATTGAAATTTCTTTTGAGAGCCAAATTTTTTAAACTTAAACTTCTTCTAACGCCACTTCTTCAAAATAGACTCTCCCAGGTCATGGTATTTTGTGGAAGAGCCACACTAGAGGGGCCAAAGAACTGCATGTGGCTCGTGAGCCGCAGTTTGCCGACCACGGGTCTATGACATCTGCCAAGATCACACAAAGTCTTCGTAAAAGTATATTTTATGTATCGCTGCTTTTACTCAATGGCAATAGTTACTACATGATGGGGAGGGAGTTCACATGAGCTATTAGGCTTGGGACATGCTGATAAAAGAGTTATCTTTATCAGGGGACATTTTTAGTGATATTTAAAGAGGACATGTACACAACATATGACAGATATATTAGTATGTCACCCCCTAACTGTTTTCCTTTAAGGAACATCTCTTGGGACTGGTGTTCTGTGTAACATAATTTGGAAATCATTACATTACAATTTTCAAACCCTGGTGATGTCATAATTATTTCTTTCATGCTACAGAGGCATAGCACTATGTTCTCAAAACAGTTTCAATTAGGAAGCCACCATTTATGTATTCTGAGCATGGGAGATGTAAATTCTTTTACATCTGTGTGGTTTTATAATACTCCAGCCTCCTATAAACAGGAAGGAAAATCAGGTTAATAGTCACTTGAAAAAGAAAATCTACATTGCTGATGGTTACTTGAGCATGTGCTAATTACTGTTCCTTGTGTAGCTTTCCTGAATGCTTTATAAGACATGTACTGAATGCTGTTGATCCTTCTATCATATTGTTGCTTTCTAATTGACAGTTTCAAATACTGCTAAGGATTTCCAAGTCCCGCTCCACTTTCAGTAATGTTATTTTATTTTATTTTAAACAGAGCCACTTGTTCAGACCCTTCTAAAGTCCTCCACAGTAGATACTTAAGCTGGCTTTTCTAGTTTCCTGTCTGTAGTTTCCAAGTTCTTAGAGATATCATCTTTCACTCATAAAATTCTTTCAAAAAATAAGTTTCAAGAGAGCTGGTAACTCATAGAAGAGTGTTAAGCAATGGCTTCAGAGAATATGAACTATATCTGATGTAGAGGGTAGTGATGATGGTTTAGCAAAGTTTTAGCCCTTTCTTGTTTTATAAAATAATATGAACACGTTGGAAACAATTAGGATATAGAGAATAAAGCTTATGATTTCATTATTTTGATTGAATCATGATTGGTGTCTTGAGGTAATTCCTTTCTCTTCAGGCATATTTAGCCTCATTCTTGTCTGAGTTCCCTTCTAGTACTGTGTTCTGCTATTTCCCATAGGAGTACCTGGCCATTTTCCCATGGTGTTTCATGCTCTCCATGACCAGAACTTTAAGGACTCAAAAATATTTCAGTAATTTATTTAATTCCTTCTTGAAGAATGTTCAGAATATTTTCTACTTTTCTCTAAATGCTTTTGTAATGAACATATGGTGCATAAAGCTTTCCCCATATTTTGAAGTCTTTTAAGTGGAATTACCGGGTCAATGGCCATGAACATGTTTAAAGCTCTTGTGTTTATTATCAAATTGCTTTCTAAGAGGTTCTACTAATTTGTGATGCTACTATGTATATGTATGTTATTTAAGGACAATCTTACCATAAAGGCAACTCTCAAGGATGCTGGTTTATGCATCTCTGTATTTCCAGATTTTATTGACATTATGTATAATAGAAGATAATTAAAATATCAATAAATAAACCTTAAAGTAAATTCTTTTAAGAGCAAAATGTTTAATTGCCACCTTCTACACTCTTCTATATGTTGGGGCATTATGTACTATATATATATGTTGGTAGTGCTGTTACAGAGAATGGCAGTGCAGAAAGATTGGCTATTTTATTATGAATGGGACCAACCAGGAGAACAGGAAGCTATTGTTCAAAAGCCTGAACTCCCTTGATCCAGGGTTTGGGGGAGATTTTTAAGGCTAAGTGGGAACAGGTATGTGGAAGCATTGGTGGAGCAAGTATTAACTGGAGGACCTTGGAGCTTGGCTTTTTATGGTAAGGGGCATAAAAACAATCTTCCCAGCCCTCACTGGTGTTGTTCAGTGTTTAGAAGGTTAGCCCATGCACCGAAGGGTCTCGGGTTCCATTCCCAGTCAAGGGCAAATACCTGGTTGCAGGTGTGATGCTGGGCCCGTTTGGTGTGCATGTGGAAGGCAATCAGTCGATGTCTCTTTCACATCAATATTTCTCTCCTCCTCCTCCTCCTCCTCCTCCTCTCTCTCCTCCTCTCCCTTCCACTCTCTCTAAAAATCAATGGGAAAAATATCCTTGGGTGAAGATTAACAAACAAACAAAAAACAAAAACCCAGGATCTTCCTGAATAATGAACCCTCTGCTTCTGAAAGGATTCCTGTGTTCAAGTTCCGGTCATATGGTCCTTTGGTTCTGGGCACAGCTGGAGGAGGTCAGAGTTCTCTCCTGTGCTCATGCTTCAGCTGCATGACTTGCAGTTTTGGTCTGTCATCTCCAAAAAGCAATTAAGTACCTCCTTCCACAGGATAGGACCATTTTGAGCTGGTTCTGTGGTTACAGTACAGTAGAAATGCTTGGGGAGCTACCTACCAGCCCTCATTGATTCCCTGAGAGCTGCCATATCCAAGCCTCAGGTGAATGGGTGGTTCTTCTGTTGTAGGCGGTGGAATGACGCCTGTTATCTGACCAGTGGAGTCAGATTAAACCTGGGTTCAGCAACGTTAGCCCTTGGGTTCTGGCTAGGAAATAATTCAAAGCAAGACCCAAAATGTAAGAGAACATTTGTCGGGTAAATTACAGAGGTAGAAGTAATTCCTAGAAGAAATCGGCTTAGGAAAATGAGTTATGGAGGTCAAGGAAGGACCTTTGGAGCTTGGGAGTGAAGAAGCTAATGGTAATGTGCCTGAGTATGGGGAGAGGGAAGGGGACGGAAAAGAGAAAGGCATAGGCATGCTCCCAGGAGGGAGAGCGCACTGAGTCCTCCATCCTAAGGGTTTTAAGGGTGGAGACTTTAGGGGAGGACCCAGGGAAATATCTTAGTAGAATATTCAATAGCCTTCCAGGTGTGTCCATTCAGGGTTGTGGTCTCCACTGGTTGATTGGCCAGCACCAGGGCAGGAGGTCATTATTCCATGCAGCTGGTCCTGATGTCAGCAGTGGCTAGTTTTGCTGATCTGGGCCTAGAGCTGAAACACAACTGAGGCCTAGATGTTCTCTCTAGGGAGGAAAGGTCAGGGGGTCCAAACTGCTTACTAGGGGAGGAAAAGTCACCTGAGGGCTAGGCCCCACCCTATAATTGATTGTCCATTGCTTCCTAGGCATCTGGGGGTTTCCACCCTGATGACCTTCTGTACCTGGCCCGGCGTCCTTGCTCTGCTCATGTCGGCCTACAGCAAGCATGTCAAACTCACAGCCCATGGGTCGCATGCCTTATTTATTTGGCCCATGTTAGCCTTTGAGTTTGACGTGCTTGGCCTATAGCATCATGACCAGGATAGTATGCCTGTCTAGTGTTTTATGAAGTAGTCAGGTATTAGTTTAATAAATTTATTTTTGCTTAAAGTGTTGTCTATTACTTGTGACCAAAGGTCCTTGACTCAGGCAGGCAGACCAGAAACTGAAAGGGAGATGATATCTCTGCTGAGTCAAGTTGCTTCCCACCCAGTCACAATCTCCCAACTCCCCACCCCCACCCCCCCACTGCAGCCAGGAGCCAATGACTGTCGGATGCTCCCCTGCCTCCTGGGGCACAAATCTTGAGGTGTAGTAAATACTCCATAGCTTCCTGTGGGAATCAGGCTAAAACTGGAACTTCCCTTGAAATTGCACCTGCTTGGCTTTTCCCCCTTTTATGTCCTTCTTCTTCCACATCTTTACCTCTTTCTTCTAGGAGCATTTCCTGCAAATCATTAGCACTCAAAACCCTAGGCTCAGAGTCTGCTTTACCTCATTCTAAAGCTTACGTTGGAGGCCAGCTGGCATGGCTCAATGGTTGAGTGTCAACCTATGCACCAGGAGGTCATGGTTTGATTCCCAATCAGGACACATGCCTGGGTTGCAGGCTCAGCCCCTAGTGGGGGGTGTGCAGGAGGCAGCTGATCAATGATTCTTTCTCATCATTGATGTTTCTCTTTCTCTCCCTTCCTTCCTCTCTGAAATCAATAAAAAAGTATATATATATATATTAAAGCTTACTTTGGAAGAATGACAATTAAAGCATTATTATCCCTTTTAATCTGAAAACCAGATAAATTCTGACATATTAACTATGGGCCAGGCTTCTTCCTAGTAAGTAAAATTCTGTGCAATCTGCATACATTGCAACATGTATCTCTGTTGGGATCAGAATAATGCTTATAAATGGCACATCCTATGCTTTGGTTTAACTCGTTATACAATCATGGTACCCATACTCTGGGTAGAAATGATATAAACAATTAAGCAGCAAAGGGCCAGCTAAGTTATTTACTATACTTTAGACCATTCATAACACAACATTGTATAGCAGCCTATATTTTTAAAAGTACTCTCTTTTATGTCATCGCACTCTGTAAATTACTTTCCAGAAATCATAGAGTGAATAAGTAGTAGCTGGCAGAACCTAAGGATTTTAAATTTAAACTCTTGGATCATTTCTCAAAGTCCTGGTACAAATGATTAAACCTATTCTTTCCTGTCGTAGATGTTATATCACACATAATGGGTTCATCAGGGAAGACCGTTTTTTAAAGGTCTCAAGGTAAGCTGGATGGTACATGAAAGAGGGGCATGCTCCTTGTCTTGGAGAAGCTTACAATATAATGAAGACCGGAATTTTATTCATCTTAGCTGTGTTTATATGTTCACTTACGCCTCGAGGACTCTCAAATATTTCTTTGAGTAGCTTTTTTTCAAGAAGTGACAATCTGCTGTAGTAAGACTTAGAAGACATATTCCTGGCTTAATACAACTTTCAAACATTGGCATTTGATTTCCTCCTTGGTATATTAGGCACAGTTATAGTCAAGGTTTTTATAGTGTCTTAATCTCACAAGTAATTGTGCTAACACTCCCTTCAGCAAGAAATGGCGACTAAATCTAAGCCAAATCAGTACTTAACCAAATCACAAGGATATACTCCACCCAGAAAAAGCGTAGCTTCTAGACAAGTTCGGATTTCAATACGTTTTAAACTTTCTAGCTAAGACCTTACTTTCCAAGCTTTAAGACCTATGAATAAATACAGAGTCTCATGAAAATACAACTCTGATGATACAATCCTCACCTGTATTAAGAGATGATCCTTTAAGCCAAGAGCCTATTTCCTCTTCAAGTCTCTCTCTGCTTTATTCTTTTAACCACAGTTGCAGCCTCCCTCTCAATGTATCTTCCTCTGCTTTATTCTCTATTCCACCTCTGGGCCATCACTTTGAAATATAGAGCACCTGAAAAAACGGCCTCGAGAGAAGATATGATCCCTCAACATATTTTATGGGTGACTCTACAGGAGGGAGAAATAAAATTTTTTAAAAGCTTAAGATCTAATGAAAATGGGAACAAATCACAGTGGAATGCAGTTCCAGGTCCGAGCTACAAGCACAGAAGTTGAGTGTGCTTTATATTCCTAATGTCGGGAGCACACCGTGATTTAAAGTGGCCATTAAAGATTATGCAAAATGTGCAAAATTAATATGCATTGGTTTTTCTTTTGGTGAATCTCCTTTTATTTCACTGTCCTCGGATTTCCTGCCTTAATTTACCTGCCCCGTCAGTTAGCTTGAGTTCAGAAATGGCAAAGTCAACTTATTTGACCTCAGGATATTCCAGTTTAACTTGTTAACAGAAAGCACAGGGCAGCGTGAAAAGAGAGAAGAGCTTTGGCGAGGGTGGGGGACATCTGTGATACTGTCAAAAATAAATTAAAGTAACATAAAGCAAGGGGTTGAAATCATAGTTCTGTTACATACTGTTTTCCTTATATGAGTCATTCATTCTTTGGTTCCTCAGGCTTTCATAGATAAGTAGAAATAATAGCCACTTATTTATGTGCAAATACTGTGCAGTGTGAGATAGTTCATGTAAAGCATGTAGAATGCCTTGCAAGATGCCTGTCTTATTGTTATTTTTTTGCATTTTAACATTTTTATGTATTGGGGAAAATGATGCTGAAGATTAAAAATTGAATTGTAAATTATAAAGTAAGAATGAAGTCTCATAGTAAAGGGAAAAAATTGGTGAAATCTAAACGTACAGTTTAGTAGTAGTAATGTACTGATGTTGGTTTCTTATGCGTGACAAATAGAGCATGGTGCTTTTTTTAAAGAGAGTGGAAGGAAGGGGGAGAGGCAGAGAGAGAGAAACATCAGTGTTCGAGAGAACACCAATCAGTTGCCTCCCACACACATGCCCTGACCAGGGCTGGGGATCAAGCCTGTAACTGAGGTATATGACCTTGACCAGAATCAAACCCAGGACCCTTCAGTCTGCAGGCTGAGGCTCTACCCACTGAGCCAAACAAGCTAGGGCCATGCTCACCCTTTTAAGAAACTACCAAAAGGTTCTCACCTTGTGTTACCTCTCTACTACATTGGAACTATGCATGAGAAAGTTATATACCTCATACTTCAGTTTGCTTTTCTGTAAATTAGAGATGATAACTATCACCTGGGAGATACTTTATGTAAAATATTTAAAGCTGAGCCTAGGAATTAAGGAATTAGGATTTTTGAGTACCTTCAAGTGAGTTAGCTTCTTTCTTATGTTTAAAATTAAGTCAGAGTTAAAGTGAGATTTAAGATTGCTGTTAGGAGTTAACTGTGGCACAGACAAGCAAGCCCACAATGTAATGCGCTACTTCTTCTTGAGTGTGTGAGTTAAGGGTATTTGATTGTGAACATTGGGAACAGGTTCTCTGGCTTATTTAAGGAAGAGCTTAGGTGAGAGAAGGATGATGGGGTATTGACAGAACCAAAGGAAAGCTGAACCAGCTTCTGGAAGCACAGGGACCAGGGCAGCTTTGAGAAACCCAGCAGCGGAAGCTGAGGGACCAGGCCCCTGCTTGATGGTAAGTCTGCTCCTCCAGCACCCCTGCATTCTGTTTTTGGAGAGAGTGGAAGGGAGAGGGAAAGAGAGTCACTTTGGGACGAGGCTCGGGTCCTCCGGGCTTGGCTGGGCTCTTCCAGGCTAGGCTTGGCTCTTAGGGCAAGGCCCCGCTCTTTGGGGTAGGTTCTGCCTTTCGCCAGGCAGGACTCGGCTCTTGGGAACTAGAAAAAAAAATGCAATCATATCAATAAACAGAAAATGTATGTAATAGTAGAAATAAAGAGTATAGACGATAAAAAAGAGAATAATAAAAGGAAATTTCATTACATTTTCACTTTTTAAAACAACCTATGCTGTGGAATTCTGGAGGAGTAAGCACAAACTCACTTTATTATTTTCTGACCTGAAAAAAGACTTTTCTCTCCAGATGGGCAAGTACTAGTAGAAAAAAAAAAGGAAAAGGACTCTGCAAGTGGTCAAGCCCGTTTGCCCAGGCCCAAAAGCAGGTGTGGCAATCCTGCAGCAAGTCTCTGAAATCGAGGGAGAGAAGGGGCTGCTGGAACAGGCATAGCCCAGAGTCCTGCCAAAGGCAAGCATAGAGGCATTTCCCCCATTGAGTTTTGCTTCTGCCTTATGCTTCTTGGAAGCCAAGTGTGGCTGTTAATACATCAGAAAGGCTGCGGGCTACAAAGGGGAGGAGGAAGAGCCGGAGCTCTGCCGCAGTAAATACTTTAAAGTGCCCCGGGGATTGAGGGAAGTGCCTGGAGTGAGCGAGCCTGTTTACCTAACAATGCTTATATCATCACATTTCATATTTTGCCTGGCTCTGACGATGTGAGCTCCATGAAAACACAGTCGACTGTGGCATTCCCTTGCTCCACTAGCTTTAATTAAACTTGCTTTGTGCTTAGGAAATTAGCCAGCTCTTTGCATTGGAAAAACCTGGGTTATTCACATGGGTGGATTTTTCCCTTTAACTCACACAGCTCAAATGCTTTGTCATGTTCAGCGACTCTGGTGGCTTGCAGCACGGTGCCAGAATCCATTAGCAAAGTCTGCTCACTATGCCTGTGGAACGGAATTGCCACCTACCTCTAGTGCACATGATTGATGGCATCAGAGAGGAAGGTCACTGGATTCTGGC
Source organism: Eptesicus fuscus (assembly GCF_027574615.1). Taxonomy (NCBI): domain Eukaryota; kingdom Metazoa; phylum Chordata; class Mammalia; order Chiroptera; family Vespertilionidae; genus Eptesicus; species Eptesicus fuscus. Next base: position 24,006,235 of record NC_072492.1, on the reverse strand, counting down.
CCTTATCAGAGATCTGTCACTCTGTAAAGTGGCCCCACAGCAATGAGTAGAAGCATGAATCCCCTGGTTGGACCAACAGAGGAAGTGGCCCAGGGTTTCCTGACCTGCCCTGTATACAGTACTCCACTCCATGTGTGAGTGACTGGCTGGTGTTGGAGGTCTGAGCCTATAATGAACTACCTTCCACTTGATACAGAGAAATAACATTAGCCTGGCTGGTGGGGCTGGGATTGAGCATGGACCTATGAACCAGGAGCTCACAGTTGAAATGAGGGCACATGCCTTGATTGCAGACTTGATCCGGTAGGGGGTGTGCAGGAGGCAGCTGATCAACAATTCTCTCTCATCACTGATATTTCTCTCTCTCTCTCCCCTTCTCCCTTCCTCTCTATGAAATCAATAAAAATATATTTTTTAAAATTAAATAATACCTGCTGAATTGTCAGGAATGAAAAATGAAACCTTTGGTGGCAGCAGTGTGCAATGTTAAGAGGCAAGGGGAATACGGGAGTGAAAAGAAAACAAAACCCTTCTTGGCAGAGACTGGGACATGATTTCACTTCCCTTAAGGGGGAAAATACAAAACTGGGGAAGAGTGATCAAAGTACTAGCAAAGTTCATTCTAGAGCAGAAAACTGAAACTTCAGAAGCCTCAACTCTATTTGCAAGGCCAAAAATGACTGGGTGATGTATGCTCTTAAGTTAGTCATAGAAACTACAAATTGCCCTCCTGCAATAGGTCAGATTTGCCCATAGTCACAGACAACCACAGCCCACAGACTGAAATCCCAAATCTTTGAGAGGAAGGGAGAGAAACATAGAAACATGAATGATGAAAGAGAATCATTGATCAGCTGCCTCCTGCAGGCCCTACACTGGGGATTGAGCCCACAATATGGGCATGTGTCCCAACAGGGAATTGAACTGAGACCTCCTGGTTCATAGGTCAGTGCTCAACCACTGAGCCACACTGGCTGCACCCAATGTCTTCTTGACTTTGCATGTGCTACTTCTGATAGAAAGCTTTCAAAGCTGGGCAGCTGTCTCCTTTGGTAGACTTGGGGATATCAAATGAATCTCCTTCTATATTCATGTGACATTGTGGTGGCTGGTACTTAGACATGAGGCTAGCCACCTCAGGGCAGATTGTAGGCCTTTGGTTCTGTCAATCACCCCATTTTACTTCTAACACCTAAGCTTTTACTTAAATAAGCCAGAGAACCTGTTCCCAATGTTCACAATCAAATACCCTTAACTCATACACTCAAAGTAGCACATTACATTGTGGACTTGCTTGTCTGTGTCACAGTTACTAGTAACTCCTAACAGCAGTCTTAAATCTCATTTTACCTCTGACTTAATTTTAAACATAAGAAAGAAGCTAACTCACTTGAAGGTACTCAAAAATCCTAATTCCCTGGCTCAGCTTTAAATATTTTACATAAATCATCTCCCAGGAGATAGTTATTATCTCTAATTTACAGAAGTATGAGGTATATAACTTTCTCATGCATAGTTCCAATGTAGTAGAGAGGTAACACAAGGTGAGAACCTTTTGGTAGTTTCTTAAAAGGGTGAGCATGGCCCTAGCTTGTTTGGCTCAGTGGATAGAGCCTCAGCCTGCAGACTGAAGGGTCCTGGGTTTGATTCTGGTCAAGGTCATGTACCTCAGTTACAGGCTTGATCCCCGGTCTGGTCGGGGCACATTGTGTAGGAAGCAACCAATTGATGCTTCTCTCTCACATTAATGTTTCTCTCTCTGTCTCACCCCCTGCCTTCCACTCTCTCTAAAAATCAATGGAAAAATATTTCTGGGTAAGGATTAATGCCCCCCCCCCTCAAAAAAATGAGCATGAATTCCATCTGCCCTTTACCAAAATTTTCAGCACAGATGGTGTTGAGTATAGTTTTCTGTAATATGAAAATTCTTTGAGAATGTTATTGTCGATTTCACAACACATTAAAATTTCATCAGAGTATTCCTGTGTGTTGGACACTGAGAACAAGAAATATTTTACAAATGGGTCTCAGTTCCTTTCCTTTCTTTCACAGCAAATTTATAATACACATAGGGTAAACATCTGGCCTCTGCTCATAAATGCTTTCCCTCTAGTTTATTTACATACTATCATCATTTTAGGCTTCCTCCCAACTATTGAAAATTCACACTTGAGAATAAACCATCAAATGGTTCTGGTTTGACACTATTGATCATCCCATCCTGTACATTTTTCCCTTTTGACCTCAATGTATTATTATTCCAGCTTTCTGATCCTTAGCATACTTTCCCACAGTTTGTTGACATTTTGGATAATGACAGTCTTTCAATCAGAATGATGCCTTGCATTCGATCATTTTCAATCTTCCATAAGAATGGGGTTGAGGGGAGATTTCTACTGTTGTACCATGTCATACTCCTCACTGGTCATAATTATTGACTGGAGTGGACACCTGCCCCTGGTGAGACCAGAATGAATTCTCCCTGTAATTAAGACAGTGTGATGCCATCCTATTTACTAAACTGGGACTAGGTAATCCAAGAACTAGGAAGTGGTTTCTACTTCTAGATTCCTGTAACAGAATGCTTTTGGCTAATAGCTATTTTCTTGAGGCCAGAGAGGCAACAAGGAAGTGTATTCCTATACACGTGTCACCACATTTATAGAGGAGACACCATTGAGAGTCATCTACATAATCACAATTAGAGAGAAATATTGAGTGCATCATTGATTGAGTTAATAAACAGATTCTCAGTGCCGAAGGAACTAGGCACTAATAGCTGCTAAATGACCATTACATGGGTCAGTTATTATTTTTCCACTCCTGAGGCAAAATACAATTTTTGTAAAGTATATTACTGAACTATTTATGTCTTATACATTTTGCATGTTTTTTATTTATTTCCAGGTTTTGGAACAAAACAAAATATGATTATTTCTTTTCCTCTATAAGTTCATGATCAGCGTTTACTCACCTAAAACCCATTTTACTATATCGTCAAAATATGACAGTGGGATTTTTCTGGTGGAGCTGAGTAAAATTATTTTTACATCACACACATACAGACAACCCACAATCTTGTACTAGCCCATTTCATATGAATGAAATCAAATTGCTGATATGATAAAATGGTAACACTTTGAGATCAAACAAAACCCCTCTCTTACAGACTTTGTTTATTTATATTCTTCTTTTGATCTTACATAATATTTTTTCTTAAGTCTTAAGAATAGTTATACTCTAATTTTTGAATCTGCTTCTTATTTGCAAACAGATTGAAATGGGGTTATATATGCTCTTTTGTAAGGCAGTAAGAAATTGTTGGCTTTAAGAATACAATATTCTGCCCTATTGTCTCCCTTCCTTCCAAGCCCCTCTTTGCTAGCACCTTATTCCTACCTTTAAGAAGTACATGACTCCAGGTAGTCATGTGTTGTGTCCACCAGTGGCCAGGGCATGCTAAGTCATGCAGCAGAAAGTATACTATCACCTCAAAGCTTAACATAACAAAATGTGTTTCTTTTTCCTACAGGGTCCACTACAAGCCAAGGCTACTGTCCAGAAAACTCATCCGTGTACCACCTCAACAATCCAGGCTACTTCAAACCCATGGTTCTACCATCTCGACAACAGTTCTTTGAGGATGCTGAGGTAGGAAAGAGGCCAGCACAGACTCATGCGCTGGTTACTTTATGGTTTGGCTTGGAAGTGACACACGCCATTTCTTCCTAGAGCCCATTGGTCCTAACCAAGCACACTGTTGCACCTACAAGTAAGGAGTTTAGGAACAATGATCTTGCCTTGTGCCCAGAAAAAGAGGAAAACTGAATAAGGTTGAGCATCAGAATCTCCTACTGAGTCCATCTAATTCCCTCTCCTCTTCCTGCTGCTAGCCTTTTTTAAAATTATTTTATTTTATTTTATTGTTTAAGGTATTACAAATGGTAGTTGCATGTCTCTTTTTGTTTTCTCCCCACTGACCTCCCCACCGCCTCCCCTACCCCCCCGGCACTTGCCCTCGTCCTCCCACCCCCAGTGTCTTGAGTCTGTTGGTTGTCCTTATATGCATGCATACAAGTCCTTCAGTTGATCTCTTACCCCCACCCACCATCCCTCCCCTAACTTCCTGCTTTGTTTGACAGTCTGTTCGATGCTTCTTTGCCTGTCTATTTTTGTTCAACAGTTTGTAATATTATTTATTATCCATAAATGAGTGAGATCATGTGGTATTTATCTTTCACTGACTGGCTTATTTTGCTTATCATAATGCTCTCCAGATCCATCCATGCTGTTGCAAATGGTAAGAATTCCTTCTTTTTTATAGCAGCATAGTATTCCATTGTATAGATGTACCACAGTTTTCTAATCCATTCATCTGCTGATGGGCATTTAGGCTGTTTCCAAATCTTAGCTATTGTAAATTGTGCTACTATGAACATAGGGGTGCATATATCCTTTCTGATTGCTGTTTCTAGTTTCTTGGGATATATTCCTAGAAGTGGGATTACTGGGTCAAATGGCAGTTCCATTTTTAGTTTTTTGAGGAAACTCCATACTGTTCTCCACAGTGGCTGCACCAGTCTGCATTCCCACCAGCAGTGCAAGAGGGTTCCTTTTTCTCTGCATCCTCGCCAGCACTTGTCATTTGTTGATTTGTTGATGATAGCTGTTCTGACAGGTGTGAGATGGTACCTCATTGTTGTTTTGATTTGCATCACTCGGATGATTAGTGACTTTGAGACTTTGAGCCTTTTATACTTCCCGTTGCTGGTTCAGATCTAGGTGGGCAATGGTGCTTTCACTGTGCTTCCTCTCTACCCCTCTTCCCAAACCTGTGCATACCTTGGCCCCTACGCTGCAAGACCTACAAAGGTGGAGGTCTTGTCTGTTTTATTCATCAGTGTGTTCTCAGCATCTAGCAACATGTCTGAAGTATGAGTCTCCTAGTAGAACTTGCTTAAATTACTGAAAAAAAAAATGTTTTCTTTATTTGACATTGTCTAATAATATAAAAATATGAGTAATCTGTTAAATTGTTAAACACCTCCAACTTTGGATGCCCTAAAGATATAAAATATAAAAGAATAGGAAACAAGCACAGACTGTAAGAAAAGGAGCTGTGATCTGATATTTTGTTCTTAGGTGATTTTTCTTTGAGTGAAGGATGTCTGTACAGGGGCATGCATCTCTGACACTACCTATATCATCTTTGCAGGCTCTACTTTTATTATTCCCGAGGGGTCTGAAAATAGCATCTATTTGGTATGCCAAAGCCCTGGTTTTGTCCACTTCAGGAAGGAATTAATACGCCTGAGAAAGCAGTCCTGAGTCTACTGCTGTGTATTCCTTCCATGGTGTTGAACTTACCTTGTCTCTGCTTGTTTTCCACCCAGCCTCTGGCCCCTAGAGCCTCTCCAGTTACTTCTAGGTGTTTTGAGTTTTCAAAACAATTTTCAACATAAAATTAAATTTAAATTCATTTTAACTTGGCAAAAGTAAATACAACCTAAGCAGAGTTGCAAAATTGCACAATAGGATATCACATGCTCACAGGGGAGTGAGGGAGGATTCTATGTCTCCATGGTGTTTTCCAGTTGATTACACTGTGCATGTGTTTGGAAGGCAGGCTCTTGAGGAAGCATCTTGTTATTCTTGGGTCACAATTTGTAGACATTCAACGGCAAAATTTTTACATGAAGGTTCACATAAGAAGGGAAACGGGTCAGAAATGCAAAGAAAAAAAAATAAGACCTTTGTTGCAAATATTTTGTTTCCTATAAAAGATATATTTTCAAAATTCCTTTCATTTGTGTGTGTGCAAAAACAACAGACAGCTATCTTCTTAGCTTCAACAGGCATCATAAGCCTGATTCATTTTAAATTCATTTTAAAAAGCTTCATATTCTTCATTGTCTTAGCAAGTCTCCCCGATATAATCAAAGTAAGCAGAGAGCAACTTAATACATCCTCCTAATGCAAATTCCATCTCCTATTTCCAATTTCGCTGCTGCTCACTTTGCCCTCCCCTGTGCTTTAATATAAGTGAAGCGAGAATAGCTATGTCAGAGTGAACTTTCAGTAACCAGACATTTAATATCTCAAGTCTAAGTCACTAAAGTGATTCAGAAGCATAAGGCGCAATACAGTGGGGGAAAAAATCAATACGACTCTTCCACTTTGTATGGCACATTCATATCCTTTTGTTTCAAGTGAGATCTTTAGAGTTTGAGAAGATTACCCTGTCACCTCCCACCCTCTCTCGGTGCTGAAAAAAATGTGCCATCCCCATGGCCCTGTGCATTTTGGGGGAGGTGCATAAGATCCACAGACTCTGTGAGTTTCTTTGCTATTCTTAAGAATCAATATTTAGATAAATATATGCCCCCCCCCCTTTTGTTTCCCCATTCTCAACTGAAATATTAAAATTCCGAGATGTCAGTAATGCCTTAATGGGCTGGGAACTTGAATCAGCTGAAGTTTATAACTCGGCTCCAGGTTCACAGTGGAAAGTGTGGCCTAAGAGAATGGATTATGCCCTAGCTTTTTACCTCCCCAAAACATTAGTTCTTTTCTCTAGATTTCAACATTTTGGGTCTGTGGCTCCAGAAAATTTATTCATAAATAAGCACTTTTGCCCTCACTTTAGACGTGCAGAAAAGACTTAGTCTACATCCAGCACAAAGGCTTTCTCTACACATCAGACGTGCCATTGAGGGGTAAGAGAGAAGAACATTTCAATCAAATGGTCCCAGCTCTCTGTTTTATGACATTGCATTGTCTCAATGATATGCCAGTGCGACTCAGTGACTCCAGTTCCCTCCTAAGGCCCTAAGTCGGGCCTGGGCATACAGGCTTTGCATGAAGAGGCTTCCTCACCTCCTAGATACTCACACGCCACTCCCAGGCACCAGGAAGAAATTAGGAGGGAATCCGTGTAAATCCTTTGGGGAACTGATCACACCCTGACCTTCCTTCTTAAAAATATATTTTTTATTGATTTCAGAGAGAAAGAGAAAGAAACATCAATGATGAGAGAGAAACATTGATCGGCTGCCTCCTGCATACCCCTCACTGGGGATCGAGTCCTCAACCCAGGCATGTGCCCTTGACTGGAATCAAACCGGGACCCTTCAGTCCACAGGCCAACGCTCTCTCCATTGAGCCAAACCAGCTAGGGCCACACACTGCTCTTCTTGACGTTTGAGTTTTGTTGTCTAAAACCTTAACCATGAGAATTTATTGCTCTCCAGTTAAGAATTTTACAAGTGTCTCCAGTCCTTTAGCCAGGAGGAACTTCACCAATTAGGTTAGATTTTGGTCTCTGATCCTCTGTCATATTCCTTCTTTGGCTTAAGCAGTGAAAGTGATAATTATATAAAGCTTCCTAGTCATTTTTTTTCTCTTATATCAAATGATCTAAAATCAGGTTGATGTGTTACCCTCTCAGAAGTGTGAGCTGTAATTGATACTCAATAGAGAGTCTCTAAATTGAGAACATGGACAAATGCCATTAGCTTCAAACGATCTGCCTGCTTTCTCAAATTATCTTGGTCTTAGCCGTGGCGCCACAGAAACTGTCAGAGTACAAATGGTTCAGTGTTTTCCTCTCCACATTATAGGGGCCGCATTAATGGATGCTGCGCTGTTTTACTAAATCTGTCTTGTACTGTGATTTACTCAACTAGCTCAACTTTCAAGGGGTGACAGAATTTTGAAGGCAGATCATTTGAATCCCAAGTGCTGACTAGAAACACTTGACTGAAATATGAAATCCTACAGGAAACATACATTATGAAAAGGAAGTCGATGGCAGGCAGGGCTTACAGGGTATTAGCTAAAGGAAAGGATGGAGTGAAAGCAGCAGCAGATTTATTCATCACTTACCCTATACCTGGCGCTGAACTTGGTACTAAAACAGATCGTTGTGTTCACCTTCTCAGCATCAATGTAGGACAGCTATTGTCACCTTCCTTTTCAGATGAGGAACATCACCTCCAGGCAGGTGAAAGAACTTGCTTAAGATCCCTCAGTACTTTAGTGTAAGGGCCGGGAACAGAGTCCTGTTGTTCTAAGCTTGAAATTCTAAGCTATTTCACTGTATCCTTCTCCCTCAGTTTCCAATAATTATCTCAACATTTTCTTGAGATATATTTTTATCTTCATCATTTTACCTTGAAGAAACTATAGTAAATAAAATAATAATGTGGGTAAATCAAAGTTATTGACGGGACAAGTCTTCATTACACTCCCTAATCGGTATAGCTAACACCAACTTTCCTGACTCCTTTTGAACCAAAGTTAATCATTTATCTTGTCTCACTCTTCTCCATCCTTCACTGCCCCAAGATAGCTCCCCCCCCCATTTCCCTTTCACTTTAAAGTGTACTTGATCCTTACCATAAATAGTACATTTCCATTCTAAGCCCTCAATAGAGAATGAATTCGGCATAGATTGAAAAATAACAGGAGAGATTTGCTTTGTTTTATTTTTGTTTATTACATAAAGTAAAAATGAGAATGTGGTTTTATAGATTATAAAAATTTATTTGATTGTTTTTTCACAAGCATGCCTTAACTCTCTTCAATTGGTAACATATCTAATCACTTTATGGGTTATTTTAAGTATATTTTTATCTAAAAAAAAAAAAGGGTAAATTCTTTCCCTCTATCACAGCTTTCTATGTCGCCCCTCTCTTAGACACAATGATTGTCTTGAAAACCACAGCTCTGAAGTAGAGCAGGTTGTCCCTGCCTATAATGCCCATTAATGCAGTGTCCTCTAGCCAGACAGCATCATTTATAACCCTGAGAGAGGGGCTGGGATAGCTCCCTATCAGCAGCTGTAGCTCAGCAATTCATGCAGCCAGAGCCAATGAGGCAGACAGAGATCTCCCAAAGAGCAGTAAACACACACACGTATGCATGCACACAGGTACGCACACACACACAGACACAAAATAAGAAGTAGATATAGAGGTATTCCTATAATGAAAAGCAGATCAGTGAGGGCATAACCAACTGGAAAAATAAAAATCCGGGAAAACAAACAGAAGAGAAACAAAATGTTCCATAAGGTTTTGGTGGCAGGATCTTAAGTGGCCTTTCCTTCCTCCTACCATGTAGAGTCAACATGTTTATGTGCATGAAATTTTTGCCCAACTAGGGGTTTGTGCAAAAAAAAAAAAAATGAGTGCTTGATAAAATTCTGTCAAATTAATAAAAGGAAGTGATGTATCTGTCACTGGGTTTCTATTGGCTGGTTAGCCTGTGAGATAGGTCCGACACAGAAAGAGGATTGAGTGAAAGAAGCCTTAACTTTCCCCCAAGGGAAAATACGCTATGGAAATTAATAGCTGTAAATAATAATGCTCTGGTTTGCTTCATAGCACAACATGCCTGCATATTCTTGAAGCACAATCAATAATTAAGAAGGGTTTGTTAAGGCATAAATGTGGGAGCAGGCTGTGGAAGTTTAATTACAACTGATTGAATGCCAGGACCATTTTGAAAGCAGACTCCACATGCTCTGCTGATGCTGGGCATTCTCATTTCTTGGTAAAGACTTGAGTCTTCAGAGTAAACAGGTCTTCCAGTGGCTGAGCAAAAGTAAAACACTCACATATAAACTCATTCACTGAAATGTCTGTATCGCAATCATGAAGAAAATACAATCTTGAAAATTTCCAAAAAAGAAGAGAGAACATTGAGCCCAAACTGTTTAGCTACAATGGGAACAAGTCTTGAACAGCCTTAGATTTCTCACCTGCAACACAGAATGGGGGGAACAGCAGAGCAGTGCCTGCAAGGGTAGAAGAGAAATGAGAGTGAAGCCTAGATATAATTTCACTCCATTAGAGGGGAAAGTAGATGCATTTTCCAGCAACGTAATGACTCATCAAATTTATCTGGGGGGAAAAGTGGAGCAAGAACAAAAGGTAAATTCCAAAAAGAAAAGCAAATGACACAAAGGGAAAAGTGGTACTCAGATGTAAGGAACATGGAAGGGAAAGGTGGTGAGAGTATGTGAAAATGCACTGAGGGCTTGTTTTGTTTTGCGGCTGGGAGTATATAGAAAAACATCTGTTAATAGATGTTTATTAAAAATTTAAGGGAAACCAATAGAAGAATCCAAGAGAATGTCTAATATCCAAGTCACTAAGTAATAAGAAATAATAAAATAGTTGTTTTTAATATAGCAGAACTCTGAAATAAGAAAAATAAAAGTAATAGTAGAAATGTATGGTCCTAATCACCAATAAACTTACTTAAATTTCCCCATGAAACTCCCCCATAGTTTAAAAAAATCCAACTACATGTTACTTTCTCAAGACACACAAGATACCAAAGAAAATGATACCAAAATGTTAAAAGTAAAGAGATGAGTAAAATTGTAATAGGAAAATGCTAACAAAATAAATCAGTAGTTGAAATATTAATAACGGATAATTTAGAATTCATAGAAGAAAGCAATAAATAGGATAAGGTAGACTATTTTATATCAGTTAGAGCTATAATTAGCTGAGCAATATAATGAGTGTAGTTAGCCCTTATGAACAATCCTATCAACTTGGTATTATTATCTTATTTTGCAGACTCATCTGCAAAAATTGGAGGCTCAGGGGCTTTAAGAAATTAATCCAAGATCACAAAGCTGGTGAATGGTGGAAGCAAAGCTCTGTGACTCTAATGTTTGTGTAATTAACCAATGCATTTTGTTTTATATAGAGGGAAAATTTGTAATCCTCTAGGACTATTTTATCATGTGTTATTGCTCATTCTAGAGGTAACTAGGTGGGGAAGAGACTGTCACCCACCCTTGATCTGGGTACTAATAATATCCCACATGAAGGTTGTGATACCTTGAGGATCACCAGGCTGCCATGTGTTGGAGGCTAGGCCTAAGAGAAGGGGTGATTGCCTTCCCCCACCTTGCTAGGGCATGGTCTATTGGTCTGGTAGGTGTTAGGAGGAGAATCTGGGTGCTGGTAGTCCACAAAATTGCTGTATCAGAATCATGGGCCTGGCCTAGGATGCCCGTGCGTTTCTTTACTCACCCTGAAAATTTCCCCATGCTGGAGGGAGCATGAGATTAAATAGCAAATAAAAATCACCACGAAGAAGGGAGAGAAAAGAAAGAGACATAGAGGCTGTGGAAAAATTAAAATTTAATATATTTAAACCCTTTCACAGCACTTGCCAGTTTTTGAATTCTCATTTTAATTTTGTACAGGGTCCCACAAAGTGTGTAGCTGACTTAATATGTAGTGATTATGTATGTGTATTATATACATGCATATGATATCACTTTAAGGATAACAGTTCAACAAATTGAAGAATGCCAAAGATCTCTTGCAGCAATTCCTTTGAAAAATGGGCATGTTTGCAAGGAAAGGAACTGGAAAGTGTGAGGAAGAGGAAGTGATGAATTGGAGAGATTTGGAGCTGTAATCGAATGACCTGGTGGCCTACTAGAAGGATTCCCAGGTTTCCAACGTAGATGAGCCAGGATAAAAGACATTGGGGAATGAGTGTGAAGATGGTGATCTCACTTTGGAGTTTGATGGTTTGGAGGTGGCTGTCGGAGATGCATTGAAGAGAATATTGGATTTAGTTGATCAGTTGTTCATCTCTGGAACTCCGTTGAGAGATTTGCCGTTTATTAGTGTAGAGGAGATCATTAGAACTATAATATTTTCTATCACTCAGATCTAGTTTAAGAGAAAAAAGGTGAATATTAAAATAGGCATTATCATCTTCTTAACTGATATTTATGGGGTTATGTGGCAGCCACTACACTAAGTGCATTTCCCCAGTTACCCTATTTTGCCTGGTGTCTCCATCTCACTGGCCACTGTTAATATTTCTACATGATGCTAGGGCCTGGGTATTACTTATCTTTTATGCTTTGCTGGAAGCCCCTCACATAAAGATGGCAACTCTATTGATCGGTATATTACAGAAAATAGCACCGACCGAATCTTCATGCAGGAAGAGGAAGGCTGTTGGTAAATCTTCTAACTCAAACTGATGAACCAGCAATGCCAGCTGAAGTGGATAGCCAGAAAAACAGCCACACCCACAGTACCCTGTGTTCTTAAGTGAAATCCACATAGATATGTAGCTAAAAGCATGACAGGGCAGTCATTAATATAAGGTTTTTTTTCTTTCCTTCTTTTCTTTTCTTTTCTTTTCAATGTGGCCACCTTCTCTTCCTTACCTCCCGAAACTGGTCAGTTTTCAAGGAAACACATAGCCAACCGCGTTTGATTCTGAACCATAACAATGAAACAGATTGTGAATGTAAGCTATTGATCTCTGCAATAAAAAGGTCTCTTGTCAGGACAAATCTGAGGGCATTTTGCAACGTAAAATAGTAATCCAAACTTACGTCTCCCTATATTTATTGGCATGGTATTAAGGCTGCTGGGTGAAAACGCCACTGTGTTGAGCAGTCTTTTCCCACAAATCCAGTAACAATGGATTTGCCCAAGCAACTTCCACTCCTTGAGATGAGCCCTAGAGGCACTAGGTGGGCGGGCCTGCGCCTAACAAATGCCTACTCTGGTTCCTGTAAGGAACATTCCCAGTGATGTGCAGTGGGCACCCTGGGGAGGAGAGGAGATTTCAGGTGGACTCTATAACTGAAATCAGGCTCTTCTGCTTGGCTCACTCTCTCAAGCACCCTGATTACCTCGGTGGGCAAAAACAATTTCATGCACACATTCAAATTGTCCACTGAGATCAAACAGCACAGGAAAGGGACCAGGAGATTAGAGGGCAAAAATGTGTAAAGTGGGTGAATAACATTCTATTGCTTTTTTATGTCAAGTTCACCTTTTTTGCTTTCTCTTGTTAATTTGCTACCTAGGGACAAGGGATGGTGAGAAAAGATTGATTGATTGATTAGCCAGGTTATTAATGAGTTTTACTGTATATTCAGCAATGCATCACATTCTCTGCTTTCTCTGGCCCCTACCTAAGCTAATTGCTCCACGTTCTTCCTCTCATTTCTATGTAGTTTGGGAAAATACCTTGTGACTGATAACTTACTGTCGAGGGAGTGCACTACAGCCGAACAATTTTGATGTCCTGGAGAATTTTATTTGAATGGATTCTATGGGGATTTTGAAATAAGCAAAACCACTAAAGATAATTGGTGAGCGAAAGCCAGCATTAGGAAGCAGGGCTCAGAAGCACAGGTACTGCAAATGAATTCCATTTATTTCTAAACCAAGGTCATGCTTTATGCTTGGAAATTGATTTTAAAGGTGGTTGCTGGATATGTGAGAGGAAACCCCTAAGCTTTTATAAGAAGGCCTGATCGCCGCAGGGCAGGTACCCATGTTTTTGTCATGTCCTCTGTGGCTTGTTATTGTGCAGTTTGCATGGCAGTAACAATAATAATGGGGTAAGATAGCTAAGTATGTGATAAACACTTGACCTATAATAACTCATTTAATTTCTTTAATAAACTCTAACACAGGTACTAGTATCACCCCAAATGATATAATTTCCTCAAGGTTACAACAATGCTGTTTAGTAAGTGTTTCAGCTAGTTTCTGGTATGCTAGCCATTGATAAATTAAATAAGAGAGTATATACTAGAAGGATATTTGGGCTCAGGGAGTGGATGGGAGTGCTTCCAGGGAGCCAAGAAGTGGGAACCATAGCAGGAAGCATTCGGTCAAGGTCATTCTACAAGAAAGTTCCCAATTGTCATTCATTTGCCCCAGAGTTGCTCTTGCGTGTGGCACCAAACACTTTTGGAGTGTTTACAAAGCATACAGAACTGTATGCTTTGTTACAATCCACATTTCAATTCTTTCCTCAAAATCATATTAAGCAGGTACTGAACACAAGGTACTCTATCTCGAGTATTATGTCTTCCCTTTCAATGCTATCAAAGTTAATCTCCTGAACAGCTTGACTTTAATTACCTCTTTATGGCCTGATGGAGAACTTTGCACTGAAGTAGAAAATCAGGAAAACTCCACTATTGAAATCTGCTTGTTTGTTTTTAATTTATCTTTTTCGTCTTGCCTGACCATTGAGGTGACTCAAGCGTTCCCCAGTTCCACGGGCTGCAATTTGAAAGACTTCCCAGAAGGATCTTCCTTCTACCCCAGGCATCGCCTTTGAGAGTCTGAGCTGACTCTGTCTCTCTCCATTATAGCTTTGCTCTGTGATTCTGTGCATATGTGGTACTTGTAACACTCCTTTGCCAGCCATTCATTCCCAATTTCAAACATATATGATGCTTAGTAGTATCGACTGAAAAATAGTATAAACTATGTGTTTCATCACCAAAAAGAATTTATTCAAGAAAAAGAAAAGGTTGCAACCAAATGCATGCAGACATGGCAAGCCTATAGAAGGGAAAAGGAACAGGGAAGTGAAAGTTAAAAACTTAGAGCTTTTGTTATTTTTTTAATTAGAGTTTACATTCAGTATTATTCTGCATTAATTTCAGATGTATAGCAGAGTGGTTAGAAAATCATGTGATTTATAGAGTGATCCCTGCGCTGCTACAAGTACCCACCTGGTCCCAAACCTATTTATCTCGATATTGTTGACTATATTCCCTATGCTGTAATCTACATCTCTGTGGTCCTTCTGTAGCTATCAAAGTATACTGTTTAATCCCTTCACTTTTTTCATCTAGCCCCTCAACCCCCCTCGGTATCTATGAGTCTATTTTGTTTGTTTCTTTTGTTCATTAGATTCCACATATAACTTGAAATCATATGGTATTGGTCTTTCTCTGACTGGCTTATTTCACTTAGCATAATAGCTTTATTACAAAAATAGAGTTCTTCCTGTAGGGTTCTTGCCTGGAGCATTCTCTCAATTACATTGACTTTGAGAACTTCCCCAGCCCTAGCTCTTCCCATAGACTCGCTGGGCTGGTTATGTTTGCTTCGCATTGCAGTTAGTCTTTATCAGTAGCCACACTGCACTTCCAAGAATAGGCGGGATGTCTACTTGATCATTCCAAATCAGCAGAGACCACCCAGTGGTGATGGATTTTAAGAAGCTTCTTCTTAAATATAGAGAAAATCAAATTTTATTAAGACTGAAACATGGGGAAAGTGAAACTGATATTTGTTATCCTGTCCAGTCAAAGCAGCAGTTTTTGTAAGAATATCAGATTTCTAGATCCCAGCACGAGACTGAAATAAGAGTAAGACTGTGAAACTTATCATAATGATATATCAATAAATAGCAACTTGTCATTAGAAAAGAGATATGGTTCCTTTAGGAGGAGAGATGCTGCTTATTTGAACAAATAGCACAGTACTTTGAATTTAAATATATCTCCTTCTTACAAAATAAAGTAGGCAGTGGAGCATGCCCCAGGCCAGAGGGCTGCAAATTTGCCAGGTTCTGTGCATACTTCTTGCTATCCTTCTGCCAAGGGCTTTAACCTCACTGACACGTATTAAAAGTTATGCTGAAATTATAGGTTGTCCTGTCCTTTGCAAACCTAAGGTGAGACAAAAAGAAAAAAAAAGACTTTTGTAACTCTCTGCCCTCAGACTCTTGCTAACTAGAAAAGTAAATAACACAATAATTGCATTCAAGTAACTATAATTTTACTTAATAATGTCTCATTCACCTCACTTCATCTCCTTGCACAGGCATTTTATCATTAACTTCACTTCAACTCATTACACAGGCATTGTATCATCTCACCTCATCACAAGAAGGGTGAGTAGAGTACAATAAGGTATTTTGAGAGAGAGACCACATTCACATAATTTTTATTGTTATAATTGTTCCATTTTATTATACTAGTACTTGTTTAGCTCTTGCTGTGACTAATTTATAAGTTAAACATTATTATAGGTATGTATGTATAGGAAAAATATACCTAGGGTTTGGTGCTATACATGTTTTCAGGCATCTACCGTGGGTCTTGGACGTATCCCCCATGATAAGGGGCAACTCTTATTGTAAAGGGAACATGGACATGAACTACAACTAAATTATGCATAATTTACTTTACGTATTAGGCATTGCTTTGAAACTATGTGCCATGAATTTAAAAACTAGAGATGGAAATGTTTGGGTCAAAGAAACCATAAAAATATACTTTTTATATTTCAAAATTTCATTTTCTCCTTTTATGGATGCTGTCTTCAACTTTGGCCTATTACTATCTGTTTCACAAACTTGGATTTTCACTCTGGATTTTCTTCTGTCTTAGTTTGACTGCTCTGGATAAGTGCATGTCCTTCTTTTATTGGCTTCACTCCAGACTGGGTTCTGACATCTTTGTTACATGATGTTATTTTACAGATTCAGGTTGTATTCATATTCATTTGATCTTGATTTGATCCACTTTTTTTATATCCTCACCTGAGGATATTTTTTCCATTGATTTTTAGAGAAAATGGAAGGAAGGAAAGAGGGGGAAGTTGGGGGAGAGAGAGAGAAACATCAATGTGATAGAGACACATCGATTAGTTGTCTCCCTAATGGGATGGGCTATCAAACCTGCAACCCAGGTATATGCCCTTGACCAGAAATCAAACCCATGATCCTTTGGTGCAAGGCCAACACTCTAACCATTGAGTACACCAGCCAGGGCAATTTGAATTACTTTTGGATTCTGAACCTGGAGACATGCCATGAATAGGTGGGTCTTGGTCAGCCACCAGCTTACTCTTGATTTCCTAATGGCAAAACGTTGCTCACATTCCTTGTCTTCCTTCTTTCATAAATATGGTACTGTATTAGTAAAAATATAGAGGCAAAACAATGGGATAATAGCTCAGAGAGGAAAATTATTAATTTTTGCATCATATTTATAACTTTTGTTTCTCCTAAACATATAAAGGTTTGAATTCAGGTTTTTTGGTTTGTTTTATTATTATTGCCTGCCCATAAATGACATTATTTTTATTCTCCAAAAATATACTTGAATTTTATAACTTTCAGTTATCATAGAACTAAGATATATCTTAAAGAGCAAAGTACACCCCCTTCAAAAAATGGGTACCATTTTAATCATCTAGAGGTTTAGGATTATATAATAAATTTATCCCATTTATTTATGTTATTTCCATATATGCTATATATTACAATAGCTCAACGTAATTACCAAGGTAGCTAAGAATCTTATTACAGAGGCTTTCACAAACCAAACCATAACAAAAGGTAACTGACTTATTGACTGCCTTTTCTTATATTATTTGCAACTCTACTAGAGATTTTATGTAAAATGTGGGGGCTTAGCTGTTGCATAATTTCTCAGAATTCTATTGTGTTATACGATTTCTTTTTGAATGGCATCCTTTTGTAGACCTTTTTATTGTTGAAATGTAGAATTCAAGGAAGATTTCTATTTAAACACCCTAGAGTGAATATGATGTACATGTGAATTTCTGTGTTAGTATTTGAACACTCAATCAGGACATATTTCAGTTATCAGTCTCTTTATGAGGGTACAGAAAGGGTGGCTCATCCAGCAGAGAGAAACTGATTACAATTCTCAGACATTTCCTCCATCCTTAATCCTCTAATCTCTTGCAATCTACTGTTCAAAAATGACAGCATTTTCCTGAGAAATAACGCCCCTTTCTAAATGTGTGATGTAGATAGAGACAACCAATACATTTAACAGAGATATCGTGAAAAAAAATAAACACTATTTCATCTGGCAGATTTAGAAAGGGCAACCTCACCAAATAATTACAATTACATTGTGATATCTATTATAATAGAAGTTGAATAATGTGTGGAACCAAGAAACTTAAATAAGTATGCCTGGAGATGGCAGGGATTTCATAGAGGATGTAACATTTTAGCTTTAAAGAAATCCAAGCTTTTATTCCGATAAGAATTTTCTATTTCTAATGTGAATTGTAAAAGTTGTATTTTGGAACTACTGGGGAGGAACACCTTGGAAAGGAAATAGGAGATATCAGAATGGGGCAGGGGACCTGTCAGGGAGCAATTCGGATCTACCAGATCTCTACCAGTGCACGGATGGCCCTGGAGCACACCTGGCCTGACACAGGAGTCCTGCAGGGGGAGAAAATGTTGAGGCCCTTGTACACCACCTTGCTCAGTCATTAGCTACGGCAGTGGTCGGCAAACTGCGGCTCGCGAGCCACATGCAGCTCTTTGGCCCCTTGAGTGTGGCTCTTCCACAAAATACCACATGTGGGCACGCACGTACAGTGCAACTGAAACTTCGTGGCCCATGCGCAGAAGTCGGTTTTCGGCCTGGGTGAATCTATTTTGAAGAAGTGGCGTTAGAACACTCAAGGGGCCAAAGAGCCGCATGTGGCTCACGAGCCACGGTTTGCCGACCACTGAGCTAGGGAATGCCTTCCAAACAGCATGCCCTTGGCTAACATCACCTCTCAGAAGCACAGATCAGAGGCCATCCCAGGGATAATGTGACCTTAGCTTGAAACCTGAAGCTAACCCAGAAGAGCTAACATCTGGATGTTGTCAATTCAACTGTTCTACCTAGATCTGGGAAGTGAGTCCTTTAATTAAAAAAAAAAAAATAAATATAATATATATATAAATATATATATATATATACACACACACACACACACACATATATATGTGTGTATATATATATATGTGTATATATATGTATGTGTGTGTGTGTGTGTGTATATATATATATATATATACACACACACACACACATACATACATATATATATATATATATAATGTTGATTCCAGAGAGGAAGGGAGATAGAAACATCAATGATGAGAGAGAATCATTGATCAGCTGCCTCCTGCATACCCCTTACTAGGGATCGAGCCCACAACCTGGGCATGTGCCCTGACCAGGAATCAAACCATGACCTCCTGGTTCATAGGTCAATGCTCAACCACTGAGATATACCGGCTGGGCAGTGAGTTCTTTCTTGAAGGGGAGTCTGAGTAGTGTGCCTGCATATTTGCTACAGCACTTAAATTACCGGTTTGCCTCAGTGGATAGAGCACCGGACTGAAGGGTCCCAGGTTCGATTCTGGCCAAGGGCACATGCCTGGGTTGCGGGCTCAATCCCCAGTAGGGGGCCTGCAGGAGGCAGCCCATCAATGATTCTCCCCCATCATTGATGTTTCTATCTCTCCCTCTCCCTTCCTCTCTAAAATCAATAAAAATATATTTTTTAAAAATGACAGGAGTGGTTAAAGTGGTCTAATGCAAAATCCACCAATCATTGCAGTTAGTTTGAACCCCAAATATGTCTCTTTGGCATAGAGATGACCTATTTTTAGGAAACAGAAGGCACAGTACAAGGTCTAAAAACCTAGTAGAAATTACCCATTTGTAAGAGACTTTTACATTCATAAAGAAAACCTCCATTTGTAAGAATGTCTTCCTCTCCATACGAGGAAGAAGAAAATGACTAAATCTCAGAATATCTTAGTGATGGAAACAACATTAAAAAATCTGCTTTTACTAATAGCCTCTCCTAACAGGCTCCTCAGCATCTTCTTTTTTGTTTTTAGCTGGAGATGGCATTTAAGGTGATGGCCATTTAGGGCAGTTACTCAGTTTTCCTGGATCTCTCCCATGTATACAAGAGGTATACATGTCATTAAACTTTCTTTTGTTTTTTTCCTGTTAATCTGTCTTCTATTACAAAAGAGGGACGGACTCAGCCAAGAACCTAGCAGGGTAAAGAAAAATGATTTTTCCTCCCCTACAATAGTTTACCATGAGACATCCCCCACTTGACTATATCACAGTTGTTTGGTCAGTGTTGTTGTTGCTTTAATGACATGATTGGATTTGGAAAATCATTGGTGAACTCAACGTGGGCCCAGATAAAGAAGTACAGCATAGACATGCAAGGGATTTGGTTTCCATTGAAGCATAAAAACGTTGTATTTTTTTTCCTAACACCTACTTATAATATCATTGTCAGTAAACTATATGTATTTTTAACTTAGTGAAATCCTATCATATCCTTCCCTTACCCTTGACTAGATGGAGTTAGATGGTGCAAATAAGAGCCATATAATGCATGTGGGACATTAGACATATCCCAGTAACATTAATCTCTGCGCTTTCTGCCAACAAAAAAGCCTGAGGACGCCTAAGGAGCCATGAGGGGAACAGATTTATGAGACAGTTGAGCTGGAATTCCTTAAAGTTAAATCCACATTAAAGTAATAATCATCTCCTTGACAAAAAAAAGGGTAGCAATCTTTTAAAAATCCCCCTGCACCTCTTCCAAGTATTCTCCATTGCCCAAGAACTGTCTGTGTCAGGCTGGATGGGTCCTAGCTGTGATGTGATAGAAAATCACAAGGCTTGGAGTCATAAAACCTGCATTCAAATCCATCTTTGTGGCTAAGTAGCTAGATGACTATGAGTACATTAGGTAAACATGTATGAGTCTGGGCTTTCTCATGGGTAAAATGTAAAGAGTCTCATACAGGATAATTGAACTAACCAAAAGGCATAATATATGTGCAAGTGTTTGGGGAATACTCCTTCTTGTTTAAAAATATAGTAAGTTCATGGGAATACCTGGCTGACAGGGATACTAAAATCTTGGCTGCAGCATAGTTAGAGGAGACAAGGAAAGGGATTTGCCCTCCATGACCCTTGATAACACAGCTTTCTCCCACCCACAGTGCCATTGTCACTGAAATCTACACCTCTCAACATCAAGCTCCTCCTTCTGTGTAAAACAGTCTCTGAGCACCTAGGGCCTCTCTCTATCTACTAATTTCTTAAATCGTTATGTTACCTTGTTGCCCTATATTAATTGTTCATTTTTATGTACTTGGAATGGCACAAGGGGAGAACCAATAGTACTTGACTTGGAATCGGGAGAGAAGGGTTTTTGTCCCATGTCATCATTTTCTACATTTTACTCTTTATTATGAAATAATGGCATTAACAGAATGAATTCTAGGATCACTTTCTGATAGGGGAAAAATGCATATTTATTATTCTACCACTGTGGAAACATACTGTGTGTGTGTGTGTGTTTCCCCTGAAATACTCTTGGGGTGTTATTTTCATTCTTACACTCTGCTGTTTTAACCCCTGCAATTATGTTAGAAAGTAAAAATAAAGTCTCTATGACAACGGCTCCTGCCTAAGGATAAAGATTTGTGATTCCCTCTTAGAGACCCAGACTATTTCTCCATTGCCTAGATGAGCCAGGAATTCAGCCTTAAGTATCTAATATTTTAGTAAGATCCATTCTCAAAATGATTCAAACATATGGATTTTTAAGAATTTTAAAGCATATCATTTTTCAGGCTCACAGAATATGAACATAATGGTCAAAATGAACAGATTACATAAATATTTTAATGGCTTCCAAGCCACTATAATTTAAGATGTCTTTAAGTCAGAATAATTACATTTGGGCTTCTAATTTCAACCTGCCTTAGGATTCATCAGGCAAGTTAATGCCCATGGACTCCATCTCAGCAATGTTCCTTAGACAGTCTCACCTCTTTAATCTTTTCTGAACTTCACAAGCCATTCTCCAATCTCAGGGAATTCTGCATTGTGCATTCTCTGTCTTGTTCCACACTTAGGACAGTTGGAGATTCTAATTTTCCTACACCCATGGAAAACTCCATGTCTTCATTTAGAGTTGTTCTCCAACTTCCACATGTAGAGAGAGGAGTATAAGAAAAACATACATCAATATTTTCCAACCACTTTGCTTAATTTTATTCTAATAAATTTGCTGGTGATGCATCTAAGACTGTTAATATCTAGCCCCAATAAGAAAATCTGCATTTCCTGTGCTTCCTATTCTTTTTCCCATGAAATGTTATGTAGGTATTATTTCTAATATCTGTGCAGACATTAGTAAGTTTTTTATGCTTATGAAACATCACATTTTTTCTCTTCTTTAATCAATAGTATATACTTATTTCTTCTCATAGTTATGATCTAAAGCCTAACACTTGGGCAACTATTTATGGGAATTAGATGAATACCTAAATTATATTTGCTTAAATGATAGCATTCTCCTTTATCATAATTGACAGTTATTTACCAATCTATTAAGCATTTTCCATTCCCCCTTTTTTTCTTTCTTCCTTCTTCTTCCACCTTTTTGTTTTTTTCTCTTATCCATCTATATAAATCTATTAATACATTTCAGAGGCAAAGTGGTATATAGTTTCTTGGCATTCAAGCTAAGCTTACAGCGTTTTAACCTTGAATGCTGCCAAGAGTTTCCCATGTGCCATGGGTCCAGGTGTTGTTGCTAAGATACATGTTATTAATCTTCCAATAAAAAATATAGAGGTCAGGGAGTGAAGAAGGTATGTTTACTAAAGAGTCTTGGTGATGGATTTTGTTTGGAATTTGGAACACTTCGTGTGATTACAAAATATTTTAACTTTTTCAATGTTTATTTTTCCTTTTTCTTTTTTATATGATAAAGTATCTCAATTCAAAGAGGTAGAGCTGCATCTTTTTATATGTTCCAGGATACCATTTTTGAATTATAGGCACAGAGAGTTTTAATAGATTGTTCAAGATTACAGAGCTAGCCAGTTACATAGCTAGGACTTACGTGTAGATATTATGGCTACAAAGCCTGCAATTCTTAAAAATATAGATATTTTTTGAATTCAGAGAGAAAGGAAGAGGAAGAGAGAGATAGAAACATCAATGATGAGAGAGAATCATTGATGGCCTGCCTCCAGCAAGCCCTCTACTGGGGATCCAGCCTACAACCCGGGCATGGGCCCTTGACCAGAATTGAACCCAGGACCCTTCAGTCCACAGGCTGATGCTCTATCCCCTAAGCCAAACCAGAACCTGCAATTTTAATGTTTATTTCATACTGCCTTGCACATGTGTTTATTCAAATACTTCTAATATTAATTAATGGAATGGAAAAGCAAAATAAAAGCTTTATATGTTAATTTGTGGTCAATACTGGAGAAGATAATTTTATGTAACTAAGTATATATGCTGGAGCCTTTTATAATTGAGCTATGAAATGAGATTTTTGTGTTTTAAAGACTTAAGTGAGTTCAAAACAGAGGGTAAAAACATGCATGCATGTTCAAAGAGCCATTCTTTATTGGATAAATGATAGAATAGTTGAAATTGCTGCTAAAGTCTCCACACAATCAAGTGAGATATCCCTTTGGTATGGTAATTATCATTATGACACCTTGGAACTTCATTAATTAGATTTTTTTTTTTTTTTGCTATTTTATTGGCAGTCAGATAAAGTTCTCTATTACTGTGAATAGTCACACACTATGACATTACATTACAATGGAAAAGTAATTATCTTTATTGGACAACATCGAATATATCAAGTTAAAGGTCGATGGTATGTAAACATTGTTATTGGAATTTAGTGTCCCTCTTTTATTGCCCTATGTGTATAAACATCTTTAGCTAAGCTTTGCACTTTAGCTAGACTATGAATTAGTAAATAATAATTTGTTAATTAAAATATAAGGAATATATATATATATATATATATATATATATATATAAAACCCTAATATGCAAATAGACCAAACGGCAGAACAACCGGTCGCTATGACGTGTGCTGACAACCAGGAGGCATGCGTAGAACATGGTGCGCGTCAGCCGCAGCAGGATGGTGAGCAGGGGCGCCAGACCAAGGTGGGGCGCTGGTCACTGCCATGAGGGTGAGCCTCTGATGGTTACTGAAAATTCTTTGCTCCCATGCGCTGCAGTCCCGCCCTGTGCTCCCACCTGATGCCAGACCCACTCACCCCTCAGGGCTTCTCCACCTCCCCCTGCTCCTGAGAGGTGGTCAGGGCAGGCAGCCACACCTGCTGCCAGCACTGGTCCCGATTGCTCAGTGCCGTCAGCAGGTAGGAGCGGTGGCTGCCACCCCTGAGGGCTTCTCCACCTCCCCCTGCTCCTGAGTGGCGATTGAGGCAGCAGCCACCAATCGCTCCGCACTGTCAGTGGGTGCAAGCGGGGCCACCGGCAGACAGGGGCCACGCGGATGGACCAACACCTGCCCCTGTGCCCATCTTGGCCTCATGGCCCACAGTTCCTTTCAAGTTGCACGAATTTGTGCACTGGCCCCTAGTGTAATTATAAAGACTTTAAATATTCCTACCTCAGTTGAAATATATGTTGAATTTTCCTGTTAATTTTTATGAAATGTCCTATGCCCTTAAAAATGCTGCAAGCTTTACCCATGAGTAGTTCATGTATCTATTTATAAACTATTACAGTTTATAAGGATTAAGCTCAAACCTCATATAGGCCTAACATCTGAGGACACCATGGCTCTACTAACCTGGTAAGTTAGAATATTTCTCAACCAGGTAAAATATAAGTGAAGCTTCATAATTTTAGCAAATATGCAAATAGACCGAACGGTGGAACAACTGGTCACTATGAGATGTGTTGACCACCAGGGGGCGCCCATGGAACACGGTGGAGCACCAGTTGCTGTCATTGGGGCAAGCTTCTGGTGGTTACTGAAAATTCTTTGCTCCTGCACGTCACGGTCCCACCTGGCACTCACACCTGCTGCCAGCCCTGATCACTTGGTGCTGTCAGTGGGTACAACTGGTGGCTGCTGGCCCCAATCGCCCCTCAGGGCTTCTCCACCTCCCCCTGTGCCTGAGGGGCGATTGGAGCCAGCAGCCACTGCTTGTACCCACTGCCAGTGCCGGAGCTGCTGCTCACACCTGCTGAGGTCCAGATCGCTCAGCGCTGTCAGCAGGTATGTGTGGCGGCTGCTGGCCCGGATTGCCCCTGAGGGGCAATCGGGGTAGCAGCTGCCACTCGAACCCACTGACAGTGCCGGCTCTGCACTGTCAGCACATGGGAGCAGGGTTGCCAGCAGACAGGGGTCCAGGGGCTGCAGCAGGAGGGGCTGAGACCCGCCCCTGTGCCCACAGCAGCCTTGCGGACCACAGTTTCTTTCAAGGTGCATGAATTCATGCACTGGGCCCCTAGTTTTGTAATATGCACCACTGGACTGCTTTATTAAAGAAACTATTTAAGAAATTACAATGTTTCCCCACCTCCAGTGGAAAGAAAAACAGAACTCTAGACGTGAATTGTTCAATAGGTATCCACTAAGCACTCGAAATGTGGCTCATTTGAACTGAGACGTGCTCTAAGTATAAAATGCACGTTGGGTTTCAAAGGTTTCATACAGAAAAGTGAAGACAGGGTATTTCAGTAATAAATTTTACATTGGTTACATGTTGCAATGCTAATAGCATGAATAAACTGGGATGAATAAAACATGTTAAATTTAATGTCACCTGCCTTTTTATTTCTTAACTAGAGCCCTGTGCATGGATTTGTGCACTGGTGGGGTCCCTCAGCCTGGCCTGCAAGGATGGGGCCAAAACTGGCTCTCCAACATCACCATAGGGGTCCTGGATTGCAAGAGGGTGCAGGTCAGGCCAAGGGACCCCAACAGTACACATTTCCGTATACCGTCCTCTAGTATGCATATCTTTGGTTAATCTCTTCCCACCCTCCGTCTCCCCCCTTCTCTCTGAGGTTGATCACTGTTCCATGTTTCCATGCCTGTGGTTTCTGCTCCTGTGTTGAGTGTCTGCAACCTGGTGGTCAGTGCGCATCATAGCTACCGGTTGGACGGTCACTTAGGCTTTTATATATATAGATGTGGCTCTTATGAAATTTTAAATTATACATGGGGCTCACCTTATATTCTATTGCATTGAAAATCACTGCTCTAGAGCTAGGGGGTGGGGTTCTGGGGTTTGTGGGCCTATACATCAAATCTGAGCTCTTCATGTGATACTTAGCTTTCTCTGACTGGCTTATTTCACTTAGCATAATGCTCTCCAAGTCAATCCTCATTTGTGAAATAAAATAAATACAAACAGATTCAGAGACACAGAATCATTGAACAGCCCTTCAAACCTCAGAGGGAAGATGGGTGGTGGTAAGAGATCAACCAAAGTATTTGGGTGCATGTAAGCATAACCAATGTACGCAGGGGCAGGCTGGGAGAGGGGACATATGTAATGCTTTAAAGAATTTTTAAAAATCCGAGCTCTTTCTCTCCTACTGCCTAAGGGTCAGAGCCTGTTTCACAGCTGTCAATGCAAGAGAAGGTATGCATCATGAGAAACAATGAGACAGATAACCTGCTCCTCTTAGGAAGGAATATTTAACAGAGCAAGGAGAAGAATAGCAGGTAAACAGCAGGCTTCCCCTTGCTTCCTGGTAAAAAGCCTTGTCTACTTACCATCTGAGAGAGAAGTGGATGAGACAGGAGATAGTGGGCTAACACAACCTCATTGCTATCTTCTGTTCCGTGCTCCCCCAAGAGCAAATGTGAAACTTGATTCTTATTCCTGGGACAGGGGAGCGGTGTCACACCTAAGGTACTGGTGTGCATTACGGTAGATCATTTGGTTTCAAATAACGTGGAACCTCTCCTTTTATTAAATTCCCAGGGAAAATTAAAATGCATTATTTTTCATGAATTTGAATCTGTGAACATTAATTTCAAAAGTCTTCTATTCCCAGTTCTTAGTCTGCATACTCTTACTCAAACGGCCTACTCTCAGATGCCTAATTACATTTTAGACCTCTTCTGGAGCAAGACTACCTGGCCAATATTAAAATGGATTACTTGTCCCTTTCCTGTATAAGAATGATTCCTCTCTGCTCACAATCCTGTGACTTGCACATGCGTTTTATAAGAGGAGTAAACAGTAGAAATGAGCACAGAATTAATGGATGAGTACTTCCTGTGATAGATATCAGCCATACACAATGTGTCTTGGGTCTTACTAAAAAAGACCACCTGGAGGGGGAAAAGCAAGATCAGCAGAGATAAACTGAAGGTAGTGCTTTACTTTGATGAGCCAAGGAAAGATTAAATTCCAGACAGAAATGAGATGCATTTACCCCTATTGAAGAAGTTGTAAAGGAGGTATCCCCAGAGATGGCAAGAGGATTCCTGAAGAAAACGTGAATGAGAACTTTTTCTCTCCTTACCTGTTCTCAGAATAAGCAAAAACATGTTTATCTGAAGGAAATACTCAGTGATGAGCTTGATGTTCAAGAAGGCACTATGAGGTAGAAAAAAATAACCAGAGACCTTATTAATAAACTATGTCAAACTCATATAAAATTAACATGCAGCAATTACATTTATATTTTCAAAAACTATGTAGTTTTCTGTGAAAATGTCACCAGATAGTTTGATGTTGAGTAAAATAAGAGGATACAAAAATAAAATAGGTGCGTTTTAGTTTCAAACTCTCTGCATTATACCAGGTTTCATTTATAAAATTCGAAGGTACATGGATTTTTTCACATTTTTACCTTCTGCAAGAAACATCCATTTGACAGTTGAGAGGATCTTAGACCGATTTAAATATAGTAATTTATTTATGACAAGTTGAAAATAATGGAATTTATTTACTTGAAGTCATCAATCAGGCCTTACTAATCTTTGTTACCCTTTATTCACACACAGGAAGTGCCATTGAATTTGTAGCACTCAATGTGTAATGTTATTGAATGACTAAAATAATTTGTGAATTATAATTCCATATTTTTCTGCTTCAAGAAATAAGAAATTCTGGGCATCCTGATAGCTTTTATCAAAATCAGCAAATGAGAATTTCATTAAAATTTTGCAAAAAAGGAAAGAAAAGTGAAAACAATATAAAATGATTTCCTAGAGAAAATACTGTAAGTAGTGCTGTTAAAAATATCAGTGAACTGAAAAAGATGGTATTCATCCACTGAGTCCAAACTGCACTGATTTTTTTTTTTTAATCCTCACCAAGGATATTTTTCCATTGATTTTTAGAGAGAATGGAAAGGAGGAGAGAGAAACATCAATGTGAGAGAGACAAATCGATTGGTTGCCTCCTGCATACATCCTGACCAGAGCCAGGATGAAGCCTACAACGAGGTATGTGCACTTGACTGGAACCAAACACAGGACCCTCAGTCCACGGATTGACGCTGTCCCTTGAGCCAAACTAGCTAGGGCTTGCACTAATTTTTGTATTTAGTTGGAGACATGGACTCAACTCCTTCCTGAGAGCATCAATATTATTAATTCTCTTTTTTTTTTCAACTGCTGAGTTTTCTTGCACTATGTTAAGTTTATAGCTATTGATTAACAGAACTATGAGGAAGATTAAAAAGAATTTTTAAAGCATAAATCTTGTGCTTTTTGAAGAAAACTTCTTGTGCCTTTGAAGTTTAAAGGAATACTAATGCAGAGTAACATATATTTATACTAAATCACTTATTTTTTTACTATACTTTAAAATCCATAAGCAATATTACAGTCAAATACTTTAGAACATATTATCCTCTCCCTATTTAATTGGAGGGAAAGCCATAAACACCATCAACTATGAAGTCACATATATTTTTTGATCAACATTCTATATGGAAATCCATGGAGCTACCTAATTTGCTCTAACTTACCAGAAAGGTGATTTAAAAATGAAAATTAGCATTTTGACACCTAAAATTAGCATATCAAATTTAATCACATTATAAACATGTTGACATGAATCAATTTTTTAGTTTTAGATTTAAAAAATACATAATGGTATATTACTTTTTATATGTAGTGGGTGGTAACTTTTCCACACTGTGTATATTACCTTATTGAAAGTAAGAGTGTAATGCTACAGCTACTTGTAGCTTACATAGTTGTTGTCATGTTTAAGGCATAGAAAGCTCTTCAAATGGAAGACAATTTCTTAAGGTCCAGACATGCCAACATGCTTTGAGTATGGAAGACATCTGAGGAGCAGAAGTAGCAAAAATTACTGATACATAATCTTTAAAAGAGTTGTAGTCAGTGCCAATTAAAACCAATCAGAAGAGTTGGAAATAAACAATAGAATATACTGAGTTGGTAATCAAATATTAATGACCTGAGAGATCCCAGTTCCCACTGATTTCACAGGCAGCTTAAATTCAAACTTTCATACAATAGACAATGCTTACTTGTAAAAGTATTTAAGAAAATAGCCCCCTTTATAACAAATACCATATTTATTATGAGACTTTTGAAGTTTGCCTTAAAGTCACCACATGATAAAGGTGCTGTCTTTCATCACTGCTAGTCCACATTGTGCTGGAGGATCTAGCAGCCACAGTTTAAAAAGAAAATGTAAAAGGAGGAAAATAAAAATTGAAAAGGCAAGATGAAAACTTTTTATATATGCATAGTGTTGTCTACATGGAAAATCTAAGACTATCAAAAGTCAGACCATCAGAATTAATAGGAATTCAGCAAGGTTGCTGGGTGCAAAACAAAAATGCTTACAGTGTTTAAATAGGCCCATGAAAATCAAAATCCTTAAAATATTCCAAAAATAAAAATGTTTTATTCACATCAATAATACTTAGGTAAAACCAGAAATCTATAATAATAAAAGCATAATAAGCAAATCGACCAAACGACCATCCAGATGACCTTCTGGACAACCATGCTATGACACGCACTGGCACCAGGCCAGCCAAGGCAGGTGCAATGCGACTGGTCAGGGGCCCGCCATCACCCCGAAGAAGCCCAGGCCACCCTCTGCAGGGTGTCAATGAGTGGGGAGGGGCTCTGCAATCGATCCCCCTGCAGAGGGAGGCCCAGGCCACCAACCGGGGGTGATTGATGGGGGGGAGGGGCCTCCGCGATTGCCCCAAAGAGGGAGGCCCAGGCCACCCTCTGCGGGGTGATCGATCAGGAAGGGGGGTGCTCCACGGAGCTGGGGGGCCGGGTGGTGGCAGACTCAGGCAGCGCCAGGCCAAGATGGGTGTGGGCGAGGGGCAGGGCCTCAAGGCAGCCGGGGCTGCAAAGGCCTACCCTTGCACAAATTTCATGCATCAGGACTCTAGTAATAATGTAATAAAATGATATCTGAGGAGTAAAAATAAATTATTAATACACATAAAAATAACATGTCTATGATTAGGAGATACCAAACTATAAAAAATACCCCCAAAAAGTGTTAAATTAGAGAAATGACATAGAAAGGAACAAACAAAAAGAAAGGAGAAACTTCCTATATAATAAAGAGCTAATATTCTGATTAGACCCGATAGCGGAACGACCTTCCACCATGACCAGTGGGTGGGGGGCAGGGCCATGAGACAGCCAGGACTGTGAAGGCCTACGCTTGCACAAATTTTGTGCATGGGGCCTCTAGTATAAAAATAAAAGGTAAAATTATTCCAATAGGTTATGCCACCCTCCCAGCTTACAAACAAATTAGTTTGACAATAGAATGGCAATTTTCTAAGGAAACATTATCTCTGAAGATTGAGTAAAGGGGAGGTAGAAAACCTGGGTACAATCATAACTATAAAAGGACTTAAATTTAATAAATGAATTACTCACCTCAAAAGTCACCAATAAAGATGATTTCATCAGAAAATTGTATGAGATAATTTTTTGTCCTTGAAATTCTTTCAAATCCTGAAAAAGATGAACCTCTTACCAAATTAGCACAAGTTTAGGGTAACCCTGATGTACTACCCTCTGATCGCACAGAAAAGAACATTACAGAACTGTGTTCTTCAATTGTACAATCTAAGAACCATCTGAAGGTTTATTTTTAAAATTCATGTTCCTAGACTCTAACCCACTTCCGCAGAACCTGAGGGGTGAGAAGGGGCATGTCTGAAGCTAAGGGAGCTAGGATCTTAATAGACTTGCTATGTGATTCTGATACATGCACACTGAATTTCAGAACCACTGCTCTACAGAAATTTAAATAATAAATATACTAATATATATTCCATAAAATGTAAGAAAACCAAATACAGACTAAAAATAGTTCTGGAAGAATACATAAAAACATAACTAATGACTATCTCTGGATAGTACTTTGGAGGAATTGCTATATAACTTTAAGAAATTATCCATACTTTGCATGGGATACAATATTAATATAATTCATATTGCTATTATTAGCCAATCATAAGCTGAAACTTGGAAAATATATTTTTACACTAGAATTTTATTTACCAATATTGATTGTAATTGAATTTGAAGTGTCTACTATAGACTGAAAGAAAACATTCTTGCATTTCAACAAGCTGAAATTATATAGGGGAGGGGAAAATGACATTTTTGGACCTTAAAATATGCCAGACATTATTTTTTTCATTACCATTTTGTAGAACTAGAATCAACAATGATCTATGTAAATTGAATTAAGTCAATTCTGTAGCAGAGGAATAACCAAAATGACATTTAAATGCCTCCTTCAGCTACAGCTTTTAAAATTTTTCCATTAGGCTTAAAGTTTTACCAGCAAATGAGAAATCTGTACATCTTATTGATCGGATTGAATTTTTTTTTTTTCATAATGAAATGTAACATTTTACATTCTGAAATGCTGTGAAATACCTTGAAATAACTATGCTGAATATTTCCCTGATCAATAATTATTTTAAATTCTGCTTCATGTAGTCTTCAAAGCAGATTTTAAGTGTGGATATACTTGTATAACTTGATGATTCGGCCAGTGGCTGAAGTTGTTAGAAGAAGAATTGTTAATGTTCTCTGAACTATCTGCAACATTCTACTTAAATCAACTGGGCATAAGTTAGCTAAAATTGTATTCACTTTTCTTATTCTGCATATTTTTTTGTTAATTGAATGCATATGTTAGTGAAATACGTACATGCTTTGCTAATAGGCTTACATATAGTACCCCCGCCCTGCCCTCTCAAACCCTCTCCCTCCTGCACATTAGAGTAAATAGAACACATTACTACCTGCTTCGTGAATAGAATCATTCTAAACTACCCAGTTTGTTTATTGCCATCTTAACAATAAGGACTAAAGAAGCTTGGAGGAGGGGTATTTGCTCTAAGATCACAAAGATATTATAAAGCATAGAAAACAATGGCAGTATCATTTTGACTAGACACATTGCTTTCTGGGATTACAATTCCTTAGAGGAATGGTTATGTGCGCATTTATAAATACGAAAATGAGGGCATTAAGGGTTGTGAAGAATAAAGGATTGTGATGCTAATGAAAGAATAGGTATTGCCTTGAGAAATAGAAAAAGACAGTTTCCTCTATTTTAGGGAGAGGCAGCAGGCATGAGAGCGATGGAACTGATGATACCAAGTAAAATTGCTCTAGAGGGCATGGCTTGGTATCATCTTTATGAGCAGACACAGGTTATATAACCCTGGATATTGGTGAAGATTTGTAGAGAGTCTCTTGAGTACACATAGACTTCCTCCTGATTACACTGGAATGAGTGTGTTTAATGCGTAATTCTCTCCCTCTACTCTCTCAAAAACCCACTACAATCTTCATTTAAAATGCCATAAAGACACCAGGAGAGGCAGATGTCAACACAGCCAATTAGGATTGACGAACCAACCAGTGTGCTCATCTAACAATATGGCAAGTGATCTAGAGCTTCAGAGTTGCAGCATATATGGCATCATTTAAGTTAGGAAATAAGTAGTAGTCAGGAAGGTATAAATTACTATAAGCCAGGCATTTCACATAAATTTTCTCTGATTCTTACATTGTTAAAAATCAGAATTGTTTTTCAAATTTTATAGATATGCTCAGAGATGTTAAGTAATCTGCTTAAGGTCACACAGCCAAGAAGTGTTAGGATTCAAATTTGTATCTGCCTTTTGCCAATGTCTATGTGTGTTCTATTCCTCCACTGGCTCACCACATTAAGTGAATTACTCTATCAATTATATATTTAGTATCCAAGCTTTTTGGTATTTAATAAACTTACCAAGTGCCTACAATATCATCCAATTTTAATATAACTTGATTTCAGCATCTGAAATGAACAAAGAATTATTTTCAAATAATTATTTCAAATTTTAAAATAATGCATTTCAAGATATATACTAGGTTGGTTATAATCCAAACTAATGTTTTTCCATTTAAAAAAAATTATAGGAAATTAAAAGAATCGACATTGGTCTTTCAAAGCTAATTTACACAAATGTAAAATAAAAATAATAGGACCACTATCAGATGGAGAATGCAATCTTCGTGAATATAATTGAAACCCAGAGCAATATTCAAAAACCATTAGATCTTGTGAATCATTCAATGTCACGATTTTCCTAATGCTTGAACCACATGCATGTAGCCAATGACGTATGTCCCAATCCTGACTTTCAAAGGCAACTTTCTTCTATTTATGCTATTAATCCCAAATATTTTTTTAAAAAAAATACATTTTTATTGATTTCAGAGAGGAAGGACAGAGATCTAGAAACATCAATGATGAGAGAGAATCATTGATTGGCTGCCTCCTGCATGCCCTCTACAGGGATTGAGCCTGCAACTCAGCATGTGCCCTGACCGAGAATCAAACCATGACCTCTTGGTTCATAGGTCGACTCTCAACCACTGAGCAACACTAGCTGGGCCTAACCCCAAATCTTTAAATTTAGGATTAGACCTTAGGCCTTTATTAATACTTATTCACATGTGCGAATGTAAATGCATTTTTTATCCTGTTGTCATATATGTCTAGTCATTAAATCAATTGAGATGGGGGGTATAGATGAGATGGACTAAATTATCAAAAAGGATAATCACATCCCCAGGATATCTAGTTTTAAAAAAAGTTTTGAATTTGTTTTAATCATCTGTTTTCCTGATTATAATTATTACATTGTTTATAAATTATTAAAGAAAACACAGAAAATCAAATCAAATCTGTAATTCTGTTCCCAAAGACAATAACTTTTCCATGTGATGTTTTTCACCTATGCATATCTTCATGCAAAACTTCTTTTAGATAACAGAAATAGCATTGTTCTAAAAACTTTGTCTCAAAATTACAAAAATTAAATTATAAACTTAGAGGATGAGGAAAAGAAGGAAATCAAGTGTGAATCTCAGGATTCTGGTTTAACCAAGTATGTTGAAGGCAATATCTGTCCCTAAGAAGAGGGAGTCTGAATTGAGTGGTAAAAGCAGGTTCTAGAGTAGAAATTTAGATATCTTTCCTCTTGAGACAGATTTAGTACACACAATTTTTCTAAGAACTTATACATTTTATTTAATTTTTAAAACTTAAGTGTAAAAGTTGTTCATGGTGGTAACTTATTATCTTTCAGTCACTGGCATATGTCTAGTTATATGCCCTTTATCATTATTTATATATTTATGCTTCTCTTTTATTCTTAATGGAGTTTGCCACTTACTTTGTTCATCTCACTAATTTTATTAATCTTTAAAGAACCACTTTTTAACTTTGATTTCATAATATATCTTTATTTTTTGTTTTATTCAATTTTGCTCATATATTTAATATGTTTTCATTTTTTATTTCTGTTGTTTTATTCTGTATTTTTCCTAAAATCTTAATCCAGATATTTAACTTATTGCCTGTCATTATCTTTTAATATACGTAAGCATTGAATAGTATGCATTTCCTTGTAAGTTATGCTTCATTGCACATCACAAGTGATTAATGCATTTATCTGAAAATTATAACCATTATTTTTAAGTTACAGCTTTGCTAGGTAGAGAATTCTGACATTCTTGTCTTTGAAGATTGGATTCCATTGTCCATTTGTTTCTTTTTTGGTGTCAAGAAGTCAGTTGACAGTCTAATTATCATTGTTTTGTTGGTGATTGGATTTTCTGTTATTTATCCCTCTTCCTCTCTGGCTCCAAGTTTCAATCTTCTATGTGTCTTTGGTGTTTTGCAGTTTTAATGGAATATTTTTAAAATTATTTTTTTTCTATTTATTTTGCTTATGGATATTGTGGTCTTATGTATATTTATCTTCTGGTAAATGTAATTCATTATTTTTAAACCAATTAAAAAAAAACCTCAACATCTCTTCAAGTATTGCTTCTTTATTCTGTCCTTCTGAGATTTCATAATTAGACATTTT
The DNA here is from genome assembly GCF_027574615.1 of Eptesicus fuscus. Taxonomy (NCBI): domain Eukaryota; kingdom Metazoa; phylum Chordata; class Mammalia; order Chiroptera; family Vespertilionidae; genus Eptesicus; species Eptesicus fuscus. The sequence continues at coordinate 23,971,377 of NC_072492.1, read as the reverse complement.
ATCCTGCATATTTTATGTTTATTTTTATGTTTTACATCTTAACTATCTGACGTATTCTGGATATTAATTCTCTGTAGTTTAGTTTACTAATTCTCTTTTGATCTTAATTATCTGTTTGTCATCTCATCCATTTTTTTTTCATACTAATAATCATATTTTCTTCCAAAAGTAGTATTTTATTGTTTTTCAAGTATTTTTGGTCATTCTTGTAGACTCTTGCTGCTTCATTAATTTTGGCATTTTTTTCTTTCATGTTTTATATAATAAACTCTGAATCCATTTAATTTATATTTTAATCTGAAATTAGTTGTATTCTAAGTCAGTTTGTATCCTAGTCAGTTTATTTATTCTCCTGCTGAATCTTATTCATAATGGCTTGTTTTTTTAATAGTTTTTTTCATTGTTAATGCAAATTTGGCCCATTGAACTCATAAAAATTCCTGCAGCCTACATGATGTTCTTATCCCTTTGTTTCTTCCAGGATTATGGTGCTGCTACTAAAGTGGGGGCTTTTTTTTTTAAGTATATTTTTATTGATTTCAGAGAGAAAAGGAGAGAAAGAGATAGAAACATCAATGATGGGAGAGAATCATTGATTGGCTGCCTCCTGCTGGGGATCGAGCCTGCAACCCAGACAGGTGCCCTTGATCAGAATCAAACCCAGGACCGTTCGGTCCACTGGCTGACAATCTGTCTACTGAGCCAAAATGGCCAGGGTGAGTGGGGGCATTTTAATGCCCTTTTAGTGTCCCCAGGCTAGTGAAGGAGGGCGGGGTTGTAAGTACATGTCTCCCATTTTGCTACTAACTTACAGCTCAATCTTTGGATAACAGTATGTATTATGTCAATATTTTCCCTAAGGACCACCTAACGTTTGCATGTCATTACTGTTCCCTGCTGAGATACCATTTCTCAATACTTTCTGCACAGAGGATTGATAATTTCTTTACTTTCTACAAGCCATAAAATCTATATATATAAATGCCTAAGTGACCAGCCGACAGACCAACTGGTAGCTATGATGCACACTGACCACCAAGGGGAAGACACTCAACTCAGGAGCATAAACCACAGGCATGGAAACATGGAACAGACTGATGAATCTCAGAGGGAAGGGGGGGGAGGGCGGGAAGAGATTAACCAAAGATTTTACATGCATACTAGAGACCTGGTGCACAGATTCGTGCACCGGTGGGGTCCCTTGGCCTGGCATGTGCCCTCTCGCAATCAGGGACCCCTCGGGAGATGTTGGAGAGCCGGTTTCAGCCCGATCCCTGCAGGCCAAGCCGAGGGAACCCAGGGGTGCACAAATCCATGCACCGGCCCTCTAGTATGTAATAAAACTGCTTCAGATAGGGTTTAATTCCACACTGCAAGGGAAGGAGACTTTAAGAGTATTTAATCTACCAGGCATTCAAAAGTGAAAGATTTTTAAAAAGTATTCACTTGTTAGAAAATTCATTCTTCTTTATTAAGGTACATAATCAATATCTGATTGTTTAGATTACACTCTTCTAAATCTTAAATTGCTCTCAAGATTTTTACTTAAGTTTTCAAGATATACTTTGTTTTAAAGATGGTTTAGTTGGTATTTCTGCTATGAGGGCAGATCTCCTTTTAAATCTCAATTACTGATACTGAATTTTTTTTAAGAATTTTATTTCAATTCATTATTTTTATACTCTCTTTGACTAGAGCAAATTGACTTTTATTCTTAAGTCAATATAAATAGTTGTAACTTTTTGTTCTTTATCATGTTAAAATCATTGAAACAGAAGAAAATTAGACTTTATGGTTGGGTGCTATGTGTTAAAGGGCAATGGAGGAGTTAAATTAAATATAATATAAAATATAGCTTGCCTTTTCTTCAGTTCAGTGCTCATGATTTGCTGGTATAAACTTTCATGGAGATATATATTTCATAGAACTTATATTTCCTTTAAAATCCTCTGGCTAAATCTGGAAGCATGTGCATTAGCTCCTACAGAGAACAAAATCAATGTGGACCATATAAATTACAGCATCTGATAATAGCCCAATATGTTGGTATGCTGTCATTCTTTTATCTAATTTTACCTTTGTGGAACATAAATTATCTTAGGGGCTGAAATATTTGAGCAAGGCTAAATTTGTTTTTCTGTCTCTGTAAAGCAGGCATCACTTTGTGGCTATGGCTAAATATTTTTGCACTGAAAATAAAATCAACATACCAAAAATACTTGAGTTGAGCAAAATACCTACCTTTTAAGAAATTTTAGGCTTATTAAACTCAAAATTAGTGGGGGTTTTTTCTATCTTTTTGAGTAATTTCCAACAGTTAACACCATCACATAATTCATGTTGAGACCATAAGTGAATAAACTGATATCAGGATGATTTCCATTTAGTGTTAGGATTTTGAATCATGACATAAAATGTAGCTGCTTAGAATTTCCCTGTTGATAAAAATATCAAATGAGAATGTCTCAATCATACAGAAATCACACATATTTTAAGAATATATGGCCACAAATTCTTTCTAATATGACTTCATAGGCAGCATTTTGTTATTCCACATCCAGAATATCTTACAAAAGAAAAAAATTAATCTAGTTGCCATAAGTATTCCACACTTAATATTTAAATTGAATATTATATAATACTTCTAAATTATTTTTCAGCTTAAGAAAATTAAGAAGCCATTTGGAATCATAAGAAATCCTAACATACATCCACTGAGGGAATTAATTATAAGAAATTATTCAAGACAATTAATTTATGTTTTTAAGATGCCTAGTTGCTTACACTACTTACAAGTTACTAAGTTGAAGTTTTGCGTTATATATTAGATGTTCATGTGGAATATTTATTTGCCTATAAATAATGTATATGCTATAATTCCAAATGGTAATATACAAGAAAGTAGGTATTCCTACATGAATTGGTTTATCCTATTAATTTGCTTAAGCTAATACTTCTAACATAATAACAAATTGCAAAGAAATTGCTCAGATAGGTTTAAAAAATGTGAATTTAGCATGTCTTCATTGTTGCACACTATACAACAGCATACTTGTAAAAGGAATTGGAAATCTTAGGACAAAACTGTTTTAAGAAGCTAAGGGACACTGCAGAAACTACTCCAATTATACCATTTTATGTATAAAAAGATTAAAACCAATTGTTCTAGGTCTCACCCAGCCGGCGTGTAAACCTGAGTCCCCTGATGTCATGCTGAAACAAATGTACCAGCGTCTGTATGTGTGTATGTAAAATTTAGTCCAGTCTTGGCCAAACAATTATAGATGCTGAAATAATGGAGTTTGAATCAACATGTTATACATCATATTTCTGTTTGTGTCTTTTAATAACAACCCATTCTAGAGACTGCAGATTGACAAGAGGGGTTTCTGAATCCATTATAATAGTATTGGTTACACCAAAGTTAAGAACTTAAAAGTCATATTGAATAACATGTTTATTGCCCTTTTAAAGTTGAAAACCTGGAGATTCATCAGAGAATTCATAAATAAAAATTAAACCAGGTGAATCTCAGTATATTTATAGAAAAGAAAAGTATATTTTAAATTCAATAGAAAAATGAAAGACTTTGATATGACAAAAGGGCCTTATATTATGCAACAGGTCAAGGAAAACAGTTATACTTACTTGGCTATTCTGTATATCAGAAAATATTTTTAGTGTCTTATTGCTAGAGAGGATTTATTTCCACATAAATATTTATGCCAAATATACATTAGCATGAATAGCTATTTTATTTTATTTTCTAGTGGGGTAAAATTAATTTTAAAAATGAGCTTTATACTTTTGTTAATTCTCACCTGAGGACATTTTTTCCATTTATTTTTAGAGAGTGGGAGGGGGGGAGAGACAGAAATATCAATGTGAGGGAGACACATTGATTGGTTGCCCCCTGCATGTGGAGATCCAGTTAGCAACATACCACGGTAGGTGCCCTTGACCAGAATCAAACCTGGGACCCTTCAGTCCTCAGGCTGATGCTCTATCCACTGAGCCAAACCAAGCAGGGCAAACTTTTTTCTTTAATGTATCATGTTTCTAGTTTGGTAATTAGTAATGGGTAGAATTTGGGGGTTCTGATTTCCCAAGCCTCTGATTTTAGACTCAAGTATGCTATGCATTTCTACTCCAGCCAGGACTGGCATTCAAATTCAGAGGCTCTGAGCCTGACTCTTGTTAGTATCTGGCATTTCTACACTTTGATCCGGTGCAGAGAAAAGTGTTTCTGCCCACAAAGAGAATTGACAGTCCTGCACGTTATTTCCACTTGTACTGATTTAGCTTTTCTTCAGAACCAGCCTCAATTAAGAACTTCCTATGCCTTTTGCCTTAACTTTCTCAACATGATTTTCTTGATCGTTGGTGTTTTTTAGGTCCTTCCATTTTATCAAAGTCCTAGTATTGATCCTACCCTCCTTGTTCCTACATTACAGTGTTTTCCTTCCTATATACTCCTCCTCTCCATTTTTATTCTTTGAAAAGAAATGCCCCGATACATTTGTTTCAGCATGACATCAGGGGACTCAGGTCTACACACCGGCCGGGTGAGACCTAGAACAATTGGTTTTAATCTCTTTATACATAAAACTAGAGGCTCATTGCACGAGATTCCTGCAAGAATAGGCCTTCCTTCCCCTGGCTTTGTTCCCGGCCGCCCAGGAGCCTGTAAGTCCTCGCTCCTGGCTGGAGCACCACTCCTGTATCTCCCTCCACCGCCCACCCCCCCCCCCGCCCCCTCATAGCAGGCGTCCCGCCCCTCCTGGCCTCTCTTTGTCGGGTTAATATGCATACTCAATCCTGATTGGCTGTGGGTGTAGCAGAGTTACAGGCAGTTTACATGTTTGTCTATTATTAGGTAAGATGGTCGAATTGGAGTAGTTTCTGCAGTGTACCTTAGCTTCTTTAAAAGTTTTGTCCTAAGATTTCCACTTCCTTTTACAAGTATGCTGTTGTATAGTGTACAACAATGAAGATATGCTAAATTCACATTTTTTGAACCTATCTGAGCAATTTCTTTGCAATATGCGATTTATTTGAATAAGCATTTTAGTAAATGGTTTTGCCTCAAACAAGCATAACTGTATGTTCAAAAGAGTTCTTTGTACTATTATAATTTTTTCTCTAGAGAAGATTTCATTGACCTATTTTCCGTATGTTTAAGTTTTTCAGCCATTGCCCAAATATATATTTCCTTTCTTTCATTAAGATCTGATCTAAGAGCTGTGACATTTAGAGAACTGAGTCTCACACTCATGTCTAAGCTTTTTTAAGAACTTGTATTGCTCTCATTTCTTAGAGAAAGATAACCTAATAAAGAAGGGTCAGTGAATTGACAGAAACTTGGTTTTTAGGTCTGGGAATACCTGTACTAGTATTTGAAAGCAATACTCTGTAAAGTGAGAAGTACAGACCAACCTGTTACTAACAGCCCCTCTTAGCATGAACATTCTATGATGCCATTATGATTATATGAGCCTCAGACCTAGATCAAACCCAGGAAGAATAAATTAGAAGCATATGAATGAATTATCCAAAAAGAGAAAAAAAATGACATCCTCCCTGACCAATATTTTAGAGCTCCTGGAGCCACAGTTCTCTTCTAGCCCCCACATCAGACTTTCCATTCTGGTGTAACATGGTGACTCAGACCTGGAGTCCAGCATTAATAAGCAATCCTGCAGAACATTTAGAGACCCACAAGGGTCCGAGGATAAATGCCTCAGTTAGAAAAAAAGCATATTTTGTTTCAAGAACTTTTGAGAGGACTGAGCTATCTTTGCATGAAGCTTTGTGTGTACTACTGACTCCTGTGCTTGCAAAGAATCTTACCCTCCACTGCTTTTCTATCCACTCCCCTGCTGACGGGCATTTGGGTTGCTTTCAAACCTTGGCTATTATGAATAACACAGCAATAAACATAAGAGTGCATATATTCTTTCCAATAAGTGTTTTGGGTTTCTTTGGATATATTCCCCAAAGTGGGATTGCTGGGTCATACAATGGAATATACTCGGCTGTAAAAAAGAAGGAAATTTTACCTTTTACAACAGTATGGATGGACCAAGCAGGTGTTATGCTTAGTGAAATAAGCCAGTCAGAGAAAAACAAATACCAGGCGATTTCACTTATATGTGGAATCCAGTGAACAAAAGAAACAAACAAAATAGAAACAGGTTTACAGATACAGAGAACAGACTGACCGCTGTCAGAGGGGAGGGGGTTGGAGAGCTGGGTGAAAAAGGTGAAGGGATTAAGCAGTACAAATTGGTAGTTGCAGAATAACCACAAAGATGCAGATTGCAGTGTGAGGAATATAGTCAATAATGTCGAGATAACTGGGTATGGGGCCAAGTGGGTGCTTGGGGCAGAGGGGGGAACCACTCTGTAGAGTGAGTAATTTCCAGTCACTTGACTATACATCTGAAACTGGTGCCAAAAGGCATTGAATGTAAACTGTGGTTGAGAAATAAAAAAATAAAAATAAATACAAGAGTTATAAATATTTTTTTACCCATTTGACCTTGATTTCCCCGGAAAGGAAATGATGTCCCGGAGGGTGTTCTATTCCTCTCAGCAGTCCTTTTCCTCTGACCCATCCCCCACTAGTTCTAGCATCCTCATACACAGCCTGACCTCTCCCATAACCTGAGTTTAGCTACACCCTTTTGGTATCATCTGGCCCAGCCGTCCAGATGCAGAGGTCACTTCCTTGAATAAGCTTTTGAAGATCAGACGTAGATCTCCCAAACATTTAGCAGCCAACTCTTTGTGGAAAGTCTTTCACACAATCAGATAATACTTGTTCTTTTCAAACTCACTTTCCTGCCATTAAAATGCACACAACGTTCCTAAAGGTCATCTGCTAGAAGTCTGCTTTAACAGCTACAATTCAACTATGTCACTGGTGAGAAGTTAAAAATTCAGTTAAATATGAATGACATGGAATAAGTCTGTTCCTTATAATGACCGCAGTAATTATGAGTACATTCTCATTATTGAAAATTGCTTACTTTAGAACATTAGTCTCTTGTATTTGATCTGTCTGATGGTGGTTAAATACAGTATATTCATTAGTGCTTGCAGAAGAGCTCTCTAATAGCACTTAATATGTTTTCTAAATAAACTCTAATTACAAATTCTCACAGTGTGGGAGACAGCCTAGTTTTGCCAAAGCAGGGCAGATTTGGAAATGTTTAGTCTGACAAAAAGGAGGAGGGCTCTTTCCAAGCTTGCAAGATAGTTGCTAACCTCAGTTCTCTAATGGCCAGTGAGCTCAGCAGTATCTTTATGCATAGAGTACTGTTTACAGCGATGTCATCATTTATATATTTTACTAAAGTACATTACAATGCATATTTGAAACCTTCACACAGGATTAAAATACATCAAGCTTATTTTAAGATTAATATAGCAAGGGATATTGTCATCGTGAAAGATGAGTGGAACTAAGACCTATTTTAATGTTTCATGAAAACATTATTAAAAAATCCATCATTAGTTGCATTCTCCCTCCAGTCTCTATGCTCAGTTAAAATATATTAAGCTTACTTTAAAATCAATAAAGTATTTTAAAAGGTTTTTATTCCTGGCACAACGCAAAAGTGGGATCTATTTATTTTAATCTTCCTTAAATACCGAGACCTAATCTATCATTTGAAGTCATGTACTACCCCAAAATATCATTTTGTTGAATAAATCAGCATTTCAAATGCTATGTTTCAATTATTTTCTAAACCAAATAGAAAAATGTTGCTTTGTTTTGGTATTGTTTTGTTTCTCAAAGGTGGTTATTTATTTATTTGTTATTGTTGTAAGGATCCATATGGATCCAAATTGAATCAGTCACCGGGAAACCCACACTGGAAAACTGTAGGGATGAAAAAGGACTAAAGTAGTCCAACTAATAGAAACTGAAAGTGGGAAGATAGTTGCCAAGAGCTGTGTAGGGAGAAAGGGAATTAGTGTTTAAGGAGTATAGAGCTTCAGTTTTGCAAAATGAAAAAGTTATAGAGACATGTTGCAAACAATGTGAAACACTTAACATGAGTGAACTGTACACTAAAACATAGTTAAGATGACGCAGCCAGTGTTGCTTGATGGTTGAGTATCAACCTATGAACCAGGAGGTCACGATTTCATTCCCTGTCAGGGCACATGCCTGGGTTTCCTGCTTGGTCCCCAGTAGGGGGCGTGCAGGAGGCAGCTGATCAATGATTTTTCTCTCATCATTGATGTTTCTATCTCTCTCTCCCTCTCCCTTCCTCTCTGAAATAAATTAAAAATATAGTTAGGATGGTACATTTAATATTATGTGTTATTTACCTCAGTTCAAAAAGAAAAAAAGAAAACTTCTAGTCCTCCTTCTACTATAATTAGACATATAAATTTGAACAAGCTATTTCACTTCTCTGTTCCCATATGTATTTGCAAAATTAGCTTCAGAAAGATTTTTACTGTTGACCTTGCCAATAACTGAAAAGACAAAGTCCTCTGGTATTGAGAGTCTAACTCCACATTTGTTTGTAAATTATAAAATTTTCATCCACTTGATAGAATCATCAATTTTCATCTTGGGCCCAAAGACTAGACATGTGTGAAATATGCAATTGAGAAATATCTAATAGAAAATTAAATTGAATTCTTTCTCCTCTTGCATTTGCACACCTTAGCAGTTATTGTATAAACTTGCCCAAGAGAGGACAATCTTCCAAATTCAACTAGAAACACCTTATACCAGAGGTGTGGCCTCATTCTGAACTGAGACTTTGAATACATGTAGAGTTGGCTTTCTATTCATCCAATGACGGATATAACCGTCTCTCTGAGCTTCACTTTCTGTTAAATATTAATACTAAATTTTACCTGGCAGAGTGATATTTAACTTGGTTTATTTTTATGAGTGTTTTAAACACTTTCTCTTTCAAGAGAATATTTCTACCTGGTCCCCTAAACAAATAATGAAAACACCAAAAAGCATAATACAATATGTGCTCTGCTTACTAACAGTCGCTTAAAATTGAGTAAATGCTGCACACCTGGATGAGCTAAATGCATTTTTTAACTTCTTTGATGACCTGTCACACTAAATACTGTATTTCGATTGCTTTTAACCATAGTATCCCCCCGCTCAGTCTCTCTAAATGAGGTTCACATTTCACTGTGGTCTCAGAAGCAATTTCCCATTGTTACTCACAGACCCCCAAGCTCCAAACATTATTAAGATTTTTCTGTATCCATTATAAACTGCTCTGCAGCATAACAGTGAATCATCATAATTTTGTTAGGCCAAATCCGCAGGTGATAGAACAATAAAAAAAGAAACCAAGAAAAGGCTCACACTACATTTCAGCAAAGGATTTCTGACCAGTTTGACAGCTCTATAAAGTTCTAAGAAATGTGCTCATTCCCTTTCTCCCTCATCCATACAGTGAGTGAATATAGTGAGTACACCACCTGGAACCTCTACTCTCTTCCCATGCTTGTCAACCTTATCAAACATAAATATAGGACAAAACTAGGGAGAACATGGAGAATGGGAACAGAGTCTGACATGATACCACAACCCTAGCATGATCATTGTTTGTATGTCCGCATCAGTTCTCATCTAGATGCTATCTGTAGCAACAACTATTTTGGCATATAGTTACTAATAGAATGCTCAGATGTTTACTTTTGGTATCTTTACTGGACATCCCATTATATGTGTGTGTGGAGAGCAGCTACAGTGTTTGGACAGGTTCAAGCCTTGGTCTAATGAGAGGGCACAGTCCTCTCATGGCCACGTGCAAGTCCCAGCTTGGAGGGCAGAGCCCTCCCAGCACAATTATAGCCAATAGCTATAGTTGTAAGCTTGAACCTATGGTCCGAACACGTGGCCCCACGTGCCTGAGTGATGTGTGCTTGATAGAGTTCAGGTGTATGTAATTGAGTAGGATCGAAACCCACAAGAATGTTGTAAACATCTTGACCACGCCCTTACTTTGCCTCAGGGAATCTGGCTATAAAATAAAGACGTGGCTTGTAGTCCTTGGCGCTGTCGCTAGCTCTCCATCAGAGAGGACAGCTTCCCACCCAGACCCAGCTTTCTTTTGTCTATCTTTTCTCAATCCTTCACCACCCCCTCTCAGGCTCACTGAACCTGGCTAAGCTGGCCCAGCACATAAGGCGCCCAACATGGGGCTGAGTATGCCATGGCTGTGCCGGCTTACCACATGTGTGGATGAAAAAAAGAGGTTCCATGTAAAGCAATCTAACAGGATAATCTAATCATAGATTTCTGAGAGCAGGTCATAGTGGGTAGTCATGCCTCAGGCATATAACTTCCTAGTACAGGGTTTATCTTTGCTGTAAGCCAGCCCTGTCCATTATTCTTGGGCATATAGGTTATCTCACCTTTGTAATACTAGAGGTACTATGCCTCCAAGGGGGTGATAACCCTCACCAGAGCCATAATCTTGTTAATTATCCTGTATCCAATTCCTATCTTGCTAATTTCATGTATGTCCTCTCCCTAATTTTAAATGCATAAAGAAAGCTGCAAAAACCATTATTCTTAGAGCACTTGAGATCTTGCTCCCCGCACAGATCGTCAGTTTGGCTGAAATGGACTCATAAAATTTTTCGACAGGTGTGGATGTTTCTGATTTTGACATATGCATTTTTTTATTTTTTTTTACTTTTTAAAATATATTTTATTGATATTTTACGGAGAGGAAGGGAGAGGGATAGAGAGTTAGAAACATCGATGAGAGAGAAACATAGATCAGCTGCCTCCTGCACACTCCCTACGGGGGATATGCCCGCAACCAAGGTACATGGCCCTTGACCAGAATCGAACCTGGGACCTTTCAGTCCACAGGCTGATGCTCTATCCACTGAGCCAAACCGGTTAGGGCTGAATGTTTTAAATTATCTATTCATAATTATCTTTTGCAATATTTAAATTTATTTGATTATTATTTAGACACAATCCTAATGAACTGGAAGGCAAAAACATGTAACCTGTTTCATGGCTTTTAAAATGCATGATGAATTTACTTTCCAAAAATATCATGAGTTTTTCCTGGCACTTGCTAACCTTTATATCAGTGATTTTCATCTCATGGCATATATACTAATTATGAAAATTCCGAGGCGCAACAAAATATATATATATTTTTTGCCAATCTGACAAAAGAAAAAAGGTATAATTTTGATTCATTCCCACCGAATGGCTATTGTGTTGGCAGCTGTCATTTTCTTATTTGACAATCTAAGGGAAAAGAGATCAGTGTCCCTGACTAAATAGTCAGATGTTGCATGTTTTAAAAATTCTTGTGGCACACCAGTGTGCTGCAGCACATGGGGCGGAAAATTGCTGCTGTATATGGCAATACCAACTTCATATATTTCACCAGCATTAGGAATTGTATTTAGCACATTGATTATAAATGAGTTATTTCTTATTTAAAGGCCTATTTATTTCATTAAAACAGGGTTACTAGTTTACCGAAATCTTTTTTTTCAAATTTATTATATATTCTTATCACTTATTTCTTGCTTATTTAAGCATCTATTTTTAATGTTATTGTGTACAATTTTACATGTTTCACTTATGTAATAATTATATTAAACTTCTGCCCCATTTCCTGGAATATTCTTTCTAGATTGCTTGCTGTTTTAGTTGTGTCTGTTATCTTAAAACCATTTTATATTTAAGTGGTGGATCAGAACTTGCTCTTTTCATCTTTCAGAGACTCTAAGAAATGTAGTACCATTGTATTTTGCCTACAACTTTTTAATTTTTTTCCATCTAAGACAAATAGCAGAGTGGAGGGGACTTGGAGTTTTTATGCCAAATTATTTTAATACCTAAGGAATATCTTGAAACTAATGACAAAATCAAATGCTTTTATTTTCTATTTTGAACTGCTACTTAATGATACAACTCTGGATATGGGTAACTGAGGACATTACTACTTCTTTATTGCAAATCAAGAAGTCATTTATATAAACCGATCTTTGCATAATTTTGTGCTAATTAAAATCATTGCTTTAAAGCAGAGGATTCCTGCCTAATGAATGCCATTATTTGGTGGAACACTAACATTTCTCTCTTTGTAGTAGTCCATACAGAAAAACTGGGTCCAGGCGAAAGACTTAAAGAACTCTGTCTTATTGACACACGCCACCAAAAGCCACGCTCTGTATCTTAAATATACCCTCGGAGTAATGAAATCCACTTCAAATATAAACACCAACTTCCAACACAAATCCCCTTGGAGATCATAAGTCATGGCATGTGTCAGGATTTTTATTTGAGTTTTAAAACAAATAATAAAGAAAATATCCTAATAAATTTGAATCTTCAGGTGTGAGGTCTTTGGTCTGTGCATTTTTGAGAAAAAGCTTTTTTCCCCTTCTTTTTCTCCTCCTCCTCCTTCTAAAATAATATTAATCATTACGCCTGGCTGGTATGGCTCAGTGGTTGAGTGTTGACCTATGTACCAGGAGGTCATGGTTCAATTCCTGATTAGGGCACATGCCCAGGTTGGGGGCTCGATCCCCAGTGTGGGTGTGCAGGAAGCAGCCAATCAATGATTCTCTCTCATCATTGATATTTCTATCTCTCTCCCTCTTTCTTCCTCTCAGAAATTAAAATATATTTTAAAATATTAACCAATTTGATGATCATATTTCCATTTTTATAGTTAAAATTTGAATATGACAGTATGGGATGTCTGATAATTCAGTCACGTTGCTGAAATCAATGTGTGTTTTCCTAGATATGTCAATCTGCCAAGGCTGAGGTTAATGTCAATACATTTGAATGATCTAACTAACTATCTTGTGAAACCCTGAGAATATTAGAGCCTTAAACTTTACTTTGTTTGGTTTGTTTTTATAGCTGAGCAAACAAAGGTCATGAGCATTTTAGTTACTTGAGATTAAAATCAGGCCTCTTGATTCCCATTCCATCTAGTGCTATGACTCCTATATTTTTAGTGTTTTTTTTTTAATCTTTCCAATAATACTACAAAGCTGTTAAAAGACAGGCTGTGACTTAATCACTTAAATAATTCTTTACTCATTATCTTCAAGCAAACACCTAATGTATAGCTTTAATAGATGCTCAATTCATCTTGTTGATCAATTTGCTAAAACTTAAACATTCCCAGGATAAATATTTTATGGTGATTCTCAAAATTGTCATATAGACAGCAAATATCATCTTATACTTTTTAAGGCTTTTTTATTTTTCTCATATACAATCAAGCTATTGATCTATATTTTGCTACTCACCTATGGGTACAGACAATGAAAAGACAATTAAATCATTTTTTGCAATGAGGTGAAGCTGTAATAAATATCTAAACAAAATTTAAGAATCAATTCTGGTAGTGGAAGCTAAGACAATATATGTGGTAAATATTTCAGAGTCTTCCTAAGAATAGTTTCTCTTACTCTGGATATATATTGTGTGGAAACCTGACTATGTTTTTCAAAAAACATGAAAAGTAATATCAACTTTACTTTTAGTCATTATAAAATGAAATAATAGTTTTAATTATTAATTATATGAATTCAAAGATAGAAGTGCTATATAATCCTTGGTGTCTGAGGTCTAAGAAAAGGTAGTTAACTCTTTGGTTTATCTGAAAAAAATATTCATTTTTAAGTGTGTATATGTGAAAAATAGCTGCAACCTAATTGCCTTGAAATTGAAAAATGCTATCATTTAATAATTTAAATCTATTCACATTTTTATTCAAATCTGTAAGAGAATATAATTAAACAACCCCTCCCATCCTTCAATTTATGAAGCCGAAAACAATGTTAATAATATACTCCAGATGTCAGACATCTGGACTCAAATTACTCTGGTGTGATAGGATAACACTCATAGGTATTAAATCTTTTCCTAAAAGCACTTCCTGGTATTATTATTTAGGGGGGAAAATGATTATTGGCACACAAGTGATTATTATTCAAAGTGAGCTCTTTGAGTAATGTCACTCTCCCTATCCCACTTGAAAGAAAGGCAAAGTCCTTTTATATTAACTTAAAGCTCTATGTATTGATCTGGTTCCTGTTTTAACTTGACTTTCTCTAGTATCCTCATCTCCTGAATGATGCTCCAGCTTCCACGGTTTACCTTTTATTATTCTAACAGGGCCTTAGAGTCTTTGTCTTATCTGGAATGTCCTTTCCCCACTCTTTGCATGGCTAACATTAACATTTTATCCCGCCGAACTTTGCCCAAATGACATCTTCTCGGAGAAACTTTCCTGCCACTCATCCTAAAATAAACATGCAGGAATCCATCATTACAGCATAACATCCTTACCCCTGGGTGATTATTATGATTATTAATGTGGTTGTTTGGTTTATCATTTGTCTCTGCCTCCACTGACCTCCTCGCTAGAATTTAAAATTCTTGAGAATAGAGTCCTTCTTGCTTCCATTCTTATTCTTTCTCTAATATCACAAAATCGGTCCATCATATTATAGAGACTTAATACTAGTAAATGTTATTTTAACATGTGTTGATACAGCATGACATGAGAGAGCACACAGATGAACTCCATCAGAAAAGGCTCAGAGATTATAAAACATAAAACATTAAATCTGCAAGGGGTCTTAGAAACCAGTCTTGATTCCACACATGAGCCTGAAAGTTCAGGTTCATGCCCAAGGTCACACATGGAAAGGGTCAGAAAACCCAAGTATTTTGTCAATAAGTATTCTAGCTTTCTCATCCTTCCAAGGCTAGGAATCTACTGAATTCCTGCTTTGTAGAAATACTATACTCCATTTCACTGGCCAAAAAAATAGAGAAGGGTTTAGAAGATTGTTGGTCTGAGTATTTTATTTTGCAAGTAATTTTACTGTGAGGAAAGAGTAAGGCTTTAGAAATTAATAGAGCAGGAAGGTTAATATTTGCCATGATGGCTGTGTTGAAAAAAAAAAAAAAGAGGCATGATATGATTGAGTCCTTGAAATTGAGGGAGAATAAATTAGTTGGAACTGGTGGAAGAAAAAAATTCAAGGTATAGGAAGCTGTTAACCAAAGCTGACATAGCTATTTGGGGTAGAAAATGAATTTGGACAGGTTGTTTTTACTCAGATAAGAGAGACTTGAGGGAGGCTAAAATCCTTGACACTTATTCAGATGATAACATAATGAAAACAAAAGTAATTAATTTTAAAAGGGAACACTGAGCACCCCTCCTTCTTCTATTACAATATGTCTCAGAGTGGTTGTGGGGGCTGTACAGCTGAGCTGTGGATGTTTTGCAAATAAATGCCCACTTCTGCCGCTAGTGGGTGTGGGAATAATTATTAAAGGTTCCCCAGGCAGATTCTGATAACCTCTTGATTTCTTCCTCCATAATGAAAATGTTCTTTCAAATGTGTTTTCCTTAAAGCAAATGACAGAACATCTTATGAATAGGGTTGACATTTACAGAAAATAACCACCATGCTAAAGCTACTGGCTTAGTGGAGAGGGTGGGGTATTATAAATGAAATATTTAAGTAATAAATTAACCCAAAGATATATGTTAGTTAAACCTTTCTGATTTTGAAAACATCATTATTAACCTCAATGTCTAAAAACATTGCTATGTAACTTTAAAGATACTAAAGGCCATTTACCAGTTATTCACTAATGGGAAATAGTCAGCTTCACAATTTGCATTTCTGCAGCTGTAATGAATAATCATGAAACCATGACAATAGCATATATAAGGCCAAAAATAATATTCTCCTGTCCTTACTCCTCTCTTGTAGGTTGTAGTTTTCCTTCTAGAGATAAATACTGGGAATTGTTATTTACTTGAATAAAGATATTATTCATACATAATTGTGATTTGTTTACATATCAAATGAAAATTCACATGTTATAAAGGATTTTCTCCTGAATATTGAAGACTTGCAGCTTGTGAATTTCTTGTATGGATGCTGTTTTATGGGATCTGTTTGGTCTGCTTTAGAGATTATGGGAGGGAATTTTCAGCATAGATATTTGTTCAAAGAGAAAGAATAGGAACTGTTGATCACCTTTTGGAAATTGTGTTCTAAGTAACTCAGTTATCACAATGTTTTCTTTTTTCACACATCTATCATCTTGTCTCACAAAAAAATTAAAAAATGAAAAAAGAAAGGAAGGGAGAAGGAGGGAAGAAGGAAGGTACTGTTGGTTATCCATTAGTGCACACCAAAAAAAAAAAAAAGGTATATTCCAAAATTAAAAAGCTTAGAACAGAACAATTTATTTACTCATGGGAAACACTCAATTTGGATGCTGTCTGTGCTACATGTGATGTTGATTTGGGGACATTTGATTTGAAGTATTCAAGAAGGTATCGTTCACCTACTTTCTGTCTCCATTGGGGCGGGGGGTGGCTGGACCATCTAGGAGTCTCTCCCTCCCTCCCTCCCTCCTCACATCATAAAGATTCTCTATGCCTTTTCCCTCCATCATTATATGATGGCTCAGGTCTTCATGAAAGCAAATGTGGAAGCAATTGGACTCACAAGCATATTATTACTTCTGCCACATCTACAGCTCAAAGCAAGTTATGAGGCTAGCTCAGGTTAAGGGAGGAATACATAGATTCTATTTCTTGATTGGAGAAGCAACATGTATAATTCAGGGATGCAAGACACCATTCATGCCTATCTTTGTAAACTATCTACTATAGAAGGAATAAAAACAAAAGCAAATAAAGCAAAACAAAACTCTTGTAAAATTCTTCCCCGATGTTATCTTAGTTAATATCTCCTCTTTTGAAAAAAAATATACTTATTAATTTCAGAGAGGAAGAGAGGGAGAGACAAATAGAAACATCAATGATGAGAGAGAATCATTGATTGGCTGCTTCCTGCACACCCCACACTGGGGACTGAGCCGGCAACCCTGACCTATGCCCCAACTGGGAATTGAACTGTGACCTCCTGGTTCATAGGTTGATGCTTAACCACTGAGCCAAGCCACGTGGGCTCTCCTCTTTTCATTAAGCCATTCAGTATGGGAGTCAAACTACTGCCTCTCCATCTTTCCTATTATATCAAACCTTACTTATACCTCTCTAACTCTGTATGTATGCACCCCTTCGCTGTCTTCATCTCTACTTCAAGCATGGTCCAGACATTATCTTTCTTCTGGATTATTACACAAGTTCTTATCTGTCCCTGGTCTCCCCTTCACTATATCTTTCACACTATTACTGAGTAATCTTTTTAAAAGTAAACAACAAAAAACCATCATATCACTTCCCTCCTCTAAAGTCTTGAATAGCTCCATACTGCATAAACCATGAAATCTAAATTTCTTATCATTTTCTATAAAGCAATCTCTAATCTGTCTCTTGGCTGCTATCAGTCTTTGGTCCTAGCCATTTCCTTACAAATAAGCAACTCATGCTCTCATCATCCTGATCTATTCACAGTTCCCCAAATGCATTATATTCATGTTTTATCTATTTTTACACACATTTCCCTCTCCCTAGAAAGGTATTCTCCTTCATTTATTTGAAAATGCCTCACTCTGTAAGGCTCAGTCCAAAGAATGGATTCTCTAGAGCTATACTTGACATATCCACTCACAGTTCATAAGCTTTGGATTTGAATGATTTCTGCACCAGGTATTTCTAGTGTTTAGCCTGCTTATTCCATCATAGTGGTCTTCAGTGGATATCCAACAAACTAATAAATGCAAACAGTGAGCTCTTACCCTGTATGGCAAGAGTGAGGGGAGACCTAGTATTCTTTCTAGAAAGAACTGATCCGCACTGCGAAGGAAACTGACATCTAAGACCAGATTGGTCCAAAAATGAATGGTAACAATAGTGGGCAGAAACCATGATGGCAGAGCCCACAATATCCTCAATTTCGGCTTTTGTGATATAGGGTCATAAAACAGTGCTGTAGCTGAATGCCTTTTACCACACATTCAGAAACTTCTGGAGGTAACAGAGCAAGATGAGAGCAGAAACTATCATTGCAAAAGCTAATTACAAGTCAAGAGCAGGGTGTTTAATGGTTATGGTGATTCCAACCACTATGGGCAAATTTACAAAACCCATTATATCTACAAGGTGTTATTGAGACTAACGATGGGATTCCTATTGTAAGGTAATATCCATTCCAAACATATGCATTTAAAAAAGATAATTATGCTAAGTAGCAACTGGATATTAGTTTGTAAAAATGTGTTTAATAAAAGCAGAAAGTTTTCTCATATCAATTCATAAAAATTCAGTAAATCTTGAAATGTTAGTGACAAAAATTAACATGGATATTTAAAATTAAGTTCAAATTACCAAGCAGTATGTTGGCACAAAAGTAGTAGAAGCTTCCGTTTCTGGTGGTCATAATGGTTTTATTTCTAATAGTTTTTTGTTAGTTTAGAGAGAGGAAGAGAGGGGGGTGGGAAGAGAGAGAGAGAAACAGTGATGGGAGAGAGAAACATCGATGGGTTGCCTACCAACCAGGAATCAAACCAGAAACCTGGGCATGGTGCCCTGACTGGGAACTGAACCCGCCACCCTTTGGTGTACAGGACGACACTCGAACCAACCAAGACACACTGGCCAGAGCTTTACTTCTAATTCACAATGAATTTCTTATGCTGCCTGGGGTCAGTTGAGTCTAGGCATAAAGAAATATGGGTCCTTGTGGGTTCTGAAAATCTGAAGGTTTTGCCAAAACACACATTTTGTAGAAAACATTCCCTCATAGCACTCCAGGAGCTGCGCTCAAGTACACACTTAAAAAAGAAGGAATTTCCCAGCTGGCCTGACTCAGTGGTAGAGCTTCAACCTATGAACCAGGAGGTCATGGTTCATTTCCAGGTCAGGGCACATGCCTGGGTTGCAGGCTCAATCCCCAGTGTGAGGCATGCAGGAGGCAGTCAATCAATGATTATCTCTCTCATTGACATTTCTCTCTCTTTCTCTCCCTCTCTGAAATCAATACAAATATATTTTAAAAATAGTATCAGTATTATGAGATGGGAAGTGAAGAACTATTTCTTAACTGACTGGTGTCTGCCAGGAACTATGCCTGGCATTTCTGCATATACCCCTTTTTAAAGAACTTGCAATAATTACGTGAGATTATTGATACTAACTGTAGTTTAGAAATCAGAAGCCCAGAAAGTTAAAAAAGAAAAAGTCCTGTGCAAGGTCACACATTAGTTAGATGTAGACAGAAGTGGGAATTAAAGCCCTCTCTTTATGCTCCTTTTGGGTGGACCTCCTGAGAAATTAATCAATGAATCATATATACCCCTGCAGCTTTTGTGAAATAATGGCCTAGATTTTTGAAGTGAAAGCTGGAGAGCAGTTTCTTAATTGTCATATGAATAAAAAGTTTCAAGGATATAATGATCAATGAATAAAATGGAAAATATTCCTTTCAATTGCTTGGTATCAAAACCCCTAATGGACAAATTACTATTTTTACCTGAGGGATGAGAAAAACGAGGCTGTGGAGGTTAAGTTTTGAACCAATTAGGACAGGTAAACAAAGACAACAAAATGAATTCCTCACTTACTCTAGCTTCTTTCCCTCTGCTTTGCTCATCTTCACTCCACTATCTGAGGACCAGGGAAGAAGGAGAGAATGCTGGGAAGCTCAGGGGGGCCAGGAGGCTTTTGCCCTGAAGTGACCTATATGACTCACGTTCCATTAGCCAAACACAACTGACGAACCCAGCCTCGGTAGAGAAGAAAAACATAACTTTCTCTCTCTACCCAACAAGAGAAATGGAAATTAGTAACCAGTAATATATCTATCTAACATCACATTGTGTGGATAAGTGAGCTGGATTTAACCTGAGGCCGTTTAACTCTAAAGCCAACGCTTTTAACATCTACGTTTTCTCTCATGTGAAGGGATAAATGATCTTATCCAAGTCACATTGTTAGTACATGGTACCTCACAACAGAACCATGCTCTTAATGAATACCAAAGTGAAAAACAGCGGGGCATTAAAAATACATCAGGTATAGATTAACTCCTAGATCTTACAATAATATTAAAACATATGTTTTGAAAAGCAAGATGACATAATCCTGTAGAAAAATCCATTTTTCTACATTAGGGAGACAAAGCAGAAGAAAATTTTAAAAAATCCATATGCACCATGGTGTTAATTAATATATTAGCTAATTATGTAATATTTGAAAGCATTGCCAAATAAGTGGAAAAGTTAAAGTACTGAACAATATATCTAATCTATGCATGTAATAGTACACTATCTTGGAAAAAGTTCAATTTCAGAATTTTATTCACTGAACACATTGGCTTTATTATCCAATGTATATTTTATTAATAGCCAACTTGTGCCAAGCCTTAGTGATACATAGAGCATAACAGACAAGATCCATGCACTCTTGTACTTACATTCTGGTTAGAAAGACAGAATATAAAAACAAGGAAGCACTAACTAATCAAATTAAGTAATTACAGATTATTATTATTAGAGATAAAGAACAGGGTCTAAAATTGTATTACCACATTAAATGCTTATAAAATACACATATATTCATTGACTTGAAAGAAGTTCAATGCATTAAAAAATGTAGCTTTTGCCGAAACTGGTTTGGCTCAGTGGATAGAGCGTCGGCCTGCGGACTGAAAGGTCCCAGGTTTGATTCCGGTCAAGGGCATGTACCTTGGTTGCAGGCACATCCCCAGTAGGGGTTGTGCAAGAGGCAGCTGATCGATGTTTCTCTATCATTGATGTTTCTAACTCTCTATCCCTCTCTCTTCCTCTCTGTGAAAAATCAATAAAATATATATTTTTTTAAAAAATGTAGCTTTTACTTTTGGATCATAGTATCATGCTGAATTTATTTAACCTTTAAATTTTTTTAGTGTGGTTAATTAAAAAAGACAAACACCCCAATTGAAAAATAGGCAAAGAAAATGAAAAGCTAATTCACAAAATAATAAATTTAAATAACCAATTAACAAGAATAAATATTACTTCTTCAGGGTAAATTGCATTCACTCTATGATTAGGTTAGCTTATACATTTTCCTAACACTGTGCATCACTTAATATTACTTGTAATTATAAAGCCATTTTTTTCTATCTTAAATTATACGTTTCTGGAGAGCAAGAACTATCATCTGTTTTGTTCCCTATTGAATCTTGAGTTTCTGCTCTGTAACAGGGATAGAGTAGGCAATCTGTAAATATTTTCTGAATAAATCAATGAAACTTTTAGCATTTAAATTAAGTGAGTTCAATTGATACAATATACCCCTTTTTCTCATCAGTTAGTCAAGAAGAGTTAAAATTATATAAACCCATGTTGGTTTCCCATTGCTTGCATGAAAATGAATTGATAAAATATTTTCTAAAGGTTCTTTTTTTTTTTTTTTTGCAAAAATGTGTCACAGGGTTTTATAAAAGCTCTCATTTGATTTTGTAGTCACTTTATATAAAATCTGGCTAAAGCAAACAATAAAACTGGTGCACAAAGCTGAGATATAAACTTTAGTACAGAATCCTATATAATAAAAGGCTAATATGCAAATCAACCAAACAGCGGAACGACCAGTCGCTATGACACACACTGACCACCAGGGGGCACTCAACGCAGGAGCTGCGCCCTGGTGGTCAGTGCGCTCCCACAGGGGGAGCACTGCTCAGCCAGAAGCCCAGAAGCCTGACTCACAGCTGGTGAGTGTAGCAGCAGTGTCTGGGGTCTCTCCTGCCTCTGCAGCAGCACTAAGGGTGTTTGACTGACATGGTTGGACATGTCCTGAGGGCTCCTGGACTGCAAGAGGGCACAGGCCGTGCTGAGGGACCCTCCGAATGCACGAATCTCGGGCACCAGGCTTCTAGTGTTTATATAATGGATAGACTTATCTCTTTGGCAGATTGCATGTTAAATGGGTTGGCCTCCTCCTCTGGACATTTGCAAGACATTGAAGCTATTTGGAGCAGGAGATAAGAAAGGCAGAAACACATTCAGAAGGCAGAGTGAGATGCCCTGAAAATGAGTGCTTCTTAATTAATTTAGACCTTTCTCAAGAAAACTGCTGGAGCATTTGCCAGCATACTTGCCAAATTCCGAAGCTATCTGAGGAGAAAACCTGGAGAGCTGCATGGGGGTCTCTGCAAGAAAGAACTTCCCACCTGTTTTTAGGGCTTGGAAGATAGAGATGGCGAGGCTGTCAATCAGAGACCTAGGATGGTCCGGTCCTTGAGGCAAACCAGAGACAAGCTGAGCCTTACTGAAACTGTGTCCCATCCCTGACCCAAATTAATTATTTGAATAGTGGAGGAAAAAGGGAAGCCACTACAGTTTTGCTTTATATATAATATCTAGTGTATAATGAAAAATTACTAGACATGGGAAAGCCAGATAACATAACCAACAGTTGAGAGAGAAGGCAAGTAAATACAGATCTCCAAATGATTCAGATATTGGCGTTAGTGGGCAAAAATTTAGAAAACTATTATTATTACGTTAAAGGATGTAGAGGAAAAGTTGAACAGAATAGATGGACACATGGAGAATTTCACCAAAGAATCCGGTACATAAAAAAGGAAAGAAATGGGCAACTTAGAAACAAAAATGCCCATGATGTCAGTTACTAAGAAGTCAGTGCAGATCAAACAAAGGGAAAACACAGGTTTCATCGACTCAAAGACACACCCTAGAAAAAACACCCATAATAAAGCAAAGGGAGAAAAGTAGAAGTATTAAAACAACAGAGAATTAATGACATGTGGAATGCTCTCCAATGAAGTATGAAACATACAGTTAGGATTCCAGGAGAGGAAAGAGAGTGAGTGAATGGACCTAAATGACATTTGCAGAGATAATAATCGAGAGTTTTCCAAAGCTAATAGAAGAGGTTAACCCAGCAATCTAGTGAGTTCAACACAACCCAAGAAAGCTACACCGGTGTAGTATAATGTTAAAATGCTGAGAACTAAAGACAGATATTAAAAAACCTTAAAAACAGCCAGAGATAATAAAAGATATCATACCTTCAAAGGGACAGCAATAAAAGTGATGACAAACCTCTCAAGAAAATAAAAAAGGGAGGGGGGCAGTAGAAATACATAAGGCAAAGAAATATAACTTGTATTAGTTTTCTAGGGCTTCCATAGCAACATACCACAGGCTGGGTGGCCTAGAGAATAGAAATGTATAGAAATGTATTTCCTCACAGTTCTGGAGTCTAGAAATCCAAGATCAAAGTGTCAACAAGGCGGGTTTTTTGTTTCTCTTTGGCTTTCAGAAAATAAAATAAAACTTAAAACTGATGAGCAAAAGAAATTTATAAACCTAATTCTATAGTTATTATGCTAAATATAAATTAAATATCTCAGATGAAGTACTACGGTTGCTATAATGGATTAAGCAAAAATTACAAGGGACACTCATAGATAGGTAGATAGATATAGAGAGGCAGTTAAAATTAAAAAAACTGCAAGTTGAAAAAATAGAAAAAAATACTATACAAACACAACCTAAATAAAAGGTGGTTTAACTAAACTAAGACATATAGGTTCAGAACTACTGACACATAAAAAGGAAAAATGTAGAAATCTACTGTTACAAAGGGAAATGTTGACACGTTTTACTCTACAAGTGATAGAATAAGCAGACAAAACATCAGTCAAGACAGAATATCTGAACAGCACAATTGACAAACTGGACCTTCATTGTACAAAGGTGGCCATAGAGTCTTAAAACACAAATAATATTGGGGGAGAAGAGAGGGTATCAGGAGGGCTTTTCCATGTTGGTAACGTTGCATTTCATCATCTGGAAGCTGGTTATCTGCGTACTCTAAACTTTGTGTGTTTTATTTTAATTCTTTTTAAGGAAAACAGTTCACAGGAACTTCCATCCACCGGTGATTTGCTTTTGAAAGTATTCCTAACTAGTGCTCTTCACTGGACTAAAATCTCTCTGATGCGAGCTTGGGGCTTTCTTTATAATCCCTTTATTTAACTCCCCAAAGCACTTAATGCCCACATAATTGCTCCTAATTTATAAAGATTTCTCATCTCAATAGTGATAGAATTCTATTATTCATATATTATTATAACTTCTCATCAAAATGTCTTTTTTTTTTAAATGTGCAATTGCCTCATACTTAGGTGAAAAATAAGGGCTAGAAAATGAAGACAATGTTTTCTGAACTAGTCACATATCTTGTCTAATCACAAACATAAAATTTTTTAAAACAACATTTCAGGCGGGTTATAACCCAATTTTTCTGTAAGGAAACCGATTCAGATGACCTAAAGTGCTCATCTTTGGGTGATAAAATTGTCACAGCAGTATTTAAACCCCCATCTACTTCACTACAAAGTTTATAATCTTGCTGCTTTATCTTTCTTTGACTATAATGAAGTAACTGAGCCTCTGAATTAATGACCAATAATGGCTTGACAGCTATTAATATCTGGTTAGATATTGATATGTAGTTTTTGTTTCAAACAGCATTTTTGGTGATAGGCTGAAGAAATAAATGACATGATAACTATAGGAAATGATTTAAGACCATGAATTGAGAAAGTCTAAATCAAGAAATTCTTTCATCACCCTTTGATTGTTACTTCCAGGTATTTGGGAACCCACTCAACCACATCAAAGGCTGACCTGATCTCAGGTGAATGTGCTATGCATGGCCTGGGAAGCCTGGTCCTGGGTTTTATTTAGTGCCTTGAATTTATGTATAAAAAAATAACATGGTAGCTTCTTCACAGATTAAATTTATGCAATTTCATAGACTCTTATTTTTAACGGCAATCAAGAGCTACTTATAAATAAGCTACTTGGTGAGTTATTAAGACCTAATACAATTTGATATGCGTAAATTAAATTTGGCATCTTATTAAAGACTCGTTAAAATTCTAATTCTGCACTCTACTAAGAAATCTGGCTTCTACACATGCCAGGTAATTTTGCAAGGCTCCTATAGATAGTTGAGATTTTCACGTTTTTCTGTAGGACATTTTATTACCTGCTCACCATTAGAGTTGTTTTGAGTTTGTGCTACCCTTGATATTAATGAATTATTTTCGGTTTCTCTTCATCCTTATCAAACTAACCTGTTGTGGGTATTTTGGTTAACCCTTTCTATGGTGGCACACTTATGCCAATAACACATGCATGTTTTGCAGTTAGAGTGTGAATTACCCACAAATCTGCTATTAAAAGAGATGATACATAGGAGATTTTATTGGCGATGGGTTGGCAGTGAATTTATTTTATTTAATCTATTGCAATATACAGGGGTTGGCCAAAAGTAGGCTTACAGTTGTGAATAAGTATAACATAGAATGTACTCTTATATTATTACTAGAGGCCCTCAGCCTGGCATGCGCCTCTCGCAACCCAGGACCCCTGGTGGTCAGTACGCTGAGATGTTGGACTGCTGATTTTGGCCCTATCCCCACACGCCAGCCTGAGGGATGTAGTAATACTGTTGTGGAGGCAGGAGAGGCTTGTGCTACCGCAGCGGCACTCGCCAGCCTTGAGCCCGGCATCTGGCGCCCATTGGTCAGCTGAGTGACGCTCCTGCTGTGGGAGCACACTGACCACCAGGAGGCAGCTTCTGCACTGAGCATCTGCCCCCTGGTGGTCAGTGCGTGTCATAGCGACCAGTTGACTGGTCCTTCGGTCATTTGGTCACTTAGGCTCATCTAATCTAATAATAGACAAATATGCAAATTGACCGCACCTTCGCTACACATAAGCCACGCCCACCAGCCAAGCCACACCCACCAACCAATCAGGACGAGTATGCAAATTACCTCAACAAAGATGGCGGCTAATTTGCATATCAAGACAGCGTGAAAGAAGCCAAGAGCTGCAGAAGGGAGTAAAGCTTCGAAGAAGCAAGCAAGCTGGCGGGGAGGAGAAGGGAGGAGCGAAGTCAGGGCCGGGGGCGAAGGGAAACGCAGGCGGGCTGGCCGAGAAGGCGGGGCGGGCGACAAGGGTGGAGCAGAGGTGGGGCCGGGGGCGAAGGGAAAAGCAGGCAGGCTGGAGGAGAAGGCGGGGCGGGCGACAAGGGCGGAGCGGAGGCGGGGCCAGGGGCGAAGGGAAACGCAGGCGGGCTGGAGGAGGTGGGGCGGGCGACAAGGGAGGAATGGAGGCGGGGTAGAGTGCAGTAGGAAATCCTATTGCAGGATTTTTCCTGCAATGGGAACGCTAGTATATATATAAGCCTAAGTATATATATATACACACACACATATATATATAATGTATTATTTATTTGTATTACAACTCTAAACTAACTTTTTCCCACCCCTGTATTCTCAAGGTAATGGTAACAACTGTAAGGAGAAATACAAATTGAAATTAATAGGCTTAATTCATCCTGCTAAAAGAAATTTCTCTCCCCTCCTTTTTCTAAGAGCATTTCCTTTAGGAACTTGTATGTATAATTACTCTTTCACTCTTTGAACTGTACATAACTTCTTTTGAAAACAAGATAGGCCTGATGACCCAGGATTGTCCTTCTCAAGAACCTGGGAGCCATCACTTTGAAATATAAACATTAAGGGAGACAGTCCCCTATCTCCCAGTTTCTGTGGGAGGGTAGAGACCTAGCTTTGGTGGCTGCCTTGATCCAAGTTGCAAAACCATTTCCTGTCATAAAGATATGAAAGCTTAGATTTCCTTTGAATAAAGCTAATTCGCTAACACAGATGGTCACCCCAGTTTACCAGGTACATTTTGGATGATCTCTGAATGACAAAAGGTGATGTCAAATTGTTTTACTTGAGGTGGAATTATTATTTTAAGAACATCTGTGCAATGGGTTCTTTCTGCTCAGCTACATAAAAGGGTGAGATTTCTCTGTCTTTGCAATTTCTTAGTGGGTTGCCTGTGACACACATTTCAATCTGGTTTACTGCTAATTTAAGATTCTGCAATCACCTGCAGGGTTGGTGGGATGCAAGATCCTTTACTCTACCTAAGTTGGGTCAGTCCTCTTGAGAACGGAGGTGCCCTCAATCCTGCTCACCAGAATTTCTGTAGATTTCTCCTTTGTATCTTTGCAGAAATTTTCCTCTCTCCACCATTACCTACAGAATATTTGCAGTGACTGAGAACTCTGAAAAATACCATGAAGGGAGTTTACTAAAAACAATCTTTTCAATCTATTGGATTCTATTTAGTTATGACAGAGTCAATGCTTTTCCTTTGGACGTAAAGTCATTGAAACAATGGTTTTTACAACAACCATACAAACACGGATGCTTTTATTACAACCTATGACTTACACATAAAGTTTCAATATTAACATTTTCCAAACATTTGTCTTTAAGAGATTCATTTGTTCATAGGTTGATAAGAGGGGCATTTGCTTAAAAAGCTATTTCAAATGATTCAATGAGAATCAAATGAAAAAAAATAGGATTCAATACTGAATTCTTATGGCTTAACAAATCGTTTTGTGTGTGTGTGTGTTTATTTTTTTTATTTTTTATTTTTTTTTTTAGTAATGCATCTATTTTAAGATGAGTTCTGAGGCCATTCTGTGCCACTGTCATTGTTATAGTAGATGGAGTCTGGCCTAAGTTAAACTATGAATATTTTAATGCAGAACTCTCTTGACTCAGTTAGCGAATACAATGGGCATTTTGAGCAGAACTCTTTTATTATATGTTTTGTATCTTCCTCAATTAAGAAGGCACTCCTCATCTCGAGTGTGGCAGAACTGATCGCTTTTCTGCACAATGAAGCATCGCACTTCATCCAACTCAACCAGCCCCCTGAGTGCTCCCTACATGTCAGGTGTAATCTTAGACACTGCGCACACAGTGTGGAATAAAACAGACCAAACCTACGGGGGCTAAAATCCAGATGGTCTGTAGCAAAATCTTAGTATTCCAGAGAAAAGCCCCCGCAGCAAACTCTTCTGACAAATGAACAACTAACTGGCAAAGGAGTTAGGCCAGGGAGCTACCAAGGGGTGGGGCAAAACCTTTAATTCCATTTGAGAACTCAACCCTGCCTGAGAGGCTGTTGAGCTTAGAGGCATCAAGGCATTATGCTTGGTTTTTATTCTGTTCAGAGTCAAGCATCTTCAAGTGTTGAAAGAAATGTGGGTGCTTAGCCTGAGGAGGAGAAAGAATTAGAAGACTTGCTCAGTACATTTGGACTTAGTAGGCAGGCTTGAGTTTTCTGATAGATTGAAGATGTCCCTTGTGTGGGACTATCCGTGAGAGTGTGTGGATAGAACTCTAACAAGCAGGCAGCACAGAGGAGTGGTTTTGTTCTGTAAAATAATAATCACTTTTTCCTAAAATGTGTTAGATTGATATGTGATAATAACGTTATTTTTAATGAATTATTTATTGTTGAATGTATTACAGATACCTCCCATTTTCCCCCCGTTACCCCCTTCCTGCCAGCCCCTCCCTCTCCCTCCCCAGGTCTTCACTACCCTCTTGCCCATATCCATGGGCTATGCATGTAAGTTCTTTAGTTTATCTCTTCTCTTCCCCCCAACCCCACATCAAGGATAATAACATTATTATTTTGAAGAAAAGTGATTAAACACTTTTTTTTCAGTTTTAATTACAAATATGGTAAATATCAATAGACATAAACCACATAACCAAAGCTCATTGAGATCCTCAATGTTTAAGGATGTAGAGAGGTACCAAAATGAATAGGTTTGAGGATCCCATCTCTAAAAGTGTACTTTGTCTGAATTTGGGATACGAAGCTACAATACATGACATGAGCTGTTAACAAGGAGTTATCATCTCTGGGTCATTTTGGAACTGAGACCTCTGTCCTGGGGCCCAGGCAGAATCGCTAGTCCTGGCATCCAGAGTGGACACTGGCAGCAACAGGAGTGAGAACCCAGTAAACAGACCCCTGAACTAACTCCTGACTCATTCACATAATTTCACGGAGACATGCCTGGGAATTCATCAGGACCCTCACCAGTATGCTGAATCCTATGTCATGGAGTCATCTCGATAAAGATGGCACTACACAGCTAGAATGGTATTGTTATAGTAAAGAAACCTTCTAGTAATTACTTCTGTGAAATCATCATATATTAACATCCCACATGTATTGATCACTTAGCACATGTCAGACACTATGCTGAGTTCTTTATATGGGTTACCTTAATATTAAATAAACTTCAATGGTAGTTTCTATTATTTTCCCCATGTCTACAGATACTTAGAACAATTGTTATTTGCCAAAGATGCCACAGAGCTGGTTAAGTGGTAGGGTCAGGACTGGAACTCAGACAGCCCAATTTCAAAAATCCTCCTCTTCCTTCCTTCCCCCTTCTGTCACTCCCTCCCTCCCTTCCTTTCTCCTTCTCTTTTTCTCTCTTTTATTTTTAAACCACTGTCTGATAGCCTTTGAAACAAGTGTCACTACAGCATAAAAATGCCTCTGAAAAATCTTCACCATTCAGTAAGATTATGATAACAGGAGGGAGAACCTCGTTTTTGTATTTATAAAGTATTTTATATTTCCCTGGTGAATTCACTGCAATGTTGACTCTGATCATAAAATACACAAGACTAAATTAATCAGTAAAAGTAGGCAAAATACAACAGCAGTAAGTTGAGAAACTGCCCAATCAGCACCTATGCTCTTCCTGTAACAGTAAAGAATTGCTAAAGCTTTTCTTGACTTGCATTATGGAACTATCTCTGAGGGTACTCCCCTTTTCCCTTAAATATTTGTTAATTATAATCTTATAAAAATATTCAAAGAAACCTTGAGGATTAGAGAAAGAGTTCACAATAGGAAAAAGTAGAAGGAGAGTGGGAATAGATGATAGAGGTGAGTGCGAGACTCGCTGTTTATGTGCAAACGGACTGATTTTATTGCCATCTGGCAGACCAGCTCACAGACTACTGGCTGCATCCCTGCCTTGGTGCCCTATCTTCTCTTCCCCCAGCTGTCAGAACCCAGGCCTATGTTGCCTTCCTTCATCATACTTCATGAAAGATTTCTTTTAGAAGACGTGTGTTCGCATGCTCTGGCTGCCATAACAAAATACTACAGACTGGGTGGCTCACAGATTTGGAGCTTGGAGGACTAAGATGAAGGTATTGGCAGGTTGGGTTTCTTCTGAGGCCTCTCTCCTTGGCTTGCAGATGGCCACCTCCTTGCTGTGTCCTCACATGGGCTTTACTAGGATCTCTCTGACTCCTAATTTCCTTTTCTTATAAGGACTTAGATCAGAATGGATTAGGTTCCACCCTAGAGGCCAGGTTTTAACTTAATTAACCCTATAAAGGCTCTGTCTTTCAAAACAGTCATATTCTGAAATTTTGGGGATTAGGACTTCAACATGTAAATTTTGGGAGGACCTATTGCAGCCTGCCAATCTGCCTAAAGTATTGACCTTCCATGTACATATTAAATATTTTATACAAGACAGTTATGGTATTGGGTCAATGATCCATTTTTAAAGCTCTTGGAAACTTCTCTATGCTATTTGCAAAATGCAACACCTTGATGTACATTTAACACCTAAGAAATCCCATTACACAAGGTGTTCAAAACAGAAATTCTATGAGGTGCCAGACAAGGAGGATGCTAAATGAATATTTTAAGAGTATTATGTAATTTAAAACAAGGATGACTTCTTTTTTTTTTTAACATAAGTCCATCAGAAGGAACAATAACAATTTTAAAAATAAAAATAAATAAACCACCTTCAATCCACACATATTTCCTCCTGGGAGGGAGTTCTGCAAAGCTACATGTTGTCAGCTCATGTTCTGGTGCAATATTTTTGGTCCTGACATTCTTCCCTCCAGACCTCATGGGAAATGCCCTAGCAGGAAGCAGGTTAGAGTAAACCCTGCTGTGTGGTATGCACTCTGGCTGTCAAGGCACCATGAGTGAAGGCTGCCTCAGAAAGAGATTGTACTGTCACCTCGTGTTCCCCAGAATCACTTCCCTCCTGTTCAGTCGTTAGCCTAACTCAAGATGTTGCAAGAAGTGCATTGTTGCTGCTTGCTTCAACTGAGTATCAGGTGCACCCTATAAATACATTACAATTGGGGACCTAGTGCTTGTACTGATTTTCCATTGCTTACTATCTGAAGGAAATAATAGAAACATATGTTTCCAAGCCTAATGCTCAATATATTCATGTAGTGAAGTTAAAATATTTGGTTAGGAAATCAATATTGTTATAGTAAGCATCAAGTATGGTAAACTAGAAGAATTGTGAGACGCTGTGCACTAGCTTAGAAATCGATGTGAATTCAAACCAGGGAGTAACAAAATAGATAAAGCTACAACTTTAAATAGTAACCTAGGGAGAGATAACCAGCATCCAGCTTTTGCCACTTCAGGGAGAATCAATGAGACATACAAACAAATAATAAAAACAATTCAATATTTGAAGTAGCATTAAGATTCATCTGTAGTAAATTTGAGGACAATGACTGACTGTGCAGTATTGGCAACTATATTAAGAATCTTCTGTGCAATGAATACAACATCACCCACAGAAAATAAATGAGAACAATAATTTAGAGCTCTACTTGGCAAGAGTCACATCTCTGTTTGAATAAAAGATGGAGAACACATACCACTGTCTATGAGAGTGACTTCTCTTAAAATATTGGAAATAAGGCATATATGATTGCCCTCCAAAATTTAACCTTTAAAATTAACTTGCCATGGGTTAATCCATATGCTAATTCCTTGAGTCTCAGACTGGACTATTAGCCCAACAGCATATATAATGTATTCAGTGTAGGGATGTGTTGTTTAGAATAAAAGTATGTCAGGAATGACAACCATGTAAAACTAGATGCTACAGAGCTCACCCAAGAGATAGTGATCTATCACTAATCCATGTCCTATTGAAATAATGGGGCGAGGTGGGTTAGTTTAAACATGCCACTTTGAAGCAAGCCACCTGGGCTCAAATGATACCACCATTTACTATTTTGTGACATTGGGAAATTATGCAATCTCCTTGGCTTTATTTATACACACACACACACACACACACACATATATATATATATGTTTTTATCTATTTGAGAAAGAGAGGAAGGGAGAGAGAAAGAAAGATAGAAACATCAATGAGAGGACTTCCTCCTGCACACCCCCTACTGGGGATTGAGCCCACACTAGGAATTGAACTGGTGACCTCTTGGTTCAGGAGTTCACATTCAAGCACTGAGCCACACAGGCTGGGTTCCTTAGCTTTCAAGCACTGAGCCACACAGGCTGGGTTCCTTAGCTTTTAATATCTTCTTCTATCATTGAGTTTTTATGAGAATTAAAAGGAATAATTGCCCTGGCCAAGTTGCTCAATTGGTTGGAGTGTCGTCCGGTACACCAAAAGGTTACGGGTTTGATTCCTGGTTAGGGCACATATCTAGGTTGCTGGTTTGATTTCCAGAATTAGGGCATGTATGGGAGGTGACTGATTGATGTTTTTATCTCACATCAATGCCTCTTTCTCTCTCTCTTCCTGCCCCCCCCTTCCTCTCTCTCTAAAACATCAATAAAAACATATCCTTGGGTGAGGATTAAAAAAATAAAAATAATAATCCACCTGGTTAACACATATTGTCACATTATAAGCCATTCCAATTACAATTATTACTGAAAAGACTTTCTTTCATTGGGAACCAGTGCGAGATTGAACCTTGATGATTATTTCCTCAGAGTGGCTCCATCTGACCACACTATCTAAAGTAACATTCAACCTTGTTACTATACATTTTCAGTTCATTATCAACATTTTCATAATATTTATAATTTATTCCTTTATCATTTTTTCTGGGAGGGGGGGTACATTTTTTTCTTTGTCCAATCCTTCAGTGAAAAGTAAGTACCTTAAAGGCAAACACTGTTTTTTGTCTGGCCCATGAGCTAAATAAAAATAGTGTTTCCATGTTTAAATGGTTGAAAAAAAGAAAAAGAACATTAATGTGACACTTGAAAATTATATGAAATTCAAATTCCATTACCCATGCATAAAGGTTTATTGAAACCCAGCCACTCTGATGTGTTTATGTCTTGCCTATGGCTAAATGTGTGCTACAGTAGCACATTGGAAGCCTAGTACTAGGCAGCCCATAGCCCACAAAGCCTAAAATATTTAATGTCTCTAGTAAATATTTACAGAATATTTGAAAAAAAAAAGTGCTGATCCCTCAGTTGATTTGAAATGACATGTAGGGAAGGCACATGAGTACTGGAAATGATACCCTGGAGAAGGGCAGGAATATTTGTAGGTCATGGATTTAGAACCTTGCCAATGTCTCCGACAGTGTAGGGGACGTAGCAAGAATGATAAAGCAGGAAAAAGTGGTCGAGATATTAGGCCCATTTATGTGTCAAAGGTAAAAGAATTGGGGACCATCTTGTCCTTCTAAATGACTTTTCCAGGAGCTCACCGCATCACTCTCTTGCTTTGTTTATATTTATCTACGTGCTTTAGCGGGCTGAGTTTGTATTTTCCTAGCTTATGTACATGTTATACTCTGCAGATAGCAAATTGATTATTGAAGGAGAAGCAAATAGTGTGGCCAGCATTGGAGAAAACTCTCAGGACTTGATTTTTCAAGCAGTCTTTTGAGACATTCAGATGTGTAAGGTTTTAATATGTGATGAACATCAAAACCTGGAGAAAAGGCAAAGCTGCATCAAAATTGAGGGTCTTCCCACAAATAACACAAACAAGAGCTAGTAGTCATTTTGACAGTGAATAATTGTAAGCACTTAAAACACATAATTCTTTGGTTGAGATCCATACGTGTCTAGAGAACAGGTACCTATGTGTATTTTTTCCTCAGATATGATCACTGCCTATTCTAACATTCAAAGAAAAACAAATTACAAAATTTTGAAGGCACATAGGCGGAAATAACAAGAAAAGTGGAAATTAAACTATTTTTAGGTTTCTTGACTTAAAGGAGTCACACTTTCTTCTATTAGATCTCTCTCTCTCCCTCTGTTTCTCTCTTAACCTCCCTGATGATAGCCAAGTATAAACTCAAAAAAATGTTTTGGAATCATTTATAAGATTTGTCAGGTAGCTAATTATAGAATAGCAATACTGAATTTATCATTCTTAAGAACAGTTCTACTTTATTCACTGTAAGAAGACTCACAAATCATTGTACAAATAAGCACCAATTTAAATCCGTGATCAAAACACTCTTTTCTATGAACTGACAATATATAGATTGCTATCTCTTTCAAAATGATTGGTGGGGTCTCAGAAGAGAAATGATGTAAAATAAGGATGTGACAATTACAAATTCAGTTCTCACCATCTGTAATTAGATACACATTTTATGGAATTAAGGATAAAAATTAATCAAATAAGTGATTATCTTAATCTTCTTTAAAGCAAAATAACCCTCTTTACAAATGAAATTTTGTGCGCAATCTGATATGTACGACAGACGAAAGTGGACCTGTGCCGTTTGAAATATAGCAGGGTTCCCGGAGCCTTACCCCAGCTGTCCACCTAAGGCAAACCTGCAGAACCACAGGGGTGTGCGTTGCATAGCATGAAAGCACCAAGCTCACGTAATCCACTGTAATCCCATTTGCCATTGGAAAATATCATACAGCACATTACACAAAGTCAGAATTTCTCTAGCTGACTCTCTTTATTATCAGCTCCTGACACTGTGTAGCCTTTTTATTGGTGACAACTCTAACGGCTGTGCTAGAAGTTATATACCTCTGGAGTCCTTTCCCTGCCCTAGAGCAAAGGAGACCTAGCCTTTTTTTTTTTTTTTTTTAATAAGAGGCCAGATAGTACATATTTTAGGCTTTGCAATTTAAACAATATTGCAGATGCTCAACTCTACCACTCTAGCTCAAAAGCAGCTATGTTAAAAGAAAAAAAACAAGTGTGGCTATATTCCAATAAAAATCTATGTTGAAAAATACTCAGTGAGGCATGGCATCAGCAAAAATAGCAGATGAGGTAGTTGCAAGGGCTTGTCCCGCCACAGAAACCCCAACAAATCAAGCTGAAACTGTCAGAAGTACCTTCGTCAGAATGCTGGTAAATATTCAGAGGTTATAGCAACCAACTGAATGCTGAATCACGAAAACGGCCATTTAAAGATGATAGGAAATCTTTGTGACAGTTTTACTTTCCCAGGCCCCACCCACCTCCTCCCTGGCCCGGTTCCCAGTCTTGAAGATCACAACCTGCATTCTGGAGAGAGCAAAGCAGACAACTCTTCTCAAAAGAATTGTGGCGCGGTGCTTGGTCCTGTCTGGGGCTCCTTGAAGGAATGGCGAAAGGTGTTTGTCTGTTTCACCTACCTCTCTGTTCTCTCAGTACAGAAAAGCAACTGTGCAGAAGACAGCCTTGCAAACACTGAAGTACAAATGAATAGCCCATTGTCCCCTGCAGAAAGCTACCTTTGAGGCAAATAGTAAACATGCAGAAGTGTGGGAAGCAAAGCTGATAAAAGAGTTTCATGACATTGGCTCACAAAACCATGCAGGTTTCAAGTGCACAACTCAATTAAACATCATCTGCACACTGCACTGTGCACCCATCGCCCCAAGCAAAGTCTCTTTCCATCCCCATTTTACCCCCCTTTTCCCACCTCTATCTTGCCTCCACCCCACCCCCCTTTCCCTCTGGCTATCACCACAGTGTGGTCTATGTCTACGTGTCATGCATATATGTTGTTTGGCTAATCCCTTCACCTTCTTTTATCCAGCCCCCCTCCCGCTCCCCTCTGACAACTGTCAATTTGTTCCACGTATCCATGCATCTGTTTCTATTTTGTTTGTCAGTTTATTTTGTTCATTAGATTCCTCATGTAAAGTGAGATCGTATGGTATTTGTCTTTCTCTGACTGGCTTATTTCAGTTACAGTAATGCTCTCCAGGTCCATTAATGCTGTTGCAAAAGGCATGAGTTCCTTCTTTTTCACAGCCTCGTAGTATTCCATTGTGTAAATGTATCACAGCGTTTTTATCCATTCAGCTACTGATGGGCACCTGGGCTGCTTTCAGATCTTTGCTATTGTAAATAATGCTGCAATGAACATAGGGGTGCATATATACTATCGAATTAGTGTTTTGGGATTCTTAGGATATTTTCCCAAAAGTGGGAAATGATTGATTTGTCATAAGATACGTGCTCGGTCATAAAATCCAAGAGATAATATTCTAGCAACTCAAAATATGTTTTTGGCTGCACTGATTACTATGTATGCCTTTTGCCATTCTTGGCCCAACGCCAAACCTATTAACTCAGAATCTGGATTTAACAAGATCCTCAGGTAATGTATGTGCACATTCAGTTTGAGAAGCACAAAGTAGAGGAAGCTTCTGCATGTGTGTACATAATTTGTGTCTCAACTCTATTCAGTCAATTGTTTCAGAATTTACTCTTAAAGGTAAGTATATTCATTGGAAATCTTCAAAGTAGGACTACTATAGAAAATCCTGTTGGGAAAATTTTCTATATGTAAGTCATTATTGAAAAGAAAGCAAAACAAATTGAGTCCAACAAAACTTTGAATGATGGCCAATGTCAATTCATTCCTTTTATATTACAGACTTAAGTTCTTCATTCCTGTTCTGAAAATATATTTTTTTCCTGAAAAGAAGCATTGAACTACCTATATTTTAGATTGTATTTGTCAAATCAAATGGATTTAAGAGTTAGATGAACTAGTTTGCAAAACTTATCACATTCTGTTTTTAGAACCAAGAAAAATGATTCCAAGAGAATAAAAATACGAATTTCCTATATTACATGGCATAAAGTAAAACCAGCTGAAATTACAGTTTTTTATTTTTCAAGGTGTCCCATACTGTACCCTACAGAGTTATGCTTTTTTGTCACTGGTCACTTGGTGTAGAAAGATTATGAATTATTTAGAAAACACATTTTATGTTACAATGTGAATAAGATTTTTTATTTTAAAGAAATGAGTTAAAAGATGACCAGAAAAGAATCTTGACACCTCTGAAAATATACCAACACATCCATATCCCTTACTCTCAGGAATATTTGTCTTCATACTTGTAATACACAAACTATGAGAGCACAAAAATTTACATATCCACGTTTTGATTCATTCAATCATTCACTAACTCATTGGAAATTGTTAAATATCATCACAGGATAAATTTGAAATTAAATTAAGCCCCACTCTTCAACAGCTGGCGGTATAATTTCATTGAGACTATAGTCAATATTGTGCTGCATAAGCTCCTCTAGCAATTTTCTGAGGCTCTAAATATTGCTAACATAAAGAGTGCATGATTTTTAAAAATTGATTCTAGACAGAGGGAGGGAGGGAGAGGGAGAAAGATAAAATAGAAAAACATTAATGTTTCACATTGATCGGTGGCCTCCCACACACCCCCTGATGGGGGATCAAACCCACAACCTAAGTATGTGCCCTGACCAGGAATCAAACTCGCCACCATTTGATATATGGGAGGGCGCTCCAACCAACTGAGCCACACTGGCCAGGGCAAGAGTGTATGAGTTTAAGTCATGCTACGGATGTGGCCAGCTCAGTAGATCATTTTACAGTGCTAATACCAAATAATCAGCCCCTCATCCAGAAGGTAACACAGGAATGGCATGCTCATGTAGTCATTCAATTGGCTTGTAATTCTCTTGTTTGTGTGACTGTACAGTTGTTAACAAACTAAATCAGACTACCCTCATACACTAAGCTCTCCATAAAAGCTTCTCTCTCTCTCTCCCTTTTTGAAAATATATTTTTATTGCTTTCCGAGAGGAAGGGAGAGGGAGCGATAGCAACATCAATGATGAGAGAGAATCATTGATCAGCTGCCTCCTGCACACCCCACACTGTGGATCGAGCCTGCAACCCTGGCATGTGCCCTTGTCTGGAATCAAACCTGAGACCCTTGAGTCTGCAGGCTGACGCTCTATCCACTGAGCAAAACCAGCTAGGGCTAAAAGCTTCTCCTAAGTAGAGTACATTAAATACTCATGTTTTCTCTTAATCATAAGCCTCTTTCCTAGCACATTTGGTTTCCTTCGCACATTCTACACTGGGTTGTCTATATCTATGAGCTTAATTTGCAAAACTCTTATGAATAAGGCATAACCCACCTACTTTTTAGCAAACTATGTAATCAGTTTCCTATTAAACATAACTTAAGTGTTTTATTTGCCTTTATTAAAGATAAATATGGTTTGCCTCCATGTAGCTTTCCTTCTATTGGGTGAAATAGACCATTAACAAGATAAATTGAAAAACAAAACTAAACCTGGCTTATTATATTGGAATAAATGCTGTGGAGAAAACTAAAGCAGGGACAGTGAGGATGTGTGTAACAACCTCAGTAACAGCCAGGAAGGCCTTAATGACAAGTTTATATATACGCGTAAATAACGGCACGGAAGGAGTGAGAGAGTAGCCATATGAATGTCTTGTGGAATAGCATCATGGACAGAGGCCTGGCAAGCCCTGAGGCCCTGAAGGGGACAATGTCGTGAATGTTAGAGGAAAAAAACACGAGGTCACTGGAGCTGGAACAGAGTGAGAGAGGGAAGCTACAGATATCGGTATTACTTCATCTCTTAGTTCTTTCCCTTGTGCTGCATTCATTCTCAGGTAAATTTTCATAAAAAGAGCCACCAGCAGTGACGGGCCTACCTACTTTGTATTCAACTAACAATTTGAGTGAAAACTAAACTTCCCTTTTGAAATAGTTATAACAAAATTTGGGAGATGGTTTTCACTGGCATATCTCGAATCTAGTGCTCACAT
This sequence comes from Eptesicus fuscus, assembly GCF_027574615.1. Taxonomy (NCBI): domain Eukaryota; kingdom Metazoa; phylum Chordata; class Mammalia; order Chiroptera; family Vespertilionidae; genus Eptesicus; species Eptesicus fuscus. Next base: position 23,932,611 of record NC_072492.1, on the reverse strand, counting down.
TTGAATCAGAGTAGATTAGAGCTACCAGTTCTCTACCTGGCCAGGCCTGGGTCACGTGATAACCCCTGTGGCCAGAGAACAGGGTCATCCATTCATTTGTTGATGAAGTTGAATATGTTTATTATTTTGATGGTATCATGCATGTTTGCATATATCTAAACCCATCAAGTTGTACACTTTAAATATGTGTAGTTATTTGTATATCAATTATCCTGTATAATAAAAGGCTAATATGCAAATAGACAGAACAGCAGAGCAACCAGAACAACCGAACAACCGGTGGCTATGTCGTGTGCTGACCACCAGGGGGCGAGTGTGGAACATGGCGGGCGGTGGCCGTGGCGGGATGGTGGAGCAGGTGAGCGGGGACACCAGACCATGGCAGGGCACCAGTCACTGTTATCGGGGTGAGCCTCTGGTGGTTACCGAAAATTCTTTGCTCCTGCGTGTCACGGTCCCACCCGACACTCGCACCTGCTGCTGGCGCTGGCCCTCCTCTCACCTGCTGCTGGCGCCATCCCCGCTTGCACCATGGCTGGTGCCAGAGCTGCCACTTGCACCCACTGCCAGCATCGGCCCCACTTGCACTTGCAGCCAACGCCGGAGCTACCGCTCGCACCCGCTGCCAGTGCCTGGCATTGGTCTCGATCACTCAGTGCCATTAGCAGGTACAAGCAGCAGCTGCCAGCCCTGATCACCCCTGAGGGCTTCTCCACCTCCCCCTGCTTATGAGGGGCGATCGGGGCAGCAGTCGCCACTCGCACCTACTGTTGACACTGGCCCTGCTCACACCCACTGCTGGCGCGGGGTCCAATTGCTCTGTGCCATCAGCGGGTGCGAGCGGGACCGGCACCGTCAGCGCATGGGAGCTGTGGCAGGAGGGGCTGGGCATGAGTGTGGAGGATGGGCTACCATAGCCTCACGGCCCACAGTTCCTTTCAAGGTGCACGAATTCCTGCACTGGGCCCCTAGTAACTTAATAAATAGGTGTTTTTTATTTTTTTATTTTTAATGATGATAAAATGCTCCCAGGGCAGCTATAGCACCTGTATTAGCTTATCACTGGTTACAATTTTTTTCTTCATTTCTTTTTATCTTTCTTCTTTTAAAGTTTTTATTCTTTCTTCCTTTTTTAGAGCCTAACCATTCAATTATTTGCCATATTTCAACTGCTAATTCTAGAGTTGTTTCGGGATGTTTTTTATTCTTCCATATATCCATAAGAGTTAACAATGTCTCATAAATTATATCATCTTTTAAAACATTTTAAGGATAAGGTAGATGTTGGAAAATACACTATCTGGGAGACCATGCCTGAGAGTTGACCACCCAGTCATTAATTCAGTTGCTCAATTACTCAATTGAAAATCATTTTATAAACCTAGCACAGGCAGGTCCTGGTGTCCATATGTGCATATATATACTAAGAACTGAATATTGTTATTATTATTTAAGTGTCTAATCACTCTGGGAAGATTCCACTGATTAAGATTAGTTATGAAAGAGAAGTATGGTTAACTAGATAAATGTCAGTTATTATTGCTTTTTAACAACCAGAAATCTCCTAACAACTCCTAGTTAAAAAAAAAGTAGTTATTTAAAACAATCATACTTTATTTGTGTGTTTGTGATTCTACAGGTCAAGAATCATAGCTGTGGAGGTGGAGTTTGTTCGTTCTGATATTGATTAGAGGCAATCAATCAACTGCATGCATTGAGTTGGCACCCATATTGGGATAGATGATTTAAGAAGCCTTCACTCACAACTCAGGTACATTGGTGCTCCTTCATGTAATCCCGCCCCACCCCCCGCTCTCACTTTCTCTCTCTCGTTTTAAAATTTAGTAAACTAGTCCAAACATTTTTATAGCATGGAGGATATCTTCTTTAGAATGTTTTCTAAGAGGTAAACTCTAAAGTGCAAGAACTTATTAGGCCTTAGCTGGCTAATGCCCCATTGGCCAGAGCAAGTTATGTCACTAAGCCAGATTCGGTGTGAGAAGGGCTACAAAAGGATGCGAATTTCAGGTCTATGGTCTATGGGTGACCATCATGTAAGCACCTACCACAGTGAAGCAGGCGAAACATGTCAAGCACTTAGAAATGCCTGTGAAAAAGGCCCCGGAGACAGAGTCAAGAACAATGCCCAGGAAAGAAGACCAACTCGGGTAAAGGTAAAATCCAGAGAGAGCATGGTCAGGGAAGGAAGACAGAACATAAGGTAGAGCCCACACTGCAAAGCATGTTGATCACATCAGGAATTCTACCTTCATGCTAAGAGCAACAGAAAATCATTTTAAACAGGAAAATTATAACATTTTCAACCGCAAGTGTCACTTTTTGTGATTTATACAATATGTTGGAGGAAACTGGAAAGAGAATGACTGATTTATAGACTATTTTAGCATTTCAGGCAAGAAGTATAGTTACCTTGGTATATATAGAGAAAAATAGAGCCATGCATCACTTAATGATGGGGATATCTTCTGAAAAGTGCATTGTTAGGCAACTTCATCCTTGTGTGAACATCATAGAATGGACTTACGCAGACCTAGATGGGATAGCCCACTCTACACCTAGACTATATGGTATAGCCTGTTGCTCCTAGACTATAAGCCTATACAGCATGGAACTGCACAAAAGAACACAAGTTTAAATCAGGCTCAAGAGAAAATGATGCAACCAAGGAACATAATAAACAGGAAGCATATGAGGCCGCTGCCTGAGTAACAAGGCATACTATTCACAACAAATTTTTTTTAATGACTAGAAAGAGTCTACTCTAAAATAACAATAAAATAGATAGTATAGTACATACTTAAACCAGTAACATAGTCATGTATTATTATTATCAAGCATTATGTACTGTACATAATTGTTCGTGCTATGCTTTTACTTATTTATTTATTTATTGGTTTCAGAGAGGAAATGATGAGAGAGAATAATTGATTGGTTGCCTCCTGCCCACTCCCAACTGGGGATTAAGGGAATCGAACTGTGACCTCCTGACTCATAGATTTACCCTCAACCACTGAGCCACGCCAGCTGGGCCATGCTATGCTTTTATATGACTAGCAGCACAGTAAGTTTGTTTACACCGGCATCACCATAAACATGAGTGACACATTGCACTGCTATACTATGACCCTAATTTTACCAATAAAACCTTATTCTTATAGGTACAAAGTCCTTGATGCTTCTAAAGGCAAACACTCAAGACATTGTGTGGAGTAAGGAAAGGTTTATTGACCTCCAAGGTGCCACTTGAGAAGATTGGAGCCCTTCCAGTTTCTCAAATTCATCCTAAGAAAGAAGGGGTCTTTTATGTCAAGGGAAGGGAAAAGAGGACAGGCTGTTTTTGTGAAGACTCAAGCCCCAAGAATCTCTCTAATGATTGACATGTTAAAGCAGGAGCTATTAGCCTGACAATGCAAGCTTGAATAAGATGGAGTCCGAGAGACAGAGCATTTCACTCTATCACAATTTATGCATAAATAGTAATAGGCACATATATAAGTAAACTAATGTTCATATATATGAGCACGTGAGTACATATGCATGTTAGTATATGTGAGGAAGATACTGTCAATGATGTCTTATTATAAATTTTGGAACATACAAAAATATAAACACACTAGAGGCCCAATGCATGAAATTCGTGCAAGAGTAGGCCTTCCTTCCCCCAGCTGCCGGCACCTGGGCTTCCCTCGTAGCCCCAGCTTTGTCCAGAAGATCATCCGGAAGGATGTCCGGTCTAATTAGCATTTTACACTTTTATTATTATAGATAAGAGATATGTTTTCAATTTTGCTCATTAGTTTGATAATATACTATTGCCCATCTTCAATTATTGTTGATGATGATAATGTATAAATACATTTCCTTCACAAAGTAAATTTAAAAGTGCCAACATGTTTTATTTCTAAATTGTTTTCATGTTCGCCTAGCACAGTGGTCGGCAAACCGCGGCTCGGGAGCCACATGCGGCTCTTTGGCCCCTTGAGTGTGGCTCTTCCACAAAATACCACGTGCAGGCGCCCACGTACAGTGCGATTGAAACTTCGTGGCCCATGCGCAGAAGTCGGTTTTCGGCTCTCAAAAGAAATTTCAATCGTCGTACTGTTGATATTTGGCTCTGTTGACTAATACGTTTGCCGACCACTGGCCTAGCAAATTCAAGTGGACTTCCTATTTTCCATCATAAGCAATCCCAGCTTTTGCACTCATCACATCTTTTGTATAACTACACACCAATTCTTCTTTTCAAAATATTTATGGCATTAGTCACTTTTATCCTCTCTCTAGTATTTTTTTGTTCTCCTCTTTCTGTATTCATATTATTAACGTGCAGTCAACTACTTTCAGACTTCTATCCTGAATGTTTATGTTTCAATCATTCCGGCGTTTTCATTTATTTAAATTACATACCCAAGTGTAATTGATTCCCAGTTCCCTTCATTCAGAGCTAGAGCTTTCTTTAAAATACAAATATTATGATACATCTCCACCTTCTTGTTACATTATTTTTATACACCAAGGCCCTGAGATACAATTAAATAATTTGGCAGCAGTTGAATAGTCCCCATGTGTAATTCTTACTTGGAGTTCTATGAAGCCTTTTAAGTTGAGAGATTTCCTAAAAGCATTTCTCTTTGCTTTAATTTTAATGGTACTATTAAGAAAGAAAGAGGAAGAATTAATTACTTGGTGTGCAGTTGCCTTTATATTTAATAATATTCTGTGGAGAGGAAATGGCAGTGACTATTAGCTTTCCCTTTAGATGCCTCAGGTAGTAATGCACACACAAAGTCACGATTTTTTGTATGCCACAGGGTTTAATGTTTCAGAGGACGAGGTGATGGGATGAGGTGGTTTTAGAAATAAACAGAGCTACATTTGAGCCTCAATATCATTGCGTGACCTTGTTTAACTCCTTGGCAATTGTGATTTAAACGTGTTATTTGTGTGTATCTGTATTTAGGAAGGTATGATGGTAAAATAAGACTTGGCTTCAGAGTTTCCCATAATCCATCATGCTTCAGGTTCACAGTCTGTGCACTGTTTTCCATCGCATTTCTCACTAGTAGTCTCTTTCATTGGCAACACTTCGTTTGGGACTTCTACTTTGAATATTCTTCAAATCCCTACCTTTAGTTATCTATCTGCTCTTCTCCATATGCAATCAATCGTCTATTCACTCATCTGTCAAGGCACTTTGTAGAAGTGCGTCAGAAAAAGTGCTATATGAGACTTAGTACTATATCTGCGATCCATCCATGCAGACAAAATATTGTTTCATTATAGAGGAAGTACAGAAGAAAAAACAACTGTCATTTGAACATTATCTGTGTGCCATGTTCTGTGGTAGGTGTTTTATGTATGTTTTCATTCAGTCACTGGATACATATGTCACTTATTATATCCTTTGTTAAAAAATACTAAGATTGTAAGATATAAAGAGTTCTGGAGATTGGTTGAACAATAATGTGAATGTACTCAACACTACTGAACTATACACTTAAAAATTTTTAAGAATGTTAAATGTATATTGGGTTAATATTATTTCTAATCTACTTCTTTATGACTTAAGTGAAATGGTTTTAATCTACTTATTACAAGGACAAAAAATAGTTGTATTTAGAAGTAAAGTTGTTTTGAGATAAGAATGAAGTAAATTGTGGCAGGATATCATCATTTCATCTGTGGTCATTGATAATCAGTCAACAGCTCAGCTGCTGAGAGGCCCTGCTGGGGGCTCATCAATAAAAATGTGGAGAAACAACTCCGGCAAAGGGCACATTTGGACTATACATACTGCCTTGCTGGTGTTGCTCAGTGGTTGAGCATCAACCTATGAACAAGGAGGTCACGGTTCAATTCCCAATCAGGGCACATGCCCGGGTTACAGGCTTGATCCCCAGTGTGGGGTGTGCAGGAGGCAGCTGATCAATGATTCTCTCTCATCATTGATGTTTCTATCTCCCTCTCCCTTCCTCTCTGAAATCAATAAAAATATACCTTAAAAAATATTGAGGGGTTGTGAGCACTGAGAGTTTTGGTTTGGGCAAGGTGACACTCTACTGACTTTTAGATGACATTTTGCTGATGACTCTTGAGACATCAGCTCCTCCCGTGGTAGGGAGTACTCCCTTTAAGCAGTGGTGGAAAACCATAAGGGAGATCAGCCTGCCTGCGGACACGGGCGCCTTTGTTCCCTAGCAATGTGCTCTACAACCAGGGACTTTTGTTTTCTTTGCTGGCAGCTGAAAGTTGGCTCCTTGGCTTGTTAAGCTGGCTCTCCTGAGAAATCAAACTCCTATAAAAGGTACACCTCAAACTAAATTTGGACTTTATTCCTTTCATCTTCCCTTACCTGGAATAATAGTGTGATCAACCTGTCATTTATATGGAGTCTGTTATTTCTTTATCTGGCTTATTAAGAGCTATTATCCTGTATGCTATTGACTTGTAAAATTATTGTAATTCCCACAATAAACCTGCATTAAATAATTGGCTGGCCAAAAAAAAAGTAAAAAATCAGGCTCTGAGTATAATTTTGCCACTTCTCCCAAAACAAAACATAATGGTATATTTTGTTACAAGTATTTTGCCACAATTATAAATATTTTTTTAAGTAAGTATTTGACTCAGGGTTACAACAAATAAGTGAAAAATCTTGGATTAAAACTCAGTTCAATTAAGCTTCTCTTTCCACTATATGTTACTACTGAATAAGATTATTGCCATAAGAGGGACATCAGCAACCTGTTCTGAGAGTTCAAGTAAATAATGTGTTTGCACGCTTCTACCACTGGACCCACCACCTTACATTGAAATGATCTCTGTTTGGGTCTCCTCCACCACCCCATCATTTCCCCTAAGGAAAGGGCCGTGTCTTGTTCTTCATGCTATTTCACACCTCGACAGGGTACTGGGAACTCTGCATGCATTAGATGATCCAATGCGAGCAAGGTCTTGGAGGACCTGATGTTAGAAATTGACCTTGAAAGATGCATAGAACTTCCTGAGGTGGAGAAGATGGGGTCAGAAAAGGAAGAAATCCAGTTGAGGTACTTGAGAAATAAAGATCTGAATGTGAAGAAGCCTGGGACATATTAAGAGTAAAAATCTATTTCCTCAAATGGGGAGTGTACTTAGATGCACACGAGAAACATAGCTGTAAGTCAGAACACAGTTGATCTTAAACTCTATGAGTTTCAACAGGCTCATACACACAGAACTGAATTGGCTAAATCTGATTACTAACTTCCCGGGTCAAGAAAATGCATGGGGTAGTTTAAATAGAATACCATAAAATAGTTAATATTACAATATACAGTATACCACCTAAGTGTTACTCTAATATAAGCATGAAATTCACTTGATCAAAGAATATTCTAGGTACTATTATAAAATAGACATTAATTTTAATGACAAGGAAAGTTCTACTAAGAGAATACATTGCTTAAGAATACATAATAAGCCTGACTGGTTTGGCTCAGTGGATAGAGCGTCAGCCTGCGGACTGGGGGGGTCCCGGGTTTGGTTCCGGTCGGGGGCATGTACCTTGGTTGCGGGCACAACCCCAGTGGGGGATGTGCAGGAGGCAGCTGATCGATGTTTCTCTCTCATCGATGTTTCTAACTCTCTATCCCTCTCCCTTCCTCTCTGTAAAAATCAATAAAATATATATTTTTAAAAAGAATACATAATAAAAGATGGGATCAGAATAAGGGTTGTGGCTGCATTACTCCAAACACAACGGTTCCTTTATTAACTGGATAGTTATTTGTTAACCAACTTCTATTTAAATCTTCAGAATAATGAGGACGAACATTTATTGCATGGATTCTGTGAGATCCTCAAGCGTATTCTGAATCATCAAAGAAATACTAAATTATATTACATTACTTAAATGAAAATTAGGTTCTATTATATCCTACTTTTCCAAAAAACTCCTATTTCACACATAACGCCCATGGTGAACATATTAACCAGACTACTTAATCCTTCTGACCACTTCATTCCTCATATAGCTGCTGAATATTAAAAACTGTTGCTGTGTTCCTTCCATGTGAATCTCTGATATATTGAACTTGGGCAACGCATTTAGTCATCTTCCAGCTCTGGGCAGTCTTATCACGAACATCATTTCCTTTCTGGCAAGATTTGTGGCCCAGGTTCAGACTGGTATATTAATCCTATCTGTATCCATCTATAGCATGTGTATGACTGTAATAGATGTCATAAATGTTAATTATGTATGGATTGTAGAAGTGGCTTTATCTTTAAAATTTTACTTCAGTGTTTTAAACTGATAAGCAAAAGTTTAAAACTTTAAAAAAGACATTGTAATTTATTATTAACATGAAACATCAGTGGCCATTCTCAATAAGCATTTCATTTTTGTTCATATTTCAAAGAGTATAAAATATTCCAGTTGTTGTCATTTCAGACCTTCAGGCCTTGGAAGTATTGTTTGTTTTTAACCTGTATACATCTAACGTTTTGTCTTTTATCAGTTGTTTTCTTGTATAACTACAGGTACCAAACATTTAAAAACTGGTCTGAGTAATGAGGTTCAGACTTTAATCAATGAGAGAAATTAAATTTCTATTGGGTATAAGAGGCTTATAAGGACGTACGAAAGTTCAGGTAGAATTTGAATAAAATATCGAAGGAGGTCTAATCTCATAATGAAAATAGGAAGGTCCAAGGACACTTACATGAAAAGGGGACAAAATAACTGGTCTAGGTTTGACCTAGAGTATGGCAGGAAGTTACTGCTCAGTGACTAGCCCTACATGGGTTAGCCTCTCATTTACACAGGACCAAGAGAAACAGTCCAGACCTATGGGCCAGGAGCGGAAATGACATGCCATTTACGGGCTGAATAACAGAAAAGCAGTGCCAGGAAGCTAATGTTGCTGGTAGTGCCACGGCTGTGACATGGCAGAGCTTGGTTTGCTCTGGATAACCAAGGGACTTTGTGCAGCAGAGCCCGGCACCAACCTGTTTGGACACAGAGTAGAAAGGCTCATCATACCAGGCAGTGTGTTTAGTTACTGAGTTTTCAGAGCTGTTAGCCTGATCTAACCCGACGAAATGACAAATTGGCACTGGATGTGGAATACTACAGTAATAAAATATGAAATCAACAATATCTGCCTAATGAAAATATTGGAGACTGAAAAGGTGATGACTCATGGTATACAGTAGCAAAATATTTTATGTGGCTTTTACTTGCAGTACATTGGGAGGCAGACTATGTTCCTCCCTGATTCAATAGCATGGGGGAAGAGGCTGGGAAATTAATCCTTAGTAATATGGATCAGTTGGTATCAGAAGTACTTAGCAGAGTATGATTTGAGAGAGAAGCAAGGAGAGCATGGTAAGGGAGGCATGCAGAAATAAAAGGCCATTCTAGCCCGGCTGGTGTGGCTCAGTGATTGAGGCAGGAGGTCACGGTTTGATTCCCAGTCAGGGCACATGCCTGGGTTGTGGGCTTGATCTCCAGTAGGGAGTGTGCAGGAGGCAGCCGATCAATGATTTTCTGTCATCATTGATATTTCTCTCTTCTCTCTCTCCCTCTCCCTTCCTCTCTCTGAAATTAATAAAATAAAATAACATAAAAAAAAAAAAAACAGCCATTCTATGGATAGTCTATGAATTCAGGAGCCTAAAATACTGGGAAAACCAAATGTTTTGAGACTTCAAGTTATAAAAAGAATTGAACTAAAAGTTGTGTCTTTGGGAAAAGATCAGATTCTGAGACTAGCCATCTCACCTAAGTCCAGCAACCTCCCAGCAGCTGCCTTTGCATTGAGAGAGCAGCTCGAGAGTGAGGGAGAAACTCTGCACAGCACACCTGTCAACTGTATCCTAAAAAAGAACGGTAGACGTGATTATTTCTATCCAGAACCAACCAAAGTGAATTTGAAGGTCACCAAGCTTTTAAAGAAGTGGAGATCTAAAAAAGCCATCCTCTGCAAGGAAAGAGACGATGAATAGAGTTGTAAGGTTTATGTCACTGGACCAGCACTAGCTAAACATTCTTTTCTCCTAATTGACATATTCAGTGGCAGAGAAGTGGACAGTTTAAATGCATAATAGCAGGTTATTCGTATGATGCTATTATTTTGGCCATTCAAGGTCAAGATCCATAGAGAGTGAGAGCTTCACCTAATTAGTCAGAAGCACATGTTATTAGTTTGTTACTTGTCATTTACATCTCAAACTTTTTTTTTTTTGAGACTAATCATATGGCAGAACAGGAAATGAATGGAAGTATACTCCCGTGCTTTGTGTCAGCAACACTGCCATTCAATAACAATGCTCACAATTGAAGCCATTAAATATTAAGTTTAATCCTTCTTAGCTCATCTTTGAAAACCACCGAGGGGGCAGGAATGAGACTAAAGCAGCAACTAGAGTAAAATTCCTAATGGGATGATGAACAGGAAGCAAGTGCTCAGGCTTTTGCTGCGCTTGATTTATCAATATATTTTTCTCTTTATATAATTCCACAAAGCATGTCTAAGACTGCAAGGGTATTGATAAGTGGCTGCTTAGTGTGCCTTTTCGAAGTCTTTACCTTGTTAGAACTGATCTTATCTTAACAACAACAACAACAAAAATCCCTGAACAGTTTCAGCTGTTGGGGAAGGTGACAGCTTTATGATTCCTCACTGCATTACTCCAAAGGGAGGTGATACGCGCGCCCCCCCTCCCCCACCAACCCTGCTCCCTTTAAATAAAGGACAGCTTTGCACACCGTTCTTTGGTGGTACACTCTGTATCTGGAAGCTACCAATAACACAGAAATCATAGTTTCATATCATCATATCTATCCTATATAATAAAAGCATAATATGCTAATTAGACTGGATGTCCTTCCTGACGAACTTCCAGGGATAAAGCTGGGGCTGCGAGGGGCTAGGCAGAGGCAGCTGCCATGGCTGCAGGGGCCGAGACAGCCTCGGCAGCAGTGGGGGCCGAGTCCCTTGCATGAATTTCATGCATTGGGCCTCTACTCTATAATAATAAAAGCATAATATGCTAATAAGACCAGATGTTCTTCCTGATGACCTTCCAGACGAAGCTGGAGTTGTGAGGGAAGCCCGGGTCTTGGGTGCCTGCCTGCAGCTGGAAGGAAGCCCAGGTCCCGGGTGCCAGAGGGAAGCCGGTGCCGGCAGCTGGGGGAAGGAAGGCCTACTCTTGCATGAATTTCATGCTTCGGGCCTCTAGTCTATATATATAAAAGCCTAAGTGATTGAATGACTGAACAACCGGTCACTATGACTCACACTGACCACCAGGGGCAGACACTCAATGCAGGAGCTGTCCCCTGGTGGTCAGTGTGCTCCCACAGCCAACCTCCCGTGGCTGGCCAACTTCCCATGGCCGGCCAACCTCCCATGTTTCTCCTCCCCCTTCCCCCCGGCCAGCCAGCCAACCTCCTGTGGCCCCTGCCCCTGGCTGGCCCCCTCCCCGATCAGCCCTGATCACTGGCCAGACTGAGGGACCCTATCCATGCATGAATTCATGCACTGGGCCTCTAGTATTTTTATAATGTGCAATATAACACTGCCTTAACACGTGTTCTCAAACCTAACTCTTCTTTGTGTCCTTAGAAACTACTTTCAGACTCACAAAGCTGACATGTGCCCGAGGAACCCAGTTAGATTGTAAGACCATCGACCACTCCATAAGACTATAATAAAAGCCTGGAACCTGGAATTCCTTCCCTGACTGAATGAACTCTATCTCTTGTTTCCTCTCCTTGAAACAAGTGAAGCCATACCCAGTACCATTGGATTGAGGATGCTGTCTAGTTTCCAAATAATTATTATGAGAGAAAAAGTATCTGGGTGGGGAAGTGCAAACATTCATTCAATGGAACCCCTCCATCTGAATAGCAAAAAGAATCTCAGTTTGTCTCCAAGTTGCTGAGGCAGGACTTATCAGTTACTCTGAAATGATCTGGCAAACAACCTTTTCATTCAGCTGTGGAATTCCTAATTCTATTTTGACAGCCATCATATTATAGTAGCAATGCTAATATTTAATATTTGTTGACTTTTTTTTTTCCTTATTCTAGTAGCACAGGGATCAACAACTCCATTTTGAAGATGAGGAGACTAAGACTCAGAGAGGTTAAAAAATTTATCCAAGGTACTTTAGCCATCTGTGGCAGAACTGAGAATCCAGATTCTTTTTGGCTGGGAGTGTCTACTCGATCTATGAAAATATGGAGGTTTGTCCCCTGAGATCTGTGGCTTCAGTGTTAACTTCTAAATTGTATGTATAATTTTGTTGGTATTTTTTGTTTCTCCTGGGAAGACTATTCATCTTTTACATTAGATTCTTTTAAGTTATTATTTATTTTTACATTTAGTTTGAAACATTCATGTGATTTAAATATCAAAATACTGTAAAATCTATCCTTGTACACTGATGGTGGGGATGCAGACTGATGCAGCCACTATGGAAAACAGTATGGAATTTCCTCAAAAAATTAAATATGAAACGGTCACTTGACCCAGTGATCCCACTTTTAGGAATATATCCCAAGAAACCTGAAATACCAATCAGAAAGAATATATGCACCCCTATGTACATAGTAGCACAATTTACAATAGCTAAGCTCTGGAAACAGCCCAAGTGCTCATCAATAGATGAGTGGATATAAAATCTGTGGTACTTCCATACCATGGAATACTCTGCAGAAGTAAAAAAGAAGGACCTCTTACCCTTTGAGACAGCATAGAGGAACCTGGAGAGTATTATGCTAAGTGAAATAAGCCAGTTGGAGAAGACAAGCATAACATGATCTCACTCATATGTGGAATCTAATGAACAAATAAACTGATGAAAAAAATAGATCAAGAGACATAGAAGTATGAAACAGACTGCTGAATCTCAGAGGGAAGGTGGGTGTTGGGGGTGAGGGAGAACAGACAATAGAGTGGTGAGGGCCTGGGATGGGGGTGGAGGGGACAGGCTAGAGGGGTCAATGGGGGAAAAAGAGGGACATATGTAATGCTTTGAACAATAAAGATTTTTTTTTTAAGTCTTGTTCCAACCCTTCTCCCTTCCCAGTGTCCTGCCCCAGGGTCCTTAAATTTTATCAGTTGTAAATTTGTAGTTATTATTTCTGCAAATATAAGAGAAATCAAATATATAACTCTCATATTCTTCCCTTCCTCAAACAAAAATAGAAAATAATGCAATATCATTTTAAATAGCTCTCAATATCACTTTTTCTATGCTCACATTATTTGCATTTCTATTACTCAGTATCCATTCTAAATTTCTAGCTCATATTTTAATCTTAATTTTGATTAATCTTTGATTGAGCTAAAAGATTATTTAAGAGATATGAATTCTGAAAACAAACACCTACTTTTATACTCAGATTTTATTTTGCTGCTTATTTTTCCTGTTGACTGATTTCAAAATCTTAGGATGAATGAAAAGGTACATTTAGTTCAGTATGTTAGCAGTGCCCTTCAAAAATTAGTTTGAGGGACAAGGGACACACATTTTAAAGAAATATCATCCTATCTAATAAAGAGGGAATATACTAATTGACTCTCATGCCCTCACAAAGATGGCGGCACCCACAGCCAATAAGGAGGGAATATGCTAATTGACTTCCACAACCTCAAAGATGTCAGCGCCCACAGTCACAGCCACAAGATGGCGGCGCCGGTCCCCTCAGCCCCGCCAGGCCGGCAGGCACACAGCACAGCCAGGCCCGCCCCCAGATGGGTCCAGCCACTTCTTGAGCCTGCCTCTGGAGTCCCCCAGTCCTTTCAGCCCCCCAGCTGCCCAGGGCCAGCCCAAGGTGAAGGCAAGCCTCGGATGGTGGCTGCCCAGCCACCCAGGGCCACTCGAGGCTCAGGTAACCAGGGGCGGCCAAGGCTTGACCTGCAGTGGCAGCAGCAGAGGTGTGATGGGGGCATTGCCTTCCCCTGAACACTGGGTTGCCTCCCGCCCCTGAGGGCTCCCAGACTGTGAGAGGGGGCAGGCCGGGCTGAGGGACCCCCCCGCGCCAGTGCATGAATTTTCATGCACTGGGCCTCTAGTATACAGTATAATAAAGAGCTAATATGCAAATGGTCATCGTGCCCTCGCGCCCTCGTGCCAGGGCTGGAGGACCTGAGGCTGGGCCAGGGGACCTGAGGCCATGTCCCCTGTGCCAGGGCCAGGGGACATGAGGCTGCACTGGGGGACTTGAGGCCATGTGCCCTGCCCGGCGGGGCTTGACCGGGGGACCTGAGTCTGCACCCTCCCCCCCCACCGCCCTGCGGGGCTTGACGGGGTTTGGCCGGCCAGGTCTGGGTCTCACGTGATTTTGAGGCAGGTGGGCGGGGACTTGACTCTGGGTCCCATGGCATGCCCCAGACTCTGAGAGGAGGGAGATTTTCACATATGTTTTACTAATTTTTTTTCATCTCTGACACTTCTATTATAGAGAAAGGGCAAATAGCAATATTAAAATATTCCTCTAATTAATTCCCTTTTAATGTGCACGAGTTTCGTGCACCAAGCCACTAGTATTGCTATAAAACTCTACTGGGAGAAAAAAGAATGAGGATTTTGACATATCCTTTCCCGGTGTATGTCTAATAATCTATGCAATAAGAACCCAGTGGTTGTAATGCCATAATGACCAAAGACCGGTCACCAGGAGGTGCATTGAGCGCCTCTCGTTCCCACCAGTGAACAGCAGTTCTCATGGCAGGCGGGGAGGAGCAGCGAGCTACTAGCGGCAGAGAGCTATGAGCAGCGGAGGGCTACAAGTGGTGGACAGCTACGAGCGGTGGAGGTTGGGGCACAAGCTACTAGTGGTTATGGGTGGGACAGCCAGCTGAGGCAAGCTGAAGTGAGCTACTCACACACGATGTCGTGCGCGCTGGGCCTGTAGTGATATAGTAACTTTAGAAATTCTTAGTTTCTTAAATAAGCTGATTTGTATTCGGGATTTGTGAAATAATAATACTATGTACTGCATTTACCCCAAATTACCTGAAATTCTGATTAACATTGTTATGAACCTGTGCTCCTCAAAACATAATTTGGGTAACAGTGCAGTCTTGGGAAAACCATTAGTAAAAGGGATTCTTTTGAGTCCATCAATTCTATTCAGTATTGCAAGATTTGTAGAATAACTGCCAGCATCATTGCCTGTCTACTTTAGCTGTTGGTGTGGTATCTAGGTTTGTGAACTGCACTTAGAGAAACAACAATGTACTTGACCACCTTTTGTTGTTGAAATTCACTGAGGGTGGCAAAAAATGAGGTGATCCACAAGTTGTTGTTGAGTGCATATCATATGCCTTGAAACAATCCCAGGAGAATTTCAACTCATCAATACATTTTCTTGGAAAACCTATGCTCTCAGATATCCAATGTATCACATTAATAAGGGATGATTACACACAGATTAAAGCTATTACTGATGGATTGTCATTTAGTTTAGAATCTGCATAATCTCTCTACCTACAAAGGATACAGTCATAGAAAAATGACACTGAAGTAAAAAATAAATCAATTGGCAGTTCATTGTCAAGTATCTCTGCTATAAATGCTACAGCTGAACATTAAAATAGAAGTTTTCTTAACACACCTTTAATTAAAAACTACTTGGTGATGAACTGAGTTTATATACTACATTCAGATTAAGGAAGCCACCTTGGAAGATAGAAATGTCAGAACCAGAAATAAGCATTATGAATACTAAAGGATTTTTGTCTTTGTATAGTATGTCGAGGGATTAAGTTTTATATATAAAACCCTTTCCTCTAGAAATTGATCTTTAAAAATATAGCAAATCCCTGTTGAGTCTTAGAAAATATGACATTTCCAAGTATAGATTTCAAATGAGCCATTCATTTAAAATAATGCTTCTGTAGTTAAAGATGAAATCCCAAGTAAGTAAAATAAGGTCAGTGTAAAATCTTGGTTAAGAAAAATTCTGTTATAATGAGTGAAATATCATTTCTTTGGCTCTCCCTGGAAAGTAACTACATTTGATCTCCCTTGAAACCACACTGTATCATGTGTGTGTTTACAAATGTATTTTTAATTAAACTTATTGGAGGTGCCAATGATTAATAACAGTATATAACAGGTGTTCAACTTTATTACACATCATGTGTATATCACATTGTGTGCTCTAGTCTCCTTTGCCCACATATAGTTGACCTCCTTTACCCTCTTCATACTCCCTCAACACCCCTCCCCTTGGGTAACCACCATACTGTTATCTGTGTCTATGAGATTTTTTGTTTCTTTGTTTGTTGCTGTTTTATATTCCACATATGAATAAAATCATAGTAATTAAAGATGACTTTACCTACATTGAGGATGAGTCCACGTGTTCTGTTTATGCCAGCTGCTGCTTGGAATACTGCTGCCTCATCTAACCCCAAATGGTGGGTATCCATATTTCAAGTTTTCATTCATTGCTGCCTCCCCCATAAACCCTTCTTAAGGCCCTTCAATTGGATGTGATTTTAAATTCTTCTGAACTACCCAGGAATCGGGTTTGTTCATCTCTTGGAACTCTGGATATACTCAAATATGCACTTACTTCTTTTTCTATCTTAGATTCTAAACTCTTTAAGTACAAGTACAACTTTGCATGTAACACAATAATTTATAACTACTAGCTCACAAAATGGCTAGTAAATGAGTTGGTTTGAATATAATTCAATACTGGCTAACACTATCGCAGTAAAGAGAGAGAGAGGATGCTTTCGTTTTGTTTTGTTAATCCTCACCTGAGGATATTTTTCTACTGAATTTTAGGGAGAGTGGAAGAGAGAGAGAAAGACAGAGAGAAACATCCATGTAAGAGAAACACATCATTGGTTGCTTCATGCACACGCCCTGACCAGGGCTGGGGCCGGGAAGGAGCCTACAACCAAGGTACCTGCCCTTGATCAGAATTGAACCCCGGACTTTTTGATCCACATGCCAACACTCAATCCACTGAACCAAGCCGGCTAGGGCAAGGATGCTTTATATTTCTGCCATTTGCACACATTAGTATAATCTTTAATGAACTTTAATCTTTTTTTAATGACTTACCTTAATATAAATTAAATATATATAAATTTCATGCCCAAGAAATAAGAAGATTGATGAGTATTTATATCCCAAGTATGTAATAAGATTTAACATATTTTAAATAAATCAAAATTCCTAAAGAGATACAAGAATAGTTGGTCAGTATACCATATACAATGTCCTAATGTGTCACTAATGCTTTGTGAACTGCACTTAGAGAAACAACAATTTACTTGACCACCTTTTGTTGTTGAAATTCACTGAGGGTGGCAAAAAATGAGGTGATCCACAAGTTGTTGTTGAGTGCATATCATATGCCTTGATCAGCCTGTCCTGGCTGGGAAACAAACAAAAAACAAACAAAACAAAACAAACAAAAAACAGAGCAGGAGCACACAGCATAGAGAGCCATTTATTACTCTGGTCATCCATTGACTCATATCTCAAAAAAAAAAAAAAAAAGTGCTCTAGTCCGAATCTGTGATTGAAAAAATATATATATATTAAAAGAATAGATTCCACAAAGTTCTGTCTCATAGATTTGTGCTGGGTACTGTTTTCTGAAACACAAAATGATTCAAATATGCACCCTTACCTGCTACACCTTTATTTATCTTTCTAGCCTGAAGCTACATGGGCATTAACTTTCCAAAATTTATTTTCTGTGTTTTATACTCATGGATGTCTGATACCGGTTGTGTGCGTTTCATTTCTCCTTTTAAAGAGCAGGTTTATTTCTATTTCAATAACGATGGCTATGTAGAGTCGGGACGTGAGAAAACTGGCATCAAAATGGGGAAAGAAAATGTTTCTGATCAACTTTTATGATTACCCCTCACAGATTGAAGCTGGAAAGTTTTGTGGCTATGTATGAATTGCTTTAACCTCATCTTTATGCAGAAACATTTTTGAAAATATTAGTGATCTAATAATGAGACACCTGACAGTGGAAAATCGCACTCTCTTTATTGGATTGGAGGCAAAGCTAAAAAATGAATGGCCTCATTATTTTTGCACTAAGCATTCCCAGATTAAGTGAACCTTGAATCCAGCAGCTGAATCAATGTTCAGTGCAATTGCAGAGTAAGACACATTGCATGTGTTCCTGCAGTTTCAAAAGTGGACACATTTTTCATGTCTTCTATTTTGATATAGGACTCAATTCTAATAGTATTTCAACAAAAATATGTTTTTGGAGGAATTAGTTTCCTAGTTGATGAGATTTTGACAATGATTGATCCTTGCTACTTCTAATCCATTCATAAATTCGTCAGTACTTTGATTGCCTTTGAAGGTCAAACAAACAAACAAACAAAAAAAAAAACTAAGACCCAAGGAGAAATATTCCATTTCTTTGAAGCATGGCTGGGGCCTTTAATAGAAAAATTCAAATCAAGCCCTGGCTGGTTTGGCTCAGTGGATAGAGCATTGGCAGACCTGCAGGCTGAAGGGTCCAGGGTTTGATTCTGGTCAAGGGCACATACCTCGGTTGCAGGCTTCAGGCCCTGGTTGGGTGCATGTGGGAGGCAATCAATCAATGTGTCTCTCTCAAATTGGTGTTTCTGTCTCTGTCTCTCTGTCTCTCTCTCTCTCTCTCTGTCTCTGTCTCTCTCTCTCTCTCTCTCTTTCTCTCTCTCTCCCCCCCCCCCTCCACTCTCTCTAAAAGTCAAGGGAAAAAATATCCTTGGGTGAGGATTAAAAAATAAAAAATTAAAATCAATGGCAACATAGCTTTGAAGTCACAACTAAAGCAGTAGTTATCATATATTTATCTTTTATATAAAACTGATTACATAAAATGGATAGCACAATCTTACTTTTTATAATGATTATGCTTTGTATGATTATGTAGATAATTGTAATACATGCCCTTCAATTCTTCATGTGGTATTGTGAAATAGGGCAAATTAGATGTAAAATTGATTTCAACTTCTGAGAATAAGAATCATGTTCTACTTCAATGTCATAATCCTGTGACTTGATTTTATCTTACCTTTCTTGAATACTTAGATTTGAGCATCATTATACTTTTAGGTCAAGAACAAAACCCCAAATGACTTTGATTTTTATAAATGGAGAAGGTGGCTCAATTTTATATGGGATGGTTTGGAAAGGTCTCTCAGAGGAATAATATTTGAGCAGTGTTCTGAATAAGAGAAAGAAACAAGTCAAGTGAATATCTAAGAAATATTATTCCTAAGAAAGGGAGAAAAATAAAGAAAGGTCTAGAAGCATGAACTAGGATGAAGAAATATATACTAGTATACTCCTACCTCTGGACCCTGAGATACATTAGCAATGTGAGAAAACTGAGTCATCTCTTGAAAGGCTTTTAAGAAGCAGCCTTGTCCTAAAGGGAAGATGCAAGGACTTTTGCTGATGACAAACCACAGGACCCCAGAGGTAGTGGAGAAAGATATTGTGGAATAGTGGAAGGAGAGAAAGTGAGTCACCTAGTACAAAGCTCTCTACAAAGACAATAGGGAGAAGGGTCTGGGTCAAGGCGGATGACCTCTGTGATGACTAAGCTAAGTAGGAATGTAAGGCTCTGTGTGATTAGTCCTGCTGGACTCTTAGTAAAAATGAGTCATCACTTTTGGGATTGGTCTGGTAACCAATTTGTTGATGTCAGATGAAAGCTACGAGGGGTCCTTCACATCCTTTGTTAAGTTTATTCCTAGGTATTTTATTCTTTTTGTTGCAATTGCAAAATGCTTTTATAAAATGTCTTATTTTTTGTTAGTGTTAATCTTCACTCAAGGATATTTTTTCCATTGATTTTTTTTTTTTTTTTTTGAGAGAGAGAGATATCAGTTGGCCTGGGGGGGGGGGGGGGATGGAACTTACCACCCAGGTAGGTGCCCTTGACTGGTAATCAATCCTAAGACCCTTCTGTCCTTCTGTATATGGGCTGATGCTCTAACCACAGGGCAATACCAGCCAGGGCTTTTTTCATTTCTTTATCTGAAATTTCAATGTTAATATATAGGAATGCAGTAGATTTTTGTACATTGATTTTGTATCCTATATACTGAAGACTATAAAACATTATTACAAGAGATTGAAAAAGACACAATGAAATGGAAAAATATTCTGTTTTCATAGATTGGAGGAATCAACATAGTTAAAATGTTCATATTACCTAAAGAAATATACTTTAGTGCAAGCCCCATCAACGTTAGTTCAAGCACTCAGCTTTAGTGCAAGCCCCATCAACATTCCAATGATTCATTTTTTAAAGAAATAGAACAAAAAAATCACCAAACTTGTATGGAACCACAAAAGATCCTGAAGAGCCAAAGCATCCTCAGAAAAAAAGAATGAAGCTGGAGGTTTCATACTACCTGACTTCAAATTATACAGACAAAAGAGACAATAAGTTAAGAATACAGACCATAGGGTGGTGAAGGCCTGGGGCAGGGTGGGACTCATGGGGAGCATGGTGGAAAAAAATGAGGAAATCTGTAATACTCTCAACAATAAAGATAAAAAAATAAAAGATAAATGAAGACACAAAAAAAGGAAATGTGGCAGTTACCATGCTGTGGGCAGTATCAAGTGACTGATGAAGTGACCGGCTTTGGTAGGCTATCACACGGCAAACTTCGCTGACAAAACTACCTATCACGTCATGTAGAATTTCTTCAACTTCTCTGTGTACTTCCTTTCTGGCCCCTGAGAACTAGAAGTTTATGTGGTACAGTCTGAATACTGACTTGCCCATATAATGGTAGGACAAGTTAATTTATTATTGCTAGGTCATATTTTTCTCAACTAATTGGATAAATATTAGAATGTCTTTCCAATTAGTTAAAAGGACTTCCATAAACACAGGGATCACTCCTATAGCACTTATGTTATTACTAGAGTCATTTGCTTACTTATTTTAACATCCTTCATGGAAGAATGGCTTCTAGAGAAGTGCACCTTGGGGAAGGTGTGCTAGTGACAAAATCGCTGAATTATTAAAGGTTCATCATAGTGTCCATAGGAAAGATCCTGATGAGCATTCCTGGCAAGATAATTTGGGAAGACAGGCAAGGTAGACTGCCCGAGCCACTGAAGGAAATCAGATGTAAAATGAGGACCCCGGGGATCTGAGTTATATTAGTACGGTTGCTTTATTTACAAATGGACTGGGCAAAATATCTCATTAAATTAAAAGTAATTTTCCAAAGGAAGGATTAAATATCCACAACACAGACTAAGAATAAAGATAAAGATTGCCAAACATTCAGCTACAACAAACTGTGAAATTAGTTTTCCTCCACCTAATGGAGAACAAACAGCATCTTTCCATGTTTGTTACTCACCAAACACGCTCCTCGGGGGATACTTGATTCCACCAAAAGCTTTGCCTGACTGTTTAGTGTTAGGCTGACTTCTCTGTAAAGGCAGAATTCCAACTTCCACACTTTCAGCTCAATAATAATGTGTGGTCTTTTATAAAGCAAACGATAAGTTAGGCCTTAGCACTATTTCCTCATTCAGTGCAACACAGAGTGTGGTCTGCAGACTGTGGCTGCTCTGCAAGTTATCTGTCACCAGGAGGCAGGCAGTACAAAAATAACACGTTTTCAAAAGCGTTTATGGCAATTTGACATGGCCATGACATCCAAGCCTGTGGTCAGCGGACTCTTCCCATTGAACAGGATCTAGATCCCTGTGTATGTCCTGGAACCTGCATTGAGTTCCATATGGAGCTTCATATTAGTTATGCCTAGTCAGACCAGGTATGGATCTGAGACAGGAAAGCAAAGCACAGTTTCCTGTACCACAGAGAGTTTGAGAAGCACTGGTGCAGTGGGAATAGCATGGAGTTTGGAATCAGAAAGACCTGGGCTCAGATTCAACACCACATTCCTTACTCCATGTGATCCCGGGGATGCAGCTTAACTTCAAAACATGGAGTTGGCGATTCTGATCCCAGAGGGTAACTGAGGACATTGCATGGGGTTCCTTGGCCATGGCTAACACAGTCACCCACCAGTGCTTTGAAGGTATCTAACTAACTTCAGCTCCAATGCTTCCTTTCCCACCGCAGAAGATGCCACCTCCCTACCCAAGATGGACACATCTAGGCCTCTAGGAGACACAACACAATTTCTAATGGGACCAGTAAGGTAGAACAATTAGTAACTGCAAGTTGACATTCTCTGGATGAACTAGAGAAACCATAACACCGTATCAGCCAGTTTTCTTAAATCCTCCCTAACACGGTTCCATGAAGTTGATTTTTCTTTCCAATGCAACAGCAAGCATTGGTAAACGCATAATATGATTCTGTGTGCTCCAGGCTCTTAGTTATTTCACATGCAAATCTGCATATAATTCAAATTTACCCAGATTGATGGAAACGTAATAGGATTCCCTACATTTTGCATACATATCTAGGTATCTCTGAATACAGACCCCCCCCCCGTTCACATGTTTAGATATGTAAGCTATGTTGCCCCTTGCTTTTACTATGTAAACATACCACTAAAATACTGATTGGGGGCTGTGAATGATGGTGGCAGACTCTGTCCATGAAAGCTCACTTCAGAAATGCAAAGGGCAGGTCAAAAAATGTAAGACAAATGCCTGAAGCCTGATATGAGGAAGAGAGTTCACATATAGGAAGCTAGCCAACATAGCACGTGTATATACACATGTGCCCACAGTCACACACTCACGGGAAAGAGACATCTGCCTGCCTTCGGTATAGTTAGCAAAGTATTAACTATGGTTATCTTGTGAAGGGATATTTGAGGTGAATTTCACTTCCTTTAAATTTTTCAGAGCTGTTATTTTTTTCCTTACAAAATAGATACAATTTTCACATTTAGAAACAACAATAAAGGCATTTTTATGATTAAAGCAACAAAATAAAAGTTGGCGGTAGTCCAAAAGCAAAAGATAGAGGAAAGAATACATGATTCAAAGCTGGAAATGGGTTTTCTCTAACCCCATTTAAGCCCACTTGACTGACCAGTGGCTCACGAAGTCTCTAGCACTTTGTAGCAAAAGAAACCAAACAAAAGAGAAGCTTACTGCTAAGTACATTGTGAGAAAACCTCCCCTAAGGATGCAGAAGCAGATGGGATAAGTATTAAAGACTCAAAGGCTGTTTCCACTTAACCTCCAGTTCTGAGTCAGAATACAGACTACATCAGCACCCTCTTTTCTCAAAATGGATAAATGATTCACTACCATGATTTAAAGAAAAGTCCTGGATCCCAGGAGAAAAGAGGGTTAGATATCAGGTCAAAGATACAGCGATTGCATTTGTGTTAGCTATGTTTAACGGGAACTGCATCTCAAAGAAGGTGGACTGAATTTTTGAATTGTTTTCAAATGAAAAAAAAAATTGTGTTTGTGTACATAGCAATGACCAAGCAAACATGAAGTATTCAAATCTCAGCTCCAGTATTTACTAGTGTCTGTGACCTTGAAAGTCCGCCAAACAATGTCTACAGATCGGTATATTCACCAGCAGGAGAAATGGCATAAATCAAACTCATTCAGATAAAGCAAAAAGCCTGTAGGGGATGAGGTCTCTGATTTTTTTTCATGTACCATGCGTGAATTGTTAACCCAGCTTTATTTCGTATAATTTTTAAGAATATTGAAGTGTACCTGCAACTTGGCCTTTGCCTCAATCAGGAATAGTGGGTACCTGTAGACCTTTAACTGTCTTTTCTCATTAATGATTCATTTGTAGACACAGTATGACCTTATGACCTTCAAGTAACAGTGGAGAGAAAGGTTGTAACTAGTCCCTGTCCTTTGACCAGACCCTCTCTTGTGTTTTCTCCTGCCTCTCCTACCGCTTTGTGTT
This sequence comes from Eptesicus fuscus, assembly GCF_027574615.1. Taxonomy (NCBI): domain Eukaryota; kingdom Metazoa; phylum Chordata; class Mammalia; order Chiroptera; family Vespertilionidae; genus Eptesicus; species Eptesicus fuscus. The sequence continues at coordinate 23,908,712 of NC_072492.1, read as the reverse complement.
ACATGATGTTTTGGGTCATGGACCATGTAGCTTCAATCTTCAACAGCAGCTAATCTTTCAAAGGATACCAGGGCTTTTTACTACATACCTGGCATTGTCCTAGGTACAGTTTCTAGAATCCAGTGACAGACCAATGAACAAAGCAGTCATAACCTCTACCTTCATGGAGTTCCAGCAAAAGTGGGTGTGTTGGTTATTTTAGGTGTTAAGTTAACTAAGCCAGGGAACCCAGACATTTGGGCAGACACCAGTCTGGATACTGTTGTGAAGATACTTTCTTAGGAGATTAACCTTTGAACCAGTCCATTTTGAGTAAAACAGATTACTCTCCATAATGTGCATGGGCTTTATCTAATCAGTGAAAGGCTTTAAGAGGAAAGGGACTGAATTCTGCCAAGCAAGAGAGAATTCTGTCTCCAGATTGCTCGCTCGCGCTCTCGCGCTCGCTCGCGCGCGCTCTCTCTCTCTCTCTCTCTCTCTCTCTCTCTCTCTCTTTCTCTCTCTCTCTCTCTCTCTCTCTCTCTCTCTCTCTCTCTCTCTCTCTCTCCCCCATTCCAGGAAGAGTGCTCTCAGCAGGAACTGAATCAGCTGGCACCTTGAGAAATGTTTCTGTTTAAACCACCACCCAGACTATGGTATTCTATTACAGCAACCTAAATGGACTAAAACATCAACAAAATGGAAATTCTCCTTTATTCTTCTCAGTCATCTCCAGGGACATAAACGCTTTCCTGGACAGTTAGATAAGTAGGCACTACCTTATTTGAAACCTTTTTGAAGATGAATATATCCATACTTGTCTCTGTACATATTATATACTTACGGTCTCCTCCTATCATATGCTCTGTAAAGCATCCACCCCAAGTTTTCATCTTTTGAAGGATTCTATGACACCAACTAATTGCTTGCTTTGACACCTGACCTGTTTCCATCCTGAAAAGTAGTATGGGACTGATAAAAGGCAGATCTCTAGAACTTCAGTATGCTGCTCTAACTTCCAGCTCTACATTGATAATCACTGTGTGCCACTGGGTTTTATGGTGACATAAATTCAGTTAAGTCAATATATGTAAAAGGCATATACTCTGGTTCACAGAAGCTCCAACATACTAATGTTACTTTTAGGATACTCCATGGTTATTGTTGCACCCACAAGCTGTCTTCCTACCCATATGCCGGGGTCTACCTAGTAATCACTGGAATCAATTCAGTGGGTACCACATGTTATCTATTTCACACATAAGCTTTCTAACCACCTACCAATGCTGCTGTCACATTGTTGTAATGCTTTTGGCCTAGCTGACCCTATTCACTACCAATCACTCAATCATAGAAAGACAAATTTAAGAAGGAAAAAAAAACACATAACATTCATCGTTAATATTTATCACACTCCTATTGCTATCAACCATTGTATTGCCCATAACAGACCCAGGCCTGGGAATAGGTGCTTTACAGATCCTGTTTAGTCGAGTTCATTTCATGGTGACGCCTAATGTATGTTTATTGTCAACTCTGAAAGGCTTGCTGCTACTCTTTTCCACTCTGGTTCTTTTAAATATTTTCCATCTGAGGCCAAGAAATGCTTTCATTGTGGCTTGCCTCTGCAATTTTTGTTATCAAAACATCCCTCAGTCAGCATTTCTGAATTACTTTTCACCAAGTTCAGTGATCAAGAGCCTTTTAAGTGGAACAGTTGGTACAATCATTCTAGAAAAAAAAGTACATTCCTGGGTAATAAGTGACCCTAAAACATTGACAATTGAAAAGATCCACATGCAGGAAAAGACAATCTAAGGCATTCTTCAATAATCAAGTAGAAACTATTCTATGTTACTGTCATTGACATTCCCCTGGGCCTCTCCAGTTTGGTGCTGAAAATGAGGCCTTTGGGAGATGAAGTTTGCCTTTACCTGCCCCAAAACACCAACTCCCAACAGTGCCTCCCCTCTTCCCGCCTTTTACTCAAGGTCCATTGGCAGTCCCTTGAAAGTCATCTTTGCAAGGGCACTTTCAATCACATGACCAACCTTCACATGACAACAGCAGAGAGATTTTGTAGATTCTGCTAAGCTCTGCCTTGCTATTGCCATCGGCCTGCAATTCACTACTGACTTAGCTAGGTATTGGTAAAATACTTTTTTTTTGGGGGGGGAGTGTGTTAGTTTCCCAGAGCTGCCATACATAGTACCACAAATCAAATGCCTTGAAAAATCAGAAATTGATTTTGTTCTAGTTCTGTAGGCTACACAGAAATGAGGGCGACCTAGTCTTCATCCCTTTTATAACTGATATGTGGATGAGGCACTGAAGAGTGCTCTTTGTACCCAAGAATCTTATGGCTACTTCCTTTTCTACCTGTAGTCTTCATTCTACTGAGAGCATAACTGCATTCAATGGGTAGGAACTGGGCCAAGGGCAAAGCTAAAGGAAAGACCTGGGCTGTATTCAGGGAAGAAAACAACAACACCACATTCTCTGACCCTGTTGTGTTAAAACTGGGCCCAAACCCTAGAAGCTATAGTGAGTTCTTTTTTTAAAAAATTATCTTTATTTTTTCAAGTATTACAGATGCCCTTCTTCCCCTCCCCCCGTGACCTCTTCCTCCCCACTCCTGCCCCCTTTCCAGCCCACATTTCACTATTGTCTCTATCAATGGGTTATACATATATGCATATATGTTATTGGGTTGATCTCTTCCCTCCCCACCACCTTCCCTCTGAGAATCCTCAGTCTGTTCTATGCTTCCATGTCTCTGAACCTATTTTGCTTGTCAGATTATTTTGTTCATTACATTCCACATATAAGTGAGACCATATGATACTTGTCTTTCTCTGACTGGTTTTTTATGTACATTACCTACTTAGATCCTCACAAATATTTGTGAAATACATAGTATTATTATGCCTATTGTATAGATGAGAAAACTAATGTAATTGCAGTACATGGATAAATAAATAAACTATAGTTACATAGCTACAATCCAGTACATAGTTAGTACTCCTATTTAGCTTATCAATTCTTAACAATTTTTGCATTTTGCTTTTGTCATTATCATTAAAGTAGCACAGTTCATAGAGTGCTTAAGACCATACCCTATAAATACCTTATATGGTTTTTATACTGTTTTTAAAATATATATTTTTATTGATTTCAGAGAGGAAGGGAGAAGGAGAGAGAGATAGAAACATCAATGATGAGAAAGAATCATTGATCAGCTGCCTCCTGCACACCCCCTACTGGGGATCAAGCCTGAAACCTGGGCATGTGCCCTGACCAGGAATTGAATTCTGACCTGCTAGTTCATAGGTTGATGCTCAACCAGTGAACAACACTGGCCAGGCTGGGTTTTATTCTTTTAAAGTTGGTGAACAATCAGTATATAAAATACACCTTGAATTCCTTAAGAAGCTACATGCAGAATTAAACCAGACATGTGGAAACTTGTGCTGGCAAACAGCAGGAGTCCCTTCTTCTTGTTTACTGCTGAATTTAAAGGCACATCATCCCAGAATGTGACACTTGTATAATCAGCAGTTGAATTGTTTTACACACAAATTGCATCTCCCAGCCTAATGTGTACATTGTTATCCTTGCCACTAAAGTTCATGCTCTGTTGGCTCCTCCATCTGGGGTTGTATGCAAATATATTTTTTGTACAGTATATACACACATACATTTCCCAAACACAAATCCAATTTATTGGTATTAGCATGTGCTTTCACCCTCCAATATGCTGAAAGAGAATGCCTCTTGGATACTTTGTGAAAACAGAATTAGATGTAGATTCTGAGCTAGAAATGTCTCTATTGGGTAATATATGCCTACAATCTGCCTCTTATTTTATCTTCTTTAATTTTTCTAAATGAGTCAAATGAGCTAGAGTATAACACTGGGCAGCTTTATTTGTTTGACATAATTATTAATTTTGTAACAGTCTCTTTTAATTATCACTGTCAATTTTTTTTCCTTTTTTATTAAAAAAATTATTTTTGCCAATTTGTGATAACATAATTAGTCTGAAGCGGCAGCCAAAAGAACACAAATGGCTTCATTTTGCAAATTTATGCCCCTCCCACCAACTTATTGAAACTTAAGAAGCCTGCTTTCAGCAAAGGCATTGGTGAGAATGCTCCACAGTGGTCCTTAACAGTTGAAACAATGTTTATTATACTTCATCCATCCAGCACCACCAACATCCCAGATCTGGGACCCAATTATATGTCAGAGATCTGGTAAATAGTTAAGTGAGTCTCAAACCAATGGGCTTTCCTGGTCAATTTCACTCTTACAGTGTAACTAAGGCTTGAACTCAAACAAAGCATGGCAATTTCTAAGATTGAGGTTAATCCATAAGGTCAGACATCTATATTTCCCTCAAGTAATGTGATGATTTGACAGTGAACAAGTGATGTCACCCTGCTCCCCTTGGAGGTCACTTTCTTCATCTGTAAAATAAGAAGATTGAGACAATCTCTGACACTCCTTTTAGATCTGGAATTCCGTGATCCAAATGAATCAGGTCACAGAATTATACCAATCCATCTATGTTTATAAATTATAATTTCCGCTGAAAATTGTATTGTTTTTTAAACTCAATTTTTAAAAATGTATTTTTATTTATTTCAGAGAGGAAGGGAGAGGGAGAGAGTGATAGAAATGTCAATGATGAGAGAGAATCATTGATCGGTTGCCTCCTGCACACCCCATACTGGGGATTGAGCCTGTAACCCAGGCATGTGCCTTGACCGGGAATTGAACAGTGACCTCCTGGTTCATAGGTTGAGAGTCAACCACTGAGATACACCGGCCAGGCTAAAGTTGGTTTTTAAAAGTGTGTGTGTGTGTGTGTGTGTGTGTGTGTGTGTGTGTGTGTTTAACAGTAATAGTCAAAGTCTTGATCCTTATGAAAATTTAGACAGTACCCATGCTTACAAAAAGAGACAATCTCAGTTGCCCCTGATAATATATTCCTGAGATGGGTAGTCAACATTTTAGTATTTCTTATTTTCTCCCAAATTTTACAGGAAATGATATTTTACAAGAATGTTCATAACAAAAAGCACTGTTTTAGTTATACAAATATCTCCATCTGGTCCCCAAGGTTTTGTTGAAATTGTTTTCTGTGTATCTCTAGGAGTTCTTTGGCATCTCTCCAATCTCTGCCATTGGGTGGGAAGAGCCGAGGGGAAATATAAGCTGTCAGATCTCGGGGTGAATGAGGATTCCTCAGCAGACTCTAGGGTGGTCTAAACTCCAGTTATGTGAGCAATGCACACAGTACTGAAGGATTATCAGGATTAATTTCATGACTGCTGCTTGGGGATCCCCACTGAAAGACCAGTACACAGTCCGGAATGAGAAAATTAGCAGAGAGATATCTTGGAAAAGAAACTTGCTTGTTGAGCTCATTTACATGCTTATGATTCTGGCTGTCTTGGTTGATCAGGAGTCAGGGAAGCACCGTTTTTGCAACAGTGACTTCCAGGAAAATTATTCACAATGAAAATAAATGGAGGTCTGTGTTCAAGCCAAGAGAAACATTTGCTCAGCTGGAAAGTCAGCCAAGTGGAATATATGCCTGCTCGCCTCAGAATGCCACCCGCTAGTCATCTAGTATTTAATCATATGATGATGGGGATGGGAATGCATACTTAGGCTTGGTACAATTTCAGAATTCTGTGATATTCCCTGAACTTAGAAAATTCTTCCTACTCCTTTTTAGTATTATTTTCTTTATTTTGTGGAGAGTTACTGTTTTGGACTTTTATTGGTTTTTACCTCCTATTTCTTTATCACCCTCCATGAACAAAATATAAATGTAAAGTGTATAGACAGGCATTCCAGATGACATGATTTTATACCTAGAAAACCCTAAAGATACTGCCCAAACTATTCAAACTAATTAATTCACTAAAGTTGCAGTATACCAACATTAATGCACAAAAATCAGTTGCATTTCTATATACTAATAACAAGTTTTCTGGGGGGGGGGGGAAGGAGAAAATATATTTACAATAGCATCAAAAATTAAAAAAATACCTAGGGATTAATTAAATCAGGAAGGTAAAAATTCTGTACACTGAAAACTCTAAGACATTGATGAAATGGAACAAAACGCAAATTCACGAAACTGAAAGGTGTTCCCTAAAACCTGGAAGAGCTAATGGCCTACGCACATGACTGTACAATATTTCCCAGCCTTCCTTCCAGTCAATTGTGGCCAGATGAACTTGGAAAGTGGAATCTGCTTGTGTGTCAATCATGGCCCATAAAAACCTTTCATGTTCTCCTTGATCTACTCCCTCCCTTCTCCCTGCTTGCTATCTAGAAGAAGAGAATCCAGAACTCACAAGACCCAAAGAATGGCAGAATTGTAAGAAGAACACAATCAAAGTCTCTGAGTAATGACGCAGAAGCTACTTTCTAACCTATGGGCATTAGAATTTGACTGAGCAAAAAAATACGCTTCCTGTTAAACCACGGAGCTAGCTATGAGGGCAGGCTTATTTTAGCAGATATCTTTACTCTCCTTAACCTATACAAGTCTTGACCACCTCAATGCAGATACTATTCCTAAAAGGTAAATGTTCAAACCTTCCAATTTTTCTCCTACATTGCCACCATAGCTGTATTTCTAAAGCACATCCAATTTCCAAAAACATTTGGTAATTTACTACAGAATAACGCTATGATATGTTAATGGCCAAACTCTGTAGTATGTGAGGTCTATAAAATTCCCCACTTTTGTCTTTTTGGTAATTCCTTTCTCTTTACGTCAACTGTGTTCCCACTTGAAGGAGCATAAAAAAAACTCACTGTTGTGATTAATTCACATTTTGCAACTTGTGCATGCTCTCAGGCTTCCATTCCCTTCATTGTTTATTTCCCTCCTAGAATCATCCTTATTGCAAATTTCTTCCGGCAGAAACCCTGCTCACGTTTCAGCCTCTCACACAACAATGTTTTTCCCTGCTGCATTCCATTTTGTACTACCAGGCTTGAAAAATGAGTTCACATTTACACTTCTAAAACACTATATTATCTTATTTTCAACTGGATGAAATGAATTTTCCCTCCATTATTTTGAAAATTCTGATTTTTTAAGATCAGAATATATTGAATTTTACCCTTAATAATTGCATTTTTGAGCCAAAAAACAATTACAAAATAATGGGACCAATAACTTTGTTAGGGAGCAGATAAAAAAAACTTACCCTTTTACAAAACAAACAAAATTACAAAAAGTTCTTTCTGTATTAATAATAATCAGTTCAAAGTATTTTTCACTTATTAAAGCTAATTTAAAAATTCTCTCCGATGACAATTAGCATATTCAGTTATTGTTTGTCTTTTATTGTTATGAAACAATAAAAAGTCTTCACAAAATTCAAAATTATCTTTCCCTCATTATTTCAAACAATGCTGTTACTCTGTGATGTAAAATTACTTTGGCATTTTAAGTACACCTTAGAAAGAATATGCAATAACAATCCAAAAGTAACACAATTTTAATCAACTTAACTTGGGGGAAATTTAATATGTAAGTAAAGCTAAAGATGTGAATAAAACTACACCATCTATTTTTTAAATATGTACTTATATGTGAAACTTCAAAGAAATACATTTTAAAATATCACTAAAGATCTATGTGTTCAGAACATTAAACATCTTAATTTCAATAAGCATAATTACTAGAATTATTTCTTTTTTCCAGTATTTTTTTTATAGTAGTGTTTGTTACTAGTGACTTTTAAAGCATCAAGAATATGAAGTATGCAATAGAATCCTATTAGATAGGCTGAGCTAATACATTTATTTTAGGAAGCTTACTATTATATAGTCTATCAAATAGGCTCAAACATTGGTCTTTATTGTTAAAATAGGGGCCCAGTGCACGAATTCATGCACCTTGAAAGGAACTGTGGGCCTCGAGGCTATGGTAGACACAGGGTTGGGTCTTGGCCCATCCTCTGCGACCCCACCCAGCCCCTCCCACTGTGGCCCCATTCCCTGTCTGCCTGCAGCTCTGCTCCCGCCGCCGAAGCTCCCATGCACTGATGGTGCCAGCTCCACTCTCACCAGCTGATGGCGATGGTGCAGAGTGATTGGGGCTGGCGCCAGCAGCGGGTGCAAGCAGGGCCCATGCCCTCTGTGGGAGCGAGTAGAGGTTGCTGCCCCAATCACCCCTCAGGAGCAGGGGGAGGGGGAGAAGCCCTCAGGGGCGATTAGGTCTGGCAGCCACTGCTCGCACCTGCTGATGGCGTCAAGTGATGGGGACTGGCACCGGGCACTGGCAGCAGGTGCGAGCAGCAGCTCTGGTACCAGCTGTGGGTGGCAGTGCCGGGCAGGACCACAGCACACGGGAGCAAAGAATTTTCAGTAACCACTAGAGGCTAGCCCCAATGACAGCAACCGGCGCTCCATCTTGGTCTGGTGTCCCTGCTCACCTGTCCCACCATCCCGCCACAGCCAATGCCCACCATGTTCTGCACACGTTACAGTGACCGATTGGTTGTTCCAGTTGTTCCACCGTTTGGTCTATTTGCATATTAGCCTTTTATTATATAGGATACTGTAGTATACATGATTTCCTTCAGCTCCATAGAAAGTCATGAGGATCATGAAATAGTGTACCACAATTCCAAGTCTCCATCTACTTTCTATCAAAGATAAAATCAAACTGACATTTTTTACTCACCTATCATACTAAACATTTTTTTTGCAAATAAAACTAAAATCAGAAACATTATAATGAACACAATAAATTATTTTCTATGTCTTTATGTGGATTCCCATTGGAGACGATGTCATTCTAATGAGTGGTGATCATGGGTTCCCAGGCACCTCTGCTAAGGCAGATAGAGTGTTTCAAGTGCATGCAATTAGCCTGTAGCTGAGGAGTATAACAAGGTTTGCCAATCTGAAAAGAGGAATCAGAAATAAACATTTTACTTTTCCATTAAAATCTACAGTGTCTTCTTCCATCTGCTGATTTTCCATACGCTCCCGTGTCAGCTGCTCCAGGCCTTTCTTCACATCCGGGTAGAGTGATCTAACAATGTCCAGTCTCCTCTCATTCTCAGTCTTGACGAGGCTTCAGACAACCTGCAGGCATCGCCCTTGCAGGGTATACACTGGCACTGTGATGTTGGCAAAAATAGGTGGTCCATCAACATTAAGAGATGGCACAAGTAGATCAGTTTGGTTAACCAGAAGCCATCATTTCTTCCAGCATCTCAGAAGAGCTAAAGGTGACCACCATAGCAATGGATATGGGGCCATGACGAGCATGGTGGGGTAGCGCTGTGGTTTGCCACCTTCCAGAGGACTACCTTCCTGAGTCTAGACAACCCGGGCCTGGGCCCCTCAGGATTTGCTGAAAATATTTGTGTCTTCAGCCCACACTGTAAAATATCTAAGGTGTGGCTTATAAACATCTCATAACTGTGGCAGTGTTTTCTAATACCTTTTAGAAGCTGATTTATTTTATAATGTATATTTGCTGATTTTTAAAGAATAACCACAAAGATGAAATGACATTTATTCAGAACCATCTGTCACGTGCAAAGTTATCACAGTATCATTGACTATATTCCCTGGGCTGTACCTTATATTCACATGGCCTATTTATTTTATAACTTTTAATTTCGCGTTTTTAAGAAATTGAGTTGGTAGTCTGAACATGCGAGATTAAAATAAGGAAAACATATTTTCATTATCATTAAAGAGGGTTAAATATACGGCGATATATCTGAAGAGAAAGGAAAATAAGGCATAGGCGTACTTGTGTCAGATTTCACTTCATCAAGTTATATGAAATTCAAAAATTGATAGTAAAGGAATGCATTAGGGCAATCGGTATATATTTGACAAACTTAAATCTAATCTGTTTTTATTTTAAATATTTAACATTGCCATTGAAGACTCTCATCAAGCAGTTGCGTAAAAGTCCATGTCAAATTCAGCCGTTATATATGGATCAAATGAAATTTATAAGGAAGAAAGTAGCTTTCAGAATTAACCCTTTTTTTTTTTCACTAGAAAGTGTCCTTGTACATATTTACCTTCCAAGATGGACTGCTGTAAGTCACAGTGATGGAAAGAGACAAGGCTCTATAAAAAGCATTAAGGGGGATCAATTCTCTGCCAGAGCATCTTGGATGCTGGGCAGTGCACTCTGTCAATACAAACATAACCACCTCTCACCGGATTGTCCTTTGTTACGGCGCTCCACAAATCTCCGTGCAAGGCTTACAGGGAAGCAAAAAGCATGCCCGCTGCGTTGCAGTCTGACTGGTCTCTGAGCTCCGTAAACGGCTTTCACTCTAATTACTGGGAAACACCAGGAAGTGCTGGGCTCAGGTTTAATTTCAACAAATGTGCCTTCCTATGTTATTCTGACCCTGAAATGTGCATCACGCCAGGTGGACATAGATTGGGGAGCATAAGGACTTTACAGTTCCAGGGTGCTTAATCTTGAAATCTTCCCTTTCTGTCCCTTTTCACCCCTTTTTATTGCTGTGACAAATTTAGGTTCTATGGCAGCAACTGATTTCATGGCATCTGGAGAGAGGAAAAGGCTCCTGAGAAGATGTCAGTTGAATTCCTCCCCCACCCCTGTCTGAGCTAGGGAAAAATGGGGCTTGTTTAAATAGAGTTTGAATGGCCTACGAAATAAAAGCAACAGGCACAGAAAGCAGTTTGAGTTTGTACCAATAGTTGCCAGACTCCAAGAGAAGCCCATCACTGAAAATGTGGACACTGGCGAGTAGAAAATGGAAGGAAACACCATTAGAGGACTGGACGGGTGGTCAAAAGACTCAGGTGTAAGTCATCATCATGAGGGATTCGATGTGTAATGCACGACTTGGGAAAATTATGATCATTCACAACCTCCTTTTATTTCCCAAGTGTAACATGAGGGTGTAGTGACTGTTAAGCTCATCTCAGGTTTGCTAAAAGTATTAATAAAAGGATATTTTAAAATGGATTTTTATTGCTGGCCTTCAACTATTTTATCCTGACCTATGTCACAATCATAGATCAGGATAAAATATCTTCACAAATTCTATGGCATGAAAAAAAAAAAAGCACTGATTGAAATATTGTAATCCTAATAGTCCTGGTGAATGTTAATCTCAGAAAAATTGGCTATCACATTCACAGTTCCTCCATTCTCTCTTTCTCTCTCTTTCTTTCTCTGTTCTGATATTTCTGTAAGGATCAATCTCTGATTTTTTTTTCCCTTTTAATTGTATGAGTTGATAATATCTTTTTTGGGCTTAGGTTAGTTTGTTTTAGGTTTCGTGGTTTTTTGTTGTTGTTCTTGTTTTTATTTAGTTGCAGCCTGAGCCCGATAATTTCATTACTACTTAGAGAAAAGTCTTAGAGAGGGGGTACTTCTCTAAGGAAAGGTTTCAGGAGACTCCATGCGGGAACTATTATTTAATGTATTTATTATTTCACTGATATGAATTGGGTTCCTCCTCTATGCCTTGCAGTGTCGTAGATGCTAAACATCTAACATCCCAGATCATCAGACTTGGTTCTGCCTTCATCACCTTATAGGCAAGAAAAGTAATAAAGAGGCTTTTTTTTTTTTTTTTTTTTTAGTAGCACAGTCTGTCTGACAAGAACCAATACGGAAAGGAACAAGATGTTGAGACTGACATGAGACAGTCAAGAAAGGCTTCTCGGAGGAGGTGACATTTGCACTCACTCTGATAAACGAGAAGAGACTGTGCATGTGGAGAGACTGAGAAGAGTATATGATATGGGGATGGTGATAGTGTGCAAATATATATAAAAGCCTAAGTGAAAATTGTGATCGGACGACCATCCAGTAGCTATGACACGCACTGATCACCAGGGGGCAGACGCTCAATGCAGGAGCTGCCCCCTGGTGGTCAGTGTGCTCCCACAGCCAAGCCAACCTCCTGTGGCCCGCCAACCTCCTGTGGTCCCTCCCCTGGCCATTAGCCCTGATAGGGACTGGGCGAGATAGCCCCGATCAGCTGGGAGGGACCCCACCCATGCATGAATTCGTGCACCAGGCCTCTAGTAAGTATATAAAACAAAATACAAAGACTCTTTAGTGCAATAGTTCAATTTCTATGGGTCCAGGCTTCTGAAAAAAAAAAAATTTAATGGGGGCCATTTTTAGTTTTCCAGAACCCTGGGTAGTTCCTGATGATTGCTTTTTATATTTTTAATTAATTTATTTTATATGTTTTTATTGATTTTTTGGAGAAAGAGGAAGGAAGAGGGAAAGAGAGAGAGAACCATTGATGTGAAAAAGAAACATCGTGGCCTCCCATGTATGCACCTCCACTGGGGACCAAACCTGAAACACAGCCTGTGCCCTGACCAGGTATCGAGCCAGTGACTTTTCAGTGCAGGGGATGACTCTCAACCAACTGAGCCACCCTGGCCAGAGCCGGGTGATTGATTTTTAGATTAACTACATTAGAATTTCCTCAGCTTTTATATTACTTGTGTTGCTACCACACTTCAGTAAGTTCTGTTGTTTATGAGATGAGACTTTTGTGATGAATCAGGGCTGTCTCTGGGGGAAAACCTTCATTATTCAAACAGTTAGAGGGTTCTAAAACAGAAAACTGCGTGGCTGTAAATTTCAAATGGCTGTAATTCTCCCTCACCTCACTGGGAAGCTTAGATCTATTCCAAACAAGTTTTAGTAAAATAGTCTTGCCATTTCAAACTAAAATCATTTCTCTGGGGGCACTAATAGTCTGTCAAATTTATTGCTGGCTGCATCGCTTATGTTCTTCCTAACAAAGGGGGGTAGAGAGAGAGGGAGAGAGAAAGAAGGAGGGAAGGAGGGGGGAGGAGAGAGAGAGAGAGAGAAAGAGAGAGAGAGAGAGAGAGAGAGAGAGAGAGAGAGAGAGAGAGAAGAGAGAGAGAGAGAGAATGGATAGCAGAAAGAACACTTGGTACATTTGAGGCATATCCCTCTCTTGCCTTTGCTTTGCCTGGTTATGCAGAGTAAGCAGGTTAATTATTGCCTTGAAATTGTTTTATGAAAGGTTTACATCTTGACATCTGCTGAGTCATAACATCAAAATGGTTTTCCCACTTTGACTGTGAGATAAATCAGGTAGACTCTTCAGTAGCAGTATTGATTCTGCATTAATCACTCAATTCCTGTGCAACTCTTCCAACAGTATGTGAGCCTGTTATTGCTTCCAGAACGCTAAGGTAGCGATGTGGCCTGTGTAGATATGAATGTAACTCTGATAAATCTAAGTGTGTTTTCTATATAAATTGCAAATTAACTGTATAACATTTGGCTGTTGGTGGTCAGTTGGCTTGCTTTATTTTACTTTGCTTTCATTGATCCCAGTTCTTAATAGGCTAAAAATGTTGTTTGAATTAAAAGTTGCCCTACATTACTCAGTTGATTTTCTAAATTATTTATGTAAAGGGTGATGGTAGTATTTTCTTTCAGCTGTTGTGATCCTAACACAGTATAGTTTCTTTACATTCTCACAATCATAGAGAGGATAAACCCAGAATTTTGTCATAAAATTCAACATTTATAAAAATAACAAAGTATTTGCTGTAGAAAATATTTGCTTTCAACAAGTAACATACCTCTTAATATAAAGAAAATATACTCTCTTTTATGGTTTAACATTTAAGATTATAGACTTTAAACCACTTCCTTTGCTCAAGGTGGAACACCTGATTAGTTTTATCCTATTTATTTACTCTGTTCATTATTATGATAGTTAAAGCATTTCATGCTAATTTGGAAGAATGTTTGAAAATAAATAAAATGCAAGGGATAGGATATTTTGCTTCTAACTAGGACAAAGAAAGTCACAAAAGATTTCTCTTTGTCTCTAACAATCAAAACAAAGCCCAATAAACTAGAAAAAAAAATCACAGTTTTTCTGAGCCCATCAGAGAGTTCTACATGCAAAGAAACCATGATAAGAATTCTAGAAAGTAATGAGTCTGGACACATCTGGGCAGAATGATGAGAGAAGGAGGAATTTGCCATTAATGGGAGTAGGAAGAAACAACCAAATCATTAATATACTTTTAAGAGCTGTGTCTTGGCCTACATGAAAAATTCGAATTCCAAGGAATCCAGACATAGAACAAATGTGCCCTCATCCCCCAACTCTGCCATGGCTCTTCACCATGTGCTGTGAGGCAGTTGGATAAAGGCTGGGGTGCAGAATAGAGGAGCTGAGAAAACAGCCACTAGGCTTGTGTGGCCTCCCACAACTACAACTACTATATGTAGGTTGTTCAATCTGGCGCCCTACCTCCAGCAACTCATCTTTGTCAGCTAAAAGAAAGAGTAACTATTTGATAAGTTAGCCTCCTGATTTAAATCTGTGGTACATCTACACAATGGAATACTATGCTTCCATAAAAAAGAAGGAATTCTCATCATTTGCAGCAACCTGGATGGAATTGGAGGACATTATGCTAAGTGAAACAAGCCAGTCAATGAAAGAAAAATACCACATGATCTCACTCATTTATGGATAATAAAGAACATTATAAACTTGAACAAAAAGATAGATACAGAGACAGTAAAGCATCAAACAGACTGTCAAATTACAGGGGGAAGGTTAGGGAGAGGTGGGGGAGATAAGAGATCAATCAAAGGACTTGTATGCATGCATATAAGCATAACCAACGGATGCAAAACTCTGGGGGGTGAGGGCATATATGGGAGTGGGGTGGGGGGTGGCAATGGTAAGATATGTACACATATAATACCTTAATAAAAAAATTGAAAAAAAAAAGAAAATAAAAATAAATCGAGGTTTGTTTCCGAGTCAGGAACACTTTTAACCAGCCAACTTATTGCCCTGGCTACTTGTTAGTACAAAGTGTTCACCAAATACCACATATTTGGGAAGAATTAGCCTTATTTAATAATGAGAAGTAATAAAAACAAACATAAAAATGTAAGCTCTACACAGCAAGAGCATTAGGAAAAGTAAGAAAGAAATGGAGGAAAAAGAGAAATAAGACACAGACCTTAGTACAATCATTCTTCTGTAAATGATGGTGAGCAGGAAGATCTATTGGGGAGAAGTTTGAAATAATAGGTATGTGGAATTTCTCCGTTGTCTTTCATATTTGTTTTTTATTTGCTAGAGATTATGGAGACAAGGAGTCGCGATTCAGCTGAAAGAAATTAGGCTCCATTCCCCCCATATAAGGACTTGGATGCCTGTAGGAGTTCATCCAGTTCCCTCTTTATTCTCTTTCATACCGTCCACGCTCGAGTAAATAAGGAAGAAAGGAAAAGGATACTTTTCTGATCTAAGAAAGTAGCTTATTGTATTTATGTCATAAGGAGAACAAGACAAGCGTGTTACCAAGTAGACTGTTTTAAACAACATTGGGAGTGGGAAGTTCAGCTATTAACCGTCGACCTGTGCTCAATTACAGGCACGTCTCTCTCAGAGAGACGTCATCGGACTGTGCTCTGGAGCCTCCGACTTGTTAACTTTGACGCAGCTGCAGGGGGATGTTTGCAGGGGAAGCCCAGTGAGAAGGTTAGAGGAGTCTTGCCTCCCCAATTGCCCTGGAGGGACATCTGAAGCATCACGTTATTTAATGACGGGAGTGCAGGATAACGAATTTCTTCAGGAATAAGGGAGACATTTTAGGAAAGCTTGAAAAAAAACAACAACACTTTTTGAATAAAGCATAAACATTTGCTTTATTCCTGCAACTCACTAAATCTAAGCTGTATCTTATCAACATTCAGTTTAAGTTCAAGCGCCTTTTATAAGATTCTGCAATGTGGGGAAAAATGACCAGTGCGACCAAACTGTTGATGGTGGCTCTTTTGGGGTGTGGAAAATATGGTTGCTTGTTTTTGGCTCCTTTCCACATTTCTATACTGTGCAAACCTTCCATCACAATCATGTGTTACTTTTGTAATGAGGAAACTCTTTCTGAACATATTTTATATTCCTTATGATAGTCTCATGATGTTCAAATTATGTGTGGAAACATTACCAAGAACACTAATAGGAATCAATACTTAAATGCTTTCCATGTTTGAGTACCTCAAGTATTTGGTTACTCTAATTGCTAGCAATTCTGCCATCTAACTATCTCTTTATTTCTCTCGGTGTCTGCCTCTGTTCTCTGACCCTAGAGCCTTGCCCTTATTATTCAAATTGCAGACTATAGATGAGCAGCCTAGACATCACATGGCATATTCAAAGGTAAACACAGAAGAGAGAATTCAAAAACCCAAGTTCATAATGAAGTATATTTTACTTAATCCAGGTCATAATAATTAATTTTTCCAAAGACAGTCAGGGATTTAAATATAAACCCAGAAGAACGTCCCTCGTCAGTGTGGAACAATTGAGAAGAATATAATGATGATTACAACAGTAACACACTACCATTTATTGAGAGAGGGAGGGAGGAAAAAGTGAGAGCAAGAGAGCGAGAGAGCGAGAGAGAAAGAGAGCGAGAGAGAAAGATAGAGAGAGAGAGAGAGAGAGCGAGAGAGAGAGAGAGAGAGAGAGAGAGAGAAGGTGTGTTGGTGGATTTTTAATAATCCAAAAGGCAACAAATAGAACAATTTATGTTAATCTCAGAAATTTTAATATCAATGGCTATCAATTTCAGCTATTTTGTTTTGTAGTCTCCTTTTGAGGCTTAATGGAATTTGTGAGATTACCCTTTGAAATTTTTAGTCAGATTTAGCTGTACTAAAGAATTACATTTCATAAAGAATAAGGTTTTGTTTTACCTATTCATGATCTCTTTTCAGATTCCCATTGTGATTCAGAATCAAGATGGTTGCCAGCCTGCCTAGTATGCAAATATGGTACCCACATTGACAATCTCAAGTGGGGAACTATCTACCTACAGCTTCCCTCGCCCCCATACTTTTCAGACTATATAATGAACTGGAAAGTACACAAGATACATATTAATGAAAAAAAAACATCCAGTGTAAAACCATAGAAAGTCACTATTAATTATACATATTCACATGGACAAAAAAGTTCTAAAATGAGTACAATGATTATCTTTAGGTAAGGAAATAAACTTCATTTTTGCTTTAAACTTTCTAATTTCCAAAATAAGCATGTATTTTATAGACAAAGGAAAGTTACTAAAACATAGAATAAAAAAGTATAACATAGATTATTAAGGCAATAAATTATAAAGTTTAAGAGGATAGTTCAGTGGATGAAGTACTACCTCCTGAACTACTGTAGGTGGCCCTAGGGGAAGGTCCTGGAAAATTAATAGAATTTAGGAAGAGAAGGAGAAATAAGAGCATGCTTCCTGTATGAAATTGTATGAGGAAAACGATATACACAAAGTAAAATACTTTGAGTTGTACTGACCAGTTTAGCAGAAGCAACTCAACACCTATTTAAATGCCCATTGATTTACTCACTAAGTATGTATTAAGAGCCATGTTGTGCTAGAACCCATAGGTTCTGGAACAAAAATGCCAGGTAGAAAGGGCTTCTGTCCTTAAGGGACTTACAATTTTGTAGAACAATACATGTTAGGCAATAATTACAGAATGGTGAACATCATGGTAGATACAGTCATAGCATATGGTAGAAACACAGAAAGGTCTCTAACATAGACTTTGGGATCAAGAACAATTTTCTAGGGGAAGTCACGCTGAAACTGAGATCTGAAGTATCATGAGGATGGTGATGACAACTCTAGACAGAATATCCAGCACCTTGGAAAGCATAAAACTGAAACAAGGGAGAGGAAAGCAGGTAGATTTCTATGGCGAGCATCTCCCAATAAAAATCTTGGGTGCTGAATTTCAAATGATCATCCCTAGTAGATTATACTTCATGTGTGTTAGCACTATTTGATGTGGGAGGAATTAAGCATGTCCTGAGTGTAAATTCACAAGGAGAAGGCTCTTGAAAGTTTGAGCCTGGTTTCTCTGGACTGTGCCCCATGTACCTTCATTCTTTGTTGGATTTACTCTTTATCCTTTTGCTATAATAAATTTTATACTGATTTTTGTGAGTCTTTCTAGCAGTAACTAAACCTGGGGTGGAGTTGGGCCTCCCAATACAGGATATATAAACTGGATTAAAAGATTGTATAGGCATAAAGGAAATTTTAACTTTAGTAAAATTTTACCTTGGATTACTTGATTCTCGTTCTGAAGATTAAAGGCTGCATTCTTATGTGATACGTTCAATGTTTAAACTTTATCAATTTACCCCCCTAAGCCCTAAACTTTAATTTACAGTGTCTGGGGGCTATGGATTAGAGATTTCAGTAAATCTTTATTTTATGCTTTTTAATCACTTCAACTTTTGATGGTGAATGACAGTTGGGCATTTTGGGTTATAAATTAATGCACACAAATTTGACACTCATTAATAATTTTTGTTATTTTCAATCAGTGACATGGTACACTTCTTTTTAATATATTTACAGTATAATGAGTTCATGAGAACCCTGATATAAATATGCTTAAAGACTAAACACAATAATAAGTTGTGTATAGAAACTGACATGCATAATTCATTGATGGTAAGGTATTATGCAAGTCCCAAGCTCTAGAGAATGGTATAATAAAATTTTAATGAAAGTTTTGGCAACCCAAAACTCACCTTATGCTCTTGAATAACGGGAATATCACTTATCTCAAAGTGGATCTGGGCAGCTAAGTTGCAAGTTCTCAAGGAGATATGTTCATTAAAGTTCTTATGGACCTATGGGAAATTGGACTGAATTTCCATCTATCTTGTAGTTGCAACTATGAGCTTTAATAGTTGTGTTTTTTAAAAGAGTAAAAATAACTATTCCTGAAAGCAATATTGAAAATGATTCACTATTCACTTGACCCAGAAACCCCAGCAAAATCATGCAAATCGAGAGATTCAAATCTTCCTGTTGACTTTAAGAACACTCTTGAAACTGCCCAAGCCAGCAAGAGTATGAATATTCAAAAGGTCACTAAGCATCTGAAGGATGTCACTTTACAGAAGCAATGTGTGCCATTCTGTCCATGATGGAGTTGGTAGGTGTGCCCAGGCCAAACAATGGGGATGGACACAGGGTCAGTGACCTAAAAACAGTGAATTTTAGCTGCACATGCTTAAAAATGCAGAAAGTAATGCAGACATCAAGGATTTAGATGCAAACTCTCTGGTCATTGAGCACATCCAGGTGAACAAAGCTCCCAAGATGCTGCACAGAACTTACAGAGCTCAGGGTGGATTAACCCATACGTGATCTCTCCCTGCCCCAGTGAGATGATCCTTATTGGAAAAGAGCAGATTGTACCTAAAACAGAAGAGGAGGTTGCACAGAAGAAAAGATATCTCAGAAGAAACTGAAGAAACAAAAACTTATGGCCCAGGAGTAAATTAAGCCTAAAATAAATAGCAATAACTGTAAAAACAAAAATAAAAGAATAAAAATAGCATTTCTCAAAGAGGCTCATTGAATATGTTATATTAATATTAGCACCAACACTATTATTATTAATAACTAGAGGCCTGGTGCACAAAATTTATGCACAGTGGGGGGGGGTCCCCTCAGCCCAGCCTTCACCCTCTCTAATCCGGGACCCCTCAGTGGATGTCTGACTGGCAGTCGGACATCCCTCTCAGAATCTGGGACTGCTGCTCACCTGCCTGCCTGCCTGATTGCCCCTAACTGCGCCCCCCCACCAGCCCCCCTCCCCAGCCGGCCTGGTTGCCTCTTTTTGTGCGCCCCTGCCAGCCTGGTCACCCCCAACTGCCCCCTCTGTCAGCCTGGTTTCCCCTAATGCCCCCCCCTTGTCAGCCTGGTCATCCCTCACTGTCCCCCTCTGCCAGCCTGGTCGCCCCCCCACCTGCTGGCCTAGTCGCCCCCAACAACCCCCCCCTTTGCTAGCCTGGTCACCCCACGCAGCCTGCTGTTCAGTTGTTTGGTCATCCCTCACTAACCCCCCTGCTGGCCTGGTCGCCCCACACTGCTGTTTGGTCGTCTGTCCAGTTGTTTCGGTTGTGATGGCCCCTGGCTTTTTATATATTAGGATATGTTACAAAGTAGCTAATATAGTTGGATTTTTATCTATAAATCATCTGTTCTCAAAGGAATAAAGTGTTTTTTTTAGGACAATTATTCATTTTTAAATGGTACCCAGGAGCTTATAATACCCTACAAACTATGGAAGATTTGATAGTGAGGGTGAAAATATTACCTTCCTAACAATCTAAAAGTTATATCACATATATAGCTTCCTAGGGGGCCTAGGAATTTTGTTTGAGGGTCAATAAAATGTAAATGTTAATTCACTAATAAAATGCAAATGTTAATAAGTAGACACAAAAACTGTCATTTCAAGTATTATATTGTATTAGCTATTCATCGAAAACTGCATCGAGCCTTGGCTGGTATGGCTCAGTCATTTGAGTGTGGTCCCATGCACCAAAAGTTTCAGGTTCAATTTCTGGTTAGGGCATATGCCTAGTTTAGGGTTCTTGCAACTGATCTGTTTCTCTCTCTCTCTCCTTCTCCTTTCCTCTCTCTCTAAAATCAATAAAACACATTTTTAAAAAGAATGCACTGAACAGTTAAATAGGTATAATCAAAAAGCAAAAAGCTCTCTTTTAATGTTCCTGTAGAGAGTCATAAAGAAAAAAATAATTTTCCTAAATAATAGAAGCAGACTGTATTTAATTTTCTTTGCTTTATTCTTCTGTTGAAATCCAGCCTTGTCTTTGCAACTTTGGCAATTCCCAACAACAAAACTAGAGGGTATGTTGTCTAGTGAGTGTCCAATGGGGATGGGAGCCAGACAAAGAGCAGCTCTTTCTCCAAACTGTGCAAGGGAAGCCTATCTTGTAATACATCTCAGTTTAATGTTGTTGCTTATAGACTGATCAACCTTGCAACTGTATTATCCCCTTTCTGCAATGAGCCTGAGCCTATTCTTGGTGTATTTGAATCGACATTAGCTACTTGTGCTCCCCAAAGTTCTTGACATCTGGCCTTGACAATCTCAGCTATGATCAAACTGAACCCAGAATGTATTTGTAAAAAAAGAAGATTCAAAAGGGACTATGCACTTGTATAGAATATGTTTAGCTGTGTTGCTTTTTAAGGACACATCTACCAACAAAAGAAGCATAAATAATCCTTAGAGCTGCATAAATGCATTATACTTCCATTCAGCTATAGGAATTCTGGGACAAATCAGCTTACAAAACATGTGAAAATTAAAATTTAAAATATTTATACTTCACAAAGACAGCTGAAGCATAAGAAAGTCAGGCTGGAGATTTCTGCAAAAAGAAATAGAACTGATATGTCGGATTTGGTGACAGATTACTTATCATTCCAATTACATATACATTTTTTGGCAGTTTATTCTCATGGGTAACACTGAGCATTTTTCTCGTTAATAGTAGTTTTGAGGCAGTGTTATTTGCACTAACAAGGCATATTAAAATGAAAGCAGTGACTACTACAAAGCAAACAAATGTTCTAATGGCCAGGGGATCCTGGCTGGGGCCAAGCTGACAGTTCAATTATCCAAACAGGTTATAAATGACTGCATTGAAGACAAATGCCTTTTGGTTTCCCTCTCTGGGTATTGCTCAGTAAGATTGAGAAATGTCAAAGAAAAGATGCCTTCTCTCTAAATAACTATATATTTCTGAAATACAATAAAGGTGTGTGTGTGTGTGTGTGTGTGTGTGTGTGTGTGTGTGTGTGTGTGTGTGTGTGGTGTGTTTAAGAAAACCTGGGGCTTGCAGCATTTTTTAAAGGACAATAAGAGCAGGTTACTGGAATTTCAACAACTAAAAAGAAAAATTCTTTTACCTGTACCGTCATGAAATTACAACAAAAGTATTGTCAACAACAAAATTCTGAACAGATCTTTGGAAACACCACATAAAAATTGGGCTTTATCTAGTGGTTAGGATGAGCTGTGAGGACAGTGATTCTAGTTTTTACTCCTTTTTTTTTTTTTTTTTTTTTTGTAAACTAGAAAATACCAAATGACATTTGGGCCAATCACTCCCTGATTAACACAATACCTCAGTTCTCTGATTAGATTGTGTGAAAAGCACAGCTATGGATGGACTATGTGATTGAAGGCCTCAACTTGTTTCTGTTTGTTTTTCCTAATTACAGTGGGGCTGCATCTTATAAAGTGATATGGACCAAAAGAGAAGGAAACTCTTCTGTGTCACGTTATATCAATGCGGAGGTTCACAGGATCTGCAAAGCTTCAATACAAGAAGGACGTCCTCACAGCATGGTAGCAAGAGCACACGTTTTAGAACCAGGTTAACTTGGGTTCCAAAGAAGCAGTGCAGCCTGGGCTAACTCATTGAACATCAGCAACCTTGACGATCTGTCTCTGAAGTAGCACCGATAATATGCGCATTACTCAGGAATAGTAAATCGATGCTCATAAATCACTGGCACCATGTCAGGACATCATGATGCTTTGTTGATGTTAGCTATTATTATTATTATAGTGAACAGACAGAAAGACATACGGTCATTTGTGTAGGGTCTGAGTGTCATACACACCACATCCTCTCTTACTAAATCCTCCATTGCAGTCATTTAACAGGCACTTAGTGAACATGGAATGTGTCAGATACCAGGTGCTGAGTGGGAATAGGTAAAACAACAACAAAGGAGAGTCTAAAAAGATCAAAATGTGGTAATAGCAATAGGCAAGCGAACAATAATTTCAGTCTAGGTAGAGGTCTACACTAGATGCAAAGGGAGACAAGTGAGGACAGAGGCACAGAATCTAGACAGGTGGGCTCACTAAAGAAAGGCCTCCCAGGAAGGTCATGGTTGAATAGCCTCAGAAATGAATAAGGATTATCTGGGAGCAAGTGTTGAGGCAATAAGTGAGGCAACAATGTGAAGCATTTGCTAACCCAATTACACTGGGAAAGGAGAGCATAAAGTACTTCCCGGGGATAGACTTATGGCTATCTAGTCTAGTAAGGAGCGCGGGCTTACTACAGAAATTTAAAGATACAGAACTGGGTAATATTAGTGTTATGTGGACAACACATTTTAAAATACTGTATATTTTTTGAGTCTAAATTTCTAGCTGGGGTTCTTTATACATCCTACTTAACCTAATCTGAGACATCTCCATTAAGAAAAATAAGATAATATTGCATTTTGTGATAAACAGCACCAGAATTAAAACAACAGATTGATACCATTTTATGTGAGCAGATACAAGCCATTTATTGTATAGAAGAAGCAGTTTTAAAGTAGAGGTGATTTTAATCATAACTAGCTATTGTTATGTTCTCCTATTATTCTGATCATATAGTGATGTGGGGATCAGCATTATTAGCACCAGTCAGCACGTGCATACACATCATACGTTTTGCTGCATTAAGTCCTATAGATTGATCACTGTATATGTGGTCCTTGTCCTGAAAAAAACACATTAACATGTATAGCATGACCTATTTATTTACAATGTGTCAGGCCAAGAACCGTGCACACTTTATTTTAATGCTCAATCCTATAAAAAGGTTTATTATACCCAATTTGCAGGTTGAAGCATTAAAACCAAGAGATGGTAAATACTTGTCCACAGTCACACAGTGTGTTAAAAATAAGATCAGTTTCCAACACAGATTAGTGATTCCAAAACTTATATCCTTTTCTACTACATACACTAAGGTATTTCTAGGAGCAATTTATTTTAAAAGGAAACAAAGCACAAATTAAAATTGAATTTTAGTTATCTTTTATGAGATGATTTTCTAAACAAAATGACAACTAAAAGATATTAGCATGATGTTTAGACAAAACAAGTATATATAGACACATACTTTTCTTAATTTAATGCTTGGTTTAATACTGCAGTGACTCAAGGTTGTATAATTTAAGTTATATCTAGCTCTTTCCCATGTATTTTTTGGTAAATTTTTATTTCTGTCTGTCATTCCATGAAAGCTTTTATTGCTCAGCAAGGGCAAATAATTACTATTATTATTATCAACATCAATCCCATGATGATGCGATTAATAAATCTGCATCCAAATAACATAAACTATCAACAGCCACACCTGTTAGAGCATTTTGTGAACTATTACTGCATGAAAGTCATTGAGATATCTATGGAACTTGTTTTGTAATTCACGCATTTAAATAATAATTCCATTTAGCACTACTTATAGTGATATCAAATTGATGGTTAATAGGTAGTGAAATCATGAGAAAAGCATTAAACTCATGATCCTCGGTTATCAGCTGGTGCTTTCATTACATAGATGAGTTTTCTGTAGTCTCTCCTCGCCATTTATTAGTCATTTGTAGGCTTATGTTATTACCTTATAAGCACATTTAAGACCTATTGCATGATCATTTTAGTTATTTGAGTGTATTACTTTTTTAAAAAAATGCTAAGTATCATTTTGAAGAATGGGTTGAAGCAAAAGTTCATATTTAATTCATTAATATCACTCCTACTTCCATTCAAAATACTTAAATAAGACCATTAAAGTCATTTCTATAGTCATAAAAAGTAACATTAGAAGCATAATTTAATTTGAATGCTGGAATACTAAGTTTGTTTGCATTCCTAATCACTAAATTTTGTCCCTAAATGTCCTCCTGCCTTTCTTCTTCAAGTCCAATATATCCTCCTCTGCCCACTTTGATTTCACGAGACTAGAACTGTCATAATTTCAGAAGGGATCCCATTATCAATAAGAAAACTATGAGTGGGAGTAGAGAAAAGCAGACAAAATGGAACGTTGGAATTGGAAAAGTCCATAGTAAACTATATGGAGAAGACTTGATCTTTAAGATCTTTAGCTTTGAGGAAAGAAGATTCCAGAAGAAAATTTTCAGATGGAGACAAATGATGGAGTTTGTTTCTATATGTCACCAATCTTTGTAATTCTCTCCATTACTTCCAAAGCATAGCACCATATATGCTTATTAAAATTCTGTCTCAAAGGTAGGCCAACACTCTTCCTCCTGAAAAACTCTTTTCATAGAGACTGATGTTTGCATGGAGAATTATTGTAAAAGTAAAACTTTTAAAAATTGCAGCCAATAAAACATAACCCAGCCCTGGCCAGGTGGTTCAGTAGGTTGGCTCTTTGTCCCATACACCAAAAGGTTGTGGGTGTGATTCCAGGTCAGGGCACATACCTAGGTTGCGGGTTCAACTTCAATTGGTTGCTTTCAAGATGGTGGTGAAGGGGAGGTTACAGAAAGCAACCAATTGAAGTTCCTTTCTCACATCAATGTTTCTCTCTCTCTCCCTTCCTCTCTCTCCAAAATCAACAAAAACATACGGCCGGGTGAGGACTAAAGAATCAAACAACAATCCAATTATACATGGTTCAGATGCTAAATACCCAGGATAGAATAAGAACTTATTGCAGAATAAATTCTCCAGACTTCTCCAGCCCGTTTCTACTTGCAGTTTATTCTCTCCACAACAATGCTATGAATGCCCTTTGTCTTTAATGGTAGCACAGTATCATGAAAAGTGCACTAGATTTGGAGAATTTAGCTCTGATTCTGTCACATAAATGAGCATTACAATACAACTCTAACCTCCCTAAATGCAATTTTACTCTTGAAAATAGCAAAAGAAAAATACTTTCTCTTTAGGATAATCCATAATATAGGCATCTATAGATAGGGCTGTCATAACTTTCCAATGAGGTTCAGTATGAAACCCAGTAAGTGTTTAAGAAACAACAACACCACCACCAAAAAACCAGTAACCTAGTCAGAAAAGATTTTACCTTCATTTATTCTCTCCATTTTTTTTCCATCTAGTTTTCTGGTACCTGGCCCTGTAGTAACCAAGGCAGTTGTATAGAAGCCCCCATGTGTGAGAACCCCATAAGAAAAGTGATTGGGGTATAGATGTAATTGATTACTCAACAGGGAAATTGACGGGCCTCCGACCCAACCTAAAAAGTAGTCACAGAGGTATTCAAACAAGTAAACCTTACATGATACCATTCTCCATCCTCTCACTCCATATGAAATCTTAGTCCTCTAACTTGAAACACAGCAAAAGTAAATCAAAGTGGGATTGGGCTCAAGTCATGCCCCTGGAGCATGCCCTGGCCATCAGACTCAGTACTTTTAAGAACGAGCTGAGAAATCTAGAGACGGTCCAAGAGAGCAGGGTCCCCTTCAACTCACAGCAATGTTGTCCTATTACCAACAAGGCCCAGTCAGTATCTCAGATCTCAACTAACTTGCCAGCTGCTCCTCTCTGAGGAAGGTAAGAAGCTAGGAGGGAGTTGGGGAAAAGTAAGCACACATTTCTCCTTCTTTCAAGCTCTCAAAACAACAAAAACCCAGACTCAAGGGCATGGTGTGAAGATATCTGAATCAAGAGCCCCCATAATCCCTTTTGAAAGAGTTGTCTTTAATAATCAGTAACTTGTCTGGGATGGGTGCTGACAGAAAAACAAATCCTAGGGTATTTCTGCAGTCTGTGGATGTCTAGACTCCCTAATATGGTTTGAAAGGCCTTTCATGGCATAGCTCTCAATAGCATTTATTTCCTCTTGTCAAGATTCCTTCGGTACATTATCTACTTTAAAGCTGTTTGAGCTTGCATTTTATTTGTCACCAGGTGCATACAGAAGTTGTAAAATATTATGAGGTAATGAATGCTAGTTTAGGGTTAAGTACAGAGAATCGGTTTGGCTAGACTGTGCACTATGATGTGGTATGTGGTAAGATAATATCAGTGAGGTGAGCTGAGGTCATAGCATAAAGTTTATTTATATATCAAGCTAAAGAGTTTGGACTTTCTCCTGAGGGCAATGGGAAATCACTGAAAAGTTTTCTCTATAGAAGAGATAGGACTGTATTTGAATTTTTGTAAGACAGTTCTAATTATTGTGTATAAGATTGTTGAGGGTAAATTGGAATTTTACTGACCAATTATGTGGCTTTGAAGATGAGAGATGTAGGTGATCAATACTAGGTTCTCAGAAGGCAGAATGGAGAGAACTAGACAGATCTGACAGTCATTAAGAAGATGGAAACCACAGGTCTGGATGAGTCATCAGATGTGGGGAGTTTAAGGCAAGGGTGGGCCAGGAATGAATACCAGGTTATTGTCTAGAGCAAATGTCCCAAGACAAAGAAAATCCTAAGGTACCTTGGCTGGAACTGCCAGGAACACTTGCTCTTCATGGGTGTAGAATGCCTTTCTTACCTTTTTTTTTTCCTGGATAAACCTTTAACACTATACAAGCATAACTTTCCCTAGGATGCCTCTCCTAGAGTCCCTTGTATGCCTGGGTCTTTAGGGATAATGTCATAATGGCATTCATCAAACTGTATTGAACTTATTAGCATCTTCATATTTATTCCATATTATTTTATGAGCTGCCTGAGGACAGGACTAGAGGCCCTCAGCTCTGTGTCTCTGATGCATTGCATGATGCATGACAGGGTGATCAATAAATAGTAGTTGACAGGTGAGTGGAAGGAAGAGAGAAAGGGAGGTTAGTAAATGAGTAATTTCCTCTAGTAAACAACAACAACCAAATCTCATTGTCTTAACACAGAAGATGTGTATTTATCTATTTATCACTACTTTGTAGTCCTAGGCAGGTTGTGAAGCTCTTCTGGGTAAGTGTCCTATAAGTATCTCACCTATAAGTGATGAATCAAGGACAAGACTGCTCTCAGCTTGTGGTCCCACCACCTTCTAACTTGGAGAATAAGCAGTCAGCAGAAGGGGAAAGAAAACATGAGGAAGGCAAACCAAATAAGAGTGAGTTCATTTGCACTCAGAATTCATTGCAAGAACTAGATTTATATCCAATCTCTGAGCACGGTAGTTTGGGAATGCAAACACCACAAAACACATGGATAATGTTGTGTGCTAACAGTTTCCAATAAGAGGATATAAAAAGGAAGGGAAGGAAGTAGAGAGGGAAGTTAAGTGATTACATATGACTAGAATTCAAAGAAGTAAGAGTCCTAATATGTCGCAACATTCAAAGAGGAAAATTAGTTACATAATGTGTGATTGATGACTTAATAGGCACCATGACAAGTGTGCTAAGAACATCACTATTATACAGATCCAGAATCAGGAACAGGAATTATAAAGTGAGCAAACACAGTCACAAAATAACTTTTGATATCACCAGATGTGCAGTATGCCACAAAATGAGTGCATTCATGCATTCCTATATTACTTCCAATATCTCATCTCTTAAACATGGTATTTCACGTATCACAACGTTGAACTGCTATGCTGCCTGCGTTTCCCTTCTCATTCACAGAAAGGTTAAAGAATATAAACTTGGCACAGGGAGTTTTCTTTGGTGACACAGTATCAGGCAACTTATTAAGAAATGCAACACAGGAGTATGCAGAGCAGAGATTAATGCACATATGCTTAAAACTCATAACCTGATCTTCTTGGAGTCACTTATGGTTCCTAGAATTTATAGTGGGAATTTTATAATACAAACCTCCGTCTCAGGAGGAAGCCTTACTATGCAAAACATTCCCCTAGTTATCTAGTTGTATTTATGTGTTTCAACAGATTTGTTTTGCACATTTATTTTTAAACATAAAATTAGATTTCCTTGCTTGGTTTTTATAGCAAAATTAGCATATTCATAACATTGAAGGTATAATGTCCTTATTATTGAGAGTCTGCCTCTGGAACCGCACTTCAGTAAATATGTCTCGAGGTGTATTCATGAAACTGTAACAGGCAGTGACACTGCATAATATGCAAACACCGAGGTATGAATGGGTATGTTAAAGGGAAAATGTAAATCTGAAACCAGAGTCAAACACTTCAAGGCCCTTCTGCTGGGTAATTGACATGGAGTAATCTATTGAAAGCATTCTTCTCATCTTCAATTAATTTTCCAATTTCTTTGTCTTATTTACTACACAGATTGCTTAGAGGATAAATTATATATATAGTGCTTACAAAACCTATTGGATAATAAGTTATAAAACCAATCACTCCTGCTGAACTCTTTCAAATTGTGACTACATGAGAAGCACTTTATAGGATCATATTAAAAATAAGGTCTAATACTAACATATATGCTTTAATATTTCTTTCATATTGGAACATTGGGGTCGGCATCCTAGAAATCTTAGTAGAAATAACACATCCTTGCAATCCTAGAATAACTGTTAAATTGTTGTGATTTAGTTAGATAAAATTTTATGTAGGGTATGTACATTTCATTTATAAGTGAAATTGGTTTTCTGGTATTTTTTTATTCTTTGTGTCTACTTATTATATCAAGTTATACTAGCTATAATGAGTCTTAGTGTATAAAGTGTCTTATAAAAAGTGTCTGCATAAAGTAGCTTGTATAAAGTATCATTTCTTCTATTTCTATTCTTTGGAACAATTGAATAAGATGAGGGTTATCAGATTCCTGAGGTTTTGGGAAAAATTTTCTGTAAAACAATCTGTGTTTTACCTGTATATTTTTGGAGAGTTAAGTTGGTGGGAAATATCTAATCTAATTCCTTTGATAATTATAGGCCTATTATGGTTTTTCCTTTCCTTCTTGAATCAATTTTGACAAGTTAATTATCTTTCTAAGGTATTACCCGTTTTATTTAAGGGGGTTAGTTTGTTAATTCTTATGAAATGTCTGTATGTGTTTGAATGGAATGGAAGCTCTAGATACATAGATTAGATAGATATGTAGATAAGTAGATATTCTCTAATTGTTGAACATAAGATTATATTTATTTACAAAATCAAATTATTTATTATTAAAATACGTTACCTTCTGAAAGAAGCATGTTAA
Organism: Eptesicus fuscus; assembly: GCF_027574615.1. Taxonomy (NCBI): domain Eukaryota; kingdom Metazoa; phylum Chordata; class Mammalia; order Chiroptera; family Vespertilionidae; genus Eptesicus; species Eptesicus fuscus. Next base: position 23,878,911 of record NC_072492.1, on the reverse strand, counting down.
AATCTGTCTCTGATTATAAGCTCATCAAACGCTATTTGTAATTTCATCTTTTGTTTTTAATTTCAACTATTAAAGATTAGATCTGAGTAGTTATGTCCTTATGGTGAGTAGTTTATTCTATCATTTTTGTCCTTAATAAGCGTACTTCATCCTTAATAATGCCTGAAGACAGTATTGGCATTACATACCGGCAGTTCTTGATGAGTATTTTCCCAGTGTATTTTCATTGTCAAACTTTTTGAGTCATTATATATTCTGTCATTATATTTATAAATATCTTAGAGTGGATTGTTTTATATCCGATTTGAGATGGCCTTTTAATAGGTAACTTTAATGCATATATGTGTATTAATATATTTTTATTGATTTCAGAGAGGAAGAAGGAAAGAGAGATAGAAACATCAATGATGAGAGAGAATCATTGACCAGGCTGCCTACTGCACACCCCTCACTAGAGATCGAGCCCACAACCTGGACATGTGACCAGATCAGAAATCAAACCATGACCTCCTGGTTCACTGGTCAACACTCAACCATTGAACCATGCTGGCCAGGCTAATATGCTAATCTGTGTGTGTGTGTGTGTGTGTGTGTGTGTGTGTGTGTGTGTGTATTACTGATATATTTAGTTTATACTATCATCTAGTATTATGATTGTTAATTATCATACCTTGGCTTGGTTTTTTACTTTCCCCTTTCTGACCCATCTTTCTTTATACTGCATGAAAAAAAGATCTTAGTTTTAAGTTTGATCATTTTCCACTTTATACATGATTTTTAATCTGATAGTGGAAATCAGCTCTATCTTTATATCACCTAGTTGGCATATTTTGTATCAATCATGCCACTGCTTATTTTGCATTACAAACATATTTACCAATTTATTTACACAAGACTACTTGTGGAAAATAATTATTTGAACATTTCTACCCAATCTTCTGTATACTAAATACTTCTTACTTAAAAAATCATTTAGAAGTTCTTTCATAGAAAGTTTCTGACTTTTAAACTCTGTGAATCTCTACATGAAAAAAAATCTTAATTCTTTTTTAGTACTAAGTAATAAATAAGCCATGTTTAGAATTTTAGCCTGACAACTAAGAAAACAACAACATTGAAAATATTATTTTAATGTTCTACTTGATGAGAAGTGTATTGGCTAGTTGTTTCAGTGCACAAAATACATATTTTCTTAATGGAAGCTTTAAAAAAGCAACTAGAAATTTATGCTACACTTGTGTTACTTATTTAAGCATTACAAAAATATGGTATGAGCTTATTTATAAATAGTACATTTGAAGGTGAACTTATTTGCAGAAAATTGGCTTGGTTTCATGGGTGAATGGGGGATAGTTTGCATTCCCCTGGATGCCTGCTACATGGAGGTCCTAGATCATGGCAGTGGGAGATTATAAACAGGTGACACCCCAGCTACCCCTATTTCTAGTCTAGCAGACACCCCTTCTCTTTCTGTGGTAGAAAACCACTCAGTAAGCTAAAATTGCCATGTTCCCAGATGGGATTGCTAAAGGAGTTGAAATAAATTGAGTACTTAAATTATGCCTTTGGAATATCTTTCCCCCTCTATGACCACATAGATATAACCATGGCCTTTTAAGGCATCTGTTCTGCTTCTGTAGCTTGCTTCCCAAACTGGCAGAGCAAAGTGTCTGCTGTAGGTTTAACATTAAGGCAAGTGCTTAACATAACATCAAAAAAGCATACAGACAGTGATGGATATTTTGATGCCATCTACCAAAATTCATTTCCAGTCCCAAGATATGACTTTAGGAAGAGGGAATGGGGTGTGTGTGTGTGTGTGTGTGTGTGTGTGTGTTTGTGTGTGATATCTGGATATACAAAATAAAAATAAGGGAGCCAAATATTATCTAAAATTTGAGAAAATAGCATTAAAAACGGTGCCATCATCCACAGCCTCAGATTCTTTAAAAAATAATTTATTAAACTGAATTCATATTTAAAGGCCCTCTTAAAGACACCAGGGTTGCAGTAGTGAGCAAAACAGACAGAAATCCTCTCTTAACTAGTCTGCACTAGTGTGGGGCAAAGTAAAAAAAAAAAATTAGTATGTGAAATGTATAGTATGTCCAGTGGTGCTAGTAGCTCAGAAAAGAACCATATAGAAACTGGGTAGGCAATGCCAAGGTGGGTATGGGTGTTTGAGTGTGAGAGTGTGCGCATGTGTGCAAAATTTTAGGTATGTGATCAATGCAGGCCTTACTCAGAAATTAATACCTGAAGGATATGACAACCCAAACTATGGAGATATTTGGGAGAAAAGTTCTGCAGGGAAAGGTAAGAGTAAGTCCAAATGCCCTCACATGAAGAGCTTGTCTGCTATATTCCAAGAGTAAGGTATCCATACATTGGGGAGGGGGGCGCAATTGGAAAGGGTCAGAGCAATATGAGGTGAGGTCAGGGAAGTGACAGGAGGCCAGATTGTATAGGGGCTTGCAGCCATTATAAGGAATCCAGTGTAAGGAATTATTTTAAGGAATAAAATAAAAATTCAGACAATTGCCATGCCTAGCATTGAGTAGGTAACTAAATTTTATTCACCTACTCCAGGAATGTCCACTGAATTCTTTTGCTTCCCTCACTTCCCATTGCCACTGCACCAGATCAGCTCTCTCCATCTCTTGCTTGTACAATTCCAACAGCCACCATACTGGGCACTTTGATATTCTCCATCCTCCACATGCCATGAGAGAGGTCTTTCTCAAACCCGTTAAAAACACAGATGAACACACATAAAGATTAAACACATTTTCATTGCAACATGATAAAGCCCAGATGCTAGCCTGTCATTGGGGACACTGCACAATCATCTCCAGTTCATTTTTCAGCCTTACCTCCAGGGACTATTCTCTCCCCCAACCTCGCTACACCTGTAACAATCCATGCATACCTCATTTGAATTAGATAACACTTTTTCCACAACAGCAAGGCCTCAGTGTCTTTGCTCTCAACACATTATTGTACCCCTTAATACTCTTGAAGGCATTGGGCTGTGTCTGTGTTACAAGGGTGGTCCCTGCATGTGACCTTATAGTGCACATTCAACCTACTACACCATGTCTGGATATTTCTGTGGTGAGATCACTTGGCTACTCCCAGCAGAAATACCAAGGTTCTTGATGATAAGGAACAATGGCTAGACCCTAGTGGACGACGCAAATTCCTGCGTCTAGAACATGGTTAAGAATGTGAGCCCCAGAGTCAGATGTTTGATACCGAGAAAGTGGGCTCAACTCCTGTATGCAAATTAGAAATAACAACAATGCCAAACTCATGGGGTTATTAGAAAGATCATCACAGTGCCTGTCATTACCACGTTCTCGATCAATGATAGCAAGAGTGACTACTATAAACTACACCCATCATATCACAAGTGGGAAATCAATTCATCCTGCTCAGATAGAATCAGTGTAGGAATAACACAAGGGGCCAAATGAAAGGTAGTGGGGTTCAGGGAAAGATAAACAATGTCTCTGCTCTAAGGGGACTCCGGGGACAGGTGTAATCACAACACTGATACTGGGTGCCACCGTGGATTTGTGGATCCCTTGGGCAGTGGCAGGTCTCCTGGGGGCCCCATTGAGAGGTGGCCATGACACGCTTGACACAGCAACCGCATACCTCCATGCAAGGACCACTTATGAAATAGTCTGGAGAGTACTCACCCCTTAGAACCAGAGTTAAACAGAGAAGATAATGTGCAATATATCTGGTGGGTTTGAAACCACAAAATGATATTCTGCACTATTTTATAATTCAATTCTACCCCCAAGTTGGTGCAGACATGATAATTACTTGCTATTATATATATTCCTGGAGCCTATTGCAAGGAATGACATATAATAGGACTCAATATGTTTTTGCTGAATGAATTAATGCTGAGTCTTTACTTCCTCTCGGCAATCAATATTTTAATTACATTGGTGGCAGTTATGGTTAATTCATGAAGCACTAATGGGAAACAAGCACATTGCATGGGGAGAAAATATAGAAGGGACTGCAATAAACAGCATTATGGATACCATTAGGTAAATATATTAGTCTCTCGTCTCCTCTTGCCTGATACTGGGACCTGGATCCCACATGGAATAAAACAAAAGGCTTCTTGCCTTCTGTTATTGTCATTTCTATTTATTTGACAACTGTTCTTGCAGTTGGTGCTACCTTGACTTCTTTTTTCACCTTCCTCCACTACTTGAATCAATCTATATTTGTTGAGCATCTACTATATACCTGGCACACTGTTAGGTATTCAAGTAAGAATGATTAAAGAGGAAGTGCATGTTTTCAATGTGCTCCAATTTTTATTGTGGGGAGAGACAAGTAAACAGAAAAATGCTAAATCCTGTTTCTGAGAAACACATAGAGATGCAGAAAGTGATACCTGGGTGGGATCTGGAAGGCCACATCATCTCGATAATTGATCTTTCAGAAAGCTTTGGTATCTATATACCTTTTTTCTGGTAATTTGGTCACAAGCTATTTTTAAGGTAAGTGTTCATTACCTTCACAGATATTTTACACCTCATGATACTCTCCCCTCTAAGCTGCATGAGGAATGCGTGGGTCAAACCACTCATTTAAGTTTGACAGGGATTCCTTTTCTACACTTTGTATTGAGTTTAATTATTAATAGTGCCCTATCCCACTCTCAGAATGTATTGACTTAAGTAATAAATTACATGGTCACCCTATTAAAGACTGACCAAGACAGCCTTAAAGGTGTCTTCCTGTGTGTCTACATCCTTGATTTTCCTCTTACCTATCCTTCTCACCGCCGCCGCCCCCCCCGCCCCCGCTCCCCCTATCCTTGCAGAATGCAGGTGGCCTGATTCCACAAGTCGCTCTTTTCCTTTTTCTTAGATCATTTACTTTAGAAAACTTGTAACTGTAAATTCCCTCCCTGTCCCTTTGAGATGTAAACCTTTTAAAATGCCTGGTGCCGGTTTTACAACTAATGAATGTCTTTCTTAGGGGCCTGGGGGACATACCTTTTAATGTAACCATCAAGGAAGATCCCAGTCTCTGAGAGAGGGTAGGGGCCTAACTCTGCTGATGTCTCCCTCCAAGCAGTAAAACTACCTCCTGGCATGATGATAGAGAATGTTTACTTTTGCTTTGGGTAATTAGCAAACAGACATGAATGATCTCTCCACACCCACCTCAGCTCTTAACAACTTTTCAGTTTTCCTTGCTTGTTCACTTTTGCCCAATGCAATTTTTGTTTCAATAGTACTGTCTACTGGAGGTGGAGGCAAAAATCAGAAAGAGGTCTCCAGCATCATCTCTCCACAATTGACATATATCGGACTGACCACTGAACAGCTCCACTTGGAGACCTGAGCGACTTCTCAAACTCACCATGTCCGATACCTGCCTCCTAAAGTTCCCATTTACTGCTTGGCCAGAACCACTACACACACACAAGCAGCGCCTTCCTCCTTTTAGCAAATAGGAACTTTATTGTTCTGTTGCTCACAAGTCATTAACTCCTTTTTATTTTCTCCTGTGTCTGATCCATTGGCAAAACCCACCAAGTCTAAAAACCAAATATACTCGAGATTTATTTACTACCACTTCAGCATCCTAGTTCCAACCACCGTTTTCTCTTATTTGGACTATTTAAAAAAATACATTCCTAAATGCATTCCTTGCTTCTAATCCTCCTCCCTCAACTCCCCCCACCCCGAAAAAGACAATTCTTAACCAACAGAGCTGTCCTGTTAAAGAATCTTCTGTTCTAAACTTGTTTTGACTTGAACATCCATCAGAATAATAGCCAGCAAAGTCCTAATGCCTTTGTGGTGGACTGAAATGATACAACTTAGGAACAGACCAAATCAAGGAACTAGCTCAAGACCTGTGTTAGCATTTCAGAAAGGGAGGTGCTCTGCTTTCCCTAAGGGAGCTGGTAACCCCACTGCTTTCAGAGGCTTGGAAGATGATTTTTTTTTTTTAATCTTCTGGCCAGGCTGTATTTTATGAGCTGAGGTCCCTATTCTCATTCAGCTATCTTACTGTTGTATTTGACATTTCACTTGCTGCACATGATTGTTTTTATCCCCCAAAGAAGGGCAGAGTTTGGCTTTACACTCAAGATCACATTGTGTTTGTGTGTGTGTGAGAGGGAACTCCTCAGCACAGTCCATCTTGTTCTCTACACAGACATTGTTCGCATTTACATTGTCAACTGACATCCTTTTCATGCCTCCACTCTGAGTTGTTTGACTAAAATGGAACGTTGGATTAAAAAAATTCCCAGCTTCGCCCTAATCGGTTTGGCTCAGTGGATAGAGCATCGGCCTGCAGACTGAAGGGTCCCAGGTTTGATTCCAGTCAAGGGCATGTACCTTGGTTGTGGGCACATCCCCAGTGTGCAGGAGGCAGCTGGTCGATGTTTCTCTCTCATCAATGTTTCTAGCTCTCTATCCCTCTCCCTTCCTCTCTGTAAAAAAAAAATCAATAAAATATATTTTTTTAAAATTCCCAGCTTCAAGTCATCCTGTTAAACTCTTTTTTTCCATACCCACCCCCATACTATTGCTTATCTTTAGAACAAAGGCTTTCGAGTTAGAGCTCTTGCTAATCATTACAGAAAAAGGGTGGCAAGAAGTTTCTAATGTTTTGCATGCACCTTGACCTTGGGCCAAACAGCTATTACAGGGAAAGTGGCAGGCACCGATTGTTCCTTTTCTTGGTCTGGTACATCATGGCCTCTTCAAACACACTTCTGAAATTGCCCAGAGGAAGCGACACTTGGGGGTTTTAAGCGGTTTGCTCAGGGTTAAGTGTTACACTTTTTAACAACTATAGTTGAAATGAAACACCTTCCAAAGTTTTGCAAAAGCTTTTGGAACAGTATGCTAACAGGTATTTATTAACACATGTAAGTGTACCTGTCAAATATATTTTTTAATGAAAGAGATGAGTTCAAATATTCTGAGTGAAATTAATATTAAAATGCCAATACAGTATTTTCTAAGCAGGCTGTTCTAGTTCGTTGCTGAGCTGTGCCGACCCAGCTTTTTACCCATATAGCACAAGTGCGGTGAAGTGGTGGGATGCCAATTCAGAAGCCTCCTTGCAAGAGTGATTGAGCTGCTTCCTGGGAGAGACCTGATGAGATAGCAGGACAGAGAGCCAAGCGAGACACACATGCTCATCATAGAACTATCTTGAAGCAGTAATTCTATGAAGTGGGGGACAATGCTGAGAACAGCATGGCATGCTGTCTGGCACTTAGATTTACTTCTCATGCATGTGGGCATATGGAGGTGGTAGTGGGAGAAGAAAGGGTGCTTTGTAAAACTATCAGGTGCATAATCCAAATAACTAGTATCACTAGGTTAAGATGTTCTAAATCCTGGACACTGACTAGCTTGGCATCTCCAACTTTCCTTCTCTGCTCTGTGGTGTGAGCCAACCCCCTTATGGTTGGGACATTTATTTTTTTAGGCAACCAGATTATCAGCCAGATTTGGAGGATGGGTAAGCAAGATTCTATTAATCTTAAATCCTATGTACACCCTTTCTGCATCACCTTTTACAAAACATATTGTTTATTGATTTCAGAGAGGAAGGAAGAGGGAGGAGAGATAGAAACATCAATAATGAGAGAGAAACATTGATTGGCTGCCTCCTGTATTCTTCCCACTGGGGATTGAGCCCACAACCTGGTCATGTGCCCAGAATAAGAATCGAACTGTAACCCTCTGGTTCATAGGTCGATGCTCAACCACTGAGCCACGCCTGTCCAGTATGTCTTATCTTTATGAATCACCATATTTAACTGAATCTAAAACAATAAAATTTGATAACAAATGACTTTCAATGTTGGCTAATTCATTACTTTTTTTTTTAACTGCACCTTTACAAAAATATCTTTATCGCCACATACTATGGTCCATGAATGGGGTGAAAGACGGGACATAGACATAAACACAACTGTTTCTAATATTCACACATACTACATGTCTTTTTCCTGTATTCCAATATATAACCTGCTGTTATTTCTTTTGATATTTGCAACTTCTTGAATATTCCCAAAAATACAACTCTCTTGGTTCTACACATCAGTTTATGACATCTAAATCTTAAGGTAACGATCTATTTAGATAAATATTTCTAGGGTAAAATTCTGTATTACCCACAATCATCAAGATTTATATTTTTTAAGTAGTTAGGAATAATAGGGTTGCAAGGATATCTATTTCAGCCAATAGCAATATCCCAGTTTAAACTTGCTAAGCAGTTATTTCATCTGAAATGGATGGACTGCTTTCCCACCTAACTTCTGCATACAAAGAAGGCCCGATCCTGTCAATAAGCAAGAGGCATAGTACGGAAAGGCACAGCACAACACCACCTACAGAGAGCCTTTCTGATGGTTAGAATTGTTGAACTAAATTTAGTTGGTGTGTCATATAATTATGATCTCCTACCTTCTGAGATGACCCAATGGATAGCTGTAAAGAATTCCAAAGATGGGGAATTTTCTTTGAGTAGATTTTCTCTACTGTTTTTAGCCTCTCTAAATGTCCATGGCTCTAGAGCAACTGACTTTTTTCTTCATTACAAAGTGGGGTGGAGAGCACATATCAGAATAGAAGTCTTTGACAATATATCAAATATACTTTTATCAAGGAGACACATTCTTCAGAGTCCATTCATGCCAGGAGTAATTAATAATTCACTGCTTTCTCAAAAGTTCCTATTTTGCTTTATTTTTATTTTTCTCTCAGTACAACTTATAAAAAATAGGGCTTTGGACTCAAGAGTCATAAAATTCATGATTTCATGCCCAGAATGGATAATGAATATTAATAAAGGGAAGATGTGTTTGAACATCTCTGTCAAGACTGCATCAAAAACAGAAGTCGGTCTGCTTAATGTGTATGTGTGCAGGAACCTAACTACCATTCCTTCTTGAATACTTCTCATGAAAATAAAAAAAAAGGTAGAACACCCAACTTCTGTATATAGCAACTATTTGGAGATAATAATAGTTGGAGAGTGGCATATGGAGGCTGAAGTAGGGAAGGAGTAAGGTCATAAAGAGCTTTCTGCACTAGGTTAAGGATCTTGAACATAATCCTGAAGTGACTGAAATACCTGAATACCTAAAGCAAAGGAACAGCATAATCTAAGAAGTCAAAATAGAATAATTTCTGTACAGACATATGAGCTCTGCAATGACTTAAGCTTCTACTATAAGAACACCCAGTGAGAAATAGTTTGGATTGAGCAAATGCAAGGCAAACAGACAACTCAGTCATGTTAATATGCTTTTCAGTCTTTAATATTACCTGTTAATTTGTTTTGTTTTTTTATCTTTCTCTCAGTGATAGGAGATTTGAGGCATTATTCTCTTCCCCATGTCTACTTCTTAGGAGTGGTCTGAAAAAGGTGAAAACAGACATAGCGGTTATTTGCTAAAATCATCTTAGTGTCCATTTGGAAATGGCAATGCTAAGAAGAAGGTAAAGAAAAGAGAAGGAGTATCATTACCATGATGAAACGATTAAATACTTGCTAGAAGCAGATGGTTTATGAAGGTTAAAAGTTAGTTTTAGATGTAAAGAAAAAGATGGGAATGAATGGGTGAGGCAATATTCGCTAATTCAAAATGGAAAGACAACTGGACCAGTAAAAAGTTATATATATTTTTAAAAAAACTTTAAAAATACTTAAAGGCATCCAGTAGGGACATAGCTAGAAATTGTGTTCAAGGGCCAAGGTGTCACAGGCATGCATGTCACACTGAAACTCAACCTCTCTCTCTCCATCTCTCTCAACACCCCAGGGATACTAGAAGTGTTTTTAGTTATTTCACCGAGCCATATTGTAAAAATAAAACTAGTCTACTCACTTTTTACATGCCCAGTTTTACATTATTTATATAACTTAATCCTCCCCCAAATCTCCAAATATAAGTACCATTATTGAATGTACTTTAAAAGACAAAACTGGAAACAGCCTAAATGCCCATCAACTGGTGAATTAAAAAATCAAAATGTGGTATACCTACACGATGGAAATTTGTTCAGAAATAAAAAAGGAATGAAGCACTACAACCTAGCAAATCTTAAAAGATGCCTTCTTAAAAGTTTACATAATGTATGATTCCTTTTCTGTGAAAAGTCATAAAGAGACAAATGGATAAAAACTGAAAGTAGATTAGGGGTTTTCTGGGGCTAAGACAGAGAAGTGAGGGGAGGGGAGGGAAAGGTTAATGGCTGCTAATGGGCTCTTTGCTGGAGTGTTGTAAATGTTTAAAATTAGAATGCGGTGATGGTTGCACAACTCTGTGCACATACTAAAAGACACTGAACCACACAGCTTAAGTGGATGAACTGTATGGTGTGTGAAATTTATCTCAATAGAGTTTAAATGGTAGCGCCAGGATTTATACCCAGTCTGACTGTTGTACCTGAACTTGTAACTAATACACTAATCAATCTTCTTCTACTTAGATATGGGGCTTGTCACCACTAGTTGGCTTCTATGAACTGCAAAAGACATCGTTTCTCTAGATTCTCTTACCTCTTAATGACACCTAAATGATGACGTCTAGGCAGTGCAAGGGATCAAATGAACTCTCCTCGGCTTCAAAACGCTAAAGCCTGTGGCCTCATTTTCCTCTTTTGTAGAGACACTATCCTTTCTCTTTTCTAAGAAAAATGTCACTTAAGCTTCTTGATTCTATTGTCTTCATCTCTTCTCTTACTTCCTTCGTCTTTGACTCTTCTCTGGAAATTCTGTTTCTCTCAATTGCTAATTCTCTAGCTACAAGCACTCGGAGAGTCCCTATCCTTAGGAGGTAGACATCACGATACAAGAAACATTTCTGTGCCTTTCCCTCCTCAACCTTTCACCTTGCATCTTGCTTTATAGCTTCTAAACTTCTGGTAAGAGATTACTTGATGGTTCTGTTTTTCCAAATTCCACTTAGGCAAAACCTCATGCCTCTTGCTGCTTACCTGTGTTTCTTAAATTTCCCTTCAGATTACTTTCTAATGGCCAAATCCAGCAGACTCCTAAACCCCAAATCTGGAGGCAAAGTGGAGTCTCCCCATGAAACAGACTTAGGTTTCAATACTTACACCCAAAGTCTGCCACTCTCTGAATCTAAATTTTCCTACTTTAACTATTACAGCAAAACATTGCATTGCAGTTGCATCAGAAAGACTCATCAACCTTAAAGAGTGCTAGACATATGCTTAATAGATGTTGAACCTTCCAAGTTAACACTTCCGGATTTCAAGAAATGAAGAAACACATGTCAGCTAACCTGATCTTTCAGTGATACTGAGTGAGCCTTTAATAGAAAATATGCAAGGTGGATGCAAAAATGTTGCTCTGAGGAAAAATAAAACTATTTGTACAGGTTTTCTTTATGTCTGCCTTTAATATGGTATGTATGAAAGCATTTTTAAAGAGCTCAAGGGCAATGTAAATTAAAGTCATGGTGTCATGATTATTTTCTATTTCTTTATTTACAATCAAGCTCTGTTATCTTACTTTCACTTAAGCAAAGCACACTTAGTGTCTCTTACTGAATATATGTATATTATTTAAATATAATGAGAAGAAGAGAAACTTTCAGAGTTCTCACTATATTTTTCTAACAGTGGAAAGGCAAAGCTTCTTAAAAGTCACACTAAAAAAGTTGCATGGAGTCATTAACAAGTTGGAAGAATGACTTCTAAAAGCCAGTCACTGGATGAACCCTGAGAACATTATGCGAAGTGAAATAAGTCAAACAGAAAAAGCTAAGAACTATATTATTTCACTCAGATGTGGAATATAAGACTGAAACTCATGAACACAAACAGCAGTGTGGTGGTTGCCAGAGGGAGGGGGGTGGGGGAAGAAAGGGGTCCTATATGAGGTGACAGGAGAAGATTTGACTTTGGGTGCTGGGCACATGGTCCTATATACAGATTTTGTAAATTAGTAATCCACACAGGAAACCTATGTGTTCATGTTGACTGTCACCCCAATAAAATAAAATAAAACCTAGTCACTCAACAGAGACTGTTGATATCCTTAAAAAGCACAAGTATCAAACCCAGAATCCCCATTTGTGCTTTTTATTGGGTTAGAGATGTCTTGCTGGGGGTTAGAGGGTGGAGAAATGGACCAGGACGCCATCACAGTAAATTTAAGCTTCATTTAGCTCTATTGTTGGTATCAACAGGCTACTGGGACAATACTTTAAAAAATAATGGAAGAGCTCTATGTTCGATATAACATCTTAGATTATTTCAAGCTAAGAGCCAGTGGCAAAAAAACAATGTTGGCAGCCATCAGCTTAACTCCCTGATGTTACTTGTGGGGAAGCAGGGGGCTTGGTTGGAAAGTCTGTAAGGAGGATTCTCTGAAAGGTCAGGGGGCCTCTGAGGGGACCTTGCTGAAGGCGGCAGGCCCTACCATGACTTTTTCAAACACATCTGATCCCCGGGTGTTTTACTAGAATCTCTTCGCTTAGTCGTTAATGACCTGACCTTGTAGAAGCATATACTTTCTCAAGGATACTTGCCTTGCTGATTGTATCTAGAGATTAATTTGAGTTCAAGCTGTTGTTACGATAAAACACAACGAGGCAGGCGGACAGGACTGCTTTTACTACTGAAGTAAAAGAGCCCCTTAGCCCTCTCTTTCACAGAAAACTGTGTCGTAATAATCTGTTCATCCGTCGCTCAGGGTCTGCTGGTCAGCCCTGGCAGTTACTCCTGTGAATACATAGCTAAAGGAACTTTATAGGTACAGTTAAGGTTACCAATCATTTGACCTAGAAATTGTAAGATGATCCTGGATCATTCGAAGTATTTCTCTCAGGAGAGGAAGTCAGAATTTAAAGGATGGGGATTCAACGTGCTGCTATTTGCTTGGAGATGAGTTAGGATAACGAGGAACTGAATTCTCCCAACAACCTGCGTGAATGTGGAAGCAGAGTCTTCCCCAGAGCCCGTAGATAAGAGGGAGCCCAGGCAGCCTGTCGGCTTAGGCCCTGTGAGGCCCTGCACGCGGATGGAACTGAACCACACCGTGCTCAGACTCCTAACCACAGAACTGCGAGGTAGTAAATGGGTGGCATTATAAACCACAGCGTTTGTGGTAATTTGTTAGAATAGCAAGAGAGAAACAAATGGGGAGCCTTACCAATAATTTTATAATGATGTGATCAGCCTTGCTGTCTCTTGGGCATTGGACGCGTCTGACACTAAAAATGACACAATGTAAGAATTTTACCTTCAGTCTGACCATGAAAACATACATATGTTAGTTTACAGAAAGACCTGAAAGGTGCCATCACTGTCTTCTGTGTTTTATTTCCTGGATATGACAGAAATGATATGACCTTGCTGAATATACACCACAATGTTTTAGTTATGCACACAAGATAAAGCCTAAGTATTTTTTACTGGAGTATACCTTCAAGGTAATATCTTTATAGATACCCTTGATGGTCCTCCTGAGGATGAATGAATTAACCTTGGTCTTCAATGTGTTGGTTCTGTAATGTAGTCAGTATAAAGCAGCTGATATGAAAATAACTCTATTCACAGGTGATGGGGCGAGAATGTCAGTAGTTTCCATTGTTTCTCAATGGATACGTCCTGGTTTTATAACAGAAACACTGTCACTGCTTTAAAGATTCTATGTCGCCATTGAATCATAATGGTAATTTCAGTAATAGTTTAAAGAGTTGCCTGGCCACATGTTAGCTATAGTTTGAATCCGCTTTCTTAGAAAAATGTCAAGAGACAAATCCCTACAATGAATCCCCGGTTCCCTATCAGACAGGGAAGTAGACAGCAGTTCTGAAACAATCACATGAATTGTTCCCTACTGATAATTAAGAATTTCAGGAACCAGGGCATTGACTTGAAGCAAATAATCAATTATTAGGAACAACCTATTCCATTTTTCTCATCTCTAATGTCATCAATATACTGCTTTAAATTTTCATTCATTCATTCATTCATTCATTCATTCATCATTCATTCAGTCAACACTCCTCTAGTACCTATTATGGACCAGGGTCTCTGCTATATCAACGGGGACAGATTAGCAAAAGTCATGGCTCCTACTCTCAAAAAGCTCACTCAATAGAAAGAAAAAGGTTATGCAAATATTAATTAAAATACAATGTGATTGTGCTAAAATATAAGTAAGAAAGATATGTAAATGTTAACCAAAGGAAAATTACTTAATACTATGTTGGGTTAGGGAAGGTTTCACAAGTAAAAAAATATTTGAGGATTTTAAAAGATAAGAAAAAGATAAGAAATTGTATGGGACCTTTTGGAGACAGGTTGATCATGTGAGCTCTAGTCAGTCAATGAAAAGGCTTTCATGTTCTACATGCAATGGCTTTTGAATTATTTAGGCAGTAAAAATTCATCAAAAGTTATAATGATGAGATCTATGTGGTAAAATATAACTCTGCCTGCCTTGAGGAGAATGCTATATGTGGGGAGGGTAGCCAAAGACTTTATACTGCGGAATTACAATTATAGGAAACTTCCAGACAAAGCAAATCTATACAGACAGAAAGATGATCATCGGTTGCCCGAGACTCAGAGTGGGAGTGGGAATTAACTCCATTTATGCACAAAGGATTTTTTGGAGGTAATATAAATGTTCTAAAACTGAATTGCAGTGATGGCTGCATAATTATATACATCTACTAAAAATAATTGACATTTACAATTTCAATGAGCATATTTTACTATGTGTACAATATCTTAATCTAGGTGATTTTTTAAAGGGCTGGTACTACTCTATACTCTCCTTAGTTTGACATTAGAAATGGGCTACTGAAGAAGCAAGGTTGTTACCTGGGGCAAGGAGGATTTGCAGCTGATGTGATCCTTGAATGGACTCACAACTGAAAGCTGTCTTAGGACAGCATGCCAATGACTGGGGCAAAACGTCTCCTCTTGAGTAAGGATCTGAGTGATGCATCATAGTGTCCCCCTCCCTCAGAGTTCTTCATAATTCCTTAGATAACATTGTGGAGACAGACTTAAATGAAATAAACACCTTGGGCTCTATTTTGGGGAGTAGACAGATACATTTGAACAAGTCATTGGGTGGAGGGCTTTGAAATCATACTGCAGAAATTGAGAGCTATGTGATTATGAAGGAAAGTGGTATGATGAAAGTGATACGTTGAGGAAGCTGTTGAAAAGTAAAATTCAAAAATGATTGCAGGACAGAGAACATTGAGAAACAGATTTTGTAGGTGTATGTACAAATTTTTTTTTAAAAAAATAAAGGGTGTAAATGATATAGAGAATGAAAAAGAAGGAATCATGAAGAATGCATTGGCTTCAGGCTGGATGTCTCCAAGACAGACTACAAATTTGCAATGCTTCAGGGGCTATTGGCCAAAAGAATGAAATGAAGGTAACATATTAAATAAGTGCTCAGATTGACTTAGAGATGAGACGAGTAAATAGCCATATTGAGCATGGAGGGAGACAGAAATACAAAATATAGTTTGTTTTCTAAATGAAGAGGTTTAAGAAAACAGAAACTGTTTTCCTCTTTCTGGGAATGGGTTATTTAAGCTATGTTTAGTACAATGGATGGTCAATGATATAAGTCACCAAAGGCTGAGCATTTACCTGACATTTCTTTTATGAGATCTATTATTTTAATTAGAGACATATTTTTAAATGACTAATTTCAAAATCGTGACTTTAAAATTTCAAAGGTGGGTGAATCTCTCATGGATTGGAAACAAGAAATCATCAAACTCCGAAGTCTGCAGAAACTATCTAAATTATTTGTTTTCAGAAGAGAATATAGAGATGAATGAAGATTGGGTTTATTTGCCCTATATCCTATAGCAAAATATAGATTTATAAAATAAAAATAGTACATGTGGATCCAGAAGGGAATTGATTAGTTATTACTGAGTGTGAGATGGTAACGGGACTGTAAAATAAAAGCATCCATTTAGAAATGGTAGTCAGCGTGAACTGAAGCCTTACACAAGAGTCAGTCAAATAAGAAAGAGGAAGTAGACATTAAAGTAAAAATCCAAGACTTAGCCTTGGGGGAAGCCCTTGTGTAGAAGGAGAAGAGAGAAAAAAGAGATAGGAAGAAATTATTTGGATGAAGAAAATAGGGACATATAAAAAAAATTGAATGGCTCAGAGGCAAGGTAGAGTGGATTTCAAGAGGGATAACAAAGGGGAGTTATTTACAGAGCCATTTGCTGCTCATTTTGGAGAATGAAAACTGGGGGCAAATATTAGATATGGGAGAAAGGATGTCCTTAGAAATACTTAGTAGAGCACATTGAGAGAACCATATATTAATAAGTAAGAACCTACATTCTGGAGTTAGCAGACCTAAATTTAAATTCGTCTATTTAGTTGCTGTGGGAACTTGGACAACTTCCATTCCAAGTTTCATTTAAAAAACAAAAACTGTCAAATATAACTCCTCAGGGTTGCAGTGAGGATTAAATAAGCTGGGCCATGGAAACAAACAAAAAACTAACATAGTGTCTATTATAGCAAGTGTTCAATCAATATTCCATAACTATACTTGTAATTAACATCAGAGTGTTGAAAAAAGAGGCCAAATCTATTACAAATACATTTGTGGCCACAGGTGATGCCAATAAGCACACGTTAAAAAGTTTGCTCTAATACTTTGTATTCTAGAGAAAATAAATATTGCAGGGTAAGTAGCAATAAAAATAGGGCATGTGTGATAAAAATAAGACATTTCAGGTGACATTTTACAAGAAATAGTCTACAAAAAAGTTTTCCAACTTAATATTTTATTTACTGTTTTTCCAACTAGTGAATAAAGGTAGATTATCTCTCTTCCCCCCCCCCCCCCCCCAGAAAGCTATTGTGGCTCTGGTTTTGCTCTCACTTCATCATGTTTTTCTAATGTAATTGGTTATGCATATTTTAGTATGCAATGTGGGATTGAACAAGTGTAAGACGTGCAAAGCCCCCCACCATTTTGATTGCCATAAATAAAGTGTGCCTTGTCAGTTTCTATGACTGGCGGTTTCTATTATTTCTTAAACTATGTGAGCAATTGTGGAGAAGCACCTTGAGAAAAATCACAATAACATAGCAGACATTTCTATGGTCTACTGGTCTAGTGGCTAGGATATCAATGGCATGTCAGAGGGTTTAAAGAACACTGCAGTCTGTCTAGGTTATATTTTAATTGGCCTTGCTGTTGATTTCAGGGAAGAAAAGAATGCGTACTGGTAAATACCATTGTCCTTCCCCTTGCAAACAAAGAGAGTTACTTGTGCTTGCTTCTCAAGATTTTATCATTTTATAATAAAGATACTTTTGTGGCTACAACACACTGACACACAACGGAGAGAGTTCCAAATGAGAGAAGGCTGCCTCGCATGGTCACACAGGGGGTTGTAACCAGAGTAAGAGTAACAGAGAGCTGGGCTTCCTGTTTGTCTGGAAAGGAGGACGGGATTAACTAGGCTTCCTGAGCTTCCTGTGGAATGACTTCACTGCAAATTTTCATGGGCTCTTGGGCATAAGGGCTGTCTCTAGTCACCTAGTATCTAGGCCCAGGGTAATTGTGGTGGATGCCTGGTGGCTCCAGAGTGTGAGAACTCAATACAGAAAGTAGTTGAGGTAAGGACTTCAAATGGGTTTTTCAAGAAGAGGAACTGACCAGTTTCTACCTAGGGCCTTAAAACTGGGTCAGCCAGAATTACATAATCATCATCATTACCTATTAAATATTTACAATGAAGTATGAAATAGGAACTAACATTAGCTTTGTATTACCTTTGTAAGAAATGAGACTCGGGGAGAATAATTAAATTGCTCATGGCAATGAGAGTTGTGATTGACAGCTGAAATTCAAAGTTCATTGGTCCCATATCATATTCAACATACATATATTCTCAGAGTTCTGGTCCAAAAAAAAAAAAAAAAGCCATAGGAATCTCCTAAACTCATCTCCTCCTGCTAAATCCTCTCTCTTTAGGCTTGTATTGTTGTTGATGAGAAGCCTGCTATTTGTCATCATCCACATGCATGCAATTTGTCTTTTGATCTGCTAAATTAATATTTTGTCTTTAGCCATAATGCTCCATGGTTTTGCTAAAATGTTATTTTAATTGTTTCTATTTGGCATTCAGTGCGCTGGTTTAGTCTGTGGACTATATCTTACATTGAGGAAAATTCTTTGCCATTATCTTTTCCGGTATTGCTTTCCTGAAATTTTCTCTATTCTCTTCTTACTGAATAAATGTTGGGTTCTACTAATCTATTCTCTAGCTTCGAACAACTTTTCCTCCTTTAAAGTATCCTATATGCATTCTGAATGAGTTTCTCAGTACTGCCTTCCAATCTTAATGACTTCTATATCATTCTGCTTATAAACATGTTATGTTTTGGTTTTGATTGCTTATTTATTAACATTTTTTATTCTTTTATGGATGACATTCTCCTATTTATATCTGTAGAAAATTTAAAATTCCTTACTTAAAAATTATTTTTGTTGACTGCCTTTTAGCATGACTTACATTTCTTTTTTTTAATGTACAGGCATATCTTGACAGGAACTTCCTTTTTCGTCCTCCTTGCCTCATGCTCCATTTACACTCAGATTTATCTTTCTGCTGTTTATGTATGAATATCTATAAAAGTCCTTGTAGTTGCTCCAATAGCACCTGGTTTCAAAGGGGCACTCCGGAATACTAGCCTTGTTGGTGTTATTCTATTTGCCTTCTATTTGTATTGTTTGGCTTTTCTTTTTTATTGTTGACATTATTCATGTTGACTTCTAAACATCTAAATTGTAGGCCTTAAACCCTGACTTTTGTTCCTGTACCTATAATAACTCTGTCACTTTCTGTCTCAACACAAAATCCTAGATTTGGTCTCATAACTACTTATAGAAGTAGAGATCTCTTCATCTGTTTTGGGTGACTTCTAATCATCAAAGAGGGGAATGGGTGATTCAATTATATTTTGATTTTATATATTTGATAATTCAACTTAAGAATTCTTACACACACACACACACACACACACACACACACAGATACAAACAGACACACACATGCACACAATCTCACTCTGACAATAAGAGAAAACAAATGTGAACAAATAGCAAGATGCAGAATGGCTAAGAAGGAACACAGATGTGTCATAAAGAATGCTGGGGTTTTTTTTTGTTTTCTTTTTCTGTTTTGTTTTGCCTTCTGCTTTTGCTCGATGGCAATGCACACTTCCAAAAGTAACATTTCCTTTAATCAGGCCCAGTGCCTTGGAAGAGAGCCCATGAGAGCATAGCTGATAATTGAATTCCCACAGCTTTCAAAATACTATTTTCCCTCGCTGAGCTGTCAGTCATCAAAGGCAGGAACTGTAGATTGCTAATACATGGCTATAGTCTAAGTGGTACAGAATATTTCCTGGTCTTGAGGAAATTGAAAAAGAAATCCCAAACTGCCCGTAGCTGGCAGTGGTTTCATGTTTAGAAATCAAGAGGAATTTTCAAATGGAAAATTTATGGCTGATGGAACCTAAGTAGAGTGGCAGAGCTCATGTGGAGAAACTATAAACCAACTTGAGTGAAGGTCTTACCCAAGCCTATAGATTTTATAGTTCGGGCTGAGGGGTCCAGGGGCATAATTCAAAGTTACCAAACTGATACATAAAACCATTCTAGGCTTCCTTCCCCAGACCTATTTAAATTGCTCTGTTCCTAAGAGAGAGCAGAGCCAGTATTTAATGTTTGTGTGTGTTATTTGTGTGTGTGCATTACTACTTGTCTGTCTTTCTTTGCTTTAATATCAAGATTTTTTTATATTTATCCTGGTTTTCTCATTTTTTAAATAGACTTTTCAAAGAGCTATTTTAGGTTCACAGAAAAATGGCGCAGAAAGTAGAAAGTTCCCATATATGCCCATAAATCCCGCCCCCACCCCCCCCCCACCGCTCCCCCACTATCGACATCCTATCCCAGAGAGGTACATTTGTTTTGATCAGTGAACCTACATTGTTGCATCATTATCATCCAAAGTCCATAATTTTCATTAGGGTTCACTCTTGAGGTTGTACATTCCATGGGTTTGGACACATCTAAAATGGCGAGCATTCACCATGGAAATAGCATATAGAATAGTTTCATTGCCCTCAAGATTCTCTGTGTTCTGCATACTCTTCCTTCCCTGCTCACTACTGAGCACTGACCACCACTGATCTTTTTTTTCCCCTTTCTGCACAGTTTTGCCTTTTCCAGACTATTATATAGTTGGAATCGTATGTGCAGTTAAGGTGCCTCAATATATTTTCATGGCTTGATAGGCCATTTCTTTTTAGCACTGAATGATATCCCAATGTCTGAATGCACCAGAGTTCATTTATGCATGTATCTACTAAAGGATATCTTAGTTGCTTCCAAGTACTGGAAATTATGAATGAAGCTGCCATAAATATTCATGTACAGGTTTTTGTGTGGACATGACCTTTTAAAACATGTGGGTAAATATCAAGGCATAGATGCTGAATTATATGTTAAGAATATGTTTGCTTTTGTAAAAAACTGACAATCTGTCTTCCAAAGGGGCCGTGCCATCTTGCCTTTCTGCCAGGAATGAATGAGAGTTCCTATCGGTACACCTCCTCATCAGTATTCGGCTTTGTCAATGCTTTGGGTTTTGGCCATTCTAGCAGTTGTGCAGTGGTATCTCATTGTTGCTATACTTTGCAATTCCATAATGACATATGATATGGAACAACTTTTCGTATGCTTTCCTTGCCATCTGTACAGCTTCTTTGGTGAGATTTTTAATCAGATATTTGGTCCATTGCTAACATCAGTTTGTTTGCTTACTTATTATTGAATTTTAAGCATTCTTTTTGTGTAATGAATAACAGTTCTTTGTCAGATATGTCTTTTGCAACTATTTTCTCCCTTCTGTGGCTTATGTTTTCATTCTCTTTACAATGTCTTTGGCAAAGCAGAAGTTCTTTTAAATTTTTATTGCAGTCTGCTTATCTATTGTATCTTTCATAGGTTGCATTTTGGTGTTCTATCTAGAAAGTCATCACTTGCACAAGGTCATGTAAATTTTCTCCTATATTATGTTCCAGGAGTTTTGTCGTTTTGCATTTTACATTAATGGCTATGATCCATTTTGAGTTAACTTTTGTTAAGGGTGTAAGGTCCGTGTCGAGTTTCCACCTTCAGATGCTTAAGATGTCATTGATGTAGAGAAAATCCTGCTTTTCAACAATTAAAAACGCATTAATTCAAATGCATTTATAAAGTTGCTCTCAGATGTAATACATTTCCAGGGAACAGTGATTATCCAGCAAGTTAACCTGGTTAGGTGGTTATGTGAGACTCTGTTGAACATTTCCGGAATGTTACCTGTGATGGTGATGTCGGAAAAAGAGAACCCTGCAGAACGGGAGCTGTGCCACGCTAGCTAAGCACTAGGCTTTTTAGCACAATGATCGCATCCCTGCAGAATGTCAGAATCGCCTGGGCCCGGAGAAAGTAGAAGATTGGTGTGATAGGTCAGCCCTGAAGGCAGAAAAGGATCTGATGCAGTTTCATCTTTAACTAAAATATCTTTTAGGAAGAATTGCTGCCCCCAGAGAAGCTACTCAAGGAACCAAAATCTGACTCAGAGATTTTTGATGAGGTCTGGTGTCTAGAAAATTACCTGAAGCAACTAGATCCCTTTAGTGCTGAATAAAGCAGGCAAAGAAAGACAGGCAGAAACACATAAAGAGAGAGAGGGAGAGGAATTTTCCATTGCAGGATGCTGAAGGGTCCTGATATAAAGGTGGATCTGAGTGGCCACAATGGCCATCTTAAGCCAAAATTACAAGGACATAGACCCTATGAGTGAACAGAAGCAATGTGGTAAACGGTACAGTTTTGTGTATAGTATTATACATTTAAGGGGAAGGTATATATTTTTATATAATCCGTGTGGCGTGTATCAAGAAATAAAAAACAAGCCCAAGCCAGTTTGGCTCGGTGGAAAGAGCTTCCACTTGGGGACCAAAGGGTCCTGGGTCCAATTCTGGTCAAGGGCATGTACCTCGCTTGCAGGCTCCTCCCCAGCCCCGGTAGGGGCTCATGCAGGAGGCAACCAATCAATATTCCTCTCTGTCTTTCCCTCTTTCTTCCACTCTCTCTAAAAATCAATGGAAAAAGGATTTTTAAAAAAATAAAAAACAGGATTTGCACAGAAATGTTGCAGGTCCCCATGAGGCTGGTGACCACGAATCTGCACTTCCTCTAACCCTGACTTTCTCTGTCAACGTGAGGCCTTGGGAAAGCCATTTAGCAATCTAGCCGTTTTTCAAAAATGCAGCCACACAGGCATTCCTTCCTTTATCTGTGATGTGAAGGAGCTGGATTGTGTCCCAGATGTTCCATCTAGCCCAGAACAGTGCCATTCGTCATTAGTACGTCCTGGGCTATGAGGCTAGGGAGTGGGAAGTAAAAAGTTTCACCAGGCAAATTCCTGCTCACAAGCCTTTTGATGTCTGTGTAGACAAAATATATCCTTACAACAAGAATCGGCGGCTCTGCATCCAAGCGTCATATTGACTGTAATAGTTTCTTTCAGGTTAGAAGACATACTGGGATTATAATTGATGATATTTTCCCAGTTCTCCAAGCAGTGTTTCTCGGGGCTTTGGGGGAGCTTAATGAATGCCGTTTGATATTTTTCTTCTCCTGCTGCATGCTTTCTATCAGATTTCCTGCTGCAGCATCTTGATTATTTCTGTTTTGAAGCTTCTCCCTCCAAATTGCTTTTTGGAGATAAAACTATGGTGTGTAATCTCACAGAGTGATTCAGGGATTAGAGCCCCCTGGCACTGAGTCCTTTGCTTATATCCTGCTTAGCGTGGCCATACAAAACTCAGCTCAAAATGGCCAGTTTCATTGGCAATGGTAATGCAGGATGGCTGAGAGGTATCCGCTGCAACTTGGAAATGCCAGCTGTCCTTTGTTGCTCTTCCACTGATAGAAGCATTAAACTTTTTAGGACAGGGTTCTTAGCACAGATGAATATCAGAATCACAGAGGGAGCTTTAGAACAATATAATGTTGAGGGCTTATCCTTGGTCTTGGGTATGTCCAAATTATTATTTTTTTAAAATTTTCCGGATGGCTCCCATGGGTGGTCAGGATTGGGATTCACTCTTCTCGCAGGAGAGGAAGTCTGGGTGAAGTGAATAAATTTGCAGAACAGCCTGGAAAAGAGTGCAAAGCTCTTTCTCTGATCCAAGATGCTTTAAAAAAAAATTCCCCCAAGATTTGCTAAATTAAGGATGTCCGGTGAGTAGAGAAGGAGGTATGTTCACGAGATGGGGAATTACTAATGTTTAGGATTGGAGCTGAGTGGGAGGGAGAATGGAGAGTTTGGTGAAGGTTCCTTAGAACCTGAAATTTGCCCAGATTATAGAAACAACATGCAAGATTTTGGTACAAAGCTCTCTATAGTAGGGTTTAAGAAAAATTCTGTCTACTTAAAGTCATTTCTGATATTTTTCAGGTCCCCTTAACATTGCACTTGGTATGAGTGTGATTCCGTGAAGGGCCTGTGGGCCAGGGCTAATTTGCATGTCTGATCCCTTGATGCAGACAGAGGTCAAAGCATTGGAATGCTTCCTCCAAGCATATAACTAAGCTGAAATACAGATGACTGTTTTGATTTTTGGAATGTAGGACATGGGCATGCTATTCTGAGTGGCGATATCCTGGCTTTGATTCCAGGCTTGGTCCTTTCACTACTTATGAGAGCTGTCAACGGTTCAGAGAAAGCAAACTGGTTTGTACAGCCCATCCTCTTTTCCTCATGTTCCCCCTCTGGAACTCCCTTATGCCGTGGGCCTCTGGTATCTCTTCCATCTTGCAATTTCTTCCTCCCAACCTGTGTGACTTCCTTGTCTCATTGTTCCTGGGTCTGAACTTTGAGGCTCTCTGATGGCAGAATCACACAGGCAGCATCTGGAGACTCAGGTTCCATGTAAAGTTAAAGCAGGAGTTTCGCTTGAGGCAGATCCCTGGTGAACAGTCAGGAATGTCATTCATTTCTAATTCTTGCTTTTCGAAACCCACAGGAAATAAACATGAGTAATCTAGCTAGAGGATAAGAGCTCTGAATTCTTAATGCTGGTTCCTGAGGTGGGAAATCACACGTTCTTTTCCCACCTGATACAAATAGCCATTTTAATTTATTTCTGAGCACAAGTGAGGGTGAACCCTCCCCCTTTTCTTTAGCTGTTGCAAAGGGAGGAGAGGTCTCTGGAGCGCTTTTTCCCACGGAAGCACTGTAGCTAAAGAGCAGAGCCTGCTGAGAGGAAACTTCATTTGCATGCATTGTGAGGACAGCTTCCTTCTGCTGTTAATTGGTGTGTGGTCCATTAAGGTTGGGAGTCCAGGGCAGCCTCTCTCCTGGTCAGTCACATAGAGAAGCAGAGCCTGGGGAAATGCAAATCTCCCCCCAGCTCTGCAGAGTAATGTAACTGTCAGAAGAGTAATGAGCTGAGGACGTGCACATGCACAGTCGTTAAAATGAATTTTCATTTAGTTTCAGATGCATGATGTCTCCGTTGCTTTTATCGTCATTTCAGTTCCGTTTTCAGTAAGATTTCAGATGAATTAGTTTGTTGTACAATTGCTTTTTTTTTTTAAATAAGATTTTTTAAAAGCTGGTATGTTGTCCTGAAATCCTGAAGGACATGTAATCTTCTTTTTGAAGACTGGGTTCTCCTGGAACAACATGTACTACAGAGACATGAACCCTAAAACCTCTTCGAAACTGTCCCTCGGGGTGCAGGTCACATTAGCATCATCTGTCCTTACATAGTTAGAGGTCTCCAGTGTGTATCTCTGCTGGCTTTGCATTATTGAATGAGTCAACTAGTTTTACTGTCAAGTCTTTTATTTTTGGGGGAGCACGTGGTTATTATAAAACTCCATTTTCAACTTTATGGAAGTCTGCATAATGCAAAAAAAAAATCTTAAGTCTGAAGACAAAGAACTATTTGTGTTCTATCTGCCACCAACAATATGTGGGACTTTGGACTAGTGAATGATATTGAAAATCCTCCATTTCTTCATTGTGTATTAGAATTAGTATGATTAAGTGAGATACTATATTTCGAAGATCTAGCACAGGATCAAGTACGTACATGGTAGATTTTACTATTACTGCTGTTACCATTGAAATTGGCTAGTTCATATTAGTAATAGGAAGAGAGCTAAGGGGAGGCCAGACATTATAAGCGTGGTCATATGGGCAGCTTCACCAGGAAGCTGCAACTTCACGCTCCCCAGGGAACCACCAGTCCATTCCCTGCAGATCTCTGGTGGAAGGGGTCCAACAAAGTGGGGGATGGGTACATGTGCAGTGAAGTCGGGGTGATGTAGGGAAGGTGCTTGCCTACATCAGTCTAGCCTGGGTAACAAAGGTCATTGGCTAGGGTGTTGGGGCCACTGTAAGCATGTGAAATCCTCAAGAATTGATTGGTTAAGCTCCTGGTTATAACCCTGAGACAAAGAGTTCTTGCTCTCTTATTCCTCATGCTTGCTCGCCCTTGTACTCTTTTGCTTTGTGACTCGCAGTCACTTGTGTGCCTCCATAGCCATGTGGCCCTAGAAACCCCATGGCCCCTGGCCGTGCAGACCCCGCAGGGTCTGCAGCTGGGAACATAAGCGAATGTAGCCAGATACTGGACGTGACTGGACTTTAATATGAAGTGAAAACTTTGGGCAGTGACTTTGGTATGAGCCCTGCTGAAGACAGGGCTGGACTTTTTTCTGTGGCGGGGTAGAGAGAGATGGAACCTTGGAGGGGAACCCCCTTAAGTTCAAGTTATTTAAAAAGCAGCCAGTGCAAAAGGAGCACTCTGACCCCTCTCTGTCCCTCTGAAAGCAGGAAATAAATCTCCCATGTGACAGGTACCCCCCTATATCAGAGGAAAGGAGACATCCTTATCACCAGAGACAGTTAATTCAAAGCTGAGAAGCCTTTATAAGCCAACCTTATTACTTCTTTACTAATTTACCACCCTAAGCCCAAATTCTGCTGTAGGGGAGAGAATGTCTGGCCCGTGAAATCCTTTGGTCTGGCCCTGCCAAGGCATTAGGGTGAGTTAATTAAATGTTTGACCAAATATAGCAGACTAATTCTTCAGTTGCTAATTTTGTATGGCCCATGAATGGTGTTATACATAGCCAAATGGCCCCTGGGTGGGGAAAAAGGATCCCCACCCCTGGCGTAGACTCTTCACTAAGCCCCCAAGCCTATGTTTCTTTGTTTTATCAATTCCTCTCACATTTATTGTTTCTTCTGAAAAAGATAAAAACATTCTGCTTTGGTCATTTCTTTAGGTCCTATCTTTATGAGTTAAATATGAATCTTTTCTCCCATTAATCAGTCTTGTATCAATTTACTAGTTAGGCCAGCCAGAAGAAGTAAGGGTAGGGCCAAATTTCTCCCCTCCACCATGAGAGATCTATTCTACATATTGATTTAGGTTCTGGGAGCGTTCTCCACCTCCACCTGAGTCATTTATTTATGAAAAGTTCAGATAGCTACAGACTTAAGATGTATGCATCCTACTACCTTAAAAAATGTGTTTTGTGAAAGCCGTTTATTATCGCTTATTGCTGTGAATTCGAAATCTTCCTAAACATTAACATGATCATCTTAATAAAACTGGTATATTAGTAGAGTATATAACTATAAACCAGTGCAGTTAAAAGATAATATATGTGCCTAGACGTATGAGTGAAAGGTAGTAGAATAAAAAATTCTAACATAGTTTGCCTAGATTCTAAAAGTATTGTATTTTCATTGTAGAAATTTGGAAAATAAAAATGGAAAAGCTTACAAAGAAAATAATCAGTTATGGAATATAATTCACAATGTCATCATCTTGAAAATACCAAAGTTCATACTTTGCTAACTAATCTTTTTGGACATGTATATATGCACACATACAGTATATGCACATACACTTTAATAATGTGTCATACTGGTGTAACTTTATTTTTACTTAATTTTGTATTATATTTTTTCTATCTTGAATGCTTTTTATATTATTTTTGATGTCTGCAGAAAAGTTCATAGCATAAAGATAGAATTTATAAATAATATCTGATTCTGGCACTTAGGTTAGTTCACCTTTTGCTATGATAGTTACCTTGCAATCAACATTTTCTGTAAAACTGAGTACATCTACCTAGAAGTAGAATTTCTAGACTAACATACCTGGACATTTAAAAAGTTTTGATAGCTGTGTGCAAATTATCCTGCCACAAACTTCCAGTTATTGACATTCCTGCCTGCAGCGAGTCGGAGGCCATTTCCTAACATGCTTGCTAATGTTGAGTACTAAACTTTGGGATTTCTAATAACTACTTTTCTCATCAGTTTCACCTTCAACGGCAGAGTTTGAGGGGTTACATGCACTGAGCTTCTAGATAATACAAAGACTTATGATCATTCTACCCAACTTCCCTGAACATGTTTAACTGAAACATGCCATCCAGTCCATATGCTGTGGCTTCCCTACTAGACTGACTGCCCATTCCCTGGCTTCACACTCATTTTGCTTTATCTGTGATTAAGGTACGAAGGCATAGGACAAGCAATTACTTGTTGAGAGCCTGGGACAAGCACACTTTGGTCATTGTGCTAGGACCTAAGAATTTTCTGATTACATTATTCTTACTTGAAATTAAACCTTTAGCTGGTTATTAAAATTTAGAAAAATAATAGCCAGATTCTCTTATGATAAAGGTGAAATAATATCACCATGTACTATCTGACTTTATGGAATATTGTCACTGTGTAGGAATGACTTTTTCTTTATCTGCATATCTAATTCTCTTTTCAATACTCTGTCCAAATTTTTTGGCTGCCTTGAGTTTTCATTATTTTTTTTTTCTTACTTTCCTAAATTCAAATGCATCTGGACCTTCTTTACTTTCTAATGGTTTTGAAAGGAAAGCTTCACTATAGACCTACCACATGATGGCTGGTGTGTGCATGATAGGGGTGGTTATTTAATAGACTGTAGCTTGTGAGTCAAGCCCTGGACTGGAATCTCTGCTCATTTACTAGCTATGGGATTTCAGGCAAGTGATGCAACCATGGAAAACGGTAACAGTTCCTTTGCAACCTTGTTGTGGGGTTTAAATAAGATGTTCATCATTTAAACTGCCTTGCTCAGCCTGGCCAGTGTGGTTCAGTGGTTAAACGTTGACCAGAGGTCACAGTTAGATTCCTGGTCAGGGCACATGCCCGGGTTGAGGGCTCCATGCCCAGTTTGGGGCATGCAGGAAGCAGCCAATCAATGATTCTCTCTCATCATTGATGTTTCTATCTCCCTCTCCATTTCCCTTCCTCTCTAAAATCAATACAAATATACATTTAAAAAAAAAAAAAAAACAAAAACTGCCTTGCTCTAGTAAGTGCTCAGTTTTATTTCTAACTTTCCCTTTCCTGGTTGTTGATGATGGTCTCATAAAGTTTTGGTTAAACACGGGATGTTAGCCACACTGAACCCATTTGGGAAAAATGTCACAAGTTTAGCATAAATCAAATACTCGGTCCAGAGAATGTTGGAGTCCAGTTTCTAAAAATACTGTTAGGTAGGTTTGTCATGTTAAATCAGGCTTCCCCTCCTGCCTTGTTTGATAGCTGTGTGCAAATTATCCTTCCAGAAACTTCCAGTTATTGACATTCCTGCCTGCAGTGAATTGGAGGCCATTTCCTCACATGGTTGCTAATGTTGGATACTAAACTTTGAGATTTCTAATAACTCATTTTATCAGCTGTTTTCCCTTTGACTGTGGAGTTTGAAGGGCTCCAGGCATTGCAGGCTTCTAGTTAATACAAGGGATTGTGATCATTCTACCCATCTTCTTGAATATGTAATTGCTTGTCACATGCCTTCATACATTAATCACAGATTAAGCATAATGATTGTTAAGCCAGGGAATGGGTAGTTAGTCTAGTAGGGAAGCCACAGCATATGGACTCTGTCCCCATTCTTACATAACACATTTTAGTAAGTTTTTGTTGTTAATATTCAAATTTCATCTCAACTCCTCCTGCTCCATTAAAAACCAAGCCGATTGTGGCCAGGTCATCTGTAGGAGGTTGTAGAAGGCAGAGTGCCCTGCATTTATTAGCAGAGGTCTGAATTGCTAACCTTACAAGGAGGAGGGCCTGTGTAAAGTGTAATTATAATCTTGTGTTGATAGCTTCTAATGGAGTGTAATTAAATATTGCTCACCTAGTGTTCTGATGTTAATTGCATTTCCTTTGGCTAGAGGCTACGAAGTTCCCCCAAATGCCCAAAGATAGTATCTGGGTGAAAACCAGATAGATTAGTTGCAAGGAGTAGATATCTACACTTCCCTGCTTTAGGGGATTCATTTTGATGCTATTCAGAGGGATTAATCAATCCTGAAGTTTGAGTCTCTGTGAGCTGGAATCTCCAAGTAGTCAAGTAATGCGATAATCCTGGTTTCCTCAGCACACTGAACTCTATTTGTTCTTGTCCCAGTTGTGATGTGATGTTTTATACTGTTCAAGGGCACAGTGTCTTGTTTGCAGGAGCAGAGGGTCTCCTTGAAAACCCTGTATCAGAGGCAAATGGCTGAATCTGCTTTGTTATCTGGCCAGAAAGTTTAGTCTTTAAATCTCTTACCTCCTCGGTCACCAAAGGCCACCCTCCCCTGTGGAGAGATTAGACAAAAGCACACAAAAGATTCTACTTTGGGAAGTTATTTTATTTCCCTGGGTTTGAGGGAGCGAGTGGAGGTTGCTAATGAAGCTGTGTCTGCAACAGTTATGCTCATGCTGAGGGCTTCTAGACCACTTTTCCTCAGGGAGAGGGAGAAGGAGATAGAAACATCAATGATGAGAGAGAATAATTGATTGGCTGCCTCCTACATGCCCCAAACTGGAGATTGAACCCTCAACCCTGGCATGTGCCCTGACCAGGAATCTAACCGTAACCTCTGGTTCATAGGCCATGGCTTCCAGACACTTCATCATGAACTTCACCCTTTTCCACATGGCCTGTCCTTTTCCGGTGACCTTCACATTCAGAGCAGCTTGAGAACACAGCTTTCTCTGCAGAGCCTGACCAGGGAGTGCAGTGGGAGTGGAGTGGCTGATCCTCCCTGACCTGCAGGGTACACATTATGAGGAGGCCTGGCAAACCTTTGCCTCACTGATTTGTCATTGTTACCTCCACATTTCATTTATTTCTCATGCTATTACCTACTGTTAAGCCAAATCTATCCCAGCCCCTTCATAGACAGTTGACTATGTTTTAAGGAACCAGAATGAAATATCTATATCTATATCTATGTCTATGTCTATGTCTATATATCTATCTATATATAGATATATAGATATAGATATATAAAAGACTAATATGCTAAGTGTCCCTCTGCTCATCCGACCTGTCGCTATGACACACACTGACCACCAAAGGGCAGACGCTCAATGCAGGAGATGCTGAGCTGTAGTCAGTGACTTAGCAGTGGCGGTTCTTGGGTGATGCATCCCAAAACCAGAGAGGAGGGAGCCCAGGTCCTAACGGGGCCACTCGATTCCACTTTCAGCCATGGGTTACGTTGTTGTTGGGGCACTGTTGGCCCCGAATCTGGTTTACTGCACTTGTGTTTGCATTCCACACCCTGCAAGACTGCAACTTTGCAGAGTACCCTCTCCTACTCCAGGACCCCTCCAGGGATGTCTGAGAGCCGGTTTCAGCCTGATTCCTACAGGCCAGGCCTAGGGACCCCACCTGCCAGAGGGACCCCACTCACTCTGCAGACACAGGGGAGGGACCACGGGAGATTAGCTTCAGGGCTTGTCTGGCCTGTCTCGCCCAGTCCCGCCCTGCTGGCCACCTACAATTAATTTCCTTATAATAAAGTATTTTTAGTGCAATCTGATTGTCATTATATGTCTTAGGTATTCCTCACACCTACACAGCATCTGAGTATTTGAAAAGCTTGCCTTCTGTATTCCCTTATGTCACTGATAAGCAAGTTGACTGGGATGCAAATAAAACTCACTCACTCAGGGTAACTATTTAGCCTACTAGCTGGTAATGTCACTTTTTATGCATTTATTCATTCATTCATCTATTCACTCGGTATAGATTTTTTTGAAATTCAATTACGTATCAGAGATTGGGGTATGTGCTGGGAACACAAAGAAACAGAAGATAAGTCCCAAATCCCCAAGGACTTCACAAATGAATAAAATACAAACAAATGAACAAAATATTATAATATTATGGATAAAGAGTAACTAAGAGAGTACAAAGAAGACATTTAATACAGAGCAGAGATTCCTCTTTCCAATAACATACAGCCTGACAAATAGAAAATACTAAATGCATATTTTACAAATGAATACAGTATGCTGTCTTTTATAATAAACACATCATTTGATTAGGGTATTTTTTTCTCCAGTTGTTAACTTTAAATACCTCACATCTTATTTTGTTTTTTTAAGAAATTTTCATATATATAGATATTGCTTTTAGAGAAAGGAAGAGAGATAGAAATATTAATGATGAGAATCATCGATCGGCGGCCTCCTGCACTCCTCCTACTGGAGATCAAGACCACAACCCGGGCATGTGTGTTGACAGGGAATCAAACCATGACACCACCCCCCCCCGCCCCGGTTCATGGGTCAACACTCAACCACTGAGCCATACCACCCGGGAAAATTTCTCACGTTTTTGAACAATGACATAAAAACATTCCTATCAGCACTGGTGAGAAGTGTACCATCCATTTGCCATAAACTGTGGTTAAAATATCATCAACTATATTCCAGTACACCACATTCTGTTTCTCAACACCATCTGCGTGCTCAGCATGTCTACATGCAATATCCTCCTTTCAAGGCATAGCATCTAACTAGGAAAATGACATAAAATACCACCCGGGCTCTCAGATCTTCACATTTTTATCCAAATCTTCAAAATGATGAAGGATATATTCCAGGAAGTTCTTTTACTCTTTCCCCCTAGGATGATTTCTTCACACTCTATACCAGTCAAGACATTTTAAGTGTAAGTGACAGAAACCAACCTTAGCTGATTTAAGAATAAAATTAATAGACATGATAGCTGGTCCATTACCAAATTGGGAGGAAAGCTTCAGGATCAAGCTTTACACATGGACAAAGCAATGGAGGCCAGGTATCAGCCAGAACCAGGTATCATGCAAACCTATGCCACAAAAGCAGGGGACCACCATCCTGTCATCAACCACTTCACTGGACACTTGCCTCTGGTGTGTTCCACCAGGCTGCTTCCACTCACCACCAAAACCCTTATGAGCATGGACACTTTTGATTGGCCAAACTTGAGTCACGTGTCTGTATCCTAGTGGCAAGAGGCTGAGATCAATGCATTCTCTTCCATTCACAAAGTCTTATAATATAAGGATTCCTCAAACATGGAGAGGGGCCCAACTGCTGGATTGTCCAAGGTAGGGGAAGGAAATGAAAAATGTTTACTATTCACCTATACTAAGTATATGATGAAGAAAAAGGAGGTTATAATTCTTGGCAAATAATTCCATAACCAAACATGGGCCAGAACATATCAGAACAAAAGTTATATTGATCTCTAGCTAGACTGTATATAACTCTCTCTCTCTCTCTCCCAAATGAGCATTGCTATTCATCATGAAGGGTGTCTTTACACATGTAACACATTTCTTTAAACATAATCCTTTTGGATTTTCCATATGTTGTGGAAAGCTATGGAGTCTTCTATGGAAAGAGGTACATATTTATGTTACAAGTAATTTGTTTTCAATTTGGAAAATAGAGAAGGCAGAATTTTGCAATTGGGGGCAGAGAGAAAAATGACAAATGACTCATGATTTTGCCACCCTCAACCATAGATACCAGTTAATGGGCCTTATACTGGGTGTATATGCAATGTGCCTCTGTGTTCATAATACAAAGTACGTGTGTGTGATCTCTGTGTATGTTTAGGGTGTATAAACCCATCCAATATACTTCTTGAATCCAGATTTTCTAAAGTAGCACTTCATTAACCGAGAAAACATTTTCATTGTTAACATTTCTGTATTGCTTCTCCAAGAATATATTATTTTCTTTTTCTTTTTGTTCTTCTCTGTCATTTTTTAATTGTCTGCTGTTAAAATATTTTAATTTGCCTCTGCCTCCTCAGGAAAAATAAAAGTCCTTTCTACATTTTAGTCCTGTATGATGTTTGAATCGTGTCTCTGGGCAGTTTTATTTTCATGAGAGGTATTAATTCGAAGTCAAGTAAGTAGATCAGTTTGCATTTTCACATAATTGGTGAGTTCCGCCAGCAAGAAGACGAATATAAACATCCCCTGCAGGTCACAGAAACCTCTATGTTCCTACTTCTAGGGCAGCGATTTCTAACCTTTATCATCTCATGGCACAAACTAATTACTAAAATTCTATGGTACACAAAAATATTACTTTTTTGCCCATCTGAAAAATATAGGCATACTTTTGATCTACTCATACCAGATGGCTATTGTGTTGGCTGTTGTCATTTATATATATATATATATATTTCTTTATTGATTTCAGAGAGGAAGGGAGAGGGACAGAGAGATAGAAACATCAATGATGAGAGAGAATCATGGATCGGCCGCCTCCTGCACGCCCCCCACCGGGGACTGAGCCCACAACCTGGGCATGTGCCCCTGCCCGGAATCGAACCCGGGACCCCTCAGTCCGCAGGCCGACGCTCTATCCACTGAGCCAAATCCAAACCAACTGTTGTCATTTTTTTATTTGACAATCTAAGGGAAAAGAGGTCAGTGGCCCTGATTAAATAGTCAGGCATTGCATGCTTTAAAAATTCTGGTGGCGCACTGGTTGAAAACTGCTGCTCTAGGGTACTGAGATGGACTCTCGACCTTCTTGTTAACCAGAAGTAAACCCTTCTTATCAGTGCTGCAGGGAGTAGATGCATTTTGACACCTCCGTCTCTTTTGAGTCTCCAGTAGGCTGGACACTCTGGAAAATTCTGCATTTCTCCCTCTCTCCACTCCTTCCCTCTCCTCTCCTCCCCCTCCATTCCTCTCCAGTAATCTGTTAATAAGGCCTCACTGACTTCAGTACGCGAAAGGAGAACAAGTGGGTTAAAGAACAACTGTGTATACTCTAGTGCAGAGAATTTCAACCTGCCACAAGAATCATCCCTATTTTATGTCTAGACTAAAGCTCTATCAATTAAAATACTTGATATCACACAAAAAAGACTTAACCCCAGGCAGGAATCAGGCTTTTCTCATGAAGCTTCATGCATCCAAAGAGGTGGATGTGATTAAAATAATATTAATCGTTTGTGTTTGTATTTGCCTTTGAAATTTGGGAAAATCATTACAGATAGATAGATACTTAGGTAGATAGATATATGACAGATAGATAGGAACATAGATAAATACATAGATACAAAGGTGTGTGTGTGTGTGTGTGTGTGTGTGTGTGTGATGTATTCATGATTTTTTACTCATTGTTTAAAATATTTTTAAACATTTATCTTTATTGTTGAAAGTATTACAGATGTCTGCTCTTTTTCCCCATTGACCTCCCTCCGCTCTCATCCCATCCCATCCCATCCCATCCCATCCCATCCCACTGTGTCCATGGATTATGCATACATGCACATAAGTTCTTTGTTTGATCTCTTCCCTGCTCTCTACCCCTCCCCTCTGAGATTCTTCAGTCTGTTGCCTGCTTCTCTGTCTCTAGAAGCGTTTTGTTTGTCAGTTTGCTTGGATCTGTGTACCAGGAGTGCTCATCTATTCTCTGCATTCACCTTCATTTCTTTTTTTAATTTACTGTTTTAAAACAATTTAAGTAAAGCCAACGGGGGTCATTTTTTTGCTTTAGCAAGCAATTTTTAAGTGACTACTCTGCATTAACTCTATGCTAGGAACTTAGAATTTAAAGATAAGACAAAACCCCAGACTAAGAGAACTCAAAAGTCATGAGGACCACTGTAAGTCTAATTACATTCTCCTGCAATCCAATGCATGTGCTTGTTAAGTAGGGAGCGTGAATTCGGCCTGTGGGAGTTGGTTCCGGCTTCATTGTAAATATTACATTAGAGCTAAGTCTGGATAAGCAGGCATGCCCTGGGGAACAGATCCATATGTTTTCTCAGATTCTCCTAAGGGTCCATACACTAGAGGAATTTTAAGAAGTGCTGACTTTAAAACAAAGAGAAATGATTGGCCTGAAGTTAATTAAATCGATCGAGACTGGGTAGTTACTGGTTTATATCCCCCATGACAAAATCCAGACTTTGCCCTGTATGAGTGAGAGGCAATTAGTGTGTTTTTAAGCAAAACTATATGATTGCATGTTTAATAAACTCACGTATATTAGTAACATGATTTGATAAAAGACCTATATTTTAAATTTGCATATATCTCAAAACATATTAATTTAATTATCTCCCCTTCACACAAAGATGTATTTGTCTCACAATGAGATTCTAAATCATGGCCCTGCATATTCACGACTAGGTACTTATCAGAATGTGATGTTTGACTGATCACATTAATTTGGGATCACTGAATGCATTCTATTGCTCTGCTCTACAAAAGTGGAAAGAATTAACACAGACATGATATGTTGAATCACTTCACTGGAACGTCTTCTTGGCCTCTTTCAGTCCCAGTAGGATATCTCTGCTTCATGTGTTTCTAACAACAGATTTATTCTTCTCTCCATAAACTGGCTAATGAGAAATTGCTTACTTACATTCCTTTGTTAGTTCAGATATTTTTTAGTAGAATTATGTCCTAAATATTTCATGAGATTCCCTGTATTTGTTACTGTATCTCAGGTTAGACTAGCTCTTCCTCTTAAATATTCTCTTAGTATTTCATTCTTTCTTGTCAAGTATCATAATTTATAGTCAGATGTTTACATAATGATTGTGTTTTTCTTACTACTTTGCAAGCTCCCTAGGTAAAGGAGTTTGTCTGTTTTGACTACCATTGTATTCTCAGGGCTAGCACAATGCAGGGAAATGAGGGGGGCTGGATAACTCTTCTCAGAATGAGTGAATAAATTAATAAAAATCCATATTTAAGGAGAGTTTCCAAGCTAATAGTAAACTTGTTATAGGATGAAGAGATCTTCACCATCATTATCATTATCATATTGTATATTTATTGAATATTTACTCCATTTCAGATACTAAATACTCATAACCACTCTGTAATGTTAGTACATTACACATTAGAATACTAAGAATTAGAGAGAAAAAGTTATTTTCAACAGTTGCAAGCTGGTATGCTGTGAGCTCGATTGGAACTGTTAAGCCGAACTCCAAAACTGATCTATATAATAATTATGCTCTACATGTTACATACCCAAACATATTTAGGCTAGAGGTGGTGGTTACCTAAGTTTTCCCACATAGAACAGCAGAAAATTCATTCTTTAATGCATGTGCAGTTGTTTTCTAACCAAGGTAGGTCTGTATGTGTGTGCATGTGTTTGTATGTGTGTGTTTATGTCTAGTGTGTGCCCATAAAGTTTTTCTTGTTTGTTTTTATTTTTTACTTGTTGTGAATAATCTATATATATAAAAGCCTAAGCGACCTTACGACCGAATGACCAGAACGACTGGTCAACCAGTCGCATGACGTGCACTGACCACCAGGGGGTAGATGCTCAATGCAGGAGCTGCCCCCTGATGGTCAGTGTGCTCCCATAGCCAACCTCCCATGGCTAGCCAACCTTCCCCAGTCTCTCCCCCCGCCCTGGGCCGGCAAATCCCATGCATGAATTTTGTGTACCAGGCCTCTAGTTATAGTCATAATCTACAAAGAATATTCAGTGCATACATATATTCATACCTATATGCATATGTCTACACACACACACACACACACACACACACATACACACACACACACACACATTGGAATATCTGCATCAGGAAAGGATAACTTTGTAGTCACCATGAGCCAATGAATTAAGACTCCTCATTACATATTTAAAAAAGCCATTTGAAACTAAAAGTCTTTGGGTTTCACATAGTTCCCTTTTGTCTACATTTAAGCTGAGTCTGTGATTTCTCCTACAACATTTCTTTTTTTAAAGCAGTTCTTTTTCAAGTACCGTTTACAGTCAATATTATGTTGTGCTTGTTTCAGGTGTACAGCATGGTGGCTAGACAATCATATACTTTACACAGTGTTCTTCCTGATATTTCCCGTACCCACGTGGCGCTCCTAAAACTTCTCTTAGTACATTTACTTACGGTTACCAACAACCCAATATTCTGTGAGTTGCTTTTTTCTTGCTATAGACCTTGTTTGGAAAAGGCTATTCTAGATTATTTCTCCATGGCTATTAAAAGAAAATTATCACCAGTTGTCTAGGGAGGAAGAACTGGAAGTGGTTGTCAGAGCTGACCATACGTCCTTTAGAGTTTGTTTCATGTCATCTCAAGCTACATGAAGCAACAGGCATTTCTTAAGGTGAATGGTCAGTGGTAGTTTAGCACATCCTGAGACACGAGACTTACTCTAGCTCATGACCGGAAAAGAAGTCATTCCTGGGATAAGGAAGCTTACAGATTGTCTGCTGGCCACATGATAGGCTGGGATTGATGTGGAATGTCATTATCCTGAGCATGCATATGGCATTTATTTAAAGCTATAATAAATGATAGGTTCAGAGTTCACATGTGGGGGAAATATCAACTTTTCCTATAAATATTTAGTAAATATGGTACTAAAATTGTTTAAATATGTTATTTTATTAAGACCTGATCTCTTGCCAAATGAGAATCATTTTAGTTTAGCTTGAATAAACCTTACTTCATAGTTAATTATGGAGATGAGAGAGAGAGAGAGAGAGAGAGAGAGAGAGAGAGAGAGAGAGAGAGACCACCGACTTCTTGCTGAGTTGAAAGTCCTAAGCTAGTTAAACCACATCTCTAATGGAAAGAGAAATCCCTGAAAGGTTTCACAAGAGAATAGCAATTCATAAAGAGTGCTCTATGCTATGTGCACTGTCTGTATTCAGGTGCCTTGTGGTTTTTATTCTATGTGACAATGTATTATAGATGCATGTAAAGAGGCTCTGTGTGAGACATGGAATTAAAGATGTCTAATAAATATGAATTCTGCTGTCTCACAGCACATAATAGAATGATTATCACTTATGTGACTTTTCCACACAATAATACATTATTACAGACCCTTGATTCCCAAAACGGCTAACTGGAAATAGGGAAATATATTTATTCCACCCTCTCCTCTTCTTTTTGCATTTCTGAAGGGATAGAGAAAGCCATATGTGATTTTGAAATACATCTGAAAGAAAGAAGCCTAATTTGAATTTCTTTTGAACCGCCAATTGCGAGAACATGGATGGACCTTGAGAATAGTATACTAAGGGAAATAAGTCAGTCAGAAAAAGCTAAGAACCATATGATCTCACTCATAGGTGGGCTATAAAACTGAAACTCATAGACACAGACAGCAGTGTGGGGATTGCCAGAGGGAAGGGGGTGGAGGCAGTAAAGGGTGAAGGGGGCCCGATATATGGTGACAGGAGATTTGACTTTGGGTGTTGGGCACAAAATGCAATATCCAGATCATGTAT
The DNA here is from genome assembly GCF_027574615.1 of Eptesicus fuscus. Taxonomy (NCBI): domain Eukaryota; kingdom Metazoa; phylum Chordata; class Mammalia; order Chiroptera; family Vespertilionidae; genus Eptesicus; species Eptesicus fuscus. The sequence goes on along the minus strand of NC_072492.1, from coordinate 23,840,165 downwards.
CATAGAAATATACACTTGAAACCTATATGATCCTATTAACCAATAAGTTTAATTTAAAAATCAAGTGAATTATAGGTAGAAAAAACTGATTAAAAATAAGGAGAGAAATCCTATATTTTGGGTAGGGGCAATAGTTTGTTGAAAACAGTTGCCCGGTGCCATTTATATTGCAAAGAGTTACGTCTCCATAGCAAGCTGGAATTCTGCCTCTTCCAGGATACAAAACCTTAAAGCTGTGAAACCTTAAAGCCATCAGCTCTGAATTACTAGGTTATGGGGGCATTCATCTGATTAAGCACCAGTCCACTTTTTTGGTTAATATTAGAAGCTCAGACCATCAGCATTTCCCAATTTGTCTGGGGGAAAAATTGTTAGATTTTGGCATAGTCCAAAAACTACCTTCAACTTAGGAAACAATAAAGGAGTTAAGGATTCAGCTTACATTGCAAAATGTTAGCACCAGAAAGCATGCTGGAAGTCACATCAAACACCCAAGTCTATAAACATTGGCAATTGGAGGCCTCTGCAGTTAAATACTTGCTGTACAAACAGCCCAGTTACCTTTTAAGATATCTAAGTGCAAACATCCCTTCACTGGAGGATTTAATAAGTAGGTTCTGATATTGGTAGAGTAATGATCCATGCGTGATGTATTTTAAGAAATATCTCCAGCTTGAAAGCTGAGTGCTAAATTTCCATTCTGGAGGTTCATTAGAGACTCCGCCAGGCTGAGGATTAGATAACAAGACATGGCTTGCATTGTATTTATTTTTAGATATATTTATATAGTTCCCTCAGTTTCCTCCCTTTTAAAATGTATGTAAAATATAAGGGGATAAAATGTAAAATGAGATGGAAAAAAGTGAAACCTCCCATAAGAAATCCTTTACTTTGTTCTTGGAATAGTTAACATTTTTTCATATACTTTTATTGATTTCAGAGAGGAAGGCAGAGGGAGAGGGAGAGAGAGATAGAAACATCAATGATGAGAGATAATCATTTATCGGTTGCCTCCTGCATGCCCTTGAGGTTTGAGCCTGCAACCCAGGCATGTGCCCTGATTGGGAATCAAACCATGACCTCCTGCTTCTCAGGAGAACACTCAACCACAAGATCAAATTTTTTTTGAGGGCCACCTATATTTGTTTATGTAAAGAGAAGGGCCTATGAAGCTTTGTTATACTGATTTTTGGTGGGACACAATGATTGGCCTGTAGGTTTACACTGAGCACCTAACATTTCAATTGTCTTTTCCTTCCTTCTTCCCTTCCATCTTCATTTATTTATTTGTAAAGCTCTTATTATGTAGTGGGATCAAAGTAAATCCTCCCCTAATGCTATCCATAGACAGTTAAATCTGTAAACAATTTGGAGAGGCAGTCAACTAAACTACCAATTCAAAGTCAGTATGATGCCTGCCATGTTAAGTTCATGAAGAGGATTCAGTTGGGAGTGCACGGGAAAGAAATCTAATTCAAAGTGATGACATGAGGAAATTTACCAAGAGAAGGTACATTTAACCATGGATTGATTTTTTATTTTTTAAATATCTTCTAAGACGGGTTACTATAATGTTTCCATCAAGGGAAATAGTACAGGCAAAGGCATAAAAAGACAAATATAATGAGATATAAACAGTAGACTATGTTTGAACCCAAACCTGAATCACATCCATGTTACTAACTAAATGTGACCCCACCAAAATTCATATGTTGAAATACTCCCCTACAGTGTGATAGTGTCAGGAAATCAGGCCTTTGGGAGGTAATTGGGGTTAGATGGGGTCATGAGGGCAGAACCCTCATGAATGGGATTAGAGCCTTTGTTAAGAGTGTGAGAGCTGGCTTCTCTCTGCTCCCTACCATTTAAAGAGACAGGAGAAAAAGGCCAAGTGCAACCTGAAAGGGTTTTCACCAGAACCATAACATGCTGGCACCCTGACTGTGGACTTCTAGCCTTCAAAACTGTAAGACAGAAATTTCTGAGTCTATGGTCTTCTTTTATAGCAGCCCGAATGGATTAAAACAATCCATGAGTTCTTGATATTTATCAATAGTATGTTGTATAGAGTAACTTTTTGCTTATTATTTGGCCTCAATTTTTGGATTTGGGCACATTTGTTTATCGTATTGGCAGCAAAGCAGATTACAAATAAAAAATTAATAATAAAACATGTAGTGTGTAGCCAAGATATATACATGCGCCCAGGAACTCCTGGGTTTGTTTCATGGACTGAAAAGCAGATCTTTATTTGTGATGCCTAATGCAGGTGTACAGCATAAGTGACATACCTGTTTTCTTTGAGACAGGTAAGTTTGACTTTGTATGCTTATCATAGACTTGACTGTGCCTTTATATGCTTTTGTTTTCTTTCTACTAAAGTGAATTCTATAATTCCAGTGTTATTTCTTTCATCTATTACACCCCAACATATTTAGATCTATCTAGACCATTTTCTGCCTTATGTTCTGAACGTATTTTTTAAAATTACAAGTGAGTATATATTAGAGGATACAAGAGTGACTAACACCTATAATAATAAAAGTGTTATATGCTAATTAGACCAGACAGCAGAAAGACCTTTCGGATGGCCTTCTGGACGAACTTCTGGATAAAGCTGGGGCTGTGAGGGCCAAGGCAAGCCACCGCGCCTGCGAGGGCCAAGCCCCTTGCATGAATTTCGTGCATCGGGCCTCTAGTAGTGTTACAAGGGTAGAGACTTAAACTTTCTCCAATAATGCAATAAGATTGACCTATGGCAACAAGTCCTTCCTTAAAGAGGAATCTTGGAATCACATCATAGTGTCCTGTGTGTGTGTGTGTGTGTGTGTGTGTGTGTGAACTCATGTATATTTTTTTTTTCTGGAAATCAATATGATAATTCATTCTTTGAATATTTTATTCACTCATTTTAGTTATGAAAGTACTTGATGGATATTAGCTTATATTAGCCTCACTACATGTTAGGAACTGTGTTCAGCTAGAAAGAAAAAGGTGAGCAAGCAAAGGTTGCTGATCTGAAGAAGCTACAAGAACTAGTTTGGCAGTTGAACTGATTCCAAGTTGAAATGCATGCTCTTGTCTCGGGAAAGAGCAGGATCTCAAGGATCTCTGCTTTGTTGAAATAAACTTAGAGCACATTTTTTATAATGACAGCATAAGTGACAATTTCCAACCCTCTTTACACTGGGAAGAAAAAGAGTGATGATGTGGCAGGTGAGGGAATAGCAGAGGGCCAGGGAACGATTCATACTGCTTTTTGCTAAATTTGGATGAAAGTTCAATAGGAATTAAACTCTTCCTCTAAGCACACCGCGGGGAATTGTGAAAGACCAGGCTAAGCTATGCTGAACTTGGCAGCTTATTTATTGTTTCATAGATTTCTATCCTGAGTAAGGACACGACCGGTAACACAGTTGCCACTGTTTCTCATCTAGTTTGTCTTATTTCGGAATGTGCTGAGCACACTGTATTATCCTACTGAATTTAATTTTTATGGTTCTCTGGATTTAGTGGGAGTTTGAAAAATACGTTCTAGTTTTCAGTTTCAACCAACAAAGAGGGAGGATATTAATGAGCTTGATCAATGTGGCATACCCTATTCAAAATTACCATTTACTGTAAGTCAATAATAGTTCACCAATGGTGACTTTATCTCCCAGGGAACACAGCACTGTCTGGAGATATTTTTTATTGCCCCAAGCAATAGTTATTATTTCTATTATTATTTCATTTCTTCAAATTAATATAAACCAAAATGCATATGGGATGCAATTCTAGATAAAAATTATATGTTCATAATTGTGAGAATTGAATGGAGATGTTTCAGCTTTATTTTGATTGGTAAGGCAGAGGCTTTGGGCTTTGCTATTTGATCACAATACGTCATTTTCTCTTTCACAAATGTGTTTTGTGGGGGACCCTTTAGAAGCTATTGTTTATGGTCTGTTTTCTGTATTACTTGGGACTTTAGCTGCATTCAATAATCAGGAAAGAGCAGCTGATTAAATAAGAGCACCCTGAGTTTGTTGTGATAAATTTGCAAAGCTCCTTTAAGTTTTCAAATGAAACGTAACAGTGATCTGCTAATGCTGGTGAGATGTTTTCTGCAGAGAAATATCAAAATAACATGATCTCTTAAATGTTTAACAAGAAAATGCTCAATAAAATCTCAATTACCTCGAAACGTGTGGAATGTCCAAATGAAAAATAATCTGAAGTAAAAAATAAAAGTCATTTTAAGTATGCCTTTGATTGGTCTGTTTGGATAAGATAGTGCCTCTATATATGTTTGGAATTCTAACAGATGAGGTGTGTGTGGCTTTAATTACTTGGTGATCATATACCAATGCACTTTAGTAAGCTATCTACCCATAAGGCAGCTGTTACATGTCCCCAAACTAAATTGCCAGCTAATTTGTTTCTAGCCTAATAAAACTATAAAGTCTGTAACATGACCAATAGCTCACTTTGCATGTTCATTAACAAAACAGTTTAAGTCAGTGGTCGGCAAACTCATTAGTCAACAGAGCCAAATATCAACAGTACAATGACTGAAATTTCTTTTGAGAGCCAAATTTTTTAAACTTAAACTTCTTCTAATGCCACTTCTTCAAAATAGACTCGCCCAGGCCATGGTATTTTGTGGAAGAGCCACACTCAAGGGGCCAAAGAGCCGCATGTGGCTCGCGAGCTGCAGTTTGCTGACCACGGGTTTAAGTAAAATTCAGAAAATACTCTTGGAAAGACAACAACAGATATGATTGGAACCCTCTAAGCTCTGATACAGAATTACCACATTCTCTCAATTCTACTTAATTCTACTTTTTAAATGAAGTTTCTTTTCAAATATAAGTTGTACAGACTTTAAAAGGTATTTAAAAAATAAGTAATAATAAAAGTGCAGGAAATATTTCACATGTCCTCATCCATTACAACCATGGATAATAGTTTTGTGTAATATTTTATACTTAATTCTTGATATACTTGTTAACCAGTTGAAATTATATGTTACCTAACATCTAAAAATGATTTTTACTTAATATTATCATATCAGTATGTTAATTTTATTATAACTTTCCTTAAATTTTTAATGAATGATTAATATTCCATTATATAGTCATACAATAATAATGGAACTAATTCTCTGCTGTTGAACTTGAGGTTATTTCTAATTTTGGGTACATTAGATACAATGGTGGATAAAACCTATTTCTGCACTGCAATTATACCTTTATTAAAGATTATATAAGCAAAATCATTGAGTCAACCTGTATGTAAATTTTGAATCTTTTATTTTTGATTAATCCTTTTAGGGAATTATTTAATGAGCTTATCATGGAAACATGATAGAACATTGAATATCTTTTTTTTCATTTATATGTTTACCAAAGATTTTCAGATATTTTGTACAGGTCTTAACTTTGATTCCTTCTATATATACTATGTATAACAGTTTGACCAATAGCACATGATTTAAGAAAAAGGTTTTTCTCAAACCATCTCTATTATGTCAATCGCTCTTGGAGTTAAAAACCATAGTATTTTGTAGTTACGTTTTCAGATCCTTACCTATTTTGATAAAATAAGTAGGTACCTGGATAGACAGAAAGGTAGGTAGATAGACCAATAGAGAAGCGTGAAGGGCAGATGAGTGGAAGTACATGCTATTCCACTTAACTGGCATTAAGCAGACCTATGGGCAGCCTGCATGAGCATGCCAGTGAGAAAGGTTTTGTGAAGACTGAGTCACAAGATAGCTTGGTGTTTGCAGATAAACTGCAAATGTTAATATTGCTGCTCTTTTGAAGGATACTAAAAGCTTGATTCATAAGTGAGGACCATTTAAGATATTGTATACAAGGCCAAAATATGTTAAAATATTCTATAGGTGTGGTAGGGGTGAAAGAGGGAGGAGGCACAGAATTTTAAGCAAGGAACTGATTTGATCAAATACTCATTGTAAGAAAACATACATATCAGCGGAGTGGGTTACACATTGGATTTAGAAGGGAGAGAAGGAGCCAGGATGGTGAGTGAGCCAGGAACCATCATCATGGAATTACTGTTCATTTCTGGGCAGTGCATTCTAATTTTCAACAAATGTTTGAGAAGGAACACAAAGACCTTTAAATGAACTGAGATATGTGGAACTGTCTGAGTCAAGGCTGGGAGACCACTAAGGTATGAGAAGCTGACTTTTTACGAGAAAATGAAGGCTTTTATGTAAGAAATATCTTGCTCTAGATTCAAGAAAAAAAAAATTGTCTCATTTAAAGTCTATAATATACACATGCAATGACAGGTATATCTAAATCCTTAGTGGGGTGTCACTAAGTGCTGCTCCTCAGATAGTGTGGGTGCTCCTTGCTGACTCTGGGGGCACATTGGGAAGCATGCCACGCTGATTAGTGTGTTTTTATCCTGCTGCTACAATGTGCCTGGATAGAAAAAGGCTTCAGCATTTTGTATCATCTCCCATTAGGACTTTAGGAGAGAGAATGAGCTAAGTAATTATTAATTATGCCAACAAATTGCCCCCCTTCCTTTTTTAACCTGCACAGAATTCTTCATTAGCAAGAAAATAATACAATCTTGCTTCATACTTATTTACAATCACAGTGGTTGTTAAAATGTTATCATACAATTGTGCCCTTATCTAGAAATCTGAATTTGGTGTTAAAATCTCACTTGTATGTACACTGCTAAGGCTTTCATTATTCATTATAATTGGTTAAGTAAAAACAAACAAATAAAAAAACAAACAAAAAAACTGTATAGTATTATACAAGAGAAGCATCCCCATTTCAATAACTTGCATTGACTGTAATATTCACCATCAGTAAACTTGACCATGGTAAGACTTAGCATTTGTGCATACATACTGACTTGGCTTGAAATAATGAGTAATCATAATATCCTTGTAAGAAGTGTATTGAACATCAAAGGAAACCTACTGTAGACTAATGACTTCTTTTTTATTTACTTCTTTAGTTCAGCACAGAGCATTTCTCCTATGATAAAAGAGATCATTTTCTTTAATAACAAACAATGTGTCCTCGTTACATGCACACACAGACCCATATATATTCTTAATATAGACTGTATTGAGGTATCAATGAACAACAGTCAATAATCAGAAATTCTTCTTTCCACATTTAGGGTTAAATCACATTTAAAGGAGCTATTCAAATGGAAGATATTCAACATACCTATACACCTTAAATGAAGCAATTATCAACTACTTTTTGATAAAAATACATTAGATACATAATTTTAAAATAACTTGCTAAATACTTTACTGAGAAATATTTTAAACCCTAGAAAAAGGGCACCTGATTCTTGATTTGCAAATATAAAATTTTCACTATAAATTAAGACATCTGCATGCCTGTTGATTTCACATAAATCTTTATCAAGTGCCTGCCATCATAGAGTGTGATTTATGGAGGAATTACATAAGTTTTTGAGAATCACATTCTTGTGTTTTCACTTACAACACATGTGACACCAAATGTGTGGGTTTATTTTCCTATACCAATGAATTCCCATGACACCCTGTCTCTTGGGTTCTATAATCCTATCTGATAAAAGAGTAATATGCAAATTGACCATCACTCCAACACACAAGATGGCTGCCCCATGTGGTAAAAGATCCCGCCCCCATGTGGACACAAGATGGCCGCCACAAGATGGCCAGCAGGGGAAGGCAGTTGGGAGGGACCAGGGCTGCAAGGGAGGGCAGTTGTGGGTGATCAGGTAAGTAGGGGAGGGCAGTTGGGAGGGACCAGGCCTGCAAGGGAGGGCAGTTAGGGGCAAACAGGCTGGCAGGGGAGCAGTTAGGCATTAATCAGGCTGTCAGGGGAGTGGTTAGGGGGTGATCAGGCTGGCAGACAGAAGCAGTTAGTGGCAATCAGGAAGGCAGGCAGGCAAGCAGTTGGGAGCCAGCAGTCCTGGATTGTAAGAGGGAAGTCTGACTGCCCGTTTAGACCCGATCCTTCCGAGATCAGGCCTCAACGGGCAGTCGAACATCCCTTGAGGGGACCCAGATTGGAGAGGGTGCAGGCTGGGCTGAGGGACACACCCCCTTGTGCACAAATTTCGTGCACCGGGCCTCTAGTTTACTATAACAGCTCACAAAACTCAGAGAATTACTTAACTTGCTCTTATCTGATTATTTTAAAAGTTAAAAATAAATAGCCAGATGAACAGGAATAGGGGGCACACTTCGAAAGAGGCCTATGCACAGGAGCTCAGTCCCTCTGGATTGGGGGTACACCGTCCTCCTTCATGGGGAGGTATATACCAACCCAGAATCTCTCCAAACCTCATTAATGAAAAGTTTTTCTGGAGGTTTCATTAGATAAGCATGATTAATTAAATCATTAGCGATTGGTGATTGAACTCACAATTCAGCCCTTCTCCTTTTCTCAGAGGTCAGGAGCGGGGCTGAAAATTCCAGCACACTAATTATTCCTCATCTTTCTCATGACCAGCCTCCATCCTGAAGCTACCTAGGGGACCTCAGTCATCAGTCATCTCATTAACATACCAGACACTTAGCACTCTAGAGATTATAAGAGTTTTAGGAACTGTAGGCCAGGAACCAAAGGCAAAGACCAAATATACATTTTGTATTGCATCACACAGACTTTGCCCTTTGTGGCTTTAAAAACATGCAATTAGGCCAGGAAGCTGTCTGGAAGGTAGTCCTTGGCCTTCTGTTTCTCTCCCTGCATTCCCTTTCAAACCATTTACCTTATACATAACACATAGAGCAAGGAGACCAAGGCACACATAAGGAGTCCTAGATTTTAATTTTGCTGTTGCTATCAACTAACTAACAGTGGGCAACTGCCATTAACCAAAAAGTTTTTAATCACACATAGAGAATGGCACCATCTTTAGGATGCCTCAGAGTTCTAAGATTCTGTGATGTTATGCTCTGTTGGATGAGTTAACGCCCAAAAGTGGTACAGGGTACAAACAAACTAGAAGTACTTAGAATAGCATTTGAGGCTCAAATGTTCATTACTGAAATAATATGCTGTTCTTTTGCTCTATGATCACAATAAAATACTAGAGATAACAGGCAATTAAATTTCAAAATAAATGGGGGCCTTTGCTCCTGTTCTCTTGAGTTGACTGCTTGTGAACTATATCATGATTCAGACAAGAGGGATTCCTTATAGGGACTTTGATAGTTGAGTAAGAAAAGGGCTTAAGTGCCCAAAATGATGGGACTGATGGAGTGAGATGAATGCAAACAGAAGCTGATCCCATTGCCCTGTATGAATGTGAAGGTGGAGACAGGCTGGAAGTCATAAGAATTGTCAGTCTAATTCAACAAAAGATCAACATAATAAGAAGTAGTGGGGTCTTTTCAGCTAAATAGAGAAAACAGGGAGTAAATGATAGACATCTAGATGGGCAGGGAGTCTTTATTCAGGGGATTTTAGTGGAGATCAGCCAAGTTATGCAGTGCCCTAGGGGAGGTAACAGTACGGACTAAAATTGATACCTGTGACAATGTAAATTCATTGGTTATAACAAATACCAATCCAGTGTATGGTTTTTGTAGTGAATCAGGCTGGGTATGTATGTACATCACTTCAAAAGGGTATATGGGAAATCTATGCACCTTGTGCTCAATTTTGCTGTGCACTAAAACCTGCTCTAAAAAAACTGTGAAGTCTAGTTTTCCACCATGATAATTGTCCTTCCTATTCAAACAATCAGGAAAACTTGGGGGGAACTTAGGCATCTAGCAATTAATCCTGGATTCCGGATATCATTGTCACAAAGGAGACTTGGAGGATAACCCAAAAGAATGTGTTTATAAGCAGGTCATGGATTTTGAGTTGTTCAATTCCTTAAGTGTTACTTTGGTCATTCATTTCTTGCCTGAGTTGAGATTAAATTGAGAATGTGAGTGGATCTCCAGTTAAAGAGCATATATTGAGTGGGAAAAGTTCAGTGCTCTGTGTTAGAAGGGGAGAAGGCAGAGAAAGTACAAATGAGAAAAGGTCACTAACCATTCACACTTCTTAGGAAGAGAACTCAGAGGGCATAAGAGAACCATCATCTGATCACAGTATAGATACCTTAACACATAGCAAATAAAGCCCAAATTTTTATATGAAAAACAATATCATGTAATATACTAGGATATTAGTAGAATAATAGAAAAACCACACATTTTCCCCTAGTAGGCTAAGAATGAGAATCTTTTAAAGGGTAGCTAGAAATATGTTATCTTTATACTTTAGTGAAATGTTCTTATTTCTCTTTTTATGTTGTAAAGAGGAGCATGCATTTATGCCTCTAAAATTATTGCTAAGTTATAAAAGTTATTACTAAATTCCTCAAACGTTATTACGAGCATTAGAGCCTGTACTTATGTCTTTAAAACTAATTATAAACCTAAAATTAAAGTTTTAAGCTCTTAAGGTTACATACATATAACAGTGAAAGTCTATTTAAGTCATTCTTTAAATTTTAATTAAGCTGGCAATGAATAAATAACTGTACTGCATTTTATACTATGGAGTAAAAACAAACTGTCAAGTCACAATTGAATAACTTAGAGATAGTTTACTTTCACCAGATTGTACACAGTTATTCAAATTCACTTTTTTTAAGTGTCTGAATTTTGGTCCCTTTCAGAGTAAAGACATCCTTGGCTCTTTTTACAAGAAGGGCAGAACTGCATTATAATTATTTTTATATGGATATACTCTGCTTTGAGATGCCTTTTTGGGACTTTAATTTCAGCTATGCCACTCCTGGATAAAAATGTAAATGCATCTCCTGGCTGGTGTGGCTCAGTCGTTGAGCATCAACCTAGGAACCAGGAGGTCACAGTTCAATTCCCAGTCAGGGCACATGCTGTGGTTACAGGCTCAATCCCCAGTATGGGGGCATGCAGGAAGCACCCAATCAATGATTCTCTCTCATCATTGATGTTTCTATCTCTCCCTCTTGCTTCCTCTTTTAAATCGATAAAAATGTATTTTTAAAAAATTAAATGCAGTAAAGATTAAGATTGAAGCCAAAGTAAAAGGACTATAATACAAGGATTCAACTTTAAAACGTTTAGGGGGACTGCTTTCCTTACTCAGTCCATACTCAGTGAGTCTTCCTAGACATAACTACCTCTGGGTAATTACCTTGAATCACATATTTACTAAATGTTTGTTCTGATATTTTCCAGAGGATTTTATAAAATTTAACTATGTACATCACTTCAAAAGGTAAATGCTTGAAGCATGCAAAGCAAACACTGTTCTGTATTAAAAGACAACACTTAGACTCTTTAAAATGTTTAGTTTGCTATTTATTTCCATTTGCTATAATTGGCTCATCAGAGGCTGATTTATTTCCCGAAATTCATGAGCTTCTTGCTAGGCATCTTCTTTTTCATTCTAAGGAAAAAAAAATTCTTTTGTACATAATTTTAACTTATACTTTTGATTTCTTTGGTATTGTTTAATCAATAAAATAGATTCTCCATTAATACAGAGCCTTTTCCAAAACCAGATTTGTGATGTAATGTGCTAACCCTTACCCTAAAATGAAGAACCTCCTTAAGCACATGTCAAAACTGACCCTTTATTTCAGTTCATGCTGAGTGAATAAGAACTATCTGTTATGAGGCATCTCTCTGAGTCCCCAAACTTCATTGTAAATATGGTGGTTACCAATATATGCTATTGCCTATGCCTGCCGTTTCTTCAATGTTAAGTGTGCTGCATAGAATAGGTCCCTCCAAAAATTCATGCCTAACCAGAACCTCAGAAGGTGGCCTTATTTGGAAATAGAGTCTTTGCAGATGTCATTAGTTAAGGGGCGGTCATATTGGATTGGGATAGGCCTAAATGTAATATCACTGGTGTCCTCATAAAAAGAGAGAGACATACATAAAGGAAGAAGATGGAAAGAGAGATTGCAGTGATGCAGCCACAAGCCAAGGAAAATCAGGAGCTACTAGAAGAGACAAGGAAAAGATCTTCCTTTGGAGACTTTAGAGGGAGCTTGGCCCTGCTAACCCCTTGATTTGGGACTTCTGGTCTCTAGATCTGTGATACAATAATTTTGGTTGTTTTAAGGCTTCCCTATGTCCCTCTGCATGCCCCTCCCCCCAAAAAAAAAGAACCTGCCAATGAGAAGAATATAAATTAGTAAACAAGTAATTACCAAATAAAGCCTGTACAAATTATGAAGAAAACAAGTAGGGTGCAATCGGCACAGAGGAAATTTTCATCTCCTCAAAAATGAATTTATTTTTGTATCCATAAGGCCTAGTATAGGGTTTTTCACAAAGTAGCCACTCAATACATTTTTGGTCAACTGTAAATATCTGTTGAACACATATATTTATTTTCCTAATAATCAAAAACATTTTTCTTTTGCATGAGAATCTAGTGAGCAAATCTTAATAACTTGTGTGCACACATCAGAGTTGTTTTTAATTTTACTATGCATTAGGTCTCTTCGCCTCTTTCTTAAGCCTGCCATGTTGTTGCTGATAGGGTATGATTTTAACGCACAACCTGTAAAACAATGATCCCTTTGCCATTTTTGCACCTGTTCAATGGAGATGAAAGGAGCAGATGATCCAAGTACCTCATTAATTCACAGGAAAGATTGCCTCTAACCTGTTTTGCAATTCCCCAAGTCTATAAGCAAGCTACAATCCAGCTAACAATTCTACAGCACTAGTGGTGTCATGCCTTGTTGAACAGTAGATGGATAAATGTGATTAAATAGTGGTTTACATGTAATTGCATTGTGGTGGGAAATGTGGTAGCAAAGCGGATTATTATAATTACATAATGTGCAAGCAATCTTCATATATACATTGTTTCTGTTTATACAACAGTCAACTCTTATTAAGGTCTCTGCATATTGAAAATATACAGCTTCCAAGTCTTTGGTTTCATCATGGTTCACTCCGTCCTTCACCCAACATTTCCAAAAGGTATAAACAGGAACCAGTTAGCACTTAGAGTTAACAATAGGTATCAACAGATTATTTATGTTAACTAACATGTAACTTTACTATTGGTTTGGAAATGGCAATGACCAGCATGTAATTAGTTTTGTGTTTTGTGTTGTGCATTCTTTAAAAATAGCATGAAGGGTCTTCTCTAAACAAAGACATCAGAAGAACAGGTAATCTGTCATTCTTTTTGTACTTGTCTCTCTTTGGACGCCAGAGACTTGGGAAGAAATTATGTTGAGTATATTATATTGATATATTTGCCCATGTATGCCAAATGTACATACAAATGCAGGTACTGATTTTTATCATCCTTGGAAAATTTTGGTAAATCCTCTGCTAATCTCAAATTTAAGATACTTTGTTCAAAATTTGCATAAATCCTTTGATTTCTCCAAACATAAAATTAATTGTATATATGTTTTCTGCATGAAGAAATAAGGTAGAATTAAGTCATATTCTTTGTAGCCTTTTGGTCATAATTTTTTTTTTTTAAACATAGCTCATCTCCTCATCATAGTACTCCGCCCAATACTGGTAACCAGTTCTTCTGAAACACATTTCTACCAACGATCCACGCTTTTTTCCATTTTGTTCAAACTTCTCAAAAAATGAATTATTTTAAGTTTCTGAAAATCCCAGTGGCACTCTGCTTTCTGCTATAACAGTAACGCATTTTAACTGCTTGTCTTTTTCCCTCACTAGGATGAAAGTTTCATGAAAACAGAGACCATATCTTGCCTGTACTTGTATTCTAAACACATTAGCTTAGTCCTGGCTCTCACAGCACATTCATTGAGTGAATGTATAAAGCCAAGAATTATCAAACAGACCTAACTATTAGGCTAAATTCAAACATTTAACCAATATTTATTTATTATTATTATTTTTCCTATGAGAACAATTTTAGTGAGGCAAGTTTCTTGTAAAAAAAAATATTAGCAAGACCAGTCAGTGAATTTGGTCAAAATGGTTAGATGAATCAGTAAAGCAGGTTGACTAGAGAACAGTACAAACATATCTAGACTTTCATTTACAACTTGGGTCCATTTTACCAATAAACCAACTACAGACTTTTGAGTAGTTTATATCCTCCCATTCAGTTCAATGTGAAGAAATCAGACACCTTCAGATTTGCAGTGTGCTATCCAGCTTTCGCCAGAGCTTTTTTTAGTGACTCAACATGGCATCCAGAGAAAAGAACAAAAAGAGGCTGGTGGGACTATGGCAAGATTAGCTCCGCTGTCAGCCATCACATTTTCATAGCCATGAGAAAGGTGCTTTCTGGTTAGTTACGCAGCACTCAGAAGCTGCATAAGGATTTAGAGGTAAAGGATAAAATCCTATATAATAAAAGGCTAATATGCAAATTGACTGAACGGTGGAACGACAGGTTGCTATGATGTGCACTGACCACCAGGGGGCAGACATTCGATGCAGGAACTTCCCCCTGGTGGTCAGTGCACTCCCACAGGGGGAGCGCCACTCAGCCAGAAGTTGGTCTCACGGCTAAGCCCTCAGCCAGACATCCCTCAAGGGCTCCCAGACTGTGAGAGGTCGCAGGCTGGGCTGAGGGACCCCACCCCCTCCCGAGTTCACGTATTTCCTGTACTGGGCCTCTAGTAATATTATAATTGGAAAAAAATACTGTAAGATTAGTGTCATATTGCATTAGTTATTCCAAAGCTTCTCCATTCTCTTTAAGCCCCAAATATAGCCATTCTCATTCATATGAAACTGATGAATTTGCTTGCTTCTTAATGGATAACATCCACACTATGTGATATACAGTCTCTTAACATATTTTCAGTTCACAATGAATTCCACTTCTAGCATTTAGTTCTTGTATTTTTTTTAATCACATGTATATTTTTAAGTGATTGCTCTAGTGCAACCTTTTGAGGTTGGTTTATATTTTATATTTTTAAGAGATTGCTCTATGGACAACTTTTTGAGCTTGGTGTGTCAAACTTCACCAAAAAACTGAGCATAACTCGGGTAGCGTGTCACTTTGAGGAAAAAAACATTATTTCGCAAATGTTTCATCCTCAGAAATGGCTACGCGTGTCAGTGCTGACACGCGTGTCATAGGTTCGCCATCACTGCTCTAGTGATTACAATAAGCATGGCTAACTTTGCAATATAACAAGAATATTTGAACAATTGTTTTAAATTTTGAAATCTTGTCAACATATAAGTCTAATAAATCACATGCCTCCCTCCACCTGACACATACTTTGTACCAGAGGTCAGTAAACTTTAGACTTGGCAGGATACAAAAAGTTTCTGTTACATATTCTGTTTTGTGTGTTTTTTTTTGTTTTATTTTGTTTTTACAACTTTAAAAATGGTAAAAATAATTCATAGCTTGAAGTCTATATACATACATAAACGATAGGCTGGATTTGGCAAGTGGATCATAGTTTACTGACTTTAGCTTTATGCATCATTATAGATATAATATGTATAAAGAAAACACTGTATCTTTACTTTAAAGGGGTATAAGTATGCATATATATATGTGTATATATATATAGCATAAATGAGTGTTTATATGGATCCAAATGTTTAACATTTTACTATTTATCATTCTTTTTTGAAGACATAAACTCATCTGCCTGGAGAATTTCTTTGACGTTTCTTAACTTTTGGATTGGATATTTGATGTTAAAAAAAAACAACAAAAAACTCTCTATTCTCATATCTTAAATACCTTCTTTCTTTAGCAAAAGTTTCCTTGAGAAAAAAGAATTTCCTGAGAAAGAATACTGCAACAGCACTTTAGTCCTATAATGGACTTCCTCTTTCTCTTCCCTTGAGAGGTAACTCAGTGGGAACTGTGCTTATGTGAAGGACAAAATATTACGCACCACCCACTGTCTAATACCAAAGACTGGGAAACCAGGTCCAGCAGTCACAGCCAGGGATCAGATGGTGAAAGGAGACTGACTTAATCTTCCTCCTTGTAAAACAGAATCTGTAATGGGAACATGTATACTTAGGACCCAGCAGAATTTCCACCGTATCTCACTGACACACCAAGTAAGGATGGGTCATGGGTGAAAGAGACAATTACATCAAAAGCAAAACCCTGGGTGAATTTCAGAATTAGAGTCAATATCAAAACTTTAAAGAATCAGGAATGGTGATTCTTATCACATTCCCATTTAAGACTTCCTCTTGGATGATGCAAGAGATAAATGCCTCTTGGAAAAACTGTGAACGATTTCAAGTTTAATCATATCATCATTCCAATGCAGCTGTTCTTGCAGATATGGTCTTATTATAGGAACAAATCAATTTAGTTGGCAAGCAGCTACTGCCCTGACAAATCTGTTTTCTCCATTACAATAAGATAAGAAAGCACCAGAGGATTGCTTTCATCCGGCAAGGCCAGCAATCACACTTGAACACTTGCTTCTGGATTACCCATTCTCTACATAGGGCTACTACCACCCTTTACACAGGCACTTTTTAAAAAATTAAATTGATTGGGTTTCACACTCTTTTATTTTCAAATAGGAGGAGGGAAAAAAAGCCTCTATATGTGAAAAAATTAGGAAAATTTGGTTCCTGGAAAGAATAAGTAGAAAAGTTTGTTCCCAGGGGCCAGAGGTACAAATGGATAAAAGGCCCATTTGGGGGGCCTTCCTACAGGCAGATGCAGCCTATTGCAGGGCATAGAGCTGGGCAAACTGAGTGCTGACTGGGTTTCGGTTTACCTCTGCCCCTTAGCGCAGTGTCTTTGGGCAATGCACAAACTGTGCAGCCACATGCACCACACAAAATCCTTTCATGTAACTCAGATTTCAGGGAATTTCAACATTTAACAGGTCAATAAAATAATTCACTACATGATGACATTGTATTTAAGAAATGAGTATAGGAAATAGTAAGTGTACTACTAGTAGATGCCTTGGTTTTATAGATAGGTATAGGTATAGGTATAGGTATAGGTATAGATAGATATATAGATAGATAGATAGATGATAGACAGATAGATAGATATAGCTAGAGAAATCTTATAAAAATACAGGAGCCTATCACCTCAGGGAATTTTCTGAGTGGCCGAGGATAAGGAGGTGGAACAAGATGCTGTAAACTTTACCCTCAATAAAAAAGAAAGAGGCCTCCTGATTGATTTTGGAGAGAATACATGTCACATTTTAGCAGAATGATCCGACACATTTCCTGAGATACCCCCAAAGTTACCAGCTTTTTATGGAACCTCATGTATGTAAGGGCTCATCCTGGCTGTACCTCTTCCACTTTACATATATGAACCTAAAGATTCAATCCGTCTCAAATTCTCTGTGCTAACAGATGCTCAATTGGAAAGGTGCTTTTAGTAATAAAGTTGATAGAATGTGCAATGCATGCATTTGCATATTTTAATAACTTGCATTCATGCCCTCTCCTTCAATACTTTGTGCATTTTGGTGGTTAATTTTACAATTAACTAAGCAATTGTTCTATAATTTTAAGGATGTAAGAATGACAGAAGTTAAAGAGAAATATACTTAATCTATAAATTCTGGACCTGGACAGCATGAAGTAACTTAGGAAATTTTGTGTTTCCTCGAGAAGAGTGTGAGTAATTACTTGTAAAAGGGACAGTTGCATTATACAAAGTGGAAACAAATTTTTCCATGTGTGTGTGGAAGTTCAAAGTAAAAAAGAATTCATATAGAGTTTGACAGCTAAAAGGATATTTGTTCATATAAATATATATATATATATATATATATACACATATATATATGGGTGTGTGTGTATATATATGTGTATATATATATGTGTATATATATATGTATGTGTGTGTGTGTGTGTGTATATATTTATATATATATATATATATATATATTTATACTTACGTGTCATCCCAAGAAAAGTGAAAGATGACTCAATGACCCATATCTCTCTCTCTTAAGTTCATAAATATATTTTTATTGATTTCGGAGAGGAAGGGAGAGGGAGAGAGAGAGATAGAAACATTGATCAGCTGCCTCCTGCACGCCCCCTACTGAAGATCAAGCCCACAACCCAGGCATGTGCCCTTGACCGGAATCAAACCTGGGACCCTTAAGTCCTTCAGTCTGCAGGCCGATGCTCTATCCACTCAGCCAAACTGGCTAGGGCTTATTTTATTATTATTATTTTTATTAATTTCTGGTCTTATCCATACTGCATTCCTTATATTTATTCTTTGTTGCTATTTTTGTACATTTTATCTTTTTATTATGCCTCCATATATGGGTACCAAATGAAGCTGTCACCATTTCTGTTTAATTAAATGGTTTTCTGACATAAACCTACTGTTCAATTCTTATAAGAACACAATGCATTTTAAACCTAAGCAATTATTTTTCTACTCAAAAAAAAAATTAGCAAACTTAGCAAAAAGCTTTTGATAAGCTTTAAACTGATGGTTATTTTCTATATCAAATAGGAAGTGAAAAGGATGATTGAGTTTTCCACTGGCTTTCACTACTTCATTTAAATATTATATCCTTATACCCTTTAAAGCTCAGCATACACATTTTCTAAAATAACAGGGTACTTTTTTTGTCATTAATATGGGTTTTTAAAAACTGATTAGCTTCTTAGGATATATTCCTAGAAATGGGATCAATCAGAGAAAGACAAATACCACATGCTCTCACTTATATGTGGAATTTAATGAACAAAATAAACTGGAAAAAAAAATAGATCCAGATACATGGAAGCATGCAACAGACTAGAGAGATCAGGAATAGTTTAACCAAAGAATTTATATGCATACTAGGGGCCCGGTGCATGAAATCCGTGCATGGGTAGGGTCTCTAGGACTGGCCAGCAATCAGGGCCAATTGGGGCCTTCCAGCTGCTGGCCGGGGCCTTCCTTCATTCCACGACATCCCTTGGTGGTCAGTGCACATCATAGTGAGCAATCTAACTCCCGGTCTCCTGGTCGAACTGCCGAGGGGACACTTTGCATATTAGCCTTTTTATATATATAGATATGCCTAACCCATGGACACTGACAATATTGCAGTGAAGGCCTGGGGAGGGTGTGGGAGTGGGGAGAAGGGAGTCAATGGTGTAAAAAAGGGACATCTGCAATATTTTCAACAACAAAAATAAAAAATAAAATAAAAACTCGTTAGCTAATTCTTGGCTTTTCATTGACAGAAGATATCTTGAGCTGAAAGTCATCATGATAAAATTAGAGGGAAAGAATTTTGTCTTGGTTGAGATTCATGTGTTGTACTTCCTAATGACTTGTTCATTCCAACAAATAATGATCAATTCTCTTTGACAAAAATCCCTTGGAGTGTTTCTAGCACCACATGAATAAATAGTATTCATTCTTCATGTAGCATGAACTTATTGCTAATAGTTTGCAACTGCAGCAAGGTCCTGTCAGAACTCTGTCAAGATGCATTTGGCAAATCTTCCCAGATAATTGATAAACAGAAAACGTTAATTACATTTGGGACAATCAGAAGGTGAATCCATGCAAATGTAATCAGAGGGTGAAATGCTCTAAAATGCTTTGTAAATCTTTAATGGTTTCTACTGACTTACATGTTACACATAACAGAGTTAACAGGATGGTCTTTAGACCACAACACGTAGTAACTTCAGAGGGAAAAAATGCTGACAAAATAAAGGGGAAGCAGTTAAAATCAACCCCAAGAAATAACTCTTGGTTGAAACACTGTTTTTCCGAAAGACAGTGGCTTCTTTGGAACCTGCTGCTTGTGTTTCTGAAGATGTTGAAATTAACTGCAGTGTGTGTGTTTTTTGTGTGTGTTTTTTTTTAGTGCCTGAGAAATGATAGCACTCAAGAGGAGCACAATACTTTGGGAATATATTACACGTGGTTTTCTGTGGCTTTCTTTCATATACTAGTAACAAACATAACAAAACGCATTATGTCAAGGGAATAAGATGTTGTGCAAAACTATAAAAATCCCTATGAAAATGCTAGTGAATTTGGAATTTGAAAACTCCTAAATGAATTATGACTCTCCAATAGACTGGTCTTGAATGTTGCCCGGGGAGTAGGAATATTTGAAGGCATGGTCAAAGTAGGGAATGTTTGAACCCAGGATGGATGACACTGCAGGTCATCTGTATTCCACTGACCTAGAAGTTATATGCAGTTAAAATATTTTTGAACTAGAGTTCTTATGTGGAGTCTTTGGAGCCCTAAATAGCTTTAGGTGATCCAATAAACAGCCTGGGTATTTACATAAATTGTGTGTGTGTGTGTGTGTGTGTGTGCACACACACACATGCTCATATATCCAAAGACAGGACTCATGGCTTTCATCATCATATTATCTAAGTTGTCATAATCACCATATTTAAGGAATATATAGAGGTTTAAAATGGCTCATTGTTCTTAGTCTTTAAGTAAAATTAACCAATAATGATGACAAATCCTTTGCAATGAATTTTCACATACATAAATAGCTCTAGTAATTCTTCCAACTTTGCCATAGAGATAGTTGTATTTGTAAATTCACTTACTGTATATTTAAATAAACATTTAGGTAGGGGATGAAACACCTGAAGAGAACATGTTAATACATAGCAAACTAATTCTGTATGAATGCATTCCTTTTCACTAGGCAGGGGAGCAGTTATAGAAATCTTTTTGTGAGTATACAGGGTGGGGCAAAAGTAGGTTTACAGTTTTATGTGAAACTGAATTTTTTCTTATATCATTATTTATTAATTATTGTGTTATTTTCCATATGAACAACTATAAGCGCACTTTTGCCCCACCCTGCATGTGCACACATGTTTGTCTTGCTGCCCAGTGTAATAATTATGGGAGAAGAGAGACTACACCAACTCTGAACATGAAACTTGAGTCTCTCAATGTCAGTTTAAGAGCTACTCTTTTCTCCCTTGTGTCCATCACCAATCAGCCACCCTGCCTCTCTCTTTCTATGTCTTTCATTCTCCCTCTTTACCATATACAACATGTTTCTGCATTATTTCACATATAAAGATGATATTTGTACAGTCACATGATTTGCGGTATTACTGGGTTTTCTTTTGTTGGGCTAAAATTCCTTTCTGCAATCTGTTCATTTAATGTTAGCTGCCATATACAGTCTGGTCTTTCTAAGATAGGTAGATGAATTATTTTTAAACTTGAAAAAAAATGCAATTGAGATACTAGTCCTACTTTTTCTAGGGCATGTAACATAAATTCTTATGATTAAGCAATCATGATCTCCCCACTCTATTTAAAATTAAAAGCAAGCACTTGTATACACTTCTGATTCTCGATGCTTCACACATCGATTTCAGGTTTGTTGCTTCAACCTTTAGTCGTGCATTTCACACATATGCAAATATAACTGTTCATTTCATTTTTACTCCTATCAGCTCTATCCTGGACAACACATCTCCCGAATAATGAGTCTCAGGAACGCCCTCATCACCCTTTACTGTCCATTGTCAACTGAGCTATGGCCATATTATCATTAAAATATTAATAGTCATTATAATAATTATTACAAGCAAAGATTCTGTCTGACTTGCTCACCACTCAATAAATGTGTTTGGAGTAAACAAAAGAAAAATGACTAATAAACATTGTTTGTTGGATGCTAAAAGTATCAGCTGTTAATCTAATATTATTTTGGTTAACACTAAATTGTATACTTATTCTTTATACAATGCACATTGTGCTCAATGTATTGAGTATTTTATGTGTCAAGCTTTGTTCCAAAGCTATTAGTAGGTGCAATACAAACCCCTCCCTGTTTTCTATCTTTTTCTCTTATGGTTTGTCTTGCTCTGTCTCCTCTCAAATGTTAGTGCTGCCTAATTTGGTCCATCAAGTGCTCTCTGCACACTATCTTTAGTGACCACCCCAGATGTTCTAACTACGCCTCTTCCCCTGAACAAACTGTTCTGTGTTTTCATCCAAAACCTTTTCACAAGCTTCAAACTAGAATATTCCTCTGCCGGCCAAATAGATTGCCTTGGGTATTTATAGTTATTTATAATTCAACAAGTCAGCCTTCAAGCTGGCCCAACTTCTTTCCTACACTATTTTGAGTAAAAAGCCAATATGTATTTTGAAAGAGCAAATATATGCTCCTCTGTATTTTGTATTGGAACATTTTGCCTTTTTATTAAGGAAACAGAGCCTTCTTATAATGTGAAGTGATGGTTCATCCATATCTCTAAAGGCCCGGCATTCCGTTTGCAAATTTTAATGACACTGTGCTCAAACAGTTTTGGAGTATTTTGTTATAACATGCTAACTGCTTTAAATTTCAGCATAATGAAGCACAAGGCATTCCCCTGTGAAAACAGTATTGGAATAAATCTACAATATGATCAACAATCTGGCCAAACCATTATGCTTAGGTTTATTGTAAACAAACAAATAAACAAACAAAAACCACTCCTCATGTATTTTGGGAGCTGTGGGAAGTTACATGTTAAATGATACAGAGATATAACACCTTCTCTGGCCACTTTCATAGCCTCTCAGGATTGTGGACAAGTTGGTTGTGGTCAAAATGTGTATCAAACTTAAAAAGAAATAGCAAGGGATAGGAACAGCATCAGATTTTTTTTAAGGGAAATCTTTCCTAAAACCACAAAAATTAAAAAATAAAAATAAATGTTTGAATTTAAGCAAGGAAGGGTTGGAAGGATTGGCCTGCACCCCTCTATGAGATCCATGCTTTCCAGTGCGTATTTGATTTGAAATCTCTTAGGAAACAGTTTTACCCTTAAAGAAAATTGCATCCAGATTTTATATTTTCCTTCACTTCATTTGGCTTCCTAGATAATTCTCCAGGAGTCAATACCTTTCCAACGTTCTCTCCCTAAGCTGTATCTACTTTAAAAATGAAATCCTTTTGTTAAAATGACTAATCTGCCCTGGCATGTGTGGCCCAGGTGCCTGAGTGTCATCCCATGCACCAAGAGCTCCTGGTTTAATGGTTTAATTCCTGCTCAGGGCACAGGCCTGCAGTGTAGGCTGAATCCCCAGTGGGGGTTGTGCAGGAGGCAACCGATGGATGTTGACTTCAAACTAGAATATTCCTCTGCCAGCCAAATAGATTGCCTTGGATATTTTATAGTTAAAATCTCTCTCTCTCTCTCTCTCTCTCTCTCTCTCTCTCTCTCTCCCTCTCTCTCTCTCTCTCTCTCTCATCAATAAAAACATATTTTTTTAAAATGACTAATCTAACTGATTCTCAAGCTGAAGTGCCTGGATGAAGGGTACTGATTTCAGTGAGCGCAGGGATGCACTGCTCCAGGGTTGTTGCAGCTCTGGGAGCAGACTTGTCACTGCTTGGTTCTCACACCTTCTCAAGTTTTCTTGGCTTCTGTGTTCCTTTGTTACTAATTGAAGTTCAGGTGATTTTCTCTATCATTCTCCTTTAGCTACATCATCCCCGTATTTAATGTATTATCCCTTTTTTGGAGAGCTGCTTTATTATTAAAAATGCAGAGAACAAACTCCTTGCAGTAGTTGCCAGTTTTATCATCTTATCGTTAGATTCCCAGTATTTGTTACAGTCCTTTGGTTCAGACACAGAGTTTCTTCATAGTCAAGTTTTATGCACCTGCTTTAAATACAGATGCGATTTCTGTTAACTCTATAATCAGAAAAAGTAACCTGCATGTGTGATATAATTTGTTGCTAAAGGATGTATTTAAAAATGTGTAGCAAAGTTAGATTGTGTGGGCTTATTTTGTCCTCTTTCATTTTTGTGTGCTTAAGGAGGAGAAATGTATAATAGAGTTCTCCATATACAAATAAATCTAAACTCATTTGGAAATAATCAACAGAGAGGAGCAGTTGGCACTATTGGACAGAAGCCTAAGCAGCCATTCGTACCTGCATTATTTCAGCTAACATTTTTAGAGAACCTGGCAAGTGTCACACCCTGGGGTTATAAAGGGAAACAGA
This sequence comes from Eptesicus fuscus, assembly GCF_027574615.1. Classification (NCBI taxonomy): domain Eukaryota; kingdom Metazoa; phylum Chordata; class Mammalia; order Chiroptera; family Vespertilionidae; genus Eptesicus; species Eptesicus fuscus. The sequence continues at coordinate 23,816,223 of NC_072492.1, read as the reverse complement.
AAAAGGAACTCTCTTTTAAATATCTTGGAATCTAAAAAAGAAGCAAGTATCTAAACTTCCACTACAACATTATAGGGCATTTGCTATACCAACGACAATTAAACTACATATGGAGTTTATATTTCCTTGGAGAAAATTAGTAAAGATTATCAAATGTTGGATTGACCTGAGAATGAAAAATGATTTAGTATATTAAGTGGAAAAGTTAAGAAATATCATTTGAAGGAAAAGGTTTAGTGAATGGAAAGGAATGGAAGCTCTATTTGGGTGTAAATGTGGAATTATCAATAGTTCAGTGTGCTTGAATTGCACGACATAAATGGAAATGGTGGAAAAGGAAATTAAGATGATACTAAATCATGGAGTCCTGTGGTCACAGGACACATTTTGTATTTGGCTTTTAGGAAATGAGGAGCATTTGTAAGCATCTGAATAGAGACTTGAAACAATGAGATTGAAGTTCAGGTTATTTTCAATTTACAAGTGCTGAAATGCCAAACTGGTAAACATGTAGAATGGCAGAATATGGTGAGTTGTTGTTGTTGTTGTTTTTTAAGGAGATGAAAACAGCAAGAGATTATCACAATTTTCAAAGTGAAAATTTGACAAAGTTCAAATGAAGAGTGTATGGAAATAAATGCAGACTACCCAGATGAAAACCAAGAGCCTCCTAGGCGCATGTTACAGCAGGAAAGTCACTTGCATTTGGAAGACACTCAATGATAGATAACAGGCAGGAAAGCTTTATAGTGGGGGAAAAAAAGGAAAGCTTCAGATAAGCTCTCATTAGAAGTTGTTGTCATGGGGAGGCTGGAGGCAGGCTAACAGAGTGGGACATCCTATGTGACTGTGTGGAAGAGCATTTTGGCTTTCTCTTTTAGTCCTGCGTAGGGACACACATTAGGGAAGTTGGCAAGTCCTGACCATTCTTGGCTGATCACTGCCCGGGTTTGGGTTGGCTTCCTGGACTGGTTGATGTAGTTGTGGTTTGGCTCTCTGCATCCGTTAGTGCAGGAATGTCAGTCAGAGTTCTGTTGTCAAGGATGGCCTGTCTATTCTTTTTGTAAATTCATCTCTCAAATGGGTAGATATAAAGGTAGCCTGCATAATTTACATGGCTTGAGCACTAATTGTACATGAATTTGAGAAAGGACATCCAGGAAAACAGCAGGAGAACGGGAGAGAGGACTAAGGATAAATAATTGAATCATGCTACATGTTAAGCCCTGGGCTGAGATACATTCTATGCCTAACCCTTAATTCTTACTGCAAGTCTAAAGACAAGTATACATGGCCAAAGAACGCTCTTCCCAGCATAAGGGGACTCATAGAAATGGTGTGGAAATCATTAATTTTTTATCAGACATGTAGATTCAGAATTTTAAAAAATATATATTATTTTGAAAAAACAATTCAACCTTGATTTTCAGACACAGCCTCTGGAAATTGGTACTTTATAATCAGGTCCAGGAAAACTAAACAAACAAACAAAAAAACAAAAATTTGAAAAAGGTGAAAAGAAGATGATTAAAATTTCTTTCCATTTCTTTACTCTTTAAAAACAATCTTTGCAATAGTAGCACTTAGGGGAACATACAGTGCTCCATTCTTGGTAAAAGACCATTCCTCATTCCCTGAGCCCAAAGTAGAATTACACTAGGCAAGAAAGAAAAATGAGTCAGCTGCCCTTTCCAACAACTGGTCGACCTGTCTTCACTATATGAATAATTGTGCACAGTGTCAAGGGTACTCACATATCAAATTGACTGCAGGGGAAATTTTCTCAATGTGCTTACTAAATTAACTTGAAAATGAATTAATTCAGCCAATTTTGAAGGACACATTAAAAGTAGGGGGAGATTATTTTGGTTTTGTTTTTAATATGCATCCTCTTCTCAATATCAATATCTAAATGTATAACTAAGCTCCTTCCCATAGTCTGGGCAACAAGTCAACATGTTTATGAAAGACGTATAATATGCAAAGTATTAAAGTCAATGTCCAAAAATATATACTACAGGGTTCTTGCCCTTGAGGAGCTTAGAGTATGAAGTAGGGGATGAAGGCAATTAGCTGAAGTTAGAATATATTGATAGTAAAGAATCAATACTAATATAAGAAAAAAATGTCAATTAATTAAAAGAGAAAAGTTGTTTTTCGATTTCATATACTGCAGAGATAACATAGAACTCTGTGTTCAGTAAAGTCATGAGAAGGAAAATAAAAATATTTTATCTTTGTTTAGAGATCTAGACAGAAAATACTGCATTTCCTCTTTTAATATTTAATGGCATTATTTTGTTTTGTCCAGAAGAGATAATTTTTGGAAATGGAAAATATATATTGAATTTTTTGGAAGAAATATCTGTATTGAATAATAGTTTGGGCCAAGCATTGGATCTAGCAAATTATACACCCCTCTAATTTAAATCTTACCACATTCTGAAGAGTAGTTAATATTGGGGAAAAAGGTAAGCTTATTTAGGGGCCGAGTTTCACAATACATATGACAGGAGGGAAAAGGTTAAAGAAGGGACTGCCCGCGCCCATTCCCTCCTCCTTCCCCCGACCCCCCCCCCCCCCGCACACACACACACACATCCTGGAAAACTAACTCATTTTATTTATTATTTTTATTTAATTCCAGAGTTGGAAGTAAAAAAAAAAATACTACAATTTCTGTAGTTGTTGATTAAAAAAACAATTGAATAGCAAAAATTCAACTTGGACTTCTCTTGGGCTATTTTCTTACAACTCTACTTAAGAAAATATTGTCCATTGTTAACATTGTCACATTTCCTAGGCTCTGACCACTTGCCATCTATAATAAATAGGAGGCACTGCTTGCCAATGTTTTCCCAGATATCAAATCGCTCTGGATTATCACCCCTGCAATACCATGCCTGCTGGATACTATTCTACTGGCTACCCCCTCCCATTTCTATAATTGGATTTAAGTGACTCTTGGCCCTATGCCCTTGCCAGGATGGCCTGAATGCATAACTATAAATCATAATAAATATCATTCACTCGGCACTTGTACTTGAAGGATGTGTTTGCTTCCAAATACATTCTGTCTATGGTGGTTAGAGCAGGACATGGCCTTTATGTCCTTTCAGACAATAAAGGTATAGGGAGACATATTTATCTACTTATTCTAAAATAACTTATAGGTCATTTAGAAATTACCGATAAATTATGATACTATAATATGAAAATAAATACATACATCACAATATATTGAAATAGGCTATTAGAGATACAATTTTTCCCAGATAACGTAAAGAGAGTTTTAAAAGACTACTTTATAGGGCAATGCTGTGGGTATGGAAGCTCTATGAAGCCAACAATTTTGAGAAGCTGGTTTCACTTGTAGGGCCAAAGATATTGAGAGAAACAGTGTTAGAGGAACCAGTGAGAGCTGGAGCTGTAGAAGAGGTAGCAGACCCTTGTCTTTAGCACTACTTGCCAAAGATAATGCTAAATAAAGGAAGAAGTAGAAGGGGCCGTACCCCAGCATCCCTTTCCTCCATTTTTCTGACCTGCTGGGGTGATGTCCACGGGCCGAACACAAGTGGAAGCCCACTTATGGGAGCATTCCGGTGATGTGTCTCTGCACAAAGCGAGGCAGGGAAGGCGGGAGAGTGTTCCCGAGACCCAGAGTTGAGAAATGGAAAACAGTAGCACAATCCCTGTGCCACCCCTTGCGTTTTACAATTATCCAATAATTAGCAGTCTATGCCTCCTTTTGGTCAAAGGCGTCAAATTAAACTTGAAATAATATGAACTAAAAAGTAAAAAAAATATTCTGGAATATTCTGTCAAAAAACAATTTTGATGTTAACTGCACGCAGTAAGAATCATCTGTGATTATTGTATGGTAGGCACTGTCCTAAGTGCTTTGCATAAAATAATCTAGTTATACATCCTTCTTCATGAAAGTGGTATGGGATTAGAGCACATTTCTCAATCTTTCTGATGCGGAAAGTGAGGGACAGATCAGTTACAGTAATTTCCCTCAGTTCACACAGCCAGTGGAGTTGAAAGACAGAGCTGTGCTCTGTAATAGCAGACAAACAAAAAATGGGGCTCGAACATAGCATTGGTTGAGCAATAACTTGTAGCATTGTGTAGGGTGTTATATATTTCTCATGGAATCATACTTAAAATATGCCCTCTGCTGCATTTTCTCTATAATCTTTTCTTTCATTTTCCTAAAAATCGTTTCTTCCTTTGAGGCTAAGCCATGAGGTTCCTCATCCTCAATGAAGGGCATATTGGCTAACCAAACTCCACAGTATAGGACAGAAGACTACATTGTTAGAGTCATAACAATACAACAGAAAAGGGAAATAATTAAGGTCTGCAAAGGGATATTGGGATGGTTATGGCACGAGCAGATTCTGCGAGCAAGAGAAGAGGGCTGTTAACACTTCCTGGGGACACTCGAAGCTACCAGGGGACAAATTTGTAGGTTAAGGTCTCAAATTCTTTTCAAAGTAAATGCTTGGTGGACTGATCCACTCCATTTGCCCCCAGAGGAAATATTTATAGATTTGTACAAATCCATTATTTATGCTTAATTCTATGCCCAGGAAACCCAAGTCTAAGCCCAAAGCCTTTACTTTTGGAGCGATGCCCTGATTAATCATTTAATAGCTGTGCTTTTAAAAAAAAAGTTATTAGGCTTCATGTAGATAGAACAAATAGCCATGATTGGATTAATGAATAAATCTTAACTCCCTCCCACAGAGTACTCAATAGTATTTCCAACGGGGGAAAAAAATAAACTCTTTAAAAATCCACGATGTCAGGCAGTTGCATAATCTAAAGCCTTATTGTATTTGGCAAAATTATAGGTGAGGGTAAGACTAAAATTGTCTTTATCAGCAGAAAAGAAAGAAAAGTGACTTTCAGTGATGGCTTCTCAATATTTTAAAGAATAGTGAAGTAGGAAACTTAAGCATCCCCTAGGTGTTACCAGGAAACTTATTGCAGACTGTCAGTCAAGGTAACTGACATAAAGAGAAAATAAAATCTATTCTAATATCATGCTGGGAGTCAATGTTAATAAAACACGGCAGAGAAGTCCAGAGAGCCTCTGAGTGTTCCACGTGCAAGCCCATTGAGGACCGAATGGTTCTCAGGTTCCTAATGCCTAAGTCAGAAAACGAGAGGGGATTTCCTGCCGGAATCCGAGCAGGCATTAGAAAGCACGGGATTTCATTAAGAAGCAGCATTATGTGGGTTGCTGTGGAAAGATGACCTCCCTATATTGTTAGTGAACAGGAAGCATGTTTCAGGCCATTATGCAAATTAAGACTCGGTTAAACTGAAACAGCAATAACAACCTAAAAGGAGCTCCAGGGTTCTTCTCTGCAGAAGGTTAGGACCCCGTGCCTTTAAATGGTGCCCATTCTCCTATGGCAAAAGGCATATTTCTCCGCCTGTTCGTGTTTAGCCACTACTTTGGCAGAGATCTCCCATTTTCAATCACCCCTCCCTGCAAAACACATCAGGCTCCTGCCTTTTGAGCAGATACAAACTTCTAGAATGAACAACACAGAGACGTTTCCATTTCACATTTCATACGTGTTTAGGGGAGAAAAAAATGGAAGAGAATGGGAAATTCTAAAATACTTGAAGTACTCTATGCATGCATGGTGGCGCAGTTACTGGCATTGACTCTGGCCCTGTGCCTTTTCTTTTCTTTTTTCTTTTCTTTTCTTTTCTTTTTTTTCTTTTTTTTTTCTCCTTCTACCTCTTCAGACCTGTTTCTCTTAGGGGGGCACTGGTCTCCTGTTGGCCTCTGACCTTGTCAAGCCATTCAATGCCATTTTTTGTACTATTGCTGCTCCAGGCTGACACTCCCTCTGTTTTCTGTGATCCCCGAAGCTGTGCGTCTGCTGCTTGGCTGCCTGGTTTATGTTCCTTCCCAACTCTTGCCACCAGCTTCCCTGACACATATCTTCCTAACGTGGCGCACATTTTCAAATCTATGTCTCCAGTCCAGACATGACTAACGCTGACATTGACCTTGATTATTTGTCCCGGTGTTATCTGCTCAATTTCTCCAGCCATAGAGTTACTATTTTTCCCTCTCCCTGCTATATTTGTTAAGATGTCACAGCACTTTAAAATTCTTTTTTAGAGCCAGTGTTTTCTTCAATCTCCCTAAAAGTACAAAGAACAGATCATCTATTTTTTTTTCTTCCAAACACATTTTACACTTGAAAATGACTGGGCAATATTTTCAAGTGTGTCAGAAATGTTTCCTTCTGAACCCTACATAGTTTTGCCTTATTTTATCCAATAGGTATGGTCATGAAAGGCAACATATGCACTGTATTGTGTTGTAATAACCAAAAAGGTCCAAGGTTTCCGTGCTTTTTAAATAACTACTCCCTGTTTTGTATTTCATTCAGCCTCAGTTTAGTTAAAGTTAGTGTCATAGAATTTCTGTGGCAACAGCAAGCTGTCAATTGCGGTTGTTTGTAGTAGTTTAGGTGCCTGCCTCCAGTTTGGCTGTACTGTACCTTCATGAGTGATTTATCTAAACTTTTTAAAATTGGTTTTGAGAGAGAGAGAGAGAGAGAGAGAGAGAGAGAGAGAGAGAGAGAGATCAATTTGTTGCTCCACGTATTTATGCATTCATTGGTCAATTCTTGTAGGTGTCCTGACTCGGGATCAAACCTACAAAAGTGGCTTGCTGAGATGTCCCTCTTACTAACTGAGCTACCCAGCCAGGGCTAGCTGAGTTTCTTTAGTCTTCAAAAATGAGTCAGCATCTTGATTGAAACAAAAAATAAGTGATGGATTTTAACTCACATTCTTTTGGGGGGCAATCTACTGGTTTTTATAAGTTTCTCCTGCTCCCCTTGCTTCCCTTCAATTTCATGAAGTCTTGCATCCTAGTTAGGTACTGTTTTCTAATTCTTTTTCCCAGCTGAGTGACACATAATGGATATCTGTTAAATACTTGTTACTTGGATGTTTTCATGAAAAAGGTGATAGGGATATATTTGTAAAAGACCCATATTAGTTTACTAGAAACTAATGTACGATTGAGTTTATTTTCAGACTTATCCCATGAATACAAATTAAACCACAGCATAGGGAATTGGAAATAGCATGGAGGTTGGATCAAAAGAATGAATTCTTGGCCATGACTGTGGTATTTATTATCTGGTTGCCTGAGGCAAGTCGTTTATTAAACTGAACTTTATTTAGTGGTTTCCTCTATTTAAAAAAAGGTGCAAATGTATGTTTGCATTACTTTTTTAGTACCAATAATTACCAAAACATAAAAAATCAGGTCAATTACCCATTTTTAGCCCTTGACAATGATCTCAATCGTGTTATGATAATCACCTTATATCTCCATGTACTCATTAGTTTTTCAAAGATAACTTATTAGCCTTAGTATACAGAGTATGTAATTTTCAGAATTTTGAAAGAAAAATAAGACTGGCATTTTTAAGTTATATTTCAGAAAAAAATAATCAAGAGTTTCTTTTAATTGTCCACATGGGTAAATAACTCATGTCAAATGTGCAAAGATGTCTAATTTTTAAAGAATGGAAGGGCTGAAAGATAACCTAGGATAATAAACTACTAGGATAAACCTAGGATAATAAACTCTCTAGTGAGAGTTTAAACTACTCATTTTACACACAAATACCCAGATGGATTCTATTTTTTTAAGAGGATAAGCAGCCAAACAATTTTACGAATACACCAGGGTTTTGTAAACACAAGCTTACTATCTATATGCCTCGCATTCATGTTTAGGTAAAATAAACAGAGATTACGTAAATGGTTTGGATAAATGGTTCTTCCTTTATCTAATCTCAATTGGAATTATGCGGTCTATCTCTCATATTCTTAGAGCATTTTGTTTTAATTCTTTGACACATAGCATGGCCTGCCTTATTTGAGCTTGATTCTCCAAACAAGGCCGGGAACCACTGAAGGAGAGAAACTTTGTCTTTTTGCCTGACTATGTCCAGCCCAGTTTCTTACACATAAAAAGGACTCCATGCTTTTTCTATTGATATTCGAGTGTGTGACTTTTAGTGCTACTCTAGGAAACAGATTGACTTTCCTAGAAAATAGTATTTAAAATGTAGGAATGACTAGATTATCAGGTAAATCAATGAAAAGTTTTTATATGTATTTTATTAATATTCTTAGTTTACTAATTATGGCTCATCTTTTGCATCAGGGTCACAATATATATCTGGAACATTTGAGTTTTAAAGTCAGAGGCCAAAATCACCATGCTATTTCACATTTAAAAAATAAATTAACTTATGTAGAAGCAGTTAATCCGTGATGTCAAGCAATGTTGCTTTTTTCCCCCCTAAGTAATTTAAAATATAATTTCCCCTTGGATTTAAAAGCTCAGAGATATGCTATATTGAATAAAATCAACTCTGCTTTGGAAAAGAAAGACACACTTCATATAGACTGAGAATAATTTTCCATAGACTAATGCATTTTCTCTTAGAATCCATCACAATTCAACCTGTATATTCTCAAGAAAAAACTTCTAATTCTGAAGTTAATTCAGAAGGTACAATCTACTAGAGTTAAAAGTTCTGTAATGATATTTATAAAGTGCTAAAACACATTGAAAGTGAAATAAACTGTAAAGAAAATAAAAAATATGATTAGTAGGAATATTAGTGCTCAACAAGTATATTGCTCATATGCCATTTTAATATAATGATTATTTCTGAAGCCATTGGAAGACTGTCTGCAGGTATAGTTGATTAACATTATGAGAAAACTGCATTCAGATGTACATATGTTGTGTATGTACATAAAGTAAATATAATTTTGCACCAAGGATAATTATTATCATGGTGCTAGTTTATATTTCTAACCTATTACATTTCATAAATGCTAATATATATGTAATGACTTTGTTCTTTAAAATGATCTTGTGAGGTGGTCATGGTAAGACAGAATCATCCCTCAACCTTTTTTTAAGGTGGAAAATCAAATTCCAGAAAATGTGACTTTCAGAGGAATACTCAGGTACAAAGTGCAGAACTAAGGTTACGAATCAGTTCTCCTAGAGTACAGTCAGGTGCTCATTTAGAAGGAATTATTGTTAATGTCAGGTACATGCACATGCATGCACATGTATTCCTTTTGCGTAAATTCATTATAGCATAGTCATTAAGAGCAGGGGCGTAGAGCTGCACTAGTTAGCTTCATATACTGGCTTTGCAATTTATTTTCTGTGTGTCATAAAACTGTTAATTTTGTGCCTCAGTGTCCACTTTTGCCAAATAGGAGAAACTCATAGTTGTAACTGTACCCCAAACACTATATATACTAGAAGCCCATTGCACGAAGTTTCATGCAATAGACCTTCCTTCACCTGGCTGCCGGCACCAGTTTTCCGCCAGCAACGGTTTTCCTCTGGCCACCCGCCGATCGGAGCGCCTCCCGCCAGCACGATCGGCCACCCTGAGAGGAACTCTGGGAGGCGCTCTGATTGGCGGGTGGCCAGAGGAAAACTGCTGCTAGCGGAAAACTGCTGCTGGCAGCCACGCAATCGGCCACCCCGAGTTCCGCCACCAGCGCCTTCCACCTCGGTCCTCCTGCAGTGCCGGCGGTTGGGGCCAGCAGGAGGAACGGGGGGCGGGAATGAGTCCCCGCCCCCCACTCCCCCTGTCAGCCCAATTGGCCACCCCAATTCCCACCCCCAGCCTGTCACCGGCCCAATCGTGGGTGTAGCGGAGTGATGGTTATTTGCATACTTCCCTTTTATTAGGTAGGATATATGATGTGTATATACTATCCTATCTAATAATAGAGTAACATGTAAATTACCATCACTCCGCTACACCCACAATTGGGTGGCGGGAGGCTGGGGGGTGGGACTTGGGGTGGCCTATCTGGCCATTGAGAGGCACAGATCCGCTGCCACTGAGGGGGGCTGCTCTGCTGTTGAGAGGCGCGGCCGCTGAGGGGGCCTGCCGCGGACACCCAGCTGTGCCTCTTAATGGCAGGGTAGCCAGGTGTCCACGGCAGCCCCCCTCAGCAGCCATTGAGAGGCGCAGGGGGTGGGAGTCCCACCCCCTGCGCCCCTCAACAGCAGGGGAGCCCCCCTCAGCGGCTGCGGATCAAAAGGGGGGGAGTTGGGTGCCTGTCTGCTCCAGCACCCGGCCTTTCAGAAGCCTCCGCCACGCCGGAGGCTTCTGAAAGGCCTGGTGCACCAGCGGACAGGCACCCAGCTCCCCCGTGAAAAGCGAAAGCGTATAGGGGACTCTACACGTGCATGATTCAATCATGCACTGAGCCTCTAGTGTGTGTGTGTGTGTGTGTGTGTGTATATATATCTATATATATATATATATATAGATATATATATATACTATATATATATTTATATGTATATATATATATATAGATGTGTATATATATATATGTGTGTGTGTGTGTGTGTGTGTGTGTATGTCAAATACACTGAATGACCAGATTATTATGATCTCTGAACACATAATAATCTGGCCACTCAGTGTACTTCTCTCGAGTACCTCATTTATTTGATATCAAAGATACTATAAATCGTGCATCTGATCAGTTTTCCCCTTTGCACTGGCTGATAGAAAGCTCAGGGCAAATAGGTGGTTGATCTCCAGCAAAAGTCTAGAATACTTTTGGTATCCATTTGAGATACAATTACACTGAGTGGCCAGATTATTATGCGTTCAGACATCATAATAATCTGGCCACTCAGTGTATACCTAGAGCTTTCTAAATGTGTTCTATATGCCTGTGTTTTATTTTTATATTACCCACAATTTCCTCAATTTTCATGTGAAAATCCTATTTAAGTTTTAATGTTTTAGCATGCAGTTTATGTTCCCCCCAAATCCTGCATTTTCCCTAAATCATCTCAATATTTTCATAATAGCACGTTTGCCTCTCTTTTGTAGCCTCATCTTTGACTCAGACAATATTTATATATATTTTATCCTCACCTCAAGTTGTAAAAAGTATAAGCGCTGTGAGTTTAAGCCTCTCTTTTCATCCTTGCTAACACTCTCTGCCCACCGCTTACTCTGACCTCAGATGTAGCCCATGGTTCCCTGTCTTTCAGGCAGATGAGATCTGAAATCACCACAGTTTGGTCCTGTACTGCATGCTCCTTCATTCTTGCTCCAGGTTTTTCTGTTGCCATAACTCTGGTCTACCTGTAAGGACCTACCTAGCACACAAGTATGTGCAACCCAGAGCAGGGAGAATTAATACCTGCTGCACCGCCCTTGACCACTGGGGGCGAGGACTCAAGCATGATTGCCTTTCTTTTTCCTCCCTTAGACAGACAGTTCTGAAATGCACTTCATAGATTCCACTGAAGATCTTGGGGAGATCAATGCCAACATCATTTATTGTATTAGATTTTTTGCCTGCTCTGACTTCACTGCCTCAATACTCATTTCTCAAATGAATTCACTCTATCTAGTCCTTTGTTTCTGACTCTGCTTTCTGGGAAACCCAGGCTAAATTCATCATGAATATATTTCATTCATTATTCTCTTCTTTATAATGCAGTTTGAACCCAATTATTCTTCAATTGAATTGTCTCCATTTATTATATTAAATTTTAACCTTGATTTCTGTTTAAGTTTAATTGACAGCAACTGTCTGTAATTTAGCTTTGTATTTTCTTGGCTTTATTATTTTTACAAACCATTGAAAATTTGAAGAGGTTGATATTTAAGGAACCCTGTCATGCATCTTTTTTTAAAGCCAATACTTCCCTCCCAATGCTTGGCAGACATCCCCCAAGGGATCCCCAGACTGCGAGAGGGCGCAGAGTGGGCTGAGGGACCCCGCCCTCCCCCCCCCCCCCCCCGTGCAAGAATGTTGTGCACCGAGCCTCCAGTAGAAATAATAATGGCTAATATTTATAGAGCAATTTCTAAGTGTGAGGCAGTCTTCTCAACACATTTTGTCAATTATTTCACTACTTTTTACAACCATACCATGAGATAGGTGCTATGATTTATTTCAGCACAAGGATAATAAAATGGACTCCCCAGAGGGGTTAAGTAGCTTCCCAACATCACGTGATCAGTATATGACAAGGCTTCCTCATAGCTGAGGTATATGATGCTTTTGCTATCACTCCACAGCTGATATTCTTAATTACTGTGTTCTGCTGTTGCTCAGTGCTGTAGTGTATTATAACATGGTGGGCAGCTGAGACTGTACATTTTAAACTGAAACAAACATCTAGTGTGAAGTGAGTTGGTTATGGAGTTGTCAAGCTACAAGTCGTAGGCAGAAGACAATAAGAAGAGAGAACAGTTTTGGTTGATGGAGATGCTCCAATGTCAATCACCACTTATAATTCCTGATTACTAAGCATATATAATTACACCTTAGAGTACCACTACCACAACTTCTCTGTTCAGCCTAAGGCATCAAAATAAACATAAATAATTCCAGTTCAATGACACACTTATTTACCATCTGAGATTTAATTGTGGCTAACAGCTATGAAATGCTCACCATGCATCAGATGCACTGCATACATTAACTCATTTAATGCACACAAAAGCTCTGCAAGGTAGACACTACTATCATCCTCATTCTACAAAGACACTGAGGTGGTACAAGGTTAAGTAACTTGCCTGAGACTGCACAAATGCTATATTGCAGACAATGACATTTTTGTTCATTTAGTGCTACTCTAGAACCCATCCTCTGAACTACTACACTGTAGTGGCTTTCCATCTGTGGTGAAAATAAGGCATCATTAACGTAAGTATGGAGGTAGAAGCGGTGATATAATAGCATACCAAAAGCTGCCACCTAGGATTATCTTCCTCATAGCTAAGATATCAGGGAAATATTCACAAAATCAAGAGCTATTTATTTATTTATTTATTTATTTAAAATATATTTTATTGATTTTTTACGGAGAGGAAGGGAAAGGGATAGAGAGCTAGAAACATCAATGAGAGGGAAACATTGATCAGCTGCCTCCTGCACACCCCCTACTGGGGATGTGCCCACAACCAAGGTTCATGCCCTTGACCAGAATTGAACCTGGGACTTTATAGTCCACAGGCCTACGCTCTATCCACTGAGCCAAACCGGTTAGGGTTCAAGAGCTTTTTAGATTGGATGCAACTGAGTGGGGCAAAAACACAAAAACAGATTTCTGGCCCTAGCTGGCTTAGCTTGGTGCTCGGTGGATAGAGCATTGGCCTGCAGACGGAAGGGTCCCAGGTTTGATTTCAGTCAAGTGCAGGTACCTGGGTTGCAGGCTCCTCCCTGGCCCAGGGCCTGGTTGGGGCTTGTGCAAGAGGCAACCAATCTATGTGTCTCTCTCACATTGATGTTTCTCTCTGTCTTTCCCTCTCTCTTCCACTCTCTCTAAAAATCAATGGAAAAATATCCTCGGGTGAGGATTAAAACAAAAAAAAAAACAAATAACAACAACAACAAAAAAAAATAGATTTCTGATAGGAATTTAACAATGTATAATTTTATTTATCTTGTGTTCTTTGGTAATATAGTGAATCAAAGAAAAGTAGCATAACATTAAGACATTTTATTAAACCCATAAATAATGGTATGATGTTAAATAGGCCCTTCAATCCACCAATAGCCCAATAGAAAATTATATAAAAATAGTCTAAAGATATTTCCTCACTTGCAACAGATGAATTGACAGACATGTTGTCAGTCTCTTGTAGAAATAAGAATCATTAATATTGAAGGAAATGTTAGTAGGAGTTAACATATGTGTCTAAAATAGAGGCAGTTATAGTAGAAATTATGATGTGAATGAGCAAGCATAATAATCACTGAAAAGAAAATCAAGGACAAGAAAATGATATTAAACAACCCTATAAGTTTTATTTTGTTTACTAATTCTTTGCTGTTACGTTTATCCTCTTTTATTTGTCTCATTACATAAGTAGTATAAGTTAAAAGCAGAGAACTGAGAGAAACCCATATAGTTATTATTAATATATAAGAATTATATAAAACAAAGGAAGGAAAGATCAGAGGTAAAAGGTACACCCAATAAGCAGATAGAAACAGGGCACAATGGAATCTGTCAGATGATTGAATAAAAGGTCTCAAGAGGAGACCTGATGGCACAGTTTAATCCTCTATCCCTTGGAGAAATAAAACTCCTTAGTGATATTACTAATTATAATCAGATGTTAATGAGGCATAATGACAAAGATAGTAAACAAAGGTGTGTGTCTAATGAACAATTATGATTGATGCTGAGTATAAAAAGGAGGCAATGAGAATGTTATGAAGGGCAGGCAAGAGCTATAGAGAGGCTTTAGTTGTATTATTTTTTAGTTGTTCTTCACCTTTATTGTGCGTGCGAATCACTCAGATGGCTTGTTAAAACACAGATTCTTGGGCACCACCACCAGAGTAAGTAAGTCTGGGTTTGGAGTTGAGAATCTGCATTTATAACAAATGCCTAGGTACTGCCATTGTTGTTGGCACAGAGAAATCTTGAGAACCACTTTTTCTATCTAAACTAGCAAGCATGCTATCTCATTCCATTTCTTTGGAGTGAAGCTGATATATATATATATATATATATATATATATATATATATATATATATATAGAGAGAGAGAGAGAGAGAGAGAGAGAGAGAGAGAGAGAGAGAGAGAGAGAGAGAGAGGGAGAATGAATTTATTTCAGAGAGGAAAGGAAAAGAGAGGGAGAGGGAAATAGAAGCATCAATGATGAGAGAGAATCATTGATCGGCTGCCTCCTGGTGCCTCCTCCTCACGCCCAACACTTGGGATAGAGCCCATAACCTGGGCATATGCCCTAACTGGGAATTAAACCATGACCTTCTGGTTCATAGGTCAAAGCACAACCACTGAACCACGCTAGCCAAGCGAAGCTGATATATTCTTGGGTGGGCAATCCTAAATTGTCTATTCTGATCACTATCACTCCATTATCACCACGGGGAGAACCAGGCTAACAAAGCATGATCTGGAAGCAACAAGGAAATAACAAAAGTGTATGGTAGATGATAAAATGCAAGGCAATATGATGGATCTGTGTAAGGATGGATCCTGAAGTGAAATATGTTTGTTCTCACATAAAAATTACAACATTAAACAAAAGCAACTGTTTATTTTTAATCTAGATTCTTCAAATTTCAACCTCTACACAATAACAAAGGCAAGTCAAGAAATCTGTCAAGACAAGACGAAAGCATCATTTTAGGGAAGAAATGGAAAGATGTTTCTCTTCTGTGATGACTAATTGCCCCATGTCTGGCATGTTTCTGAAGCTGCCACTGCTTGTTAAGATATGTTTCCCCAAAACATATGTAGCTTGTTATGGTTTTATTTGTTTGTTTCTCAAAGCACAACAATCATCTGGCTGAAAATACCTTTGCTTTTGAAATGGGTCTCACTTTTCTTTTGGAGAGAACCAAGTGAGTAGCTGTGATTTAAAATCCATATCATGAAGATTTGTACTGGACAGTATAACTAGTTTGCCGGAAGATGAGTGAGCTTGTGTGTTTATTTGTGTGTTCGGCTAAGGACAAGCCCCAGCCCAAACCTCAAATTATTCACCTGAGGATTCAACTATATCTGAGCATATTTAGAGGTCTGGAAATAGCCTATTTTGAAAGAGGGAGCAAGATACCCTCTGTAAGGAAAGTAAATCTAGGGAAAACAGGTTTTTGGACTCACAGCAATATTCCATTTATTAAAGACAGAAGGTAGTTTTGGAGTCTGCTTTCTGCCCATGTGTGCTCTCTGAGTCCCTGGGAATTCAAATTAAAAAACAAACATGAGCAGTAATATTTCATTGTATATATGTAGCACATCTTTAGCCAATCATCTACCTAGACACTCTGTCTGTTCCCATGTCTTGATCGCTGAGAATAATGCTGCAATGAACATAGGGGTACATACATCTTTGCAAATAAATGTTTTTAAAATTTTCAGGGAGCTAATTAGGAGAGGGGGTGCTGGGTCATGACGTAACTCTACTCAATTTTTTGAGGAGCATTCATACTGTTTTCCATACTATTCAGCCATCAGAGAAGATGAAATACTGCCCTTGGTGACAACATGGATGGATCTTGAGACTATCAGAGATCAGACAAAGACTAGCAGAGTCAGACAGACAAAGTTAAGAACCCTATGATTTGACTATTATGTAGAATATAGAACTGAAAGCCACAAATGAACAGACAAGAAAAACAAATAAAACCTCATAGCCACAGATAACAGTATGGTGGTTATCACAGAGGAGAGTGGGGTAGTAGTAATGGGTAAAGATGGTCAAACATATGGTGACAGAAGATGATTTAACTATGGGTGGTGAGCATACAATGCAATATACAGAAGATGTATCATAGACTTGTACACTTGAAACCTATATTATCTTATTAACCAATGTCACCTGAATAAATTTATTTAAAAAAAACTTGAAAATACTGATTCCTTAAAAATAAAGTCATTAGGCACACTGGACCATGTAAGCTTGGTGCCCATGCAATGGACAGTGCCTTAAGCGGAAGAGAGAGGTCCTTCCCACACCAGCAGGGAATACCGCATGGCAAGGTCAGATGGAGAGCTCCAACAGGCAGCAGGGGATAGCATTGGCATGATCTGTGGCAGCTTGGCACTGAGAAATAATACTGGTTCCAAATAGAAAAAAAAATGCTTCTATTAATATTCTTGTCACAGACAGGAGGTCAAGTGTCTTTGTTTATGTAGTATTCATGAAAGAATAGTCGGTGTTATGTTTTCTACTCAGGCACAGTGGAATACTTACAGGTTTTAAAAACCAGACATACATTTGTTACATGTGTGGGCCTCTATCAAAACATTGATAACACCGTGCTCTGTTTGTTGTCACCACTAGACAGTGAACTCCTTATGGAGAGGGGCCAGGTTTTGCATATCTTTATCATTCAACACCTGACACAGAGGCAGCACCGAAATATCTATTTGTATTCATGGAAATTACACCTTGGCTTTAATGCTCCATTCTGGAATAAATCAAGTGGACTATGTTCCTTTGTTACTGGTCATAGGAAAAAGGAAGGCCATGGAGTATTCTTAGATGTTTGTAATTATTGGTTTCAATTTGCACCTTTCTCCAGCCTGCAGGCTTCATGAAATGAAGAGCTTAGGTTCTGCTTACTACCTACAGAGCCGATGCCCATAACACTGGGTAATCAATATATTTTTATTGGGAAGTTGACATGATTGAAAAGCACAGCTTCTTGACTATTTCGCCAAAGGAAGAGAAGTCATGCACAACAGTGCCATTCACCCTCTTCCAAGAGGCGATGGTGTTAGTCTTGTGTCCTCCTTTAATTCCTCTTTTATTTCAGTTTCTGAGAGAACAATACTCATTTATTTTAGAATTAAAATATATTATCTAGAACACCAAATAAAAATAGTGATCATTGCCCAAGCAGCTTCATTTTATAATATTTGCCATAAGAGAAATGAAATACTGCCCTTTGTGACAACATGGGTGGATCTTGAGACTATCATGCTAAGCAAAATAAGTCAGACAGTGAAAGGATTTGATTGATAGACCACAGAATCATCCACTACCAAATCAATTTTTCTTGATGACTATACTACCCAATGGAGAACATGGCTGTGAAATAAACATTTTATGGGGTTTATTAGGGGATGATTTGTGTGTGTGAAATCTATTAGAATTGTCTTCACACAGGTTTTATTACAGGGCAACATTATGGAGATTTTATTGTGTGAGCCTTGCAGTTAGCTGTTGTTTTATATTTCTGGCAGTGGCATAGTGACTAACTTGGGAATTATACTTAAAAAGCATTTCTTTTTTTTAATATATATTTTTTTATTGATTTCAGAGAGGAAGGGAGAGGCAGAGATAGAAACATCAATGATGAGAGAGAATCATTGATTGGCAGCCTCCTGCACGCCCCCTACTGGGGATTGAGCCCGCTACCAGAGCATGTGCCCTTGACTGGAACTGAACCCTGGACACTCCAGTCTGCAGGCCGACACTCTATCCACTGAGCCAAACAAGCTAGGGCTCTGAAAATGTTATATGTAGACTATGACAAACAACAAAAGTCACATGGGGGCACTTGTTAAAAATTCAGAGTCCTCAGCCCCATTCCAAAGCACCCCACCTGGACCAGGAGCCTCAGTGGTCCAATTTAGCTAGTATTGCTGATTAAATTTATACATTCCAAAGTTGGCTAGTCATGACTCTAATACATAAAATACTCATTAACTTTTTATTTTCACATTCAGCCTGTATACATTTTTTATTATGTCACTTTCATTTTGAAAGACCTAACAGAGTCACAGCTGACTGATAAAGAAGAACTAAAATGTTAAACATTCACTATGATTACAGCCTTATGTTGGATTCTTCCATACAAGCTGTTTTTATTAAAACCTGGGAAAAAACAATATGGCACATTGATATTCCATTATCTACACATGAGAAAACTGAGACTGGAGAGATTAATTCACCATGCCCATGTTGCTCACGGGATTTCAACTCAGATTCTCAATTCCATGTAAGCCCACAACATCCTTTTCATTTCATCTTTCTGGCCATGATACAAAAGTCAAATTAATGCATGAGAAACAACAGCACATTTCATGGGAATTTTAAGGAAGCAAAGATCGGTGAGGCCGAAGAGATGAGAGCTGAATGAGGTCTGTTTAGGAAATGCAGATAGGTGTTAACAGTAAGGCATCTTCATAGTAAAATAAGCGATTGATGGGCTGAATGTATACATGCACAAATAGATAAATAAATGATTGGGGACATCCTACATTCTCCTTCATACTAATCACATACATAGAAATATGAGCTCAGGAGCAGACAAAAATAGCTAGCAACTTTATATTTTGTTGCAAATTTGAAAATAGTCCTTTATGTGACAAAGGTGGTCAGAGATCTATAATAGAAATCCATGAGAATTAGAATGTGTGTTTCTCACTTGACAGCATATCATCAGTGTCAAGAATGATGCTTGGATTATACACTGGAACACAAGGTGGCATTCTAAGTAAGAGAGATGGAATGGGTAATTATAGAGCAATAGGAAGGAGAAAAACCTACATAAATATAATCAGCACAATAGCTAGTTTAAACCAGAGTGTTGCGGGAAGTAGTAGTAACATACCTTATGATTATAAAGCACTTTCACTTCCTTAATCAATTGACTCTCACAAAAATCCTATGGATTACTCCAATTTTGTAGCTGAGAAATGTTACTTAAGTTCGTATGTCCTAGACCATGGTCGGCAAACTGCAGCTCGCGAGCCACATGCAGCTCTTTGGCCCCTTGAGTGTGGCTCTTCCACGAAATACCATGGCCTGGGCGAGTCTATTTTGAAGAAGTGGCGTTAGAAGTTTAAGTTTAAAAAATTTGGCTTTCAAAAGAAATTTCAATCGTTGTACTGTTGATATTTAGCTCTATTGACTAATGAGTTTGCCAACCACTGGCCTAGAAAATTGGCATTTGGCCTTCATCACATCTTGTTTGTCTCCTCTTAGTGATGTCTTTTCACTTAATCTGTGTCTCCCTCATATTTGAATAGAAAATGTACTCAGGCTATGGAGCAAATTAAGAATCAATTTATAAATCAGATGTTTATTGAGTTGCTAAGTGACCAGTCTCTATAAATATACTCAAGATTGGCTTCCTGGATCTCAGTCAAGATCTGACAACCAGCAACAATATTTCAATATCATTGTTTGACCCAAAATGTATTTAAGACAGCAGCACCGGGGACTATAAGAATCAACTGTGTGGAAGACAGCAGGCTTTGGGTGGGAGTATTGGAAGGTACTTTCTTCTCTATTTAAAATTGGCCCTGAATCCTCTTGATCCCCAAAGCCCCTCCTGTACCTGTGTTCCAGTCAATGCTCAACACTCAAAGAATTTTAACTGGGAATCTTCATTCTGACCCTTTGTCAGCTGTTTTCATACCAGCTGTACACATTCTTGTTGGAGTTTGTGCAGGTGGTAGGGCTGCTTCAGACAAATCGCTACAGAGACTTTCCTTGTTGGCCATTTCAGGAAATGTAATAGCGTCGCTTCCTCCTGCAGTAGTGATGCTTCTAATTCAATCAGCCCTTCAGCCATTCTAGGGTGAACAACGTGCAGTGGGTCTACTGGGGTCCAACCAGATATTCAGTCAAAACTAGATGGTGATTGTTTTAGAAATCCTCTGAAAATGTAGGATTGATACAAACTGGATGAAAAAGAGAAAGGATAAAGGACAGTCCAGTTGGGAGCTAACCCATCCATTTGGGGGAGGGAAAGCATTTAAAAGAAATGTCCAATTGTGCGCAAGTCTAATGTGTGGCTACTTTTGGAAGCACAAGGCTATGCCTTTGATATCTTGTTTATTAGACTGTGAGAGCAAGGCAGTTACTTACAGAAGTCCCCACATCTATAACAAATCTACATCTGTTATCATCGTGTATAATAAGAAAAGGGGAGTACTACAAATGCATTATTAAAGGCAAAATTATCTAGCAAATAACCCATTTTTTGACATTTCATGTTTAAATGCCAAACAGGAAAAAAAATAGTTTTCATGTTTGGGGATTTTAAAACAAAGCTTTGCCTGAAAAGCTAGAGTTTGATTGAGTCAATTCTGTCTCTGTATTGCACACAGTTCTCATCCTGGGAGAGAGTTGAGAACAATGTTAAACTTACAGAAAGCTTTCACTTTGCAGTGTTTCTCAGACACGTGTATGCATTCTCTAGAGGCCATATTAGGTCCATTTCCGAAACCCAGTAGGCACAAGGCTTGTCCAGAAGATAAGGTCTGCAAAGTGAATAAGGGTTTCTCCTATGTTAGAGAGTACGGTAGCAGGTGGAAATGTGGTCTAAATTAAAAAGCATTTACATTTTGTTGTTGTTCAGTTACAGTTGACATTATTAGTTTAAGTTTAAAAGGCAGAAGCAGATGTAAGGAAAGACATGATAACGTTGAAAATGGAGGGAGAAGAAGACTGTTGCAATTTAACTTGGATCTGGAGATGGGGAGGAGAGAAGGCAAATATTGTCAAAGCGACTTAATATAACTTCACCTAGTGGCAATATTTCTCTGCCAAAATAGCATACTTAGAAAGGTTTTCAGTGAGATAATATTTGTAAAACATTTGGCCAAGTAAATACGGATTCCGTTTTCTTAAACTCCTATGTCAAGGACCTTTGAAAACATTATCAGTGTACAAACAGTAAAGTTTCTAAATAGTGATGCTTTGCCTCTCTAGACATCCTGCAAGGTCACTAAAGGAAATAAGCAGTTTTTAAAAAGGCAATTATTAAATGTTCGTGTGACTCATACATTTTAAAGACATGGGCCATTGTAAAACAACATTAATATGACTTTTCTGGATGTCTCAGTGCCGAAGCCCTGAGTGCCTCTAGGCTGAGCTGTGCCGCTGGAAGTAAAATGCCTACTTATCACCACCTTTGCTAACATCAATACACAAAGTGATCCGAAAGTAAAACAACTTCAAATAAGGCTCGGGAAATACATGTAGGTAGCGAAAAAATGGGCAGTCAATACAAAAGAATGAAATAACCCAAAGTTAAAAGATCATTTATAAAATACAAAGGGAAAAATAGGAAGACGTGCCATACAGAGCAAAACACAACATGCAGGTTCTTGCAAGAGAGAAAGTAAATTGACAGATGCTACTGTTCGAAATATCAAAGAAAAAAATCTCATTAAATGAAAACAATTATTTTATGTTATTTCCTAAATGGATTTTGGTGTTGTGTATTTGATGCGCACCCTTGGACACATTCTCATTTGTGAAAAACTTAATGCAACTCATTAATTACACTGGACACAAATGAATTGTTACCCCCAGGTGGTACGCCTGGGGAAACAAATATTCTTTTCTTTCTTATTAGATTTCATTTCTGTATTTGAGTTATTATGGAGCTTTAATGTAGCTATTTTAGTTTCACTTTAATGTAATATTTTAATTACTCACGAGCATAGAGAACATCTTTTGTATATGTGGAGCAATAACCCGATGGATAGCTTTCAATGACTTTACCTTTTGGTACTGCTATCTATATATATATATATATATATATATATATATATATATATATATATAAAAGCCTAAGCAACTGCTAAGACCAGCCAGCCAGCCAGTAGCTGTGACACACACTGACCACCAGGGGGCAGACGCTCAATGCAGGAGCTGTCCCCTGGTGGTCAGTGCGCTCCCACAGCCAACCTCCCATGGTCCCTCCCCCTGGCTGGCCACCCTGATTGATCGGCCCCTATCAGGACTGGGTGAGATGGCCCTCATCACCAGGCAGGTTGAGGGACCCCACCTGTGCATGAATTTGTGCACCAGGCCTCTAGTATAACAATATTGCTTGATTATGAAGATGAGTGGTTAGATCGCAGACAATTTTTTTTTTTTGTATCAGTGGGGGTCCTGTAGGGGAACTAAGAGAAAGAGGAAACTTGGCTGGGACAGGGTTTAGAAACTGTTTAAATTTGGATAATTCCTTATCCAAAGTGATATTTAAGGAAGCTTCTGAATTTATAAACTACTAAATTAATATTGTGGTATTTTTTTTAAACAGGTAAATGTAATCTCAATAGCCTCTTATGTCATGTATTGGAAACAATTAAGCTAGATTTAAAATTGGACCTGTAAAATTGTTTTTAAATTTGTTTTTATTGATTTTAGAGAGAGAAGAAAGGAGAGGGAGAGAGAGAGAAACATTGATGTGAGAAAGAAACATGAATCACCTGCCTCCTGCACATCCCTGGATGGAGCCTGAGACCTGGGCATGTGCCCTGACCAAGAATTGAACCAGTAACCTTTCGGTGCATGGGATGAAACGCAATCAACTGAGCCACACTGGCGAGGGCTGACCTGTAAAATTTAGTATCCAAATTAACTTGCTGACTAATATGTCAAGCTTGAAAACAAATACAAAAGGTTTATTTGAAAAATGAAGTATGAAGTTCAGAGGATAAATGTGAATAGACTATTTACAATTAGGTTATGCTTCAAACTAAAAAAGACTATATACTTATTGGATTTTCATGATTTGACATTGCATATATACACTATATTTCAGCATGGATCACACTTCAAATGTGTTTTCTTATTGTAAAGCCATGTGCCTGGTAGAATTTCCATGTGATTGGTTAGGCAATCTGGTCACTATGTTTCTACCACTTGTAAATTCACCTTGTGATAATTTAAGACAGCTAATTACTAAAATGAGAAGCATATCAATTACATTCCCAATATATTCTGAGACGAGTACTCCAGGTAATTTGCTTCCTATATATTTTACTCTCTAAATTGTGGTAAATTCTAACATTTTAAATCTTTCTGAGAGTTAAAGGTGGAGTATACTTGAGGCTCTTTTAGACATTCCTACCACATAAATTAATAGTTTAAATGTTTCAGTCTTTCTCTATGTGTCAAATAAACTCAAATTTAATGCAAGAAAATTTCATTAGACATGGCTTAAAAAGAAAATAAAAAGGACAGGGTAGGGACTTTTCAAAATCGGGAACTTTGTTAATAAATTAAGGAAATGAAAGGCTATTCAGAATTTCAGAAAATTCGTTTTAAAAGTATTTCTGACAAGTTTAAATGTCTTTATGTCACAAAGCTCAATCATTAAAGATTCCATCTAAGATAACGCCATTTAACTATTTTAGAAAATCATGGGTGTGCACAGAGATATTTAAAAGTACCCCCTTCTTTTGCTTTGAGATTTGCTTTCACAATAAATAGCATCCTGTCGAGCAGCAATAAAGCAAATACAAAAGGCAAAGAGACCATTTCTGTGCAGCACTTCAAGGCAGTATGGAAAGTCATGGGGTCATCATATAAATAATGGCTTCAGGGACTTGATCCTTGGAGTTTCATAAAAATAAATTGCTTCTCAATAGTTAGTGCTGATGCATTCATTAAGAGAACAAATTATAGACACAAGACTTGAGTTCAGTATCACACACAAAAATTTTTTATGGTACCTGGTATAAATGGCGAATGTTTAACTACCTGACTTGATTTAGAAAAATCTGTGAAAGAGTCTCGAGGAAAAAGTTATTATATTTATGGTTCTTAGGTGGTGTTTTTGAAGCATAAAAGTGGTCAATTTCCTATTTTTCACCTTCCCAGAGTGCACTGACAATACCTGTACAATTTCAAGCAGGTTGACTTCAGGGGAAAATAATGCTCTGACACATCATGATTAGATCCAAGGTGAAAGTAATATTTATAAAGGACATAGATGCTAAAATGACCCATGCCTAATATTTAAGCACAAAGACAACGTATTGATAAAATACGGTTTACTATGTTCTTTACAAGATGCCTTTTATGTTTAGGAAAAGCAGTAACTAGAATGTTACACATAATAATTGTGTTTTAAGGTGGTAGTAGAGCTCCAAATAACTTGAGACCTTTTATTCTCATCCTTAAAGAGTGGTTCTGGTGGTGGTGGTGGGAAGGGATACTGAAAATTGTCAATCAGTTACGAGCTTAACAGAAGGAGACCTTCATGCTTTTCCTAGTGATAGACGGCAAATTTTATCACTTATCAGCACTCTGGAGTAAGGCAAAAATTCCCATAATGGGCTATCAGTAACTCAACTGACCTCGCTAGGGTATTAGAAGAAAATTTTATCACACTTTAAAGGATGGCAGAGTGCTGTGTATTCTGAACTTAGATATTAAGAAGAGGTAAAAGCATCTACAGTACCCTCTTTAATCTGACAATATTTTAAAAACTAGAAAATACGTTTACTACTTTTCCATAAAGATCCAGCCAGACACTCAGAGAGCTTTGGTTTTCACCTGATGCTATTATCAGCCTTCAATGAATTAAGTATTGAGCCTGAATCCTCAGTGTTTAGTCCCTAGTTGTAACTAAGAAATCTATAATCACTCTCCCCGGGCATTGCCATCATCCTCTTCTTGGACTGCCTTGCTGTCCTTATAACCAATTCTGTGTGGTTGGGGAAGAAAAGCAAGAGGAAAAGTGAAATGGGAGAAAATAGGGCATGATAAACTTTATCTATCTTGTTGCCTTTTTAGAGACATCACGGATCAATCCCTGGGGACACACACGAGTTGAAAATTTCACTTCAAAGTACTGAATAAATGTTATCTCATTATTTTGTCCCTCACATTTGAAGGGATTTGGTATACAAGATGACATGTGAAAATAAATTGAATTCAAGTCATCATTCGAGCTATGCTGCTGATTTTCCTGGTAAGAAAATTGATGTTTAAGACCATGATTAGAATGTTTTCCATCTTGGCCTATGATCATTTCATTTCCCTTTACAAAATGGAATAGAGTCTTTGTATATACTGTCAAGTTCTTTACATTTCTGAAACTTTCCTCTGAAGCTTTTAAGTTCATTACATTAGATTAATTAGAGGGTATGGTATGGTATGACCTAGCTCTATAGACTTTATCTACTTCATGTAGTCCCATTTGTTTAGTTTTCATTTCAAGTTTAAAACAATGCGATTGCACTTCCTTCTTTTGATCATGCTATACACCTTCTGGCTTGGGTTGCAAAACGTGCAAGAGTTTTAATCTCAGGGAGAAGAGTATGAATGAGGGCTGAAAAAGAGAGTGGCGGAAATGATTAGAGTGAAAGTACTAATCACACTTTAGGAGTGACTACCATCAGAGGAAGAGGAAGTTCCCAATATTCTCAACATTCTCAATGCAAATAGAAACTTTCTGTATTTTAACCTCTGAGTGAGAAAACCATGGTAACTATTACAAATGACAAAATAGAGGCAGAACAAGTACCAAGAAAAGTCCATTTATTTTTCTTGGTGTCATTCTGAGCTTTGTTTTATATGACATCTTATCTAATAAAAGAGTAATATGCAAATTGACCATCACACCAAGACACAAAATGGCCTCTCCCATGTGGTCAAAGATGGCTGCCCTCATGTGGACACAAGATGGCCGCCACAAGATGGCCTGCAGGGGAGGGCAGTTGTGGGCAGTTAGGGGAGACTAGGCCAGCAGAGGAGGGCAGTTGGGGGTGACCAGGCTGGCAGAGGAGGGCAGTTGGGGGAGACCTGGCCAGCAAGGGAGGGCATTTGGGGGGGACCCAGGCCTGCAGGGGAGGGCAGTTAGGGGGGACCCAGGCCTGCAGGGGAGAGCAGTTGTGGGCAATGAGGCAAGTAGGGAGGGCAGTTAGGGATGACGAGGCCGGCAGAGGAAGGCAGTTGGGAGAGACCAGGTTAGCAGGGGAGGGCAGTTGGGGGGGGACCAGGACTGCAGGGGAAGGCAGTTGGGGGGGCAGGCCTGCAGGGGAGAGCAGTTGGGGGGGACCAGGTCTGCAATGGAGGACAGTTGGGGGGGAACCAGGCCTGCAGGGGAGTGCAGTTGGGGGAGATCAGGAGAGCAGTGAGGGCAGTTAGGGGTGACCAGGCCAGCAAGGGAGGGCAGTTGGGGGAGACCAGGTCAGCGGGGAAGGGCAGTTGGGAGGGACCAGGACTGCAGGGGAGAGCAGTTGGGAGGGCCGGCCTGCAGAGGAGAGCAGTTAGGGGGAACCAGGTCTGCAGGGGAGAACAGTTGGGGAGGACCAGGCCTGCAGGGCAGGGCAGTTGGGAGCCAGCAGTCCACTGGGATCAGGCCTAAACGGGTGGTCAGACATCCCTCAAGGGATCCCAGATTGGAGAGGGTGCAGGTTGGGCTGAGGGACACCCCAGCCCCGTGCACGAATTTCATGCACCGGGCCTCCAGTGGTTTAATAGTTTTATAGCTCCTATGCACAAAATGTCTACATTTCAAGTAGATAGCTCAAGACTACACATATGCAACAATGAAAACAAAAGTGTGTGACAGCAATAATTATAACATACTAAGTATATCTTAAGCGTGTCAAGCCAACTCAGTGTGCTAATGCCGGAACTGAGATGCCCGATAGTGTGTTTGAGGTTCAACTGTAGAAGCCTCCAGGAAGGATCAATGTCTGTGAGGTAGGAGGTAATGCAATCAACTCCTTCTCCCTCCACCCAGGGATGTCTGTTTAGGATGGAGTAAGAGTCTAAATAACAACTAGAGACAGTAAACAAGAGATCAGGCAAGGACTAATCTTTTTACCAGGATTGCAATTAAATAGATTGATGTTTATAGGAGTATTCCAATTCATTCAATAAACTAAGTCAAAATAAAATATTAAAATTCATGGAAATTGGGAGGGATTAAATGGGCGAGTATATAATAGGGACCCTATTCTGGAATATTATATGTGGACTTGAAAAAGCAAGATTACATCAATGTTCACAGCCGATGCAGCCATAGTGTGTGTGTGTGTGTGTGTGTGTGTGTGTGTGTGTGTGTGTGTTTCATGCCCTAGCCTAAATCCAATGTACTCAACTACCTGAGTAAGGCTGATTTCTCTGAGTGGAATTTCTTCAGTAAGTACAGCTCCTCACAAATAAGAGACTTATGAATAGATAGATGCTATTTAAAAAAATTCAGTTCATTAGATGATCTGACTTTGGGTAATAGGCACACACTGCAATAAATAGATCATGTATCATAGAAATGTACACTTAAAACCTATATAGTCTTTACATTAACCAGTGTTATCCCCAATAAATAATAAAATAAAAACCAATTAAAAGTGTTCAGTTAATTAGGAATACAACTATTTACCAGAAATTCATCACTCAGGAGTCTGTGATTTCCCACTATATTTCATGATGTTTGCATACAGATGGCCATTGGCCAAAGTTAATCAATTGAACCACTTTATTCAGACTTCACAACTCTTTAAACAGTTGCAATATTTCCCATTTTTTAAAATCAGACTGTTGACATATAAATACTATATGGATGTCAGGCCCTTTCTAAGAAATTGGTTATGGAGTACTCACATCGCTACATAATAAGAATCAACATCATTAAAGTTTATGCTCACTGGTTGATCATAAGCTCTATCATTCTTACACCTAATCTGTTTTACACATTTGTGCTAAATTACCTATCAGCCACTTGGACCTTTAGATTTTTAACTCCAAGCTTACCCATTTCTGCCTTCCAATCCTTAAAAAATATTACTTGGCTTGCCTGGCCAGCGTGGCTCAGTAGTTGAGCATTCACCCATGAACTAGAAGGTCACAGTTTGATTCCCAGTCAGGGCGCATGCCCAGGTTTCAGGCTCAATCCCCAGTGTGGAGTGTGCAGGAGGCAGCTGATCAATGATTCTCTTATCAATGTTTCTACCTCTCTCTCTCCCTCTCCATTCCTCCCTCTGAAATCAATAAAAAATATATTTTTAAAAATATTGCTTGGCTTTATTAAAGTGGAAATACCTTCTTCTTTCTATTTAGTTCTTCAAATGATAACACACATCTACTAGGGAAAGACTCCCTGTGGAAACTCAGACCACATGTGCACAGTCAAAAGTGGTGTGAGAATTGTGTCATTTAATTGCTTGGGTTGGAGTTTCAGCTCCATAACACGCACCCCTGTGACATTGGCAAGTTTGTTAATGACAGTAAGACTCAATTGCTTCATCTATAAAATGGGGGAAATTAGTATTATAGTATGATATCCTGTAATACATATACATGTGTGTATGTACATGCATGCATATATATGTATAGTATTTTCTAATATGGTATAATAATAATGCAATAGTATAGATTATAATATGGTTTTGCATATTATTACCATGACTATGGTAATAATGAAAATATGATCTAAGATGTACCTAACACTTTTCCATAAGCCCAGTGCTACTCAACGTGCTGTGTGTCTGCATTTTATCCACTCATGACAGCAACCTGGTGAGTTTGGTATCATTATCGCTGTTACCTGCATTTACTAGATATGAAGATTTAAAGCCACAGCTCTGATTCCAGAAGATATATGAATGCTTACCAGGAATTTAACAAGGCTCCTGGCACATGGTAAATGCTAACTTTCTAAGGAAGAAAGCCTGGATGGTTTGATTTCTTTTACAACCAGTTAATTATGTTAAGCATCTGAATAATGCCAAAACACCTATTTGAGGTCCCTAGAAGACAAGTCCCTGGAAGAAATGTTTAATAGCAGCTGCCCACATTTACACTACTGGGAGAAATGAAGCACATCATACTGGACCTATATCAGTGTCAAGTTTAGGAAGCCCAGTTAATTAGGAGAGTTATTAAATTGCTTAGTCAACTAAATGTTATTGAGTGTGTATAAGCTACTGTGATATTTATTTCCATATTAATCGAGATTGTAGCTATGTCGATATGACAAATCTAAAGCCAATTAATTAAAAAAAACTCCACAGAAACAATAGGATGGGCCTGGGAGGGATCAATAAAACAGTGGTCTGAAAAATGTTCATTTTTAGAACTAACAACATCCAGGGATTCTAGCCTTTATCACCCTAAAGGGCAGGCAGTCAGCCCACCTTGGTCACATGGAACACAATTGGCACCTGGCTCAAGTAGAATGGCATTTATGGGGACACACAAGAAGTGCTTTGCAACCCAACAGAGATGTTTTCTTAGAAATTAAGTCACATACAAAGTTTTGACTTGGATAAAAGCCAGAATTGCCACTAATTAATTGATTTTCTATATGAAAACATCTCTTCCAAGAGCCCTTCATCTCCTGAAAATGCTGGTTTACACACTAGTTAAATCTTTGATAAAAACACTTGTTTGAGTGTGTACATATGAATACAATGTGAAAAACCCTATATTGTAACTTATTAAGCTAATTATAATAACAATGATAATGCTAAAGACGCAATACTTATTTGTGAAAAGAGTCAAAAGACACTTTTCTTTCTCCCCAAAGAAATATATGTTCTTTCTACTACCTTACTCTTTTTGACATAATTTTATGACCTTACCTTATTGCCCATGTCAATGGGCTATGCATATCTCTATATGTAAAAGGCTAAGTGACCGACCGTACTTCCATCCAACCAAGAGACCAGCCAGTACATATGATGCACACTGGCAATTTAAAAATGGCTCTAACCAGTTTGGCTCAGTGGATAGAGCATCAGCCTGCGGACTAAGGGGTCCCAGGTTCAATTCTGGTCAAGAGCATGTACCTTGGTTGTGGGCACATCCCCAGTAGGGGGCGTGCAGGAGACAGCTGATCGATGTTTCTCTTTCATCGATGTTTCTAACTCTTTATCCCTCTCCCTCCCTCTCTGTAAAAAAATCAATAAAATATATTTTAAAAATAAAAAAATAAAAATGAACATTGATTCTCACATGCACAATACATATAAAGCTCTCGGAATGGATATTATTGAAATCCCCGGTGAAATGATTTATAACAGATTATTGAAACTACCTTTGGAAATAGTATATCTATAGATAATATAAAAAATATATCTAAACATGTGATTCTTTGTCCTAAAAATGAGCATGTTCATAAATTAAATGAAGAAATTTTGGATATACTCAATGGAGATGTTCACACCTATTTGAGTGATGATTCCATCAATTCAGCAGATGATGCCGAAAAGGAAAATTTTCCCATCAAATTTCTTAATAGTATTATTCCTTCGGGAATGTCATCTCATAAATTAAAATTGAAAGTAGGTACAATCATCATGCTACTGAGAAATCTTAATAGTAAATGGGATCTTTGTAATGGTACTAGATTTATTATCAAAAGCTTGTGACTCAACATAATCGAAGCTAAAGTATTAACAGGATCTGCAGAAGGAGAGGTTGTTCTGATTCCAAGAATTGATTTGTCCCCATCTGACACTGGCCTACCATTTAAATTAATTCGAAGACAGTTTCCCATGATGCCAGCATTTGTGATGACTATTAATAAATCACAAAGACAAACTCTAGACAGAGTAGGAATGTTCCTACCTGAACATTTATTTTCGGACCTGCTCAGTTAAATGTTGCTTTCGTTTGAGTTCGAAGAGCGTGTGACATTAAAGTTAAAGTTATAAATACTTCATCACAAGGGAAATTAGTCAAGCACTTTGAAAATGTTTTTACTCTTAATGTGGAATACAGGGAGATATTAGAATAAGTTTAATCAATTTATCAGTCATTGTTTTTATCAATGTTGTTTTTATATCATGTTGTTGTTTTTTTTGTTGTTTTTATATCATGTCTTTGTTGTTATATCATGTTATTATTTATTAATCAATTTACATATTATTTTCATATACATTTTACTAATTTTCTTTCATCTCTTATACTTCTATTATAAAGGGAGAATAGTGATATTAAAATATTTCTAATTAATTTTCTTTCAATGTGCACAAATCTGTGCACTGGGCCACGTGTTTAAAAATAAACGTTGACTCGTGCATGCGCGATACATATAAAGCTCTTGCTGGTGCCAATTGCACGCATGTTTTAATTTTATAATACTATATTATATATACTATTTTGATATGTAATTTTTTGCAGTAACGTAATTATGGCATGAATCATTCTTCTAATTAATTTCTTTGTAATGTGCACAAATCCATGCACCGGGCAACTAGTATATAAGAAGCAAGTAGACAAGGCAAGATCACATGCTCTCACACTCACACACACTTTCATAAGAATAATTATAAAATTTGGAGCACATATTAAGTTATAGGTATCATAATTAAGTGCACACATTTAAAATGTGATATTCATTTAAACCATCCTATGGGATATACATTATCAGCTCCATTTTATGGATACATAAACTGAGATCTAAATAAGTTAAATAACACCCCCCCTTAGACCGTGTTACATGGCACAACTGAGATCTAAATGCTTAAAGACTGACACTGACCAGGGCTTCTCACACTGTTATAAAGCTTTCATTATATTATTTGTATCGCAAAAACCATGTTTAGGTGGTTGCTGAGAAGTCCAGCATAGTTAAGTAACTTGTTCATTAGAAGCAGACTAAATAAAGCCCATTCTCATTTCTCAATACCACATTTCATTGAACTATAGACAACTTCCAAACAGACCCATGACACCATTCAACATCCACCATAGACAGTATGTTTGATAACTCTCAGATAAACAGACTATTGAGAGCAGAAAATACACTCTACACGAGAAGCTGAAGGCACAGGATGACATACTGGTGGACCCTCAAGACATTGGAAGAGCTTGTGTATTCTAAAGGATGGTGTACAGTATGCCCTGTAGTAAACCCTGAACACATGAAAACTGTGCTGCTGGATGAAAAACAAGACCTGTGCTAAAGCCAATGATAATTGAAGGCTGCCCCATGATGCTTTGTCTTGAGAAATGTTTTGCACTATTTGGCAAGGCATTGGGCATTTTATCTTCATCATTTTATTTTTTAATATATTTTATTGTTGATAGTATTAGAGATATCTCCCAATCCCTCCTCCACTATCCCCCTCCTCCCAGCCTCTACCCATGCCCCCCCCTCAGGTCTTCTCCACCCTATTGCCTGTGTCCATGCATCCATGGGCTATGCATATCCTATATAATGAAAGCCTAATATGCAAATCGACCAAATGGCGGAACGAATGGCGGAACGACTGGTCGCTATGATGTGCACTGACCACCAGAGGGCAGACACCCAACGCAGGAGCTGCCCCCAGCCCGCAGGCCGGCCAAGGAGGGTGCCAGCGGGGGGCCCCCCAATTGCCCCACCGGTCACCCCACAGATCGGCCCTGATCACCAGCCAGGCCTAGGGACCCCACCCATACACAAATTTCATGCACCGCTCCTCTAGTAAGTATATAAGTTCTTTAGTTCATCTCTTCTCATCCCCTATCCCCACATTGAGGTATGTCAGTCTGTTCCTGACTCTTAGATGGTTAACATCCAAGTGTGCTTGAAAACTGCCCCTTGTGTATTAAGGCACAGTTCTGGAATGAAGCCCAAATAAAACCAAAATCCTAGGTAGAACTGCCACTAAATATGGTACTCATGGCCCAAGATGAACATTTTTAAACAAGGTGGTTGTTTTATGAGCATCCTTCATTATTTTTAGGTGCTCAATTTGTGAAATGTCAGGTGCCTTTGAATACTTTCACTCAAAAGGGATGCTGGTCAGCCCTCTCCCATGATGGAGTTATAGACAATATTAGTCCTTCTGAAATACAGCTTTCTACATCCGTCCTGATTGAATTCCATCACCATTAAATAAAACTATTCCTTTAAAATACCAAGAGCCATTTAAAAATACAATTTACCTATAGCTTTTCTATTACAACCCAAACAACATTTCTTTGACTGCAAAATCATACATGAAATAATGGATCAAATCTAACTATTTTTGTTTGTTTTTGCTTGTTTTCAAAATTTAAATCATAGTGTGTAACTTAATTCTGTGATTCTGGGAAACATGATGATCTGATGCTATTCATTTGCTCTTAAATAAAACCACACTGATGAATATGTATTGGGAATTAGTTATTTTCCAACTTTATGCAGCTCTTGTAGAATCCAATTGCTAACAATTAAACCAGAAATACTTACTGACAAGAAAAGTTTAAAGAAATAGAGCAAATTCTACAGAAACTGGCAGGGAGGGCCTTAGAGGTCAGCTGAGAAGTAGATGATCAGATACGGTGTTTAATATGTGGAGGCAAAGGAAATACAATACCCTGATGAGGCACATGCTATCTGAGTTGAACAACACACCCTAACTGGAGGCCCCCTCTGACCAGACACCAGCCTAGGAACCAGAATTACAAAAGTGAATGCCATACCCACTGCCTGGGAGAAGCTTTTAATTGGGGTCTTTTGTATTGCATTTGTTCCTATTAGTAAGGATATGCAAAATTCACCTTTATGTACCCTTTCTATCATTTGATGGAGAAAGAAAACTTGGCACCTGATTCTGCGCTGTCTGACTTCCAACTGGAGTTCCTTCTAGCTTTCTAAATGACTTGGCGCTGAGCAAGGCTCTTCTGCCCAAAAGTGAAGGACTCAGTATGGGAAACAAGGCACATCAGCACAATCCAGGATGAACCTTGAAATCACTTTGATTCCAATAAAGTGAGTCACCTGTACCGGGAGGAAATTACTCATTACAAAAGATAATACACATGATTATGGGGGAAATAGTGAAAGGACTCTATGTAGCTTCAGTAGCAAAATTTTCATTGTAGATGTCATTTTCTGGAAGATGACCTATATAAATCAATACATTTAAGAATAAATTATATTAACAGGAGCCTTGAAAAAATACGAATGAATTTATAGATTAGATATATTGACATTTATATTTTTTCAAAACTCTTATTAATATTATTATTCCTAAAATAGTTAAATTCATATAGGACATACATATTAGAATATATTCATGTACATATATATATTTATATATTTTATTATAATATGCATGTCCCTTAATATAGTTAGATTGATTGGTTGCCTCTCACATGTACCCCAACTGGGGATGGAACCTGAAACCTGGGCATGTGCCCCAACCTATAATCAAACCTTTGACCTTTCAGTACATGGGACAATGCTCAACCAACTGAGCCATGTTGGCAGGGCTGTGAAAATTTTTATATACCTCTCTCAGCACTTGATAAAACAAACATACATACAAACATGTTATTAATTAATTGATCATATCAAAGTTGGTCTTATTGATATATACCCACAACAATTGGCAACAGTGATCGAATCAGTCATTTCAAGCACACAGACAACATTTCTAAATAGCGTCCATATGCTGAGCCATAAACCAAGGTTCAACGAATTCCAAAGACCTGACACCGTACACAGTAATGTTCTCTGGTCATAGTGGAATTAAGCTATAAATAAACAGCAGAAAGACTCTAGTAAAGCCCCATATGTTTGGGAATTAAATACACATTTAAGGATTGCTTTGATTTTCCCTGGAGAGCTCATAGTCTCAGCTGGCCTAATCATTACTTTAACATATTTTAATAGGTTGGAAGAGTAAACCAGATAATCAGTGTAGAGAAGACAAAGAATGGCATAATGGCCAATAGTATGTGTTAGATTTAATTAAACACACACACACACACACAAACTTTAACCACTAAACCAAAAACGTAGTTAATGTAGGTAACCTGTTTTAGCATCAGTATATTTCAAAGAAAAATGAAGATAATGACTTATTTTTTCACAAAGTTATCACAAAAATCAAACTGGATATGCTTATTAAAGAAAAGAGTTTCTGGCACGTATGAACTACTTTATAGAGTAAGCTCTTATTAATATTATTATTTTTATATTATCATCATTGCCATTAATTTGTCTTTGGGGGGGGGGGTGATATGGTCATGCTTCTGTTAAACATCACAATCAAATGGCTAAAGCCTCCATCTTACCTGTCACCAAAGAAATCTCTGCTTCACGGATGATACCTTTGCCTTTCTTTTAATAATTCAAGAATCTCTTAAGGAGTTTCCTTTTTCCAAAGGGTCAGTTTGTTTGCTACTGTCTTGTCCTTGGATCTTTTTCTCATCAATTTGATTCTTTATGATGCAAGAGATGATAAATCCCCTATAGTCCTTTGATATTATGTTAAGGATATTCCAGGTCAAAAATATCGTATCTATTTGTTTACTTCCTGAGGGCTTTCACAAATGCCCTGTCAATGCAAATTCTGTTGTTTGTTGACTTGGTACAAGGTCCCTTGATTACCTGTTGAAGGAGTTGACCTAGTGGTTCCATTTCTTTCAACCCAGAAGTTACCTTCCTACCTTTCCCTGACACTAAGCTATGGCTCATGTTGCTATCTTTTAAACCAACATAGATGTGATTAATATCGTGGGCTTCTCATCCAAAATATTATGAGGATGCTTATGTAGTTTTCTGAACTTCTCACCAAGTTAAAAAAAAATCAACCATTCTTGTTGAAAAGATACATATGGTCAGGCCCCTGAATCAGAATCTTTAGATACCTAGAAATCCATAATTACAATATAAGCCTGTACTTCAGAAAACTTCAATCACTTCCTAGTAAGATTACCTGTTTCTGACATATTCCCCTCTCTACCCATTAACTAAACTCATGTAAGAGCTATCACTCCACGGATCTATGTATGTACTCCACTCACCTACTTAACAAAGTTGTATCTGCCTGATGCTTCAACCAAATAAAGTCCAGATTTCTTAGTGTGGCAAATTTTTTGGCAATATCTTAACTCCTATGACCTCCTTCCAAAACCTCTTCATTCTATCTTCCAGAAACATCCATTCATATTCAAATAAGTCACACTTTTACATATCAATTTATTGAAATGTAGTTTTTTGCCATTTAAAATATCCTTCCTTCCTCTATTTGCTTAACTAATTCTGATTTATCTATCATGACCTCCCTCAAATGTCATTTTTTTTTCCAGTGCAACTTTCTTTGTCTTATTCTTTATGCTCTCACTAAAACAGAATCATGAGCCACAACATTTTTATACTGACCTGCCATTAGATATGGGTAGATAATTCCTGGTTGACAATCTAAGCCATGTAGCCTATGTGAATAAAATCCTATTAAAGTATGTTTGTCTGCCCTCCTGAGATTTGATGGGCATAAATCATCAATGCTCTTATTGGAGGCTCCAGGATGAGATGGTTTGGGTGATGGCTGTTCCCCTGGGTTATGAATTCAAACTCAGAAAACATTGGCTAACTCAATCTCCAGGCAGTGTTCATATAAAAGAAGGTATTCATCCCCAAAGCAAGAGCCTTCAAATGATCTCCTGGTTTATGTCTCCAGGGAAATTGTGTCAGATGATTAAAGACATGGGGAAAATATAATGAACTGAATAAATGTGCAAAAATAAAGCACCGTGGAAGACTGAGTGCTATGTGTCTGCCCTGCTTGCCAGTCTGATAATGAAGTTGAACATAATTGGGAGGAAGGTATGTATTCCTCACTTACACTTGGCAACTAGAGAAGATT
Source organism: Eptesicus fuscus (assembly GCF_027574615.1). Classification (NCBI taxonomy): domain Eukaryota; kingdom Metazoa; phylum Chordata; class Mammalia; order Chiroptera; family Vespertilionidae; genus Eptesicus; species Eptesicus fuscus. The sequence goes on along the minus strand of NC_072492.1, from coordinate 23,779,315 downwards.
GCTCACAGCAATGTCTAAATAGGAACCGTTGAGAAGGAATGTCAGCAGCAGAAGTTGCTGCATAAGGACTGATACCAAACAATACAAGGAGCAGAGGGCATGTGGCCAGGAAGCTCTGAAACTGGAAAATCATCACATAAACTAGAAAGAAGTGTCATTTATGATTCACAGGGAATTATGTGAGCTACTTCTTAAATAAGGATAAGTGATCTTGTGGTGGGTCATGGACATGGTAACTATATAACTCAGTCTTCACTGTCATCCCAACTTCCATCTGGCTTAGCAGTTGCCCTGGATTTTTCCTTTTTAATTGCTTAATTATTATTATTATTTGCCTTAAAATAAGCTGAGTTGTAACTGATGAGAGCCCTCGTGGAACTATTAGTTTGTGCTTTGGTCTTATATGTTATCATGTGAAATACATGTACAATAAAACCAGCTTTTTATTTAACATGTGGTTATATGTGAAAGTTTATCAGCAATAAGTTTACCATATAGAAGGTAACGGACATCTTTTTACAGACAGTGTGCAAGGCACCCTTCAGTACAGCCACTGTGCTGGGAAACACATGGCTACGAACAGCTAACTCATGCCCATGTGGATGGTGGTGAAAGGGGTATTTGATGCTGCTGCTCCTACCCGCCACTTGTTCACCAACACATTCCTCCAAAGTTCAGGCCCTGGTGGCCTGAAATGTGGGGAGTGATCAGAGCATCACTCAACAGAGTTAGTCAGAAACATGAGAAAAATAGATGCCAGGAAAGAGAGAGACTGAGCAGACCAGCTATAAGACATTTTAGTTAGCAAACAATTTTGCTGGGTAGATTTAGCATGCCTCACATAAATCGATGACACTACAATATAAATCTACCACATTGTATTCATATTTTAGTTTAGAATTTTCAATTGTGTAATAAATTCAAAAGAATAGGCTAGGAAATTAGAGTCTATGTTTAATGAAAAAGTAAGTGCTGAATTTTTATCTTAACAATGAGGAACTCACAATAAGCAACAAAATATCTGTTAGTATTTAGCATCTTCTATGAGACTCCCAGGGATATCAATCATAGGACATGAAAAGCAGAAAAGACAAATCTGCTGAAGAAACCTGGCACATACTTCAGATGTCCTTAGTTACTAAAAATGACTGTTTTAGAAGACAATGATGTAACATTTGTAGTGGCTAAGAATATTTTACATATTTCCCTCTGAAGCATGACTTTACATTTAGATTAAATAACTGTCTTTAATTAATTTCACTCATTTACTTTTTCTTAAACAGTAAATGATGCCAATTTTTATCAACAGAGATGCCTCCAATAGAAAATAAGTTAAATCCAAAATGCTTCAGTATTTTAATTCCATTCAATTTTTCACCCAAAATATACTTTTAGAATGTTTATTTTATTAAAGCTAGAGTATGAGAAATTACTGTGAATGATCTGGTAGAAATCTGTTAAATTGTTCAACATTAAAGATAAAACCTTATTATTTGCAGTGACAATATGAATGCATATTTTAGTATAGCATAGTATCATGGCAAAAAAAAAAAAAAAAAAGCTCTTTTAAAATTAAATATATTCTTGGAATAGGTTGTTGTGTATACTTAATTTAATAATATGTTGTCCAAATAAACAGAAATTATTCTGGTTGAAATAGAATTATAATCTATGGTTATTAAAATTGCAAATGCATATCCACACTTAAATAAGCACACACAGAGATAGAATAGTTGAACTATACAATTTTTGCACTGAAATGATATTGACTAAAACAAACCAAAAGAATCCTAAGCATGACAGATATGAACATGCACTTTTTCTCACATAATTTATTAGATTATTAAAATATGTTAGCCTGACCCCATGAATAACTACTTTTTAATTCAAATGGTCTTAGATGTTTTTGTAAATTAAATTTCTAAGTTTTGGTGGTATTTGGCTCAAAATCAGTAAAAGTTTTTCAAAAGTCAGCTATTAAAACTTGAGACAATTCCAGTTATTAAAAGAAAAATTTCCAAAGATCAATTAATTAAAATGTATCACTATAAAGACAACGAAAAAAAATAAAAAAAAATAAAGACAACGAGAAAACTGGATGAATTAAATAATTAGTAGATCAAGCTATATAAAAGTTTAAATATTGCTATTCTAAAATTTTGCTTTGAATTATTTCTACTTACAGAGAGTCGTTGGATTCTTGGGTTCCTTCATGGAGCTACTATTTTTATTTGGATAAACTTATTGTTCAGTTAAAATAGGCTAGGTCTATGATAAGGTAGCATTTTCTATCTATGAACAGCCAACATATTAAACAGAGACCTTTTATATAAAGAGTTACTTGTGTAAAGATACTGCAAGGGATGCACAAGGCAGTACATGTAAAAAGATTTGGGGGTATATTGAAATAGTTCAAAACACAATGAAAACATTGAAACCATGTTCACTTTACATAATTTGCTGAGTTTAAAAGGTATCTTAGCACTTGTTGAGAACAAAATAAAATTATGTACTTATAGACAAGACTCAACTAGATGGCATTTAAAAGTGCAAGTTTGAAATCAATCAGAATAAATTTTATAAAAACAAATTAAAAACTATAAGGTCACATTGAAAGAAAATTGCAATACCTCTCAGAGAAGAATAAAATTACACTCAGACATTTTTAAGACAGCTATAGCTAAGGAACCAATTTAAGTATATTAATATACACCAAAATAACTCTCTAGCTTATGTCATGATGGTAATATTAATAGAATGTTTAACAAGTAGAAATACGTAATTTAGATAATCAACACAGTATTTAATATATAGGAATGTTTAATTTCTAGAGATAATTTTATTTTTTAAAATCATTTTAATAGAATTTTAAAATGTTACCAAGATATCATTTGATTCAATAAATATTTTATGAATGTGTGTGTGTGTGTGTGTGTGTGTGTGTGTGTGTGTGTATCTGTGTGCTTGTCCAGTAGCTTTCATTAGCCTTGTGATATAGTTTGGATAATATTTTACACAGTCATACTCAATCTAGATATCAGGAGAAAGTGGGTTTTAATGAGGAAGCATTATCAAAACTAAGAAGTGTTCACTTACTCTTGTCGGTATTGTGGAGAAGTAAAGATGTCCTGTGTTGGGGAGTGCCTCTCCTCCATTATTTCTCACAACAGTTTCCATGGCACAGTCATGATGGTATTCCTAATGCTCAAGACAAAATAAGAAAGAAAAAAACCCCACAGTGAATGATGGGTAAATTATTCAACTAAATGTTGGCTATTTCTACTTTGGTAACCCATTCAGTGTTCTTTTGTGTATGGGGGGGAAGGGATTAATTTATATTGAGTCACTGTGAATGGAAGCATTTATATATTATATGAAAATGACTATGTCTAAAATATTATGAAAAAATTGATCAGTTTGATTTGACTTAATCACTGCTTCTGGTTCCCAAATCCTCAAATTATTTTAGTAAGACCAATACCCAGCATATGAGCAAATGTTTTATGAGAAAAACCTTCAAGTAAATATCAATTAAGGACCTGTAGGGGATTTCATAGCCATGTCCTAAAAATATGATCCATCCAAATCTTACTTGCTGGGATGTTAAGCCAAGATGATGTTTGTAAAGAAGCACTGAATTCTAGATTTGTTTTATATATACATTTTTCATAGTATTTAAACAAACTAGGGAGATTCTTTTGAATTTCTTTAGTAGTTCCATGTCTAAATGTAAAAGGCTAAAAATTGCTTTCCTGACCTAAGCCTCAGAAAGTTTGTATTCCTTACTCTTAGAATTCGGGTCACATTTTGGAAATCTATATATTTAATGAGTTACACAAATAAACAATTATTTTATAGAGTTTCTGCCTCATGGTCCAACTCAGAAATTAAGAAGGAATCCAAAAGCAGACACATTGTTGGTCCAGCAATTCTTAAGGATTCCTTCATACTCAGCATTTCTGTAATTATCTTATCTGTCCTAGATTAGATTTTTAGTTCCAGGAGAGGAGAGAAAGAATTTGCAGGGGCCTGAATGCATGAGGAAGGGGTGGGGATGTTTGGGTGGGGAGGGGGGCGACAGGGGGAGGAGTAGATCATTTCTTTGGGAAGAGAGGAATCAAAAGCTACCAGAGTGATGTCAAAGACAAAATGACCTTTTTCCAGAAAATGATTGGTGTTAGGCAAGTGCTTTGGTTACTTTAGGGGGAAAAGAATGGTGTTATACAAATGCAAATGATCATATTCCTAAATTGGCTCCTTCACCATTGTTTTCTCTCATCTTTCCCTTCAGAGACCACCATTAATGCAGGTCACATTACTGCACTGAGAAAGAAAGAAGTGAAACTAAAACTCTCCTTCCCCCTGGGTAAAGAGTAACAGCACTCTGTATGCACAAAAGCTCCGCTTTTCTTGCCCCCACCTCTCCACCCCACTCCCCGGGCTCACATAAATCCATGTTCAGCGGAAAGTCACCTCTGTAGAATTGATTATTTGATTGTTCCCAGTTAGACTGGTGCCGGTGTGTAAAGCAAACAAAGATATTTCAAGCAGAGAGTTGTGCTGATAGCCAGGTGCCTCCGGATTTATTGCATTATTCTGACCATCTTTAATATTGAAACTCTGTGGTCAAGGTCCTTTTAGTTTTTAATCCTGCAAGTATTTTAAAAATCATGCAAGCTGAAAGGCTTGCAGGATTAGAAAATAAAAGATATGCACAACAGGTTTAGTTCCAGTTGTCCTGTCACAGCCTTATTACTGGGTACATTGCAATAGGGGTTTCACCCACAAATCCAAAAAGGCCCTATTGGTAACTTTTGGTTAGGCAGTTATCTTTGAGTATAGATTCCTTTAGCGTCACATTTACATAATAATGGAATGGGTGCAGTGTGCCTTTCTAAATTTAGTCTGATGGACCGAGAGAGGGCAGTATATTCACAGTTGCCTTTAAAGAAGCAAGGCCATCTGTAGAGAGTGGTTTAGGGAATTCCATTTTAATTGTTTTCCTACAAATTCATAAATATCAATTTTTCATGTAAATATTCTTGAATGTATTCAATAAATGTTTATTAAGCATACACTATATTTCAGGAATTGTGAAAACTAAGGAGGACACAACAGTGAACAAAATGCATTCCCTGTAGGTTTAATAAACAACACACACACACAAAAATTGCATATATAATTACAAATTGTGATAAACTGCTCCCAATCTAATCCCAAAGTAACTTCCGTGTAACTTCTGAATCTATTCTCTCCTCTGTATCTTCACGGCTAAACCACAGGGTACAGCCACCCTCATCTCCCACCTGGACTACTTCAATTGCCTCCAAATTAGATTCCCTTGCTTTCCCTCTAACACTTTCCAGCTACCCTTTATGTAGAAACCTAATATTTTCCCACATCTAAATCAACTGCCCTATTATTCTTAAGACTCTTGGTTATCTTCCCATCCTATCTTTATTTACCGAATTAAAATCTATACTCTTTGCAAATTACCTACAATAGCATCTGACCCCTACAGGTTCTCTTATGTTCACTCCCCTTCTGCCCGTTCCTGGTTACTGAGGTATCCTTTCTCAGCTTGGGCTGGGACAATTCAAATCACATTCCTACTTTACTAGCTGGGGCCCAGTTCAGTTTTGCCTACAGGGAGTGCCAGAGGGGGAGTGAGGAGCCAAACGAGGCAGGAAGATAGATCCTTGCTGCTTGCACTTCAGCATCTCCCCCCAGCAACACTAATTGGTTCTCATCTGCAGGGTTTATCCATATTCTCAGAACCAGCTTTATCACGCCCCTCCCAGATACCAACACCAGCCAGAGAGTACCCTCTCCTCAGGGTACAGAGTCCACCCTCGTCTAAACCTGGATCCTGTAAGAACCCTGAGCCTTGGGTTCCCACAGTCCAAGGAGTAGAAATTGATTTCTACAGTCACTCTGAGTTAATACAGCAACACCTTTTTGCCTGTCTAGTCTTCCAGTACATGGTTAACCCAATTTCAAAATTAATTAATAATGATTAAAATAACTAGCCCGTTTTCTGCTTTCCTGAATGGAACCTGACTGATAAGAGGGATAATTCCCGAAGGCATGTTCACCCTGTATCGTCACATGCTGGCTTTTCAGAGGTTCAGCTCACAGCTGGAATATCACCACCTGAGAGAGGACTTTCCTAATGACCCAATACAAAGGCACTCCCTACCTGTCTAAATTGCATCCCCTTGTTCAATTCTTCTCATTTCCCTTATGAATTTCAAAAACTATTAATTTTATGTATGTGTTTGTCCCTCTCTCCCTCAATAGAATGTATGTACAAGGAAAATAACCAAGGCTGGAGAAAGAATCAGCTACAATAAACAGAGGGAATCGTCCTCAGAGCGCATACAGAGTCAGTAATTGTTTTCCCACAAGTCCTTAATTAAAAACTCACAGTCCCAGGAACTCCCATTAAATTGTTTTGGAAATTATCAAACAACTTTGTGGGTCTACTAAGCAAGAAGCATTTGACTCTTTGTTTTTTCCTGTTGTTTTTTTAATATATTTTTATTGATTTCAGAGAGGGAGAGGGAAAGAGAGATAGAAACATCAGTGATGACAGAGAATCCCTGATCAGCTGTCTCCTGCATGCGCCCTACTAGCAACCGAGCCTGCAACCTGGACATGTGCCCTGACCAGAAAAGAAACTGTGACCTCTTGCTTAATAGGTCGAAGCTCAACCACTGAGCCACCCTGGCCAGGCTTGACTCTCTCTTTGAGTTCTTTCATATTTTTTCACTCCCTGTAGCTAGTAATGTCCCAATTTATAGATGGAAAAAGCTGGGCTCCAAGAGGATGGGGAATTTGCCAAGACCATACAATGAAAAACATTTTAACAATGAGTTTTTAAGTCAGGGTTTCTAAGTCCAGTGTCCAATGGCAAGAAACCACATGATTTTGTTGTTGATTTTTGTTGGTTTTCCAAGCAGGAAAGGCAAACTGCTTATGAGAAATAGCTTTCTACCTTCTTTGTATTTCTTGTTTTAATTTTTAACGTTAAATATCAGCTGAAACTTTACCTATATTTATGGAATAAAAAAAGAAGTCTCTATAGGACAACTGAACCAAATACACTTAACAATAAGTCAGCCTCTTACAATTCATAGAAAATGTGAGTGCACTGATCATATAATTGCAGACAGGGTCACAACAATCAATAAGAAGCATTAAATTGTAATTAGAGTACTTTATATTACAAACCAGGAATTGTGTTAGTAATTTTCCCAAAAGTAATATATACAAAGGGCTTTTTGGTATTCAGGCAGTGGGAGTGGAAAGATTATCATCAAAGATAATAGCTTTGAGTCAATAAGCCTAAAAAAATCATATTTTCAACATTAAATGAATGTAATTTAACAACCAAGTATCTTGCACATTGAGTCGGTCAATTATTTCACTAACACACTGTTTGAAATGATGTTAATTTTACTCAAAAAGTCCCTCCCATTAATTTAGAAAATGTGATTGATTTTATTATATTTACCTGAACACTTTAAAGGGGAGAAAGAAGAGCAATATTGTGAAAATGAACTTGTATGACTCTGAATCATAACTCTCATATTCTTTTAAAAATAAAAGAATATGAGAGTTATATGTGTCTTTATTTATCAGCAAACATTTATTTATTGCCTACTATGTGCTGTGTATATTGCAAAGCCCTGGGATACCTAAACAAATAAGCCTCAGTCTTTATTTTTGAGGATTTAACAGTGTGATGGGGGAGGCAGAAGGACAAATCATAAGAAACGTTAGATAAAATACAGTGAAAATAATTGTATGGTACTATAAATATACATACAGGTCATTACATATTTGTTAAACCCCACAGAATGAACCCTGAGTTAGACTACAGCCTTTGAATACTTATGATACATCAATAATATAAGTTCAGCCCTGGCTGGTGTGGCTCAGTTGGTTGAATAGCATCCCATGCCAGTTTGATTCCAGGTCAGGGCACATGCCTGGATTGTGGGCTTGATCCCCACTATGGCACACCAATCCATAGTTCTCTCTCCCTCCCATCTCTCCTCCTCTCTAAACTCATTTTTAAAAAGCAACGTAAATTCACCAATCATAGTGTAACAAATGTACAACTGTGGGGCCGGATATTGATAATAATGGAGGTTATGCATGTGTGGGGGCAGAAGGTATATGGGAAATCTCTGTACCTTCCTCTCAATTTTGCTATGAACCTAATTTTTTCTCAAAAAATGTATTTAAAATCACATTTAGAGGAACACTCTATTTTTAAATATACAATGGTAGACATAGTCTCTTTGTCTTCAAAAATCTACACCCCATTCTGCTATTTTCCTGGGAGTCCAAGCTTTATGGGCTGCATCAGTGGGAGTCACTAGGAAGAAATGAGAAGGCAGAAGGCAACTTTTCTCAAAATATCTATCCTCCCAGTCTCCTTTCCACTGAGTTTCTGCAGAGCGGCCATGCTATGGACTATTCCATAGTGCTCTGTCTTACAGAAATTGATTTAATAACAGTTCTTGGTCCCTTTAGCCCTCTGGATGGTAAGGGTCACCCACTAAAGCTAGTGCTAGGGCATTGTACTGTACCATTCTAGTTTCCCTAAATCACTTAAAATCTACATCATTAAAAATGTTCACTTTATTATAGCTCTCCAATGATTAAGTATTAGTATGCTATAAGTTTCCTGTTATAATCCTAATACTATAGAATGCAAAAAGTGACATGAGCTAATAAATGAGGCCCATAAATGAATGAGGAGGGACATCTAGCATGTTCTGGGGAGTGAGGGACTTCTAAAACTCCTTAAGAGTCTATGAAAGAAAGACTCCTGAAAATTTGAGAGTATCCTAGTTTGGCACAAGCCTAAAACATCTCAAATTGCATAGTTCATTGGAAGGGAGGTAGTTGGTAAAAATTAGGGCTGATGGATAGTTTATTATCAATTACTAATAGCAAATTTAAAATATAATAAACTGCACACCCACCATGATAAGAACCAAGTGTTCTGTAAATCTGCAAGGAGATTTCAATAGAGATATTCTTGAGCATTGTCTTCTAATTGCTTTTCCAAAATAAAATCAAGGCCAAGATTAGAACTTGTTGTACCCAAATTTCATACTGAAATGCAGTTATTCTTTACCATCTTCTCAAGAGGGATGAAATTAGGTACAGAAAAAGAATCTAATTTTCCCCCTTTTGAATTTTTTCTCTATCTCTCCATGAAAGAGACTCATGTTATCACTTTCGTGACAGGAGTTGCTGAAATAACTTGTAATAACCATTTATAGTACTCCTTATATTCTCTGAATTATTGGAAAGAAATATTAAAATGTAAGAGTACAAAGCAAGCTATCTTCTAGTAAATTAGATGTTTGTGAATATGGATTAACATAAAAGATAAATTGGAGGTGATTATTGTGGTATCACCATCTGACACAAACTGACTGAGGCTGGACAGGGGTTCAGAGAATTGGCCGCCACAGTTATATCCAAGAGGACATTCATTCAAGCCCAGAGTGGGATAGAGTGAAAATATTTCAATGCTAATTCTGAAAATGGTCTTAACTGACATATTCAGCCACAAAGGGCCTATTCAGCCACAAAGGGAGTCAGTTACTATTAGGAAATAAGACAGATGACACTATATTGGTCAGAGGTCATGGGGGCTGGGTCCAATCCAGGGGAAAGGATTCCTCTCTTAGGAGGCATACAGGCTGCCCCAGTCATGGCCAGCAGACTGGAGTGCAGAATAAAATATGGCTCCTTAGTGAGGATGAGGAGGGGAGAGGTAGGAGAGGTGGTGTGGATTGTGGGCTAAGTAGTAGATAAGAAAATGACTCAGGTCCAAGGAATGAAGGCAATAAAACCCTAATGCATGGCTGGTCCAATATTGAGGGAGAGAGCAATAAGAAGGGGTGAAGATTAGTTCAGTTTCAAAGATCATACTGTTTGCCAGGACCTAGACTTGAATAAATCAAAGTTGGATTTGGTTGTCAGCAAAGGATGGGACAGAAAGCAAGTATCTGGGAATATTAGATGCAAGACTGATATGACTATGAATAATGAGGCAGGGATCACAAAAGGATTCTGTGAAAATACCCTTTGCACCCAGCCAGTGTGGCTCTGTGGTTGAGCGTCAACCAATGAACCAAGAGGTCACGGTTCCATTCCCAGTCAGGGCACATGCCCAGGTTTTGAGCTTGATCATGCAGGAGGCAGCTGCTCAATGATTCTCTCTCATCGATGTTTCTATCTCTCTCACCCTCTCCCGTCCTCTCTGAAATCAATAATATATATATATGTGTGTGTGTGTGTGTGTGTATGTATATATATAATATATATATGTATATATATATATTATATTTTTTTTTTAAATACCCTTTGCTTCTGTGGTATTGGGTCTAAGAATGGAGACAAGCCCAAGTTCCCAAGAAGGGGACATGGTACAGGGCAATAAACACCACAGGCAGAGACATAACCTCATGTAGTTGCAGAAAATGACTCTGATAGAAATGCTTGTTTAATGTTGGGCACACCTTGGAGGTAGCAAATTATATTAACATGCTATTCTATAAGGCAGTGACTTGGAGTCCTTCAGAAGGAATGGGAGATTAAGAAAAATGTCCAAGGAACAGATATCTACAATGGTGACAAAGAATCACCTCCCTAAGAGGTACCCCTGTGTATTTCTTGTGGCGGTGTTTTGGCCCGCCGATTTGGTTTTCTCATTCTGGGTAATGACTGAAAATTACTTCGAGAGCAAACCAATATCTATGCTTAAGGACAAGTGAAAGATTTCTTTTAATGAAATACAGTAACAGAAAGAATTAGGTGAAATGACCGACTCTGAAATAAATTATGCAAAGTACAGATATACAAGCTACTTTTCTCAACATCAGCAGACATACTCAGATTAAATGACAAATGACAGTTATTAACAGATTGCAAATCATACACACGGTGAATTTAATCTCTCTTTATCAAATGCTTTTGCGTCCTTGCGGCTGAAGAAAATGTCTCCATTCTGATAGTATTCACACACTCATCTTCCTTTCACAGCCTTTTTTTCTACCTTCATACTGTGACCAATATCGCCTGCTTCTATTTGGTAACTACTTTTATGAGGAACCATATACCAATTACAGAGGATTCTCAGCCTTTCCAAAAGCTATGAAGTTTCCTGTTTTGAGTAATTTTTCACAATGCTCAGGCTAGTCAGCAATGTTTCCATAAGTCCAAGTGTCTCTGTCACAGCTCACGTGTGCAAATGTTCTTCAGAAACTGCTGTGCTCTGATACTCAGTCTATTCGTCAGAGTTATCAGATGACGATTCTTCCATATCGTGTGTTCTCTCTGCCTATGCTGCTGCCTAGGAAGTGTGTGTTCTCATGCCTATTAGCTCACCTTGGAAGTTTCCGTTTCCAAGATCTATGCAGTGGGACAACAATTTCAGTTAACTTATAGGTTATGTAAATAACATAGAATAAGGAACATAAGAAGAGTATCATAACCCATAGGAAATGAAAAATGAATGTAGCTGTTATTGTTGTCACACATATCAGCAATCAAGTCTGGGGAACACCTCGAATATTTATCATTATTTTATATTTTAATGTTTATTATGTGCATATTCTATAGATTAGAAGCAACGGGAATAATACGTTGAACGGTAACTATTGTGAACCACAGAGACTAAGGTCATGTCATTGAAATCGTGAACTCTTGCCACAGTTTAAGTTCTGTTGATAGACAATATGTTACATTTCTAAGCACTCACATACTGACTATATTCCACATACTAGATCACATATATTATTATTATCACATTTCATTTGCACAATAATATGTGAGGCAGACACTATTATTATATCACTTTTATAACTTAGGAAGATGAATTGCAAATCAATAAAATAACTAGACCAAAGTCATAGAGATAGCTAGAAATAGAACTCCTATTTGTATATTGGCATAGCAGTCCAAAGCACATTATCAATGGGTGCATGACTAACTTAAAAATAATATTTAAGTGAACCAAAGTTCTTTCACGGGCTAGAAAGACCTTCCAGAATGATTTTTATTTAGCTGACTGAGATATGCCAAGAGTGTATAATACCCTACCGTATTAGGGGCACCATTATTCACATGGATAATTTTGGGGATTTGAGCTAAAACTGAACCCTTGCTTGTACTGAGACCTATTATTATCTTAATCATATCAGCAGGACTTCCTCAAAAGCCCTCATTAGGGTAATCAACCAGTGCTTTCTTCCTATATTTAAATCCACTATTTAATAAAATAGACATTTTCAACTTCACTTAAAGAAGATACTTTCTTCTCTTGTGGACCCAAGCTCCAGACTAATAATTTTCATTTTCGTTTTTTCTCCTCTTAATATGAAAAGTTGGTTTTCACTTCTGTTTTAATTGAGAATTCTTCAATCTCAATCTTCAACCAAGGCGCAATATTTCCTCCCATGTGGCCCTCAGTAGGGATGCTCAGTGAGAGAGCTTCCACTGCATTCTTTTTTTAGTGGGTATCTCCACCTATTATAACCAGTTACAGAGTTTGGACCTGAGCATGGGTATTCCCAGCTTATTTGGTTGCATATCAGTATGTCATTTCCATGCAGAAATGTCAGCATTTGCTTTCCCTTTAAATGGAAGGATTACAACCAGCAATGAATCACTATCTCCACAACCCCCACTCAGGTAAAGAAACCAGAGGGCCAGGACTAATAAATAACTTATCGTGTTGCCTTTTGGCTGGCTCTCCATCGTACCAGGCGATTTCCCCAGCTTGCCAGATGGAAATAATTCAACATGTGTTAATGAGATAAACACCAGGGGAAGAAAACATTTTTTAAAAAAATAAGAGAGAAAATAAGGAATAAAAAATGAGATCAATTATGCATTTGGGGGGAAGTAGGGTGACAAATATTCTTACACCTTCTCATGGCATCTGACACATGCAGGAATCACTGCCAATTAGCCCGGAGTGAAGGGAGATTTAAAATATCAACACGTATCAGAAAGACATGTGCAAAGCCCACCTCCTGTTGAGCAGGGTTCCTGGTGAATGATTTTCTTCCCTTGGGGGACATGCTTTGCCCAAATCATGTATTTCACGGTTTACTTGGTTATTGAATTGAATGCATCCAGTTAGCTTGCTATGAAAATCATGGCTAGGTTTAAATACCCTTTCTTAGCAGCTGAGACTTGAACATTTTTTTACTGGAACAGAGTGGCAAAAACTGCTCCATTAGAATTCTCTGCATATTCAGATGAACACCCCTTGTTAAAAGGGATTTTACCAACCCCTCTTAGGGAATGAAAGAGAAAGCAGCCAAAAGGTGTACAGCAACCACATTAGGGAAAGATAAAATGAGAGCTGAGAAGCAAATTGCCCTTTTCTACCTAATGTATTGGAGCATATTTTTGAAATACCACCTTTCCTGTCTCCTCCGTAAACTGGAGGGAAGAGGAAGTCTAAGAAGTATAATGACAGAGTGGTCCACAAATAGCCACGTCTTGAGAAAAGAGAAGGTAAAAAATTGCCATTTCCCCAAAAGCGTAAGATTGAACCCAAGTCTCAGGTGCAGATAAAAAACAAACAAACCAACACCCCCTAAAAACAAACAAACAAAACATAAAAAATAAATAATAATGAAAAAACACACAAACCTTTACTTGTTTCCTGTGAATACATATTTGTACCCAGCAGACCAAAGGAATTAAAAGAAATCTTTCCTCATGAGAGCCCTGGAGGGAGAGAGGGCTATCGTGCATACAGCACGCAGGTGAGGATTTTGCTTTTAATAGAAAAAGCCTAGTGATCAGCTCTCAATCCTTTTCAACCTAAGTGGGAACAGTGAGCTAATTTGCTTCCAGTTTGGCTTGTGTTTCTTTTTGTAGCATGAGGTTAAAGGAAACACACACACACACACACACACCCTTTCCCTCTCGTCAGACCTTCAGTTTTTGGAAAAGCCTGTGGTGATAAAATAGAACACTGAAGAAGTTACTGAAATACTGTTGCATCTGAAATCTGGCCAAGAGTGCAGAAATATTTGTGAGTGTTTATGAGATGGCAGAACAGGTAAGAAAAGGGAAACCAAGCAAACCATAAGAGACTAGATAGATTAGAATTTAGCTTTTAGTTAAAATTGTTAAATGAGCCCGTCTTAAGTGTCAGGGCTGCACTGGAGTATAGTCGTGTCCTGGGGCCCATAGGCCTGCCTGTAAAACAAGCTTCAGAAGACATATTCTGCTTAAGATAACAGAAGAATGTAGCCTGCTATTCATAAAATGTATAGCTCTGTTCTTCTCTTTCTGCTCTCAAGCTTATATTGCTGACTCACAGTCCCAACATGTCTTCCAGACATCTACTTCCATTCAAGACTACCTGGCCAGTCAGGTAGACCCACCCAGGAGGCCTCCAGGAACTGAATAAATCAGATAGCTAAAGCTTGCATAAGATCTGAGCAATCAACACAGCCCCCAATCCTAAACGCCTTATTCATGATTACTCATGATTTTTGCTCCATAAAACCTCTTGTCTGTAAATCATCTAGGAGTTCAGGCTTTTGAGCATTAGCTTCCCATTCTCCTGGTGGCACCATTCATAATCAAATAGCCAATCAAATGACACCATGAAACCAGGTGTCATTTCTCATTGACTCTGTGCGCACATGGGTGGACACGGACTCTTGACTCATCGGTTTCAAGAGAGAAAAGTGTTTCTAAGGAGGGAGAGGCAGGATGCATCTTTCCCACACCCAATAAAGTTTATCGGCATGGAACAGAATGCAGAAGTAAGAAAACATATCATGTCTATTCAGACAAGTAACCAAAAGGAGTGTGTGTTTGGATCAAATTAACCAATGTCAAATCAATGAAAAATTTCTCTTGTATTGAGACTAACTCTCTTTACAGAGATTTACAGAGATTATCATTGAATAAGATATGATTGCATAGATACACTGAGAAGCTAAGAATAAAGGAAATGATTCATCATCATGATCTGATAGTTTTCTTCTGGAAGTTAACTTCCATTTGCTTTCTCTGCTCTTGAGCTTTCCACTAGCACAATAACTCACTCTGCTTGGAGATGAGCTTGCATTAGAACCCTGCTAACCTAAAGCTGAATTTCCAGTAACCCTAGATCACAATGATAAGAGAGATTCCTTAGATAGGGCTCCCCACTGTGAATTTTTATTAACTTAGAGGAAACGCTGGTTTTGACTATCTTCTTTTCACCAAAGGATCCCTGCAACTAGACTACAAATGCATTCAGCTCACAAAGCCTGCCCCTTCCTCTGCAATGCCACTGACAAACGAAGCAGTTGAGGAGTGCAGACTTTCGCTAAGTCTTTGCCCAGATGCAGCTGAGCTGGAGGCAGATGTTAGTCAGGCGGATAAGCCTGGAGGATGCCCTGGTCGTTATAAAGCTGGTCATATGCTGTGGAGGTCTGGCTACTCCCTGGGAGATCAGAGTTCTATCATCAGCCAGGCAGGGTCTTTAAGAACCTCAGAATTCAATTGATTCTGGGTGGAAAGCAACTTCTGCCTTAAAATACTCGGCAATATGCATTACACAAATGACTCTTCAGCAATGGTGCTTTTTAAAGTAAAGCTATGCATAATTCAACCCACCTAACTCATCCACTTTTTATTTTTCTCTTTTCCATGTGTTTTCCATTTTCTGTCAGTTGACTCTGTTTTAAAGAACCTATAATATAGATACGATGCTTTCCCTAGCTCATTTCACTCCAACTTATATCTTAATTATGTAGCACACTTTACTAAAACAATCTTCCCTGAAATGGAATTTAGCTTGTTTCTAATATTTTATTACTAACTAGAGGCCAGGGTATGAAATTCGTGCACAGGGGCGGGGGGTGTCCCTCAGCCCAGCCTGCACCCTCTCCAATCTGGGACCCCTCGAGGGATGTCCGACTGCCCGTTTTTAGACTGGGATCAGGCCTAAACGGGCAGTCGGACATTCCTCTCACAATCCAGGACTGCTGGCTCCCAACTGCTCGCCTGCCTGCCTGCCTTCCTGATTATCCCTAACCACTTCTGCCTGCCAGCCTGATCACCCCTTAACTACTCCCCTGCCAGCCTGATCGACACCTAACTGCTCCCCTGCCAGCCCGATTGCCCCTAACTGCCCTCACCTGCCAGCCTGGTCACCCGCAACTGCTCTCCCCTGCTGGCCATTTTGTGGCGGCCATCTTGTGTCCACATGGGGGTGGCCATCTTGTGTGTTAGAGCAATGGTCAATTTGCATATTACCTCTTTATTATATAGGATAAAGAATTGTTCACATGAACACCTTTTGGACTATAAATCTCTATTTACTTTTCTCAAATTAAACCTAAGGGACCACATGACCTTGATAAAACTGACAAATCGCTGTCGAAAAAATGGGCACCTGTTGCTACTAACATATAATCTTATCAATCTCAAGACAAAGACACAACATTATTTCCTGGTGATTAACTGTTCTTCTATCAGGTAACTACATTATGTTATAGCCTATTAGGAAATTATCCCATATATTAGGCACACAGTAGGACCTCGTTTGTAAATAAAATTAATTTGTGCCCTACTAGTAGACACATAAAATTCTGCCTAAAGTAATTCAATTAATTATAGGTGGTTAACTTAACAGAAAAATAAAACACAATTCCTATTATTGGTGTTAATATTTAAATGTGTCAAATCCCCAGAACAAAGGCTTCCACTGTCTATGCCCTTGTTCCAAGGAAAACAGTGACTATACTACAATCTTTGCCATTGCGCAGGAGGACCTCCCATGTAGAAGTCTGGATAGACATGGCCTTAGAAATACAGTCAGAAAAGGACCAGGGAACAGGTACAAGTTCTATCTGCTCATTATCCGCAGCATGGGCTACAACAGAGGAAGCTGAAAATAAAGTCACAGAGATATTCGGACCTATTTATATCAGCAATAGAGTTGGCACACCTCTGTCTGTGCATTAAATTGTCAGATGATTTGCAGCACGAGCTACTCAGGTATCTACAAGAGTGCCTGTGATTTAGGCAATAACGGCAAAATGAAAACAACAAAACATATAGTGATGCTCTTGGAGATGTGGGTGTCGGTAGAAACAAGACCATCAGATCCTACTGTCGCTGTGTAAACCTAAACTTTGGCTTAATGGCCAGCTCCATGCTTGGACTTTCACCCGCTTTGGCAACAGGTTAGGGAAGTCCGGAGTGCTTCACCTGCTTCTGCTTATCTGCATACATGGTCTCCCTCACCAGTCATAAGCTGATAGGCTTTCAAGAGCCATAAGTAAAGGGCTCCTTTATTGAGAAATGGCCAAGGTAGGATTTTGTTCCTGTTTATCATTATAGCATCACCAAGTTACCTTTCCACTACTATTGCTTTGATTTGTGCACATCTAAATAGGAGTGTATAAATAGATAGATGGATATTTAGATAGACAGAGATAATATTTGTGGCTGTGTATTTTATTACTTTCTACTATTTCATTAGGTAGTCCCCCCCCCTCACCCCCCTCCCACCTGTCTGAAGAGAGTGGACCTGTTCTTCTCCATTGACCAAAAGGCTGGAGGATTAATTTTCCATCACCTGAAGGTCTTCAGAGCCAATAGGCAACGTTGCCAGTCAGGCAGGTAATTATAACCAGCTCTAGCGAGGCTCTCCAAACTGAAGGTTGCTGATCTTGCTGTGGAATAACTCTATCTTCAGCTATGGACAATTAACAAGCTCAGCAGACCAGGCAGAAGTGCGGCCCTCTTCTGCCCAATCCTGCTGCCAGCACTACTTTGACAGCTATATAATTACATGGGCCATAAATTACGCTCAGTAATCACCTTGTTTATAATTTCATTCCCTGTAAATTAGTAGTGTAATGAAATGAGATTTCATAACCACCAGATGCATAGTGAGCTGCTCACCGGAGACTCTGGCGATGGCTAAGAGGCCACCCCTTCCCAAGGCGGGAGATTTGGGTGGGCTGCTGTTTCCTGGTCATGCCATTGGCCAGGGATCCAGTGCACCAGGCTTGGGGCTGCCAATGACATTCGGGCAGTTCCAGGATGGAAGCTGTAGGACATGCCAGCAGCTGGGAGAAACATGGCACCCTGTCTGAAAGAAAACCTTTGCTTCTTTTTATTTCATGTGCAACCGATCAAGCTATCCATGTTGCATGTTACATAACGTGTGCATATAGAGACTCCTCAAGAATCCACCTTAAAAGTAATGATAATGAGCAAATGTTCCATAAAGAAACTATCTACTTCACTGGGTAAATGAGTGGTTTGTTTTTACAACATGGGAATATGGTAAATTAGCAAGATATAGCACCATATTCCCTCAGGTTATTTTTTCCTTCTATATGGAATTTCGTTTTTTAAATCCTTTGTATCATTCTCAGTTACTGTGAAAGAGAAAGAGATAAGAATGGAGGTCACAAAAACTCTGATTGTCTTTGTTCTAGGTTCTCATAAGTAGTCCAACTTCTGACACACACCTCCCCACTATTTCATAATAAAACAATGGCAAATTACAGTTTTGAGAATCAATATTATACAACTGGGAATTATACACTTCTACAGAAAAGAAGAACAAACGAATAGTTGATAATTTCTGTCTTATATTCCACAGCCCAGACAAGTTATTTGCAAGAGATTTATTAGAATGTTAGCCATTACTGCCACAAGAATTGTGCTGCAAGGAAAAATACAAATTATCTGCCACCGTTTCTAACAGAGCTGGGAGGGGGAAAGGCATGAATCTAGAAGCTTTAATTACCTGCAGAAATGTGAGTTGGTTATGCAGTACCTATTTTAATTACCACCTGATTCAAATTAATCCTAGGCAGAGAAGGAGGAAGTAGAATAAGGAAACTGCAGCCTGAAGGTTAATTTTCCAAAACCACCCACTGAGACAATCTGGTTGAAGGACATGTACTGTGAGTGACTATCTGACATGTGAGATACATTTGTAGATATTTGTTGTTTTGACACATGCTTTTGTATTTTCTGAATTTCTCGGAAAGTTGCATCCTTCATCCTTCTACCAGAGGCATCTAGATATGGCGACATTTTCCTCAGATAGAAGCATTTCCGATGTCATAAAATTATTCCAAGGCTGTTAAAGCCATGACTGGAACTTTAATACCAGTTCTCAAAGGCTATTGCCTTCAATGGCAAACCTAGCATGTAAGTGAACAGCAATCAATTTATTTTATAATATTACCATAGTGTGATACTGTTGTGTCTCTTTTCAGAGATGGCAACCCCTAACAAGATCATCATATATCCTAGAAATTAATCATTAGTGATTTCTTTGAAAGTCATGACAAATGCCTAAAAAGCTGTTTATGCGTGTGTGTGTGTGTGTGTGTGTGTGTGTGTGTGTGTGTGTGATGGCAGGGATCAGGGAAAACCTGGAATATCACCAACACAACAGATTAAATATTGCCAGGTCAACACTGAGAGCTTAGAAATGATCTATGTTTTATGTAGACAGATAATTTATAACTGACAGGAGTCGAACTGTGAGTTGGTTTTACATTTGAAATGATGCATTTACACTCAAACATCTGTCCTCAGTCACCAGTCACTCTTTCGATGAAAATTAACATTTTCAAGAATAATGTCAAGAATTAGGATATTAGCCAGGAAATCAAATAAATTATCTTGTCTTGACATTATAACTTTGGTTGCCATTATCGCCATTAGACCTAAATGAGAAATATCTTAATATGAATTATGTCACTACCATAATAAGTAGCCACAATTATAAGTAAGTTGTAAACTGCATTTTGGTGGTTGAAAAGACTGAGTGTTAAATACAAATTCACAGAACCCACCTCACCATACATCTAAAGAAAAAATAAAATAAAAACAGTGAAAATAAACTAGCAGCATTTAATCTTGTGGAAGGGCCAGATTCTCTATCACAAATACTATTAAAAAGTATTGCCTACTAGCAAGAGAATAAGAAGGTAAAAATTAAAGGTTGGCAATAAGAATCCACAGAGATGTCCTCCCCCATCAGTCCAGTACCATAAACCCCATCAACATGCCCTACCAATCACCACCAGACATCAGCACTGCGGGCCAGAGAGGAAGTGAGAAATTAAAAGGATTTTTACTAATTTGGGATGTGTCCTCAGTGAGTGGTCTGAAAAGAAGGGTGGTGAGCTGATGATGAGCCAGATGGGAAGGTAGTCAAGTTAGAAGATGAGAGGAAAAAACTTTGAATATACTTCTTTGTTAAAGTGACTTGCTACAAATTAACATCATTAAGAGAATTTGTCATTTAGATCTGTTCTGACAGGGAGAAAGGTAACAACACTAATCCCCCCCAAAAAAATTAAATGATTAATAATTAAATAAATATTATTTTTAAGCTTAATAAAATAAAAAACAATGTAAATCCCTAGAGCCGTGGTCGGCAAACTGCAGCTCACGAGCCACATGCGGCTCTTTGGCCCCTTGAGTGTGGCTCTTCCATGGCCTGGGCGAGTCTATTTTGAAGAAGTGGCATTAGAAGTTTAAGTTTAAAAAATTTGGCTCTCAAAAGAAATTTCAATCATTGTACTGTTGATATTTGGCTCTGTTGACTAATGAGTTTACCGACCACTGCCCTAGAGGTATCTGTTACTAAGGGGGAAACACAGTATCTCCAATGAAGGCCATCTACTCAGCGTGAATAAGGAAAAAGATGACACAGCAAAAGTTAACATAGGTCATTGCACTGGCTTGGCAGGAAATAGGAACGGATGCTAGGTCAGTGGTTGGCAAACTCATTAGTCAACAGAGCCAAATATCAACAGTTACAACGATTGAAATTTCTTTTGAGAGCCAAATTTTTTAAACTTAAACTATATAGGTAGGTACATTGTTATTAACTTAATTAGGTTACTCCTTCAATCGCACTGTATGTGCGCGCCCGCACGTGGTATTTTGTGGAAGAGCCACACTCAAGGGGCCAAAGAGCCGCATGTGGCTTGTGAGCCACGGTTTGCCAACCACTGTGCTAGGTGAACACAAATATTAGAATTACTAGAGTCCCGTGCACGAATTCGGGGTCCCTCTGGGTGGCCTGCAGGGATCAGGCCGAAACCCACACTCCAATGCTGCCTGCAGCTCCTACCTGCCACTCCCGCTCATCCCAGCCCCACTGTGCCTGCCTCAGGTTTGCGCCCAATCAGTCCTGATTGGGAGAGGCTTGTGCTGCCAGCGCAGCACTCACCAGCCATGAGCCCTGTGTCTGGCACCCTCCCAAGGGGAGTGGCCTGCGGGATCGGGCTGAAACCGACTCTCTGACATCTCCTGAGGGGTCCTGGATTGTGAGAGGGTGCAGGCCAGCCTGAGGGACCCCACTGGTGCATGATCAGGCCAGGAAGGGACTGCAGGAGGGCTCCAGGGCGTGTTTGGCCCATCTCACTCAGTCCCTATCGGCTGGACCCCAGCAGCAAGCTAACCTACCAGTCAGAGCATCTGCCCCCTGGTGGTCAGTGTATGTCATAGCAACAGGTCAACCGGTCAACTATCTGTCCCCCTGGTGGTCAGTGCACATCATAGCAAGTGGTTGAGCATCCTTAGCATATCATTAGCACATTACTCTTTGATTGGTTGTTCGGTTGTTCTGCCATTCGGTCTATTTGCATATTACCCTTTTATTACATAGGATATTACACTAGCGCAATTATACTGAGCAAAGCTCTCCCAATCTCAGTGTCCACAATATTTTATATGACTTCAACAAGGCATTTTAAAATGTAAAATATGAAAGGACAGTGTAAAACCCTTCACTGCCCCTCCCACACCACTAAGAGCTGATAGAAAATCAGAACATGGAATACAGGACAGAATCTACAAACTTTAATCTTTCATCTGAAGCTCCAAAGGCAAAACCCAAACAGAGAGCTCACCTAATATTTCAAAGGAGCCAAAAGTAATCCATTCCCAAGCCATTCGGCCAGATGCAATGTCCAGATGAAGTAGCCTGCTTAATTAACAAATATTCTAGAAAGGTATGACAGGGCAACAATACAAAAACACTAGAACAAATAATAAGAGGATGGAAATGGTGAAGTGAAAAGAAAGGTAAAAGAAGGAGTCCTTTCTGTTGGAAAAATTATTCTAGAATAGAAAATTTCAACCATGACTTTATACTTTTCAAGGAATTAAGGAAAACACAAAATATGTGGAACTCTACATAACAATGGAAGGTTAAGATAACAATGTGATATTAGAAGGCGAAGGAAGCAATTTGTTCACATTAAATGATACCAGAGAAAACTGACACATTCGAAATCACACAGTAGAAGGCCACATCAGTGACACAGCGTACAGGCATTGAAATATGACTGCAGGTGCAGGGAGAAGTCTGGGTTACCTCCTAGGCCTCCATTGACACCTGAAGGTGGGATAGTCTTAGTTACCATTGGGCAAAAAGTGGGAATTCTGGACCCTATAGGGGTGCCATGGACACCATGCTTTGGGTGGCCTCAGTGCTGCTGGGTGAGAGTGACAGTTCTGGTTCTCTCCTGGGCCACTTCTGACACCACCCTGCTGGGACGGTGAGGGATACCATTTGGAGTCTAGGCTCTCCAAGTGGTTTCCACTGATACCAAGGGATCCATAACTTTTTTGTGTTTTTTGTTTTTTTAAATTGATTTCAGAGAGGAAGGGAGAGAGAGAGAGAGAAAACATCAATGATGACAGAGAATCATTGATTGGCTGTTTTCTGCATGCCCCACACTGGGGATGGAGCCCGCAACCCAGGCATATGCCTTGACCGGGAATCGAACTGTGACCTCCTGGCTCATAGGTCGATGCTTAACCACTGAGCACACCGGCCAGGCAGGATTGAACACTTGTTACTGGGAGTAAGGTGGAAAGTCTCAGCTCCCCCTGTGGTTTTCTGTAACCATCCTAGTGTGGATATGAAGATCCTCATGACATCCTCGTAGTGGTGGAAGTCTCAGCTCCCCCCGCCACTTGGCGTTTGCTGACATGAGTGAGGGTGGGTCTGTAATCTTTCTGTGGGGTTTGCCTGGTGTAGAGAAGTTATTGTCTAAAAGTTTTCTGTTTTTGCCAGACTGCCACTTTCCTGATCCTCTGACCAGAGAGTGTTAAGCCTCTTTTTGTCTGTACCTGTGGGGGTTTCCAGCTACATGAATTCTTCAGTTCCAAGTCTGGGGTGCAGGAGACAAAAATCATACTGTGTTGCAACTTGGGCCTCGACAGTCTGCCTTCTCGCTCTACCTTGCGGGGTCTTCGTTTGTTTTGTATATAATGTTGGTAGGTTTTAGCTGTTCTTAGTATATGGGATAAGGAAAAATACATACTCTCCATCTTTCTAGATGTCATCTGAACACATTTTTGAAAGATTAAAAGTGGATGGAAGAGTGGTAATTGACTTAAGTTAATAGAAGAAGCCAAAACTCGAGTGCCTGCAGAGGTTTCTAAGAAAAAGTAAGATATCAAGTACTGGGAAGGATGCAAAGAAGAGCCCTTGTAAATCTCATACATTGCCAGTGGGAATGAAAGTGATAGGGGGTGCTTTGGACAAGCTTTTGGCAGTTTCTTAAAAGTTAAACATGTATTTATCATGTGACCCAGCAATATTATTGCTACGGCATTCAAGAGTAATGAAAATACATTTTCATATAAAAACACACAACCTCTATGTGAATGTGGATGTCCACTTGTTGTTTATAATAAAAAACAACTCAAATATTCATCAAGTAATAAATGGAGTATAAAATTGTGGTACATTCAGAAATAACTTCTATTCATCGGTAAGAAGGGGTGAACGTCTGTTAAATTCAACAGCATGGATGAATCTCAGAAGCATTATGCTATTGAACAATGCAATATACAAAAGATTGCCTAGAAATGGACCCCATTGATATATCATCCTAGAAAAGGTAAAAATACAGAAAGCAAAATCAGATCAGTGGGGGAGAATAGAGATGACAAAAAAGAGCTCAAGGAAACTTTTTGCAATGATTATAATCCCCTACCCAGTAGTGGAACATCAAAGAAGTATAAATTTCTATGAATTTAATTTATAACTCAATGAATTTAAGTTAAAATAATGAAGTTAGAAATGGACAATAAAAAGCTTAATAAAGATTTAACATAAAAAAAAGTTAACATAAATTGATGTGCTGGGGCATGGGAGAGAAAAGAAAATTAATTAATGAGCCTCAAAATTCACTAAAAATAAACTTCAGAAAGATAAAGTGGGTTAAACAAAAAGGAGCAACTTAAGCAACAAAATAAAAGCACATTTCAGAATTGAAGGACCTGAGTTTTTATATTGAAAGATTTCACTGAAAAAAAAAAAAACACAGAAAAAAGAACCACAGGATGGCACACCATAGTGCAAGTTTAGAACAAAAGAAATAAAGGGAATACCTAAAGTTGTCCATATAAAAATATTTTTAAAATATCATTTATAAAGCACACACATGTTACCAGCTGTATGGAAATTATACTGGTCCTCTGAAGAGCAGTAATTGACCTCCTAGAAAATATTAGCCATACAGCGTATATGCATCACCTATGGACACAGACAACAGTGTGGTGATGGCCAGGGAGGGGGCTGACACCATTAAGTAAATATTCATTTGATAATAAATATGTGAATAATATTGATTTAAAATATTAAATTAGTGTCCGTATTTATGATTATCTTAATTTGTCTTATGTTTTCTACAGTAATTTCTTATATGCCCAGAAGAATCAAGAATGAACATTTTAAACAGGAAGAGGTTGAGCTGAGATATTCAACTTATATACCAAGGAGGAGACTTTACTTAGTAATTAAGCAATAATAATCAAGGCAGATTAATGGCTGTCTCAGAAAGTTCATTGCTGTGGGCCATTAACCCTAGTACAGCAATTAATTCCCAAGGAAATGTCCTATGCCTCAGAGGTCATTTTTGCAGTTAGAAACTCCCAGAAGTAAAACCACACCACATGTCCATTGTCAAAGAGCAAGCATACCATTTCTATTCCTGTGATGGTGTATTTTATGTGTCAGCTTGCCATGGGGTGCCCAGATATTTTGATCAAATATTATTCTGGGTGTGTCTAAGAGGTATTTCAGGATGAGATTAACATTTGAATCAGGAGATTGAGTAGATTTCCTTCCTTAATGTGAGTGGGCATCATCCAATACCTTGAAGGCCTGAATAGAACAAAAAGGTTGACCCTTCATTGAGTAAGGGCGGAACTTTTCCTGCCTAGAGCTAGGACATTGGTCTTTTTCCTGTTTTAGGATTGGAATTGAAATACGGACTTTTCTTTGATCTCAATCCTTCTAGAGTTCAAACTAGGATTTATGCTCTCTGCTTATATTGTTTTATTTTTCTGTGTGTGTGTGTGTTTCAGACTCACTTCCTCTTTTAAACCATAACTGCAAAGCAATGTATTTTTGAAGTTGCTGGAGGGACGTTGGGGGAGATGGAAACCAAGGGAAAAGTCATGTTCCTCATGGAGACAAGTGCTTGTCAATTGATTCTCATTTTATTGCCCAGACATGTATACTTCTCAAGAGAGATACTGTTGGAGAAATGAGAAATGCCTTAAGATAAGATTTTAATCCATTTAATATTTGTTTTATTTGCATATTCTTCTATTTCTTTCCTTCATGCTTTAAGCTATTATGGTATGAATGCCAAAGATTTGTATCTAATAATAAGATTAATTTATTAATCTTACATACCAAATATAGGTAATAGCATTCATCTGCTAGTCTCAATTAGTCGTAGCATCCCTTCTCCCCTGACATTGAACCATCAATATACTAATCCACAGGTCACCTTTAAAATGATCCACATTCTCTCCCTTTTGTAATTTCATGCCTCCTAGTCTGCCTCTATCATGGACACAGTCTGATCCTTATTATGATGGATGACATTCCATCACATGACATGAAAATCTCCAAGCTGAGGCACTGGGTTCTAGTTTTAATATTTATTGGATATAAAGTTTACTCATCCTTTCTTCTCTCCCTTCCTCTTTTCTTCCTATTATTTTTTCTTTGGTTTATTTGACAATATACCTTCTATTTAAGAACCAATGCTTTCCCAATTTTATAATAATCCTATAAAATAGCTTTATTTTGGGGTGGATAATCAGAACCTTACATTCCTCTTAAGAGAGTAATGGTTTAGAGATGGCCACAAAGTAGCATCTTTCCGAGTGCTTTTGTGAACATTAATGGGGGAAATCATGAACAAGAAGTGAATGAATTGGCTGATTATAACACTCACTGGCAAAGAGAAAGTGTTGATCTTTCTTTCCCAGCAAGAAATGCTTTTTATGTTATAGATCAGTAAATGTTTTATTCTGTTTCTACTTCTCCCCTTTTTCTAATGAGACTTCTTACTAAAGTTATTGAGCTTTTATTTCATTTTGTTAGATGTGTATATTGGGTCCAAATGAATTTAACATTCAGCCTCTTTCTGGGGGTGAAGAAGGCAAACCTACACTTCCTGAATTGGATCTGGATGCAGAACCATCAGAGGCTTCCGGTTACATCCCTTTTGGGGATATCTTTAAGTTGAACATCAGATTATTCTAATTTATTTGGTTGAGATACTTAAAAAATTTTATGTACATGAAGAAATATGTTTTAGATTTTGACATATATACTCAGTAACAAGCATAGGCAAATGAAAAAGGACTGCATCCTTGGGGCAAAGTGCTTGGTTCATATGTGGTCGTATGACCCAAATTAGGTCAGGCAGTTTTTTTGTTTGTTTGTTTGTTGTTGTTTTTTGCTAATCCTCACCAGAGGATATTTTTCCAGTGATTTTTAGAGAGAGTGGGAGAGAGTGGAAAAGACAGAGAGAAACATTGGTGTGAGAGAAACACATTGATTGATTACCTCCTGCATGAGCCCCAACCAGGACCCGGGCCAGGGAGGAGTTTGCAACCAAGGTACGTGCCCTTGACCAGAATTGAACCCGGGACCCTTGGTCCACAGGCCGATGCTCTATGCACTGAGCCAAACCAGCTAGGGCATGGCAGGCAGGTTTCCAGAGCTCACAGAAATGATGCTCCTTGCCTTTTGGTCCATATGTCATAAGACCAGACCTTGCATTTGAAAACTTAGACACGCCAGGTCTTCTTTTTAAAATTGAGTTAATATATTCCCCTTTGTGTATCAGTCATTTGACTAGGATGTCAATCATTTATAACTAGAAGACATGTAATACACAGATTAAAATTCTGACAGAGCTTAAACAGCATATTTCTTTGATGTTCAGGAGGACACCTACAAGGCTAAGATGACATCCTAAATTAAATGTAGATAAAGAATAGTTCTTTAAAAACATCATACTTTGTTTTACTGACATCAACAATGTTGTAAGAAAATGCTGAAGGCCTGATCTCAATCATGTATTTGCTTACTACTTGTCAAACCTATATTTGCTTACTACTGCTCAATCACTGATGTTTTCTTCTGCGAAAAATAGTATCTCATCAAAATTTTCCCACAGTTACTAATAACAGCTTCTTAGACAGACATTAAATAGACCATCCCTGGACAAAAAGTAAAACATAATCTAGTTCAATCTAGCAAAGTTTACTTGTTTTAACTTTATAATGATGTGCCTGGAGATGAAATAAATTTACAAGCATGTGATGAGCTCCTAATATAGTGGATTCACCCCAATCATTCCATCACCCCTTAATAACAAACTTTCACTTAATGAAATTTATCTCTTGAACTCCAATAATATTGTGATGAATTTTACAATATTTTAATCTCCTAATAATTATCCAAGATTAGAAAGATGCCTAGAAACAGAAAAGAATGGCATACTTTTCTGCTAATCTTATATAATAAAAGGCTAATATGCAAATTGACTGAACAGTGAAATGACCAGTCGCTATGATGCACACTGACCACCAGGGGGCAGCTGCTTAACACAGGAGCTGCCCCCTGATGGTCAGTGCGCCCCCACAGTGGGAGTGCTGCTCAGCCAGAAGCCGGGTTCACAGCTGGTGAGCTCAGCAGCTATGGCAGGAGCCTCTCCCACTTTTGCAGCAGTGCTAGGATGTCCGATTGACGGCTTAGGCCCGCTCCCCACTCTGGACATCAGCCATCAGTTGGATATCCCCCAAAGGCTACTGGACTGTGAGAGGGCGCAGGCCGGGCTGAGGCACACCCCGCCCCCCAGTGCATGAATTTGTGCACCAGGCCTCTAGTAACAATTATATGGCCCCAAATTTAAAGAATGCACATTGTCCTACATTTTCTCATTCGTGAATGCCTTAGTGAAGGAGTAATGACATGCCATCACACTCTCACTGAAGCTGTTTTTCTGCTTCCAACTTTGTAAGGTAAAGCTCTCTTAAAACTAGGACAAAACCATAAGCTCCAGAAATGCCATATTAAAAGGCAATTCCTCCCTGTGAAATTTTATCTGCAGAGTTCTTTGCATTAAATACTCATTAAAATTTGATATCTGCTATGTACAAAATGCTAGTGATAAAATAAAGGAAAAGAAACAATCCTTAATTTTGTCCTACAATGATGGGAAGGCAAGGTAGTGAACTGACAATATCAACATAGCACATGCAATGCTATGATAAAGATAATCAAGAAAGCATGTACTAGTACATTCTAGTTCGATACACCAGTGTGCTGGTACACTGGCTTCCTGGGGGAAAAACTCAGAACCTGATTTTGTAGTGTTTGTTAATTTGCATGTCGTAAATATTTTCACCCTGGGCAACTGCAAGCTACCTGTAGTTTAATAGCTGTTCACCAAGCTCTTGAATATGTAAGTTTTTGAAGTAATGTGAGTAAGCTCTGGCCTATCACTGTGGAAATAACACAGTCACGGTGATCAAGAGAGATTTCCAGAAGGGTCATCTAACTGAACATGAAGGAAGAACAATAGGTAGGCGAGCAAAGAGAGGAAAGGAAAGCTCTGCAGGCCGATGCATCAGCACAAACATCCGGAAGTGAGAACAAGCATGGCTTTGGGGGGGCAACTGCAAGAAATTAATTTTGACTTGGTAATACTTTAATAAAAGAAATAGATACAAATTGTAGGAAATAGTCCTCTGTGATCCAGCTTCAGCACAGTCAACTTTTAGTGGAAAAGCTTACTGAACTTCCCCAGGGCAAACGGAATGTAGGGAAGAGGGAGGAGGATATAAGAACAAAGAACTGTGGAGGTGAGCTGGCATGATGGTGGAAACCCCGAGGCGCCCAGGACAAAATCCCCACCTGCCTCAACTAGACAGGGGGAGATGGAAACCACTAGAAAAGGCCTCAGCCCATTTTTTTTAAATGGCCCAATAGGAGACAGTAAGACCTAGGGGGCATGTGAGGAAAACCATTAACCCCATAGCACTCAGGCAAGGAGGAACTGGAGGAGGGACTCTCGCACCCTAGGGATACGTAGCCTGTGATGGCTACTCCACGTGCGCCTGTACAACAGGACAGACACACGCTCTTGCAAGGATGTATTAAAAGTCTTGTTTTTCCCATGCTTCTGCCTCTGGTCCTTTATTTGAATTTGGACAGGTGAGCTTTTCTCATAAAAATGAATTTGATGTAAATGTGTCCCAGCGGTGAATGTCCCTGCGAGTGACAATAAGCAATTTGAACTTTTCCCAAAGACAGTGGTAGATTATCAAAAGGTTTTGGGGATGCAGCATGGGCACAATCTAATGTGTACTTGAGAAACAGCATTCTGGTTGCCCTATGAAATATCAGTTGGAGAAGATAAGACTAGCGGCAGAGAATTCAGTTCTTAGAATATTGATAATCAAGCAGAGCTTCTAGAAACTAGTCCTAAAGCAGTGGCAGTGGAGATGGGCAGACTTGGAAATTGGAGATTAAAGGCATACCAAGGGTGACAGTTTGGCAAGGGGTAGGGTCTGTCGAGGGTAGAGGAGTATTAAGAATGATTTCAAAGTTTGTGTCTTAGAAAACTGAGCAGATACTGTGGCTATTTAGAAAAAGAACGGATGTATTAAGAGAATAATGCTTCACTAGGAAAGCAAATCTCAGTTTTGTGCATGTTGAGTTAGCCGTATTGTGGGACATACAGATAGAGATGTCTTATACAGAGGGATGGAGATCAGGATCTGACCCAAATCGAGCTCCAGTCCGATTCCATCTTATTATCAGAATAAAATTATGATTGAGATATAGTCTCCACCTATAAGGTCCCGGGGCCTCAGGAAAGCTGCAGATAAATAAGGACATGATTCTTCCGTTGAACCCAGTGCAAAAAGCAGACGGACTAGAACACACAAAATGCTATGCAGCATGTTAGACTTGATGGAGTGAATTCTTTCTAAAAAGTTAAGTGCGAGTTAAATGCTACAAAAATAAATGATGGATATTCTTAGTAGACGGGATGATATGTGCAAATACACAACGGCATAAAGCAACGTAAGTCTGCAATGAAGCCTGTAAGAAAGCAAGTGGCAAAAAATAAAGAAGTTCGAAGTAATAGCAAGGACTTCATTATAAATAGACTTTTGTGCTAAGCTGAGGAACTTAATCAATATCCTTGAAACTCTAATAGATATGGACAAAATTCAAAGCCGTGATCATATTGGCATTTCAAAAAGATAACTTGAGCAGAAATATAAGGGACTGAAGGGATTTGTGGAGATAGGAAGAGAAGAATGTCATCAACATTCTTTACATTTTATTATAATTATGGGTAAATTCTCCATGCATAAAATATGAACCCATTCTGCCCAATTAGGAATCCTTGAGCTCTGCAGGGAGAAAGAAATTAGATGGCACATACTGTCAGCCATCTGGGAGTCAAACAATTTTATAAAAGAATTAGAGATTACTGGCAAGGAGGGATCCCTGAGAGTCTGAGGCTGGCGCAGTGACTTCTGCGTTTGTTGTAAGCAAGGATGAGAGCTCTTTCAAACTGCTGTAAGGAAGGTCTTCGGAAAGCTTGAGGAAATGATCGAGATGGCACTAAGGGGCAGGTGCTCTTCCATGTGCTGACAATGTAACCTGTGACTGGCCTGACTGTCCTCCTTTTAACAAGTGAGCAAGTTGACCTGCAGACTCGCTAATGTAGAGACTCGCTAATCTAACTACATCTGAAATGTGTTCTTTTTTTTAAACAAATTTTACTTCCATGGTTGAATGAGCTAGGGCAGTGGTCGGCAAACTGTGGCTCGCAAGCCACATGCGGCTCTTTGGCCCCTTGAGTGTGGCTCTTCCACAAAATACCACGGCCTGGGTGAGTCTATTTTGAAGAAGTGGGGTTAGAAGAAGTTTAAGTTTTAAAAATTTGGCTCTCAAAAGAAATTTCAATCGTACTGTGGATATTTGGCTCTGTTGACTAAAGAGTTTGCCGACCACTGATAGGGTGTCCCCCCCAAAATGTATTCATACTATAAGAGCTGATAATTCACTGAATTTTCACTCCTTTTCAGGCTTAACTGATTTGAAATAATGGGGGGAGCCAGAATAAGCTCTGAACAAAGAAAATGTATCCTAAAGTGCTACTAGACTTTTTTTTTTC
Organism: Eptesicus fuscus; assembly: GCF_027574615.1. NCBI lineage: Eukaryota > Metazoa > Chordata > Mammalia > Chiroptera > Vespertilionidae > Eptesicus > Eptesicus fuscus. Next base: position 23,747,747 of record NC_072492.1, on the reverse strand, counting down.
TTAATGGGGATACATAAATGATAAAGTTTACAGTAAAAAACTGGCAACAGTTGACAAATTGAGGGCACACATATACTGAACACAATGGTTCTTGCTGTTTGTGATTCCACAGCTTCACGTTAACAGCAGTGCCTGGACCAGAACAGTTATCAGTTTGAAAACAGACATTGACAAAAAATAAAATCATTTCTGTAGATTCTTTCAAATTTTGAAAATGAACTGCATGTTAATAAGCACTGACTTTATTATCATTCCAAGTGCATATACAATTTTGGGGGACATGCCGTATATAAAGTGCCTCGTTTACAGTAAGTGCCTAATAAATGAGACAAGGGTATTGAGTAAAATTAACCAACAGTTATAGTGGTGGCATCACATTATTCCAAATTAGCTACAAAGAGGGCTCTACTATTGAGGTTGAGTTGTTTGTTTGTTTTTTGAGGTTTAATTTCAAAGGTGGACTATAAGGTATGTGTGAGTGAGTGATGTTGGGATAAAAATGAATCACGTTGGGCCAAATCTAGGGAAAAAGAGGTAGATAAAATATATGTGTGATTTTTTTATACAGACAAAGGAAAATAATGATTTCTTAGAATCCCTCAGTGGGCAAATGGTTTTACCCACTAAACCACTAGTTAAAAATATACAGACTCTATGTTTCAGCATCATGTTATTGATTCTTAGCCCTGATGTCTTTAAACTTTCAAACATGAGTAGCATTCTAAAGATTCTCTTTTCCAAGTGGCATCAATCTATCTTTTATTCATAGTTACTTTATTCTTTACTCCATTTTCTATAATAACTTTCTGTATTTTCCTGTGTTTTCTGTAACTATTGTAAGGTGTTAGTAATAGAAAATATCTTTTGTATCTGCTCTGAATAAGTCTACTAAAAAAACAATAATTTATAGAAATGGCTGTTGAAAAAAAAGCCTTTTGAAAAACCTAATTTCATCTGCAAAATAAAAAAAAATAAAAAATACACCAAATAGGGGAGCCAACAAAACATTCAAATTATGATGATAAACAAGACGTCTATAAAAATGAAAACAGATGTTGTGTCTATATAAGGCTTCATTTAAACATATAAGAACCAGAGAAGAAACTTAAATATTTCTTAGCCCTATGCTTAGTGGATGAACAATAAGTTTCAAGGATTTAGCATCATAGAATGTTTAATGTTAAAAAAATAAAATGAAGCAAAACACCGAGCGCTGTCTCCTTGTTTTACAAATTAGAATGAAAACACCTGAAAAACTATGATTGCTCAAGTAGTTAGCCTCAGTGTTTGGATAATGATGATGATGATGATAATGATGATAATGATGATGATGATTATCTGATTGTCCCTGATCAAAGACACAGATCCATTAGCGCCATACGAGAATTTTAGGTAGTACAGATATGGGCCCTGAGGAATCTCCTATGTGTCTTCAGAGCTGGTGTCACAGAAGAGGGATGCTGAGATGGAGGGCCATTCAAAGGGTTGTCTGTTCTAGGTGCTTCCCTTACATTATAGCATTTCATCTTCACCATCAAATTATTCCAAAGTTGAAGAAACCAGGCTGCTAGCTTTACAAATAACCTGCCTAGAAAGTAGCAGAGTCATCACTTAAACCCACTCTATTTGACTCCAAAAGTGCTAAAGACAAGTTATAAAAATCATTCTTAGTACACAGATATATTTTCAAAAAAATCACTAAAATAATATGGCTACTCAGGTTGATTGGATTACTGTCTCCAGACTTGTGTAGAGAAAAAAAAATTGACTCCAAGATGTTTTTGAAATGGAAAACAGACAATTTCCAAAACACAGGAAAGAGGGAACTGTCAAATCAAACAGTGAGTCCAAATACAATTACATGAGTTTAAAAATCTTGTTGCACTTTAGAATAAAAGTTACCAAAATTTTAAAAAGGGTTATTCTTGACAGTCATAAAGGACCTACTGTTTGTTGAAATAAAAATAAAACTGTGTGTCCATGGATATCTTAGGGACAGTGTGTGTATTAGAGTTGTGGTTAAGCAGGTATTCATTGTTTCTCAAGAAGTCCAAATCTTTGTGTAGTTTGGGGACATTTTTGCCTTTTACATCTTCACAATCATTTCATATTTGTGAAAAGAAAGAAAAAAAAAGATAAATGAACAGACTGATAGGGTAGAAATAGTGAGGAAAGAAGGAGAAAGAGAGAAAGATTGAGATAGAAAGAGCAATTTTTCTTCATATTCCAATACTAGCTCTTTTTTTGTTTATTTTAGAATTCATCCAGGCCACTATTAGGAACTTGAATTTGGTCCCTCCTAAGTAGTTCAGCCTAACTGTTCCCAGGAGAGTACACTGAATTTCAGTTCACTTGAATTTCTCTCTTAAATTGGGATTACAGTGTGCTTGTAAGATATCTCTGAGGCCCAATTGGGATTCCATTTCTATGGAGATTAGATTGGAACCTGCAACCAGGAATAATAAAGCAAAATACTAATGCATTTCTTCTTCCAAGGACTGTTATAGGACATTTTCCTCCACTTGCTGTGAAGTGTTATTTGAGGAACTTTTACGTTTATTGTGTTTTGCATGATAACACTCTGAGAACAAACTGCTTATTTGATTCACTGTTTTCATTAGTGGCCCAGTAATTAAAAACTGATGTTATTTTTTCCCCCTTGAGTTTATTTTTCCTTTTTTGGTACTTTCCCCCATTTTTTTCTATATTCATGAATTGTTTTGGGCATTACTAGTGATTTGTGCAAACCTGGGCAAAATGCCAAATGAGAATATGAGAAGTAGGCCACAGCAATCGTTAGCAATGCTTTCTTTTTAATCCTCACCCAAGGATATGTTTTTTAGGGTTTTTCTTTCATTGATTTTAGAGAGAGTGTAAGAGAGAGAGAGAGAGAGAGAGAGAGAGAGAGAGAGAGAGAGAGAGAGAGAGAGAGAGAACACCCTTGGGCCAGGCATCCTGGGTATGTGCCCTGACTGGGAACTATGGCCCCATGATCCTTGATGCACAACCTTTAGACTTTATAAATCTTCGTATTTGGCATTTACCTCTGAAGCCATCTCTAGTGCATGGTGTCAACTTGAACTGAGCCATTCAAGTTCTCCTACTCTTGAGGTTTTAAAACCTTACCCTATTGTAAGCTTTATAAAACTTGAAGAAATTTACCAGAATAGTGCAGTGGTTGGCAAACTCATTGGTCAACAGAGCCAAATATCAACAGTACGATTGAAATTTCTTTTGAGAGCCAAATTTTTTAAACTTAAACTTCTTCTAACACCACTTCTTCAAAATAGACTCGCCAAAGACGTGGTATTTTGTGGAAGAGCCACACTCAAGGGGCCAAAGAGCCACATGTGGCTCCCGAGCCGCAGTTTGCTGACCATGGGAATAGAGTGTCATGGTTTAAAAAGTTATATAACTCAATCAATACGTTGCTTCCTTCCACATTAATTGAAGCATTTATTCAACCTTCTCTTGGATATCTTTAAGACACTTCCTGCCACCCGGGGAAGCATATTATATTTCAGACATTTCTAACCATGTATTCTCCTCTCATTATTCCCATGGTCTTCTTGTGACATATAAAAAACATCTAATTCTTTCAAATAGTGGAAGACACATGGATCTTATAAAACTCTTCCTTAGTGAATGGTTTAGAGTTTGTTCATCATCCTATTCTTCCATTATTGATCAGGTTCTGCTTTGCCAATATCTCACTTTAGGTTTTATAAACCGAGCTATAGATAAACGGTAATGTGTGTTGGTTTAACAGATTGCTTTTCAGAACTAAAATATTAGCAGATTGTGAGACTGCACTTGGAATTTGAGGAGCTGCATCTTCATCTCAGCTCACCTAACTCCAAGTGCACCACAGAGACCTCCCACGGACCTCCTCGATATTCATAGGCCTTCTGGAAACGAGTGCATTTTAAGCAGTTTCCTCTACACTGACACCTAAAGAGAGGAAGGTGTCATAATCAACTAATATGTGTCTTCAACTCTTTGGAAGGAAGAACTTCTGATCTTCTCCAAGCTTTAGTCTGTTGATCTACCGAACGGAGGTAAAAGGAGAATTTGTGTTAAGATTGTTTTTTAAAGATAGCATATGTGAGAGCCCCTGAGAGAGCACCAGACATATAGTTATAGCTCAATAAACGTTACCTGTCTCCAAGTCACAAGGTAACATTAAATCAATACTTGGTCACCACGACCTTTCAACGCCCTCCAAGAATTATGCCAGATGGCAGCTGCTATCTTCTGGTCATAAATAGGACTGGCCATAAATAAAGGGTGTGTTATTCATGCTCTGTCTGACTTCACCACCTGCTATCACTTGGCATGAAATGTGGGCTTGAGGGATGGGTGTTTTCTCTTTCGGGTCTAATTTGCGCTGACATCAATTCTCTCAGCAAGTTCTGAATTTGAAAGGGATAGCTCCTCACCAGATATATCATGTTGGAAAAACGCTGACTAACTGAACACTTAACTATTCAGTTACTATTAAATTCTAATGAACATAAAATCCACATTAACAGCTAATTAAGCCATTATGATTAGTGCTACACACTTCATACTTTATCATCTGAGCTACCTTCACATACTTTTATCTTTGAGGCAACTGAGCTCATTAGAAAGTGCTATTTGCTGAACAGATCATAAGAACGTTATGATGCAGAATGACCAACATTACTGCTTTCTAAAGTTTTTTGTTTTGTTTTTAATTGAATTATCTACCAATGTGGTATTACTTTAGGGAAAGGCCACTTTTGAAGAAAATAAAGCTTGACTTGAGTACAGAGTTTGGGAGGACTTACCTACATCAATGATATTAAGAATTCATGGCGTGGATGCATGGAGCAGACTAATAGATCTCAGAGGAGAGGGGGTTGGGAGAGACAGGAAAAGAATAACTAAAGAACTGACATGCATACATGCAAAGCCCATGGGCACAGACAATAGTGTGCTGAAGGCCTGAGGTGGGGGTGGGTAACTGCTTATTGTGTACTCATCACAGGCAGGTATTGTTTTTTTATTACTTGTTTGTTTTAGGGAATCCTGGTCAGCCTGGACCATAAGAGTGCCTTATTCCCCAGGTAAAGTGTTTTATTTACCAGGTACTATTTTTATGTAATTAATTTCTTAGGTTATCAGATCTACTGACTTATTTCAGGAAGGTTTTTTTGTGTGTTTTTTAAACACACAGTGTTTAAGGTTATCAGATCTATTTATTTCTGGAAGTTTCTTTTTAAAAAAAAAATATACAGTGTTTGTTTATTAATTGTTTAGGCTACTGTCCAGTTGACCTACCCATTTTTCTGGATCTGTTTGAGAACTGGTAATATTATACAAATAGGGCTGAGTGAGGCAAGGAGGAAAAGGATGTTCTTGAGAATGAAGAAGCAAGACTTCCTAGGGGAAATTTTGTCTGCACAAATAAGTTATGCAATTTCTCAACAAAATATATATTGCCACTCAGCTAAATGATTCATGTTCATCCCAAACAACTCCCAATATTAATTAGTTTTGCAATTTATATTTGAGAATGTATTCAATTCATTTATATCCTGGACTATGGTGGATTAATGATATTGGAAGTTTGTGGCTTTAATCTATGGAGTAATTTTAATGACTATGGTCTAAAACCATCAGTTACAATTTATCAAATCAAATTTGTAAAGTATAGATAATTATTTTTCAAATAAAGACGTATTGTAAAACGCAGTATTTTAAGATACAAACTAAAGATGAGAACATTTACCAAATACTTTAAAGACAAGCATCACAACTTAATCCCTAATAGAGCACATATGGAAGTATATAAGCTTGTGTTCTCTGGTGTGACAGGCGATTTGGGTGTTCCAGTTAATCAAATAGCATGGTTGATGGAGTTGACACATATATCTTATAGAAATTGCCAACTTTTAAAGAATGGCTTTGTCATGAAATAAAACTCTCTCTGAAGCTATACTAAATGTGATTTAGCCTATATTTGGTGGTTTATTTATCAGTCTGCTGAAAGTTTTTGAGAAGAAGGATGAATCTCAATTTGACGTTCATGTGATTCTGATCCACTGTGTAGGCTTTTAAGTTATTGCTGCTAGAAACCACTATAAAGAAGAAGAGAAATTTAGTTGAACCCAATCAGAAATTATAGAGGCTCCAGTAAGATTTTAAAAGACAGGGTTTCTGTCCTATCCATCTTTGCATCCCCAACACCCAAACGAGTGGTTCTCAAGCTAAATGCCATAGAAACTCACACGAGAATAATTTTGTTTCAATGAAGATCCAGGACTCCATTGCAAACCTATTGAAACAGAAATCCTGGGGGCTACAATCCCAGTATACACTGATAACCTCAGGACTATTTTAAAATATTAGTTCTAATTTAATATGACTAAAGTTGAGCCTGAAATTCTATATTTGTTAGTGACAGTCACGGCTGCAGATGTGTGGACTAGACCATGAATAGCAAGGACTAAGAAACGATGTCTGAATCATAATAGTACATAATAAGTTGGTGTTAATTTAAAAAACATCTGCATCACTGTGCCTATACTAGTCTTAAGGTGTTTATTACTTTCTACACTGCAATATAAGTCTCGTGTATATGAAATTCTTTTAATAACGCTTTCTTGCATGAAAGAAAAATCCCTATAGTTTTATTTCCCCTAAACACCTGAGAAACAGAATAATCTAATATCGGAGAAATAGAATAATCTCTGTTGAATGAATGCATAAACCGAAGAACAAATAAACCAATCAACTAACCAAAGAGGACAGCCTGAACTAGTATGGATCCTTTGGTAACTAAAAAATACATATTGTATTTATCAGATAAGACAGACTTATCAACTATCTCTTAGAACAACAACAAAGACCATTTAGAAATACTGGCTAAATCAAATACCCAGTAGCTTTTATGTTTTTTGTCTACCCTCTCAGAGGCCATCTATCATTGTAACACTTCACAATAATTTATAGATCTGTTGCATTTTTTTAGTGGATGGGATCAACTAAAGATGAACACATTGGTTTTAAAAAAAAATTAGAGCCTCACAGAGGTTGCATTCCTTGCCCAAGTTTCAACAGCTAGTGGGTGAGACAAATATTATTAACAATCCTGATGTGCTCTATTGATGTCTGATGTCTAAAAGTAGGACAGAAAATCTGTTAACCTAGAACTGCAGTGGCAGGTACCCAGATAAGCCTGTTTTACAGTGAGTACCACTCAAAATCAATAGGCCCATTACTCTGTCAACATTGAGATAATGGTTTACGGGTGATGGTATCTATTGGGAGAAAATGTATAGGGAAATATGAATGATTTCACAGAAAGTGGAACCAAGAAGTTCCAAGAATAGTGCTATGGACGTTTTTGGACATTCTTTTATTTTTAGATGTGAAGGCTTTTTTAGTTACTCTATAATTTTGGCATCTTTCCTATTCCTGATTGGGATTACATAATAATGCTCACTAGAGCACCCATGAAACCTTCTTACCCTGAAATGGATATGGGAGAGTGGAAAGAATATAAATTTTAGAGTTAGACAGGAATAGTAACTGTACCTTAGGTCTTCAAATATCAGCTGTGTGCAAATTCTAAAATATTAAAAATAAATGTAATAATTGTAATATCTATGTGTAAGCATATTTTAAAGACAGGGTGGATTTTTAGACTGCGTTTCCAGTTAAGGTGCAATTTTTATTCTCCCTCTACCCAATCTTGCCCTAGTTATTTAACTACTTCTGCCCTCTATAGCTGAAAAAAAAATCCTATGATTTTGGTAGCCCATGACAAAATTATGTGCTTATCCTTTTCACCATGTGGCCCTGTTCCTTTGCCTTACTGTCAGTCTGTGCATTTTTTCCTGTAAATTCAGACTCTCAACTGCTTTTATTTTTTTAATTCTCATCCTACGATATTTTTCCATTGATTTTTAGAGAGAGTGGAAGAAAGAGGGAAAGACAGAAACATCAATGTGAAACACATTGATTAGTTGCCTCTTGCATGCACCCTGACCAGGGCCCAGGCCGGGAAGGAGCCTGCAACTGGGGTATGTGCCCTTGATCAGAATCGAACCCGGGACTCTTTGGTCTGCAGGCTGACACTCTATCCACTGAGCCAAACCAACTAAGGCTCTATTTCAGTAGTTCTCAACCTTTCTAATGCCGCGACCCTTTAATACAGTTCCTCATGTTGTGGTGACCCCCAACCATAAAATTATTTTCGTTGCTACTTCATAACTGTAATTTTGCTACTGTTATGAATCGTAACGTAAATATCTGTTTTTTCCGATGGTCTTAGGCGACCCTGCTAGTGGTTCTCAACCTGGAAGAAATGCACAGACTGAGATTAATAAAAAAATAAATTAAAAAAAGCAAGTTGAGAGTCTGAATTTTAAGGAAGATATGCACAGACTGACAATAAGGCAAAGGAACAGGGCCACATGGTGAAAAGGATAAGCACATAATTTTGTCATGGGCTACCAAAATCATAGGGTTATTCTTTCAGCTACAGGGTAGGACCATCAGAAAACACAGATATTTACATTACGATTCATTAACAGTAGCAAAATTACAGTTATGAAGTAGCAACGAAAACAATTTTATGGTTGGGGGGTCACCACAACATGAGGAACTGTATTAAAGGGTCGCGGCATTAGAAAGGTTGAGAACCACTGCTCTATTTGCTATTTTTTATAACCTTTCAAAATTATTGTCCCTCTGACCCAAAGAACCTGCCTCATCCTTCTCTCCACCTCCATCACTTTTCAGGAAGACAGCCACTTGTGTCTCCTATTCCAAACACACCATATTGCACTTCTCTAGCTTCAATAACACCGTCAGACCCTTATTGATTTCCTTATCCAGATTTTCCAGAGGAAAAGTTGGTGATCGCTCTTCCTAATGCTCATCACTCTTTCAATCCTCGACCTGCTTCCTCAGAAAGGTCATTACTAATGGCCCTCCTATTCTAAAACCAACTGACAATTTTCAGCTCTGATATTAGTTCATTACTTTGCTGTATCTGACATTATCTCTAAAAGGCCTTCTTCCTTGGTTTTCATGACTCCACATTAAGTAGTTCTTATTAAATCTCCTCAGCATCCTTTCGGGCCACTTCAATTGGCTCTTTTTTTTCCCCCGCTATTCATCCCTGAAATGCTGATACTGTATAGGTTTCCATCATTGGTCCTCTGCCCTTCTCATTCTATGTACTGTCTCTGAAGAATAATATGCATTGTCATACTTTTTAACTTCTTCCCAAAGGTCAAGACACTAATCACTCTAAAAGTTCTATCTTCACGTTGTATATCTTTCCCTAAGTATTTCCAAAGTATTTTAAATGAACTTGCAAAGTTTGGAAGCGTCACATTCACTTGCTTGCTGCCCATCAACATTCAAATATACCACAGGCACCTCATCCTCAGTATGCTTATTTGGAATGCGTTATTCTCTCATCTCAAGCTATTCAATTTCTCACCCCCTCTAGTTCAAGTAATAGCATCAACATTTGCAGATTTTCCCAAAGTAGGACCCTGCCACAATTGTAGAAGTCTACTTTGTCTTTCCCTCTAACCTCTAATCTGTCAAGTCCTGTTGATTTATTCTTCTAAGTGGTTATCTAATTCAGTGCTTCTGAGTCTTTATTAGGAACTATAATTACCTGGGGAGCTTAGAAAAAATACCAATACCTGGCAGCCAACTCAGATCAATCAGTGCAGAGCTTCTGTGGATGCGCCTGTAGTGGTATATTTCAACCACATCACTCTATGTATGTCTGAAACAATGTCCTTTCCTCACCCATAGTCCTCCATACAGTAGTGCATTCTTCTTCCTCCTCCATACAGTAGTGCATTCACCATATCTTGTCTCCTCTCATATCTGCCTCAACACCTTCCTCCTCATAGCCACCAGTGAGACCTACCTAAAAATTTTCTCCAAAAAAAATCTATTTTTTGCCGGCCAATATAGCACAGTGGGACTGAGCATCATCCCATGCAAGAAAAGAGGTCACCGGTTCGATTCCCAGTCAGAGCACATGGGCTCCATCTCCAGTGGGGGGCGTGATGGAGGCAGCAGATAGATGTTTCTTTCTCATTGATGGTTCTCTCTCCCTCTTAATTTCTCTAAAAAAACAAACAAACAAACAAAACACACAATGAAAACATATTTAAAAACATACATGTCTATTCTATTCTATAAAAATATTACATAATTATTTTACATAATTACTAAGATCCCGAAAGACCCAGACTCGACTTTCTCTCCTGACTCATAGTTGCTGATTGAGATTTTCCACAGTGTATCTTATGTACTTTTTCTTGTTTCTTCTCTATACTTTTCTTCCCAGTGATCAAAAGCCTCCCCTCCTTGGGAAATGCACTCCCATGCATGCAGTCCTTGCGTGACCCCTACTTGGCCACCTTAATATGGTTCTTGAGCCAGAAAAACTTTCTTATCAAGAGAAAAAGAGCTCATACAGCCTGTGCTGTGCTTATCACCTGGTTTGGGAATAGCTTTCCCTGTTACAAGCTCAGTAAGTGTTCCTTTGTTTAAAGCCTGTATGCCAATGGCCCTCCGGCTAATCCCCAGCTTTCAGTATTTCAGATGCCAAGGGAGAGAGTGGAGATCCTTCTAGTAAAGCAGGAGAAAGGTGCATGTAGGCAAAATGCCCGGCACTGTCTGCCTAGGATTCCTGCTGGATACGGGGACCAATGTTCACCACTGAAGCTGATCTTGCTTTATTTCTTCTCTATGCAAGTCAAGTGTTGCTTCATCCAGCGCCTGACTGTGCTGTGTGTTCCTCCATAACCCCAAATACCATGATGCCATGGGCACAGATGTTTGGATTTGTATTCCCGGTTGTCAGCATACTGATCAGCTTTGCTATCTTCCATGTTGTCTGTGACTTTCCCTGTCATTGGTAACTGGTGAACTTGTTCTTTTCCTGGGATTGAGAGCTTGTACATGTTCTCAATACTCCCTCTCAGCATCTCAAGGCTTGCTAAATCCTACAAGCGAGTTAAGTTCCGACCAGCCCATCCCCTCTGAGAAGCCTTCTCCAGGTCACCTTCCTTCTATACCAGGTTAGATCCTCTCCACTGTGCTCCTTTCTATAGTTGAACTTACCTCACTGTATTGTAATTATTTATATCTGTATCTCCTACCAGAACTGCCTGAAATCAGGGATTGAGGCTCATTGCTTCAGCACTGTCTGTGGTTCTGCAGTCTCTAGTATTTATTAAATGCCTGAATGAATTCCTGAATCAATCTATGCATCCGTTTGCCCCTTGCTTCTATCAGAATATTATATCTGCACTTGACTTGGTGCCTGCTCTGTCAGTGAACAAGTGAATTATGTCCTGTGAGCCTCTTAATATCTGCTTTCCTGATGACCTTCCTCAGGCTCTTCACATATTCCAAGACCATTTATTTTCAACCTTATCCTGTGTAATGTCTTTCCCTTATAACTCATATTTATAGTAAAGCCATCTTTACTATCTTTAATTAAATCCATAAACAATATAATTTATATGTACATTTAATTTCAAATATAATCTTAATGCCTTAATTAAAATCACAAAGGATAAAAAGAAAGTAATATATAATTAAATGTATTTCTTTTTTTAAGACTTTTAAAAAATATTTTTATTGATTTCAGAGAGGAAGGGAGAGAGAGAGAAACATCAATAATGAGAGAGAATCATTGACAGGCTGCTTCCTGCACACTCCCTATTGGGGATCAAGCCTGCAACCCAGGCATGTTCCCTTGACCAGAATCGAACCCGGGACCCTTCAGTTCACAGGCCAATGCTCTATCCACTGAACCAAATCAGCTAGGGCTAATTAAATGTATTTCAAAAGGCAAAAGCTTGAGGAGCGCTATATTAGAAGTCACCATGAAATAGAGGTACAAACATGTCTATGTAGATTCACCAATAATATGGCATCTACAAATACAGACTGATAGTTGTATATTATATTTGTAAAACAAATAAAAATTTCATTATCACTACCAGTGGTATGTAGTATTTCTGAAATATGGGGACAGATTCTGTTAAAGGGTTGAAACTGATCATTTGACTTACACTTTCATTGCTTTATTGCAAAGGTCATTGTATAGTAAAACGGTGGAGAAACCATTTGTGTTTATATGAAATAGAATTAGATTGTAGATGCAAGTAAACTTTTTCTGCATGTCTAGTAGGACACTTGAAAGTCAAAGAAATTGGATAATTCTTTGTTCTGTTTGACAGACCTCATACAGTGACATTTATCATCCCTATCTCATCCACTCAATGACCTTAGCAACTCTCAATCGTGGGGAAACAAAATTTATAAAATGCTCTCGCATTTGCAGATTTCAACTTGGCAATATAAATTCTGTCTACCTTCTCCATGTCCCCCTTCAACCCATCCTGACCTCCTGCCCCAACTATACTTCAGGTCCCCATCTCACTTAGTATTTCCTCTCCAGAATGAGGCATTTTGTCTACATGTGGAAAACTAAGTTGTGGAAAGTGTGACTGATTAATAATGGTCCAGTCTGGAAATTTCAAACTCAGCAGAAAGTGTGTGGGGGAAGCAGCTGTACATTAGTAGTAAAGGGGGCAGAGGGTAAAATGTGGGACTTCTTAATCATCAAATAGCTAGGATTAAGGAAGGTCTGAGCATAACTACGTCTACTTGAAGCTTGGAGAAGCAGATTCAGAAATGGATGTGGGAGCTTTAACCCCTTCAACCTTTCCTTAATAACCTACTGTTGTGTCACCAGCAATTAAGAGGTTTTGATGGCAAGTGATTATAAACATAAACATATATGGAACAAATATTTTCAAATTGATAATCCCATAGTAATCATGTAAGATCAAGAACATGCTTGTTGTAGTTTTTACTCCAAAGCTTGATTTATGCTGAGAGTGCTTCTGTATAGTAAGTAAGGAATTTTGCAAATCTGTGGAATTTGTTTCAGCCTTTCTATCTGTAGCTTTATAGGGGTGTTCTCTGGAGGGTATAGCTGTAATTAATACTACTCTCTTGCCGTGCCCTATTTTCAGCTCAAAGCTAGTCTTTCCTGGCTTACCTGAAAAACAGGAGCATAAAAGCTTCCCAAATCTCTGCTAAAACCTCACATATTTCTCAGCAGTGAGCTTAAAAAAATGTCCCGACTCCAAAAACCCAAGTTCTAATTTTTCTCATGTAATAATTTAATCACCCCCCTTGTAACACAGCCCATTTTTTTAATACACAGGTTTTTAAAAATATATTTTTATTGGTTTCAGAGAGGAAGGGAGAGGGAGAGAGAGAGATAGAAACATCAATGATGAGAGAGAATCATTGATCGGTTGCCTCCTGCAGGTCCCTTACTGGGGATTGAGCCCACAACCCAGGCATGTGCCCTTGACAGGAATCAAACCTGGGACCCTTCAGTCCACAGGCCAACACTATTCACTGAACCAAACCAGCTAGGGCAAACACAGCCCATTTTAAGCTGTTTCACAGTGTCATACAGATTCTCTCATAATTTTTTTTTTATTTCTATGTTTTTTTTCTGTGATCATGCTAAATTGCTGGGAGCTAATTCCAGCATGTCATAATTACAAGAGTTTTATCAAAAGGTTGATGAAACTTGGGGGCTCTATAAGGGCTGAGTCTCATATGTAATTACCTGTTGGAGTGGCTAGAGGGCACTTCCCCCAAACCTGAATAGGATGTTTGCTGCCAGACAGCTCAGGGCATCTCAATCTACACGTTATTGCCTCCTGTTGGCCAAACACCTGAACAGCTGTAGGCTATTACCCAGTCTGACAATGCTTCTGTACCCTACCCTTTGAAGTATATTATCTCCACCTCGAGTTAGGACAAATTATGTTTATAAAAAGCACAGGGTCCTGAAGCTCCTCTGACCTTCAATGCCTTTCAAAACTATCTTTTGTCTTTGGACTCCTACTTAATCTACGCACAGCCTTTCTCCAGATTGCTGAACCCTTCTTAATGCTGGGACAAGAACCCCGACACTAAATCAGTATTAGATTCTATCAAAAGTCTTTTGAAAAGCATTTCCCCAATTCTGATCCTTCATCTAAACAAGGTTTTTAGAAAACTATTTCTGTGGAGGAACAGTTCGAAGGGCAGAAATAAATGGTAGCAGGTATAATTAAACTGAACACTGAATGACAAAAAAGTCGAGTGCTCCAATACCTTTATAGTTTTTCTTTTGGTAAATAAGATTGAAAAAATATTAATCATGGCTCCTACCACCTACACTCTGTGATAACCAACAAGATGTGGATTGATTTAAAGACTTCAATGCAAACCCGTATTTTTGGTGGTGCTTCGCGAACAGCTGTTCAAACTATAACACAGTCTTTGATAGTTTGATCAATACTAGTTTAAGCAAAGATAAAACTAGCTGCACAAAATGTCAATTTGGTACAGAAAGGGGTCAGTTCAGAGGCTTCTAAACAACTTTTTTCTACCACTAAAATGTTCCACTCTGCCATTTCAAGAGAGATCAATGTGCAGACATAGGCCATCTGTTCTGCTGCAGCCTCAGCCCAAAGAAAATATACCTACTATGGGATTTAAACCCCGATGAAATAGAACAACCACAAAACCTGGCAAGTATTAGTCACTTGGAAGAAATATTGATTGCATTCCTCCTGTGAACAGGCACCTGACCAAGGCATTCTGGACATGCAAATGGACAGAAAGACAAAGAAACTGACTTTGTGTGGGGATGGGTAGATCAGGTACATGAGAGAGTATAAGAGAATAGGAAAATGCTGGCCCATGTGAACATTTGGGAAATATACACTTAAACAACCCCAATCAATCATAAAAGTGCTAAGGGCACAATAAATGAGAATTAAATTGAATAATTAAATTCTAAGATTCCTGAGAAATATGGGGTATGAACCAGCTTTTGGAGGATGTGTCATAGGTTAATGGGCAAAAATAACGAGTTATGCACATTTGATCATACTTTAAAATTAATAATAATACCTTATCATTATTGTTTTTCAGCCCAAAGCTGGGTTGGGATCTTTTTTTTTTTAATAGTTGTGCCAAAGCATTTGTGAGGGTAATTCATCCTATTTCTAATATTTATGTGGTTACATTTACAGAGTTTTTAAAAATTGTGTACAAATACATTTTCTATCAGCGTGAGAAAAAATATTTTAAAATAATATGATTGTTATCAATAATTATCTTCCAAATAGCACAATCTCCTTCAAACATTTTTACTTGCTCACTTCCTCTTCCCAAATCTTATTTTGATAAAGCCTCCTGGAATGTTTTTTTAGATTATTGTACATTTGCCTGCCTGTTTCTACAAATCTCTTCTTAACAAGTACACTAATGCTCATAGCTCTCATACAGGTAATTATTTACACTTACCTATAAATACTGTTTTTCTGCTTAGCACTCTTATCTACATATTAATTTTTGCAGAATTTTATAATTATTTTTCATTAGAGAATATTTTTGATAATTTCTGAGTTTATAGGGAGCAATAATTAAAGGGTTTCTATATCAAAATACATCTTTTACATTTTCCTGCATACCTGAATGATAGTTCTAAAAGGGAAAGGAGAGTAGAGGTTTATCTCAGGAGTAGGGTTTTACACTATATTGTTATTTTCAATACTTTTTGTTCTTTATTATAGACTAGAGGCCCGGTGCATGGATTTCTGCACCAGTGGGTTCCCTTGGCCTGGCCTGCACCCTCTTGCGATCCGGGACCCCTCAGGGGATATCGGAGAGCCAGTTTCAGCCCGGTGCCCGCAGGCCAGGCAGAGGGCCCCCACTGGTGCAGAAATCCAAGCACTAGGCCTCTAGTATGCATATAAGGTCTTTGGTTACTCTCTTCCTACTCTCCCTCCTTCCCTCTGAGATTCATCAGTCTGTTCCATGTGTCCATGCCTGTGCCTTGAGCGTCTGCCCCTAGGTGGTCATTGCACATCATAGCTACCAGACCAGTCGGCTGGTAGGCAGGTCACTTAGGCTTTTATATATAGATAGATGTAAATTATCTCCAAACACTACTGCCCTTTCTGCCCACAATTGCCAATCTAGAAATCAATCTTTATGACATCCCAGAAACAAATAAACAAAACAAAACAAATAAGAAAAACCCCACTTTATACCTAGATTTAGTCTGGTAGGAAATACTGGAAGTTGCTGGTCTGCTGTCTGAGCTGGGCTGTAGTCCCTTCACATACTGTATTTCACAGCACACAAAACATCATTAGAGGTGAAGTATATCATTATTTCATGAACAACTACAAAGAAAAATTGCTGTCAATTAATGTATGACATTGCATGATAAACGCTTTTAAATTACTAAATAAAGTTTAACATATGAACAAATTGTGAAACTAAGAATTGATGAAATATGATAATTACCTGGTTGACTGCTCACAGCCCCCTCTTCTCTTTTGCTCTAGGGTATTTTTGAGAACCTGTTCCTGAGAATTTCTGGGGAAAACCGCTATTCCCCTTAAAGGCATCCTCCTCTGTCTCCTTCCTTAATCCTACTGAATCCTATTGTTATTCCATTTGCTCTTTAACTCCCCCCAAATTTTCTTTTTAAATATGTGTGTTGATTTCAGAGGAGAAGGGAGAGGGAGATAGAAACATCGATGATGAGAGAGAATCATTGATCAGCTACCTCTTGTACGCCCCACACTTGGGATCAAGCCTGCAACACAGGCATATGCTCTGACCAGGAATAGAACCGTGACCTTCTAGCTCATAGGTCGATTCTCAACTACTGAACCATGCTGGCAAAGCCCAAATTTCTAACTGATTGATGTGACAACTCTTCTGGTCTACCAGTGAAGCTGTAGATTTGTTTTTATGTGTTCTGTCATTCCTATTGGCATACTTTTATTGACCCATTTGGAATGATAACCAGACATTTTCAATTTATTGTCTCTGAATATCCTTATTTCAATTGTATACACTGTGCTCCTCTTCCCATCCACATCTTTTCTTTATACAGTGCATCAGGCAATGAGCCAACAATGATTTTCATTTCAGGGAGATGAGGTTTTATTCCTCTAGGCAAAATTTTATTCTAAAATAAAGGCAGTCAAATTTCTCAGCCAGGAGCTCAGGTTTTTATAATTGACACTAAAAAACAGACATCCATTAATTCAAAACCTATATCAGATCAACAGCTAAGCAAGAAAATAATTCAAGGTTTTCTCCCTGGAACATGTTAAAGCAACTGGCCACCTTCCTTTCTATTCAATCCATAATATCAATTATATGGACCAAAATAAATTTTAAGTATGCTTTTTTTGTTGCATAACTCATGTTTTTGTCTTGGGACAATTAGTTCAGAACCGATGGAGACATGATACGCAACTAACCATCCCAGACATCAAAAAATGATGCCTAAATCTGACCTCAGGTATTCACAAACATCAAATAATTCAAATGGTCCCTCTTTCCTTTGGAAGTAGTTTCATATACCACTGTCCAATGTTTTAACGGTTATCTTTTTAAAATCTGTTCTTATTTATTTATATTGGCCCTTGTTTACCAAAAAGAGTTATTATAGAAAACTCCATACAATTTAAAATAAATACTTTAAGAAAATTGGTGGAGCGAGATGAATATAGATGGCAAAATAAAATCAAGACAAAGATAAATTTAGTACAAGTAGGCTCTTGAATCTTTTTAAAAATTTAGGAATAGATCACAAATGTGGCTATTGACAAGCTATTGCACAAATTATTATTTTAATCTACTAAGATGATTAGTTTGAGCACATGCAGTAGTTGAGTGCCCATGCTTTGGTTAGTATCTCAGTTCTCCCACTTCTGCCTAAAACCTTGGATGTGTTTCTAAATCTGCCCAAGCCTTAGTTTTCTATCCTAAAGTGCTTACCAATAAAAGTTTTTTTTTAAAAAAAGCCACTTTATTCATAACTATGTTACAAAGTTTAAATAAGATAATGAATGTAAAATCCTTCATAGTTTCTGACACACAATTAAAGCTCCACAAATATTAGCTATTACTAATGTTACTGGGTTTGAAATAAAGACATGGTGATGAGTGACAGTTAGTGAAAATGCCAGGCACATTTTAGGGAAGATATGTAGCTTAATTCTTAGACTTTAGGTATAATTTGCTATTATGAATTTGGCAAAGTTCAACAATACTGTAGAGTATTGTAACTCCAAGTACAAACTAATTTCAATGGCACTCCTAATACCAAAGAATGCAAGTGCTTTGAAACAAACCCATAGATATCACAAAAAACAAATTCAAAGTCTGCATTATATTCTTGGATATCCTTTAATTATATTAAAATAAAAATAATATTGAGGATCCTTCTGAGATTCAATGGAAGATTCTCTTGTTTGTTTTTCTCTTTTCTTTCTGTCTTTTTTAAACATAGAAATGAAAAATGCAAGTATTTTTACAAACTGTGGTTTTGATTGGTAGCAAAGTATTCCATAATAAAGTATACATTCATGGGCTAAATACTCCTTATGGAACTATTAAAATTTAATGGGAATTGACTAATCATTTTGAAAATGTGGATTCTAAATTTGTTCTGGTTTAGAACATTAATGACATTCTCATAAGCTTCATTTCCTATAGTAATTCATTGATTTTGGCATTGTGTTATTCTTCATTACTTACTGTCATATATTATACAGAGTGGGGAGGAATAGCCATTGCTTCTGGCTTTGGAAGTATAGTTAAATGTGGATTATGTACATGAAAATTCAAGTCATCTACCAGCAATTTTAGGTTAATAAAATTCATACACTAATCACTATTAGCCTAGATACATGGAACAGACTGACAGTGCAGGAGGCAGCACATGGATGATTCTCTCTCATCACTGATATTTCTCTCTTTCTCCCTCTCTCCCTCTCTCCCTCACTCTTTCTCTCTCTCCCTCTCTTCCTCTCTCCCTCCCTCCCTTCCTCTCTGAAATCAATAAAAATATATTTAAAAAAAAGAAATGTGTTGGCTGTATAGATGGTTCATAAGAGAGAGAAGAGGAATCTATGCTTGGTGGCCTAGAAGCCCACAGATATTGGCTGCAGATGACTAAATACCACCACTAACTTGCAGACTATATGCTTTGTAGAAAACACCTAATTAAAATTCAAAAAGTAGCTACAAGACTTTCACATTTGGGAAATTTAAAAGGCAGCATTTTTTTTTTTTTACCCCCTAGGAGGATCAGTCTTGTAGCCAGGACCCACCAATCCTTTCAGTGTTTCATCCTTTTTCTGTAGATGAGAAGTGCTATTAAAGGTGGTAAGTTCATGGGTGAAGCTCATCCCATCAATCAACCTCACTGAATTCAGGAAAGGTCTCCTTATTCTGACCTCACCCAGATGGTGACTTATTTTAATGGGGACTTCCTAGCATTAAGCTCTCTTTTAAAGCAATTGATACATTCCTTAATCTGGAAGTGTTTCTGAATTTAAATGCGTTATTTAGCTTTAAAAAATTAAGCCCCACAAATGAATGAACTTTGTATTCAGTATGTAAACATGTTCAAGACAACATGGTCTTCATCCTAAATGAAGTAACACAGAAACAACAAGCACAAAACATTTAATACAATTTGTTACAGGTTATACTTGAGGTTAAGAATCAGAGTTATTAGTAATGCAGACAAGAGAAAGTAGTTAGTATTCAACAGGGGTGACGTCAGTAACTTATTTGGTAGTGCGGGAGGCTGAGGAAAGACCTTCTGTAGGTTGTTTTCACCTCTGGAGCAACAACTGGCGATGTGTGAGTTAATAGCTACTCCCGGTCCTTGAGTGTCTCTGAGGAGCTGAGCTTCCTTGCTTCCTTGGGATGACCAGGCAGCATGAGTAAGAAATAAACTTTTCTAAACTGCTAAGAATTTGAGGTTGTTTTTCGCTGCTGCATCACCTAGCCCACTGTTTCTTAAATCTTCATGTCTCCATGAATCACCTGGGAATCTTGTAAAAAATATAGATCTTTCTATTGAGTAAACCAGAAGAGATAGATTATCTGTATTGCAGAAGGCGCCAGGCCATGCTGATGCTGCGGTGCAAAGAAACACCTTGCCCCGCAGACTGACACACTAACGATAATGGGATTTTAACTCAACGTTTTTACTCTAAATTCACGTCCTATTTTGCAGCGGGTCACCAGCGTAGCACATTGTCTTTGGAGCTACACGTGGTCATCTTTAAGTGGAAAATAAAATCAACATCGTCCGTCACAAACAGCTGTTCAGTGAAATAGGAAAAATAGAACAGAGTGAAATACAATAAAATATGATCAGGATCTTATAGGCAATAAGAGCACGGCTTGTTTTGTGAAATTTCACAAACTATATATTCCAGGCTGCTTGGCAAATGTGAGAAAGTCAAAAATGGTGTAAATCCAATAAATCATTGGATGTATTAATATTCAGAAATGTTGAGAAAGGTTAACATAATGATTGCTCAACTTTTCTTAGGCACACAACTGAATACATGCCCTACCTTTGCCTGTAGTTGGGTGGGGCAGTGTGATTGGACTCTAGCCACTGAGCAATACAGTGCAGGCCTTATGGCATGTTTATGCCTAATTCATCAATATTTCCCGATGGCTGCCAGATGGGGGTAGGATTGGAGGTGAGAGAATTGATAATTACAAATTATTGCGGAATGGTCATGGGGATGTGCAGTGCAGCATGGGAAATAGCATCAGCAGTGTTCTAACGGCTATGTGTGATGTCAGATGGGTGTGAGATTTATCAGGATGATCACTTGGTAGGTTGTGTAATGTCTAATCACTGGGGTGTACACCTGAAACTAATATCACAACGTATGTCCACTGTAGTTGAAAAATAAAAAAATGATTTTTAAGAAGAAGGACAATACTCACTGGCAGAAATGTATCTTTCATTGGTGGAGTTTGAGATATTATAGCAAAGCTTATGGAAAAGATTGTCTGGGCCAGTGTATTCTATCTTTAGCTACCTCAGTTGAAATGAGGGACATTATCACAACCAGTTTTGCATTTTGGAAAATATAATACAGATACAGAGGGTTGTGAAAATTAAAAAAAAAATAGCCAAATTAGCTCTTCTATTCTCTTAGCTGAATGATGGTACCTGAAGCAGTTTTTTGGGGGAAAAATGTTTTGATGATAACAGAATCTTCTTAAGTCTTACCAATATAGGAATACCTTAATCTTTATATTGGAGAAAAAACTGAGCTCTTCTGTTGGGGGCCCCCTTATTAGAGCAATCGCTGCTCTAGCTTAATCAATTTGTGTGACTGTTTTAAGGGAAAATCTGTAATGGTATAACTGCTCTCAGCTTCTGAAAGTCACCTATCGCTTTGGGATAAAGACTAAAGTACTTACTCTCGATCACAATGGCCCAAGTGGCCTGACTTCTAGCAGGAGCTCAGACCTCACTTTATGTCTCAACCGGCTCTGCTCACCTGGGCTCCAGGTATATTAAGAGTCCTGCTGGTCTTTAACATAATAAAAACATTTCTGTTCCAGGAATTTTGCTCATGCCATATCCTCTGCCCGGAAAACTGGGGATCGATCCTGCAACCCAGGCACGTGCCCTGACCAGAATCAAACCGTGACCTCCTGGTTCATAATTCGATGTTCAACCACTGAGCCACGCCTACTGGACTCTTATTTTTTTCAATTACAGTTTACATTCAGTATCATTTGTATTGGTTTCAGGTGTACAGCATGTACAGCATAGTAGTCAGACAATCATATACTTTATAAAATGTTCCCTCACTATTTCCAGTACCCATCTGGCACCATACATAGCTATTACAATACCATCCACTCTGTTTCCTAAGCTGCACTCCACATCCCTGTGACTATTTTGTAACTGCCAATCTGTGCTTCGAACCCCTTCATCTCTTTCACCCAGATGTTTCCTTCTGCCACGATGCTGGGCTGGAGCGCGGGCACTGCCGGTGAGTGCAGCAGAGTCAGTGCCCCTGAGAGCAACTCTCATCTCAGGCCATGGGTATAACTATCCCTCCATCCTTCAGGAAGATAAAGTTGGGAGGTGTTTTATAGCTTTCTCAAGAAATCTGAGAAGAATCAAGACCCTGTCGCCCACAATGGCATCCTCAATAATACCTTCTTAATCCTTCTCTGCCCTTATTCTCTCTACCTCAGCCCTGCAGTGTACTATCTGTACCCAAGATTTTTTTTTTTTTACCCCATGATCTGCTCTCAGGAGCTAATATCCTGCCATTGTGTTTGCTAACTCAGGTATGTTGGCTAGTTTCCTCGAGTGCTTTGTGATTTTTTGGACAGTGAGGTCAAATCTATGCAGGATATTGTGGGTTCGACTTTAATGCATATCCCCCCACAGAGCACTTCAATTACTTTTTCCAAGTGGTTGGGGGCTCCTAGCTTTTGGAGTCATGTAGCCCCTGTGAATTCTGACTGTAAAGCCAATGAGGGCCCATGAGAAACCTTAGGAGGATATCTTTTTTGTTAGACTTAATTTTTTGCCTTCATCTAGTATCAAGGCCAATTACAGGCAAGTTTCCCATTGCAGGACATTTTTTTTTTTTTTTTTACTTAATTTTTTGCCTTCATCTAGTATCAAGGCCAATTACAGGCAAGTTTCCCATTGCAGGACATTTTTTTTTTTTTTAGTTATTATTCACACACACAAAAGAGGTGGCACTTTTGCATACTTCTGGCTATGCCTGGCTTTATTGTGGCATCTTGGATCTGAGCTCCTACTGGGTGGTAGTTCCAGGGATTGTCTCCTGCCCTGAGCTTTCATTGATTAACAAATGCTCCAGACACAGGTGCTGGTCTTAGAACTAATATCTTAAGATGTTTCTTGTTTCTGATCTTCCCCGCAATGTCGGTGATTCATTTAATGGATGTTTTCATAGTTAACCTATGATTTTAATTTGCCCGAATCTAGGAGGGCTTCTCCAGACATCTAGTTCAGTATACTTCCAGAAATGGCTAGTTCTTAGTTATCTTTTAGGACATAAATAAAATATACTCCTCTCTGGAATCATGCTGTTACCTGTAGGATGAAGTCTTTATCTCTGTCATGGGGGAGGGAACCTCACTAGGTAATCCCCCTACCTTTTGCTACAGACTTGCACGGACTAATTTCCTCTTTGCCCTCATTCACCTTGTTCCCCTGCCTACAATATTTTTAAAACCCCAGCTCTGAAGCAACTCTATATGACATTCTCCATATTCACCACAGATAAAATTTCCTCCTTTCTCCCGTGCATATCTCTGCCATGGCCCCTATAACTTTTATTAGCTCACCTTTATTTACCCTGAATCTTTAAGGCCAGCATGATAGCATTCTCATCTGTCTTGTGTAACTATCTAGCATATTTCCTAAGCCACTGTAGCTCTTATTTACAATTGTTCTCTATTTTTTTTTAGTGAATGAATCTTCACTTGCATTGTACATATCATTTAATTCATAAAAGCTTCTCTAATAAAAACAAGAAATTTTTCTTTTTATTAATGATAAATTATAGACCCAAAGAGGGTTGATAACTTAGCCAAAGGCAGCCCATTCGTCAGCAGTAGAATGGAGATTTGGACAGAATTCTCTCTCTCTCCAAAGTTTACGGTATTTCCATTTTACTGAGCCTCTGCTAACATTCTCAAGACCCAGAGAAAAGTCCAAATTGAAGCCTGCATACATATGTCTGCTATGCTATTGAATAAAATTAGTTCTAGCATCCTATCTGGGCAAATATATACTCACAATGACCTGAAAAGTCAGATCACATTTAGAAATTTCTAATTCCTCAGTGTTTTGTGCTGGACCGTGGCAATGTAGGAAGAGTGGGCCCTCTAGCCTCTGACCATTACTGTTCTTGATTTTCTCCCTAATTGGGCTCCATTCTGTATCTTACATCCAACCAAGAGCCACCACTTTGGTCAACCCTTAAACCTAGATGCACACTGGCAGCTTGGTCTACCTAGATCTGGGGAAGAGGATCATGAGCCAATTGGGGCACAGAGCTTTGGGGTCCCAAGTATCCAAAGATTAATCTAGAAAGGAAGAGTGTGCCTCTTATTAGGTACATCCACTTGGCCACAGGACTATTTCCTCCATGAGAAGAGCTATGGGTGGAGGAAGGTCAAAGTAAGACCTTCCAAAGCCCGCAACACAGAGAAGGAACTCCTCTTGCCTGAGTCTAGAAGAAGAACTACGTATTACTCTATTCAAGTTCAATATAAAGAAAGTTAGGCCATTCATCAATCAATTAATAGAAATACATCAAGAGGCATCCAGGTTGTAATAAAAAGCCCCATATACCAAACTACCGAGAAAAAATAAATATATCTACCAAACTGCAGGTTCTAGGAACCTGCAATTTATAAGAATTGTGGTAACTGGATAAAAAAGCAACCCCAGTTTCTCTAATTTGCTTCCTCCCTCTCCCCACCAAAAAATCTCTCTTTACTCTAGAGTTATTTTGGGCTGGGTATGGTGTAGAGAGTTATTTATTTTTTTAATCAAGATGAAATATATGAGAAAAAAGGTGAGGGTGATATTGAATTTGGTAATAATCTATATAATAAAACCCTAATATGCAAATTGACCAAATGGAACAACTGGTCACTATGTTGCACACTGACCACCAGGGGGCAGATGCTCAATGTAGGAGCTGCCCCCTGGTGGTCAGTGCACTCCCACAGGGGGAGCACCGCTCAGTCAGAAGCAGGGCTCATGGCTGGCAAGTGCAGCAGCAGTGGCAGGAGCCCCTGCTGCCTCAGTTGCAGGTGGGTGGTAAGGAGTGAGGGTTCCCAGTCTGCGAGAGCCCTGGACTGTGAGAGGGATGTCTGACTGCTGGCTTAGGCCCGATCCCCCAGGGAGTATCGGACATCCCCTGAGGGGTCCCAGACTATGAGAGTGTGCAGGCTGGGCTGAGGGGCACACCCCTCCCAGTGCATAAATTTCATGCACCAGGCCTCTAGTATAATTATATATGGTATTAGGCTATTCAACCAATGTACATGTATTTTAAACCATTGTATTCCAGCCAGCTAAGATTTACGTGCTTTTCAATGCATGACAGAATAAGGCCCTTAGATATCATTGCAGCCAAAACAATGGCATAAAACCTGTGAGTGTTTATGTCGTCCATTACAGGGATGTTCTGTGTATGATTGTCAACAGCCACTTCTCAATGCTTCCTGTACAGCTCTCCCTAAGTTAGACACCGGGCTTCTCCTGGCTAAGACATGACCATTAACAGAACATGTTTGTTTTTTAAAGCAATGGCCTTCGTCTTATCTTTATATTTTTCTGCATGGTTTTCATAAACTATCTCAGGCTTAATAAAACCCTGGAATACAGAAGCATGGGGAAACCTGGAAATATGCCCCTCATATATTTTGAAAACTTATAAAGAGCAAAGCTGGTTTGTTTTTCTTGGCTTATAAGTCAAAGATTAGGCAGTTTCATGGTTCATTTTGGCAGCTTGAACATCTGGCTTTAGGACATTTCTATATATCTACTGAAGTAAATTAGAGAAACTGGGATTACTATTTCATCTAGTTACCACAATTGTATGCTGCTGCCATTAAAAAAATGCATCACTGTGTCCTCAGGAACATATATCTGGACAGATGTGGGAGCGTGTCGCCTCCCAGGGGCTAGCCACCTAATTGAACTGGAGTATTTCCGACTTTCATTTACACTTGTTCACATATGAAAAGACATATGTTCCCAAGAATACCCAGGATCTGAGGGCTTTATTATTTTCATTTGGAAAGAACATAACATTATTTTTCCTCCACATTGTGGTTTCAAGTAAACAACAAAAGCAATTTGAATGAACACATTACAGAGCTCTGCTTTAATCCTGGCTTCAGAGGCCAGAGTCAATAGCATATTATGATCTTCCTTGCGATTCAGAACTGTATTATCACCACTTCAGTATTCGTGGTGATGAATAATCCAACTCCCCGCTTATCTTATTGGTATTGCCTCAAATCTAATTTCAGACATGTCTTTACCTTATAGATGAGGAAACTGAAACCTACATTTATTCATTCATGCATCGAATACATATTTATTAAGTGCTTAATATTTGCCAAGTGCTGCTTCTAGGGCTAGAGCAGAGGAAATAAAACACCAATGGGTCCGCACGGAGCTTTCATGCCTCAGCATGTGGCAGAGGCACCTGCTAACCACTGGGCCACATTAAGTAGGATTTTCATATAAGTGCGCCTTTAGTATTGAATAACAATGATCCATATATTTTTCTAGTCATCTTAAACTTTTGTTATTGCTGGGATAGGCAGTCCTTAAGATTCTAGCTTGCAAAAATATTTCTAAAAAATTGTAAACAAAGTAATCACAGGAATGTGAGGATTTTATTCTAGAAAAAGTTAAAAAGGTCATCTGCTATTACCCATCTACATTATGCTAAGAGTGTGGGATGTATATGGGTAATTTTATCTTTTGGTTCCCTAAAACATTATTTTGCTTGTCTAAATTCTTTATGTTAATGATTAAAGCAAATGATTACTCCTAACCGTTTTAAAACAGTCATTTCTCATAAATGACCAGAATTCTTGCTTCTAACATTTCAGCTCATTTTTATCTTGCTCTTCTTAGAGTGACAATGTTGCTCAGTTTGTTGGTTTTCTCCATTAGACTCTAATTCTAGTAACACACACAGAGATTATGCCTTAAATCGGTGGATGAGGGATAACAGCCCCTTCACTGGGAGAGTAAGAGAGCTTGAGATAAGCTATTGACCCTTAGCAGTGAGTCTGTTCCTTTAAGTTCTGCATTTGACTTTGATCATGAACTTCTTGTCCTGATGTAGAAGCACATCTGAGGAAACGTTTTGGCTTTGTTTATTCTGATTATTTTAATCTTAACTATTCTGCTTAAATAAACTTAACACAAAGCAATTATTATTATACGTAAAAACATCTAAGGGGTTGGAGCACACTAGACTCTAAAAGCACATTATTATTAAGAGTTATTGAATTATTACTCTCTAAGGGAAAATTTTATATATATGCATACACACACACACACACACACACACACATATTAACCTAAGAATGCTCTGAATAATTATAATTATCTCATATATAATTACTAGAGGCCCGGTTAATGAAAATTCATGCACTTGGACGGGGGTCCCTCCACCCGGCCTGCCCCCTCTCATAGTCTGGGAGCCCTCAGGGGTGGGAGGTGGCCCGACGATCAGGGGAAGGTGACGCCCCCATCACACCTCTGCTGCTGCCACTGCCGGCCCCACAAGCCTCGGCCGACCCTGGTTACCTGAGACTCAGGAGGCCCTGGGTGGCTGGGCAGCCGACATCCGAGGCTTGCCTGCACCTTGGGCATTGGCTGGGCAGCTGCCATCCAAGGCTTGCCTATGCCTCAGGCCGGCCCTCGGCGGCGTGGGGGCTAGGGGACTGAGGAACTCTGGAGGCAGGCGCGCAGAGCAGCTGGACCTACCTGGGGGTGGGCCCAGCCCTGCCATGTACCTGCAGCCCTGGCTGGGCTGAGGGGACTGGGTGCCACCATCTTGTGGCTGTGGGCGCCTCCATATTTGAGGGCATGGCAGTCAATTAGCATGTTCCCTCATTGGCTGTGGGTGCTGCCATCTTTGTGAGGGCATGACAGTCAATTAGCATATTTTCTCTTTATTAGATAGCATATATCGTATTACATTATAGGCTTAACCTTGGCCTCTGTTATCAACTTTTGCCTCCTGATCACTGGGGACTGTGATGACATTCTAAGCCAGGGGACCATGATGCTAGACTTTAATGGCACCACATGGCATTCTCTTCTCCCAATATCTGCTCCTCTTTCATGTGCTTGGTGGTGCCTTTTCCTGTATTATTTTAATATGAGATGTTGCTTCCACAACAGGACAGTGATTAAAACCTACAGATTGAGTTTGCATGTGTAGAAGCACTTTTTTACTCATAACCGTGGGTTTGCTTTAAAACGTGCCATATACCTCAAAAGGCACTCGCACGCAATGTTCTGATTTTGTCCCTTCGGGGTGTGACTGGGAGTTGTTATTGCTCTCTGACTCTGTATCTAGCTAGAATGATCTGCATCTGTTTTGTTGAAATTACACCTAGCAATCCACAGTGGATGTGGGATCTATTTTAGAGACACTCTTCCTTCTTAGAACCCAAAGAGCAGCAGATACTTAAGAACTTCCTTTCAGACCTAGCCAGTTTGGCTCAGTGGATAGAGCATCAGCCTGTAGATTGAAGGGTCCCGGGTTCAATTCTGATCAAGGGCACGTGCCCAGGTTGCAGGCTCGATCCCCCGTAGGGGGTGTGCATGAGGCAGATCAATGATTCTCTCTCATCATTGATGTTTCTATCTCTCTCTCCTCTCTCTTCCTCTCTGAAATAAAAATATTTTAAAAGAAAAAAAAAGAATTTCTTTTCAGCAGTAACTATGTAGCATTTTTTAATATATTTTATGCAAATTTTGTATTGATGCTATAGGCATCTAAAAGAATTTCACATTTGGATTTTGTAAAAATATCATTGTTTCTATTCTAGTCTGTAAAGTAGCTTCATATCAATTGATAATATATGCCTCACAATTGTCAGTAAGTCAGCAAATTTCATCAAGCACATTGGTCCATGCTTATACATTTCTCTAAATAACAAGGACTGTCTTTATATAAGGTCATTTTTCGCTGCCAAAAGAATGAATTGACTTTTGCCAGCAATGTTTATTTCTTTTCTGTCTGGAAGCCATTATGTGATTGAATAATCATGAGAACTTTGAAATCAGACAGACATGACTGTCACTCAGCCTCATCCAAAATTTGCTGAGTGACCTTGTCTTTGTAACAATCACTAAATCTCTCTGGTTTTTATCATCCTGAGAATTATTTTACTATTACAAGACCTTTGATGTTGGGTAAAGGTTAAATGAGAACCTATGTACATTGACCAGCAGAATTCGTAATGCATAGAAAGGGAGTAAAAATAGTTCTTTTTGATGTTTTTTTTTATGCACCAAATATGACAAAAACACATGTATTTATGTTAATCTGAGAAATTTTTCTAGTTTAATGAGGAGATTTCATTGGAGATGGCAGAGTGATACCTGGCAGTCAATGTCAAGAACAACTGAATACACGTTTATACAGCACAACTGCCTCCCTCCTTTTTTTTTTCATGGTCATGAAGTAAAGCATTACTGAAGTCCACATTGTACATGGTTAGCCATCTGTATATTTTCTACATCAAGATCATCACTTGGGGCCTTATGAGAGAACAATAAATGCCATGAACAGGAAAGGTGTGAAAAATCAGCAAAGATGGGCTAACATAGCAAGCTGGAGATTATCCTTCCCTGCTGCCCCCACACACTCAGTTTTAGGCCACTAAAACTTTCCTTAAATTAACTGCTTATTAGGTAAATCTGGCATATGCATATTTAGAAATAAATACAACTGGTTCTTGATAAACATACATTGGCCTTTACATTCTCCTGAGCATCACAGGTGGGCTTAGCCTTTAGTCCTTTCCTACAAGGCCCCTTAATATATGAGTCTAATATTTTTTTGTTCCCACAGCAGGAAAGTTTTCTCCAGTCCACTGTAATCTTTCAGTGACTTTTAATAGTTATGATCTTGTCACCTCTTTACTAGCAACACCTTCCCAACCTGCCTGTTTTATATCCCAGTGTTCTCTGACAATTTTTTTCCGCCATGCCTCTTCTTGGCCCATTTCTACCTCTCTATCGCTCATTCTTTCTTCCCCTCTGTCCAATACACACTAGTATTAACCTAATTGAAGTCGGACGGAGTGAAGTCGGATGAAAGATCGCTCACTTATGACTGATGATAAGGTGTCATGAAAAATATTCAGGCCGATGGGCTGTGACCTTCCTTTGATTACCCAGGGCTGCTGCTGTAATAACTCCACCAAGTTATGTCAGAACATGCTGCAGATATAGCTGTCTCATCGCCTGCACCATGTCCCTATCTTATATTGAGCAGAAATTCTCCATTTCAGTTAACTGCCCATCGAGGTCATGGAGGTATTTGATCAGAAAGCCCATAGTCACTGTCACAGTACAGGGTTGCAGGTGATTTTTTTTTCTTACCTTCACCTCCTTACTGGCACTGAAGAAAGATAAACTTGAACTTAATGGGACAGTGCCTAGATAAAGTGCATATTCTGAAGTGGTTTCATATAGGAATATACCACTTTTGATATGGCTGCTCAGCTTTGACTAGCCATGGATTTCTAGATGAGGTAACTTTTATGTAGTGAAGGAAAAGAAAACCAGTCTTCAAATAGGAAGACCAGGAACTCCCATTTTGCATATGTCATTTGTTTGAGTTCATAGAACTCCCTGAACCTCAGCTAATTGAGCTGAAAAACTGTTCTGGTCATGATGTTTATCCACTCTTATTGAATGTCTATTACCAACCAGACCCAGTGCTGAGGTTGAGAATAAGGCAAAGAAAGAAAAAGAATACTCCATTTATTTTTTGTGATGCTACTAATCAATATATTCTAATATTTTTTTTAAAAAATTCTTAATACTGGAACATATATAATGTAAACCAAAACCACTTTCAGCCGAAACTGGTTTGGCTCAGTGGATAGAGCATCGGCCTGCGGACTCAAGGGTCCCAGGTTCGATTCCAGTCAAGGGCATGTACCTTGGTTGCGGGCACATCCCCAGTGGGGGGTATGCAAGAGGCAGCTGATCGATGTTTCTCTCTCATTGATGTTTCTAACTCTCTATCCCTCTCTCTTCCTCTCTGTAAAAAATCAATAAAATTAAAAAAAAAAAACACTCACTTTCACTTGACTCATCCTTAACCCTAGTCCTTTCCTCAAAGGTAACCAAGGTTGATAGTTTATTGCCCCTTCAGTTAGACCTTTCTCTTCATACATATTACAAATTCCCCAGATACATACACACGGGCATCAAATATATAGACATGTGAACATGAAGTGTGCACTTCACATATATACACATATAATGCATATCTATATATATAATGCACACATATACACATATTTTTCAGCAACCTGACTTTAATACTAGACAGTATATCATACTTCTTTCCATTTTAGTAAAGATCATCTTTGTTCTGTTTTAGAGCTGTATCTCTATAATCAACGGACCATAACTTATTTAAATATTTCTAATCAATCTGTTATCAATTGCTAATTGTTCTTTCAAAAATAGTAACTGTTGGCTATTCTTGGGAACAGGGAAGTCAGGTCAGTGGAAGTCTGAGAGATAGGCGGGGAACTGAGAGAAACCCTGTAAGCACTCCAAAGCGCTCACACTGAAGACCGGGCCATGGCCATCCACCACTTGGAGATGGGCAGAACACCTGATGGAGGCACACACCAAGGGCCTGCTGACCTCTGTGGGCAGGAAGAGAGAATAAGAGAAACTCTACAAGCACTTAGACTTTTACAATGAGTGCCAGACAGGCAACAGCTGTCTCTGGCTGAAGATTGCGTAGGAGACCTCAGAGACACCCAGGAGGCACTGGTAAGTGGGGTAGGCTGATGTCTGAGAACAGGCCAGGCCAACAGATATAACGTATTCTGGTGATGAAAGTCTAAGCCCTGTTAAAGAGATGATTCACTCCCCCCTTCAATGAATATGGAATCTATGGAGAATCTGCTATAAGCATCAATGCATGCCATGCAAAGTTCAATCATAGACTAAATTGCAACAACTCCCCACATTAACTGCTTGACAGAAGAAGAGGTATAATCTTTAGGGGATGTAAATATTATTTACCATAGCTTCCGCTTCTCTTTTATACATATTAGCTGGCTTTGAAACAAAGGTTAGGAGATATGAGAAAAAGAAAATGCAACCCATAACCAAGAGACAAAAGGGTCAATAGAACCAAATTTAGAAATGATCCAGATATTTCAGTTATCAGTTGGATACTTTTAACAGCTATTATAAATATACTAGAGGTCCGATGCGCAAAATTTGTGCAAGAGTAGGCCTTCCTTCCCCCAGCTGCCCACACCGGCTTCCCTTTGGCACCCGGGACCCGGGCTGGCTTCCCTCTGGCCCCAGCTTCGTCAGGAAGGATGTCTAGAATGATGTCTGGTCTAATTAGCATATTACCCTTTTATTGTTAGAGACAAAAGGATCTACCATATAATCTAGTAAGAAGATTATATCCACACAAAAAGTTTACACATGAATGTTCATAGCAGCCCTATTTATAACAAGCCCCATGCTTGGAAACAAGGTGAATACCCACTGACAGATAAATGGGTATACAAAGTGTCAAACATGCATGTAATGAAATATTACTCCAGATTGGTTAGTTGGCATATCAAAGATATGCACCTGGCTGGGCCCTTTATTAAGTCCAAGAATTGGCTAGCCCTAGGAAGGGCAGTTCTTCCCGAGCCAGTACTGTTGTTAAGACATTAAAATATAATATACAAAAAGTAAAAACATTTACAGTACACTGTGTCTTTCATTATATATACACTAGAGGTCCAGTGCATGATATTCATGCACTTAGGG
This sequence comes from Eptesicus fuscus, assembly GCF_027574615.1. Taxonomy (NCBI): domain Eukaryota; kingdom Metazoa; phylum Chordata; class Mammalia; order Chiroptera; family Vespertilionidae; genus Eptesicus; species Eptesicus fuscus. The sequence goes on along the minus strand of NC_072492.1, from coordinate 23,715,217 downwards.
GGGCAGTAAGGGGTGGTCCCTCAGACTGTTCTGCACCCTTTAGCAGTCCAGGAGCCCTCAGGGGATGTCTGATTGACGGCTTAGGCTCGCTCCCCAGCCTAAGCCGCAGTGGACGTCCTTAGCACCTGCTGCTGAGGAGGTGGGAGAAGCTCCCGCCACCGCTGCTGCACTCGCCAGCCATCAGCCCAGCTAGTGGCTGAGCAGAGCTCCCCCTGTGGGAGCACACTGACCACCAGGGGGGCAACTCCTGCATTGAGTGTCTGCCCCCTGATGGTCAGTGCACATCATAGTGACTGGTCGTTCCACCGTTCAGTCAATTTGTATATTACCCTTTTATTATATAGGATTATATTTTAAGTTTTCAAAGTATACGAGGTCATATGTAAATTTTTAGGCAGTGCTTTCAGGTGTTAAACTATCTCTAAAAAATGAATAATTTGCTTATGTTTTATGCTCCATTTTTCTAAAGTGTGTGTATGTTTATGCTTGTGTGTGTGTTTGTATCTGTCTATGAGATTGTGTGTGTTTCTGCCTTCTCTAGTCATATTGGCAAGCCCATGGGAAAGGAAAATGATTTCATTATAAGCCTTTTTAAAAATCAGGGTATATTTTGTCAAGAATTGATTCCCAAAATGAAACTTTATTATTTTATACACATAATTATTTAATTTATGTAAGATTCTATAGTTAAGTCATCACTAAAGTTTTCATGTCACATACTTTTCTATTAATATGACTTGATATAGACTACTGGTTACTTATTATGGATCATGTCCAAATACTGATAAATTCTCTGGCATATTCATAGACACCAATGCATGAACAGAAACAGACAGGCCTAGTCCTCTTTTATTAAACAAGCAATAAGAACAATAACTAAAATTTTCTTATCTGAGTGTTGTGGGGTTTTTTAAAAAATAAATATGTATAACTCTTAGAGTAAAAAAATCCAAAATAAGTATTTTTTAAAAATTATTTAAAAGAAATGTACTCTTTCAACCTGCTCAACAGGAAGTAGAACCCATGAAGGCATGGGGAAATTGTGGACAAGCAGGAGGATTCACTCCAGGGGGAGCTCTTAACAACAGACACAGAGAGACAATGATGGGGGCAGCACATGTTCCAACCAGCACTCCCCTCACCTAGGGATCTACATGCTGGGAAGCCAGAAGCCTGCAACAGCCCACATGGAAAGTCTTCGTTCTAAAGAATGGTTTTTGTGCTTATTGTATTTATTATTGACAAAGCCTAAAAAAAAAGAAAAACAACCAACATCTCCAGGACTTACCTGAGACCACACTTGGCACAATACAATGGGAAATTATATAAACAGCATTACCATGCAAAGGCATGGCCTTTTTAGCAAAATCTGATGAGCTGCATTATATATTACAGCGTTATAAGGAATCATTTCACCTAGCCTAGAGGCAAGGCTAACTTCTACAGTTAAATGCAGTTTTTAAACAAATTAAAATTAGCTGGTTCCTCAGCCTCTTCCCACTAAGCCTTACACCCTAATCTCCCCTCCACCCCCCACCCCCTACCCCCCCACCCAGGTTTTCTCCATGAGTGAGAACAGGACAACTGAACAGAAAGAAGAAAAGAAACCTATCCTGCATGCCTATAGCAGAGCTCACCCTTCCAGGGCAGGGCTCCTTTACATGGGAAATGGCCTCAGACTCACCTTTCCATAACAGTAATGGGGAAATTTAGAGAACAGCAATCAAAGGGGGAAAACCCTCATTTCCTAATAACTGACTATACCTTCCGCTTGTTGAATGCCCCATTCAATAGCACTGTACTTTATGACCTAATAGATGCATTTCCCTTGATTCTGTCACAATCTTGGCAAAGGAGCAAGGGGTAAAGGCTGGCTTTCATCTAGTGCAGTGGTTCTCAACCTTTTTAATGCCACGACCCTTTAATACAGTTCCTCATGTTGTGGTGACCCCCAACCATAAAATTATTTTCGGTGCTACTTCATAACTGTAATTTTGCTACTGTGAATCGTAATGTAAATATCTGTGTTTTCTGATGGTTTTAGGCTCTACAACAGTGGTTCTCAACCTGTGGGTCACAACCCACAGGTTGAGAACCGCTAGCAGGGTCACCTAAGACCATCAGAAAACACAGATATTTACATTACGATTCATAACAGTAGCAAAATTACAGTTATGAAGTAGCACCAAAAATAATTTTATGGTTGGGGTCACCACAAATGATGAACTGTATTAAAGGGTCGCGGCATTAAAAAGGTTGAGAACCACTGATAGTTTTACCACCGCTTTTTCCTGAGGGCATCAGTGTACCCTTCAGTGGAAGACATGGCTGAAAACTACTGCAGAGACAACTAGGTTGAATTCCTTCAGGCATCATTATTGCCTTCCAAGCTGTTAACTTCTCCAAATGAGCAGAATACATTGTATATGTTGAGAACTAAGTCTTCAAGTATGTAAGGAAGAAAACAGGAGAAGGGAGGGGGGACTGGTATTTATCAGGTCCCTTCTATATTCTAGTAACTAAAACAATTTAGACTCATTTTATCATTTATTATTGACTTTCCACTCTAGAAAATGTTTGGTGTGTTTCTTCCCTCACCCATTCAGACTGCAGTGACTGCTTTTCAAAGAGGAAGGGAGAGAGAGAGACAGAAACATCAATGATGAGAGAGCATCACTGATCAGCTGCCTCCTGCCTGCCCCCTACTGGTGATCGAGCCTGAAACCTGGGCAGGAGCCCTTGACCAGTATGGAACCCCAGGACCTTTCAGTCCGCAGGCGGATGCTCTATCCACTGAGCCAAATCAGCTAGGGCTACAGTGACTTCTTTTGAATGAGCATACAAGTCATGGAGATGATTACTGGCTAGAGGACAAGTTTACCGAGGACATCATCATAACAGCACATTTACTTTGCCCCAAGTATTAGGTCATGGAAATATGGTAAATAACAATGAGAAAGTCGACACTTCCTGAGGAGATGGCCCAGGAGTACAAGTTATTAAGAAATTACAATTAGCACGATGTTTAATTGTTATAGGTATAAATATTTACCGCCAGGCAATGTCCTGGTCCAGACAACTGTCCTAATGGCAGAGAATAACATGTTCTCTCTTTCTTCAGCAGGAGCAGAGCTGGGTAGGGATAGTCTTTGCTTCAGCAAGTACCAGTGGTAGCTGTGGCACCGACCTCCTGTCCTGCTGCTGCTGAGGGTCACCACTATTCTATTACATCCTTCAAACTTGTGACCTTTGACACCACAAAACTTCGAATCACAGTTTCACACTGACTGGATTTCTTATTTAAAAGACGATAGATGCAAAGCTTACATTTTACATCGTACTTCTTTACCTCTTGAAAATTGTATGAAGTGCATATATTACTTCTCTAATTAAAAAAGCAATGCTTTTCAGTTACTAAACTACTGTCTAATACGGGACACAAGTCAATACAATTAGTTTACTGAGATGTTTCAAGCTAGTGATTTGCTCATACGGGCACTCGAGTAGCTGAGGTTTATAGACCTTCCAAAGCATAAAGTTGCAGAGGAGCACATTAAAAATTGGCAGTCAATAAGCCTTATGTGAGTATCGTGTACTTTCATTAATGCATATTTCATGCATGCTGTTTTGCTTACAAAATGATGGCAAGTCAAAAACATGTGGAACTCTGGTCCTCTGTTTGATGGTATAACGCTAAATACCAGGCCTTCTAGAATCAAGATATAAAGGTTTGACTTCATGAAGTGACATCTGTAGAATGTGCAATATTAAAATTCTGATTGAAGAGTCGCCTATAATGCATACACTGTCTCCTGGCCAATAAAATCACACATCATGTTACACTATCAAATATACTTAGCATTAAGGCACATGCGGTTGCTACCTTTTTACCATACATTTGCTACGTTGGTGAATGCAACATGATGTGCACAAACTACATGGGTAATTTATTCCCAATTTACCGTGAGGCACAGCATTCCCAGGCTGAATCTTTGCTTGAATATTCGACTGTGTGTAAAATGTGGATGTGAAAGTAATTTAAATGGAGTGTAGATTTGGAGGAGGTAGGGTATATTCTTCAAAATGGTGCTGAAGTAATAAACAAACCAGGTCACAAAGGGAATATCTTTAAGTAACTCCTGAGCAAAGTGACAAGATTGTAACTCATAGAAATTGCATTGCAGAGGTTCCCGTAAAACACATACACAAGCAGGTGCACACTTACTTACACGTAGGAAATTTCATAACTAGGAAATTTCAATCCAAATGCATATGTTCTCAGGTTGCTAGAATATCTACAGGAGAGTGGCATCAGCCAGACAGCAGAGTAAGAGGCCCGGACTGCCCTCCCTCCCACAAACACACCACGTAAGCAACAATTCATGGACAAAATGTCCTTTGAAAGAAACTGAGCCCTAGCCGGCTTGGCTCTTCATTGGCTATGGACTGAAAGGTCCCGGGTTCGATTCTGGTCAAGGGCACATGCCCAGGTTGTGGGCTTGATCCCCAGTGTGGGGCATGCAGGAGGCAGCCAATCAATGATTCTCTCTCATCATTGATGTTTCTATCTCTCTCTCCTTCTCCCTGTCTAAAATCAATAATATATATTGATCAGTTGTTATGCATCAGGGCCTAATGACCATTTGCATATTACCTCTTTATTATATAGGATATATATATGTATACAAACACACACACACAACACACACACACACATATACACACATATATATCCGATATAATAAAGAAGTAATATGCAAATGATCATTAGGCCCTGATGCATAACAACCGATCACCAGGAGGCCAGGGCAGTGAGCTACGTGCAGCTGAGAGCTACAGCTGCGGTGGGTAGGGCGGCCAGCTGAGGCAAGTGGCAACAAGCTACTCGCACACAGATTTGTGCGCAGGGCCACTAGAGAGAGAGAGAGAGAGAGAGAGAGAGAGAGAGAGAGAGAGAGAGAGAGAGTGTGTGTGTGTGTGTGTGTGTATATGTGTATGTGTATGTGTACGTGAAGCTCCGACAGGTCTGCCAGAGTCTAGTCTCCCAGAGGAAACTGGAGACAGCAACCTAGGCTGGGGAATGCCAGAGAGCCTCGCCTCTGCTCAGCACAGAGGAAGCACTTGAAAAAAATCCTGAAATCAGTACCCGTAAGGTACTACTTCACACCAGTTAGGATGGCGGCTAACTGGTATGAAGTAATGTGGGGAAATTAGAACCCTTGCACACCACTGGTGTGAATGCAAAATGGAGCAGCTGCCATGGAAATCAGGATAGGAATGCCATGGGTTTCACTTCTGGCATTTGAAATTTCACTGTCCAAGTGACATCAGCACTGCCACTGTCCACTGCGGTACAATTCACAATAGCCAGGATGTAGAAACAACCTAAATGCCCATCAACAGATGAACGGATAGAGAACAGGCATACAATGGACTACTATTCAGCCTTTAAAAAGAAGGGAATTCTAAAATAAATAAATAAATAAAATAAATAAATAAATAGAAGAAAATTCTGCAATATGTGCTAACATAGATAAACCTTAAGGACATTATGCTAAGTGAAAGAATCTATTCACAGAAAGACTATTATTGCATTATTCCACTTAGATGAAGTATCTAAAATAATTAAATTCACAGAATCAAAGAGTGACCTGGGAGTTGGGTAGGAGGTACCAGGGTGGGATTGACTAGTCAAGGGCATAAAGTTTCAGGTAAGGAAGATTAATGAGCTTGAGAGATCTATTATACATTGTGCCTAAATTTTAACAATAATGTAATGTACGCTTAAAATTTATTAAGTGCGGAGATCTCATATTAAGTATTCTTGCCTCAATAAAATAATAAAACACAATCAATATCTATAGTTTTTAATTCACAGAATCCTTTAGTACTTTTTAAAATTTCTTCTCATTTAAACATCCAATTTTAAGGTCATGTTTTCAATGTGTTCTAATGAATATAGGCCACCACCACCCTTTTTTTGTTGTTTCAGTAAAAGTCTAACACTAATGAATCTGACTAATTGTTACCTGAAAACATATACTTTAGTTGCCTTAAGCTACTTAAAAAGTATAAAGTCAGCCCTAGCCAGTTTGGCTCAGGGGATAGAGCGTCGGCCTGTGGACTGAAGAGTCCCAGGTTTGATTCCACTCAAGGGCACGTGCCTTGGTTGCAGTTTCCCTGGCCCTGGTTGGGGTGTGTGCAGAAGGCAACCAATTCATGTGTCTCTCTCACATCAATGTTTCTCTCCGCTTCTCCCTCTCCCTTCTTCTCTAAAAAAAATAAAAATCAATGGGAAAATATCCTCAGATGAGAAACAACAACAAAAGTGTAAAGTCAGTTTCATGCCACTGGACATCTATTTAGGGACGTTGAAATATTCTTCCCATGAGGAAGAAAGTGAGTATGTCTAAATCTCTGCGTAGGTTCACGTCTGGTATGGTGTTGGCATATGGCCAGTTATTTCATAATTGATTTGCCTGGGCTACAATGGAGCAGTTATCAATGAAGTATATAGCAGCAGAACTCAGTTAAAATATCAGAACCCTCCCAACGGCTGCCTTCCTCTTCATATGCTCCTGCAGCTGTCAGCCTCATCTGAAACGGTGTCTATTTATCCGTGCCTGCTACCTCTTTCAGATGCTTCACTGAAACTCACTCTTCTCTTTTAGGGAAAAGGCACGTGCTTCAATCTGTTTACTGAACATGAGCTTTACTCTAGTTGGAAGCATGTCAATTTGCAAAATATCAATCCTATAAGTAAGTGCACATTCTTTTATAATGATCTGAAGTCACTTTTTTCAAGTTGCTTCCCCAACTCTGTTATAAAATCTTTAGGAGAAAGTTAAGGCTCTTTTCAGTTCTTTTGTGTGCATTTTCTTATCAAACATAGGAATGTACAAAGAGTCGAGACTCAATACATTGTATTGAGAAATCAAGAAAAAAAATTGGATAAAGAAAAATTTTTGCCACGCACTGGATTGTAAGAGAAATAATGGTTAACAATTTTGAATATTCATTATATGTGAAATATTGCTCCAAATATTTGCTAGAAATGGGCTTATTCAATCTTTACAACAATCTTTTGCAACAGGCCTTTCACATGATGTGATGGATGTAGTGTTAAGAACCAAAACCATGTCAGTTAAAGAATTGACCTCTATAAAATCAGAGATAGACTACATGATTTTTAAAGGTCCTTGCTCTTCTAAATATTCTTTTGTATAATACAAATTGTAATGTACTAAAAGTGAAAACAAACACTATTGCCATTTACTCATTTCTATTGTAGTCAGGCATGTGCTAGCTGTTTTTTCACATCTATTCAGGTTTAATCTACAAATGACACATTTCTTTAAATGTGTTATTGCCCCTTTTTTTAGAGGAGAAAACTGAGGCTTAAAACATGTTACTTTCCCAAGGCCAGAGGATTTTCTAATAGCTGAGCTGAAATTAAAAACAACAACAAATGTATTTATCTAATAAACCATTATATGAAATCATATCATATTTTATTATCTCCATAAACAGTATCACAGCTCCTATATGAGTAAATCAGTGACTAAATTTTTTTTTCTTCCTTGAAATAAACATATTTTCATTGTAACTGAATATATACTATGGAATTGTAAGTTCACTAAAGTTAATCCATTCTGAAGACCCAAAATTTTACCCTCTTACTCCCATCTCTCTCTCTCTCTGTCTCTCTCTCTCTGTCTCTCTCTCTCTCTCTCTCTCTCTATCTCTATCTCTATCTCTATCTCTCTCTGGTTAATCCTCACCAGAGGATATTTTTCCATTGATTTTTATAGAGAATGGAAGGGAGGGAGAGAGACAGAGAGAAAGAGGCATTGACATGAAAGAGACATACCATTTGTTGCTTCCTGCAAGTGCCCCGAACAGGACCAGGGATTGAGCCTGTAACTGAGGTATGTATCCTTGACTGGAATGGAACCCAAGACCCTTGGGATCCCTGGACTGACATTCTAACCACTGAGCAAAACCGGCTAAGGCACTCCTATTTCTTTTTAAGATTGTTCTAAGTTGAAAACAAAAGTATTCCTAACTCAATCAGGCTTCCTGTTTCCCCTCATATATCTTAGTCCATAAAAGCATAGATAAATCCACAAAATGCACATATTGTGTAAAAAATATAGGCTATGACATATACAGTATATATTTCTTGAAAGAAGAAACACATAAGCTGAGGTATGATTGGGATATTTCATTGTTAGAGTTCATTAGTATAGGAGGCAATTGCCAAGAAGATATGGAATCAAGTTTTAAACTTAGGTCCTTCTGGCCTCCATTATTGACCTCCAGTTGGCACCTGATTTCTAGTTCTTGTCTTCTCCTAGTTTGGGAGTTTCCACAAGTACTTTTATATCCTTACCCTGGAGACACAGTCATAGATGTCATTTCTCTCTGGCGCTGTTGTGTATGTGCCATTTGCTACAGCGCAAAAGACATCCAATGAATCTTTGATTGACTAATTGGAGTTTTGTAATTGGTTTGGAAATAGTAGCATAGGAATCATTTCTTTGGAAAAGAGGAACCCAATCTCTCTTTCCGACTTCCTCAGTAGCGCTTTACCCCAGTCAGTGCAAAATGTTTTCCTATGTTTTATGAAAGCTTCTCAGACCGAGTAGTGAAGCTAAGTGAATTTATGGTTCTTTATCCTCTCCTGGCCCTCTCCCCAGCTGCGTCAGCTAGGCATACTGCTTCCCCAGTACAATGGCCAAGTACAATCTTTTATGGGTTACACTTCATTAAACTCAAAAAGCCTGGCTAAATCATGCTTTTATAGTTAAAAACAGTAGAGTTCAACCCCTTCTTTTAGCATACTTATGTACAGATAGAGTTGGATTATTTGTTATAAAAAGAGCATTTGAGTGTGGAAACCACTTAGGAGTCAGAAGGCTGGGAAACAGAGAACCACAAGGGTCAATATTAAAGCCAATTTTCCCCCACTTTATATGTTAATGACCTAGAAGAAGGAACATGCCACAGAGCAGCAAGAATTGCTGAGGGGGCAAAACAGAGGTGAGAGTGTCAAGGATAGAGAACAAATAACAATATATTGAGAATAATGCAATATGGAATGAGCTTGACACAAAGTCCCTGCTTTAGCAGTTTAAGGTAAAGTAATGAGGCCAGAGATCAAAACAAGGGAAGTTAATAAAAAGCTTAATAGCAGCATGCTAGAGCACAACAGTGGGTGGGAAAATGGAAAAGGCTGACCTAGGAGAGCTGTGGTGAATATACATTAAAACTTAGGATTCAGGACCCAAATAAAATGAACAGGCATTTGAAATCGTATCTGGGGAGGGCTCTGGATGTAAAGCTGTAAGTGACATGGCTAATTCATCAAAGTGCAAATGCAGAGCTTCAAAGTTAGGCTGAGTGGGGTGAGGGAAGCCAGCTGCTTCAGGGTGAAATGAATTGAAAATGTACTATTCACAGTAACTTCTTGGTTTGGCCTTTCTTGAATCTATAGAAAAGAAGACAAATCACCTGTCACGTAGGATGGAGGATGGAGGTCTTGTTTGTATTTTTTCATAATCACTAAAGCTTGCAAAACAACAGTTAAAGGAGATGACTTTCTTACATTCTGATCAGAGGAACAACTGGTTGACCACCGTGCTTCCCAGTCTCTAACCTGGATATAAATCCCCTGATAATCTTATAAAACTGCAAATTCTAATCCAGTAGGTGGTGTGATCATCCAGCCCTTTCTTCTCCTGAATTAATGCCATGAATTACAGGTATTAAAGGTGCAAGATGGAGGAGGATACCCACACCTCATTATATTTTGTGTCATCAGAAACAAGCTTGTATGAAACCAATCATAGTTTGGACTGTCCTGATATATATCTTCATATAACCTCTGTTATCTTTAGAATAAATTCTGATCAGCATAGAAGACATTCTTTGATAAAATAAGAGCTTAACCAAGTTGCTCAAAAAAGAAAGGGGAAGTCTCCATTACATTTTTTTAAACTTTCAAACTAATTTAGTTAATACTTATCAAATACCTACTAGTTACAAACCACCATAAATAACAGTTAATAGTAATAGCTAAAAAGAGCTTGTATTTATTAAAGATTTTCTGTGTCATAGGTACTCATATAAGCATTTGAATTAGTTTAACATATCAATACTTTAAATGATTGAAGGTTCACAGCATATTCACACCAGACAACACAATCCAGAGGAAACATTTCAGAGTCAGAAGACCAAATGGGTTTGTAGTGCAGTTCTGCCACTTATGAAGTGTGTGAGATTTTACAGTAATGATTTTCCCAATGAGTCATGCCTCTTTGACACCTTGTATTTGCATAGTCACCTCCCACAGTAACTCTGGGCTTGACCAGGTAAGTTGCTTTGACCAATTGGACATCAGCAAACTTGACACAAGTAGAGTCTTCCTAGGGTTTGTGCACTGGGGCTTACTTCCTCTCTGGATGCTTTAAGAACTCAGCTGTCACATGACAAAACTAGCCTAGCCTGTGAGAAATGCACAGCTCAGCCCACCGTCATCACCAACGGCTAGACATCTGAGTAGCCTCATCCCACTGCACCCAGCCCCCGCTGAGTTATCAGAAGACTACAGCTATACAACTGACCAAGGAGAGGCCAGGTGAAGAGCCAAGACCAAGGAGATGACCACATAATCATGAGGGGGGAAAATGCTGGTTGTTTCAAGCCACTAACTTTTATGAAGGTAAAGTATGCAACAATACGCTAGATCAAATTACCTGAACTTTATTTGTCTTAGCTTCCCCATCTTTACAACTCACATGATAATATTTTTATCGAAGAGCTGTTGCAAGATTAAACACAATAAAACATAGGTGTCCATCACAGTGCCTGGCACAGGTAAGTCTCTGCTAAAATTGACTTCCCCCTTTCTATATTTCTCCATGGCCACCTTCAGCAGAAAAGCTTCTTTTTGGAGATATATATAAAAAACAGAAAAGTAAGTCTGGTGAGAATGTTAACAAAATATTCTTTGTTGGCTGGTGTGGGAGGAAGCATGTCAAACTCGCGACAGGCTTGAGCTATAGCATAGGGAAATAGCTGGAATTACCCTGGTCAATGAGGGGCATCACTTCCTCCAAGATTTACAGCTTTACAGAGCATATCATTTCTAGCATTCTAAATAAGTGAACTAAAGCAAGTTTGTTTAAGGAGTTGTAGCCCAGGTATTCCCATAAGGGAAAAAAAAAGAGGGAGAGAGAGAGAGAGAGAAGTTAATTAGAAAACCATTATCATCAACAGCCTATATAGCGCATAAATGTATGCATTAACTCCCAAGACCTTTCTTTCTTTCTCGGTTACTAACAGAATAGCAGAAACTTGTGGCCGAAGTGTGCTTCCCAACTCATTATCCTCTCTCTCTCTCTCTCTCTCTCTCTCTCTCTCTCTCCTCTCTCTCTCTCTCTCTCTCTCTCTCTCCCTCTCTCTCTCATTTCCTCCCTCCCTCTCCCTTTTGAGCCATATTCAGTGGTAGATATATTTTCAACAGGACACTCAACACTCTTCTTGTGAATGTCATGTAAACTCAGGCTCATTTCAGAAATTTGACTGCAAATACTAAAAGGCCTTCATGTGTGCTTGTTCAGCAAGTATTTGATAAGTACTCACTATGTGTCTGACATCCTGCTATCTGGCTTGATATTTAAATGTGAATAAAACATGAGTTTTACTCTTGATGACCTCATTGCAGTGAGGATGGCATTCATAACAATAAATAATTACCAGGACATGCTGTAATGACAAGGTTGAAATATGCACATAATGAAATAAGAATGTAGAGGAGAAATACCTGGATGAGCAGGTGAGAGTAGAGAGGATCTTTAGGGAAAATCAAAACAGAGCCTTGCAATATGAAGACTAGTTAGGCAACCTTCCCAAAGAAAGGGAAAGGTGTCAATCCAGGAAGGTACCGCATGAGCCCAGAAGTAGCACTGTGTGTATGGAAAAGCAGAAGGTGAGTGTTAGTAAAACGTCAAAGCAAAGTGGCAGTTACAAAAATGAAGCTGAAATAAAAGAGAGAAAAGCAGATACGGAGGGCTTACTATGATACACAAACTTTCACGGGCAACGAAAGCAGCAGTATGTCATGGTGGATGTGATACGGAAATGATCTGGGTGGTTGGGAAGAATGGCTAATGAGATGGGGGAGATTATGAGTTTATTGTCTCCCTTTATAGTACTTCAAGTTGGTGACTTGTTATATTTAATTTTATATGCATAAAATTTTCTTCTTTTAATATATTTTTACTGATTTCAGAGAGGAAGGGAGAGAGAGAGAGAGAGAGAGAGAGAGAGAGAGAGAGAGATCAATGATGAGAGAGAATCATTGATTGGCTGCCTCCTGCACAACCCCAACTGGGGATTGAGCCCGCAACCCAGGTATGTGCCCTTGACTGGAATCAAACCTGAGACTCTTCAGTCCACAGGCTGACACTCTATCCACTGAACCAAACTGCTGGAGCCATAAAATTGTTTTAGTCCTAAGCCATTTGAGTCATGAAATATTTTACTATGTAATTCATTACCCATATTTTGAGTATGTCCTATACTGTAACCCTCAATAAGGACAGGGGAGTCCTCCCCAGACTCCAAAGGGAGCAGATATTAGTATTCTTTTTGTTTTATGTATATTTGTATTTTCTCTCTTTTATGTCTATTTTTCTTTGAACTTTAGGAACTGTGCTTTTTTTTGTTTGTGTCTGTGTATATTTTTGAAAATATGCACTGAGCAACGAACAAACTATTACATTGGTTTTCCCTAAAATAAATCCACTGCATTTTATTCTTTGAAAACCTATCCGGTATATGTAATTTCAGACAAGCTAGTTTCTCTCCGTCTGTGGTTCTTGGCTATGTGACTGAAGGGAAGTTGCAAAGCGGTGCAATTTAGGACAATCTGCTTTTATTCATTACTGCATAATAGATGCCAGTTGGAGATTTAATATTGTCAACTCTATTTCTGCATCCTAATCATGCTAGACATTTGGTCGTCAAAAATTGAAACCAAGCCCATCACCAGGACTTTCCCTTCTGGATTACATAAGAATGTAGACATCTCTAGTAATAAATTTACTCTGACAGCTGCTAAAAAATTTACCAAGCTTGACAACACACTCTGGAGCCAAAAGAGAAAATAGAGACCTTGGTTGATCATTTACCCAAAGCCTTTATAGTTTGGGGAAGGAAAAAAAAAAAAAAGGACATGCAAGTGCATGTAGACAAGGCATTGAGACCCTATTTTGCCTGTCACTTTGTGGTGTGTCTTATAAGGTTTGTTTTAGTGGCATACCATTTTTTAAAAGACATTTTCATTGATCTCTAGAGAGAGAGGAAGGGAGAGGGAGCAAGAGAGAAACACCAATGCGTGTTGATCAATTGGCTGCCTCCTGCTCACCCCCTACTAGGGAATGAGCCCACAATCTAGGCATGTGCCCTGACCAGGAGTTGAACTGGCAACCCCCCTCCCCCCCCACCCCCCAGTTGAACTGGTAACACCCCGTCAACTGAGCCACACCAGCCAGGGCGGCATATCACTTATCATAAGAAGAATAAATGACTTGGAAAACCACGGACTGAATTTGGAATGCAAAGTCTCCTGCTAGCTCTCTTTACGGAAGAATAACACAATAAATGTTTTCTCCTGGAGACAGACAAAGCTGACGCCGCCACCCCTTTGGCAAGAGTGTTTACAGTCAGCGTGGCCAGGGTAATGCCACGGGCACCAGTGAAATTCTAAGCATCTCCCCAGTATTCCAAACAGATTAGCTCTCGCAGTTACCTAGACAGATGTGAATCTGGCCCCCCTGTCGTCTTAATGCTTCCCTGTTGCTGATGATGCTCCCAAGGTATCAAGCAATGGAACTAAATGGCTGGCCTGGTGGCTGCCTGGAGCTGCTTTAAGTGCTGGGCCTGCTGGGGATCAGGTGTGTGTTTGGTGGCTCTCAAGGTAGAGTGGGCCATTGATTTGTTTAAACGCTGCAGTGCATTAGTGCCTCTCATCTCCTCCCTAGACTTCAGCCGCACTCATCTCATTCAGAAGAGGATAACGCACTTTATTACAGAGAGAACATGTGCTCTTCAGCGACTTGAAATAGGATTGACTGAACTGTATTGATTTTTCCAAACTATGTCCCGAAGCACTTTTGACTGACACTGTGGGAAAGAGATGCGGAGAGAGGATTGGGTGAGAAAACAGAGTATTTATGCAGGCACATTGGCCAATTGTTTTATTCTTTCAGGAATGACTTCCCCAAATCAGCAGCCCTAGGAAGTTGCCACTTTTTCCCGTATCTTTCTTCCTTCTTTCCCTCCCTCCCTCCTTTATTTCTATATCCATTTTTATTTCCTCCCTTCCTTTTTAAACATCTCCTCTTTCCATCCCTCCCTCTATCCCTAGATCCCCATTTCTTTCTTCCTCCTTCTCCTCCTCCACTGTTTTTTTTTTTTTTCCTGTAATAATATCTCTTCATCTAGTCTGGTACCCAGTCCCTCAAAACCTGTAGCTTAGACATGACAAAGTACTCCAGAACAGCAAATGTAGAATAGCTTAAGAGAATAAGGAACTTAGAGGATGGATAACAACAATGAATGCAGGTTGCCACTCAATAACAATGAGCCAGACATTTCATCTGGGAAAACTGTTTTCTGAGTAAAATAAGAATTTATCTGTATCGTTCCTTTAAAGTAAGCCTCTTTGGGAGGAAAAAATACTTTCTACCCTCATGTATACCTCATCTATGTGAGCAAACAAAACCGTATTAAGTATATATCATGTACAATAGCATTGTGCAAAAGGATTAGAAAATTTAATATAGAGGAGCCAGGACATTGTCTAAATAATTTGATTTTAAAGGAATCATAATTAATTTTATTGACAATTTTTATTAAAATTTAAACTGAGGATGAGGATTGCCCGTGTTATTCATCACTGTACCTAGAAAAAATACCTATTGCTTTCTATTTGCTCAGTGAATAATTTTTTAATAATGAAAATGTGTTTTATATGATAGCACAGCACTCAGGGGGTCATAATTTGTAGCAAAAGAGTTAATTCATTTAATCTTTATTGGCTGTATAAGCATTACACTGGTGCTAGAAATCAATTTAACATGGTATAAACCCTGATGGAGAGGATCTTGCAGTCCAGGAAAGAAAAGATGAGAGCTGAAGGTGCAGAGGTTTATTGGTATAGGAACTGCCATTAAAACGTGAGAGTAGGCCTGGCTGGTGTGGCTCAGTGGTTGAGCATTAACCTATGAACCAGGAAGTCATGGTTCTATTCCCAGTCAGGGCACATGCTCGGATTGTGGGCTTGATCCCCAGTGTGGGGTATACAGGAGGCAGCTGATCAGTGATTCTCTCTCATCATTGATGTTTCTATCTCTCTCTCCTTCTCCTTCCCCTCTGAAATCAATAAAACATATATATACAACTTGAGAGTAAGAAGTTTTGCCAAAAGAAGTTCCAGTTAGCTTTAGGGGAATTTTTGTTTAATAAATATTTTAGTACCTCACTCTCTACCAAAATTCTTATAGGTCTGAAAAAAAACTGAAGTGCAACTAGGAAAACATTTAAACAGAAATAACCATCCAATGCACTGGAATTTTGTAACCTGATGCATAGGTCTTTGGTGTGAGCAGCTTTCTCCTTTGGCAGGGTCCTGGCTCAATACTCATCCCTCCTCAGAATGTATCATCTGCTTCTAAAGATCTGACAATATTAACTATCACTGGGAATGTCTAGGGGTTTCTCACAAAAGTGTGGCCAGCCTTGCAGGAGGCCCGAAATACCAACACGGAGATATTGAAAGAAAAGCATGGTACATCTCCTTCTATTGAGGAAGCCATATATCATGGCTAATACAAGAGCATTAGCCAGGGGAATCTAGGTCAACATGGAAGAAATCATATTGAGGAGCAAGAATAAGGGGAAAAGCAAGAAATGAAAGAAGAGAATGAACCAGGAGGGTTCTAATCATGGTAGAATCATGATTATAGCAGAGCTGTTCAGGTTAAAGATTTCAATGATGAAGTCACCTGGGATTCAACATGAATATAGTACCTAGTTTGTTGAGTAGGTACTGAGGAATGGAGCTCTATATTACCCAAAAGGTCATACATCCATATGTTTATGAAGAGACATCATGGGTTCTGACATGTCTCTTTCAGGTCACTCTACAGATGGGCCTATATTCATGTATCTGATAATTACTAGTCAAATGCATAGTGTCTGCAAGACATTGTTCTGTGAACTGTGGGAAATTCATCATGAACCTAACAGAAACCTTGTCTCCAAAGTTGAAATTAGCAAAGCTAACAAAAGAGACATACTTCAAGTAGTTGGATACATCCAGAAGAAATTTTTTTTCACACTCTGGGAAGATTTTTACCTAAAATAAGCTCATCCCTAAAGAATAGCAGAGCCTCTGTTCTATTATTACTAAGGAAAACTCCAGTTAGTATGAATGAGGGCTCCACGTTCACATCTATGCACAGGAGAGGAAAGAAAAGAATGGCTTGGAGGTCAGAAAACAGTGGGGTAGAAATTAATAATGCCATGAAAAAAAAATTCCAAGAAAGGCATGTACAAAGAAATTAATCTGCAGGCTTTCCAGCTGATTCACAAAAGACTCATGATTAAACAAAGGGAGGGTGGTGTGTGTGTGTGTGTGTGTGTGTGTGTGTGTGTGTGTGAAGGGGCATCGTGTGGGTTCTGACATGTCTATTCCTGGGCATGGCCTGGAGTGAGAAGCTATCAACAACATGGCTCCACCTTGGATGGCGTCCGCATGGCTGCTGGTCCTCTTGCTGCTAATATCCCTCAGCTCCCACTGGGCTTGCTCTGCTGTGACCACAAAGCTCAACTGCTGGTAGGGGGCAGATTGCTTTCAACAGAGGTGACCAGATGTGGTTTCTTTGCTGCTGTGGCAGCAACTCGGGCAGCCGCTGCATGGAAAGAGGCTCTCCCCTAAAGCCTTGAAGGCTTAGGCAAGTGATTAATGTGACAGTTTAAGCCAAAGAAATTCTAAGCACTCTGCTGTAGAGAAGATTAAGTCACTGGGAGATCCAAATAATGAGAGCCCCGAGGAACCATTCAGAAAATCAGAGGAAATTGAAAGGATGACTTAAAAATAACATCTTTAAAAAAAGGGGGGGGGGAGCACAGAGAGGTTTAATAAATGTATATGACCTCTTGCTGGATTGTAAACATTCAAGGTGATGAGTAAATAGAAGAAGGAATGGCGCAAAGGAGAGAAAAAAATTAGATGGTGCTCACAACTCTGCAGTGTTTGCCAGCACAAATTACAGTGCAGATCAGCCTGGCCAACTCGCTAAATTTCTTTGGGGATTCCCCAGGGTGTGAAGGAGGGGGAAGGAAGAAGATCTGAACTGCTAGAGAAAAAAAATAGAAAAATAAGACCTCTGTACGTTTGCTTTTCTGGTCCCTGAATTATAATAAGCAAACACTGCAAAAGAGGATTTAAGGGAGGAATATATTCTAGCGATGCAGATGAAAAATAGATGACACGGTGCCTGAATATCTAAAGCTGATCATTTCTGAAGATGCACATCTAATCTCTAACTCAGCAGTCCCAGGTCTCTGAGAGTGGAAGCAGTCTCCAAAACACTGGGCCATGCCTTGCTTTCTTTAGGCTTAGAAAGAGGACAGAGAGAGTTGCCTCTGAATTTGAGCTCTCTCCTCTCCTGGTAAGCCTAGACCAGTGGTCGGCAAACTCATTAGTCAACAGAGCCAACTATCAACAGTACAACGATTGAAATTTCTTTTGAGAGCCGAAAACTGACTTCTGCGCATGGGCCACAAAGTTTCAATTGCAGTGTACTTGCGCGCCTGCACGTGGTATTTTGTGGAAGAGCCACATTTAAGGGGCCAAAGAGCTGCATGTGGCTCACGAGCCACAGTTTGCCAACCACTGTCCTAGACCTTATTTATTTATTTATTTATTTATTTATTTATTTATTTATTTTTTACTGATTTCTTTGGCAACTGCACAAGAATTACAAACAACAATATGGAAGAATGGGTTTGCATTTCTCCATTCTCTTCCTTTATTTCAAGGTCACCATGATTTTCATGTAACTTATCAAATATCTTAAAAGTCCTCCCCCTCTCTACACCTACACAATGGAATTCTACGCTGCTGTAAAAAAGAAAGAACTCCTACCATTCACAACAGCATGGATGAACCTGGAGAACATTATGCTAAGCGAAATAAGCCAGCTGGAGAAAGATAAATATCACATGATCTCACTCATTTGTGGAATATAATGAACAACATAAACTGATTAACAAAAATTGATCCAGAGACAGAGAAGCATCAAACAGACCATCAAAATTCAGAGAGCAGGCAGAGATCAATCAAAGGACTTGTATGCATGCATATAAGCATAACCAATGGACACAGGCACTAGGCGGGTGAGGGCATGTGCTGGGAGGTGGGGGTGTCTGGGGAGAGGTCAATGGGGGAAAAAGGAGACATATGTAATACTATATGTAATACTTTAAACAGTAATTTAAAAAAATAAATTAAAAAAAGCTTTCCTATCTCTCTCTCCCTGTTTCCTTCTGTCCCTGTCTAGGGACTTGGCTCAAGCAGATCTTAAATGACATTCAACTGAAATCTGGCCTTTGCATGTAAAGATTAGGGTCTGTCTATGACCAGCCAATGTTAGTCTAATCCTTCAAGGTCATCACCCCAACCAATAATGAATCAGCATCTGTCATTTCTAGGTGTTTTAAAGTACTAGAGGCCCGGTGCATGAAATTCGTGCACAGAGTGGAGTGTCCCTCAGCCCAGACTGCACCCTCTCCAATCTGGGACCCCTTGAGGGATGTTCAACTGCCCGTTTAGGCCCGATCCCAGTAGGACTGTTGGCTCCTAACTGCTTGCCTGCATGCCTTCCTGATTGCCCCTAACTGCTTCTGCTGCCAGCCTGATCACCCCCTAACCACTCCCCTGCCAGCCTGATTGATGCCTAACTGCTCCCCTGCCAGCCTGTTTGCCCTCCCCTGCAGGCCTGGTCACCCCTAACTGCCCTCCCCTACAGGCCTGGTCACCCCTAACTGCCCTCCCCTGCAGACCTGGTACTCCCCAACTGCTCTCCCCTGCAGGCCTGGGTCGCTCCCAACTGCCCTTCCCTGCAGGCCCAGTCGCCCCCAACTGCCCTCCCCTGCTGGTCTGATCACCCACAACTGCCCTCCCTTGCAGGCTTGGTCCCTCCCAACTGCCCTCCCCTGCTGGCCATCTTGTGGTGGCCATCTTGTGTCCACATGGGGGCAGCCATCTTTGACCACATGGGGCAGCCATCTTGTGTGTTGGAGTGATGGTCAATTTGCATATTATTCTTTTATCAGATAGGAGGATTAGATAGGATAGAGGACTTGTGCACGGGTGGGGGCCAGCTTGTTTGCCCTGAAGGGTGTCCCAGATCAGGGTGGGGGTTCCCTTGGGATGTGGGGCAGCCTGGGCAAGAGGCCTGTGGTGGTTTACAGGCTGTCCATGCCCCCCAGCAACCCAAGAGGAGGCCCTGGTATCTGGGATTTATTTATCTTCTATAATTGAAACTTTGTAGCTTTGAGTGGAGGCCTGGGCTGGCCAGGGTGTGCGGGAAGGTTGGCTTCCTCCATTGCCTGGGAAACCCAAGTCTCCTGCTGCTCCATGGCCACAGCCATCTTGGCTGGGTTAATTTGCATACTTGCTCCTGATTGACTGGTGGGCGTGGCTTGTGGGTGTAGTAGAGGTACAGTCAATTTGCATATCACTCTTTTATTAGATAGGCTGTGGGAATCCAAAGATGACTACAACAGAGTCAGCCCTCCCCCTCCCCGATGCTGATATAGTGGGAAGAGCACTGGACTGAAATAACAAGAGTTGGCCCGATTCTGCCATAGTAGGTTGGCAGCCTCCCCTCCTCTTCTCCTTCTCTAAGGCAGGACCCTGCCAGCAGTCCAGCATGACATGATGGGCCTCCCTGGACAGGCTTCTCCTCTGTGGCACCAACCCACACGCTGATCACAGGTTCTCTGCTCAGAGATGAGGTTGGGCTAATGTAAATGTAGAATGGTAGGCTTTAGGGGGCTATATTTAGGGCAAGAATCGATGCTATCACGAGGCAGAGCTGAGGGAATGTGGCAGGTGAAAGGTACAGAAAGGAAGTTGTTGCAGACAAAGCCGGTGTATAGAGGGGTGACTAGAGCAAGCAAGCAGAGAGAAGCAACTGGGAGACAACTGCTGAGAGAAAGACTGAGGCTAAGTAGAGGAGCAGGAGACAGAGGGAAAAGAAGGGGAGAGAGGCTACTAATGACTATCTTATTAGGATGAGGCAAAATAATCTCGGACTCTCATAATGACCCTGTTTTGACTTCAGCTTGTATATATTTGTCTTTTGGAACAACAACAACAAAAAAAAACCCACATTAATTGCAACAAATGTTGACTGATGGGTGACCTAGTACAGGTCACTTTACCTTGCCTCTAGAGCTGTAAGCCGCTTGAACATACGATGGTGATCTTCATGCCTCCTGGTGACAGAACAGATGCTTCATGTAAAAATGCTGCCGGGGTGCGTGGCACTCATCTGCTTTGTAAAGGGCCTCTGAATCTTAATGGGAATCTCCAGCCAAGCATCGGTGATGGAGAGTATCAGCAATGCCTCCACCAATCAGGACGAGTGGAGGACCATGGATCTTGGCCAGGATAAAATGGCAAAGGCTATGGTGAGAAGGTCGGGGAGAAAAACAGAATCCCAAAACGTCCACTGAGGTTGACATGGCACATTTTGGCTGGGAGCTTTCTTGACCACGTTCACGGATTTGAATTTCAAGTTGGTTTTGCTTTTATTCTCTTTAAGGAGCATTCAGATGTTTAAACACCGAGAAGGGTGTGGGGAACACATACAAAGGACACTATTAATGCAAAGTTCCTTAATCTTTTGCATTCATGTCACCCCGGCGAAAAGTGTGCACTGTTTTACTCTCTAAAATTTGCATTTAAAAAGGATTGGAGTACTGCCAAATATAAATTTATATTATACTATTCAATGTATATTTTCAATATTATATTATTCCAGTAGAATAATGCACAAAAGAATCCTACTTAATTCCTCCTTCCCCTAATCCTTCCTATTTTAGAAGCAGTGCTTTTGAAATGCTACCCTCATGGTCAGTGCTTACCCTAAGCCAGCTACGTGTAGTCTCATTACCAGAAGCAAGGTTTTCCTGAGACATATTGTAGCATTGTACCTGGCATGTCTAAAGGGCCCAATAAATACTTATTGAATAAGTTAATCAATAACATCCCTTCTTAGTTTCCCATGATTATTAACATGGTTCTCTCTGGGCACTGTGATTCTATATACAGGAATGAGGGAGATGAGGAAGAGGGAGAAAAGGAAAAGCAATCTTTGTGTGTGTGTGTGTGTGTGTGTTGTGTGTGTGTGTGTTGTGTGTGTGTGTGTGTGTGTGTGTTTTAAAGAGAAAATTGGACAACATTCTTACATCCTTATCATAAAAACACACTGCTGCCCTGGCCGGTTGCTCAGTGGTTAGAGCATGGGCCCGAGGACTGAAGGGTTGCATGTTCGATTCCCCATTAAGGGCATGTGTACCTTGGCTTTGGGTTTGATTCCCAGCCCCACTCTGGGCACAAGCCTGAGGCAACCAATCAATGTGTCTCTCTCACATTGATGTTTCTCTCTCTCTCTCCCCCTTCCTCCCTCCCTTCCACTCTGTCTGAAAATCAATGGGAAAAATATCCTCCAGTGAGGATTAAAAATACACACAACAACAACAAAGAAAAACACATACCACTATTTGGATACAATCAGTTTATCCCTACATATTTACTCCCAGCATCTTATGATCTGCAACCCTGTGCATACCTTATTGAGTTTGAGGTCAGTGACCCTAATGAAAAAAAAAATGCCATCATTACTTTATTTAAGTTAAAGAAAAAATAGATAAAAAGTTAAAAGACAGGATAAAAGTTTTATTCTAGTTATAAAAATGATACATGATAACTACATATAAAATGGAAACTGTGTTGCAGGTATAGAGAGATTAAGAATCTGAAAGCAGCAATGTATAAAAGGGGAAAATGAAGGCAAGGACACAATATATTCTAGATTGGCCCTGTGATGGAAACACAGGTTACAGAAAGAAAACTCAATGAAGACCTTTATAAACAGTGGGGGTGGAGGGGGGGGGGTCATCGCCCAGGTTCCTAAATGTACCAGCTCCAAGGCCCTTATGGTTTATTATCATTGTCTTATTAGTTAGGTGTGGGTTCTGGTAGGGTCTGCAGACGACTGTTTTGACTACGCTTTACGTGAGTAAGGTTTTGATTGATTCTTTTGTCAGCAGTCTATTCCTTGGTGCTTCTCCTCCCCCCTCTTTGAGGCTACCTTCATTTTTTCCCCATCAAGACAAACACATAAACCTATTTCTTCTAAGTATTTGAACCCTGTGAAAAAGTATAAAGAATGGCCAAAATAACATTCATGGGGAAAATTAAAACCTCATCACCTTCACAGGATAGTAGTCCTTTGTTTGTTTGTTTGTTTGTTCCCCCCCCCCCCCATAGATGTGACTCCAGAATATCTCACAATGGAAAGCAAGGTCCTGTAAGCTACTTCTATTATTTTCCCCCCTGAAACTAGGCATTACAGTTCCCTCATTCTGCAACTGCCTTAGCCAAGGCATTCCCCAAGGTAGGTTTCTAAGCATGCCGGGTATTTTCACTCCCAGGAAAAGGGAAACACATTGCTCTCCTTGCAATTACACTGGGCTGGGCTATTGACAGGCAAGTGAATGACATGTTTGCATCCTGAGAGGGAGCCCCGGCATCATTCTGAAAAACATGAGCCCTCTTGATAGCCACTGATTGTCTAGCCCTAGCAAATTTGCTAAGATAGACAAAGAACCGGGGAAAGAGAACATAGCAGGCAGCAGGAAAGGGCTGAATTTATGGCATTGTGTCATAATGGGAACATCAATCCTGTTTTCAGGGAAACGACCAAAAATCCTAACCATAATAGTGTCCTCTACTCGACTGCTTGCTGGCATATAACTTATTCTTTCAAAAAGCCAAAAGCTAAATTCTCAGTGCCATATGGAGTACAACCTGAAGATGAAATTGTAAACAATCTTGAAGGCTCATTTACCACAGAAACAAATATATCCAACAATCAAGCCATTGATTCCAAGGTTTCTGAAAAATACACACATGTGATAAGTAGGTGGGGTGGAGGAATACTCTAGTATCCAGCCTGGTACTGGGCACCAAATAAACAATCATAATATTGATTATCGATAAATTTAAAAAGATATATTAATTAATTAATTCAGAAAATGGCCCTTTAGGCAAAAGTCTATGAAGCAAAATAACAACAACAACAACAACAAAAAAAAACCCACACATTTGAGAGATTCTTCTCATATTTGATGTGTATAATAAATAATTTGGGATAAATTCTAATGTCATTTATGCTTAGAAATGCAATCCTTTCTAACCACAAATCTAATAACCAGACCAATCACAAGTTCAATAGTATTGTGCTGACAATTCCAAGGTGCTTCATATTAAAAAGAAAAAGCAATCTCTGACAACTTCATCTAAGTAGCTTGATTTTTACAATCTCTAATACCTTTGCCTCTTCTTCATACAGGACCTCTTTCTATCCCCAACATTTCAACTACTGCATACCTTAAATGGCTCCAGACGGATCCAGTTTAAGCTTTTCTCCCGAATTCTCAATTTTACAAACATCAGTATTTCAGCATTATAGTTCATTTGTTCTCTGTCCTCCACTCGCACACCAAATATGCATTTCTCTATTCTCTGTTCCAGGAATTCAATACACAGGAGCTAACTTTGCACACAGCACAACTCTTCCAATTGGAAAGACTCACTCACTTAAGTTAGAAATGTCGAGTTTATATTTGTCTACTCTTATGTACTCTTATTCCATTAGTTCCCAAATCATATCTATTTTACCTTCTCAATAATTCTGCTTTATTTTTTCCATATTGCTTTAATAGTATTTCAACTATTAAATTGATATACTTGTTCTTACATGTGGATTTAGTCATGCTGTTTACAATACAATCTTAGTATAATCCCAACAGCTTCTAATTTCCCATTAGATGAATATCAAACCCCTTAGAATAGCATTCAAGTCCGTTCAGAGACAAAAGTCAATGTAAGCCTACCAGAATGTAAGTTCCATGAGGGCAACTATTTTTCAGTTTTGTTCACTATTGCATTTCTAGTGAGTAAGCACAGTACCCAGAATATAATACAGTGTCTGATATCATAATTACTTCCTAAATGAATAAATACTTCTTCATCCTCTCCTCCTGGCTCCCTAATGACAATTGTTCCTGACATGCTCTTATCTATCCCCTTTTATTTCCCAAGAGGCTCCAGCTCACCGTGAAATTCCATGTTTAAATGTGAACCATTTCTGTGCAATTTCCTCTACCTTTTGCAGTCAACATTTATAAAAGTATTCTGTTCCCCAAGTACTCTGTGTGGCCATCTACTATCCTACTGACAATTTTTACTTAAATATATTTTATTGATTTTTTACAGAGAGGAAGGGAGAGGGATATAGAGTCAGAAACATCAATGAGAGAGAAACATCGATCAGCCGCCTCCTGCACATTCCCCACTGGGGATGTGCCCGCAACCAAGGTACATGCCCTTGACCGGAATCGAACCTGGGATCCCTGAGTCCGCAGGCTGACGCTCTATCCACTGAGCCAAACCGGTCAGGGCCCTACTGACAAATTTTACTGCAAATATTTGTGTATCACTTCAGAAACTGTCTTGCATGTGTTTACCTCCAAATGATAATTAAAAGCTATCTATATATATAAAAGCCTAAGCGACCGAATGACTGAACAATTGAACAACTGATTGACCGATCGCTGTGATGCGCACTGACCATCAGGGGAAGATACTCAATGCAGGAGCTGCCCCCTAGTGGTCAGTGTGCTCCCACAGCCAACCTCCCATGGCTGGCCAACCTCTTGCAGTCGCCCCCCAAATCCCCCGCCTCCCCTCCCCAGCTCACCCTTGAACAGCTCTGATTGTCCCCAGTTGCCAGCCAGGCCAAGGGACCCCACCCGTGCACAAATTCGTGCACCAGGTCTCTAGTCTATATATATGTAAAAGCCTAAGTGACCATTATAATAGGGACGACTGGCTGGTAGCTATGACATGCACTGACCACCAGGGGACACATGCTCAATGAAGGAGCTGCTCCCTTGTGGTCAGTGCGCTCCCACAGCCAACCTCCTGAGGCTGGCCAACCTCCCATGTTCCCTCCACCCACCAACCAGACCCAGTTGGTGCCGATCGGGACTGGGCAAAATGGCCCCGATGGGCCCCTATCACTGGCCAGGCCAAGGGACCCCACCCATGCACAAATTTGTGCACCAGGTCTCTAGTATATCTAATAACTGTTCAACAAATAGTTGGTGAATGTAAAATAAATGTGCATGTTTATGGAGGTTTATAGAGGTCTCTGATAAATAAGCATTAAAGAAAAACAAAAAACATTTTGAACCAAAATATAAAAAGTAAAAATGGTTCTTTATTTAAGGGAAAGCACAAAATATAGTTAAATTTGTAATAAATATGTAAATTTAAAAATATATCTCTACTTATTTTAACTACAAAGTGCCCCATGAGAAATCTGGGCAGAGGTAGAATGCAGGGTGAACATGAAGAGAAATGGTAGGGAAATAAGTAGTGAGTAATTGTAAATAGGCTCTATTCCAAAAGTTAGTTTGTGAATGAATTGTGTAGTGTTAGGATGACAGATGGAAGGAAGGAAGGAAAGAAGGAAGAGAGGAAGGGGGGAAGGAGGAGGGGGGAGGGAGGGGAAAGAGGGAAAAGGAAGAGAGGAGGAGGTGAGGGAGAGAGGGAGAAAAGGAAGAAGTGAAAATGCTTATATTCTCAGATCATTCCACTGAATATAATTTAATCCAAAATATACCTGAAATGGCACATATGGTATTGCTGAGAAAAAAATTTAACAATATATATTCCTCTGACCACCTGTATATTGCCTTATATCTTGAGAAATGTTCTCTAGCAGACATTGTACAATTGTTGTAAGCGACACTCTATAGATCTAGCTTGGCTCTGAAATTATATTGACACACTCTTGGTGATAGGTGATATTGGCTCAATTTAAACCTGGAGTTGTGTGGCAATCTAGTTGCCTTGAGGGCAGTAACCCATCCCCAGGGAGGTTGAAGAGATAGGATAGAGGTTGTATTCAGGGTTATGTGTGTGGTGCATGTGTGTGAATGATTTGTTTTTAAAATTTGTTTTTGGAGCATTTTTATGCTCAACCTATATTCTATTTCAATGCCAATAACATGTAGGAAGACTTAAAAAAAGGAGTAAATATATTAAAGTATCAAAAAAGGGGGGAGTACTCAAATATTCCCATCCACGTACATACACACTTGACCTCTCTTGGCTTAGAATGAGTCTGCATTGGCTACCCTGTCATGATTTCAGTTAATGCAGGTACTGATAGGATAGAGGGGCTTAGAATTCAATTTTCCAACTCTTGCTAGAGAAAAAGTATCCAGAGAAACATGTTCCAAACAGTTTCTTATACCTTCTCTTCCATGGCAGCTTTTGCTTGATGTATTCAATAGGTGCACTGGGTTTTCTGTTGGATTACTTGGGTTGTTGGTCAACTGTGATCAATTAACCTGGAGTTGATTGTGCTTGGGTAAAGTTTTCATCATAAAAATCACTCATTGAAAAATACTACGTCTGTTTTCTCTACACATACATTGCTGGGTTTGCCAAGTAGCCCCCAGATAAGAATTTCAAATTAAGAGATATTTGATAGCAATTTTATATTATTTTTTTTATTCTGTTCTTTCCATTTCTTTCCTGTGCCCCTTTGTTCTATCTTCACATCATTCTTGGACTCTCCTTACTTCATTTAACAAAACAGCACTTACAGTTCTTTCACTTTCTTTCCCTCCCCGCTCCTTCGCCCTTCCACACCCTTCCCCTTCTCCCTCAGAAATGATTCACAATGAATCCAATGAATTAGTGCACCTCTCCCAATTGTCTTTATTTGGTGTTCATAGACAGACCACAGGACCTTCCCCAAACTCAAGCGGTACTAAATGTATCAGTGAACTCCAGAGGAGAAACTTATATCCTCCTTGTCCTTCTAATTTTTCAATCTTGGCCACAGGACTTGCAAGACATCTCTCCTAAATTGATCATTAGCAAATCAAATATCATATCACTTTACTTAATGGGGATAAGTAAGGGTTAAATGGAGAGCAATGGGATCCCTTTAGCCTCTGGGAATCTATATGTACAAAAGGCTAAGTGATCTGGTCGACCATATGTCTGTCTGTCCAACCATTTGACTGTCCAATGGACCAACCAGCCAGTACATAAGACACACACTGGCAATTTAAAACTAAACGTTGACTCACACATGCATAATATGTATAAAGCTCTTGCTGGCACCAATCGCACGCGTGTGTTTCAATCTGTCATTGTCAATCATGAATTTGATTGTTTTTGTTGACATTCTGAAGCTGAAAGAAAGTGGCGTTGTGGACAGACCAACTATTGGCACGATAGTTGTCTGAAGACCAACTATTGGCACGATGTATCTCTGAAGCCGAAATAAGCTGGTGTCCCCGTCTGACACTGGCCTCCCATTTAAATGAATTCAAAGAGTTTCCCGTGATGCCAGCATTTGCAATGGCTATTAATAAATCACAAGGACAAACTCTAGACAGAATAGGAGTATTCCTACCTGAACCCGTTTTCAGACATGCTCAGTTATATGCTGCTTTCTCTTCACTTCGAAGAGCATGTGACTTTAAAGTTGTAAATACTTCATCACAAGGGAAATTAGTCAATCACTCTGAAACTGTTTTTACTCTTAATGTGGTATACAGGGAGCTATTAGAATAAGTTTAATCAATTTATCAGTCATTGTTTTTATCAATGTTTTTATATCATGTTTTTATTTTTATACATTTTTGTTGTTTTTACATGTCTTTGTTGTTGTTATATCATGTTGTTATTGTTATTTATTAATCAATTTATATTTTATTTTCATATACATTTTACTAATTTTCTTTCATCTGTAACACTTCTATTATAGAGAAAGGGTGAAGAGTGATATTAAAATATTTCTCCCAATTAATTTCCTTTCAATGTGCACGAATCTGTGCACCAGGCCACTAGTAAAAGAATAATCTTCCATTTCTTGATGACTACCATGCCTACCCCTTCCTTCTACATCAGCCTTAAAACCCCTGCAAACCCGTTGTAAATGGTGCCTGGATGCTTTTTGTCTGTATCTTCTTTCTCCTTTGGAATACCCCCTGCAGATGGTATGATAAGCTGCCAGCCAATTTAAATTCATTTTGCTAAATTAGGAAGAAGTAGATGTCCCTAACTGAGACAACAGAATTTCTCCTCTAGATCCCCAGAAATAACTCAGGAGAATCATCAGCCCTGTAATAGATTCCCCTGGTGCGTGCCACTCTTAGACTGTCACAGATGTTTGCTGCTAATAGAATTTTGCGTTCCATGCCAAACATTCCTATGTTGCTGTTACTTCTTATAAAACCTTAAAGTTATGACTAACATATTTGGCTTGTATTTTCAAGAAACTAATTTTCTCACAAGGGAGAACCTTGGGAAATTATTCTGGGGAATAAAATAATTTCTTGAATTCTCATTGCAAACAACAACAACCATGAATGACAAAAAAGGAAGCATTTTGTTTAAATTAGGAAGGGGCTTAACTAATGGGAAAATATTAGTTCCATTATCAAAAGTCTTCTGGTGACCACCATCATTAGCTTCTCTGAGATAAATTTGTTCACACAGTAAGTAAAGAATAGAGAACTGAGAAAGTCACCAACAAGGCAAAGGCTTCTGATACGATAGAATAAAATAAGTATTCTTTATTATTTTCTAAAATAAATTAATCAACTATTCTAAGGGACTACTTACACGTTTTATAGCTATATCCATTTATGAAATTAAGATACACTTCAGGAAAATTCTGATCAATTATCTAACCCTTTAAAACATAGAATAGTTAGATCATCTTTACTTAGTAAAAATAAAATAGAATTTCAATTTCCACAGTTTTATGCTATCTTAAAAACTTTAAGGGAATAAATACCATTAAGCTCTATTAATTTCCACTTCTCTGTTAGAATTTGTGATCAAAGCCTGAAAAGTACTTTACTTCTGCCCCATAATAATACCTTTCATTTTCCAGCACTTTATCGCTCACAAAGAACTTTCATGAAGATTATCTCCTTTATTTCTTCAACAGCTTTAGAAAGTTGCTGGTAATTATACCATTTAAATAAAATGGAAAATAAAAGACTACATGAGAAGATGGAGTTGAGATTATTAGACATGATATCTAGGCAATCTAAATAATACATGCACACACACAAGGCAAAAATTCACTCATTCAGCCCAAGGTTGCTTGAATCTACTAAAGAAAAAAAGTAACTCTTTTTCTTTTTTAAAAATATATTTTTATTGATTTCAGAGAGGAAGGAAGTGGGGGAGAGAGATAGAAACATCCATGCTGAGAGAGAATCATTGATTGGCTGTCTCCTGCACACACTGTCTCCACTCCACCCCCACCCCCCGAACACTAATGATCCAGCTCGAAACGCGGGCATGTGTCTGACCAGGAATAGAACCATGACCTCCTGGTTCTTGAGGTCATTGCTCAAACACTGAATCATGCCATCCAGGCAGTAACTCTTTTTCTTTACCCCCCCTCCTTTTTTTGTATCCATATGAAATAGTGATAGCTAAGCTTATTGTAGTAACTATTTTGCAACAGTAAGTCAAACCAGTATGCTATATACCTTTAACTTACATGTCAATTATATCTCAATCATACTGGAAAGAAAAAGAAAGTTTTATAAAGTAATGTAATGATTTATATATGAAAATAGACGCTGCTGACCTCCGATGTTGACCAAAGCAGAACCACTGGTACTACTGTTGGCCTCCTACTTAAAACTATAAAACTGAGCAAAGTTTGTAAAGAAACTAGAGAATCGAACTGTGACCTCCTAGTTCATAGATTGATGCTCAACCATTGAGCCATGCTGACTGGGCCTGACATCACCAATTTTGATAAACCGATATCAATTGTCTCCCTATATGAAGCACTAAAATACATATACCATCACTTATGTTAGTTAGTATCCTTGATAATAATGAATTACCTAAATGTAATCATGAGGAAACTTTACACAAATTCAAATTAGAGACATTCTATGAAATACTTGGTCCATACCCACTGAACATGTCTAAGTGAAAAAAGGACAAAAGCTAAGGAAGTGTGTAAATTTAAAGAAGGCCAAAACAAAATGCATGAAGCAGTATTAGATTCTGGCTCACAGGGGAAAAAATAGTGATAAAAATATTATTGGTACAAATAAAAAACTTTGAATATGGGATATAGATTAAATATTATTATAGCCAGTTAAAATTTCCACATTTTATTAATTGTACAGGAAATATTCACTGAAGCTCTTTGGAGTAAAGGGTCACTATATTGCCAACCTACTCTCAAATGGCTCATAAAATATTTCATATACATATTTATTTTAAAAAAAGAGGTCCGATGCACGAAATTTGTGCACTGGCGGGGGAGGTGTCCCTCAGCCCAGCCTGTGCCCTCTCACAATCTGGGAGCCCTTGCTCCTTACCACCACCTGCTTGCTGCTTCTTACCGCTCAGCTCACTGCTCCTTAGCACCAGCCGTGAGCCCGGCTTCTGGATGAGTGGCGCTCCCCCTGTGCGAGCACACTGAGCACCAAGGGGCAGCTCCTGTGTTGAGCATCAAAGCACGTCATAGTGACGGGTCATTCCCCAGTTCAGTCTATTTGCATATTAGGCTTTTATTATATACTAGTAGCCCTGTGCACAAATCCATGCACCTGTAGCTCGCTGCCGCCCTCCAGTAGCTCTCCGCTCCTGCCCCCTCCTCATAGCTTGCTGCCCTGCCCCCTCCTGTAGCTCTCCGCCACCTGCTTGCAGCTCGCTGTCCCACACTCCTGATGATCTGTGATCTGGTAGTTACGCGGTCGGTTGTTACGCTTCATGGCGTAATGACCATTTGCATATTACATCTTTATTATATAGGATAGAATGATAAGGCAAATGAGAAAAAGTGCAAACTAATAGTGAAGCTAGGTAAAGACTATATGTGAGAATTCCTTGTACTGTTTCTGATATTTTTCCATAAGTTTGAAATAATAAACACAAAATTATACGTAAAATATATATGCTTCTAATTACAGATAATTTATCTTTATGGTTTAAAGAGCGAGATTTTCTACCAATAAATAGCATGTTAATAAATGACATTATTGGATGTAAATATCTCAATAATTTAAAAAAACCTGCTTTATAATAGACAACATTCACTGAGAATATAAATATTGTAATTATCATGCATAAATTACTATAAATTAATTTCCTTGATAGTCACATGGTTGTTAATAAGTAGGATAGTTTGCACATATTTTATATTGTATCTGTTTTGATTAAGAAACTAGAGATTCAAGAAATTTGAGAGACTGATATCCAATTAAGTAAGCATCCTGAATTAAAAAGAAAAATGTCTCTAAATTCCTAAGTAAGTCAACAATTTAAGATTTTACAGAGGTAGGAATATGGGATGCCTCACTATATATTAAACTGGCATATTTTAAAATGCATACTTTACATTCTGGAAATAAAGTTTAACAAGTTCTCTTGGGAGTATTATGCTTGGAAAAGGAAATGCCATAGCTCTGAATTAATCCACTTCACTAAACATAACTTTAAAACACCCCCCCCCACCACCTTGAAACATGAGTTACACTGGAATTTTAATTTATTGAGAGACTATGCTACATCAATGATAGAATGATGTAAATTGAATAAACCCATGAACTTAATTCCTAATATAAACTTTCTTGAATGTTTAATTGTTGAACCTCAATTCAGAATCCTAACTACTATTTCTATATATAAAACCAATTGGTAAATTGAATTAGGTTTTTATTTAGGTTCTTCCTGAAATAGTTACTTGTTCATATAAGAATGTCTGCCTCTTTTTTAATATCCTTGTATATTCAGCTAGGTGATTATGCTCAACATCAACATTGAAAACATCGGGAAGAAAGAAAAAAAAAAGCAAGCAAAAATATGGGTCAGTACAGCAAACTTTCCTTCTCCTCTTGAGTTATTTGATTTTGAAGAAAACTGAAAGAATGTGGGTCTAAATGTATATAAATATTTAAGGCACTAATGTTATTAGCAGGGGAGGCTTAACCATGTAAGTGATGAACATCTATGGGCTGCCTCCTGCACTCCCCCTACTGAGGATAAAGCCTGCACTCTGGTCCTGTGTCCCTGACCTGGGATCAAACTGGTGATCTCTTGGTTCATGGTTCGACACTCAACCACCGAGCCACATTGGCTGGGCTCTAAGGTATTTTCTTATACTGTAATCCTGGCATAGTGCCTTGCATAAAATGGTAATGTTCTGAAAAGCCATAATCATATTGACTGATAAATCAATAACTGTCAACACATATCCCACACCCACAAAAAAACAATCTGACCCAAATATCCTGACACTGTGTCAGCAAACATGCAGATAAAGAGAAGTGGGCGGATGTTGATCTTGACATCCCCTGTGAATCTGTATCTTGGAATCTTCACTATAACCCCACTTATAGAGACTATGTCCTTGAAGTAAAAGCTCCCCATGTAGCAGAATTCTCCCTCTAGTTATCAAACCATTTAAAGATGTGTTTATGCAATCTCATGGCACATTTGTAGATGTTTGGTAAAAACAAACAAACACACAAAAAACCTGCTTTGCATCATAGGCAGGTCCTGAAATCAATGTTTTTTAGCATTACTTCAAGAATTAAGACACTTGTTAATAAAATTAAAACACTGAGTCATTACAAGTAATATTACATTTTTGTTCCATTTCTCTTGGTGATTAATTTGTCTTAAATATAGACAACAGTATTAATTCAGTTCCCTAAACTATTTTATAATAATAAAAATATCTTATGATAAATTGGAGACCACTATATTAGAGCAGCCTTGTAGTCACATATACACAGAGATATGGCCTCCTTACCCTGGTTTACAGGTTCATATAAACCTAAGCTCAATCACTTCCACAAGATAGTGTTATAATGTAACTTTGCAGCCACCAGTGGAATTAAAACAATTTTCTGTAAACTAGCTAAACTTATGGAGACTTATGTTACTAGGTATTAGCTATTCATTTTTACATGGACACATTGCCATAAAGATGATGCATTAAGTAGCCTTATGAATAAATGACATATTTTTGTCATTAGAGAATAATGCCTTGAGTGTTTTGTTTTGTGTGTTCATTTGCTTGCTTGTTCTGAGAAGTGGGAATGGAATGCAGTTTACCAAATTAGGAAGTTCAACTTCCTACAATAGTGAAACACTGCTCTCTGTGTTGGAAAATAGTGTGAAAAATCATATCAAACTGCTCCTCTTTTCAGAAAACATAATGAGCCAACAGCTGTAAAAATCTAAGGACTGTATGAGAAACCCATTTGAAATCTGAACAACAGAGAGGACATCCATTATTCAAATTGCCATCACTAGACAAGTATACAATTTATTTGATGTAAACATAATTTCTGAAAGGTAGCTAAGAATTTTCCTCTTCAAATGAAAAATGAAACTCAATCCCTGGAGCTTTGGCATAGAGCAAGCAGTCTTACATTATTGCATTGCTTGTGCTTTCCAAGTTTTGTATATCAATTGATAGAAAGAAAATGAATATGGATATCTTTCTTTCTTGGTAAAAACATATTTAATAATGATGTCATGCATAAAATTTCTACTAACAATAACAGAAATTCTGATCCAAAGCAATATCCCCACACCTGAGCTAATCTTAACATATCTTCGTTCTTTGCTGAAGGACCCTAAATAAAATATGTATGTATGTAATCAATACATAATTTAATACTATGAAAACTTTAAAGCATAATTTTTAAAAAATCAAAACCATTAAAGCAGGAAAAAAAACAGGCATCAAGTAATGACATTGGGATAAGGCATGAAAATTCATGAGTGTGAAGAGGGCAAAAGTTGGTGAGAAAATTAAATCAGAAATACACATGCAAAAGGTTGGAACCTTTTCTCAGAAAAAATATTAAAGAAAAATGTTTTAACTTCAAAACATGTTCATTGACAATCTCTGGACAATCTCCTAAGATCATACAACAAATGGAGAAACATTCACTCAAGAAAATCTACTAAGTCTCGGTAATAAGAGTGAGAATCTGTGGCATTTGAGCCATGACTCATTCACTCTCCCTATAAAGAATAAAACAGGAGGCCATATCTCTGTGAGTTCTGAGAGCTCTAGTCTGGATGTTTCACTCTGGGCAAGTACAGCCAAGGAGACAGGGGTTTCCTCTCTCTCCCCAAATCCTAGGCTGGCACTATAGTTTCACTCTTGGAGGAAACAACTGCCATTGATACCAGTATGTTTCATTAATAAAGAATAAAACAGGTACAAATTGCCCTGATGATACAAGACCTGAAAGTCAAGTTACTGTTAAAAAAAAAAAAAAAAGGCATACAGTGCAATGAGGAAAAAAAATCTTAACAATTAGACAAATTATAGACTAAAATTATTGGGAAATGGCACAGGAATAAACAAGGACTTCCATGTAGCTAAAGAGTTAAAAAGATTCCAATACAGAGAGATTGGATTATACATTTATGGACTCACAGGTATCATAATTAGAAAAAATACAAATAACCAAAAACATTTTTTCCTTACCACACAGACAACTATAAAAATAGTTGGAAGTATACACATAGGTGTAGGAAATATAGTATCAATGGAATAACAAATTGATGAAATAAATATGTGAGAGGAGTACTGTGGGTGTTAGAAAAATGCTTCTGCATCTAATTGCTTGAAATTCCATTTCTGCCAAATACCAGATATGTAAATTTTGCAAAACTATTTAAGTTTTCTCTTCTTCATTTTCCCCATATGCAAAGGAAATAAAGAGTACGTCCTTCATGGAATTTAACAATAACTTTATATAATATATCTCAGAAGAGTGCCCAGTATGGAGTAAGTGTTGCATGTATGCTTATTATTATTAAAAGTATGCAAAGAAGTCCTGGCTCAGTAGTTCAGTTGATTAAAGCATCCTCCCAATATGCCAAGGTTTCTGGTTTGATCCCTAGTCAGAGCACATACATACAAGAATCAACCAATGACTGCCTAAACAAATGGAACAACAAATCAATGTTTCCCTCTCTCTCTTTTCCTTCCTCTCTTTAAAATCAATTAAACAATTTAAAAGTATGCAAAGAAATGTGTGCGATGAGGTTAAATATAGCATTGTTTTATAATAGGAAAAAAATGAGGAAAACAGTAAAAAAATAGTTAAATTCCATATGACTGTCATTAGGGGAGTATTATATAATTTTACTAGTGGCCCACTGCACGAAATTTGTGCACTCAGGGGGAGGAGGTCCCTCAGCCCAGCCTGTGCCCTCTTGTAGTTCAGGAGCCCTCTTGCAGTCCATTGCGTTCATTAGTTGTGAGCCCGGCTTCTAGCTGAGCAGCACTCCCCCTGTGGGAGCGCACTGACCACGAGGGGGCAGCTCCTGTGTTGAGCATATGCCCCTTGGTGGTCAGTGCATGTCATAGTAACCGGTCATTCTGCTGTTTGGTTGATTTGCATATTAGCCTTTTATTATATAGGACAGCAAAATGTAAAACACATAAATATCATTTAAATATACAATTGTTAATATAAAACTATCATCAACAACTGACTGGGCAGGAGCCCTCAGTAGGTGCAGCATGATTGGGATGAGTGGGAGGGTCAGGCAGGAGCGGCAGGCAGCCTTGGACTGCCAGTTTCAGCCTGATCC
Organism: Eptesicus fuscus; assembly: GCF_027574615.1. NCBI lineage: Eukaryota > Metazoa > Chordata > Mammalia > Chiroptera > Vespertilionidae > Eptesicus > Eptesicus fuscus. The sequence goes on along the minus strand of NC_072492.1, from coordinate 23,679,147 downwards.
CCACAAGCTACCCTGAGGGATCCCACCCATGCATGGATTCATGCACCGGGCCGCTAGTATTTAAAATAAAAAATAAAATTGTGAAAGGGAGCCTACAGTATGCTCCCATTTTTGGAAAAGAAAAAAAAACAACACTATCTATATATTGCCTATATTTTAGATGCCTAGAAAGTTTCTTGAAGAGCCACAAGAAAAAGTAATCAGTGTTTTTGGAGAGAAGACCCTGGGGTAGAAAATATTATTTGCTTTCATTATATACTCCTTTGCCTTATTTGAATTTATTTCAATTGTAGAGATTATTTTTAATTAAAAATACTCTAAAATTAAAAATGTTGTTTCAAGAGCAATAAAGACACTTTTATGACCTATGTTCTTAATAATTTTTAGCTTATAATGCCACCCATTCTATTGAATCTAGTATCTATAATTAATAAGCAGTATTATAGATGATAATGTTATACAACTAAATTTCACTTGCATTAAAATTCTCAAAAATGGTATCCAGATTAAAATATTGCTTACCAAATTCAGTACCAGAACATCTCTGCCCATATTACTTCATTCACCCAAGCCATAGAACTTTTAGGCCATTGAATATAGCATCCTCCTGACATCAGGTTCTTTATATGTGTTATTTTTACACTTTGAGATAACCTACTTCCAGCTCTCAATTAACTTCAAAGTATTCTTTAGATATTAGCTCAAATATTACCTCTTAATATATAATGACATAAGCCTATATTACTAAAAATTCTATATTGCAATATAGAATAATACAATTCTGTATTATAGAAAATTATATTATCAACCTTCCAAAACCTATCATCAGAACATTTGCCATGTCCAGCTTTTTGAGCAAAACAATGTTTAAAAGCAAACAAAGAGAAAAGATTATTAATAATGCCACTCTGAGCAATCTCAAACATACCCTATTTTCATTTCTTTTTTTGTGTGTGTAAAATTGACAACTACTGTTTGAACAGGCTGAGAACTTAATAAATGTCAGTTTAACTAAGTTTTTATCCCATACATTTGAAATATTTCTTTACCTCTTCAAATAAAAAAATAGTTACACATCCATTTGTACATATAATGGTTAATTGTTGAATACTAGAGGCCTGGTGCATGAAATTTGTAAACTGGAGGGTGGGAGAAGTGGGGGGGAAGGGAGCCCTCAGCCCAACCTGCGTCCTCTTGCAGTTGAATATCCCTCTCGCAGTCTGGAACCCCTCACTCCTTACCGCCTGCCTGCTCGCTGCTCTTTACCACTTGGCTTGCTGCTCCTTCCTTAGTGCTGCCGCGGAGGCAGGAGAGACTCCTGCCACCGCCACCGCAGCTGAGCTCACCAGCCATGAGCCGGGCTTCTGGCTGAGTGATGCTCCCGCTGGCTGTGCGAGTGCACTGACCACCAGGGATCAGCTCCTGTGTTGAGCGTCTGCTCCCTGGTGGTCAGTATGCATCATAGAGACCAGTCGTTCTGGTCGTTCCACCATAACAGTCGCTTAGGCTGTTATTGTATAGATAGCATAATGACACAAGGAAAGCGCAACTAAAATGTAATTTGTTGACCTGTAACCTTCCCATGAAATGAGATGAAAATAGGTGCAATAAACGTAAATTTTAAAAAGTGTTTCATTTTCTGAGAACTCCTTGGTGACAGGAGTGAAATTAAATAAAAATACTAATGCTCTCAACCCAGGAAACTGGATCATAAATCCTATTTCATATCCCATCCAAGTATTGTAAGTGACGCCTGAGAACCAGCCCACCTGCACTGAAGAGCAAGGATTCATCTGCGGAACAACATGCATATTGAAAACATGCAATATGTCAAATTGATTTGGAAATTTAAGATCATAGTGACTCTGAACGCATTCTTAATGCACACTTAACTTAGGCTTTATCCACCAATCCTGTAACACTACCTTCATTTCCTCTTATATATAAGTTTGAAGTGACAGAACGAATATTGAGAATTGAAGAAGATTTGTATCTGATATGATTGTTTTTATTTCTGAGGTCTCCACACATTGGGCCTCTTTACTCTTTTTTGCTCTCTTTCCTTTTACTCTTCTTCAGAAGATTAGTTGGTATGTCCTGCATGTCTTCCTTTTTTGTCTCTTATAGACTCAAGGGCTATGAGATATACCTATTCTCAAGGAAATACCAAGATGCAGATATAGTTGATAAGTTAATAGGTATCTTAATTCTTCATATAAGTCTTAAAAGATCTGAGAAAAGAAATTAAGTGAAAGTAGAAACAGGGAATGTTAAATAGAGGAAGGAGCTATTAGTTCAGGCCAGATAGCCTACATAGAATAAGATTTAAAAAAGGAAGAGAGGTCAATTAGTGTCTGAATCAGTTGGGAGAAAATTACAGAGGCAATACTTTTGAAATAATTAAGATCCAAGTAAGGAAATCTCATAAAAGAAATGAGACTTGAGTGGGACTTTGAATGAAAGATATGCAATTAATTCACAGAGGATAATATATATTCAAATTTTACAAATTCCAATATTTGTCACATTGCAAGTGAATTGGGTTGAGGAAGGAAGATATTGCAAGCATAAACACGTGAGGAACAATCGCCCAGAGATGTTGGGGTGGGAGGATGGAGAAACTGAGTCAGATGATAAGGATGGGCAAGGGTACAGGAAATTTGACAGCCAGGTCAAAATGGAGTTGAGGAAACTCATCATAAGGACAAGGAGGCCTCGTTGGCACCTACTGGTCTCAGTATGATTTCTCTGTTATGGATATTTCTTAGTCTCAAAGCCAGAAAAATGACACTCCAAAAAATTAATGATTCCCCAAATAGTACATCTCCCCAGAGCCACCTAACACAGGTGAATTCTTGTTCTGAGGCCTGTGTGAGGTGTCAGAGAGTTGGGTGTCAGACCCTACAAGATATGATACAAGTGCGCTCATTAGAAATGTCATCCCCCTTACGATAGAGAATAGGGAAGATGGCATCTGGGAATTGCAGGATGTCATCCCAAAGGGAAACGTTTTTCAAGAGGTATGCTGCTCATGGTTTAAATGCTCATGTGCTCAGAAATCTGCCTGATAATGTAAAACAGAAGCTCTGTACAATATATCAACCTCTTGGTTGGGCAAGTGCAGAACTCTTCCAAGGAAGTCACCTACACTATTTTATTCGGCTAGAGCCTAAATCCGCCACCCTTTAAAATATCCACTGTCCTTCACTCCTCAAAGCAGATACACTGCCTAGCTGTTATGTAATGGGGGGAGGCTTTCTCGGTCTGAAATAGCACTGCTCTGGTTTGTTTGTGACACAGGAAGCTGTGACATGCTATTTCAGTTGTGTCAGAATGGCTCAGGTGGCACTTGGCTGACACCTATTGGAACAGTCACAAAAGCTATTCATGCTCCGATGGCCTAAGTGGCAATTTGCTAAGCGTTTTGCACCAATTCTGTTCCATTTGTATTCCTTAGCAAGTCTTGTTTTCTTCTACCACAGCACTGTCTCTCGAAGCATGGTGATGACCAATGGGTTTGTATGGGTTGTCCTCATAGGTTAACCTATGGTGAATGGTTAAAAATGGCCAGGCAAGTCTTAGAAAAATATGTTCATGCAAGAGATAAGCTTATCCTGGCAAATAAACTTACTTCCTTTACAAACTGCTGAGACTTTAATCACATCTTGAAAGTTTGCCTTCTTTAAGGCACACATATTTCAGGAGGACTTGGTCAACATTTCAGCAATCAAGGTTACCAAAGTAATGGCATTCATCTATGCATTCACTCATTCATTTAATAAACATGTATGATGGAGTTCACCAATTAGTGGCCAATGACTTGCATTTAGTTATTTTGCTTACCTAGCTTAATCTCCATCACTTGAAAACAAAGCATTTAAGCTATTACATTATTATGCACCTATTCATTTTTAATTAAAGTATTCCAAATCTTCAAATAGGAAAATATCATTTAATGATGTGGATTTCAAAGATCCCCTCCCCCCCCCAAAAAAAAAAAAAATCAGAAGATCTGGTAACAGTCTGCATTCCCGGGAGGCAATGATTGGCTGAAGCTCAGTGCAAGACATCTCCTGGCAGGACCCTGTGGGCTCTCATGCTTGTCCCATCTCCTCTCTTTTTCCAACTCGTATTAAATTTACAGCAGGCATTCTTCAACTAGGTTTTCAACGATGTGATGTTTCTGACCTTGAACATGTAGGCTTGAAAGTACCTTGCTAGAAAAGCATGCATCTTTTAGGATGGGAAAATAAATTCTCTTTGTTGGAGAAGGAGCAGTGTGTTATTCTCTGTGCCTGGGGTGTGGGTGTTAGATAGTTACTGAATAGACTGGGTTTCTTCTAAAGATGCTGTCCTTGAGGGGGAGGAGGGAAGAGTTTGACCAGTTCTGTTAAATCCTTTTAATGAATCCCCAATCCAAAAGGTTCGACTCCTGTTAGCAAAAGTCCTATGTCATCCAGTTCCCATTGAATACAGGGAAACAGATACAGACCCAAGCTAGGTCAACAAGATTCTCTCTCCCATGCATTTGGACATGAATTTTAAAGCTCTCAAATGTCTTCACGTGACAAGAATGAGAAACTCAATTTCTGTGAGGCAACCCTATTTAACACTATAGATCAAATAGCAAGAGAGACAGTCTTCAAAGAACTATGGCCACTAATAACAGCGACAAATAGATTCTTGTAGGAAAACAAAATTGGGGATCCTAAAGACTTTCGAGTGGCTAGCCACCACCCCACCACACACACATATACATACTGTTATAGTAATAATGATAAGAACAATATAGAATAAGTATCAAAGTGTGGAATTACAGTGTGATATTAAAAAATGATGTTAAGAAGTATTAAATGTAATGTAAACAAGTTGATTAAACACTCCTGAACGGCCTGTATGCAGAAAAAAAAAGTAAAGTGATCTGTTCCCCATATGTAAAACCAGATATGCAAGACTCCTGGGACCCGCTGATAAGACACACTGAAGACGCCCATCTAGGCACATAAAAAGAGGAAGCACCAGAGGAAGATCAGAGAGGCTTGTTCTGCTCCTCCACAGACGGTCACTCTCCACCCCCCTTCCTGCAATCTGCCCAAGCTCTGCCGTGGACTGTGAGTCCAGACAGTGAGCCGGAAACTGAGGCCTCAAGCAAGACGCCGAGCCGCAGCTGCAACGTCCAACGTCCAGTGTGTGTGTCTGTCGGCGCGGATCCCCGGGTGGCCTGCCGAGGTCTGGAAACCACCAGGACTCTGGTAAATAAACCGTGTGTGATTCGTGCATTGCATGTCTGTCTCCTGTGTAACTTATGCTCGGTCAATATTAAGTAAGTACCTTGGGTAGTACGTGTCAGTTTAGAGACTGGCTGAGGCACCCTTGGTCACCTGTGCTTACGTCCCTGAAGGAGAAATTGGGACAATTGGCGTAGTCGGCAGTTGCTAAATTAAAATTGGACATTAAGGGGTAAGTGAAACAAAATTTCCTAAATTAATTTTTTCTAAATTGCTCCGGGCACAGCGGAGATTAATTTGGACAAGAGAGAAAAGGGGAAGCTTCTAGCCAAATCTGAAGTCAAGTGCTGGGCCTGCTAAAAGCAGATAATGTCGTCCACCCAAACCCGAAAGTAATCAGGCATAGAGAACCGATCGGTGTCACTTCTGAAAAACCTTGAGCTTGCTTTAAACTAAAAGTCGTCCACCGTAAGGGCACGCCCAGGAGAGGCTGACTCCCGAAGGCAAAGCCGGAGGGTCCTAGCAGTTTCTCTGTCCAAGCGGAGCCGTGCAGACGGGTTATATCTGCCGACCGTTTACGCAAGCAAGGGGCTGTGGAGGCAGCCAAGAGGAAGGACACGCGAAAGGGGAAACTACGCTTGAGAAATCGGTGGAGGGACCCGAGTTGGCGGATTATACCAACCGACAGCTTACGTAGGCAGCACAACCGTGGCATAAACGGGACGGAGGAATTGTGGTTGGAAGGAATAATTCTCTCATTGCAAATTAAGAAAAGAAAGAGGAATATATATATATAAATATAGATTTTATAAATGAATGGCAGAGCATAAATTACAAAACAGGATCCTGAATTTCTTAAGAAAGGCTCACAATTATCTCTTTCTTTGTAATATATACCTGACTGAAGTCCAGAGGGAAACTTCCCCTTGTGCCATCTATCCCTTTGGGAGAGCAGGTCCTAAAATAATAATTTGTCCGGACTGCCTTCGAGATAGGAAGGAAGATTAAAATGGAAAAACTCAGAAGCTTCTGGCAGAAACTAAGGAGGAATAAACAACAACTAGCTAACATACCGGCCGAAAGTAAGTGGCGCACCCTAGAGGACAGCCTCAGGGAGAAATGCAAGGTCGGATACACTCCCAGATTGGGAGAGAAAGTAACCAATAACCCTGACACATTAATACCAGTAATTCAAAGGGCTTCACCTGAAGAGGTGATCCCAATACTTCTACATACAATTCATAATCTTCAGGAAGATAATGATAAAGGCAAAAGATTAGCACAAAAGGTGATAGGACAATATTCTAGCAAACCAGCCATAGTAAGAAAAAAGGTGGTGAGGAAGGAAGGAACAGAAGGTGAAGGAGAGACAGTAGAATTTTCCTCCTTCACTAGACAAGAAATGAATGAACTTAGAGGCCTATTAATAAAGGGAGAACTGACAGACATTGATTGGTTGCTACATCTGTATGAGAAAGGAGGCCACACTCTTATGGTCAGTGCAGATGAATTACTACAAGTAATTGATGCAATGAGCACCCAAAACTACGAGAACAACTACTAAAAGACATAGAACAGCAAGGAAGACAGGCACTGGCGTCTATATGGCACTGGGTGTCTAAGGCTTGGAAAAAGTCTTTTCCTCATATAGATTTCTCCTCATCACAATTTTCAAAACCATGGAATAATATAGGCCAGCTCCAACATCAATTGAGGAAACTTACTATCCTTAATGGAATATACCATGGAGATAATCCCTGGGAAGCCACTGATGTGGATGGCATCATAAGATGTCTAATTAAAAATGCACCCGAGGGATATAAAATACAAATGCAAAATTTATTAGCAGGGTCAAGAACCCCAAATGAGATTAAGGAGAAAATCACCCTCCATCAGGACATGATTACAGATAAAAAATTCACCTTTGTAGCAAAGGAGAAGAGAACACAAAATTATTCTTTTTTCACAGAAAAAAGGAAGGAAATAAGGGGACCCCAGAATATGTATAGAAATAATAATTTCCAGAACAAGGGAAGAAATTGGACACAACCAAAGCCATACCTAGCACAGAAAAAACCTTACTGGAAGGTGAATAACCCTTTCTTTAAAAAGGGACCCCCACACAACCCATTTACTAAAAATCAATCTGGAAATTCATTTAATAAAACCCAATCCAGAAACCCCTTCCCCACTTACCAATCTAAGAATAACCCATTTCAACAACAACCCAAAAATAATCCATTCAGACAACAGGGAAACTACCAAGGCCCCCGCCCCCACTGGAAGGGCAACCAAGGGGGCATAAGAAGAAACTAACCTCTCTTGCTCTAGCAGATGAGTTCTATAGGGAAAATGATAACAGGCCATATATTACTTTGAATATAAAACCCTGAGATGATTTAATCTTACCCAAAACATTTTTAATAGACACTGGATCCCAAATCTCTTTAATGGTCATAGATAATATACCCACAAAATCCTGTGAAAACACAATTTCTATTGAAGGAATCACGGGAAATATTATTAAGGCAAATCCAATAGACTGTAAAATACTGTACAGAAATAGATAGATTAAAGAATACATTAGGATTCTACAGGAAGAACAGTACCAAATAAGGTCATCAATAAATTAGATTCACTTAAAAGCCCCACATCAAAAAAGGAAGCACAACAAGCTATGGGATTATTTATGTTTTGGAAACAACACATACCATATCTGTCAGACATAGCAAAACCTATATACAAAGTAACTAGAAAAGCAGTAAACTTCCAATGGAATAAAGAACAGGAAGAAGCTTTCCAACAATTAAAACACTACATCCACCTCTTCTCTCAACTACAAAATATACAACCAGGTGACAAGGTAGTTCTAGATATTGCTTTTATATCAGAACATGGTAATTGGGGACTATATAAAAAAGGGAAAGATGACCATAAGCTAATGCCAGTAGGATTCTGGTCCAAGAAATTTCCATACTCTCATTTTAAATACTCATATTTTGAGAAATTGATTTGGACTTTATATGCAGCACTGCTACACACAGAACCTCTGACAGGACAACAGCCAATAACAGTCAGGAGCACCCTGCCTCTTAAGGCATGGTTAAATATGTCAGCGGAAGAGTTGGCAGGTAGCCAAATTGAAGAAAAGGTACTCGCGTGGAAGTGGTACATAAACCCGCGTTGTATCAGCGGCTCCGGAGAACCAGCCCTCCTCACCGAGGAGGTAAACAAACTTGAGGTGGAGCCACCCACCTGTGCCAACAAGTTTGAACCTATAGAGACACCTATAGGTGTACAGGGACCAAAATACACCCCTGTACTAAAAAATGCCTGGTTTACAGACGGATCAGCCCCCGTATCCGGTGACCGCAACATCTGGAAGGCAGCAGCCTTCATTCCCGCGACACAACAAGCTCTGACTGTGTCTGGTGAGTCCAATTCTGCACAACATGCAGAACTTATAGCCGCATATATGGCTATACAGGAAGCAGTGCGGACACAAAAACAAAATATATATATTTACAGATTCTTGGGCAGTATATAATGGCATTATATTATGGTCAGGAAAATGGAAACAAACTAATTGGCAAATTAATGGCAAAGATTTATGGTCTAGAGAATATTGGGAAAAGATATATATTTTATCACAAAAGATAAAAATATATGTAACACATGTCAATGCACATGCTAGTGACAGCTCTAAAACAACACTATACAACAAAATAGTAGATCAACTAGCAAAAGGACTAACACCAGGAAATAACCTCACTATCACTGACAAATCTAAATCTTTAGCTATAACATTAGCATTAAAAAAGGAAGATAACAATTCTTACTCCTTGCCACCAATTCCATCAATTAAATTAAAAAAGGAAGATGGAAAATACAAAATACAACCTCCAGAATTAGAAATGAAATTGACCATACCATTTATCACACAAATACATCAAACATTAGGACACATAGGACAATCAGCACTTATAAACTGGTTTCTAAAAAGAAACATAAAAGCCCCAATCAGAGACATTAAATCAGCTATAAATACATGCACTATTTGCAAAGGAACACACATGTTCCGCACACTTCAGCCACCTAGAATGAATAAACCATATATACCCAACCAACTCTTACAGATAGATTTTATTGGACCTTTAAAAGTACCATATTCACAAAAATATGCATGCACATTAGTGGATGTAAATACAGGAATCCTTGTTGCCACAGCATCGTCACATCCAGATGCAAATACAACATTACGCTCCCTAAATACCTGGATGATGCATTTTGGCCCACCACAAATAATTGAATCAGATCAAGGATCACACTTTACTGCCACATCTGTACAAAAGTTGGCAGCAGAATATGACATAGATTGGAACTTTCACTTATCATACAACCCAACAGCAGCAGGAACAATTGAAAGGCACAATGGACTCCTCAAACATAAAATGCAAACACTATTGATGGATAATAAATATCCATCTTTACAAGTTCTTTTAAATAAAGCATGCCTTTTATTAAATTCTAGACCTAGACAGAACAGACCCTCCCCCCTAGAACAACTGTATCTTCCACACATTGAAAATATCAAAGAATACCAATTCAGCCCTCCACCTAGAATAAATAGGAAAATTCCTTACAAAATCTTAACAAAAAACTCTAAAGATAACTCCTTGTCCTTGCAGGAAATCATAGCTGACAGCGGAGCCTCACTTTACTGGACAGTAAATGATAAGGGAGAACTACAACAAACCAAAATCCAAAACACACAACCAAGATTTTAAATTAACATTATATTATTTATTTATTGTCTTATCTCAGCCATAATCACTCTTACACTCCTCCTACCATTCATATCATATATTGAACAAAATGTGCAGAAAAATAGAACGCCTCAGTTTTATTACCCTTATGCTCCTTTTACTATTGATTTCCACTTGGACAGCCTTGTCATTGACATGGTGTAAATATAGACATATTACAACCAATAATACCATAAACATTAGTAGCATAAGTAGCCTAACCAAAACCCCATTCCTTAAAACCCTGATCCAAGAATTATCAAACCCACTATCCAAGTTCTATAATTACACGATCTGTGCTCCCACAGGACTATCATGGAACAATGGGAAGCGGACCTAGAGAACTTTATGGAAGAAGCCAAAATACAAATAGTGTCCCCTACCCAACAACCTTCACCACCCCCATATTATCCCACACCCCCAAATTCACCAGATCTTCCCCAACTTCCATCACCACCAGCTACAGCTTTGCATATTCCTGATTTACAAACTTCTACTCCCTTGTTGCCCAATCAATACACGCATAGACCAGGATACCGCAGATTTTATCCTGATATCTGCAACCCAGCATGGTACACTAGATTTCAATATGATCCACATACCCAATACCAAGGAATATATCGCCATGTATTTTCAGGAGGAGTCATCGAATCTATCCTAAACATACTGGATGAAACTCAATCTATTATAGAATATTTGCCAGGAGAAACGGCTGTACATTTCCTTGCTCTACTTAGAGACTATATTGCCATAGGAGAACAAGCAATCTATTCTGCTTACAGATACCCAAGCTCACTTCCACCATTAACAACCCCAAATGAATTACTGAATATAATTTGTATAGGAGACCTAAATGCAGAATATTTGACACCACCTTGGAACTATATCCTTGCAATTTCTCAGAGAGAACTTGAAGACAGAGAAAGATGGGAACATATGATGGAACTAGATGGCCCAGAGGAATTTTCCACTGGACATTGATTTTACTCTTTACTAATATTCTTGTTAATGATGTTATTTCTAGTGCTTCTAGCACTACAACTACTTTTAATACCTCTACTAATGCTGATATTACTACTGAAGTGCCTGCTACTGCTTTACCTACTACTACTTTACCTACTACTATTACTACTACTAATACTGGCAAGCCAGATACTATAAAACCAGCTATAACCCATAAATTATCCATACAACTAACTAAACCAAACAAACATTATGTTTTCCACCACCCAGTCACACTTACAGCAAATAACTCAATCTTTTCACTAACTATAGGTGATTTTTCTTTCAATACTTCTTTACAATATTATTCCACATACAAGATGTGTCCATCATATTACCACCCAGATTTTTGCCAACTTAAAACATTGAATTATATACAAAATTCTATGAGAACATATGGTCACACTCAATTGAAAGAATGCATTTCCCAACAATGGTTTCAGGACTCTCTGACTTTGAGATCAGTTTCCATTATAGATGTCCAATCAAGAGATCCTCCCACATCAACCTATCATATAACTACTGATACCCTTATAACTCTCAATTCCAAATTTATAAACATAGTTCAAAATGTAGATCCATATTTAAATATAGAAAATAATTCATGCATTCAGAGAGCACTAGTTAATGTAGTTCCATTTCAAGAACATCTCATGCATTTTTGGTATACAGGAGAACTAGGTGATGAATTTGAGGATTATGATGAATATGAGGAGATGATGAACACAACAGAGACATCCACACCTACACTCACAACAGAAGCACCCATATCAACCTATTTTAACCGACAACCATTCTTTTCACCACCCACCATGAACCCAACCCTACCAGAAGGCTTTCCTATCTCACCATATTATAACATGACACACATTGTAAAAGAAAATGATATAACTTATTATCAATATTATTTAACAGGCTTTCCAAATTTTCCAACATTTGGCAACTTTTGTGTAGGCATTAAATGTCACATGTCAAAGTCTGAATATGGCCCTGTGATGATAACCTCTTTAACTGATGCCATCATACCAGAAGAATATTTAGCTCATGATAACAACTATTGGCCATTTAGACACATACCTCAGATGATGACTGACCTCATTAGTCCTGTCAATTTTGACTCTGGCGAAACTATGTATAAACTTTGGAATTCACCTATGTTTGGCACCATACATCAAATTTGCTTTCCAGCAGCTATATCTAATAATTCCCTTCATATTAATACCACTGGGACAAACTTTACTCATTTTTATACCAAACTAGAACCAGCTATATATTGTGTTGACCCCAACAAGAAATTAGCTAAATCTGTTCTAAATCTATTACAAAGACTAACCCCCAATATGCTATATCCAAATTCTTACAAACTAAGATCACAGCAATTTCTAGGATTCTGGAATATTAATTATACCACCCTTTATTACCCAGATATAATTACACATACCTTTACAGAAATCCCACAAGGAGAACAATTTGTCATGAATTCAACCCACATTTGTTCTAATACCATAGCCATTGGTAAAATCAATCCACCAATTATGCCCTCCTATAACTGCTCTACATTATCCACAAAAATGACAATGGCTATAACGGATTGGTTACAGTCTAAAAGATACATACTAGAACAAGCTAATTCCTTAGCAAATGTAACTATGTTTTTCTCTAACTACACACAGAAATTTTTTCCTTTATTCATGTTTAATTCCTCTACAACATCATATCTATTAGATTGCTCCCCAAGTGTCACAGAAATGCTCACCTATGCAATTATTCCTAAACATGATCAACAAGCACGACAACCTACATTTTTAAACCACCCATACTCATATGGACCATTCCCCATTATAAGCTATAGAAATTTTGCATTTAGCTACACCTCTACAAACATTCTTTCAAATCTTACCACAGGCCAACAACACCAAACAACCTATACAGTTCTTTATCCCAACTCAACATTAAGACCTACCCCTATACCACTAAATCACTCACATTTTGCTTGCAGAGGATATGACCCACTCATTAGTTTACATTATAATATTTCTTATGGACTAAAACCTACTTCTTGGTTTACAACCTTTGGAGCTTATATTAATCCATCAAAAGCAAAACGTATAGCTGGATCCTTCACTACTGGTTTTCAATCATATATGCTACATTACTTAGACGGCGGATGGAAGAAATTATTCCTCCACCACCATTCACCCATGACTAATCATTCTCTTCTACCCTTCACTGATTTCTACTATATACCTAATATAGCTGATAAATGTTATAATAACCTATTAGAACCATGTATCATACAAAGAGGTTGCTACAATTCTACAACATGCCTAAGAACCTTACATTTCTCACCTGTCTATTCTTATGGCATTACAAAACCTGCACCTAAACTTCTTGAGGCCCCATCAGTAATTACACAAATCAATAACCCAGGTAGACTAATTTTCCAACCACAGATTCAGAGAACTACCATATACTTCTCACCAGATGATTTTTTAGCCTCCTCATTAGTCAAAGCTTGTGCAGATGTAGAACCCCCAATTCCAATTAGAAATGCACCATTCCCTCAAAAATTTAGACAACATTCAGGAAGGAAACTCTTACAACTAGATGCAGCTTCCTTTGCATTGGCATCAATCGCAGCATCTGTATCTATAGCAAATTCAGTTAAAATTAATCAGTTAATTAATGATTTAAATAAATACTTCCACCATACAACCGAATTTGAAACTAAAACATTAGAACTCATCTCTAAATCATTTGACAGTGCCTATCAACTGGCAGCACAAACCCATCAGCAAGTTATGCTCTTATCAGACATAGTTAAGGAACAGGATCACTATATGAACACATTACATCAAGATATAGAGGACATTAATCAAAGATTCCAAAAATACCAATTTAGACAACAATGTCAACTTATACAAAATTCCCTAACACAAGCCCAAAGAGACCTTTTGTCTCTCATTGTCAGGGGACAAGGACTGAACCCATTGTGGAATGATGCAATAGCTGCAATTGACTTTACAAAACCTATAGGATGCTCCTACTCAGATTGTGAACTTTCAATACTCACAGCAGTAGGAGGAGAAAACTTAGTGGCATATCCTACATTGAATATACCAATACACATAAACAATAATGAATATGCAATGCCTAATGGAGACATACTATATGTGGAACCTTATTTCTTCTTAAAATCTTCACTAATACAATTCACTCCAAATATCTTCATTGCATTCCAACCACTATCTGTAGATACATTTCCTATATCACTTCTTCCACATGACCCAAGACCACTCATGTATAATATAGGCAGACATAACTTTGTCGCCTGCTTTACAAATATCTCTGTATATGATCATACAATAAGAAAGAATGTGAATTACTCCTTCCCTAATTCTTGTCACTTAATCACTAATGCTATGAACATCACCTTTAATAATAAAATATATTATTCATTCTTTGACACCAAAACCTCTCTATACTTCTCACCCTCTTTACCCTTATACCAACGCTTGCAAGAAAAACATTATACTGCACCCCCTACTCTTAATGAATCTTTTAACAAGCTTAGCTCTTTAGAACCCCTCGTAAAAGATACCATGAAGACCTTGAAGTCGCAAGCTGAACAACTACATCACTTAGCCTACATCCCAAACGCCGGAACCATCACAACCTTGGAAGACTTGAAAAAACTACACCGAAATTGCAAGACAGCAGATACTCTCCTATCCTTATGGAGGACCGTCCCCTGCACTCCTGATTGGAATTTCATCAACCCCATCGCATGGATTCAGCATGGACTCTCTTCATTTGAAGCTACATGGACTTTAATTAAGGAAATATTATTTCCATTGGCTATTATTTTCCTCTTTTGTTTATTTGTTAAGATTGCTAAAATCATTATATGCCTTATCCCCAATAAAATAAAAAATAATTGATTCCCTTGGGGTAAACCCTTCAGGAATCACCGGGTGGAATGTTATAGTAATAATGATAAGAACAATATAGAATAAGTATCAAAGTGTGGAATTACAGTGTGATATTAAAAAATGATGTTAAGAAGTATTAAATGTAATGTAAACAAGTTGATTAAACACTCCTGAACGGCCTGTATGCAGAAAAAAAAAGTAAAGTGATCTGTTCCCCATATGTAAAACCAGATATGCAAGACTCCTGGGACCCGCTGATAAGACACACTGAAGACGCCCATCTAGGCACATAAAAAGAGGAAGCACCAGAGGAAGATCAGAGAGGCTTGTTCTGCTCCTCCACAGACGGTCACTCTCCACCCCCCTTCCTGCAATCTGCCCAAGCTCTGCCGTGGACTGTGAGTCCAGACAGTGAGCCGGAAACTGAGGCCTCAAGCAAGACGCCGAGCCGCAG
Source organism: Eptesicus fuscus (assembly GCF_027574615.1). NCBI lineage: Eukaryota > Metazoa > Chordata > Mammalia > Chiroptera > Vespertilionidae > Eptesicus > Eptesicus fuscus. Next base: position 23,663,726 of record NC_072492.1, on the reverse strand, counting down.
CTGCAACGTCCAACGTCCAGTGTGTGTGTCTGTCGGCGCGGATCCCCGGGTGGCCTGCCGAGGTCTGGAAACCACCAGGACTCTGGTAAATAAACCGTGTGTGATTCGTGCATTGCATGTCTGTCTCCTGTGTAACTTATGCTCGGTCAATATTAAGTAAGTACCTTGGGTAGTACGTGTCAGTTTAGAGACTGGCTGAGGCACCCTTGGTCACCTGTGCTTACGTCCCTGAAGGAGAAATTGGGACACATACTTCTTTGGATTTCAAGAGATAATCATGTATTCTTAAAATAAAAGTTATTTTGCTTAACTAGCTTAATCTCCATCACTTGAAAACAAACTGTTGCAAAAAGAAAAGGGAAATTTTGTTATTCAAAGGTCCTGAAAGATAAGACAAGAATCCTGACATTCTTCACCATCCATCAAACTGAAGGCACAAGGAGAATAATGTAAATTCAGCTATGTGTTGTCGTTTAATTGTTTGTCTATAATCCACTTGGTTTTCTAGAAACAAGTGCTATCCTGCACTATACATATTTCCAGTTTTAAGCAAGCAGAATTGTACATTATTGTAGTTTATTATTGCTATGTTATTCTGTTCTATTGTGTGTTTCTCCTAGTTTGGATGTTATCTCTTCCCAATTTAAATGTAGCAAGTGGAAGCCATAAATTCATATTTATTTTGTTAGAATTCCAGTAATAGATGCAATGACATTGAATGCTTCCAAGGTGGTTTTTAAAACCTCCTTCTGAAGAAGTAGTTTGACACAGGTCTCTTTTCATAAATGCAAGGGGCGGGGGATACTACCAACACTTTCTCATCAATGAATTATTTTGCATATGAAATCTATGCAGTCCTGGTGTGGGAACCATAAAGATTATTGAGATAGGAATAATGCAGTGAGCTGAAGTGATATTCAACTCCAGTGACTATTTATTTTAACCAGCCTTCAAATATTTTAGTAGAATGTATCAAGTGGGACCATTTCTTAAAATTCATGGTCTCTCCTTTGTTTGTTAACCTCAGATAAATCTCACCATTTCACAACTCATTATATAAATGGAAGGGATGGGGGAGTCATTTAATTGATTTAAGAATAAATCAGCAAGTGCACAGAGAACAAAAATGGTAAATAAGTCGTTTGCACAATGATCTTTTCTTCCCAGTATTGTAATGAAAGGTGGTTTCTTATCAGACCGGCACTCAGATGCCCAGAGGCAGGGGTGCTTGGAACACTTGCTTGACCACATGCCTCAAGGTCATATTAAGTGGGAAGAACAGTGTAGTCATTTTCCTGTTTATGTAGGAACCACTAAGTATATATAGATGGTGGTGGGAAAGGTTACTATCTTTTTAGTATATAGTAAATTCTTATATTGAACACAAAGAAATATATGATTTTAGTCATAAAAGTCCATTTCCCATGCTTCCACAAAAAAAGGGGGGGGGGGTTTAAAGTATACTTAAAATACCTTGGTTTTAAAAATGTCAAATTTTGATTTTTTTCCAGCTTAATTGAGGTCTATTAAAAATTTATATAATAAAGGTGGTTCACTTGATGATTTATGTGTACAATGTGGAAATATTCACTACAATCCAGCTAAGTAACATACGTATGACCTTAAATACTTACCATTTTCCTTTTTACAAAAACATTTAGCGTTGAAAGGACTTAAGGTCCACCTTAGTAAATTTCAAACTTACATAGTGTTATTGTTAACGATCGTCTCATTCTTGTACATTGATGTATAGGGGGAGGTGAAAAGACCAATTCAGCCTGGGGACTAGAAATAGAGAGGAGGAATGTGCAGGACAGGCATGGAGAAAACCAACTGGTGTAATCAAGGCACAGAGGCTGTGAAAGAAAGAGTAGAATGTAATGTTAGGACATTTTGAATGTCAGTGTGTTGAGGGATTCAGGAAGGTCATTTGGAGGCTACAGCCTTTAAGTTGGCTCAGTATGCGGCATATTTCCATGGAAGGATTTGAAGGAGGGAAATGCTTTGAATCCAGCATTGCTTTGCTGCAGGGCAAAATATGTATGGCTCCAGGGGACATCAGTACTTTCCAGGGCCCCAGGCACTCTTTTATTCCTGAAGTCCCTTCATTTACATATAAAAACATTTTCTTAGACCTAATGGTTCATTTTATTTTCCTTCTGATTTGAAAAGAAATTTAAACATTTGAATAGGACCCTAAAACTATCATGAACCCTAAATACTGTGCTCACACTGCTTAACAGAAGAATTATCCCTGTCTGGTCCACAAGAGAAACCACAGGGGGGCTGACTGTGTAGTTAGAGGCTAAAGGAATGGTCCAGAATGGGGGCAAAAGATTAAAGTAAATGGGGCAAAGGGAAGAGTTAAAATCTAATGTTGAAGGAGAATGAACAGGACATGGAAATTATTTGGAAATGAAAATGAATGATAGAAGTCAACGATAAATTCTAAGCAATCCTAGGGGACAGTGTGCAATAGATGATGTTTCCAATTTCCTTTGTCATTGTCCCTTCCATCTGTCCACAAGCTTCCAGTATCTAATGGTCTTAAGCTGCCTTGACTCTCTTCCCACCTGACCTCTATTGACTTGTCAAGGCAACTGACACAGTTTCTTCTCTTGAAATACTGCCTTCCTTCAGCTTCCAGGACACCCACTTGCCTAGCTTTTAGCCATCCTTTCTGTGGCCAAGGTAAGACACCCATCCGTTTGCACCTCCTCTCTCATGAGTCAAATGGAACTACGTGACTAGTATTTGAGAAAGGATACAATGCTGAGTTTCTTATACAAATGTCTCACAATATTTTGGTCAACATGTGATTTGTATTTACCTTTAAATGAAAAACAGCTATTCTCTTAAAAATCATCTCCATTTGATATTCAGGAATCGGGTCAAGTGTTAGAGAAGGGAGTGCTGCACAGAGAGAGAACGCCAGAGATCTGTCCAGGGCCCTGCTGTATATACAGCTGAGCATTGGTCAAGACATGCATGCAGAAGCTACCCGAGTTTGTTTTAGCTGTACCAGTGCCCTGACCTCATACCAGGTTGAAATAATCATCTCTATCATTGAAATAATTATCTCTATGCTCTGCTCTGCTCTCACCTAGCAAACCTTAAAAACAAGACCCAAATGTATTCAACTGTTTCCAAGTAACTTAAATGCATCTAGAAAAATGCTCAAGAATATGTAGTGAATGCAAAAATGCCCAGTATGTAACAAAGTCAAATTCATAATCTCTCCCATCTGATCAAAAATAATCAAACAGAATAAAGAGGCAGGAAACTGTGGCTTCTCATGAGAAGAAAAACCAATCCATCCAGACCAACGCAGAAATGTCCCAGCTCTTAAGTAGGTAGACACTGGCTTTAAACAGTTACAGCTGTAGTCTACATGTTCAACACTGAAGTCTATTTTTAAAAAGCTAGAGACATATATAAAAGACACTGAAATTGAACTCTGAAAGATAAAAAAACTGCATTTGGCATGAAAAATACACTGGAGAGAGAATTCCAGTGGCAGCTCTGACACGGAGTTTGGCAGGTGTCATTTCTGTCTTTACAACAAGAAAAAGCCAGGCACAGTGAAAATCCCTGGCTTTTATTGGATCCATCAGGGACCTGAGGATGCCAAGCAAATAGCCTCACCAAAATATGGAGACAGGTATAGCCACAGACACAGCTGAATGCTGTTAACCGGAACCGAAGACCCGGAGCCATCCAGGTAGGAAGGCTTAAGTGGTGATTTAATGAAATGCATGGATTAGCACAATCAAACTGCCTGGAAGCTGCAGTTTCAGCTCCAACCACACCAGGTTCTCTGATTCCCTAATTGCTCTGGCAGAAAGAGGGATGAGCAATCATTTTGCAATACACCCAGAGCTCTTTCCATAAGCAAGGGCTACTCTCCAGGGGGAAGAAAGACTTTGCCAGAACCTTATCCCAGCGAAGAGGACATTCTCCTCCCTTCAAGTCTCCTCCAGATTTTCGGTCTCATAGAAAACAAACAAACACACACAAAAACACACAGTAAACAGAAACCAAAGCTTCAAAGTGTTTGCTAGGGGATGCCCGAACTGGGGAAGTAAACAGGGAAAACTCTAGAGGCAGGCATCGTTCTATTGCACTTCGTTTGATTGTGCTGCTTCACAGGTGGTCACCGACCACAGATGCAGAACAAGGAAGGAAAACCACAGAGCAACATCTTCATGAATATAGAGACGTGAACCCTCAGCAAAATATTCGCAAATCCAATCCAATAATTGATAAAGAGAATCACTTACCTTGGACAAGTGAGATTTACTCTGGTATGTAAGACTTGTTTGACATAGGGAACAAGTGATTCACTATTCCAGGATCCATACAGGTTATTATTATTATTTTTTTTAGAAGTCATATGACCATTCAGTTGTGGTAGGATAAGCATTTGACAAAAGCCAAACCTATTTCTGATAATGATTCTTAGCAAAATAGGAAAAGGGGGAACGTCCTCAATTTGTTCAAGAACATACACAAAAATGCAAAGGTTACCATTACACTTAATGGTGAAAAACTGGACCCTTTCCTGCTAAGAGTGAGGGAAATGACAGGATATGCTTCATCATTACTATTCAACTGCATACTGGAAATCCTAATTATTGTAGGCCAGGAAAAAAGAAATAAAAGTATATAGCTTTTTTTTAAAAAAAAAAAAAAAAAAAAGCAAAACTTTTGTTATTTTCAGATGAGTTACTTGTTTATACAGAAAACTGACAAATTTGTAATTAAAAAAAACACACTCCTAGAATGTGCAAATATAACAAAATCAAAGAATATGAGTTCCATATACAAGTCAATTGCTATCTTATAACCCAGAAATAAACAATGAAATTTGAAGTTACAATATACCATTTAGAAGAGTAACAAAAAGGGAACGCTCAGGTGTAAATCTAAAAAGAAAAAATAATGTGAACAAAATTGACAAACTTTTAGTTAGACTGAGAGTAGAAATGGAGTTACAACTTACCGGAGCCGAGGACCGTGAGCAAAGCCCCTGAGGAACGCAGAGCCGGGCTAGGAAAAGAGTGGCTGTAAGTGACACTTGGCTAGAGGCCCGGCATGGATTATTCTGTGGGGGACCTGGTCATGGGAGGGGTCCCCACAATATGGTGAACTTTACCTCCAAAACCTTGGCCAAGGGCCACAGGAAAGAGAGAAAAACCCCTGGGGTTTTCAGCAAGGACCGAGGGGAAGGAACCATTTTGAAAGACGCCAGAACAGTTGTAAACAAGGTCTGACCCCCGAGGAAACGAGTTTAGTAGATTAGGCTCTCACTGCAACTATAGGCACCTGTTGGGGTATTAGCCGAGCCTCGTGGACACGAGGGATGACAGATACTCTCCAGCTGGATCTGATCTTCCCAGTGGGAGGAGAGAAATGCACCCCTCCAGCCCAGTCTAGCCACCCTGGCCCACCTCAGCAGGAGACAGACTCACTAAAAGAGTGAGACTTAATCATAGGCATGTAGAACACTCACTTCCCCCACCCCCACCCACACACACACACACTCCTCAAATTGTATGTTAAAAAATATGGATGGCTGACTGTGTGCCAAACATCACTCAGTAAAGCTCATTAAAAACAAAGTTAACTGGAAAACATTAGGCTGGGAAATAACCCAGAATACCAGATCATGAGAATGCCAGAAGGGGAGAGAGAGAAAAGAACCTCCCTTGATCCCCCAGGTCAGCATTGATTGCTCCATCTTCTGCACTCCCACAACATAGTGACTTACATTTTTTTTTTTAAATCTTCACCTGAGGATACTTTTCCATTGATTTTTAGAGAGAGTGGAAGAGAGATGGAAAGAGAAATATCCTTGGGAAAGAGACACATCCTTTAGTTGCCTCTGGCAGGAGCCCGGGACTGGGAGGAGCCTGCAACCTAGGTATGTGCCCTTGACTGGAACCAAGCCCTGCACCCTTAGGTCCACAGGCTGAAGTTCTATCCACTGAACCAAACCGCCTGCCTAGGGGTTGACTTGCAATTTGTGCAGTGACTTACGTATCAGTCACTCTCACTAGATGCCTCCTGTGGGAGGGCAGAGCTGTGCCCACTGCTGCCAGCACAGCATCTTGGGCAGAGCATGGCTTTAAATCATGCTTGTTAAATAAATGCAAAATGTAATTTAAACTTAACTTTTCTTGCCTTAAGACAGATAAGACAGTGGTTGGCAATTATAGGGTTGTTTTTTTCTTCACTTTTTAAACCATTGCTATAGAGGCTTAGAAATCAGGGAAAATGTGCCTTTATGTTCCCAACACAAATGAAAGTAAAGAACAAAGGTCTCAAAAATACACTCACCCTAGCCGGCTTGGCTCAGTGGATAGAGTGTTGGCCTGTGGACCAAAGGGTCCCAGGTTTGATTCAAGTCCAGGACACATACTTCAGTTGCAGGCTCCTCCCAGGCCTGAGCCCTGGTCGGGGCGAGTGCAGGAGGTAACTAATCCATATGTTTCTCTCACATCGATATTTTTCTCTTTCTTTCCCTCTCTCTTCCACTCTCTAAAAATCAATGGAAAAATATCCTTGGGTGAGGATTTTAAAAAATGCACTCTTTCTTAATTATCCATTAATCAAAATTAATCAAAATTACAATTTTGATTATATATGTAGCACTTTTTTAATGAACTTGAATTAAATTTATCTATTAATAGATCATGTCTATAACTGAGCTGCTTTTTATTTCTCTGTAATACTTCTGCCACCTGGGCTCAAAATTTCAGCATCTTAACCAATGACTCAATATTCTATTTTTTTTTTTTAAGAAACCCAAAAGCTTTGTCAATCAAACTTCTGTCATCAAAAATCAATGGTAAGAAACTGCAAATTGTGAGAAAGAATGACACTACAAAAAGCCTGATGAGCCCTAGACATTTATCTCAGTGGGTAGAGCATGGGCCTGCAGACTAAAAGGGTCCCCGGATCAATTCTGCTCAAAGGCACATGCCCAGGTTGTGGGCTCAATTCCCAGTGGGGGACATGCAGGAGGCAATCAATGATCCTCTCTCATCATTAATGTTTCTCTCTCTCTCTCTCTCTCTCTCTCTCTCTCTCTCTCTCTGACCCCCTTCCTTTCCGAAATCAATAAAAAATATATATTTTTAAAAAGCCTGATGGTTTTACAAAATGGCAAAGGGTTAATGAAGTCTTCAGCTTAATCTATGTTTTATTAAAATAAATCATGCAATTTGAAAATCATTAGTGTATTGAACATGCAGGGCCTACCATGACCATACTATTTCTAGGTAAAATGGTTTTGCTCAGAGTCCTCATGAGGAAGCAGAGTTGCATAACCCTGCTGTATGCTTGGTAACCCCATTAAGGTGAAGCTGGTTGGACTAAGGTAACTTATCTATATACTATCATGGAGCAAAATACTCTAAATAAGTAGAAAATAAGTATTTATTAACTGAGCCAATAGGAGTCTAAAATGAGAAGCAGTGAGTATTAACCTGTAATAAGTTTCAAGACAGAAGATGTTTGACCAAAGGAAAATGGGTGATCCACGTTAATAATAGAACAGAAATGTAAAAACCGATCTTGTTACTGGATTTCTAAAGCTTAAGACCTACCAGGCCTAATGTGTAATTTTTTTCCAGTTAGGTTTGTTGAGGTATATTTTGAATGTGGTAGAATTCATGCTCTTAGGTGTACAGGTCAATGAATGTTGACAGATGTGTGCTTTCACTTCACCACCACCACAATCAGGATATAGAATATTTCCATCCTCCCCTGAGAGTTTTTCTTGTTTAATTAACTGCTCTGCTAGTTTTACTGAGAGGTCGCCTTTAGTTCCATGAAGCATGGCTAAATTGAGCCAAAAAAGTCAGACCCCCCCCCCAAAGTATAGACTATATGAATTTATTTATCTATAGTCTCTATATGATATATAGACATAATATGTCTATATTACCTTTGTTTGTATTTATCAATGTATCTATGATATTAGAAATCACAATTGCTTTTCTCTTGGGACATGAGGAGAGGCTAGTGATTGGAAGGGGACCTGAACAGGAGCTTATGGGATATTGGCAATGATATTCTGTTTTCATATGGGTGCTGGTATCCAGGTATATTTATTTTATGCAGATTTACTGATTATTATGATTATGACTTTTTTCAGTTATATATATACACACACACACACACACACTGAGTGGCCAGATTATTATGATCTCTGAACGCATAATAATCTGGCCACTCAGTGTATATCCTATATCAGTGGTCAGCAAACCACGGCTTGTGAGCCACATGTGGCTCTTTGGCCCCTTGAGTGTTCTAATGCCACTTCTTCAAAATAGACTCGCCCAGGCTGAAAACCAACTTCTGCGCATGGGCCACAAAGTTTCAATTGCACTGTACATGTGCGTCTGCATGTGGTATTTTGTGGAAGAGCTACACTCAAGGGGCCAAAGAGCCACATGTGGCTCGCGAACCGTGGTTTGCTGACCACTGTCCTATATAATAAAAGGCTAATATGCAAATTGTCCCCTCGACCAGGAGTTCGACCAGCAGGCAAGCCAGCTAACCACCCATGTCTCCTTCCCCTGGCCAGGCTGGCAAGACCCCACCCATGCACTAATTCATGCACTGGGCCCCTCTAATATATATATATACACATATATGTGTGTGTGTGTGTGTGTGTGTATACACACACACACACACACACTCTGAGTGGCCAGATTATTATGCATTCAGAGATCATAATAATCTGGCCACTCAGTATATATACTTTAATAAAAGAGGAGAGAGATTAGAGGTGAGTGATACATAGAGTGTTTCTCAAATTGCCTTATAAACTATCTGTGCTGAAGGATAGTTTTTTTATTTTCTGATCTATTACAGCACAATACAATAACATAAGTTATAGCAAAAAAATAATCAAGGACTGAAAACACAAAATATAGGCCCTATTTCATTGTGATTTGATTCAACTAATATGTAAAATTATTCTACAAATAGTTCTGCACTTGTTTCTAAATGCTTACCTTCCACTGATCTTTACCTCTGCACAGAATGGCGCTCACAGTCCAGGGACTGGCATGCCCACAGGTCGCTGGTGTAGACAACTCTGTTAAGGAGGTCTTAGAGAAAACCAAGTCCAATTTTCTTATTTGATCGATAAAGATGATTCTATTGGAATATTGTCGAGTTTTCTTTTTTATATTTTCTTGGAAATGCTGGGGACAATTACATGTGATCTTAATATGGATGACTTTATCATTTTGGAAAGAGTATAACTTTGATCAAAATAGGACCGCCTGTACAAAAAGTGTAGCGGCTACGGTTTGTCCTCCATCTACTGGTTTTTACATCCCCCTCGTTATTTCTTTGGGTCCCACCTCTAGCTTCCGTGAAAATCTGCTTCTAAAGGCCTGCCCTGCAGCCCTATTTTACAATACTGCCCTGTGGCCACTGGGACTACTTTTTCCACAATGCGCCTGGCAGTTAACTGCATCCTTGCAAGCAGGTGCAAGAGAAGAAAAATCCAGCCCCCTTGCTTCTAGTAGGACCATCCTCTGAGGTACCCTTTGCACTCCAGAGCACCCCTTGGGAATGGATTGAGATGGGGAGTTGGAAATGTCACACTGATTTGGCTTCTTTCCCTTCTTGCCCTGTTTTCTCCATTTACCTTTTAGTTTTTCATGGAAGTGTTTCTGCAATAGCACTTGTTTATAAATCCTCTCTTCAGGGTCTGTGACTGGGGAATCAGAGTTAAGACCAACATAGACAACTGCAATAAATAAAATGATTCATAAAGTAGTTTATTTTTTTCTGATTGTGACATTATGTCTTGTGACATTCATTTGCTGGAATAAGTAAGCTATTAGGACTTGATTAGGGAGCTACTGGAGGAAAAGTGTCCCTAAGCCTTGAATCATTTCTTTGGAAATGCATAGAAAGGTAGGAGGATTTTTATTTATTAATAAACATTTTTAGAATTTTATCAAGGTAATATTTTCTGGAGCAAAAGGTAAGTTTTGGTTTTAGAAGTATAACATGGACTATAATGAATTTATTTTAATTTTTTGCTGCGTTGTAGATATTTTAATTGGTGTTTGTTTTTCACAGATATTTGCATTTCATAATAAGCACATATAAGTTATTTATATACCATAAATTTATATACCATAGTAGCGTATATAATATATGAACATAATCAAATATAGCTTACAAACATCCCATATGTGTGTCTGTGAGAGGAGTGATCAATATTACAGAGCACCCTTTCTCTTGGACTTTTATAGTCAAAGTAGATTCCAGTGGAGAATTGAGCAACTTTGAATAGAATTTACTCCATGTGCAACCAATTTAACTTTAATACAATAAACGAAAGGTTCTAACTGTGAATGTCTTATACTTTTTCACTTAATGTAACTTTAATAACAGGAATTACTTCTGCCTCATTTCTAAGTATACTTATTTAGGAGCAGAATTATTCTATACCGCTCTACTACTGGTTAATTGAAAACTCTGGACTATTGTAAAAAATTTGGTTAGAAGCATGAATGACTACAACCTGCTATGCTGATCTTGCTTTTCATCATAAATAAAATCTTTGTACACATGAGCCTGGGTACTTAAGATGTTTTCAGAAGCATCTTTTGTTTATGAAAAATATATTACAGTTAGTGAAAGAGATGTTATCAAGTTCTAATACATTATGTGAAACCAGCCCCAGTACTTCCTGTGAATGCTCTCCCCCTGCCCGGACTTATCACATACTTTTGGGTGAAACCCCATCTTTGGTCAAAGGCCAATGAAGGAAAAAAGGACTAAACTTCTGTGAGACACAAACTCAGTTTTGGGCTTATTGTTGTAGCTTTTAAAAAATATTTATTTTTATTGATTTCAGAGAGTAAGGGAGAGGGAGAGAGAGAGAAACATCAATGATTAGAGAGAATCATCATTGATCGGCTGCCTCATGCATGCCCCCTACTAGGGATCAAGCCCACAACCCTGGGCATATGCCCTGACCTGGAATCGAACCCTGATCTCCTGGTTCATAGGTTGATGCTCAACCACTGAGCCACGCCAGCCAGGCTCGTGGTAGCTTTTGAAAAGTCATTTAATATTTCCTTTTTTTTTTTTTTTTTTTTGTCTACCATAAAAGAAACTTTGAATGACAAAAAGGGCTGTGTATGGTAAAGATGAGCCAAAATGATAGAAATGTTACAATAATCTAAGAAAAACCACTGCTGCTTTGTGGAATTTTTATGTGGGGAATGCTTACAAGTCTCCAATTATGCTAGGTGAGTGAGAGAATGCCAGGACTGGATGGGAACTCAACAGCCACTTAGCCAGGCCCCTTTTCTTTAGGTCATGAGCTGCTAAGAGATCACAGCTCAGATGCTTTGCAGGCTCTGGGAAGTCAAATGAGCAGAAGAAAAAGCATTTCTGTGATCAGTCGGTACAGAAAGCATTGACATAACCTTAGTAAAGGTAACAGTTTCAAAGGAAGAAAAAATATTTTGTGTGAAAGGTATTGGACTCTAATAGGTAGCTTATGAAATGTCAAGCATTTCAGCCATAAAGTTGTATTGCAGCCAAGAACTTGAGAAGAAACACGTCCTCATTTCTACTCACTCACCACCATCTATTGCCCACCCCTGACCTGACCCAAAAGGAACCAGGTTAATGGGAATATCCATGTTAAAATCTAGAAATCTGACATTTAGTTATTCTGTAATAATTGGGTTGCATTTGATATGTCTGGAATATAGAGTCAGAAATATTTTCAAATGAACATTAGCCCTAGAATTTGTGCCAACATCTTGATGGGATGATTATAAGTGTGTCTGGGCTCAGAAAATGGCAACAATTATTAGAATCATGTAACGGTTACATTGAAAGATCTGATTTTTCATTATTGCTATTTGCCTCTCTGTCTTTGTTTTATACTGAAACTAGAGGCCCAGTGCATGATAGTCATGCACTGGGGGATCCCTCTCACAGACTGGGAGCCCTCGAGGGATGCCCAAGGGGAGCAGGCCTAAGCTGTCAGTGGGACATCCTTAGCACTGCTTCAGAGGCGGGAGAGAGTCTTGCCACCTCCGCTGCACTCTCCAGCTGTGAGCCCAGCTTCTGACTGAGCAGTACTCCCCTTGTGGGAGCGCACTGACTACCAGGGGGCAGCTCCTGAGTTGAGAGTCATAGCAACCAGTTGTTCTGCCATTTGGTCGATTTGCATATTAGCCTTTTGTTATATAGGATAGTCATAGAAGACTCAAACTCTCAGGAGTCATTTTAGTTTCCTGACCACCTAAGACAGTGGTTCTCAACCTTTCTAATGCCGTGACCCTTTAATACAGTTCCTCATGTTGTGGTGACCCCCAACAATAAAATTATTTTCGTTGCTACTCCATAACTGCAATTTTGCTACTGTTATGAATTGTAATGTAAATATCTGTGTTTTCTGATGGTCGTAGGCTCTACAGCAGCGGTTCTCATGACCCACAGGTTGAGAACCGCTAGCAAGGTCGCCTAAGACCATCAGAAAACACAGATATTTACATTACAATTCATAACAGTAGCAAAATTGCAGTTATGGAGTAGCAACGAAAATAATTTTATGGTTGGGGGTCACCACAACATGAGGAACTGTATTAAAGGGTCGCGGCATTAGAAAGGTTGAGAACCACTGACCTAAGGCCTTCATCAGTGTAATAAGCCAGAGTTGACTTCCTCCCTTTGCCATTCTCAGTGAGCTGCTCTAGCCCTTTAGCCCTGTCCAGCTGCACTTGGTAACCATGGCCCCTTGCCTGTCTGAGAACAGGTACATTCCTGAGTGTTCACTGTGAAGCCACTTAGGTTAATGCCCAGATGCCCCTAGGGATTTTACCAGAACTAGGTTCAAGCCTTCTCTGAGCTTCTATTTACTCTATATCTATGCTATTTTGATAATAAATTTGCTCTAAGAACCACAATTACAAATCTGTTTTCCCAGAATTGTCAAGTTTCAATTTTTTATTGAGAAGCAAATGCTAAATGAGGGAGAAATTCTTTCCATCTGACCCGGGAAGCATCATACTTCCCTGACATGAGCTGAGGTCAGTGTGGCTGTCTCCTGCCCACCTCAAACAAAGCAAATATCTTTTATGAGAAGCTTAGAAATCAATTTTCTGACATCCAACTTTTATTGGGGCAAATAACTCAAAAGAAGAATGACAAAAGGGAACACCAGTACTGCCTTGATAATGAATATCTTTTTTTTTGTTTTTTGTTTTTTAATGACAGTGGTGGTAGAGGGAGATTGATTAGAGTTTCCTAGAGAGAAAGGGGGTAAGTTGGTTTTATTGGCTGAAAAGCTATATCTGCCAGTTAACTTCAGTGCCACAGAGGAGTGAGTCTCTTGAAAGTCTGAGGGTTCCTTAGACTGATGGTTGCCAGAGAGGAGGGGCTGGGGGGCTGGGTGAAAAGGTGAAGGGATTGAGAAGCACAAACGGGCAGTTACAGAATAGTCACAGGGATGTAAAGTACAGCATAGGGACTATAGTCCATAATATCATAATAACTACTCATGGTGCCAGGCGAGTACTGGAAATAACGTGGGGGAACATTTTGTAAAGTATATAATTATCTAACCACTATGCGGTACACCCGAAACTAATACAAAACAATTTAAAGGTAAACTGTATTTGAAAAATAAAATAATAAAGTCTGAGTATTCCTTAGAAAAAAACGTAACTATCCATTGCCCAATTTAGGGGGTAAATCATTTTGAATTTGTTTCAGTTTCCTGGATATCTTTATTTTTATGTTAAGAGGAAAGAGACAGAGCCCATTAACAGATCCAATACAAGTTTTGAAATGTTGAGTAAAAACATAAGCTATAAAGAACCCAATTCAGAGCCTTAGTAGCGACAGATCAAAACGACCCCAGCTTGGCTGTGTGAATGTAGCTAAGATGTCCATATCTATCACATTATTAATCTTTCTACTTATGCCACATTAGCTTGTCATGATCTGTGTCATTACAGCCATTTCCTCTCCCTAGTCCAGTCTTTGCGGTTTCATCTTGGCACATATAAAAACAGTAATATTAAAATTACTTTGCACTTTGAAGAAGCAGGGGGCAGGCTGGTGCTCTGGGTAGTGAGAGCCTACCTTTTGGCCTAAACAAATTTCACTAGACTTCTGGTGTGGCAAATGGCAGATTTGGGGCTGTACAGCACTATGGTATTGCCAATAAAGCTATGCTAAAGTTCAGAAGATTTTAAGGTAAACATTTAGGCTCTCTCATTTTATTTTATTTTATTTTATTTTATTATTATTTTTATTTCCCATTGATTTTTTAAAGAGAGTGGAAGAGAGGGGGAGAGACAGAGAGAAACATCAATGTGAGAGAGACACATTGATTGCTTGCCTCCCACACGCACCCAGACCAGAGCTAGGGATCAAGCTTGCAACCTAGGTAGGTGCCCTTGACTGGAACCAAACCCCGGTCCCTTCGATCTGTGGGCCAACGCTCTGACTCCCTCAGGATTTGGAGAGAAGCGGTCTCCCCTGAGTCACTGTACTAGTACATGCGAAACATCTGAAAATAAATGGGCTTTTCCTGTATCTCCAAGTACTTGGTGTATTTTTCGGTCGCCTGGTAAATTCTGTGACATAGCCACTGAACCAAACTGGCCAGGGCTAGGCTCTTTCCTTTTAGACTAGTTAAACCGAAAGGAGTGCCAGACTCTTACTGGAGTAGGCTAGCAAGGAAGAAGAAAGGAGTCAGAACAAAAAATTGGCTATAATCCTTGCTCCTGAAGGGAAAATGTAATCGCACACATCAAAATGTCCAGAGGGCAGACAAGTTCATCCTTAGCTAGGACTGGCATTTAATTTTGTGGGCAGGAATACGTTTTCTCTTCCAGGGGAATGGCACTTGAAATAAGAACAATGGCAATGCTGCGGTTCTGTTGGCTCCTCCAGCTCACCTCTGGTTCGTAGCCTAGCAAACAAATGAGTTATCAGAAAGACAGAGGACCAGCTCCTTGTGAGAAGACACTGGCAAGAGCCAGGCAGATTTTCATTTCCTCCTAGATCTAAATGTCCTGTGGATGAATGCCTACCCAATAGCAATAAAAGTCATCGCTTCTAGAGCAAATGCTAGATGCCCGGCACTGCCTGATCATGGATAAACTTATTTAATTCTTATTATGACCCCAAAAGGTAAGCATTACCATTAGCCCCGTTTGTATGGGTGAGAAAATTTCGACACACAGGAGTTAATGTTGGTGGCATAACGATCAGAAGTCATAGCTAGGAAATGTTGTTTATGCCCATATAGTTAAATATGAGTTTTACTCTTTTGGGTTGGATGCCCCGTTGACTTCATCTAGCAAAGTCACAGAAATTGCCTTGACTAGATTCTTTTGGTATAAAGAATTTAGAAAAATCTAGATTTTATGAAAGGAGCAACAAAAAGAATTCAGTGTGTGTGTACGAGACAGAGTGATTTTGGCAGCATGCATGAAACGTATGCTCAGATTTTTCTTAGAGTGATGCTTAGAGTCAGTCCCTTGACAGTCAATAAAAATATGGTTTTATGTCAGGCAATGGGGTCTAGTTTATGCTCTTCTTCTGAAAGTGTGATCATATGGATAGAGTAAAATAAAAAGGGGTGGAGCATGGCGAGATTCTCCAAAGGCCCATAAATATAAATATATGTCATGCTTGTAGACATGACCAGGCCTCTTTTTGTGACCAGCAATATTACATATTCTTACAGAATCAATATTGTCACCGTTATCTAAACTTATTAGCTAATTTGGGAGTCATCAGTTTAGTAATAATCCACATCATTATACGGCAGAGTTGTCAAGAACAAAGGGATAGACAGGAGTACCCAGGACCATTTCTGATCTTCTGATTTTACTATTACGGTGTTTTGTGTGCCTGGGATTCTGTAAGAAGCAGTTTTAAATGAGATCTTAGATGTCTCTAAGTATGAACTACATAGCCAGTGTACATATATATATATACATATATATAAAAGAAGAGGATCCAGGTGCAATGGAGTACATCTTGATGATGCATTATATGAACTATAGTTCCTTCATTGCAACGTTTCCCCAAACCCTTCTTTATTTTGCAGCCATTATTGATCACTGTAACAACCCATAACCTGAAATATGTTACCTTATGGTGGTATTATCAAGCATCAAATCTGGAAATGAGGATTTTGCCCCCACTTCAGCTTTTTGTAATTATTATTTGACTCTACATTATTTGTGGGTTTTTTTGTTAAAAATGACTGGCTGGTGTAAAATAACAGTATGCACTTTTTCGCAGTTCTGATTGTAACTTTTTTGTGTGTAAAATGCATTAGTACACATTATTAACGCTCCCTTTATTATATTGTCTTAAACCACTATAATAGATAATCATTTTTTATAATGAGCAAGGCTTACTAATCAATAATTAGCTACCTGCATACAAAGCTAGCAATCTTTAAAACTACTTCTATGTACTTGAACATTAAGACCTAGATGCAAATATTGTATTATCTTTATTGTTGAAAGGTGCTCATAAAAACAGGAAAGATGAGATGCATTCTTATTTTATTGTTCTTAGTTATTTAATACCTGTCTAGCACAGTTTACAAGTTCATTGAATTGAATTACTTGGGGGTACAGAAAGTGTACAAATTTTGAGATAGAAAATTTATTTTAACTTTTTGTAAATAACTGTCTTTGATGGCGACATTCATCATTTATGTGTTACGATAACTCAAAAGAAAAGAGTTTTCATAAGCTTGATGAAATCTCATCTCCTTTAAACTAAATGATAGAACTTTTAACAATTCAAGTAGAGCTAGAAAATTTAAAGAAAGATGCTAAAATGGAGATGAGTGAGTGAGGGTCACAGGCAGCTTTTTACAAACGTTGCTTTTCACCTTGCCATTGCAACATTGAGCACAAAATTAAATGTTATTAAATAAAGGAAAATATTCTTAATCATTTTTGAGCGTTTTTATGTCAGCAAACATATACTATAAATATAAAAATTGAAAAGTAAACTTCAGGCAAAAATTTCAATACTTATTTTATAGCAGACAAGTTTTAAAACATTTCTTCACAAATTTTTAGTTTGTCAATATTCTAATATATGGAGAGGTTGAAAGAAGTATAAAATGAACTTGACCTCACTATATTCACTAGTTATTAATGTTTTACCTCATTCACATGTTCTCTCTCTCCCCCAGGTGTGTGTGTGTGTGTGTGTGTGTGTGTGTGTGTGTGTGTGTGTATAACTGCAGTCATGGGTAATTTATCATTTGTAGCCTCAAAATAAGACATTCCCCTGTACAAGTAAATATTATTATCACAATAAGAAAACTAATTTGATATTATCATATAATATACAATACATATTAGCTATTTTGACTTGTCTCCAAAATGTCTTTTAAAATTGTTTTTTGGGTTCATTGGTTTGCTTGCTTTGCTATGTTTAATAATCCAGGATCCAATTAAAGTTTATCTATAGGAGAGCTTCTATTTTCATTTGTTTTTTATTTTGTCATCATTGTTTTAATTTATTTCTTATGCATTGGTTTTGGGTGTACAGCTTAGTGGTTAGACAATTATATGTTCCACAAGGGTCCCCCTTGATTCCAGTACCCCGACTGGAGCCATACATAGTTATCGTAATATTAGTGACTGTATTTCTTATGCTTTACTCACTTCCCTGTGACAATTTTATAACTACCAATGTGTGCTTCCTAGTCCCTTCACCTCTTTCACCCACTTCCCCAATTCCCTCCTCTCTGGCAACCACCAATTTTCTCTCTGTGTCTATGAGACTGTTTCAATTTTGTTTGTTCATTTATTTTGCTCTGTATATTCCACATATAAGTGAGGTCATGTAGTATTTGTCTTTCTCTGCCTGACTAATTTCACTGAATATAATACCCTTTACGTCCATCTATGCTGTCACAAATGGTAAGATTTCATTCTTTACATGGCCAAGTAATATTCCCCTGTATATACCCACCACAGCATTTTATCCACTCATCTATTAACCTTTTGCACTCGGATGTCGAGAGTGACTCGACACGGTTAGCATTAGAGTAAAGGAATCGAGAAAAAAGCAAGCGAGTGCAAAGGGGCACTTGGGCTGCTTCCACATCTTGGCTATTGTGAATGATGATGCAGTGAACAAAGAGGTACATATGGATTTCTCCAGTTAAGAGATTTTGCCAAATAGACCCTGGTATTCTAGAGCAATGGGCCACTGAGAATAGAGCTAGCACTACTCTACAGTCTCGGAATCAAGTATGCACTCTACAATGATCTGGCAGGAAAAGGTGGTGAAGGAGAGGGGAAATGATTAAATACCAACTCATCTACCCCTCTTAATTTCCGTTTACTTCTTGGTCAAATATCGAGGTTGGTCTAGCAAAATCCTCATGCCAATACCCCAAGCACCAAGTCAGGTTGCAAGATGTGCTCCATCTGCCCATCGTGTTCTTAAATTTTTGACAACAGACATTTTAAAATGAGCATAGTTCACGTGAAAGTGTAGGTTTCTGCCTAGTCTTGAAAAAATGGAATCATCTGGCAAATTTGGACCCACAATCTTATTGGCCAACAATTTGTTGGAACTAAGTAGCTGCTCCCATTTTTTAGGGAGAGTGTATATGTGTGCTCCAGTGCTCACCACTCACGGAGTATTTGCAAATTAAGTTTTAATTATGTATGACTTGTAACAGGACAAAAGCCTACCTCCTGCTTTGAGTTTATTATGTCACCTACCTGGCTGGACAGGCATTTGCAGTTGGACTCTGAGCATAAGAACACCTTAGTTTCTTTCAGTTTGATTAGCATATGTTATGAATGTCATAGAAAGATAATAGAATAAAACAGCACTAACATTTGCATATTTAAAGACCAAAGGTTAGGAAGGCAAGAAAGGGGATTTACATATTGAATCTATATAACAATGGCCACTAAGATTTATTGAGCATATTCTCCTGAGAGAGATGCTTTGCTAAGCACTTTACATGCAACATTTTATTATCTGGTTTAAACAACAATAGCCCTACACATTCCTCATGGAGAACTAGGTTTTGAGAGGTAAAATCCCTTGCAGATATCACAGCAACTAGTAAGAGTACAACTAACACTGGAATTCTGGTGGCTCTGTCTCTGATGTGATGTTGAGCTCATTAATACTGGCTTGGGAAACTTCATTAGATTCCCTGTAACTGTATTTTCTCAGTATTAGTCTAGGCTTAACATTACCTATCTTACAAGGTTGTTTAGGTTGACTAAATAATTTATAATAAATATAAAATCTAAATATAGGAACTGGTATATAATGGAGACTCAGCCAATATCTGTACCTGTTTCCAAACTAGGCACTTGCTTAATACCCATGACTGACTCTAGCATAGGACTTCTCTGGACTGCAAAGGAGCTAATGGTTGCACGAAAATGCCTTAGCTTTCCACTGCTCTTAGAAAAAAGAATTATTTACAGACATTAGAAAGATAGCATCTGGGGATCTGTCTAGAATAAAATGAATAAACACATTTGCTGTCAAGTGTCCACTTTGAGAGAAGCAGTTTTGAATAGCACCAGGTGGACAAACAGCGTGTGTAAATCTGCCAGCGATTTGCAGACTTTATCAACTTTAAATCTAGAGTCTGGAAAAGGGAAGATGCAGCCCAGGTCAGCCAGCATATGATAAGGCATAAATGCTATAGTACCAGACGAAAACAATAAAACATGTCTCTGAATATTGGAAATGAAACACCTGTCACATTACACTGTGATCCATCCGGTCTTCTGCTCATGCAAATGGTTAAAGTGAGAGTTTATCCCAAGCCCTTCTACAAACAAACATGCCCAGAAATGCAGGCTCTGTGAACTAAATATGAGATGCAGGTGTGGGTGCTTAAAGGGACATTTCCTCGTTTTAGTAAAATCTCTCTTTCTCTCTCTCCATACTGATATATAGTATATATAGTATGGAATATGTAATTTATAAAGGCTTTTGTCCCATTACAAGTCATACATAATTAAAACTTAATTTGATAGGTGTTGTTTGTTTTAAGACAAATGATATCATATTTCTATTTTAAAAGTAAAGAATATAAAAATATTCAATAGATGTGCTCTGACCAGTGTGGCTCATTTGGTTGGAGCATCATCCCATGCACCAAAGGGTGGCAGTTTGATCCCCAGTCAGGGCATGCACATGAGGCAACTAATTAATGTTTCCCTCTCTCTCTCTCCCCCCCCTAAACAAACAAACAAACAAACAAACAAAAACATAGACTCAGGTGAAGATTCAAAATAAATGTATATATATCTATAATTATAAAAGCGAAATATGCTAATTAGACCAGACAGCCAAACAACCTTCTGGACGTCATTCTGGATAAAGCCGCCATGGCAGGGGCCAAGGCAGAGGCGGTTAGGGGTGATCAGGCAGGCAGGCAGAGTGGTTAGGGGTGAGGCGATCAGGTAGGCAGGCAGAGTGGTTAGGGGTGAGGCGATCAGGCAGGCAGACAGAGTGGTTAGGGGCAATCAGGCAAGCGGTTAGGAGCCAGCGGTCCCAGATTATGAGAGGGTGCAGGCCGAGCTGAGGGAAACTCCCCACCTTCGTGCATGAATTTTGTGCACCGGGCCTCTAGTATATATATATGTATATATATATGTATATATATGTATATTCAATAGACACAACATAACCTTTAGTTCAGAGGTTAGCAAATTATGGCCTGGGGGTCAAATCCTGCCTGCTGCCTGGTTCCATGAATATGCTGAAACAGATATGCTCAATTGTTTACATTATCCATGGCTGCTTTCATGCTAGAGTAAAGTTGAGCTGTTGTAAGAGACCATAGGCCTAAAAAAGGCTAAAATATACTATCTGACCCTTTATAGAAAAAAAAAAAAGTTTACTGAATCTCTGATTTGGTTCAATGCCATAGGCTTCTGTTTAATGTCACTTTTTCATTCCTCTATTGGGAAGAGAGAGAGATAAATCTAGGACTTGCTGGCGGGGAATAAAAAAGACTTTATGACCAACAGATAAAAATGGAGAGATATTCAGGGACAAAGAGGGAGGAAAATAAGTGACCTTGTGATCAGTCTGTCCTCAGACCATACAACCTTTAAAATCATTGGCAGGATTTCTTACCATCTGTCTGGAATTGAAGACTGTTTAAGGAGAACTATTGGGAAGAGGATGGACATAAATAGGGAATCAGAACATGAGTCATTTTGTTGAACTTTCAGGTACAATACAAGCATATTCCAATTAATTCAATGGACCCAAGGAGCACCAATGGGGCTGATGTATAACATTGTTTTAACACTATCATAGATTGGACTAAATTACAGCACAGGCTGATCCAGGCCCCCAGGATCAAGCATACCTGCCTCAACATTAATGCTTTGTTAGAATGTTAATAAAGGTAGCTTCTTTGTATGCAAATAATACCCAGAGATTTTTCAAACTGTGAACCCTGAGGACTAAGAAGGACTCCTGGTGGCCACCTATCCCCACCCCTCCAAAAAAAAAAAAAAAAAAAAAAAAAGCAGAACCTAGCAGCCATTTCTGAACAGGGGCCTCCCAGGCAAACTGCACACACTTCATTGACAAGTCTCTGCACTAAACTGCCTGTCTACCCTGTGTACCTGCCCTCTGAGCCAGCCTTTATAAAGAAGTTCCTGGAGTCCTATTTCAACCAATAAAACTGAGGTTTTCCCATCCAATCAGAGCTGAACAGCTCTGATCCACAGAGGGGTTCTATTCTGACCAGGGACCAGGGGATGGGGACTTTTGTCTATCTAAGCCAGCTCCCCTCTAGCTCAGAGAGCACTTTTCAGGGAAGACTGAAGACTGCATTTCCCCAGCCAGAACTGAAACACCTAAGATCTCTTGCCTAAGCAGAGTGGAACAGATGGGTGAGGTGCGGGGCAGGGCAGAGTGGAGTGAACCATGGAGTGGAGCAGAACTGCCTTGTTGAGGAGGAGCCTGGCCGCAGGGAAGCCTTCAGGCTGTGCTGTTTTCACAGCGTGTTTCCTACCATGGAACCGTTAGCACCAATAAAGGTTCCTTCTTCACTGCACTCCCACTCTGGGGATTCCTGGTGGCATTTGAATTGGCACCAATGACCATTGGTGGACAAGATCTAGTCACAAAAAGATAACTTATTGAACCTTATTAGGTCCCATTTACTCAAATGCCAAATGAAAAAGAATCACTGAATCTGAAGATTGGAAGTAATCTAGAAAGTAAACCAAGGTGCATGAGGCCGTAAGTATGCCTCTCCTTACATTGTGCTGTGCCATTTTGCTTTGATCAGAGTATTTGACATTGCCACCACTCCTCCATCTCTCTTCAAAAATTATAAATGTAAATTGGATCTAAGCTACATTTATTGGCAAACATTTCAAAAGGATTTATATCAAGAAACCCACGTTTAATCTGAATACAAGGGTTATTGGAGAGACATAGAAGAAAGGTCTTGATGAAGTCTAAACTAGGGCCCAGACGCCAAATTCCACCCGCCAACCAATCTAGGGTTTAGAAACAAGAATCCTGGAACTAACCAAAGTGCTGGGATGAAGAAACTACAAAGTCTCATCAGGACAGGAGACTGAACCAAATGCAGGAACAGAGGACTCAGCTGTGTACAGGCAGTGGGTGCCAGTGAGCACATCTTGGCGAGCAGACTCGTCAGGGCTGTCTGGACTCTTAGGTGACAGGCTGACATTCCCGGCAGCAAGGTGGTAGCCACGGAATCTGGCAGCAGCAACGCAAGTGACAGCATCTCAAACAAGAGGGCCTGAATTTCCGAGACAGGTCTCCCCCAGTGAACCAGAACACCCGGTCCGGAAATTAGGATGATCAGTGATAGGTGTTCATCTAGGCCAGTGGTCAGCAAACTCATTAGTCAACAGAGCCAAGTATCAACAGTACAACGATTGAAATTTCTTTTGAGAGCCAAATTTTTTAAACTTAAACTTCTTCTAATGCCACTTCTTCAAAATAGACTCGCCCTTGCCGAAACTGGTTTGGCTCAGTGGATAGAGTGTCGGCCTGCAGACTGAAGGGTCCCAGGTTCGATTCCGGTCAAGGGCATGTACCTTGGTTGCAGGCACATCCCCAGTTGGGGGTGTGCAGGAGGCGGCTGATCGATGTTTCTCTCTCATCGATGTTTCTGACTCTCTATCCCTCTCCCTTCCTCTCTGTAAAAAAGTCAATAAAATATATTAAAAAAAAAAAAATAGACTCGCCCAGGCAGTGGTGTTTTGTGGAAGAGCCATACTCAAGGGGCCAAAGAGGCTCATGTGGCTCGCGAGCCGCAGTTTGCCGACCATGGATCTAGGCAAATAGGAAATGTCTGGGATTTTCAGCAAGGATAATGGCAAGTACAGAAAGCATAAGAATAAGTCCTGGGAGAGATAAGAAGCAGAGGATCAGTGAAAGAGGCCAGCTGGCAATTAAACAGGGTCAAAAAAGTTCAACAGAAACAGTGTTCTTGGCACCAGAATGTGAGTGAGACTGCATTCCAGTCCTCTATGGACTCGTAGGATGAAGACATCACAACTAAGAGGATCTAGTCATCTAAGTAGGTTCCATGTTAAGGCATTGCACACATATGTGCGTGCACACACATGGAGTCACACACATACAAACAAAATAGAACCCAGATAAATATTTGTCCAAAGAATTAAGGCAAATGCATCATTAAAGGTATATTATAAGGCATTATTATACTTGGGTTTGGGGTCAGAATATAGCAAGAAGAAAATTGGACTTACCAAGGTAAGTAACTTGTTGGGTTACTATGTCCCCAATGTCCTTAAGTGTCCTTCGATCATGGATGGTGCTGATTCCAGAACCTGTCATTAGAATCAGGCCACACTTAAAATTCAAGGGCTTTGATTGTGGAGATTAGCAGAACCCTGAGACAAGGGAGATTTCAAAACTTAAACAACAACAACACCTGGTAAGCGTCACAATCTTTGAAATACTGACAAAAGCCTGTATCAGACTATAAAGTAGAATATATCAACGTAGTGATCACCAGACACCACTGTGAGCTGCTTTATGAAATGCAAGCCCTGCCACGTTACCTTTATTCCTTTCCAAAATTATTTATCCCATTGACAAATAGTAGTCAAATCTATAAAATACCTTTAATTTTTTTAAAAAATGCCTATCTCCTTACATATAACGTATGACAGAGTGACTAATAGTTTGTTAGATGTTTTGCACCTGATGGAAAAAATTCAAAGTTTAATGGTAAGAGGAGAGGGATTTTCACTGCTCACAAAGTCACCTGGACTAGGAATGTGCAAAAGAGAAGACAGCCAGGGGAAACTATCATCCAAGACTAGGCAACATTTACACAAGACACAATAACCAGGCACAGGTGAGACAATTGTCAGCCATTCAGACACTTGCTCTCCATGATGCCAAGTGTCACTGACGATGGTGTAACCAGCTGCCCATGTCTGTCCCTCATACCAAGTTTCATGAAAAGGATTTCCTTTGGGACAGTGGCAAGTTGGAGAATCTTTTACAGAATTTTCTGGGGGACTCCAAATTAAATGTATAACTGTATCTGAATTATGGGTTCTTTCCTTACTTTAAAAAAAAATATATTTTGTATTGATTTTTAGAGAGAGGAAAGGAGAGAGAAAAATAGAAACAATGATGAGAGAGAAACATCGTCGATTGGCTGCCTCCTGAATGCCCCCTACTGGGGTTCTAGCCCACAACCTGGGCATGTGCCCTGACAGGAATTGAACCTGGTGACCTTTTGGTTCCTGGATCAATGCTCAACCGCTGAGCCACACTAGCCAGGCTCTTTACTTATTTTCACAAATAAAGGGGAGTGTTACAATAACGGGGGTTTATAAATTACTAGTCATGAGGGCTGATTCCTATGATTGTCTTTACCACAAATTCCTTTGTTCTTTGAACAATGAAATGGGGAGAAAAAGAAAAGATCATAAACTAATATTTATTTTGTATCTATCATACAGATGCTTCTGTTTATCTATTCTAAATTAATCTCTCTTTGCAATTCACTTTTCTTGGCAGTGGAATAGGCTAATCATAATAATCCATAATAAAAGTGTAAATAATTAAGTGGAAAAATAGGCCATTAATATTCATGTACAATATATAGTAGATATTTAAAAGATAATATTAGTGAGAGTATAGACAGTGGTACATCAATAAACAGACTCTGCAGAAGAAAGCTCTCATATATAGTGTTTGTCAGTTTCTATGATGTAAATTGGAATATTCCTCAACATGGCATATTTCATGCCACCAATGTGACATACTATACACAGAGTAGGGAGGAGGTGCAGAATCAGCCCTCATAAGCTGTTATGATCCCATGTTGCTGTACAAGTATAGAGAAATGGACATACTTATACATAATTTGTGGCGCTTTCTTTTTGTATGCTATGTATGTTGTAATAAGATGCAAAATTATAACTATAAATAGGATTTGATGGGTCAATTAAGAAGGTTTCTAAATATGGAAATTTTTACACAATACCTCAAAATATCAGAGACTATATCTATAACTCTCTATTCACAATGGAGATTTTTGCAACTTTGTCTGTAATAATGAAGCTGAATTAATAAATAAATGACTACATAGATTTACATTATACCTATATTATTAAAAATTACTTTAAAATAGAAAAAACATAGTGAAGAAGGAAAAAAGAGATACTTTAGAAAGATAAATTGTAATTTCAAAGGAAAGATATGGGGAAAGGCAGTATAATGAGGATTTTCAGATTTACTTTCTATATTTCTTCATTATTTAAAATTTTCAAATATGCACTTATCATAAAAATTGATACTACTACTACTAATAATACTAATTGAAGTCTTGGAGAGATTCACAAAAATATATGATACATTACAAAAAATGTTGGTTACCTCATTTATTTGTTTAGGTCTCTGATTCTTTTATCATCTAATCATAAAACTCCTGTAATTTTTTACCATGTCATTATAAAAAAATCTTTATTTATAATATAATTTAAAAATCCTATAATTATTTAACCTATTGCTTATTTAATGCTTGCAATGGTGTGCTACATCATTACATAAACAATATTGGTTCATAAGGAGACTAATTTTTAAATTTTCAGGAATTTTGTGAGGCAGTAGTTATGCAAGGTGTTATAATAAATAAGATTTTTAAATACAGAATATCAGCTAATAATTGAGTTATTCCCTCTGATATAAAAACACTGCTTGTTTCTAATCATGAATTTAAAGTCCTTCTGTTGGTTTCTACAAAATAATTACTTACATTTCCCCCTGAGATCAGCATGTGCTCTCAATTAGGACGTTAGTTTATCAGTCTCAAATATGTGGAACATTCAGGGAATTCTTTTTTCTTACTTGATAAAAAAAGTAAATAATAAGTTTTTGAAACAATAATCATGCTTTATTTCCTTTTTGTAAGGACTGGTGACTTAAATATGTTTTTTAAATCCCTTACTAATACTAAATAGTACTAATATTTCTAGATTTTATTTACATCATATCCCTTGTACTTAGAACAATGTCTAGTGCACAGTTAGAAGTCAAATATTTATAGAATGCATGGATGCATAAATTTAAAAATGGCAGGCAGAAGTAGAATAATCGATGATAGCTAAGAGGAGCCTCAATTTCAGGGATAACATATTACACTTGTTGTAATATAATTAATTAGCTAGCTAACCTAGCAGGTGAAGAATTCTGCTCTATTAGCTTCACTGTTTATTTTAAATAATTCAAAGATAGCATCAACAAACACAGGATCTGTGCGTTTATTCTGGAGAGTTAACTGAGCAAATTACAGTTTTTATTTCTGTAGAATTCAGCAGAAGAATAAAGACTGAAGCTGAATTTGCAAACAAAGCCTTTACTTTCTTTTAATGTAATTAAGACACTTAAAGATCTGTTAGTAATCATTTTTCTTATTTCTTTATTAAAGAAACCAAATCAAACATATCAGTAACTGCCAAATATGTGATATTTTTAAAAATTAGCTGTATCTTCTCCAAATTATAGTGAAATGCCTATTCTTTCTCTCTTAATTTTTGCACCATCTTTATAACATTCTACCCCTTTACTTTTCCTTTGTTCTCTTATATTCCCCTCCATTTTTTTTTCTTTATCTTCCCTGCATGAAATTATACAATATATCCCCTTTGCAATTCCTGGGTTTTCTTTCTTTAGCACAGTTGCAGGCAAGGGATGTTAGCTTTTGGTTACAGTTTGCCATCAGCTTCCCCAAAGAAAATAAAATACGTTCCTTGTGAGTGGTTGTGATATGTAGCAGCAAATTGACTTTTATGTGAGGTTTCTTCCTTTAAAAGCCTTCTAGAAGAATCAACTTATCCATAAACTCTTCACAGAATCAAGATCAGATTTATTACCCATAAATTATTCCTGTTCGAGCTTTGTTGAAACTCAGCTGTGAATTAACTGCTGATTGTCATTCATCAGCCTCTCTAGCCAGCTCATTCAGCTGCCTCACTTTGCGTGCGGTGATAACTTTCCCTCTCGTATTCCTCTTCTACTTCTCTTCCACCCAGCAGCATTGCATGGGCTTCCAAGAGAGAAGGCACACATCTAATCTAATAATAGACAAATATGCAAATTGACCGCACCTTTGCTACACATAAGCCACGCCCACCAGCCAAGCCACGCCCACCGACCAATCAGGACTAGTATGCAAATTACCCCAACAAAGATGGCGGCTAATTTGCATATCAAGACAGCGTAGAAAGAAGCCAAGAGCTGCAGAAGGGAGTAAAGCTTCGAAGAAGCAAGCAAGCGGGGGGGGGGGGGGGTGCGGGGGGAGGAGAAGGGAGGAGCGAAGTCAGGGCCGGGGCGAAGGGAAAAGCAGGCGGGCTGGAGGAGAAGGCAGGGCGGGCGACAAGGGCGGAGGGGAGGCGGGATAGAGTGCAGCAGGAAATCCTATTGCAGGATTTTTCCTGCAACGGGAACGCTAGTTCAGTAATAAATGTGGTCCAAACTAGACTGCTGGGCATAAACTTTTTTAGTTCTAATTTTATTAAAAATTTTAGCCCTACCCGGTTTGGCTCAGTGGAGAGAGTGTGAGCCTGTGGACCAAAGGGTCCCGGATTTGATTCTGGTCAAGGGCATGTACCTTGGTTGCAGGCTCCTCCCAGGCCTAGGCCCTGGTTGGGGCTCGTGCAGGAGGCAATCAATCAATGTGTTTCTCTCAGATGTATGTTTCTCTCTGTCTTTCCCTCTCTCTTCCACTCTCCCTACAAATCAATGGAAAAATATCATTGAGTGAGGATTAACTAAGTACAAATTTCAATAATTATCAATATCAAAATTTCAATAATCCTGACATTGAGAAAACCTGTCCTGTATTTATGGAAGGTTGAAGTTCTATGTATCCCTCACCTCTGCTCACAAAAGTGTTTGCTTTTCAGTATTCCTTGGTCTCTCAATGCCAGCCCTATCCCAATGCAGAAAGCGTTAACATGAAAATCATTGTGGATGGTGTCAAAATGCTGTTTAAAATAATAATTATAAATAGGGGTATCAATGCTCAGTTACAATTAGAACATCAATGAATACTCATTGCTCATATTGTCCCTTTAGCGTTATACCATGATATGATAAATGATCACATAGTTAATTATTTCACTACAACTTCAACATTTACAATACATTGGAAGCAATTAATCTAAACTGGATTAGTGTTTGGACAGGATTGTGTGCCCCCCCCCCCAAAAAAAAAAAAAAAAAAAAGCCAACATCTTTGACATAGAAATCTACCTGCTCCCAGCAAGTTAGGCTCTCCTGTAACATAAATATCCTGCATTCTTTATCTCTCTCATTTCTATTATAGTCACCAACATTATAAAGAGCAGTGAGAATTGCTCAGACAAAACAAAACAAAATCTTATTTTTCCTCAACCCAGCACCTGAAATTGATTTTACTTATATTTCCAAAGTGATGTTTTTGTGACTCCTTATGAAAGAGCGCAATGCCTGGATCAAAATATGTCTACATCTTCTACGTCTGTGGAATACAACTCATTTATGCCCTGCCATTTCTCACCACATTTGCATGTGATCTGTCTTCCCTCCAACACATTCTCCTCCACATTACCACTTACCACAAATATAAACACAGAGCTTCAGCCATGTTAGTCATAGATTTTAAAACTGTGAATTTTACTCCCTTGACAGAATAAAATGCTTAGTGGGGCACACAAACCTATTTGCTTTCTGACACCAACCTAACTCCCCAGTTTCATCTCCAATTAATTTTCTTTCCTATCTTACCTGTTTTAACTATCCTCAAAAGTTGCCATTCTTAAATAAATCAGGTTATTGTGTATTAATTCATTTTTTAGGACCCCACTCATATAGCATCTCTTCTCTGAATCCTATCTTTACTTCCTTACAGAAGTTTAGGTCCTTTCTTCTCTATGTTCCCAAAGTTCTATGTAATAACATGTATTACATATTTATAACCATGATACTAATTACGGCTTCATTTCCACTTTAGGTCTATCTTAATAATGGTGATTTCCTCCAAAACTGCAACATATCTTAGTCTCCTTTATATCCAAGCACCTAGGCATATGATTGCTTATAATCCATCTTCCAACAAAGTTTTTTTTTTAAATAACTTAATAAGCACAAAAAAACATTTATTTTTATCTCTGCCTCATTATTAACATTGACCCAAATATCTATCATTTGGGAAAAACACCTGATGGTCGGTCAGCTTATTTGTTTTTGTAGCATTGGTGTGATCATCAAAAGAATAGACAGGAAGAAGACCCAAGGATTCAGATAACACAAGCCAGTTTCCTGGGTAACTGGTGACTGGCTCACCAAGTGGGTACTCTAGCATAGAAATCATGTCCAATCTAGACGTCATAATTTTAATTTACTGAGAAGACTATCACCTTATTCTTTTCCTTTCTTCTCAGCATATGTTATAGAGTAATTTTGATGTATTAACATATTGCCTTTGATGAATCAGCAGCTCACTGTAGGGGGGATTATAAATTATTTTGAACTTGAGGTGGTTATTATTATTCCATAACTGTTTTAGGAAGTATTAACATGAAATTAATGTTGATAGAAAGGGTATATGCATTTTAGCCATTTAATGTATTCAGAATACCAACTAGAAGTGGCATAAAATAAGCCATCATTATTGAATAAATGTTTTAGCAACATACATTATAAATTTTAAATGACTGGCATAAGCTATGCATAAAACATGGAGTTTATTAGTAGTCTTGGACTGTTTCCTTTCGAAGAAGCCATTAATATTGTGATGACCTTAGGTATAATGTAATAGGCCTTAGAGAGAGCCATCCATTAAGCCATTCTAAATTTAACTAAGATAGAGTAAATTCCATAATTATAGATGCTTCTGCACACAGAAACATGGACTGAAGAGAATTTTCAGGTGAAAACACCTGTAAAACAGATGGGGACCTGAAAGTGATACAAGAAAACCTCCTAGTCCTTTATCTTCTCTTCTGCTTTACCACTCAGTCATTTGCTCAGTATCTATGGTCACACCCGAAAGGGGTAGAAATACTTCCCTCACCCCTATTTTTCATGTCCGAATCTAACAAAATAATTTTTCTGCCACTCTAGTCTCAGAGGAAGGTCTTTAGGAATTTGAGTCAATCAGATATAAGTTTAGTATTCCAGCTCCATCAAATCTCAGCAAATTACAAAACCTCATTAAACCTCAGCTCCCTCAACTATAAAATGGAGGTACAACAGAAATTGCTATACAAAAATAGCCGTAGGTTTTATAGTCAGCATTCAATCAATGAGTGATTATCTTTTCTCTTTTTTGTTTTTCTATTTTCTGTATTCTAAATCAAATCTCTAAGAAAAATATATTTTCAAACCAAACACAATTTTGTGATTGATATTTTTCCATAATATAAAAAGGTTATATTAATTTATAATTTTAGCCTTTTGGCCCATTTACATACAAGCTACAAATTGTTTCTTTAAACAATGTGGGTTAATAGACTAAACTCTAGAATTTCCTTACCTAATGTGTTAGCCTCTAGTCACATGCAGCTATTGAGCTTGTGAAATGTGGCTAATCCAAATTGACCTATCTGGGAATATCTGGAGATGTACCATACGTATCAAGACCCAACTATGTTCAGCTTATTATGTTTGTTGTTATGTGTCACAAATATCTTTACATCACATTTATTTATTTCTTTATTTATGTTTATGTCAGTAAATTTATTTTTTCTTCCATTTTTATTGAATTTAGTGGGGTGACATTGGTTAATAAAATTATACAGGCTTCAGGTATACAATTCTATCATACATCATTTATATTGTATTGTGTATTTATCACCCCAAGTCAAGTCTTTCTTTTTCCCTCTCTCTTTTCTTTAGGTTATGACATTGACTGGCTGAAAAAAACTGCAGTAGTTACCTTATAAAATGTTCTCCATTCTAGAATTGGCTGATTTCTTTCTTGTTGCAGTCACATCTGATCTTTGCTTTGCTATCCTCTCTATTTCCTGAATGCAGGAAGTTAAAGCTAAATAACTGATTCTTTTTCTCCAGTCTGAATACATTATCTGTTTACTCATCCTACATCACATCAGAGGTTTGTCATGCTTTAATATCTCACTTTTTAAAAAATATATTTTTATTGATTTCAGAGAGGAAGGGAGAGAGAGAAATAGAAATACCAATGATGAGAGAATCATTGATCAGTTGCCTCCTGCATGCCCCACACTGGGGATCAAACCGTGGCCTCCTGGTTCATAGGTCAACCCTCAACCACTGAGCAACACCGGCCAAGCTGTCTCGCTTTTCTTGATGTAAAAGTGAGCATGGTGTTCTTATTTGGACTTCCTGAGCGCTTCATTGTAAGTTCCTGAAACACCTCTGCATTTACTCATTTTATCATCTGGGTCAATCAGAACTCATTAAAAACAAAAACAAAAAAAACAACACCTGAGCCACTCTATTGTGGTACTAGAAGTTTATTATAGGAATTTGACCTACACAAATGAGGGAGGGGCTGAAAAGTCTGGAAGAGAAGTGTCAGGACCCCCAAAATAGTTGGTAGCTAATCTGTCTGACATTCTGTAGCAAGGATATCAGAGAAGCCAAGTGTGGGCAGCCAATGAAGTTGGATAAAAAAGGATCTTCAGGAGAGGTAGGTGGAATGTCTGGGAAACCATGCTTCTCTGTAGCATTCACATCTATCATCTGCAACTTTTGGTGAGCCTGGGGCCACTGTCACCAGGCCAGCACTTAGGAAAATGGACATATAGCAGTGGAGAGTGAAAATACATGTGGTTGGATATCTTGCATCTGTCTGTTACCATGTCTAATCACAATAACTCTCTAAAATTGATAGTTTTTCCTTTGGCAAATTTCTCTTTTATTCAACTCTAATGAGGGCTTATACAAAGAAGAGAATTCTAGGATGCATAGTTCTTGGCCTTCACCATGTTGACATTCCAGCACACCATCTACTAATGGTGTTCAATTGAGGGTGGTAAAATTGTAATTTTCTAATTCTATAATTCTATATTTCCTTGTGCATTTATTACCTAGAATGCCTTTTTAATAAAAAAATATTCCTCATTCACTAGACCTATTCGGTAACCCAGAAACATGTCAGAGAGAGAGAGAGAATAAATGCTAATCCCCACCAATTATAAATTTTCAGGGTCATGAGTTGTTGTCCTAGCAAACTTGCAATGGTGTCTGATTAGTGATTTTTTTTGTTCTCTCTCAAATTTTTATCCCCTCCATTCCTTATCAAGAGATGAGATCTGCCAGTTTGAGCTCCTGGCTTTCTTATGTTTACTTTTAAATCAATTGCAATCTTTGCTATAATGTTCAGATGGTACCATATTTGTCCAGAACTTCCCCTTTGCCATTTTGCACTGAATCTGAAACTTGTGCTTTCTCTCAGTTTTTCTCAAATTTGTCAGCTCAAGTACCACTCTGCATGTAGTTCTCTCCTGTGGGGCTGATTTTTGTTGGCTTACAGTACCATTGCTTCCTTCCTTTCTTTTATCTGTGATATTACCACCACATGGCTGCTGATATTCTATAGAACATGTTCTTGGTGGGTGTTTTGGCCAAATTCATTTATGCCTGAGATTTCTGGCAATTTATTTTTGTCCAGTTTTGCTAAAAATACCATTCGTGTTTTCTTTTTCCAAAAATTTACTTGTTCCGCCTGTTTTTTGATTGTTTTGTTTTGTTTTTGTGGGGTTTTTTTATTGATTAAGGTATTAGATATGTGTCCTTACCCCTCCCTTGCCCCCCACCTCCCTGTTCCACCTGTTTTACGAGGGCATTTCAAGGCTATGTTACTATTATGCTCTTCCTGTAGGAATTTTCCCTATCATCTTTGGAGAGCTTTAGCCATTAGGAATGTATTTATTAAATTTACCAGCAATCTATGCCCTTGGAATTTTCACTTAAGGTACTAGCCTTAATTCTCTACTTCTAAATCCTTATGAAAATGAGTTTAATTCTTGCATAAGACATGTATTTAAAAACCCAACCAAAATAATTACCATATCCCTACTGAGTCTATTTTCCAGTTTGGACATTCTTATCTTTCCTTTAAACATTCTTTATATATTCAACAAAAGGGTTGTGAACTAATCTGCATGTCCAAATTAGAGATCTGCAATAACAAGGCTGACATGAAAAATGTATTATTCATTGAAAACTTTAATTCCCAAAGGAAGAAATGGAAATAGATGAGCTAATGGCTATGCCCAGAAACATCCAAAGAAGCCAACATAGAAAAAGGGTGGAGGAGAGGATGAACAACACAACAAAACGTAGGGCTTAAGAACGAATCCTTCTTCAGGAGTAAGATAATGATGAATGTTTTCATTCATTCATTTGGTAGTTACTGAGAGAGGTACCCTCCTAAACAGCATAGGTATTAATCTGACTACCAATTTAGTCAACAAGGATACTGATCTAAATCTGGTTCTTCTAATGTTCTTGGGAGCTTCCTCTATGTTTCTCAAAAGAGAAAAATGAAAGTAGAAAGAACAAAATAATATTTTGAAAGTTTGAAAAGATATAATCAGTAGTAGGAAATTCCTTTATAAAAAATTTTTGATCAGCACTGTCAGGAGCTAGCCAAGATAAACAAAGAAAAACTTACAACAAAGAATTCAGCAGAAAAGGTAAAAATAGAAAAACATAGACATCATCAACATGATAATATTAGGAAAAGGATTGTTGAGTGGTTATCACTAGGTTGGCGGAATATCAGTTCTGTGATCCAGCAAACTGCCAAGGCTGCTAAAGAAATTCATGATTCTTGGATCCCAGTCACTTTAAAGATTTGTAGATTGGAAACAATGTTGTAAATATATTCCTGGCACCCAGGACCATTTTTAGTTCCAGGCAAGCATGTTGGGTTTGTTCTCCATTGTTCTCTGGTTTTTCCCAATCCTCTTAAGCTGAATGAACATAATTGTATTCAATACTGCAGGTGTGATCTATGACTGTAGGGTTTAATGTGACTTCAACTGTGTTGCCAAAAGCCTTTCTGATGAGCTGGTGAGTTTTTTGAGTGAATTTTGTTTTACTTTTTTCTTCTTCAAATTTTTTTACTCTCTCTATGCCATTACACCATCCTTTGTTTCAATTATGAAAAACGAAGGACAGTTGTTCTCACAATTTTTCAGATCTTGTCTATGGAACTCTATGACTCTGATTTTAAATAATGCATGAGAATCATTTTGGTAACTGATAATATGAAGTATTTATAAATAAAATATGGCTATTGCTACTCCTTAGGTTTTCAGTAATAATTCTCAGTATTGTATTTATTCCATCACATTTACTAGGTTGAAATCTTGTTATATAAAGCTTGATGATGCTACTGCTATTGGTTTAAGCCTGAGTAATAAAAAATAATTGATTGAAATCACTCAATGGAATTTAATTTAGTTGGCCTCTTTTATTTTAAAATAAAGTAATCATAACTGATGCCTCTAAAATATAGACACATTGATAAAAGTATGTGTGTTTTTATATACAAATGGATAATCTGTGAATTTATACAAAAGGCATTTAACATTAAAGATATGTAAAAGTTAACCCTCTTTTACTTATATATTCAACATCTCATTTATACTGAGAATAATCATATTTTATATAAATTCCTTGATGACAATGGTCATCATCAATATTACCACTTTCCTTCAGGGTTTCACAAACTATAATCAACCAAAAAAATTGTCTTGATGAGTATCAGTATATTTCTGTATCCTACCCCCTAGAATAAAGAGAAGTGTGGTAAAAATTTCAAAAAGCACAGGAGGTTTGGGTAATTTAAGAATTTAAGTATCATAGGATTAAATTTAAAAATCAACAACAATGATGGAAAAACACATTCAATGCCAATATTTCATGGCAGGTGAATAGTTGAGAAGCAAAAACATATTTTATAATGTGCTCCTTTGCTTATTTGGCTCATTGCTTAAATATTAAATATGCATTGATTACTATGAAGACAAATATCAAACTCTATCAAATGAGTGGTTAGATATTGTCAAATCTAAAGTGGAGACCAATACTAGTTGGAGGGGACAGTAGTGATTGATATTCACTGGAAATGGGGTATCCTAATATTATTTTCATTAAAATAACTTCAAGTCTCATTATTAAGTTTTAAATTTTATAATGTAAAACTGCATTTAAACCAAACTTACTCGTTTGGGAGACCAGAATCCATGTAAGATTATTTTTCTTCTAGCCAAAGAAAAAACAAACATAAAAATATTTAGATATCATTATATTAAGTTTGAGGGTCTTAATGATATAGTCATTTGGGACATCTCATTTTTTTATACAATTGATAAATGTTTTACTCTCTTATGGACATTATTTGGGTATAGTAGGTTTTCAAAATTCATAATTTTTAACATTTTTATAAAAGAAATAAATATAAGGGTACATACAAACTCTTAGTCAATGCCCCTACTGTTGCTAGAGCAGCACACCCAAATCAAATGTATTCCTATTTCTGCAGCAAGGAGTATGAATACTGACACTGAGCAAAAGAAAGGAAAACAACACAAAGTCTTATTTTGGCCCAAGTCAGGGTTGCGGCCAAATCAATTTTTGCTAATTTAAGGAGGGAAAAACTTCATATTAGGGTACTAAATTGTTTAGATCTATTTAAAAAGTTAGTATAAACTTTATACTAACAATTCAGATACTATAAAGCATCTGAATTGTTAGTAGTTATTTTCTAAAAGTAGTATGAGCAAAGAATAGTGGTTTTCTTTTCTCATCCAAATAAATGAATATTGTCCACAGCATCTTGATAACATTTATACCCAACAAGGATCATTCATCAGGCACGCCTAGAAATACCTCCCAGCCACGTGGAAAGCAGAAAGAGAAGTTCTCATTAAGGACACAGAACACAATCATGGTTGCTTCTCTTGGCACCTCTTGCATCCCCTAGGTCTCACCAGCCTCTTTATGCTCCCCACCTCTGATTTTAAAAAATGCATGAGAATCATTTGGGTAAGTGATACTTGCTACTTCAAGTGTGGCCTGAAGACCATCAGCATTTGCAGCAACTGGGACCTTGTAAGAAATGTCAAATCTCAGTTCCCATTCCAGTTCAATGAAACCAGTATCTACATTTTTAAAATATTCCAGGGATTTTAATAATAGTCAAACTGATTAATAATGACTCACCAGATTATGGAGAAAGAAAGTCTCAGATGCTTCCAAATAGCCTCTCACCATTCTTGTCATTGCTTCTGAAATTTCCAATTACTCCCTTTACTTAATTTTTGTAGTTTAGGGAAAATTTCACTCAGATGATAAAATTTTCCGTGGATTAAAGCAGTGGTTCTCAACCTTTCTAATGCCGTGACCCTTTAATACAGTTCCTCATGTTGTGGTGACCCCCAACCATAAAATTATTTTTGTTGTTACTTCATGACTGTAATTTTGCTACTGTTAATGAAGCGTAATGTAAATATCTGTGTTTTTCGATGGTCTTAGGCTCTACAGCAGCGGTTCTCAACCGCGACCCACAGGTTTAGAACCACTAGCAGGGTCGCCTAAGACCATCGGAAAACACAGATATTTACATTATGATTCATAACAGTAGCAAAATTACAGTCATGAAGTAGCAACAAAAATAATTTTATGGTTGGGGGTCACCATAACATGAGGAACTGTATTAAAGGGTCTCGACATTAGAAAGGTTGAGAACCACTGGATTAAGGTAAAGCCTTAAATCCTTAGCATCCATTTAAAATTCTGCGTGGCTTTCGTGGGATATTTTTCTAAACCTGGGAAGTGATCACAGAGGAAGGGAGTAATACAGGGTCCATGATTTGGTTGCGGGGAAGTTATAGGGAACTACTGTGGCCATTTCTAAGAAAGTGCAAAGGAGTGCAGCAAACGGGTGGATCTTGTCCTCAGGTGAATACACTTGCAAATCTATGCAGGTAAAGCCACTATCTCAGAAAGGCCTCTGGATCTGAGATTCATGGTTCTAAACGTTTTATGAAACCTGGAAGCACTCTAATTTTCTCTTGTTTGTCATTTTCATGGTTATTTTATGGGCTTATTCCCCACCTTCTCTCTCCTTCGCTGGAGAAGCCTTTAGGCTTGTCTTCAGAAGTAGTCCAGAAAGGAGGAGCTAGGGAGCCCACATTCTGCTTCAGAGCGTTTTTGAAGGAACACAATCATAACAATCATAGGCTGAGAGGTAAACAATTAGAGTTCCTGCTGCCTGAGCAAAAGAGGAAACAGACCTGACAAATAGCCTGAAGGCTTAAAGATACAAGGGCCAATGTGTGATTCCCTGAGCCATCACTTTGTCCCTAAGAAAGTTTTCATATTATTTTTTTGGAGATAGTTGTTTAGATTGTCTGAAAGCCTAAATATATGTTGTGTTCTAGTTGTTCCAAGTGGAATGAGTAAGCAGATAACGATGGAGGGACATTGGGGAGGAAAAAGCAGCGTAACTTAGCTAGTGTATGATCAATGGCAGAGCACATGAATGAAAGAGATTCGGCCTCGTGCTATGATGAATTTCATCTCTCACAACCAGGATAAGCTGCAAAAACTTTTGACAATTTGGGGCTTCAATTCACCTGAATCTTGATAAGTTAAAGACAGTGTATCAAAAGTTTACACAATTTTTAGACTTAAACACTGATTTAAAACTAATAATGGTTGCTTTTAATAACAAAATGCATTTCCACTGATAGGTGAGGCAGTTTATGTTAAAGAAGGGGAATAAGGCTAACATTTTTCTGCATCTTCTTGAACATATAGGATTCATGGAAATGTCCAGGGTTTTTTTTTTTTTGTTTGTTGTTTGTTTGTTTTTTGCACAGAAAAATTTGCAGAAGTCTTCTCCCAATGCAAGAGGAAAAATAAAACAATTTTAAGTGTTGTTTTTTTTCACAGCTGTAAAGAGATACATACCAAAATTGCTATTTAAAATTAGTTGTCTTATTAGAGGTTTGCTAATATAATAATGCCTTTAAAGAATCCAATTTAACTTAATAACCTGGTTTGTTAATAAATATAGAAATACTGGCAAGCCTTGTTATCATAGAATATTTTAAATCAGCCTACATAAAGTTGATGCATTTTTCAATCTTAGCATATTCTAGTTTGTATGTATATAAATTCATCTTCCATGTGTGCCTAGCAACGTAAGGCCCTATGTACAATTTCACTGTGAAATATCAATGGGGAGATTTGAAGCAGTTAAAAACTGAAATATTTGAGAAACCTTGGTTCATCATTCCTGTTTCTCCAGGATCTAATCTAACTCACTTTAACACATTGTTGTGTTTTTTGTGTGTGCATGTGTGTGTGTGTTTTTTTTGTTGTTGTTGTTGTTGTTCGTTTGTTTGTTTTACTGAGTTTCTACTCTCTTGAATACTGAGTTATGTGTTCAGGTATCAGATGATCTACCTCAAAGAAGTTTTTAATTGAGAGCATATGTGAGGTAGGGACAGTAAGAAGGTAGCCAAACAAATCATTGTGCTCAGGCGTATATGACGACGGGAACTATTACCACTAATAACTGCAGTATTCAGCAGACAACCGACACTACTATGAATAATTACAACCAATTTTGGGAAGTTTACCTAAACAGACACCGTGCTCATTATTTTACACATAGAACTTTTAGTCAATTTGCACAGAACAAAAATCCTACTTGAACTAGCTTAAACAAAAAGAGAAAAACGCATTGAATTATAACTAGTAAACAGGACTATGTCTTGAGACAATCGGGGATGAAATTCCACAGACTACCTTTATCTCTCATAGCTGTTTACTCATTAACTTCTTTCTCTATGACTGAGAATTGGTTTATTTCCAAGGGGCTGAGGGGAAAGATTGCCATTCCTCGAGGCTTACATTTTCTCAGCTTTGCATCACATGAAAAAGGATTCACCATCCGCCAACTCCACAAAAAGGGAGAATCCTTAAGGAGAGTCCCAGCAGGTTTTATCCTAGACCAGTGGTTGGCAAACCGCGGCTCGCGAGCCACATGCGGCTCTTTGGCCCCTTGAGTGTGGCTCTTCCACAAAATACCATGGCCTGGGCAAGTCTATTTTGAAGAAGTGGCGTTAGAAGAAGTTTAAGTTTAAAAAATTTGGCTCTCAAAAGAAATTTCAATTGTTGTACTGTTGATATTTGGCTCTGTTGACTAATGAGTTTGCCGACCACTGTCCTAGACCAACTGTTGTTAGGAAAATGCCAGAAAGCTTACAATATTAGCCTAAAATGATGACTCACAGTCATCATCAGGAAAATATTTCCGTTCATATTTGGATCTCATGATAAAATACATATATACTCTGGTGGTGGTGGCACAAAGGGATGACTGTAGAAAACTGTGGTATACCCTGGCCAGTATTGCTCAATGGTTGAGCGTACCTATGAAACAGGAGGTCAAGATTCAATTCCAGGTCAGGGCACATGCCCAGGTTTCTGGCTCAATCCTCAGTGGAGGGCGTGCAGGAGGCAGCTGATCAATGATTATCTTTCATCATTGATGTTTCTATCTCTCTCTTCATCTCCCTTCCTCTCTGAAATCAATAAAAATATATTTTTAAAAAACAACCATGGTATAATCATAGCTACTGGTAACCAAAGACACACCTCATTTTGTCTCCATTTTGATTTGTGATTCTTACAAGAATCATTCAAAACATTCAAACTATAGCTAAGTGTAGATCTAAGACCTGAACATAGATTTATCCACTGTATTATTTGTTGGTTATTTTATCAATAGTACCACTCTTATTAGTTCAGGACAAGCATGGCCTCACTCAGCCCTGGCCTCAAGGGATCCCTGAACCTCATTTTGTACCAATACTTTGGAAGCCAATATTCACAGTGGTTAAAAAACACACACAACAAAGTCCGAATCCCCCTCCTGGACCTGGGATTGGAGTATTGCCTGGGGTTGAAAGTGCTACCATAGTGGGGTAGATGCCTGTTATGGGCATATTATGCATCCACCTTCTGGTTTATCCTACTTCCAGTTGATAGAGGAGGAAATCAAGACAAAGCAACAAGATTACATCCTCATACTTACATTCCTAGTAGGTGAAAGGACTGAGATTTGAACCCAGCATCATCTGGTTACTCAGCCTTTGCTCTTGTCCATTGTGCTCCACTGAAACTGCCTGGAGCACAGAGGTTTTCAAACCTGGCTGCACGTGGGACTCCACTGGGGAGCTTTGAAAATATACTCATGCCCTGGCCTTGTCCACACAGATTCTCACTCCATTGATCCAAACTGAGGCCAGATGGTTTTTAAAACATTCCCTGCGACTCTAGAATAGCTGTGATTGAAAACATCCAGCACCTCCAGTGGGATGAGGCGGTACAGCACAGGGGGTGAGAGCCTGCTGCTGCATCCAGGCTGCACAGATCTGAAGCCCAGCTTTGATACCAGGAGAAGCTCTGTGCCTCATTGTCCTCATCTGTGAAATGGGGATTATGATGGTAGGACTTCATAGGATTGTTACGCAGAGAGAATGACTTAACATTTGTAAAGTGCTTGGAGGAGTATCTGGATATAGTCACTGCTGCCCTGATGATAATTAGCTAAAGAGAACAGGACTAGAAACAGTAACAACTATTGGTTCAAATGGACAGAACTCCTGCTGTTGCTTAATGACACTGAGAAGTCAATTACTTCTTTGTGCCATAACCTCCTCGCCTATAATGTGAGAATAATTCTGGGACTCCTTTTTCTCTACCTTTCCCTCCTCCTCTTAATGTGTGTGTGTGTGTGTGTGTGTGTGTGTGTACACACACACACACACACACACACACACACGCACGCATATATATATATATATATATATATTCCTGTACCTCATTTTGTACCATATATACTGTTTTATTTTGAAATGTACTAGAAAATTTGAACACTGTTCTTTGAAAACAACAACAACAACAAGTATATGTATATATACATATATATGTATATATATATATATGTATATATATATATATATCTACTAGAAGTTTTGACATTTAGAATTTAGAGTCATTTCTAAGTAGCTTACTTTATTTTCAGCATTGAAAGACCATAATTGGGGTTCAGGCCAAACTTATTTTTCGGATTACCGGTAGGTAGTTCACAAATCATATGGTAAATACGGGAGAGTAATATTGGGGGAAGTAGAATTTAGGATTCCCTTGAATTTTAATCAACTCATTTAGAAAATAGCAAAAATAACAGATTGTCACTGAAATACAATAATTCAGTTTTTCAGGGAAGGTTCTTATTGAGTCATATCTTTTTTTTCTTATAAAGGAAAATACAGGATCTAATATTATTCAGGTTTGGGCAACTTCCCAGCAAAAGTTGCTGAGACAGGAAGACCTGTGATGGCTTTCATATTTTGGAGGTGACATAATTTCAATTTGGAAGTATCTGCAAATATTGAGGGAGGGGCAAGCTATTTCCAGATCCAATTTGAAAGACTGAAAACTTCCTGACTTCATACTATGGTTTTTCTCCTGATCTAATGGGATGGGTCCAAAAGAGATAATAAAGGTAATCAAAGCTTGATGTTGCTGC
This sequence comes from Eptesicus fuscus, assembly GCF_027574615.1. NCBI lineage: Eukaryota > Metazoa > Chordata > Mammalia > Chiroptera > Vespertilionidae > Eptesicus > Eptesicus fuscus. The sequence continues at coordinate 23,621,554 of NC_072492.1, read as the reverse complement.
ATGTGTTTTAGGGAGTTTGTGCGCAAAGACCTTAAAAAGTATTGTTTGGTTATGGGCCAAATTCCTATACTGCATAATGAGGTTTTGTAAATATTTATTCAGACTTTGCTTTTCTCATGAGACCACAGTCTTCTTGAGGTTTATGTCTGTGTCTTCCTCAGCATACAAACCAATGTATACGTGGGTCTCTGTGCTGTGTGGTGAGACAGCACTTGTTTTTAGAAAGATAAATTATTGATATGCATAGCATGAAGGTTGCTGAGAATGGGGTGGGTAAATGTGATGAGGAAGTCAAGGAAAAGAAAGGATGCAAACTCATCTGTTCTACCAGCAAGTTTCGCTGAAGGACTTGAGTTTTTCTAACTAATATTCATAAGCAAAGCAGGCTTCTAAGATAAATATTATCACTTGCCTGGGAAGAAACAAGACTTCTGTGATAAATATATACCATATGCTTGGGAAGAGTCAGGGCCAGCAGGAGTTAGGTGGTTATAGAGAAAGATGATTTGAGAGTGCTGCATTAAGAAGGAAGCAGCCCTAGCCTGTTTGGCCCAGGGGATAGATAGAGTGTTGGCCTTCAGACTGAAGGGTCATGGGTTCGACTCAATCCCTATCCCGTCCGCATGTGGGAGACAATCAATCAATGTGTGTGTTTATGTGTGTGTGTCTCCCTTTTCTTTTTACTCTATCTAAAAATCAATGGAAAAATATCCTCAGATGAGGATTAACAAACTAAAAAACAAAAAAAAAGAAGGAAGGAAGGAAGGAAGGAAGGAAGGAAGGAAGGAAGGAAGGAAGGAAGGAAGGAGACACTGAACCCTCTCCTGCTGCAGCCATCTAGGTGCCCTGAAGGAAACTGACTACATGAGTAAATATAAAGAAATGTGATGCTGAAGAACATTCTAGAATGAATCACTCTTAACGGAATATAAACCAAGAATGCTGTCATCCTATCTTTTTCCTTGAGGAACTTCAGCAGTAAGACAATTACCTGAACTAATGGCAGTGGGAACAAGGATAGGACCAAGTTCAACCAGGACAGGGAATAGGTGGCGCTATGTGTTTGTGACCTGGTGGGTGCAGCCGGGATGAGCAGTGACAATGCTTTGGTGTACAGGTTGTAGCTGGGACACCAGGGTGTGATGCTGGAAGCAGGAAGGGCAGAGCCCCACCTATTCCGGAACAACCAGGACATGGTACAGCAGCAAAGATCTTCAGAGCCTCATCTTCAAGGGCCTGGCACTTAGGACACAAGGTTTCCCAACCTGCATTGCAGCAGATACAAAAGAAGAGAGTCTTGTTTTCGTGTGTGTGTGTGTGTGTGTGTGTGTGTGTGTGTTTGATTTTTTGTGGGGGGGTTGTATGTGCACTGTGTGTGTGTGTGTGTGTGTGTGTGTGTTTCAGACTTCCCTGATGCCCCTGTCAATACTGGACTTCTTATTTTGTCAGGGTCAACATCAGCATCGAAGGGCTCTGTAGAAAAACCCACCGTAAGATTAAAGTTGGTGAGTCCATGAGTATATGAGCTCCAGATTTACTGGCAGGATAGCCATGTAATACACAAAAAAAGATTCAACAGATGTATTGACTCCCCACATGGTCATGGCTTTGAAGATGCAATATAAGTGGGATGGGTTGTAAAGAAAAACTTTGCCAGTACCTTGTTTATGAGAAAATACTTAGCTCAAATGACCCTCTCAGCCTGTGAATCAGATAGATGTGCATGACATTACAGGACCACTCTGGATTCTCTGACCCCGCCCAGTTAGCACCTGCATCCCAATGTTAGTTCCCTCTTCCCTACCTTGGCCAAAGCCCTCAATGCATTGTCTCAAATTCCTTTATCTTCCCTAGTGGTCCACCTATATCTAAAGTCACTTCTGTTCTCTTCTGATTCCCTACTTTTTTTTTTATTCCCCTGAAGAATTACTATGAAAATACATACTTAATAAATATTCCCAACATGACTAGGAAATTTGAGGTAATTATCACTTTTCATAATAAAATATTGGTTAATTCTATTAGTGGGTGAATTCTTCTCCAACTCTCCCAGAGAACTTGAGCAAAATTTGCATAATTTTCTCTTTAATTCTCTGCTTGCATATACTGCAATTACAGTACTCATGATGTTATACTGTAATGCATATTTATTTCATATTAGGCTAGAAGTAGGAACTATGCCCCTGACTTTAGTACTGAATGCATTTAACACAGTGACAAATCTGCTGTGAGCTTTTAATAAATAGCCATTGAAAAAACTATATTACCTAGGGTTTGTGAATACTTTCAATCAAAAACAATGAATAGCCTTTCTTTGAATATTGGTATGAGACCTCAGTTAGTATTTGTTACATAATTTTAACAGCCCAGAGGAGACAATTGATATTTCAGAAGTCTTGTCAATAACATTTGTCTAGTACTCACTTCTCTAATTCTATAGCTACCTTAGATTAAAGAGATCACTTGGATTACATGAGATTTGATTTGGAGTGCTTACAGGTTTAGGGGGATAAAAAACTTACACAATTAAGGGAACCCTCCTTAAGAACAAAACCCATTGCAAATGCAAATTTAGTGTAGGGACCTGAAAGGCCTGCCGCAGGCCTGTGAGAGCTCTGAAGCTTCGGTCATTTGCTTCATGGGTAGTACTCCCTCTCTGGCATGCATAGAATTACTTGTACAGGACGTGATGCAATACATTTTCTCAAGTTTGCATAGTTTCAATGTAGGCAATAGTTATATATGGGATGCAGAGGCATTTTTTTGAAGGGGAAGGAGGGATACAACTATTGAAAACATTATCCTTTATCTTTGTTCAAGATTCCTATATAAATATCTACTAGGAAATCTTTGCCCCTAAGAACCCAAACCAAAATACAGCCTGTCCCTAATTTGTGAACGTGCCTGTTTCCTACTGATAAAGAATGAGAACTTCATGACACATCAAGTGTGTTTTCTTTAGAAGCCAGGAAATTACACAAATGATGGATTCAGCTGTTGTAACTCTTCACAGTCATGGTTTTCCAAAATCCTTTTCCTTTTCCTTCCTCCAATTTAATTATTTATGCTTTAATAATTCCTTCTTCTTCTAATTCTTCTTCTTCTTCTTCTTCTTCTTCTTCTTCTTCTTCTTCTTCTTCTTCTTCTTCTTCTTCTTCTTCTTCTTTTTCCTCTTCCTCTTCTTCTTTGTTTTCTAATCTTACTCCTTTTATGTTTATGTGTAAGTTACATCAGATAACCTTGTATAAATAAGCAAGTAAAGTTTGAATTATTCACCTAGGAACCTTGTAGTTGAAATAAAAAGGAATGAAGATGGAAAATATTGAAATATTTAGAGAAGGTAAGTAATAACACTGTTAAATTTTCACACCTGCATTCTCTATCTCTCATCCCTCAGCAAAAATCAGAAATACCTTTACTCTTCTCTTGTAATGGAGAGACCTAGTGTCAGTGTGAGAGGCAGGCAATGAGGTGAGCCTTCCTGTGGCAATTCTTCCAAGGTCAAGGCCAGTAGCACAATGTACCTGAACTGGAGATGCAGAGAAGCTGAAACTCGGCCTATAGGAAGCTGAGAGCCCAGCTGGGTTGGGTGAGGTTGGGAAGGTCACTTAGGCAGAGTCCCAAGTCCCAAGACAAAGGAAACATCAGAAGCAGGTTAACTGAAACCAAAGATGCCAGAGTGATGAACCGGAAGCAGAGAGGACATGGCAAGGAGGAAGAGATAGGCTGGGACAGGCTGGAACTGATGACTGACTCACTTTTCCAAATCCATCCATGGACAGATCAGTTTTATGTAAAGAACTAGTGCAAGGAAAGATTTCAGAAACAGAGTCCACATGGTTTTCAGAGTCCACTCTAGTGTTACGTTAAGAGAAATGAATTTTGGGCCGAAACTGGTTTGGCTCAGTGGATAGAGCATCGGCCTGCGGACTCAAGGGTCCCAGGTTCAATTCCAGTCAAGGGCATGTACCTTGGTTGCGGGCACATCCCCAGTAGGGGGTGTGCAAGAGGCAGCTGATCGATGTTTCTCTCTCATCGATGTTTCTAACTCTCTATCCCTCTCTCTTCCTCTCTGTAAAAAATCAATAAAATATATTTAAAAAAAAAAAGAGAAATGAATTTTGATATGTGCAACTGGAAAAGGCTCCCTGAAATGAGTCATCTTGTAGGCTGTCTGAACAGCCCTATGATCTTCAACTCCATCTGCTTCAGAAGGCTTCCTTGATCAGCCCAATTCAACTTCCAGTGCTCCTTCAAGCTCACCTGGGCTTCTTGTACATTAGTGACACTCTACATTTCCAGTGATTTCACATCTACCCTGATGCCATAATTATTTTTTAAGTAGCTTGACAACAAAGCTGAGCCTGACTGTTACTGTAGTTTCTAATTGTTAGATTAAAAAATATGTATCTATATAATCAACATTTCCTATATTATATTATTATATTATATATTATAGTATTATACAGTGTATTAAAAAAACCACATTGACATTTATTTATTCTCATTCATTACACACATGAACTCTGAGATAGAGCTTTTACATTAGTATATTCCTCCCTTTCTTGGAGGATAAAACGTCTGAGACAGAGAAAGAGTAGATTATCCATCTATAGTCACATAGCCATAAGTAAATCTAAGACAAGGACCCCAGTTTTCTTATTCCAAGTTTCAAGTTCTTTCTTCTCTGATGCAGGAGTTTTAATCAGGTGGCTTTGACCTTAGTCACTGTGAAGAGCCAAAACCTAGGATTCAGTGAATACCCAATCATCTATTCATTCAGTCTGGCAGTCAGAATTGGTTGAGCAGGCTCTGTGTGCCAAGCAGAGAGCTAGCTACTAACAACTGGGCTTGCATGCTAATTAGGTGGAAAGTCTGAGTTTAGAATGTATCTCATTGCCTTTGAATAATGACTGAAAGAGTCAACTTGCAAAGTCTACCCTCGCGTGCAGGATTCTACATAAAAGCAAAGCATATGGTGTGGTTCAGATGTTAATGCCACAGTGTTAACCCCGCTTCAAGTGAACAATGCTTGGGTGCACTTGGCCAGGTCTGGAGTCACCCTGATGCCAGCAACAGGAACAGAGAATTGGCTCAGGAGCCACAGGCATCTCCCCAGCATTGCTGGGGCTTCTATCAGCCTTGGAAACGGTGCCAATCCATCTAGCCCTGCAGCTGCCTCTGCCGGCTGTGGCTCTCTAAGTGTTCATAGGTCTTGCATTTGGATTGGGCTCAGTAACAGGTGGAATATTTAGGGAAGCCCAAAAGTTTGGTGGAATAAATAGACTTAGTACACCTGACATTAATCAGCAGACTACACTTAAAACAGGGAAGAAGATAGATGATTTTTTTCTCCCTTCTCCAAGAGAGATTCCATGCTTCAAGGACAAGACTATGGTCTGTGGAATATGAGAGATTTGGGTCTATATACCCTGACTTTTATTTACTCTGTGGCCTTGGGCAAATTTTTTGAAAGTTCTGATCTTCAATGTCCTCATTTGTGTAAATGAGTATAATTACACTTTCTCTCCAAGGCTGTATTAAAGATTAAATTCATGAGGATGTGAATGATGTATAATTAAGTGGAAGGGGGAAAAAAGCGAGTTGCTGATGAGTGTGTATAGCATTCTCCCATTCTGTTTTAGGTTACACTAGGACACATAGACAGAGATTAATGGGGTGTGCTCTATCTGAAAGACATTAGACAAAATCTGGAAGAAGCTAGAGTGAAATAGGGGTGAGGTGGGATCAAAGGAACCATTACCACAGGTTCTTAATTCATACTTCATATTTTTTAAGTATTTCAAATAATAGTGAGCTTGTGAGGGAGTTTTACCCTTTGTGTGTGTGTTTGTATGTTTCATCTATAATAATAAAAGCATAATGTGCTAATTAGACCTGACATCCTTCTGGATGAAGCTGGGGCTGCGAGGGAAGCCAAGGTTTCAGGTATCGGCTGGCAACCAGAGGAAAGCCCTGGTCCCTGGTGCCAGAGGGAAGCTAGTGCCGGCAGCCAGGGGAAGGAAAGCCCACTCTTGCACAAATTTCGTGCATCGGGCCTCTAGTATAAAGATAAGTAAGAGATACTAGACAGACAGCATATGATAAGATCCTGGGTCACACTGCATATTTTCATTCCTTTTTTTTTTTTTCTTTTGCTTTAAGGTTATTTAAATGCTGAAATTAACATCCCTGGTTATTGGCATCTTCTTTTTTTTAAATATATTTTATTGATTTTTTTACAGAGAGAGAGGGGGATAGAGAGTTAGAAACATCGATGAGAGAGATCGATCAGCTGCCTCCTGCACACCTCCTACTGGGGATGAGCCCGCAACCAAGGTACATGCCCTTGACCGGAATCGAACCTGGGACCTTTCAGTCCACAGGCTGACGCTCTATCCATTGAGCTAAACCAGTTAGGGCTATTGGCATCTTCTAAAAGAAATGCCACAAAATCACTGAACATCCTGGAAAGTTGTGGGATAAGGGCTTTGAGGAAGCAGAGCACACTCCTGGGCAAGAAAATGAGTGCTCAAGGCTGTTTAGCACAACCAGCTGATTGGTTCACTCCTCTCCTGCCTGTGTAATGAGGAAGCACTTTCATTTGTCCCAGAAAACCTCCGAGTAAAACAGAAAGAGGGAAATATTTGGCAACAAAACAGTGGTGTTCCAGCTCTCGCTCCACAATGGAAAAATCTACAAGTCACTGAACTCAGGCATCCTAGCATTTCTAATCTGAATAGTTGACTTGATTTTTTCCTCTTTAAGCTAAAAATCTTTTGTAATGAGGTCAAATGAGATGGAGATTTTGAAAGATTTTCATTGTTTGTCTCATTTATTCATTCATTCGTTTATTCAGAGTTGTTTAAGGACCTACGAAGGTGTGCCAAGGTAAGAGAGTTGAAAGTCCAGTGGTGGAGGAAGCCAACTAAAAATACAGTAAAAGTCCTAGGCATTCCAGAACCACAGAGAGAATCACTACCAGGAAGAATAACTTTTGCTTTGCAAACTATACAACATTTTACAATACCTAGAGGTTTGTTATTTCTAATTGAGCCAAACTTGGTTTGCCAGCTCTCAAAGAAAGGTCTACCTATGAATTACCAACCTTATATGTTTTCTATTTAGCGAAGATAAAGGAGAAATTGTTGTGGTTCATCCTATAGTTCAACTGCTCTTTATAAACAGTGCAATAGATGCACTGTTTCCCCCCCTCCCACTCCACAAACACACTTCTGTATCATTTTCTCTTTATTCCTTTCTCTGCAATGTTCTTGTTACTCATAAATTGGCCTACAAGCATCTTTTAATTCCTGGCGTGCATTGCATTTTTAAACAATAACTCTCTAGAAATCACATGTCCTCCAGCCATGCCAGCTCCACTTAATTGGGATGATTACTTAAATGCCAGGGGGTTGCTACCAATTAGAATGGTTTCCCCATTCTAGGCATAAGGCGGAGCTTCTCTGTCAAGACATCTCTTGCTGTTAGACAAGGCCCGAGACCAAACTCATTACTGTGGTCTTAGCGTACTTTCTGCCTAGCCCTTGAACAGACTCTCAGATTTCTATGAAGGCTCAAGAACATTTCCCATTTCAAACAGCAGCACTTGTAAAGTAAAAGTCAGAATCTTCAAACAGAGCGTCTCAAGGCAGAGTTAGTTAATGCCCCTTCAAGACATCTCAGGGAGTGAACTCTGAGCCCCTGATCTGAGAAGCTACCAACCCGCTGGCTTCTAATTGCCTGGATATATTACTGTACTCCCTGGTAATTTAACACTTTTTACTTCCGGGGAGAACTTTCCCATCTCATTAATCACCTTTGACAAAGCAAAGGGAGAGCCGACCTCTCTTACATAGGCAATAAAAGTCCATTTGGGGTGGTTGTCTTTATGTGTAAACAATATTTCCTCCTCTTTAATTCTGTGAAACTTACAGCTCAAAAGGAATACCCGGTTTTGAACATCTGGAGTTCAACTGATATTGCTGTATGACTTGTCAGCAGCTTCTGCCATAACACTTTTTCCTTTGAGCATGTGGAGTCTGGAGTAGATTTCAGATGCTCAACTTCCAAGTTTCTTAATTATTAGCATCATTACTTATAAAGTGCTCCATTGTTTTATGATAAAATCATTGAGGAATAGACATCTTTTATGATAAGTGGTAAAACATAATTTAAATTTTTTTTCACCTAAATTCTATGCTAAATGTGGGATGGGGGTGGGATGAAACTGACATAATCCCAGTTCTGCCCTTCTCCCCTTTTTCCTTATTTAGCAAATGGTATCACCACTTATATATTGTTCATGACAAAATTCTAGAAGTTTTCATTGATTTCTCATTCTCCCTCCCTCCTCTCTCTACATCCAGTCATCGGCAACCTCATGTCAAGCCCACTTGCACAATAAATTATTTTTTAAAAAATCTTTGCCCAATGCCCTAACTCAGTGGTCGGCAAACCGTGGCTCGCAAGCCACATGCAGCTCTTTGGCCCCTTGAGTGTGGTTCTTCCACAAAATACCACATGCGGGTGCGCACGTACAGTGCGATTGAAACTTCGTGGCCCATGCGCAGAAGTTGGTTTTTGGCCTGGGCGAGTCTATTTTGAAGAAGTGGCATTAAAACACTCAAGGGGCCAAAGAGCCGCATGTGGCTCACGAGCCGCAGTTTGCCGACCACTGCCCTAACTGGTTTGGCTCAGTGGATAGAGCGTCGGCCTGCGGACTGAAAGGTCCCAGGTTCGATTCCGGTCAAGGGCATGTACCTTGGTTGCGGGCACATCCCCAGTAGGAGGTGTGCAAGGGGCAGCTGATCTATGTTTCTCTCTCATGGATGTTTCTAGCTCTCTATCCCTCTCCCTTCCTCTCTGTAAAAAATCAATAAAATATATTTAAAAAAAATAAAATCTTTGCCCAAGAATATGTTTTTACTGACGAGAGAGAGAGAGAGAGAGAGAGAGAGAGAGAGAGAGAGAGAGAGAGAGAGAGAAACATCCATGTGAGAGAAAAACATCGGATAGGTTGCCTCCTATATGTGCCCTGATCAGGGAGAGAACCTGCAACCTAGTGATGTGCCCTTACCGGAATCAAAGCCACAATCTTTTAGTGTATGGGGTGACGCTCTAGCCACCCTAGCCACCCAGCCAGGGCTGCACATCATATTCTGAAAGCAAATACTCTGTCCATCTCTACTACCAACAAAATTGTCCAGGTCACCATAACCTGTCACTGGAAATAGTATAAGAAGAGGCTCTGAACTGGTCTTCCTGTTCTCTTGTTTCCCCGAAACTCATTGTCCAAAGACATTTGGTGATCCTAGAACCTCGTTATTCTAAAGACCGACTCTGAACCTGCAACATCAGCATCACCTGGGAACTTGTGACAAATGCAGAATCTCAGTCCCCAGCTCAGACCGACTGAACTACATGTGCATTCTAATCAAGTCCCTAGGGGGTTTATGTGCTCGCTAAGTTCAAGAGCACTGATCCAGGACATAAAGTAGCTTTGCTGCCCTTCTAGTTGCAAGTCTTCAGCACCTTCTTATTTGACCTAGAATGAAACCAGAATAAATCCAGCCCAGCCAGTGTGGCTCAGCAGTTGAGTGTCAACCTATGAACTGGGAGGTCACGGTTCAATTTCAGGTCAGGGCAAATGCCTGGGTTGTGGGCTCAATCCCCAGTGTAGGGAGCACAGGAGGCAGCCGATCAATGATTCTCTCTCTTCATTGATGTTCCTATCTCTCTCTTCCTTCCTCTCTGAAATCAGTAAAAATTATTTAAAAAAATTAAAAAACATAAATCCAAACTCTTTAATAGGCTTATGAATCTCCCTGTATTTGACCTTTGCCACACCCTTTGTTCTAGTCTCCTCTATATCCACAAAGGCCCATTCTAATTTTTTATTAGAAAAATAAATCTGCCCAACACCATTCACATTTCATTTGAACATACACATTTGTCTCTAACATAAATATATTTTGTGAGTCAGGCGTCTCACCCTAACTCCCCAGTCTGTTGATATTCCTCTCTCTTACAGCACCAACTTTTACAGGCAGAAGGAGAATAGAGATAGGTTTCCTGTTGGGAAGAGCTTACTGGACTCTTTATATAAAAACTAACAATGGAGCAAGAGATAGCCTATAGAATTCCTTATCTTAAGCATTCTCAGTGACTGGAGGGGAAGAAAAGAAATCAATGGTTTATCTAAGTTGGGAATGATTGACAAAGACAGTCCAGCAGTCCAGATCCTTACTCCTGGTGAATAAAACATTGTGAACACACTGGAGAAGTCTCCTAGGATAAAAGCATTGCATCACTGTAGATACTCTTATAAGCCACTTCCAGCAACAAATGGGTAATCAATTAAACACTCCCTCCATTTGTGAATGTGGCGCTGGGTCACAGAAGAGAGAGTAAACAATTTACTATTAATTACTTTTATGGGAAAGTACTAGAGGTGTCTTAGACTTTAAGCTTAGAACAGAAAGTAAGTAATTACATGTCCATTCTCACACTGGTTACAACATACAAGAGATGATTGTCACTTCTATTCCACCAGCTTTCTGGCATAGCACAGCGTGAAGGAAACAGGCTTCAGAATAAGACTAAAAAATGACTTGCATCTAAGTCTCAGCTCGGGGGGAATATTAAAGGCATAAATTTAGACCAATGTCTTTGATATTTTGTTTTCTAATTTCTATATAATAAGGAAGAGGGTAATTGCTTCATTGTGGGATGGGGGGCAAAAGAGGGCTGTATGAGAGAGAATGAGAAAATATGTGTCAAGCATAGAATAGGTACCAAAAAATTGTGACTGTCATTTCGGTTATGATTAAAGAAAATAAATTCAAATGAATTTAGTTCTATGGAAAATTAATTAATAGACATAAAAGTAGTGTGTCATATATAAAAATAACCATGTGATTATGAATATCCTTAAAATATGGCCATGCAAACATTTTGCTTTGTTTGAAATTTTCCTAGTAAAGGGACTAAAGCTTGTTTAACCTAAATGGGTCAGAAGCCTCCAAGGTTACATAAGGGCTAACTGAGCAAAAGATTAGCCGTTATTATTACTCTACTTATAAGATTGCTATAAGAATTACAAGAAATCTATATATATAAAAGCCTAAGCAACTGTCCGACCGTTCAACCATTCAACCGGTAGCAATGACGCGCACTGACCACCAAGGAACAGATGCTCAATGCACAGGCATGGAAACATGGAACAGACTGATGAATCTCAGAGGGAAGGGGGAAGGTGGGAGGGCAGGAAGAAATTAACTAAAGATCTTATATGCATACTAGAGGCCCGGTGCATGTATTCATGCACCAGTGGGTCCCTTAGCCTGGCCTGCAGGGATCAGGCCGAAACCAGCAGTCTGAAAACCCCCGAGGGGTACAGGCCAGGCCGAGGGACCCCACCAGTGCACAGATCTGTGCAACGGGCCTCTGGTATTATATATAAAATGCTTAGTACAGTATCAGGCACACAGTTAATACACAATAACTTTCATTGAATTATATTAATATTAAATAATTAAATTAGCATCCATAAAGGTACATGTCATCCATGACATGAAAGAAGAAGTAAACATAGTTTTGTTCACCTTGCTCATTTCTTAAATAGCTTTAACTACGTTCACTTAAAAGCTGCTCTCTGTAAGCAAGGATGTTCAAATGTTAGATGAGCTATAAAGCAAACTATTAAGAGTCTATAATATGGTACTTTGTCAAAATGCTTAATCATGGTAGTATTTGCCGTAAGTAATATTATCAGAGTCCTCCATGGAAGAGTTGGCTGCTGACTTCATAATGTGAAGAATTACCTATTGCATTAAGAGCGCTATACTTAAATGTGAGAAGCTTATGATACAACATTATGGGAAGAACTTGGAAATGGAGAATTTAGGTTGGCCTCTTCAAGGTGTTCTTTTCCTAACCCTTAGAACGGGTGGGACATTTCCCACATGTGGCCTCGAATGAGGTCAGAGATTTTAAAGGAGTGCTTTGCTCCTGAAAAGAAGCAGCTCTAACTTAAGTCATTATATAAGTGATAATTGCTCCATAGTGATACTTGCGATCCTTCTGTCATTAACTACAGGATGAGAAGAGTCAGCCTCCTGAGTTAACCCCTAATAATGTAGGGGCATCTATTATAACGGTTCTTCTGGTCACTCTGGAAGGCACTAAAAGGTTTTCAACATCGCCATGACAAACAGAATGTGCACTTAAAGTGATATTATAAAAATGGCATGATGTATGGCTTACCAGGGCCAGGTAAAAGTTGATGAAGAACATGACACTAATGGTTTAAGTGACTACAGAGCTCCTTTGCAAAATGTGGCCTTCTTTTATCCATAGGAAAGAACCTAGTAGCCTCTATCTGTGGGTCAAAGCTGGCATTTTTCTCAATGCTTATTTATAGGGAATTTGAAACTATTCGGAATGCAAGTCTTTAGCTAAACTGGCTACCCCAGGAATCACAACAATTCTTTAAGTGACTAGAATGAAATCAGACGGACCTGCATTTTAATCCCAGCTCTAACATTACATGGATGTGCAATTTGGGGCATGTAACTTAACCATTTGCTACCTCAGTTTCCACATCTGTCACCAGAGACTATTGTGGAGAATATATGGGTATGGATTCTGGCATAAGAATGCTAGTGTTTAAATCCCAGCTGCTCTGCTAATATAGCTTTGCATGTGTCACTTCTCTGGGCCACTGTGTGGTGGTCACCTGTTGTCATGGGTTGACAGGGAGGCCAGAGCAAAATACCAGAGAGTCAGAGAGTGGCTGGCTCCAACAACAGAAAATAATTTTCTCGCAGTTCTGACGGTTGGAGTTTCAAGGTCATGGTGTCATCAGGTATGGAGCCTCTCTCCTTGGCTTGCAGCTGGCCTCCTTCTCACTGTGCCCGCATATGGGCTTTTCTTTGCGTGAACACGCCCCTCATGTCTCTCTGCGTGTTCAAATTTCCTCCTCTTCTAAGGACATCAGGACATTGGATTAGGGCCCTCTCTGAGGGCTGCATTTTAACTTAATAACCCCCTGAAAGGCCCTGTCTCCAAATACAGTTACATTCTAAGATACTGGGGTTTAGAGCGCAAGCCTATGAATTTTGGGAGGGTCACAGTTCAGCTCATGACACTTATAAAACAAGAAAAATAATAGACTGCACCTTATACTGAGAAATAAGTGAGTTAACACATCAATGGCTTAAAACAGTGCCAGTCACCTAAAAAGTACTCAACATAAGTTACTCATTGTTGTGATTCGATTTCACTTTGGACAAATAAACTAACCTTTATGTCCTATTAAAATAGAGATAATAACAGTACCTTCTTAGAGATGTTTGCATGAACTACAGATTATTCATGTAAACTACTTAGATCAATGGCTGGCATTTCTTAAGCTCTCTATAAAGGTCACTCACTATTAGTATCATTGATATGATTATTGTTGTTGTTTTAAATTATTTTCCTATGTACCAGATATTTATACTTGTTATTTCAGGTTATTTCTTAAAAAAAAACACACTAATTTATAGGGGGTCCATATTATTCAAAACAGAATTTCAGTGGTTAATGCCAAGATTCGGTCTCTGAAGTATTGAGCCATCTGCACTGTTTTGATTGGACCCATCCAGCAGTGGGCCAGTTGCTCTGTCAGTATTGAGTGAGCTGGTGTATAGTATATTGGTGTACGACATAGGAAGAACAATGGCTTTGGTGAACTTGAGTAACTCATTCAAACAACGTATTCTGGACTGTACAGATACCGATGATAAATTAATCCTTGTAATGGTGTCAACGGGAACATCTGTTTAAGAAGATTGAAGGGCATTGCTTAGAGGACAGTATTAATTCAAAACCCTGAACTTTTCACATGGTCAGGATTGAGTTATGATTGTGGCTGCCTCCCTGTTATTGGCTTTCTCCAAATTCCATAAACAGTGAAAGGGACTTCTCATCCCAGAGCAGTTTCAAAACCAAGGGCACCAACAGCTCCCTATGGAGTTTTAGAAGATAATTTCTCCCTTGATCAATAATGAAGACTGATAAAGTATAACTTTTTTTTTTTAATATGGAATAAGGCCTACATTGCCACTCCACACTGGCTAAGGAGCCGTCTTTGATATATGTATATTCGGTAGGGTAAAAACAAACTTATTTATCTATTCAGTTTGGGCAGAAATGGTTTTAGAGCTCTTCTGAGGTCTAATCCTATTCTAGCTTGGAATTTTTCTTTAAGTGTGAACAAAACTCATAGGTATATTCTTATCATGGCCTCTGCTATAACATTTACCATACCTTATTATCTCATCTTTACAACTCTTAAAAAAAAAAAGACTAAACAATCCGATTCTCTATAACCATGAAGGATAATATTTTCCGCCCTGGTGAGTGTGCCTGAGTTGTTTGGGTGTTCTCCCATTCACTGAAAGGTTGATGGTTCCATTCCCCAGTAGGGGGCGTGCAGGAGGCAGCCAATGGATGTTTCGCTTCTCTCTCTCTCTCTCTCTCTCTCTCTCTCTCCCCACACACCTCCCTCTCTCTCTTTCTCTAAAGGTCAACAAAAGTATTTTAAAAGAAAAAGAGTATTTTTCATGGAGAAAACAAATTTGACAAAAGTACATATCTAAAAGAACTGTGAAGAATTTGGAAAAATTATTACAGATGCAAAAGCCTTTAAAATGTTACATCAATAAATAATGAGTCACATAAGCAAGCTCTGCACATAAACCGTGTGCGATCCAAAGAAAGCTAGACGCTTCACTGCCGGTCCCCTCCCTTGAAGCCTTATCTCTCACCCTCTTGCCACTGTACCTATACAGACAGCTTCAGTTCACTCCACTGAACTGACACGGCGCCTCCAAAAGCCTCTGCTGAAATAGGTGCACAATACCTTTTGCAGTCAAGGTAAAGATGTCCTTTATTTATCACCATTAATAGGAATGATTTTGTTTTACCACTTACTATCTTTATAAATGAAAACACTGTTAAGCGTGGGTACAGGATAAGTAACGAGAGGAAAAGTAACGAGAAAAAAAAAATCTGGAGCCTGATGTGTGTGTATGGCAGAGTGGCAGGGGATGGAGGCATCTGCTGGAGAAAGGGTCACTGTCCGTGGGACCCGCCTGGGAAAGAGAAGGCTGAGAACAGATGGTGGGCTGGAAATAAACATTGTGTACTTTGCAAATGTGGCTGGGGCTGTTTTGAGACCTCATAAGATAGCATATTCGGTATTTTCATAACAGAGAATTTCAGGATCGTATTATAATGGGCTCCCAGCTTAATAAGATACTAATGCTGCTGTTTGAATATATGGTATTATTATGTTTAAAAGGTAATATTCATTCCATTTATGCAATTTATTTTCCCTGGATGTTTGTGCTTTCCAAGATGATATCATAAGAAAATAACCAGCTCAAATGGCTTTTCCTCCACACTTTTATCAGTTTAGAAAAATAGGATGACAATAAATGAAGAGGTCTAACATTTCTAAAGGGCTAAACAGGAGCTAGGCATTATGATAATATGTGTGTGTGTATATATATATATATATATATATATATATATATATATATACACACACACTGAGTGTCCAGATTATTATGATCTCTGAATACATAATAATCTGGCTACTCATTGTATATCCTATATAATAAAAGGCTAATATGCAAATTGTCCCTTCGACCAGGAGTTCAACCAGCAGGCAGGCCGGCCAACTGCCCATGTCCCCTCCCCCTGGCCAGGCTGGCCAGACCCCCACCCATGCACGAATTCATGCACCAGGGCTCTAATATACACACACACACACACACACACACACACACTAGAGGCCCAGTGCATGATTAAATCATGCACATGTAGGGTCCCCTACACGCTTTCGCTTTCGATCACGGGGGAGCTGGTTGCCTGTTCGCTGGTGCACCAGGCCTTTCAGAAGCCTCCAGCATGGCAGAGGCTTCTGAAAGGCCTGGTGCCTGAGTGGACAGGCACCCAGCTCCCACGCTTTTGCTTTCGATCGGGGGGGGGGGGGGGGGAGCTGGGTGCCTGTCCGCTCAGGCAACAGGCCTTTCAGAAGCCTCCAGCATGGCCTGTTGCCTGAGCGGACAGGCACCCAGCTCCCCCGCTTTTGATGGTCCATGCGGCAGGACGTGAGCTCGCTGCCCCAGAGGCCCCTTCTGTGCCGCAGCACAGCCATGGCACAGACGCTGAGCTCGTGCCGCCGCTGGCAACGCAGCTCAGCGTCCCGCTGGCCCAATCGGCCACCCCAGCCACCCCAAGTCCCGCCCCCCCCCCGCGCCTCCTGGCCAATTGTGGGCATAGTGAAGGTATGGTCAATTTGCATATTTATCTATTATTAGGTAGGATACACACACACACACACACACACACACACACACACACACACACACACACTGAGTGGCCAGATTATTATAATCTCTGAACGCATAATAATCTGGCCACTCAGAGTGTGTGTGTGTGTGTGTGTGTGTGTGTGTGTGTATAAAATCTCCTTAAATCTCACACCTCTCCTTCAAGTTACCTATAATTACCTCCATCTTATAGATGAGAAAATGGAAATTTGTAGATGTTAAGTAATTTGCTTGAAAGTAGTCACGTCGTTCAGAGGGTAAAAATAAAGAAGCAAATCACAGACTGTCTAATTTCCCAATCCTGCCCTTTCCACTACGCTGCATTTTGGAGAATCATGCAATTGTAGGGTCCTAAGAAGTCACTGACTTTCAATCCCTTCCTCTGAGCAATTTCCTTAAACACTGTCAAGGTACCCAGAGGATATCCTTTTCATTCCAACAAATAACAAAACTGAAACAAAATGCCCCCCACTACACACACACACACCATCACCTCCTTTATGACAAGTGTTAGAGTAGGGCACTGCCAAAGCACGGCCTTGTTAATACGTTGTCCATGGGGAATCCACAGGAACAGGAGGAAGACAGCTGGAATGTCCCTCTCAGACTAGAGCAGCCGATCATCTCCTCAGCCGCCCCCACTGGGCGTGAAGGTTTGGAAGAGGAGCTGCAGTCTATACTAGGTCAGACCGACTTGGAGGCCATTGAAATGAAATGTGGCAATTACCCACTGTGCTCAGAGACAAAGTATGCCATCAGAGGAGTTTCCTTTCTTGTGTCTGGAAATTCAAACAGCTTCCTACTCAGACAACTGTGACATATAGACCTGGACTGGGTCTAATTGTGGAGCTCTTATGAAAATGTGGAACTCTTAAATGATGGTCTGAGGGTTGTATAAACAATCCTACCACAGAAGTCTTTCTCAAAGTTTGGCATATATGGGAATCACGGGGTTCACTGTTGAACTGCAGATTCTGATTCAGTAATCCTGGGGTCAATCCTGAGGTCCTGCATGTCTAACATGCTCCCAGGTGAGGCCACCCAGCTGATGCTGGCCCATGGTTCTTATTTTTACTATGAAAACATAATATTATTCTAAACACTTTCCTGGGGTTGGTTGCTATAAAGAAGTTGTGAAAGACCTTAAACAAAGCTAACACAGTTAGCACCAATTTAAAAAAAAAAAAAGCTTTTCTTGAAATTATCTTGAAAATACTCTTGTCCATTCCGGAGCCACCTGGCTTTTGTTCCTTATGACCTAATTTAACTTACCTGGTATTTATTCACAGGCTTCAGAGGTTAAAACTTTATGTGCCTTTATTATCGATATATATATACATTTCCTTGATTTCAGAGTGGAGGAGGAAGGGAGAAGGAGAGAGAGACAGAAACATCAATGATGAGAGAGAATCAACGATCGATTGCCTCCTGCATACCCCACACTGGGGACGGAGCCTACAATCCAGGCATGTGCCCCAACTGGGAATCAAATCATGACCTCCTGACTCATAGGTCGAAGCTCAACCACTGAGCCACACCAGCCGGGCTATTCTCTTTTTAATGAGCCATCTATCTGAGACATTGCATCAATACCCAGTTCACCTGTCCACCAGCCTCTAATCACTGCCGTCACTTTCTCTAGAGACACACACATTCAGAAACACATGTCCTTTCCCATAGAAAGGATCTCTTGCCTAGTTTCTCCGGAAATAAAAAGGAGTTAACAAAAAAACCAAACAAACAGCCGTGTCAACAAGTTCCAAGAATTTTACATGAAGCCCTTGAAAATGATGGGCAGCCATCTAAAATAGAGTGGAGTGGAAGTAGGTTGTTATGCTTTAATACAACGCACACTGGATATGAAAGTGAGTCACGTCTGTAATGCCTGTCCACCTCTTCCATTAGACAATAAGCAACTTGAAAGAAGGAACTGTCTCATCTTACTATCCATCACAGAGTCTGACAGATAGGAGAATGTAGTTTGCTTTTTTTTTCTGAAAGAGAAATAAATGACAACCTAGGCTTGAGTTTTGACTCAGTGTTCTCCTCTACAAAAGGAGAGATGTTAATCTGCACCAGTGCAGTAGAGTTCTTATGTAGTGGAAGGTAATAGCCATTATACTACTTTAAAAATTTAAAGCACTATGTACATAAGCAACTATTATTGTATCTGTTATGAGCTATATTACTAGTATATCTCAGAATATGTAGGGCTGGAGATAAAAATAGACACATTTTTTTTAGAAGACTTCCCTTGGTTGTCAAAATCCCATACATACAGTTGCTATTTGAAATTCAATGATTAAAAATGATTATTTTTAACATAAGCTCTTGTCCTATTAATTTATTTTTCTTTTTTCTTTTTTCTAAAATATATTTTATTGATTTCTTAAAGAGAGGAAGAGAGAGGGGTAGAGAGTTAGAAACATCGATGAGAGAGAAACACCGATCAGCTGCCTCTTGCACACCCCGCTACTGGGGATGTGCCCGCAACCAAGGTACATGCCCTTGACCGGAATCGAAGTCCGCAGGCCGACGCTCTATCCACTGAGCCAAACCGGTTTCGGCTAATTTATTTTTCTTTAGAGAAAAGCATCACATTAAATTTTATCACGTTAAGTAACCTGACCATATGTCCAAGACTCCTGGACAATGCCTCTTATCCTTGAACGCCAATTAGTTGCTGCCCCCATTTAATACCAAAAGACCCCCCCATTTACCTGGAACATAGTCAGCCTACTCATTAGCTATGTTTACACCTTGGTGTGAAAGAATTGGTTCCTCCTTCTGCCTGAGTAGGCAAGCAGTTCTGAATGGAGAAGTGGAAGCACAGAAAAACAAAAACATGTTGATGGGTCTAACATGATAGGGTAGAGAGTATGAGATTTGTATAACCAGAAAAAAAAAAAAAAGGAAGGAATATAGGAATGGCAAAGGAACAATTATTTTAGTAAGGGAAATCTGGAATCAGTGAATACTCCCATGGCCTTTCTCAATTCTTGCCTAAGAGACATTTGTTATTAGGTGTCTGGGGCAGAAGATGGCTATTTACCTGAGACAGGTAAGTGGGGTGTTTATTTAGAAAGGTTGGGAAATCAATATGTCACTGAGGTTTGCCATTAGGGTCATTCAATTAATCAGCTTCTGTAATTCCAGACATGGAATGATTGATTTTAAAGGAAAATAACATCAAAGGGATATGGCATTTATTTTTTAAAATATACTTTTTATTCATTTCAGAGAGGAAGGAGAGGGAGAGAGAAATAGAAACATCAATGATGAGAGAGAATCATTGATCAATCGCCTCCCTCAAGTCCCACACTGGGGATCAAGCCCGAAACTTGGGCAAATGCCCTGACCAGGAATCAAACCTTTTTTTTTTTTTTTTTTTTAGGAATCAAACCTTGACCTTCTGGTTCATAGGTTAACGCTCAACCACTGAGCCACACTGGCCAGACGACATTTATTCTTTCAGTAGATAGACCTCTAGAGTGAAAAAGCAGAGCACATTTTCTTCCAAGAAAATGGAAGGAAATAACACAATATACATACCTATCTCTCTGAAGATGCTCCAGCAACTAGGAGGAACAGAAGGCAGAAAATGCTACATCATCACAATTCTTGCACTTCAACAGCCAGGACAGGACAAGTCGAAAATCAGGGCATTGTTGGCATTGGCTGGTGCTATCAGATTTTGTAGGGAAGCTTGACAGCCAGCCCCATTTGCATTACAGTGGGCTATAGGGTATGTCACAAGAATTGATCAGTGTTTCTGCCTAGGAGAGCACTTTTTGCCCTGTATTTTCAATTTAAACATTCAGCATGGACTATTTCATTTTATGAAAGGACTGACAGTTTCAATCTAGAATGAGATAATTCAAGACAACCAGCCTCTGGTGAATATCTGAGAATGTAAAAGCCTGCAAAGTTGCACATCAGATTTTCTGTGCTTATCTCTCCAGAAAATTTTTCCATCCAAACATGTCACTGGGGAAAGTCAACTTCTGGTTGTGACACCAGGCACGGGAGGAGACTCTTTCAGTAAATGATGATGCTTGATGGTTGCCTTAACCAAAGGACATCCCCTTCAGGGGAAACTATTCAGAACACAACAGGTTATCCTAGAATCACAGTGCATTGCTCCTAAGGTGTCCAGTTCTCAAAAGCAAGTCTAGGAGAGTCTGATGAGCCTGCATTCACACAAGACTTTTCAATTATAGAAGGAACTTCACATTCTAAAGGGGCACTTGAAATATTTCAAATATTCAAATGTTTACTTGAAATAATTTTAGGTTTCCGAGAGAGCTGAAAGACAATATAATGCATTAGTAACTTTTATACAGCTTTTTTTAAGCTTTACATCATTCAAAATCATGATGTTATATGTATTGACACTAAGAAGTGTTTAGCCCTCACCGGTTGGTCTCACTGGATAAAGCACTGGCCTGTGGACCAAAGGGTCCCAGGTTCCGGTCAAGGGCACATACCCGGGTTGTGGGTTGATGCCCAGTAGGGGGTGTACAGATGAATGACTCTCTCATCATTGGTGCTTCTATCTCTCTCTCCCTCTCCCTTCCTCTCTGAAATTAATGAAAACATATTAAAAATGTTTAATGCTGGTACAATACTAATATGTAAACAAAACATTTTATTTGGATTTTTCCTAGATTTTTTTTTCCACTAATGCTCAATTTCTGCTCAGGATTTGATCTAGAATGTGATATTGCATTTAGTCATCATGCCTCCTCAGTCTGTGACAGTTTCTGTCTTTCCTTGATTTTCATAGACCTTGACTATTTTAAGAGTACTGACCAGTAATTATATAAAGTGATCTTCTTTTTGAGTATGTTTAATGCTTCCTCAGGACTATACCTGGAGTACTGCTTTGGGGAAAGTATACCATGGAGGTGGATTGCCCTTTTATCATATCACAGTGGGGAATCCGGTGTCCATATTACTAATGACGCTGACATTGATCACTTTGTTAAAGTGGGGTCTGTCAAGTTTCTCCACTGAAAAGTTAATAGTTTTTCCTTCCTATACTTCATTTGTAACAAGTGAGTTACCAAGTCTAGTTCACACCTTAAAATTGTGTGCTTTTTAAAAACATAAAAGACAGAGGTCCCACCTTGAGTCCATTTTGTGGCCACTGACATACATGCCAAAGCTATGCAGCAGAAGTGAACTAACAGGAATCCCTTTGAAAGAAAAAACTAAGGAAACTGGATTTTTTTTTGAGTCAATCCCCAGCTGACACATGTCTGAGTCATACAGAAATAGGGAGTACTGAAAATGACAATTTAATTGTAGTTGTCTATGACTGTGTAAGACAATGGATAATGAACGGCTCTTGCTTGCCATTCCATTTTTTTTTTTTTCAGGATAATCCAAAAGAGGAAAGGGAACACATTAAGTATTTACCCTATTGAACAAAAAAATCTGCAGGAAAACCAAAGAATGAAATGCACTACTGCAGGCAACAGACACTGGAAGGGGAAGAAGCACACAGTGGGGGCACAGGAATGAAGAGATGTTTGCTAGCTGGGATCATGATGGGGCCCGAAAGGGGGTAATGAAATAGAGAATGAGCCTGTAGGATTCATTCTGTGGGAAGACAGAATGAAAGAGAGGAGGTTAATTACTTTGGGGTGGAGGGTGCTGTAGAATCTGAGGATCCTCATAACTGAAATCATCTAGATGCCTCCAACCATACTGTGAAGAAAGGGGTGGGGGAAATGGCAGTAGCTGAAGTTCTGCATTGATTAGAGACAAGAAACTCTAAATAAATCAATTCTGCAATGAATGTGAAAAAAAATCCACTTAGAATAAATACAGTAGTGCATACTTATTAAAAATCAAGCTAATCACTCTGTCACACCTCATGTATTTTTACCTTAGAAGACAATGACCTTCATAGTAGGCATGTGTTCATAGACTCAAGAAAGGTTAATGTTTTCCCTGTAGCAAGCTTGTTTGCTGAAGGATTCCTAAAGCTCAAAAACTGTTTTACAACAACTGCTGAAAGTCCAGCATGATGAGAATGGGAAATAATTCAGGTAGATATATTTATTTAGATGAATCTTACTTTTCATCCAAAGTGTAATTAGTCTCCAAATGTCAGAGTGATAATGTAAGATGCCTTTCCTACCAGCTTTGGATCTTCATGCAAAACATTACTACGATGTCTCCAGTTAGAACCCCCAGGGAGATAAGAGTCTTTATATTGCACAAATATATAAACCACTTAGAAACAAGGTGAGCGTTTTGGTTTATCTAGAAATTGAAAGGGATAGTTTTTTTGTCATCCACAATTATATACTCTATATATGCACTCATTACTTCTCATAACTAAATTACTTCTTCTCTAAAACAAATTTTTGCTCAGTCCACATGGCAGACTATCCTCAAATGGTTCACCCGCCCCACCACACACACACACAAAAGATGCTTGTTAATATATTTAAAATGCATACCCAAGTCAGATTAAAGAAAGACCAATACCCCAGATGCTTGAAATAAAGAAATAAAATCAGAATGATAGGCAAGGATGATAAAATAGGGATCTATGAAATGTGAAGAGATTCTAGGAATCTAACCATAAAATCAAGTTAGACAGAAAACTAGAACCCTTGAGCCCCAAAATACTATCTACGCCCATGATCTAAATAAAATAAAATAAAATAAAATTCTAATATTCCAGCAATTAAAAGTTAAGAAAGCTTTTCTTCTTTCTGGGCTTTGGGTGGGGAAATAACTATAAAACCCCAATAATTCATGTATGTAGGTATGGAATCCAATTTATAATACCTACATGGTTCAAGCACCATGAAATAAAAAATAAATAGAATCTGATAGAGCCAAAGAAATTCCTGGGATTTCTAATAGAAA
The DNA here is from genome assembly GCF_027574615.1 of Eptesicus fuscus. Taxonomy (NCBI): domain Eukaryota; kingdom Metazoa; phylum Chordata; class Mammalia; order Chiroptera; family Vespertilionidae; genus Eptesicus; species Eptesicus fuscus. The sequence continues at coordinate 23,598,281 of NC_072492.1, read as the reverse complement.
CCAAACAAAAACCACTCTGTCTAAATGCTTTGATAATTCAGGACATGTAGAAACCATACATAAGATAAAACCCAAGAGGAGTACACCCACACAAAATATTTACAGACCACATGAGAAATAAACTATTACAAAAAAGAGTCCACACATAAACAAAAATAGTAAAAGAACTGAAAATGGCTAAATGATCTGAATGTGACTGAATGTAAACATAAGGATGTTTACAATGTTGACAGGTATAATTTAAAGGACTAGAAACCATATCAGAAGAATAGTATAGAATAAAATGAGTGCAGGCAGATTTTACAGAGATACACAATGAATTTCTAAATGTGAAAATGTAATCATTGAAATAAAAATGTTTATAGGCAGATTAAACAGAGTTAAAGATTTAACTAGTGAAGTAGAATATTAAAATGAGGAAATTAGAAAAATACAGTACAAAGACATAGATATGAAAACATGAAAAAGGGTGAAGAAATCTTGGAAGGTAGTGAATGATCCAACCTAATTTGAATTGAGCTTCACAAGAAAAAAAAAAAGGAGAAAATATTTTTGACAGAAGGAGTTGCTATTTGAAGAGGTACTGTCTGTGAATTTTCATTAACTGAAAAAGACAAACATTCTTAGATGGAAGAAAGACATCAATTTCTAAGCAATATAAATAATTACAAACTCACCAAATAAAGAAAACTTAATTAATTAGGAAAGTAGAAAGCAAAAATATTTGTAAACATATATATTTAAAAATAACAGAAGAGAAACTTGCAAACCAAGTCCAACTATATGATCAAAACAAGTGATTAAGACTAAGAATGTCTGCTTTTAATTTTAGAACAAAATGAAATTAAGTATTCCAATGACTCTGACTTGATTAAAAAGACATCTCCACTGAGGTTACAAATCAGAGCCTTTGACTGTGCTGCTTTCAGAACCTGAAGTCCAAATTGTCCCAAGAATTGCCTTAAGTCAGCAAGGTACTCAAGGGCCAACTAGGCAGGACTCCTCTCCCAAGCCCAGTTTAGCTTAAGCAGGCATGTAATTATCTGTCTTACCTATTGAGATTCCCTGTAATTTTTCTTGGAAGAAAGGTTAATGTAGGCTTTTTGAAAGTCTAGATATCGACGTTGTATATGCTGTTTCTCCAGGTGTATGTGTTCTCTCTTCTTTAATTCCCAGTCTCCCTAGACGGATCTTTGCTGGGTTGATAAGAATAGAATATGACCAAGAATAATAATTAATCCCTAGCCAGTTTGGCTCAGTGGCTAAAGCATCGGCCTGTGAACTAAAAGGTCCCAGGTTCAATTCTGGTCAAGGGCACATTCCCAGGTTGTGGGCTCAATCCCCGGTGGGGGACTTGCAGGCAGCAGCCGATCCTTGATTCTCTCTCATCACTGATGTTTCTATCTCTCTCTCCCTCTTCCTTCCTCTTTGAAATCAATAAAAATATCCTATCTAGTAAAGACAGAATATTCAAATTGACCATCACTCCATGACAAAGATGGCAGCGCCCACAGCCAATAAGAAGGGAATATGCAAATTGACATGAAAAGATGGTGGCGGCTGGGCTGGGACCCAGGCGTCATCACCATGGCAACAACTCAGGTGTTCCACCCCGCCCCAGCTGCTCCAGGCCTCTGGGAAGCCCGCCGGGGCAGGGCAGGACACCTGCTATGGGGGGACGTGGGGGGTGGAGGGAGCTACATGAGGGTGGCAGGGCCGAAGTGAAGGTGGAAGGCGGCCAGAGTGAAGGCCCAGGTCCTGGGTGCCAGAGGATAGCCGGTGCCAGCAGCCAGGGGAAGGAAGGCCTATTCTTGCACAAATTTTCGTGCATCGGGCCTCTAGTATTTATAAAAAAGAATAATAATGGAAACAGCTACAGAGATGTACATTTTTTATTGAATACTTATAATAATCTATAGTAGACATTTTGTTTGGATAAATGAATTAGGAAAATATGTCTCTGATTGCTTAGGTACCTTATGAAATTCTCACTTCTGGTAAAAGGCAGAGCCAGAGAATGATACACCCAGACACTAGAATGAGCTACATCAGAATGTGTGCCTTTTATGGCCTTTGGCCGTTTAGCAACATTTTTTTTTTACTTTACAAAATTCCATTATTCAGAAAAGTAAGATTACCAAGTACATTTTCTGGACCATTAATATACCTATTAAGTCAACTCTTCCCTCTAGGTAAGTAATGCTAACTTTCCAACTAGTTATCTTATTGCTTTCTCTAGTAATAAGTAGCTGACATATTTTTTTATCCTCTTAGATTTATTATGGATCTTTTCTTACATTTAAGTGAAAGAGCCTATTATATGTTGAAATGGTCTGGAGTCATGATTAGTACGCCCTTTGCATTAGCATTATATTCGGAAGGGCTTGTAGAGGGCTTTCCTTGAGATGAATTCCAGAGGAGTCCATGTGCTACTACTAATGTCTGGAATCTGAAGCAGATTGTGAAATCAATCAATCAATCAACCAATCCTGGAAATTTTATGCAGGAGTGACATAGTAAACACCTCCTGTGGAGTAGTAATATCATGTACTGAATGCTAGCACTGTGCTTCATATACATTACACCATTTAATATGACAGCAAGTTGATGTGTTATGAATTCCTATGGCTATTTTTTTCTCTACTTATTCTATGCATAGTTTTCATTGAAGTGTTCCTAACTTTTTCTCTATCTCCATGGTTCACCCATCCCAATTAATGACTTCTTCCTCTGGATTCTAAGAGCAAGCATGCATGAACCCCTATTGGAACACTCATCACATTGTAATATACTCAGTTGGGCAGTGTATACGCTCTGCCCTGCTCCTTGTCCACGCAGTCATTAAAGGATACTGTCACATTTGGTTGATGATAGTGTTGAGCACTAAAGGGGCAAGAGTATAAGTGTATATGAGAATAGTCAGTGTCACTTTTATTTGTTTCACTTCCGGAATGTTTTTATGCACACTTTGTGATCTGTCCTTTAATTCTGAGAAAAGAAGTACAAGTAATCACATTTTACTGATGAACATGCTAAGGCCTTGAGAGGTCAAACCACTTGTCCCAAGTCAATTAAATATGCTATGCTTGAATCCACGTCAGATTGGTTCCTAAATACTCTCTCCTTCCATGTTTCACAGAACTTATTAAACATTTTAATGACTTACGTTTTGATTCACAAAGTTGTTGTGACTCTAAGTCCAGGATGCCCTTTATTATATTCAGTCTCCTGATAGATGTGAATTGAGTATCTACAGTCCTAGAACAGGACATATGAGGCAACTTTTGCTGCCTAAAGAAGTCCACTACAACACAGGTTATTACTCGAGACATCTTATTTGGTAGCTGTGGCAGCTCTGGTAATGATCCCGATTTGTTTCATATATTGCCCCAGATTCCCTATCTACCTCTCGCGAGCCCTGGCCACAGGCTGTGAGTGAAAGTAATGATATCACTTCTGTGTCAAAGAATTGGAAAGTAGCATGAGAATTCCATGTTTGATCTCCTCCCCTGTTTCAGCAGTCAGAGCATCTGCTTTGGTAAAATATAAAAGATAGGTAGGAATTGAAAAGTCAGCCTGGGCCTCTGAGGGACTGTGCAGAGCAAATACTCTGCAAATGTGAGTTGGATATTTCACATGGATAAGAAATACACTTTCTGTGCGAAGTCACAGATGTCCTAGAGTTAATTTGTTACCACAACACAACACAACATAGACTATTGTGGCTAAGACAGTAGCAATTGCTAAATAACTTGATACCTTCTAAAAGCAATGTATCAGCAAAGTATTTCTATGTACATCAATATTATAAGCCTCTTTCCAAAGAATAAGAGATGTCAGGCATCTATCTTTCTGCCTGTTTTATACAATGAGGCTTGGCTATAGCAGATCTTTTTTTTTCCCCTGACAATCTAAAATGAAAGACCAGTCCAGTGTGGCTCAGTGGTTGAGCATCCACCTATGAATCAGAAGGTCATGGTTCCATCCCTGGTCTGGGCACAGGCTCAGGTTGTAGGCTCAATCCCCAGTGTGGGGCTGCAGATGGCAGCCAATCCATGATTCTCTCTAATCATTTATGTTTCTATCTCTCTCTCCCACTCCATTTCTCTCTCTGAATTTAATAAAAAACATATTAAAAAATAAAATAAAATGAAATGAAAAACCAGGTCAACTCTTAGGGATTAGAGAGGAGGAATTTTAACTATCCTTCTAGATTTTAAGATCTTAGAATATCATTAATAGTTTAAAACCTGGAGCAAATTTTTTACCAGGGAAACCTGGTATAACAATTAGTTTTGTTTAAAAATTGCTGTTGATTATTGGAAACCAAAATCCAAATTATTACCACTAATGTTTTTTTAAACAATAGGTATATGGATATCTGCATTATTTGTATATCAAACAGATTTTAATAGACGTTATAATATTTGACAGTACTTCTGTATCCTGTCATACATTATTATGTTTTATTAGCTATGTTCAATTCAACAAGTAATATTAACTGAGCACCTACTCTGTATTAGGAATATCACTATGGATAACATATGATAAATTAATGATATTCTAAGATCTTAAAATCTAGAAGGATAGTGAGATACATTGGAAAGTAATATCCAAAAGAAAATGATACACTGCATAGGGAACATACATGAAGGAAATATAGTCATCCAATGGGAGGAGGGGGATAAGAGAAAGCTCCATTGGGAAGGGGGCACCCCTGCTATGAAAGATTGGTAGGAATTGGAAAGTCTCTCAAGGGTAAAAGGAATTTTAAATAAAGAGAATAGCATAAATAATAGCAGAAAGATTCAACATATTATCCTGTTCTGTAATTCAGTACCATTATATTATGCCATGCAAGGTATAGACTATCAGGGGGCAGGATGATAAAGGCCTATTATTTTGTAATCAGATGGAGCCACTAATTTATATATTAGGTAGATCTCTCTTGTGGAAATATGGAAGAAACTTTGAAAGGCATATTTCTTAAGAAAATAGTTTGGCGAGAGAAAAAAAACTTTATGAAACACTAAAAAATTCATGGATTTATTTATACCACATTGAGGTTTGTTTCATGATTTATTGAAACCATGTGTTATTCTCAGAACAGATTCACTGGGTAGATATTACAATTATAATCAATCCAAATTATCTCAATTAGTTAAAATTCTGATAACCTATAAAGTGTTATTCTATGCATATGTGAACATTTGGTGAGCCCAAATTGAGTGAGTTAGACAGTGTCAATATATGAAAAAGGAAATAGCAAAAACTTGTGAATCTGATCATTGCGGAAACCAAGCTGAATAATAGTTGAATAATTCAGTCTTCTACCACAGTTTTTTTCCTAGTCTTTTTTTTTAGGTTTGAATTATTAATCCTTTTCTGCTTTTCTAGCTAGACACCACCATATGGATACAAATACCAACATATAAAAATATTTTCTAAGTAGATAACTCAGAAAAGAATACATTTCATTATGTAATCTTTAAAATACAACTGAGCAAACAATTAGTGACTACTCTTCAGCCAGGACTATACATAATGATATGAAAGCAGAATGAATGCAAACTCACTGAGTAATGTGCTCTCTTCCTTCTAAAAAAAAATTAGAAGGAAATACTGGGTTTATAAAGATAGTATCCAAGTGCCAGGGGGACATAACTATGTTGAGGTTTCAATGGAGATTGTGCTCCAAGAATGGATGGGATGGATGATTTAATACAATGAAGAGTCCAGCCCACTGCTTTTCCATCGTGGCAGAGACTGGCTAGTTGTACCCCAGACTCACTCCCCTTTCCACCTTGATGCTCACTCGACAACATTTGCCGGCTTCGCATGCAGTTTTTGCCAAAATGATGGTGGAGTTAATGTCTGTCATTTCTGCTCTTAGCTGATTCAAAAATAAATTAAAATCAAAATCATCACCTGCAGTTATTCACACTCTCATACCCCTATCTCCCCATGAATTGAGTTGATGCAGTGGAAGTCACTGGAGCTCTTGATGTCAGAACCACAATATATAGAAGGAGGTGGTGCCATCTGTTGAATAACCCAAGGGATTTTGCATAATCAAGAAATGAATTTCAGTTAGATTAAATCACTAATATTTGGGGATTTGTTTGTCAAAATAGCTAAGTGTTGTATGCTCTAAGTAATATAATTAGCACAATAGATGGATGAATGGGTCCATCTGTTTCTCAGGACTGTGGGTGGTGAGTACAAGTGTGTGTGTTCATATATAGTTATACTTGGGTCCCAGTGCACGGATTTGTGCACTTTGAAAGGAACTGTGGGCCGCAAGGCTGCAGTAGGCACGGGGGCTCCCTCCACCGCCACCCCCATGTGCTGACTGCACTGGCCCCACTCACACCAGCTGAAGGTGCAGAGCGACTGGGGCCCCGCTCACACCCACTGAAGGTGCGGAGCAATTGGGGCCACCCGTGCCAGCAGCAGGTGCAAGAGGGACCAGCACTGTCAGTGGGTGTGAGCGGTGACTGCTGCCCCATAGCCCCTCAGGAGCAGGGGAAGGCGGAGAAGTCTTCAGGGGCGATCAGGGCCAGCAGCTGCCCGCTCCCACCCACTGATGGCACCAAGCAATCAGGACTGGCGCCAGGCATCAGCAGCGGGTGCAAGCGACAGCTCTGGCGCTGGCTGCAGATGTGAGCGGGGCCAATGCTGGCAGTAGGTGCGAGCAGCAGCTCCAGCACTGGCAGTGGGTGTGAGTGGGGCCGGCACTGGCTGCAGGTATGAGCGCAGGGCAGGACCACAGCACACGGGAGCAAAGAATTTTCAGTAACCACAAGAGGCTTGCCCCTATGGCAGCAACCGGCGCCCTGCCTTGGTCTGACGCCCCCTCTCACCTGCTCCACCATCCCTCCCTGACTGATGTCCGCCATGTTCCGTGCATGCCCCCTGGTGGCCAGTGCACATCATAGCGACTGCTTGCTTGGTTGTTCTGGTTGTTCCACTGTTCGGTCTATTTGTGTATTAGCCTTTTATTATATAGGATATTTGTATGCATTGTTTTTATATATTCATATATTGTTTTATATATATATCTATATATAAAACAACTCAACAAGACTAATGTATACATAAAATCTCAATGAATAATGCATTGAGAGAATGTACTATAAATTATTCATTTATATGAAGACAAGAATATTCTTGTATGATTAGTACATTTTCTCCCTGAGAATAGACATATGTGGGAAGATAAATTGTATTCAAACATTTCTTTGGAGAATGTGAAGAAGAATGAGGGAGAGTAAAAGAATTGCAGTAAACGAGCAGGAAGATAGATAACCAGTGGTTTCAGGCTGTTAGGGAGGTATAATTACAGAGAGCATGCCAGAAAGATTTCAGGAAAGATACTTTTGTTTTTAAATAAATTGTAATTGATCATATTTTGCTAAGCAAAAAAAAAAAAAAAAAAGTAAACACAGCCAAAATGGTGAACGATCAAAGTAAAGTAAGGAACACATAAACTTAAGTTTGCAAACCTGTATAAGCATCCATAGTGTAAATAACGAAGTGAGGACAAGAAACTAGCTGGGTAGAGATGCTACTATGAAAGCGCAATCCTCATGCACGTTACACCAAGAGGGGCAGGGTTGTTTTTTACTTCAATTTTGTTATTTTTATGAATCTACTGTGATTTTTTTTAAATGTTATCAAATTAATCGAGCTATACTTAAGTTTATTTAATGGATGATTTCTTAGGTCTTTCATATAACAGTAATGAGACATTTTCCCCCCACTGGGAGGTGAATAGAACAGGTCTCTACCAGAATGTCTCCCTGCACTGTTTTATGATGATTGTCTGATGTCTAGAAGTTATTTAAGTCTGGAAGTAAAGCATTTCAACAGGGATATAGAGAAGTAAGTGGACTGGAGAAATCAGTAAGAGCTGAAACAAATAGCACTTGGTGATTGAGTGCATGTCCTTGGACAAGGAGGGAAGGAACTGGAGATGATGTCCAGAATTTTGACTTGGTGTCTTGATGCTTGGTGGTTTAATTTACAGAGGAAGAAGAACAGTTCTGGAGAGATAGATGATTGCACTTTTGGACACAATGAAATTCCATTAATTGTGAAATATGTCAGTGTAGGTTTCAAGAAAACCTTTAGAAACAGATCTAAAACTTAGAGCAGAAATGTCTGAGCTGAAAATATGCGTTTTTAAGCCATAGAAATGTAAGTGGTAAGTATAGAAAATGGAAGAGGATTTTATCACCTATGAATGCTGTGAGGGTGCTTTCACAAAGTCAGTAGTAAAAAAAAAACACACCTTTTAAGACAGGGGGAAAGCAGCTATAGATTCACAAAGATTAAAAATTCAGAGAATACTGAGTGTTGGTTAAGGATGCAGAACAATGGATAAAAGCAACTCTTAGATGGAAGAAAAAAATGGCTACAACTAATTTAAACATGCAATTTAGAATTATTTTATAAAGTTGAAAGTATTCATATCATATGATCTCACAATTGTAGTTCTAAGTATATACCTAAATAAATGTTTACACATGTGTATCAGGTGACCTGTATAAAGACATTCATAGCAGCACTGTTTATTAAAAAGAGAGAGAGAGAGAGAGAGAGAAAATTAATGATGTATATTATTTCAATAACATAAAATAGTGAAAATGATTATAGTTTCAACATAAATGAATCTCAAATTACAGGGTATGGCAAAAGTAGGTTTATAGTTGTGAGTATGTGAGTTTATTCTTGTGTTACTATTTATTAATTATTGCATTATTTTCCATAAAACAACTGTAAACCTACTTTAGCTCCACCCTGTGGAAGGGACTCAAGATGATGTCCAGAATTTTGACTTGGGTGTTTTGATGCTTGGTCATATTGAATGGGGAAATGAGACAGAGAAGAATTCATAGAGTATGCAGTCATCAGTGTAAAATTGAAAGCATACTGAACTTTCAATATGTTGATAGGGATACACACATATATAGAAAAATTATAATTTAAAAAAGGGTAATAATAACAAAAAATCAGATAATCTCCTTGCTAGGAAAGAGAAAGATACAAAGGAAGAACATATCCTTTTATATGAATGAAACATTCAATGATAAAAGGAAATTTTAGAAACAGAGGCATGAATACATGGAACAGGATTGACAGCTCTGAAAGGGGAGGCAGGTGGGGAGACTGGAGGAAAGAAGGTGAAGGGAATTAGCCCAAGAACATATATGCATAACCCACAGACACAGACAACAGTGTGGTGATGGCCAGAGGGAAGGGAGGGTGGGGGCTGGATGGAGATGGGCAAAGTGGGGTGGGAAATGGGTACATATGTAATACTGTCAACAATAAAAATAAATAAAATAAAATGGTTGTACCAGTTTACATTCCCACCAGCAGTGAATGACGGTTCCTTTTTCTCCATAACCTTTGTAACACTTGTAATTACTTGTCTTGTTGATAATAACCATTCTTACATGTTTGAGGTGGTATCTCATTGTAGTTTTGATTTGCATACCCCTAATATCTAATAAAGTTGAACATATTTTAATACATCTTTTGCCATTTGCATGACTTCTTGGGAGAAGTTTCTCAAAAAATTAAGAATAGACTTACCATATGACCCAGTAACGCCTCTTCTGGATATCTACCCCAAAATTTGAAAACATTTATTCTCGAAGATATATGCATCCCAATGTTCATTGCAGCATTATTCACAGTGGCCAAGACATAGAAATAACCAAAGTGTCCTTTGATAGATGATTGGTTACAGAAGATGTGGTACATATATACAATGCAATACTACTTAGCAACCTGTGCTATTTCTTCGCCACCTGTTCACTAAGCTCCTAACTCACTCTGGAGTTAATCTAAGAGTATACAGTTTTTTAAATATATATTTTTATTGATTTCAGAGAGGAATGAAGAGGGAGAGAGAGGGAGAAATTTCAATGATGAGAGAATCATTGATAGGCTGCCTCCTGCACACCCGCTACTGGGGATCAAGCCTGCAACCCAGGCATGTGCCCTTGACTGGAATCAAACCTGGGACCCTTCAGTCCACAGGCCAACGGTCTATCCACTGAGCCAAACCGGTTAGGGCTAAGAGTATACAATTTTTAAAAATCTTTAGATATATAGCCACGAAGATAACAGCTGCATAAATCAGTGATGATTACTGGAATGCTTTATAAAGGAACTATGGAAACATACTCTGGGAGTTCAAAGAGATAAGCACACCCATTTTAAAAGGCAAAACTGTAAGCCATTAAATCACAGCTTTTCCAACTGTACTTTGAAGAGAGTTTTTCATTTAAATATTTCTGAGGGTGGCAGCAAACACTTGGCATGAAGAGACTTAGAAACCATCATTCATTATTTGCTCTACACTGAGAATTATTTTACCTTATAATATATGCCTCCCAAAATTCCTCCCCAAAAAATATATTGGGAAATGTATGATAAAATATATATACAATATAGGACAAAGGTAAAAGGGAGGGACTGTTTAGAGGAAAGAGGGGGAAAGGTTTAAAAAGATCTGAGATAATTACTGTAATTAAATATTAAATGTTCAGAGGCCATGCTGAGTGTGAACACTTTGTAAGAACATTGGTTTACAAGAGCTCTCATGTGATTGCTGACCATCCTGTCAAAACCCTCCGCAATTGGTTATGTGAGAAGCCTGACTTACTCTGTACTACCTAAGTCAGAGTGCAAGGACTAATGGGTCAGGCGGTAGGATCTGGCTGTTAGTCCTGGATTACTTTGGGTTACCTTTGTGCTTTTGAGCAAATTAGCATCTTTCCGAGCCTCAGTTTTCTCTTTGGTCAACCGTGGTGGTATGACAGCGTAACCACGTAAATTCTTCTCATCCTCAACAACCTATCCACAGTCTTAATCAGTACATATTAAGGGCATGCAAACATTTTTGTCGAGTTGCAGGGAGGCAATATTGTAGCCTCAGAGATTGCACAGTCTCTGGGGCAACAACTCAACCCCAACCAATGTTGTAGAGTAAAAGACGCCATAGACCAGTGGTCGGCAAACTCATTAGTCAGCAGAGCCAAATATCAACCGTACAACGATTGAAATTTCTTTTGAGAGCCAAATTTTTTAAACTTAAACTATATAGGTAGGTACATTGTTATGAACTTAATTAGGGTACTCCTAAGCTGGCCTTTACTAAAAACTCAAGGGGCCAAAGAGCCGCATGTGGCTCGCGAGCCGCAGTTTGCCGACCACTGCCATAGACAATGCCTCAGCAAACAGGCCTGGCTGTGCTCCAGTAGCCTTCTATTTTTAAAAACAGGCTACAGGCTGGATTTGGCCCTTGGGCATTGGTTGGCGAATTCCTGGTGTACATTAACATATGATTAGTCTTCTGTCAAGTGTTGGGTCACATTTGGATACAGACCTAAACTTGAATAAAGTGGCCAAGGAAAATGAACTCACAAACAATGCTAACTTGGGGGCTGATAAAGAACCCAAGTTTTTCTTACTTGCTCATTTATGCCAGAATTATCTACCAATCTGCTTGCTCATGGGGTGTTTGATGTTCCATCCCATCTTTCTGGATTGAGATTCTGGGTGTATAGGGAAGAGATGGCAGAGAGACACTGCCAGTGTGCTGCCTTTGGTCAACCGTGGTGGTATGGCAGCGTAACCACGGAAATTCTTCTCATCCTTAACAACCTATCCACCATCGTAATCAGTACCGATTAAGGGGGTGCAAACATTATTGTCAAGTTGCAGGGAGGCAATATTGTAGCCTCCTTCAGTTGCACCCAGTGCCTACCTTTAAGTGCCCAAAGTCAAGTGGAGGATGAAAATCATCTGTAAAATGAGATCAATGCATGCAGCAGGTTTCCCAAGTAAGTTTTCTTCAAAAGCAAGTTCAGTTCTGACCATTTAAAATGAATCAGGGGGAGGATGGGAGCACTGCAATTTGAAGACAATATATCATTTCGGTGTTTGGTTTGTCGTCTTTCTCATGCTTGTTTCTTCCTGGCTCTCGCCCATGGACTGTTTAAGAAACGGCCGAGACTAAGCAGTTTTGAAGTACTCCGCACTGCTTTTCCACATTAGGAAACCCAGCAGAGGGTTTCCGTCTAGAGTTGATCATTTGTCAGGTATCAGGAGTAAATATAGAAAACACATAAACCCATAGTTAAAGAATTTTTAAAATTGATATTTTAGAGACAAGAATGGGGAGAGAGAAAGAGAAACATTGGTATTGACTGATATTCTTCTTGCTGTTAAGAAAGAAACATCAATCGGCTGCTTTCAGGACCCGCCCTGACCTGGAATGGACCCCACAACTTGGGTAATGCGCCCTGACTGGGAATTGAACCCGCCACCTCCTGGTACACTAGACAATGCTACAGCCAACTGAGCCACACTGGCCAGGGCTCAATCCATATTTAATAGGCATAACTGGACACTAATCTATAGTGTAACTTCCTTTGAAATCCATTATTGAACTATAATTCTATCTCTGTGTTATCTTGTTTATTCAAACAGCACTGAAAATAATGGTTCTAGGAAACAATTCGTAACCTTTGTTCAGTAAATTATATCTCAGCATTAAAAAACAAATGAATAAATTATAATATAGTAAAACTCAGGAGAGATATTACAAAGAGTAGATAAGACATAAGCTCTCATTAATACTCTTATGGAGTTTATCCAAAAGGCTTTACAATATACAAACCAAATTCTGATTAAAATTATAGTACAGGCTATATACCTAAGGACATTTTGGCTACCAGTAACTTTTAATTACTAGAAACTTTTTTTTTTTTAATTAGCAGATTTTCACATATATCACCCATTGGCTTTCGAAAAGTCGTTCCCAAAATATAAGATGCCGATGTTGTAAGGATTACCTCTCTCAGGTAATGCAGCCTGTCTTTAAAGATTTAGGATGTTTAGTCTTTATAGCATTTTGTAAGAAGGCCCATTAGTCTATGCTCTTCCCTGCAATACTTACTTATTCTATCTTACATAATTTATACTGTTGTTAAGTATTTATTGACTGATATTCCTTCTCGCTGTTGAAGATTTATCGCACCAACACTCAGGAGTTCAGCATTCTTAGAGTAATAGTAAAGAAAAAGTTAATGCACTAGAAAATTTTATAAGAAATATACATCACTCTGCACAATCAGTGTTTTGGGGATCCTTCTTTTATGAAGTCCTGTCTTACAAAATTCTCTTTGAAGGCTGTTTCACACCACAGGTTCCTTCCCAGAAGTTACCTTTTTGATATAAGATGAAGCATTTTATGCATTAATCATCTCCCCGAATATTTGCTCTCCTTTGATTATCCAGATTAGTATTTCTTTGTAAATACTTTAATCCAGCCTGTGTAATTATTCACTCCTCAATTGTGGCCCATGGGGTCTACAATTAGCCTCCCCAAATGAACAGGTGGAGTCCTTGCACAAAGGAATTTTGAAACAAGTATATAAAAAAAGTATGCTTCAAAAGGAATAAGCCAATCAGAGAAAGACAAAAACCATATGGTCTCACTAGTATGTAGAATCTAATGAACAAAATAAACTGATGAACAAACAGAACCAGAGGCACTGATACATGGAACAGACTGACGGATATCAGAGGGGAGGGAGATAGGCAGATTGGATGAAAGGAGGTAAAGGGATTGGCCAAAGAACATGCTCACAAAACACACTGGCTCAGGATTTCAATTTGCATAGCCCAGTGGTCGGCAAACTCATTAGTCAACAGAGCGGCAAACCGCGGCTCGCGAGCCGCATACAGCTCACGAGCCATGGTTTGCCGACCACTGGCATAGCCCATGGACACAGACAATAGTACTGTGAAGGCCTGGGGAGGGGGCAGGAGCAGAGAGGAGGGGGATCAATGGGGTGGGTGGGGGGAAGGGAGCTTATCCTAATATATAAAAACCCTGGGTTGTTACGACCAGTAATGACCAGACTGCAGGGGCCCTCAAACTTTTTAAACAGGGGGCCAGTTCACTGTCCCTCAGACAGTTGGAGGGCCAGACTATAGTTTAAAGAAAACTATGAACAAATTCCTATGCACACTGCACATATCTTATTTTGAAGTAAAAAAACAAAATGGCGAAAACACCCGCATGTGGCCCGCGGGCCATAGTTTGAGGACGCCTGGACTAGAGGCTGACCTGGAAGTCAGTGCTGGCTTCTCCCCAAAGCAAGTGGTAAGGGGCAATCAGGCAGGCAGGCCAGCGGTTAGGAGAGATCAGGTAGAGAGACAGCCCCTCGCCAGGCTGGCCCCGCCCCCAAGCAAGCAGTTAGGGGCAATCAGGCAGGCAGGCTGAGTGATGAGGGGTGATCAGATAGACAGACCAGTGATTAGGGGTGATCAGGTAGGCAGACCAGCAGTTAGGGGTGATCAGGTAGGCAGACCAGCAGTTAGGGGTGATCAGTTAGGCAGACCAGCAGTTAGGGGTGATCAGGTAGGCAGACGGCCCCTTGCGGGCCCCGCTCCCCAGAAAAGAAAGAGGGAGGCCCAGGCCAGCCAAGTCATTGCACCCCAGCCTGTTGCCTGCAGAGGGAGGCCACTGGTGGCAGAGGAGGGGGGGCAGCACTGCACATATGGCAAGCAGTGGCAGTGGTGGGGGCGGGACCAGCTGCCTGCAGCCCGGGGAAGGAAAGCCCTAATAGGCCCTGATCTCAGGCCAGGCCTAGGGACCCTACCCGAGGGATCCCGGATTGTGAGAGGGTGCAGGCCGGGCTGAGGGAGCCCCCAAGTGCACAAATTTTCGTGCACCAGGCCTCTAGTCTATAATATTTTCAACAAAGATTAATAATTTTTTAAAATAAAAGAAGAAAAGCTGTGGAAAAAACAAAAGCAGATTAATTAGCTTTGGGGTGCAGTGATGACAAACAATACTCTATAATAAATAGCCAGAGCTACACATGATCTCAACATATCCCCAAATAACTACAAAGAAAAAGGGTTGCACTAAATATGTGAAATTGAAATCCTGAGCCAGTGTGCTTTGTGAGCATCCTTCTCTATATAATAGGGAATAGGAAAGGTGTCCAATACCTACTCTTTTTTGTTGGGGCCAAAAGCTGACAGCCTTTTAAAAATACATGTTTTTATTGAATTATTATTATTATTATTTTTTAGAAAGAGAGAAAAGGAGAGGGAGAGAGAGAGAAACATTGATTGGTTTCCTCCTGTACATGCCACAACTGGGGACTGAATATGCAACCTGGGCATGTGCCCTGACCAACAATCAAACCAGAGACCTTTCAGTACACAGGATGATGTTCAACTAACTGAGCCACACCAGCCCGAGCTGACAACTTTTTGATATAGTGTGGGAAACCAGAGGGAAGAGACTTGGAGTCAGCTTGAATAGCAAAGGCAATTTGCATGTGTCTTTGATCTATAGAGCTAAGGGTGGAGTGAGAGCTTCCCAGAAAGTGAAAGGAAGAAGATACAAATGCACAGGCAAGCGTGAGATGCCCTGTAGAAATTGCAGATTTGGCCCGCTGACTTCTATTATGGAACTTATAAATTCCTACTGCTAATCTGAATGAGCAATCTAAATCTATTTATAGAAATTGAGATGGATCACTTTTAAGTTGCCTGCATCTCTGTTGTCTCATCTGGCACAAAAAAATAATATCAATGGCCTTACCTACCCCTGTGGGCATCAGAGGTAATAGATTTGAAAGTGATTTAGATTGAAATCGAAGAAAAATTGATTTAGTGGTCTTCAAAGTGGGATGAGAAAAAACAGAAATATATACACATATATTTATATACTAGAGGCCCAGTGCATGGGATTTGTGCACTGGTGTGGGCATGGCCTGCGGGGATCAGCTCACTGCGGGAGCAGCCGCACATCCCAGTCACCGGAGCGGCACTCCCACTGTGAGAGGGCACTGGCTACCAGGGGGCAGCTCCTGAATTGAGTGTCTGCCCCGTGGTGGTCAGTGCTAGTCATAGCGACTGGTCGACTGTTCGTTCTGGTCATTCCACCATTCAGTCACTGGACTTTTATTATATAGGATGCTTCGCCCTTCAACATATACAATTTGTATATTTTGGAATACTAATATAATATTTAATAGAACATATACATAATATATAAATATACATATATATATAAATATATATATTTATACATACACACACACACACACACACACACACACATATATGTCAGAGATCCTGCTCAGAATATTTAATAACAATATGTCTTCAAAGGTCTTTGAGATTACTGCTATACAATTCCACCATCATTTTGCCACTAGAGTCAGAAATACGTTGACTGAGTTGGAATTTTATATATTCATTTACAAAGACTTAAAGATGTTTTGTTGGGTCAGCACCATGGAATTCTAGGAAAAGTCCCACATACACTCTGGTGGTATTTCTCAACTCTCACCCCCATACATTTTGCCTTCAACCTTAGCGGTGCCCATGACAAGTTCTCTCCATGAGATATCAGGTTACTCCGGCAGGCTGCTTTCCTTTGATTCTCACAGCAACCTCCACCTGTCTCTTATTCCCTTCTGGCTCTGCCCACGCTCCCTCAGCTCGGCTTTTTCTCCATCACTGACTTGGGAGCACAGCTGTAAACCTGGCCACATATTTACTTTATTCCTCCCTCCGTCTCTGACCTGCATTGTATGGATGCAACCATTCATTCTGTTTCTTTTCTCCCTAACACTAAGTTCCCAGTTATTATAATTACTGTCAATACACTTAGCGCATTATTTATATGTGCCCATGGCTCAGACAACACGGTTAACACCTAACATTTTCCAGCGTTGCCCACAGAACCATAACACCTTCCAGCAGAGAAGACAGTGACCCATATATAGGACGGTCCTAAAGATGGCTGCGAAAAAAGTTAACCACCTAAGTACAATAACAAAAACTGTAGTACAGGCCCCAGCATAAAGCCAGCAATGAAAAAACAACACAAAACAATCATGTATTCCTGTGCCTGTGAATAATGGATGCTTCAGGCAAAAGCGGGGGGGAGGGAAGGAAATTTAAAATCCCTCATTTCTGCTAGACAATTGCTCCATTTACAGGTCTAGTGAAGAGGAATATAGGTGGTGTGGAGGTACAGCGATATCTGAAATCCAAGCCTGTGTGAGTGCAACTATAGCTTGGCTGTGGCCGTGACCGACAGATCCTTGCTGGGACAGCAGCGTTGCCACCTGCCTTTCAAATGAAAAGCATCCCCTGGGACTTCTTGTCAACCCCTGGCACTCTGACACTGCAGCCTGCCAGAGCGTGCACTTGCCTGGGCAGCCTGGCCTCTGTTGAGTTAAAGGCCCCGTGTACAGATTTCTGAGGGGAGGGGTTAAGGTAGGTGTTGCTCTGAATTATGTGGGGCAAGGAAGTCCCCAGCTGCTCTTTTTCTCAAATGAAAAAATATAATCCATTTCATAGAGCTAATGCTTTCCTGCCTGGGCTCTAACCAGGCTAGAGATAGGCAAGGCATGTCTCTTTTTGTCATGGGGGGGGGGGTCTTCCTTTACCACCGTTCCTCATGAATAACTTCTGAATAAAAAGTATAAGAATACTAATGATTATATTTCAATTTTAGTTACAAAATAAGTACCTTCTTACAGAATTTCCATCAAGCATATATTAGGTTTATTGCTACTGAAAGTTTTCTAAGCAGTAGATAAAGAGTAACACACAACTCGTGAACTGCGTACACACACACACACACACACACACACACACACACACACACACACCAAACACCACATCGAGGATATGTTGTTAGAAACAAGCACAGCTGTGGAATTGTTGTTATTCATACTCTACCACCAAGTTCAGACATAGAAGATATTGGAAGTGTTTAAATGGAGGAAGACACAGTGGAGGATTTCCATGTGAACATGGCCATTGGTTGTTAAGAAAGACTACCAAGTAATGTTTACCAAAAATTTTTAGGAGAAGGGGACTGATTACTCAGTAAAAGTCCATTCCAATTAAACTGGCACTGTATTCTCAGTCTTTTGAAAGAATTTCCTTTATCTACCACACATAAGCTGTCCTCGTATGCCTACTTCTAAATATTATCATCTTCTGACCAATTCGTTAAAAATATGCATCTTGCCAAAACCGGTTTGGCTCAGTGGGTAGAGTGTCAGTCTGCGGACTGAAGGGTCCCAGGTTCAATTCCGGTCAAGGGCATGTACATTGGTTGCGGGCACATCCCTGGTGGGGGGTGTGCATGAGGCAGCTGGTCAATGTTTCTCTCTCATCGATGTTTCTAGCTCTCTATCCTTCTCCCTTCCTCTCTGTAAAAAATCAATAAAATATATTTTTAAAAATGCATCTTGCTGTAGGATGTCTCTTGCAAGAGACATTTTTCAGTGATGGTGCACTTTTCTCTATAAGCAAACTTGCTCTTAGTTATCAAATACGTTAAAAATCATTTGTGATAAACTATACAGAACCCAAGCAATTTAAATTTGTTTTCCTAGCTTTGTATCAATATTGTTTTGAAGTTTATTCATCAGGAAAACCAGTAATTGGCATAAGCCAATCTGTAAATGTTTGCTTCTGTTTTGTTTGGTGACATAGCAGTCGCAGGTGGAGAGAGTAAGCGCACCACACAGCAGTGAAGGACTCATTCAGCAATTCTGTCAAGTTGAGCATGAAATTTGCAAACCCTCTTGCCACTGGAGCTAACTTTGGAAAATGAACTTCTCTAGCCTTTTCCCCATGGGCGCTGATTTGAAAATAGAAAGTAAGACGTGGGAATTTTTGATAAGTGAGTCACTGCTGGTTGCCTTTTATGATTCCGTCATAAAATAAGACTAATTAAAAATATAGAAAACACACTACAGAAATATACACCATCTGTCGACCAAGTTATTTTGCTTCAAGCACTGGTCTACATGCTTCAAACGCATTAACTCATTTAATAAAACCACTACTCTTATGCTATAATCCCTCATTTTCCAAAGTTGAGGAAGTTGAGGAAAAGAGATGTCCTGTACCTTATTTAAGAAAGTGAAGTATAACATAGTGCATCTCAGCTAGCACTTGCGGACCAATGTAGATTTCAGTCTCTGTAACCCTGTTTTGTTTTCTAGTGTTCCAATCTCCTTCACAGAAGGGTACCATTAATATGTCGACTTGCTGTTAACCTTTATATGCATTAGCTTATTAAGAATTGTAATTGACTGTTACAATCTTCTTAATATGATTTCATAAGCGTTTTCAAAGTTATTACATGGTCTTGGTAAACATTGCAATGATTAGATTATCCTCAAATGATTGAATGAGCCAAGCTTAATTGGCAAAGAGTTGTTGAAATTTCACAATTAAAAAACAATGTTGCTACAATAAAAGTATTTTTTTTTTGGCATAAAGATTTTTTATTCATTTCAGTTTGTTTCCTCAGGAAAGATTCCCAGACTGAGAATTGTCAGATCAAAGTATTAATACTGGTTTGAATCACAGACTGACAAAAAGTTTATTTCAAAGGAGATGTCCTAATTTACACTTTTACAATATGTTGACATTTTTTTCATTATCTTTTCTTCAAGGAAAATATATTCTAAACTCTTCCACAGAATATCTTTAATGATTACTAGAGGTAACAATGATTTAATGATTTTTTTTTTCAAAGAGTAGAGATAGTTAAGCTGTCTGTGAATGTCTTTCGGAATTATTAGTGGACCTGAATGAGCTACATGATGCTAAATAAATAGTAGCCTTAGAGCTCAAATGTCCTTGTCCTGGACTCTGCAAATATTTTTACCCCCAAATTCTTTTCCCCTGCCTTTACGTAAAGCTCAGTTGCTTCAAAACAAAACAGTATACACACTATTCTTTAACAATCTTAACACTGTTGAGCAGGTATTTATTTTTAAAACAAGCCTGAGAAATTTTTATAGACCTGTGTTGTTTTTTATATGGTTCCTTTTGAGTACTCTATTACATATGTATTATTGACCCATTAATATTTCTTCTAGCACTTACTTTATAACCATAGCTAATCTCTGATAAAATTAATAGGACTGATGAAAGCTCAAAAACAGACTAATCAGAAAATAAGAGTATAAATTATCAATTATAGGCATAAGAGAGGCAAAATCACTGTAGATTTTTACATACATTCAAAGGATAACTAGGGAATATGATGCACAACTTTAGGTCAATAATATGGAAATAAACATATTGTAATATTTTTCCACTTGTCTGGATATTTGTGTGCTCAGATGTGTAAAGAAGACCTTTAAAGATTTAAAGCAAGGGAGAAAACCATGTATTAATACATAAAAAGGCAAATAAAATGAAAAAACATTTTGGAGAAAATATTTGCAATATAATGACAAACTAAGGAGTGTTAGTCCTAATAGGTAAATATCTTTTGGAATTAATATAAAATAATAAACATTCCTATTAGAAAAAAAATTCAAATGGAGAAAAAATGCCCCAAAATGCATGTGTATATACAGAAATATACATAATAATCAAGCTCACTGTTAAGTATATATAAAGTGTTTAAGGTATGAGATAAAATATTCAGCTGTCACCTTCTCCAGACTATTTTTAAGGGAAATATCTAACACTAGAAAGGTTTTAGATAAACATACTCATGCATGCAGCAGACACTTAGTGGGTCAAATTTAGGCCTTATGTATCTGATAGCATGTGTCACAGCTCTTTCAAAAAGTATTTAGGCCATGACCAGGTTGCTAGTTGTTTGAAGCATTGGCCCATACACCAAAAGGTCATGGGTTCAATTCCAGGTCAGGGCATATGCCTAGGTTGAGTGTTCGATCCCCAGTCAGGGTTCATAGAAGAGGCAATGATGATCAATGTTTCTCTCTCTCCCTTCCCTTCTCTCTAAAAAATCAATACAAACATATCCTCGGGTAAGGATTACATTTTTTTTAAAAAAGTACTTTGACATGTGACAAAGAAAATTCTTCTTCTAACATGGATGTAGAAAATTGTTTATCACAGCATTAATTTCATGAAATATTTGTCATAGAAATAACTAATAATAAGGAATTGGTTATATTATAAATATACTAGAAGCCTGGTGCACGAAAATTGTGCATGGGTAGGATCCCTAGGCCTGGCTGGTGATCAGGACCGATCTGCAGGACGACCGGCAGGGCAATCAGGGGCTCCTGCTGGCACCCACCTTGGCCAGCCTGGCGCCACCCACTTGCCGGCCCTGCCCCCTGCCGCCACTGCTGGTTGCCTCCCTCTACGGGGCAACTGGCGGGGCAATTGGGGAGCCCCCACTGGCACCCACCTTGGCTGGCCTGGGGCCTGCGAGCTGGGGGAAGCTCCTGCATTGAGCGTCTGCCCCTGGTGGTCAGTGCACATTATAGCGACTGGTCATTCCACTGGTGGTTTGGCCGTTTCGTTGATTTGCATATTAGTCTTTTATTATATGGGATAAATACATTCATAGTCAAATGTTAGAAATAATTCTATAGAATATATAATAAAAGAAAATTTCTCAATATATATATTAATTAAAAAATAAAACAGCACATACCATGTAATCTAAGGTTTTTGAAAAATTATTTAAAGAAATCTGAAAAGTTAAAATAATGCTTACTTCTAGCTAATGTTTTAGGTGAGTTTCATGCAACTGTGTGGTTTCTCTATATTATGCAAATTTCTATAATAAACATTTATTACTTTTATGAACAGTATAGAAAACAATAAAAGCGATTTTCTTAATAAAAATATCTGCTTAGCATTCTTCTTGCTTGCTTATTCTTTGTTTACTGGTTGGCTGATAGTAGATGATGTGTTTTTAATTTAATGTAATAAAATGTACATGCCTTGGGGCATTTCATTTTATGATTTTTCACCCGTGGGGCCATTATTTCCTTGTTAAGTGTCTTCTCTTAGAAAGAGCAGTCAGCAAATATGCTGAAAAATGCCTTCCCTCAGTAAACAGAAGGAGAGCAGGGGGAGTAGCTCCTGGGCCGAAAGGCTCGGTTTGGGAATTCTGCTACCAGGTCTCCAGGTTCCCAAAGATGTGGTGCAACACTTTTACAATTGGAATCCAAATAGGACAAATCATCGTTCTGTCTCCGCAAAGGGAACGGTGCAGTTTCTTCCCACTGTCCAGGTCTGGATGGCATAGGGAGAATAATTCAAGGAAGCGTCTGTGATTGCTGCATCCGACTGCCAGACTGCTGACTATGCTGATGAGCAACAGTGCCACAGCAGGCTGGCCAGTGGAATTCTCTGAACCTCGGTTTTCTCATCGGAGAACACATCGGCATGCTGGTTTTTAATTTGCAGGATTTTGTGAAGATTAAAATGAAAATGTTGAAAGCACCAGGCTTTGTATTGTGTTGTACTGTGATAGGTCTCATATTGTGGCATTTTTTCAGAAAGCCTGAAACCATGTAAAATTAAGTGTTGTTTTTGACAATGACACAGTCAGCTCTTGTGGTCCAGCTACTTGCTATATATGTCTATGTAAATTTGTGAGCCTTACTTGGGTTCAGTGGTTGAGCATCGACCTATGAACCAGAAGGTCTCCGTTCAATTCCTGATCAGGGCACATGCTCAGGTTTTGGGCTTGATCCCCAGTGGGGGGCATGCAGGAGGCAGCCTATCAATGATTCTCTCTCATCATCAGTGTTCCCATCCCTTTCTACCTCTCCCTTACTCTCTCTGGAATCAATGGAAACATATTTAAATTTGTGAGACTATTTTCCTCTTGTGCCTCCAGAGAAACAGTCTCATGACTTTAAAGCCATGTGTATATGGTGCTAACATGAGACTGTGATTTTACATTACAGTTCAATATATCTCCTGAGAGTCTTCTCAATTAGCCATTCCATTAGTAGTTTAGATTAGGCATTTCTAAATATGTTTGCTAAACAAATTTTAGAGTGGCATATAATGGCACTGCCCCAGGCAAAACTTTGATTGATATTTCCATTGCACTGACTTTCTCTTATTTAACTCAATAACTTTCTGTTTATATGGTGTTGGTTTCGTGATGAAAAATTACATTTTTTAAAAATATAGTGACAAACCTGTCAGGCAAAAAAAAAAATTATATATATAATTAGAGGCCCGGTGCACAAAATTCGTGCATTGAGGGGAGGGTGTCCCTCAGCCCAGCCTGCACCCTCTCCAATTTGGGACCCCTTGGGGAATGTCCAACTGCCGGTTTAGGCCTGATCCCACAGGGCCTAAATTGGCAATCAGATATCCCTCTCACAATCTGGGATTGCTGGCTCCCAATCGCTCACCTGCCTGCCAGCCTGATCACCCCCTAACCACTCCCCTGCCAGCCTTATCAATGCCTAACTGCTCCCATGGTGGCCCAATTGCCCCCAACTGCCCTCCCCTGCAGGCCTGGTTCCACCCCCCCTAACTGCCCTCCCCTGCAGGCCCGGTCACCCCCAACTGTCCTCCCCTGCTGGCTTGGTCGCCCCCAACTGCCCTCCCCTGCCGGCCCTGTTGCCCCCAACTGCCCTCCCCTGCCGGTCTGGTCACCCCCAACTGCCCTCACCTGTTGGCCTGGTTACCCCTAACTGCTCTCCCCTGCTGGCCTGATCTCCCACAACTACCATCCCCTGCCGGCCATCTTGTGGTGGCCATCTTTGACCACATGGGGGCAGCCATCTTGTGTGAGAGTGTGAGGGTCAATTTGCATATTACCTCTTTATTATATAGGATCTTTATTATATAGGATATATATATATATATGTGTATATATATATATATATATATATATATATATATATGCATATTTAAGTCTGTTTGGTTCTTTTTTAAAAAAATATATTTTATTGATTTTTTACAGAAAGGAAGAGAGAGGGATAGAGAGTCAGAAACATCGATGAGAGAGAAACATCGATCAGCTGCCTCCTGCACACCCCCTACTGGGGATGTGCCCACAACCAAGGTACATGCCCTTGACCGGAATTGAACCTGGGACCTTTGAGTCCGCAGGCCAACGCTCTATCCACTGAGCCAAACCGGTTTCGGCTGTTTGGTTCTTAAGATCACAATCCACTATGAACACTTGAAAGGATAGACCTGGCATAGCGTTTCAACAGAACACACATGAGCTCTTATACAGTCTGGCGAATGTCCTGAGTGGTCAGCATGGTCTGCAAAAGGTTGAAACCACAGCTTGACCCTGAGCCAGGAAACACAGTTCTCTCTGTGATGTGCATGAGTGTGAGTTTGTTTGGATATGGCCTCATTGAAATGCTCACGCTGTTCTGCTTGCAGTTAGAATGTGCATCAGAGTGACAGCCAACTCGTCTGTGAAACTTGATATGGAGAGTTGCATGTCAGGGCTCTCCCCTGGAAGTGGGAAGTGGAATGTGTTTATACGTTTATGGGGGAAGATGAAAGGCAGACACCTGGAACCAAACATTCTATAAGGATCACTTCCATATGTCCACTTGTTGACAACAATTAGGACCTACTAAGTGCCAGACACCATATAGGCCTTCTTTAAATATTTTTTTTAATTTTTTATTGATTTTAGAGAGAGAAGAAAGAAGAGGGAGAGAGAGATAGAAACATGATGAGAGGGATTCATTGATCAGTTGCCTTCTGCATGCCTGTTACTGGAGATCAAGCCCACAACCCGGGCATGTGCCCTGACCTAGAATCGAACCGTGACTCCTGGTTCATAGGTTGACACTCAACCACTGAGACACATTGGCCAGGCATATACAGCTTTCTTAATGACGTAGAATAAAGAATTAATTATCCTTTAAAAAAATAATGTCTTTGTTTACTTAAACTTTGCCTAATGACCCCAAAGTTTTCTGAGGTGGAATTTGGCTTCACCTAAACATAATTTTACCTGCTTAAATGGACAGAAAACAAAGACTTAAAAAGAGTGGGTTAAGAATAATATAAGAAGCAATTTCCTCCAATTCCTCCACTATGAATATATACTAGACAGATGATAGGTGATAGATGGATAGATATTTGTATTATTAAAGTTTCTCTATACTTTTTATCAGCCAGTCAGGGCTGAGCCTGTCTACATATGAACACAGATGCCATGAGGAAGAGATTTTAGAATCTGGGCTGCAGATACTGTTGCCAAGGAATCCCCTCAAACACCAGGGGCTCTCGCTGGTCATAAGGACATCTGTTTGATTCAGACCTAGCACACAAAACACGACTCTGGTAGGAGGCGTGCAGAATTGCTAATATTGAAAACAATCCTGTACACGAATATCTGAACAAGGGTAGCTCTTCTCTTGAAAGAGAGGTGTGATTTATTCTGCTTTAGGAATAAATGTGTTGGGACATAGATTTTGTGATACAGAGGCTCAGAGCAGGCAGGAAATTTTGAAAGACAAGCCAATCCTATTATATCTTGCAAACCTAGAACTGTTTTCTAGTTTTGCTTTTTTTGTTTTTTTTTTTTTTTCTTATTTTAATCTTTTCCCTGTTTTGTGTGTTTTTGTTTTTTTTAAGGTTTTTTTGGGTAAAAACAGAAGACTGTTGTGGATTCAAATGCTGAGGAATGGAAGATAATGAACACAAGGGAAGAATCAATAACTATCAGGGCTGCCAGCTGACATCCATACTACCTGTAAGAGAATCTACCTCAGCCCCCTGTGATTTTTCAACATATTGCTTCATTGTAAGAGTCACAGGGTCTCCCAGGTAGAAGAGGGTAAAGGGGGATAAATGGTGACAGATAGAGAGACTAGACTTTGGGTGGTGAACATATACAATATACAGATGATGTATTATAGAAGTGTACACCTGAAACCTATTAATTTACTAACCAATGTCACCCCAATAAATTCAATAAAAATAATTTTTTTTAAAAAAGAGTCACAGTGTCTCATTTTTAGCTTCCATTGTGCTTTCAATGTGGGCAAAAGCAATTACTAAGTCACTTGCTTTTCTTTTTACCATTCCTCACAATTTTAGCAGTGAATATGAAATGCCAAACCACCACTAATTGAAAATTGATTTTTGGAATCAATTAAACAGCCAGCTCAGTTAAGAAGAACACATGGAGAAGTTTCATCAACTGCCTCTATCCCCAGCGGAAGTCAGTTAAATTTCTCCGGCCAGTGTCTACATTGTACTTCTCAGCTCTCTCTTATAATTGTAAGGACAAATTGCAAATGTAGTGATTGAACATGGAGAAACAACTTAACCAGGCAGATTTTAATTCCAGGGTTACCACTAAATAAAATTCATTACAGTTTTGAAAGAATAATGCAAGTCAAATTTTATTAAGTTATGGCCAAAGGAAAATATTTTAGTATGTCTTATCCTTTCCATTCCTAACCCTATGAATTTTATGATTTTTAGGTGTCAGACTAAATGGTTTGCATAAACCATTCAGGTGTGAGCTGTAGCATTCCAATTTAACAGATAAGAAAAATGAGGGGAATAATGTGATGAGGGCTCAAATCAAGAAAGGTTCATCTCCTTTTGATATATCAACTTCCAACTACGATATTTATTCTTTGTCGAGAATTACTGTTTCCATCGTCTGTACAAAGTGTTTTATATGCATTATCTCATTTAATGTTCACATAAACTCCGTGATGTAGCTCCAATTACATCCCATTATCTTCTAGATGATAAACCTGAAGCTTAAATTAGGAAATTAATATGCCCAAGGTCACGTGGCTAGTGAAGTGAAGGGTAGAGCAAGAGCTTCCCCAGCCTCCGACTCTGCATCCTTCATGCTCATCCACTAGGCTGTGCCATTGCCACTATTTTATCTGTGCTTGAAAACAGAGCTCAAGTAGATTGCTATTAATAATACAACGGGCATGTGGACACTGAGAAGCAGTAAGGAAGGTAAAGTGAAGGATGGCACATGAGTACTGCAGTTCAGCCTTGAGAAAGACATACAAAAGCGAAATCGAATTCCCCAGAGTGCTGGGCTCCTCTCTGTCTGTTGGGGTGGAGGCACATGTGGCTGAAGGGGTCGGTGGAACAAGGCTCTGGGTTTTCTGGTGAACTCTATTCTGCTTCTTCATGTTTGTTTACATGTGGGGTGACATAGGTATATAGGGCTGTGTAGGGCAGAGAGGAATTAGAGCAGATCTTGCCCACTCACCTACTTGCAGAATGAAAAAGAGATTACCCTTTGGGTCCAGCCTTGCTAAGTATGTCCATGAAGCATAAATGGAGCTTCCTCCATAAAAGCATCCTATATTTCACATATATACACATATATATGTATATACATGTTATTATATATAATGTATGTTACACACACACACACACACACACACGCACGCACACGCACACACACACACTCTAGAGGCCCGGTGCATGAAATTCATGTAGGGGGGGTGGGGGGTGTCCCTCAGTCTGGCCTGCACCCTCTCCAATCTGGGACATCCCTCTCACAATCTGGGACTGCTGGCTCCTAACCACTTGCCTGCCTGCCTGCCTGATAGCCCCTAACTGCCTCGAGCAAGGTAGGGGTGATCAGGCTGGCAGGGGGGCAAGGTAAGGGAAATCAGGTCAGCAAGGGGGCATGGCTGCAAAGGGCCCAGAGAGAGACATTGATTGGTTGCCTCCCTCATGTGCTCCAACCGGCAACCTAGGCAAGTGCCTTTGATGGGGACTCCAACCTAAGACAATTTGATGTGCTGGTTGATGCTCTACCACTTAGCCACACTGGCCAGGGCTGAAATAGCAAACTTTTAGATAAAACACACAATAAACAAGTAATCAGGATATATCCTGAATATCCAAGACCTTGCAATACTGGACTGAAGTTTCTGCTTCTCCCCAAGATTTTTTTTTATTATTTGGAGTCAAAGAATTCTCGCTAATGGCAAAGTTGAAGACAGAGAATTCATGAATGTATACCCTGCTGCCAGATATGAAAGAAGGAAGGGAGAGAGGAAGGCAGTGAGGGAAGAACCTCCTGAAAAACAGCTCCCTGGGGCATTGAAATGGCCCTATTTCCAGGAAGCTGCCTACTCTGCCAGGACCTTCATCTGCAAAGACTCCTCAGTGGCCTGGCTTCCTCCTAGAGGGTCCCAACATGTGTGCATACCCAATTGTTTAGAAATCTATTGAGCACAATCAATCAATGTGAAATCCTCTTGACAAGATTTCTGAAATACAATATCATGAGTTTATCTTTCTTTTAAAAGTGTCCATTTCTCTGATGCTTAATCAGATACAAAAGACAGGCACTAACTAATTTCCTAGGATAATTTAATGTGAGATAGGCCAGCTATCCAATCATTCTAAAGTGACAGAGGACAAGACTTCCTTCTCTCAGCCTCACTCTCAGGATCCTGTCCATCTCTACCCCACTCAAAATAGAAGGCAGCTCTCTTGAATGCTTTAGCTATGCTCTTTGGAAACCAGATGAAGTTCAAGCCAAAAACCAGTCCTTCCAATTACTGTACTTTGAGATACCAGGCAAGGCAGGTCACTGAGCCTCATTTTCCCAAACTGTAAAATGGACGTAATTGACTGATATTCCAAGGTTTGTGTTAATGCATAAAAGGCTCACCCTGCAGGGCCTGGAACATAAACAACCTCAGCAAATGCTATTTCCTTCTGCTTAGCTCTCATTTTACCTGTTTTTTGCAAAAGATTGTGTGTTTGTTAGTGGCTGTGCTGCTATATGCCAACTGATTGGGTCAGTGTAGATGTTGAATTATACTCTAACCACGTCTCATGTTGCATTTTGGATCACATGGAACACTTGGTGTGTGGAATGGAAGCTTGGTGGGCTGCATGGTGACTACAACAGACTGGAGGCTTCCCTCAGGTTGACTAAACTATAGAAGACACGCTTCTTCCAGACTTTACGTCTCTGATCTTCCTTTCTTTTTGAAAGCATTGCCTTCAGAAACTTGTGATTGCAAATCTTTGCTCTTCCCCTTGGAGATGTAAATCTTTGTAGAATGTTTCTTGCCAGTTTTATAAGCTAGGAAAGTCTTTCTCAAGGACCTGAGAACCATTTCTTTGCAATGTCATTATCAAGGAAGTTAGTGCCCCAGTCTCCCAGCTTCTGTCAGAGGCTAGGAGCCCAACTTGTAAAACTACCTTCCATCATGAAGATATGAGAAAAATGGGAAATTTGTTTTTCCTTTGGGTTAGGCTAATTAGCAAACACAGATGGTCTATGATCCCCTATGGAGCTGGATGTTCAGACTTGGTCTATGTTCTTTCTCCTTCTATTAGCAATAGTATTAAAATAGAATCAGCTCTTGTCTATTGATTTTGTCTGGTAGGAATTTTTTTTCTTTAACAATGAATAGATCATTTTTTGCACACTGATGAATAGTTGTGAATGAATATGCTCCTGTAATGATTTACCCATATCTGTATACCTGTAAACTTAGACAGAAAGACTATAAGCATAATATTGAAGGGTCTCTCACTCTCTCCTTTTAGTCTCTTTCCATGCACTTATTTCCAAAGTCATATGTAAAGGGTATTTTCAAATAAACAAACATGGATAGTACACTGACACACGATTCAAGTGAACCATATATTTTAAAGCAGATATAGAAACAATCTACTTAATATGCAGCTCACTCGGTGTGCAGCAGCTTAAGCAGGATCTGCTCTATTGTTTTGACAGTGATGTAAAGTGTCTTTCCCCTTCCCTTAACTCATTTCCCACGGAAGTGCTGATCTTCATGCAAAACGAGAGCTCAGTTCTGCTTACTAAGCATGGCTATCACCAGCCACCTTTGATATGTCTGTTTGCCCAATTGCTTTCAGCTATAACACTGTCATAAATACTTCCCAACACACTCCTCTCCCTGGGAAGCCACGTATTAATAATTACACCTGTTCCGTCTGTCACATCAGATTCATTCTTTTCATAACAGGAATCTACCAACAGAGTGTGCAGGAATTACAGTCTTTAAAAAAAAAAAAGACTCTCCGTTCAATCCTTCACTAAGCAGGCAGAGCTGTATCTAATACCTGTGGGATGCTGTTGCTTTTTTTTTTTTTTTTTTTTTGAGGAGATAGAAATCAATGCCTGTTTGTTCAATAACAGAGCAAAAGAGAAGAGAACACATTTGCAAACAGCAGGTGAGACTTTCAATTTGAAAAGCAATCAGAGTATCAGTTGTCTGCCTTCAAGGGCAGAGCTCATAGCCATACACCAATAGAGGGGAGGAGATGCGAAGGCAGCGCTTCTTTATTCGGAGATGTCTGTATTGACAGAGACATCCCTGACACTCCTAGTCATGTTCTGATTCTGAAAGCTTATGCAGTGAGGCCAGCTTTGATGCTCAGCAGTCTGCCTAGACGTGGTACTTGCTTCTTGATCTATCTCATCACATTTCAAACTTACTTTAAAATAAATAAATACAACTTTTAAAATATGCCATATATTGGCCATTAAAAAAGGCTCCAGAATTCAATAAATGTGGACAGGGTCCCTACTCTTTACCATGTACTGTAGCAGGCATGATGGATTCTGGGGTTTTGCTCAGGAGGAGTGTCAATAGTGTGTTTTTAGAAGTTAAACTTGAGTGTGAATTAAATCCAGAAAAATATAACACTATACATATGTCCATACTTCCCCCATATATTAAAAACTCAAGCTTATCTGTTGTTAAAAACAATACAACTGTCCCAAAATAGATTTACATCACCAAACTGAGATGTAACTTAATTACAGTGTGGCTTTCCAAGAAATGAAATCTTAAACCAGTCACTCAGGAATCACCTGATCAGCACTAGTTAGGTCCTCTGCCTGACAGACAGCCACCTCTCCACCCCCTACCCCTGCCATCATCTTATAATGAAAAGTAACCTTTTTAATTTTTTAAAACTATATTATTATTGATTTCAGAGAGGAAGAGAGAGATAGAGAGATATAGAAACATCAGTGATGAGAGAATCATTAATCGGCTGCCTCCTGCATGCCCCACGCTGGGGATCCAGCCTGCAGCCCGGGCATGTGCCCTGACCCCCTGACCAAGAATAGAACCATGACCTCCTGGTCTGTAGGTCAGTGCTCAACCACTGAGCCAGGCCAGCAGGAGTGATAAGTAACCTTTTTTTTTTTTGGCCAAGTGTAACTTCCTTGTTCTTACTTGCTTTGCCTATAGAAAGTCTTTCATTTTGTACAACTCAGAGCTGTTTTATGTCTGTTTGGATGTTGCACAATTCAAACTAATTTTTGCTCAAACTCTTGAAACCCTGAATATGGCTCAGTTTGTCTCCTAACAGGTCTGGTGTCAGAAGAGGAAATTGAAGGAGACCCCAACTTCCCCCAGGAACAGCCAACACCCACTGAGCCCTTGAGCGGCTGCTCTCGCTGCTCTGGAGGTCATGGGTAAGCCCCTCTTAGATCCAGTTCCACAGCTTCCTCTGTGAGCGTATACAAATGTTATAATGTACACATAAAACCGTATAATGTTAACCAGTCACCCCGATAAATGTTATATTTTTTTAAAAAAGCAATTGTGCTTGTCATGCAAATCTAGTCTTTATAAGAACTAGAAACAAATGTGGTTCTAGAAATAATTCAAAGCCAACCTATCTTTCCTACCAATTCTCAAACCTCCCCTATTTATCTCAAAAGGCTTACAGATATTAGAAAAAGATCTAAATTTAGGGGGGGGGGAGTTCTTCTTGGGAGAACTTGCATTCTTTCTCTGTGCCTTTTAAGATGTAAGTATTCTTCTGGGCTTCTCTAGGAACCAAGGCAATTCTTATCAGAAGATAAAGGAAAAGCTGTGTTGAAAACTAGGCCTATGAAAAATCTACAAAGTCTCTTCCACAAATGTTAGTAAAAAACTTTAGCCATCTGAGCTTAACTTATTCCATCGGCCAAAAACACAATTTGGACCCAACTGTGCTCTTATGAACTAGGGAGTTTTGCATTATGGTATTGTATCTAGTCCGATGGCAAGAAAACAAAACAAAACAAAAAACAAACCCCAAAACAAAACTGTCTGATCTTTGTTTGCATCTATCAGTAAGTATGTTGATGTATGTCTACATATGTATGTTATAAAAGTGTGAACAAGGTGAATTTAAGGCCAGCAGGTATATGAATAGATGCTCAGCCTCTCTAGTCATGAAGGAAATGCACATTAAAACCACAAGGAGAT
This sequence comes from Eptesicus fuscus, assembly GCF_027574615.1. Lineage (NCBI taxonomy): Eukaryota > Metazoa > Chordata > Mammalia > Chiroptera > Vespertilionidae > Eptesicus > Eptesicus fuscus. The sequence goes on along the minus strand of NC_072492.1, from coordinate 23,566,230 downwards.
ATCAATTCCTGCCTATTAGAATGTCTTCATTAAAAAGACAAGAGCTAACAAAGCTGGAGGGGATGTGGAGAAAAAGGAACCCTTGTGTACTGCTGGTGGGAATGTAAATTGGCACAGCCACTATTAAAAACAGTATGGAGGATCCTTAAAAATTAAAAATAGAGCTACCTCTTCTGGGAATATAATCAAAGGAAATGAAAACACTAACTCAAAAAGATATCTGCACCTCATATTCATAGCAGCATCCCTCACCATAGCCAAGATGTGGAAACAACCTAAGTGCCCATCGATGGTTGAATGGATTCTATGCAATGCAATGTTATTTGGCCAGACAAACAAGGAAATCCTACCATTTGTGACAACATGGATGGGCCTTGAAGGCATTATGCTCTGTAAAATAACCAGACAGAGAAAGACAAATACAGCATGATCTCATTTATATTTGGGAAAAAAATCATAAAAAAAGAAATTAGACTTGTGGTTACCAGAGGCTGAGGGAGTAGGAATTGAAGGAAGTTGATGAAAAGGTACAAACTTTTAGTTACTCTTTATGGTATGTATACTTAAATATAATTTCCAAAATGTTTGGTAACTTGAAATCTTAAAGTTAGACTGAGGTGAACTCATTGAACATCTTAATTTTTTCCAAATAAGATAAAATACTGAAACACTAACCATTGAACACAAGTTTATCTACTTTTAGCTTTTTTTTTTTTTTACAAAGGAAATAAAGTTACAGGTGTCCCAAAAAATGTATACACACTTTAACAGCTGAGAGCTCAATTTTGAAAATGAATTGTATATTAATAAACACTGCCTTTATAATTCTTCAAAGTGTGTTTATATATTTTTTGGACACCCTATATTTGAGACTATCAGTGAATATTTCTTATGCCACATTGAAAAAACTTACTATGATAAAAATATAGTTTTAGAAATTATGAAATATAGTTATAAATTTGCCAATCCGCATAATGCTAGCGTATAGACCCACAATTACTTAATTCTTAGTTCTCACTAGAAACGAAGGGTTCTAACAGTTAAGGATGCTGATCAATGCATTTAATTAAACTGGCCTTCATTGGTTGTTACTTTTCAAGTCCTGAACCACAGAGTCAAACAGAAATTCCCAAGAGCCACTCATGATCCTGAATGTGCTTCCTTTGGCAGATCCCTACTCCCTGGCTAGAGTAACTGCGAAAGAGGCTATGACCAGGAACCTCTCAACTTTTGAAGCTATTTCAGAACCCAAGGCTAAAGGAATGGCTTCCCAATAAAACCCCTAAACGCTCTGCTCAAAGGTGTTCTTGATAATAGACTTGTCCTTGATTATGGTTTAGCTGAGCAAGGAGGTGTCTGTGCTATAGCTGATACCACATGCGGCATGTGGATTGACACTTCTGGGCAAGTTGACACTCTACTATAAAAGATTATTAAACAAGTGATCAGTTAGCTTAAGAAAGTAACTCCTCCAAGGGGGTGTGGGGGGTCTTTCTTTGATTAACTTGATTCTGATTGGTTTGGGTTTTGGGGACCATGCCTCCAAAGTGCACTCCAGACATTGGGAACGATCCAGCTTATCATAATCAGTAGTCTCCCCGATAAGCAGTATTCTCCCAAAAGCTTTAAATGCATGTTTGCAATTGCTAACTACCAAGCAAATGATCTCCCTAAAATAGAATGTCCAAAAAAAAAAAAAAAGGGACACAGAGAATGACCAGCTTAAAAAATATGAACCTGACTTCATGACCTGTGAATAGCACGCAGAGATTTAGCAACACTATAAGAACTTCAGAGTAGTACATGGGAGTAGCGTTTATGCCTTATTATATATTTTTTTAAATCACATCTCTCACGCTGAGAACATGGTCAAAAAGGGGGATATTGTTAAAAACAAGTACAACAGACCCAAGGTAGAGTTGCTTATGCTAAGCTATAAATCACCGATCTGAGATGAAATTACAGTTTTGGCTCTCCTGGAAATAAAATCTTAAACCAGTCACTCAGGAAATGCCTCAGCGATAGTTAGGTAAGCTGCAAAGTAACCTTGCAATAACCAACCAATTATTTTCTTTTTTTGCCTAGCTTAATTTTCTTGTTTCCACCCTCTTCTGCTTTTAAAAGTCTTTCATTTGTACAGCTCCTTGGAGCTCCTTTCTACCTGCTAGATTGGATGCTGCCCAATTCAAATGATCTTTGTTTCAACAAACTCTTAAAGTTTTTAATTTGCCTCAGTTTATCTATCCATACTGTTAAACTAATACATATGAAAGCAAAGATAGGCTAAACTGTATTTAGCACAGTGCTCATTTTTCACGGGAGATATACACTGAGTGGCCAGATTATTATGATCTCTGAATGCATATATTATATATTAGTAGCCCGGTGCATGAATTCGTGCCTGGGTGGGTTCTGGCCAGCCTGGCCAGGGGGAGGGGACATGGGCAGTGGGCCGGCCTGCCTGCTGGTTGAACTCCAGGTTGAGGGGACCATTTGCATATTAGCCTTTTATTATATAGGATATACAGTGAGTGGCCAGATTATGATGCGTTCAGAGATCATAATAATCTGGCCACTCAGTGTATGAATCCTATAAGCAGCATGAAAGTCATGAGTTAACTTAGGAAATAGATGGGGGAGGGGTTGCTTTGTTTTTGCAAGCCCTTCATAACTACAAGAAAATATCTGTTGGGCTCAGAATAAGATGTGTGAATTGGACATTGATTTCCTTCCTGCAGCAATGTGAGAACATTATTTTCAACTCTCTTTGCCAAAGGCAGCCTCTGGTTTCTTCTGCTAAAAACGAGGCAACCTTCTCATTTCAAACCAGGAATTCTAACAGTGATTTCTATTGTTCCTTCATATTGAATAGTGTTCAAGGGCAGCACATCTACATGTTCGTGTCTAATAAACGTTTGTCAATGGGATTTATTCTGAAAACCATTCCCCTATTTCTTAGTTGTACTTTCAATATTATATGGAGGGCGAACACTTTCAAGTACGAATGGGACATAAATATTGTTTGCCATGTAAACATAACACAAATGCATATACCCTTCTTCCTGGATAGATTATGATAGGAACTAAATGCAAAGTGAACAGAAAAGGAAGATAAGATGTCAGGTCTTTGATAGCTCGCATACTGTGTCTGTGGGGGATCCTGGCAGGAGACAGAAGGCGCAGTAGAATGGAGGTGATTGAAAAGAGTTTAATAAAGACATCATTTATAAAGATGTGGGCAGAGTTAGGAAAAGCAATCGAAATTGGAGCTAGCCACAGGGAGGAGAAAAAGGAAGGGAGGAATTACCACATCTAGGTCTGAAAGGGGCAAGAGGGAGGGATGACTGCAAAAGATGGCCATGTGGTAGGAGTGTGGCTTCAGAAGAAAGACACAGACAACTACCAGTGAGGAACCAGGGGAGCATAAGTCCTATCCTCCCTCTCCTGCTTCCCTTGATACTCTGCTGCTGCCTTCCATTGGTTGGACCTAACGTGTAGGCAGAGGTAAGAAAGCTCATTGATGCTGTCCAGACAAATGAGCCGAGCAGGACCAGAGCAGGGTGGAGAAGATTGATCTGGGGTTAAGACAGACAGAAAATGTCAAGAACAGTCCACCTCTTTGACTTTTAGCATCCACTCATGTGTTTTGTTGACATGAGGATATCCAATGTCTCAAAAGTTACTATATCACCACAAAATAGTATCAGTTTATACATTAGACTGAAACTAAAAACTTTTTTCATCATTAATGCTCTTTAAAAAATTGAACAGAGCCCTAGCTGGTTTGGCTCAGTGGAATGAATGTTGGCCTGTGGACTGAAGGGTCTCGGGTTTGATTCTGGCCCAGGGCCTGGCTGGGGAGCATGCAGGAAACAATCACATTGATGTTTCTCCCTGTCTTTCCCTCTCTCTACCACTCTCTCTAGAAATCAATGGGAAAATATCCTCAGTGAGAATTAAAAAATAAAATTTGAACAGAGAAACAAACATATTAACCTAAAATATAGCTATAATAGTCCCTACTTTTGTACCTGCCCTGTATCAGTTCCCACATATTAATTTGATAATAAGGCTTCCTTTCTCCAACTACTCATTCCATGTCTTCTAACCTCCAGACAGCTTCCCTGCCAGATGGGAAGTTCTTTTCTAAACTTTCAATAATGTTGTCTTTGTCTGTCCAGACTGTTAAAAAAAAATGCCATAGACTGGATGGCTTATAAACAGTAGAAATTGCCCTAGCTGGTATGACTCTGTGGATGGAGCGTCGGCCTGTGGACTGAAGAGTCCTGGGTTTGATTCCGGTCAGGGGCACATGCCTGTGTTGTGGGCTCGATCCCCAGTAGGTGGTGTGCAGGAGGCAGCCAATCAATAATTCTCTCTCATCATTAATATTTCTCTCTCTCTCTCTCTCTCTCTCTCTCTCTCTCTCTCTGTCTCTCTCTCTCTCTCTCTCCACCTTCCTCTCTGAAGTCAATAAAATATTTTAAAAAATAAAATAAAATAAACAGTAGAAATTTCTTTCTCACAGTTCCGGAATCTGGGAAGGCCAAGATCAAGGTGCTGGCAGATTCTGTGTCTGCGGAGGGCCTGCTCCCTGGTTCACAGAGGGTGCCTTCCCACTGTGCCCCCACGTGGTGGAAGGGACAAAGGATTTCTCTGGAGTCTCTCTTGTAAGGGCATTAATCCCATCCATGAGTGTTTGCCCTCCTGACCTAATTATTTCTGAAAGGCCTCACTTTCCAATGCAATCATGAGAATCAGTTCCAGGTTATGAAGTTGGGGGACACAAACATTCAGGTCATAGCAACTGTGGAATCTAGATCCTTGGTTCTAGGAATCTAGATTGCTATAATTTTCCACTGTCTAAAACTCATGATCAAGGGAGCAAAAAACCATGCAGTTTCCTTAAGGCTTCAGACATAATCTCTGCTCTCATTTTATGATGGTAACCCAAATCTTCCCGGGTACTCAAATAAATCACCTAAACTCCAACATCTCTGTTGTTCGAAGAATCCAAAATGTCCAGGAAAGAATCCAAAGGCCAGGTCTTATCTCTTAATTTAGCAGAACTGTGTGGTGAAGTATGAGAATTTTTATCTTAAAACTAAGGTTTCTAATCCACCCAAGTCAACTTTGTTGGAATAGAAAGCAACTTTGTTGGGTTATAGGTGCAGTGGTGATGGTGTTAATATTGCTTACACCTGATAATTTCTGGAATAAGCATTCAAGTCTAGATGTTACCATATAATGACTATTGATTGAAAACCTATATCCCCTCCTATAGGATAGCACTCCAACCTCATAGAGTATTGCCTCGAAGATGGTACCCCAATTGATCATTTAGCAGGCCATTTTCCTACTCTATGAAGCCAGTCTTTTTTGCATAATGAGGTATATGGAAATATTAGTGACTTTTATGTGCATAAATATTTTGCTCCATGTCCTTTGCCTTAAAATGAGTGCCCAGTGGTTAGCAATATTTGACCTCAAGGAATAATGCATTCTGCAAATCCACGAATGATGATGCCTGTAGAATTGTGTCATCAGAGAAGGCAAACTTGTACCTGGAGAGTAAGGGTCTGTCCCAGTGAGAACAAATCCCTGTCCTCTCCAGAATGAAAAGACTAGGTCCAATCAAGAGCTCAGCACTGGCTTTGACTTTTCATTTTTTAACGAGAGGCCTAGTGTACGAAATTCATGCACAGGTAGGGTCCCTAAGCCTGGCCAGCGATCAGGGCCGATAGGGGCCTTCCTTCCCCTGACTGCTGGCTGCTGGCTGGGGCCTTCCTTCATTCCATGCTGCCCCCTGGTGGTCAGTGTATGTCATAGCGAGTGGTCGAACTCCCAGTTGGTCGAACTCCCGAGGGGACAATTTGCATATTAGCCTTTTATTATATAGGACTAGGGGCCCAGTGCATGAATTCATGCACCTTGAAAGGAACTGTGGGCCGTGAGGCTGCGGTGGGCACAGGGGCGGGTCTCGGCCCATCCTCCACGCCCCACCTGGCCCCTCCTGCTGCAGTCCCTGGTCTCCTGTCTGCCAGCAGCCCCGCTCCCACTGCTGCTGCTCCCACATGCTGACAGTGCTGGCCTTGCTCACACCTGCTGACCGTTCACAGCGATTGGGGCCAGTGCCAGCAGCGGGTGCAAGCGGGGATGGCACCGTCAGTGGGTGCAAGTAGCGGCTGCTTCCCTGATCGCCCCTTAGGAACAGGGGGAGGTGGAGAAGTGCTCAGGGGCGATTGTGGCTGGCAGCCACAGCTCGCACCCGATGATGACGCCAAGCGATCGGGACCAGTGCCAGGCGCCGGCAGCAGGTGCAAGTGGCAGCTCTGGTGCTGGCAGTGGGGCTGGTGCCAGCAGTGGGTGCGAGAGGCAGCTCTGGCACCAGCAGCAGGTGCGAGCAAGGCCATCGCCGGCAGTGGGTGCAAGAGGTGGCTGCCAGCCCCGATTGCCCTCAGGAGCAGGGGGAGGTGAAGAAGCCCTCACCTGCTGATGACGCCAAGTGATTGGGACTGGTGCCAGGTGGCTCTGGCACTGGCAGCAGGTGCGAGCGCACAGTGGGACAAGGTGTGCAGGAGCAAAGAATTTTCAGTAACCACCAAAGGCTTGCCCTGATGACAGCAACCATTGCCCCATCTTGGTTTGGCATCCCTGCTCACCTGCTCCACTATCCTCACCTGCTCCACCATGTTCCACACTCTGCCACCTACTGCCAATGCCCATCATATTCCGTGTGAGCCCCCTGGTGGTCAGCACACGTCATAGCAGTTGTTCAGTTGTTCAGCTGTCCAGTCTATTTGCATATTAGGGTTTTATATAGATACATTATATAGGATGACAGCTTAATCTAACCAGTTACTCAGTGCAGTGATTTCTTCTCCATAAGGTCTTATTTCCTTTTGCCTTTCTTTATTTTGTCCTTTTTTTTCTTACTTTGGTTCTTTCTCTTCTGTCACTTCTGTGTTTACAAAACTCTTTTTAAATGAAAATGTATCATTTGTCTAAAAATGTCACTAAAGTAACCAATATGCCTGTAAAATAACTAAAACAACAATAAATATGCAACCATTCCTTCAACTAAACAGTGAAAGAAATCAAAAGTGTTTGTAGTAACCTAGATTACACTTTTTTCCTTTCTTTTTCCCAGAGAAGATCCGATCACCATGAAACTTAAAACGGTGCAAAGGAAATGTGGAATTTTATTTTTAAATTAATGGTCAGTATTTTCTTCAAAGGCAGCTAAATCCTTAGCAGTTTCCAAAAATGATATAGCTAACACCTTAAAAATAATATCAGGCATTTTTCAAACCAGAAGGATGATATTTAATGTGTTGTATGTTCTTAATGTAAACCACATAGAAATTCCTCAGGGCATAAGCACTCAATAAATGTTTATTATCACTTTAAGAGTTAAAGGCCTTGTATTTACTGCCTGGTAGTTGGTGACAGCTCAATATACATTACTTATAATAATATTTATTATTTTTAATTGCACTTTAATTAATGATTATTTTTATTTATTTAATCCTCACCCAAGGATATGTTGTTGTGTTTGTTTGTTTTTCAATTGATTTTAGAGAGAGAGGTAGGGATAGAGAGAGAGAGAGGTAGGGAGAGGGAGAGAGAGAAACATCGATTGGTTGCCTCCTGTATATGCCCAATCAGGGATCAAACCCACAACGCAGGTTTGTGCCCTGATGGGAAATCAAACCCACAACCCTTTGGTGCATGAACAATGAATGATCCAACCAACTAAGCTACCTTCCCAGGGCATTATTATTATTATTTTAAGCTCAGCACTGTCTGTGATGCCTGATACAATAAATATGTACCCAAAAAATAAGCAAATCACACATCAAAAAAAAAAAAAAAAAAAAAAAGAACTGAAATTGCCAAGTGTCCTGACTTTTTTTCTTAAAGAAGCCAACACCTTTCAAAATAAACTCTGGGTATATACTTAAATGTTCTGCAAATGACATAGAGAGGAAAGTGAAATAAAAACAAACACATTTTGTGTGATAAGAACAAGGGGGAAATTCTTATGCAGAAAAAAAAAATGGTCTGAATTGATCAAGAGGAATAATGGAATAGAGAGTCCTTTTTAAAAAGCAAAATCAATACTCTGATGGAAAAAACACTATAGCTCATTTTAAAGTGAGAAAATGGACAGAAAGAAAATAAATGAGAATGCATGTGCCAGGGTGGGCAAACAAATTGGGACTTGTCAAAGGTAAAAAATATCAGCAATTGAACTTGTAACATGACAGCTTCCTGCCCCCCCAAACCCCCATTTTAATTTAGAGTAAAATGGCAATAGGAAGCCCACAGAATGACGAAAACAGAACAAGAAGGCTCACGTAATAATCACAGGGATGTAAGAGCCAGACAAGGTTAAGTGAAGTCTGTTTGATGTCAGATTATCCAGTTTCAGTTTCAGTTATTGATCTTGACTGTCTGCCAATCAATATCTCTTCTCTGTTTGCCATCGGGGTCCTACAAGTCATGTGCTCACACATAACACACACTCATATACTGTTCATAAACTACAAAACATAATTCCCTTGAAAGAAGAAGTCATAATGGAGATCTGGAAACAACAGGAACAACAGGGCTCTGAGAAGAGCAGCAAGATGCCTCCATGGTGGAAAAACAGCCATTCTGGAGATCACCAAAGACTTTATCTTACCTATCATATTTAAAAAAAAAAACAAACATATATTTTTATTGATTTTAGAGAGGAAGGGAGAGGAAGCGATGGAAACATCAATGATGAGAGAGAATCATGGACTGGCTGCCTCCTACACACCCCACACTGGGGATCGAGTCTGCAACCCGGGCATGTGCCCTGACTGGGATCGAACTGTGACCTCCTGAGGTCGAGGCTCAACCACTGAACCACCCCGGTTTGGCTGGCTACCAGGTTGATAGCTGTGGGCCTGGAGAAATCGTCAGTGCTACCAGGAGCATAACATGTTATGCAAACTTGTGAGATTGTGAGTGTTAGTAAACGCAGGCCCCCAATTTCATCAGCAGACTTGGATTTGAGGACAGAAAGGTCTGCACAGGAATGCTGGCCATGTCCCCTCGGAGCTGAATGGCTGGCATCAAAGTGCCCGACATACTCAACTTCACAAATATTGTTTTCTCTTTTGTAAAACAAGGCTGTTAATTTTACCTAGAAGAGTTGTTGGGAATTCTAAAAGTGATAAAACTCTGGCTCAGTACTCTACCCATAAATGTTGCATGTATGTTTACATACAGAGAATTTCTCTGCATTATTTTCCCAAAGAATTCTACTAGGTCATTCTTTGTAAAATTTCTACCTTTTTAAAAAGTATATATTTTTTACTATTTTGCATACTGTGCCCAAGAGAGAGGGCACAAGAGAAATTAAAGAAGTGCAGAAGCAAGAAAGGAAAAGGGGTGAGTGAAAAAATAACAATTCCTGGTTATTCAGAAACACACACACACACACACACACACACACACATTATATATATTATATATACATTATATATGTTATATAAATATATATTATAAATATATTATATAAATATATATTATATATGCACATATAATATATACATATATACATAATATATACATTATATATGTATACATAATGTATATATGCATATATATGAATATTATTAAGCTACAAGAAAAAAGAAATCCTTCCATTTGTGACAACATTGATGAACCTTGAGGGCATTATGTATCTGAAATAAGTCTGAAAGAGAAAGACAAATACTGCATGATATTCCTTAAATGGAGAGTCTAAAAAGGAGAAACTTCTAGAAATAGAGAATAGAATGGTGGTTGACAGAGGCTAAGGGGTGAGGGAAATGGGAAGATGTCATTTAAAGGGTGCAAACTTCCAATTATAAGATAAATAATTTCTGGGAATTTATTATACAGCATGGTGATTATAGTAAGTAATACTGTATTATGTACCTGAAAATTGCTAAGAGAGTAGATCTTAAATGTTTTCACTATAAAATATGGTAATTATTTGAGCTAGAAATAAATTATTTGTTAATATATAATTGTATCAAATTATCTCATTGTACATCTTAAACTTAGACAAAGTTATGTTTGAATTATCTCAAGAAAGCTGGAAAAGAAATCAAGAGGTATTTCATGTTCATGAATATGGAAATTCACTTTTGTCTAGCTGTCATTTTTCTTCAACTTGTTCTATAGATCCAATGCAATCTCAATCAAAATCCCAGAAAGTTATTTTGTAGATATCGACAAATTGATTCTTTAGCTTATATGAGAAGACAACAGGCCCAGAATAGCCAACACAATATTGAAGGAAATCAAAGAGTGAGGACTGATACTACCCACCTTCAAGAATTATCATAAAGCTACAATAATCAATAAATGTGATATTGGTGAAAGACTAAAGAATTAATAGATAAATGGAACAGAATGGAGAGCCCAGAAATAGACTTGCATAAATATAGTCAGTTAATCTTTGACAAAGGATCCAAGGCACTATAGTAGAAAGAGAATCTTTTTCATAATTGGTGCTAGAACAACTGAACATCCACTTTCAAAAAAGAAAAAAAAAAGAAAAATCTAGTCATAGACCTTATAGTCTTCACAAAAAATTAACTCAAAATGAATCATATTCCTAGATGTAAAACATAAAACTATACATTTTCTAGAAGGTAATATAGGAAAATATATAGATGATCTTGGGTATGACAATGACTTTAGATTCAACACCAAAGGCATGATCCATGAGATGAAAGAAAGAATTGACAGGTTGGACTTCATTAAAATGAAAATGTTCTGCTCTGTGAGACACTGTCAAGAGAATGAAAAAACAAATCACACTGGGAGAACATATTTACAAAAAGACTCACCTGATAAAGGACTATGTTCCAAGATATACAAAGAAATCTTAAAACTCAATAATAAGAAAACAAACACCCAATTAAAAATGTGCCAAAGACATGAACAGACACCTCATTAAAAAGATATATAGCCCTAACCGGTTTGGCTCAGTGGATAGAGCGTCGGCCTGTGGACTGAGGGGTCCCAGGTTCGATTCCAGTTATGGGCATGTACCTTGGTTGCGGGCACATCCCCAGTAGCAGCTGATTGATGTTTCTCTCTCATTGATGTTTCTAACTCTCTACCCCTCTCCCTTACTCTCTGTAAAAAAATCAGTAAAATATATCTTAAAAAAAAAAGATATATAGATGGCAAAGAAGCATATGAAAAGATGCTCTACATTATATGTCATCAGGGAAATGCAAAATAAAACAACAATGAGATATCACTACATTCCTGTAAGCATAGCCAAACCATTGACTATACCCTGATTACATCAAAAGCTGGTGAGATGTGGAGCAACAGAAATTGTTATTCATCGCTGGTGAGAATGTAAAATGGTATTGTCACTTTGGAAGAGAGTTTGGTGGTTTCTTACAAAATTAAACATCATCTCTCCATGATCCAGAAATCACATTCCTTGCTATTTATCCAAAGAAGTTGAAAACTTATACCTACACAAAACCTGCCTATTGATATTTATAGCAGCTTTATTCATAATTGTCAAATACAAAAGCAACCAAAATATTCTTCAGGAAGTGAATGTGGTACATTCATACAATGGAATATATCATTCAGCAATAAAAATATACCTATCAGGCCATGTGATATTATAGAGGAAGCTCAAATGCATATTACTAAGTGAAAGAAATAAATCTGAAAAGACTACAGAGTATATGATTCCAAGTATATGACATTGTGGAAAAGACAAAACTATATATACAATTGAAAAAAAAACACAATACTTGCCAGGAGTTTGGGGTAAGAAGGGTGGATAGGTGCAACATTGACGATTTTAAGAGCTATAAAACTACTCTGTGTGATGCCATAATTTTGGACACATGTCATTCTAAATTTGTCCAAGTCCACAGCATGTTCAACACCAACAGTGAACCCTATGTAAACCTCGGGCTCTGAGTGATAATTATGTCATTGTAGGTTCATCAGTTGTAACAAATGCACCACTCTGATGAGGGATGTTTGAGGCTATGCACATTTGGGGATAGCGTTTATAAGGGAAATCTCTGCACTTTGTGCTTTCTTTTGCTATGAGTGGAAATTCTCTTAAAAATAGTCTATTGATTTTTTTAAATGTAAGTAAGGTTAAGAGATCAAGGTAAATTTACTGTGATATTTGTATTATTCTGTACAAGAGGGCGGGAAGTCCCTCTTCACTTGATAGCGAAGAGGAACAGGCAGAGATTAATGAGCCAAAGCTAATTGAAGAAGTAATTGCTTCTGGGGATGTGCCCTAGGTAGGGAGGTAACTGTTTTGTAGGCTAAAAATATCATAGCTTAATAAAATAAAATTGTACAACTGAAAGGTAAGTAGAACAATAAAATGCCAAACATATTAAAATGTACTCTGTTTATTAGAAAAATAAATTGTGTTCTGGAGTTCAATAAAAACCTAATTAAGGTTGATTTTGGCTGGGCTTCACTGTTGTTGCAACTATTGTTACTTATTAATTGTTCTCTGAGGCCCAGAGATCTCTTTATAGCCCAGGGTATCTGATACCCTTAATCTCCTAGAGCATAGTAATTGGATACAGAGTTTTAAGAAATTTTGAAAATGTCCAAAATGCTAATGAAAATTGCTCGTTTAATCAAGATCAGACTGCACAGGCTAATTAAAACATTGGGTTCCTTCACTTGGGGGTAGAATTATACCTTTCACGGGGAAAACTGGCTGTCTCAGATATTTGTGTTTTATGTCATCTATCAATACAAAGGAGAAACAAAGTCAGTGTGCCTTTAACAATGCAGGTTGGTAGTCAAGGTTTTTCTAAATATGAGATCTACTCATGAGTGAGGATAACAAATGGGACTTTAGTGAGTGGATCTCTAAAATTCTCTGAAAGCTTCTTGCTCAAGTTTTGTGATAATCGAGATTCTTCCAGCTGTTTGCTTCTCCTTGCTTTTTTCATGCTATGGAGACTTGGTCTTGCACTATGTACACAAGTGAAATTTCAGTAAACGATGATTAAATAGTGAATATTTATTTATTTACTAGAGGCCCAATGCATGATTGAATCATGCACTTGTAGGGTCCCCTACACGCTTTTGCTTTCGATCGCGGGGGAGCTGGCTGTCTGTCCGCTGGTGCACCAGGCCTTTCAGAAGCCTCTGGCTCGGCGGAGGCCTCCGAAAGGCCTGGTGCTGGAGCAGACAGGCATCCAGCTCCCCCACTTTTGATGGTCCACGGTGGGAAGTGGGCTCGCTGCCCCAGAGGCCCCTACTGTGCTGCAGCACAGCCATGGCACAGATGCTGAGCTCGCGCCGCCGCTGGCGATGCGAGCTCAGCGTCCCACTGGCCCAATCAGCTACCCCGGCCACCCCGAGTCCTGCCCCCTGCGCCTCCCGCTGGCCCAATTGTGGGCGTAGCAGAGTGATGGTAATTTACATATTACCATTTTATTAGGTATGATTTGTTAATCCTCCCACAAGGCTATTTTTCCACTGATTTTTAGAGAGAGAGTGGAAGGAAGGGGGGGAGACAAAGAGAGAGAAACATCAATGTGAGAGAGACACATTGATTGGTTGTCTCCTGCATGTGCCCCAAACAGGGCCTGGGATCGAGCCTGCAACCGAGGTATATGCCCTTGACTGGAATTGAAGCCAGAACCCGTCAGTCCATGGGCCAACACTCTATCCACTGAGCCAAACCAGCTAGGGCAATAGTGAATACTTTTGATTAAGCAAATATTATCAAGACAACTACTCTGCTGTTGCATGCTTAGAATTTTAATTCTAAATTACTTGGACTGTTTTGATTAACTTATTTTAGCCATCCAACACTTTCCGGTATATAAGGTTGTGCCTGCTAGGACTATCAAGTTAATACAAGCTAAAAAGCACAGTAATATCTGGTCACTTCCCAACAAGTCGTTTAGACATTCTCACTGATTTTCTTTTAGATATAACCTAAATAATGTTCTTTTGTTGTGGCCCTTTTTACTTCCTCCAGATACTGGGCACACTCACCAAAAAAAAGAATAAGAACAACTGCAAAAACAAAACAAAAACTAAAGCCCTTTCCTTACAAAAAGCTTAAATTAGCACTTAGCACCATATCAATGGCTTTTCCAGAAAAAGGGTTGAAAGAAAACAATTATATTATACCAGGGACAACCAATTCTTACAAAAATGATTTTGTAGAGTCCAAAGCCCTTCCAGAGTGCATCATGCTCCTGTTTGCTTCTTTGCTGTCAGTAGATATGCTCTTACTCTGATCTTGATGTTCCCACTGCTCCAAACGTGACACAACTGTCTGCCACGTGACTTCATCTAGCCTGTGACCCTTAATCATAATGCTCATTAACTGATGATTAAGGTGATAGACACTGATTCATCCTCTGTTAGTTCATTAAGCTCACCATCCTGTCCACTGAGGTTTTTTCCCTACCATCCTGATAGAGACCTGGAAAATTCCTGCTCTCGGCTTCCAAATGTGCTTTGTAAGCCTTCCATAACCTTCATTGTTCTATTTGTTCACTTACTGAGCCAAGACCAAATAATGTTTTTTGCTTGTTTGTTTGTCTGGTTTTTTTGTTGTTTTTATTTTTTGTTTGTTTTTGTTTTTGTTTTTTCCAACAAAACATCACCAACTGTACACTGCAGTCTTTTTTATTGAATTTACTAGGGTGACATCCCACCTAATAAAAGAGTAATATGCAAATTAACCATCACTCTGCTACACCCACAAACCACGCCCACCAGCCAATCAGAGCAAGTATGCAAATAAACCCAACCAAGATGGCTACAGCCACAGAGAGCAGAAGGGAGGCTTGGGTTTCCCAGGCAATGGAGGAAGCCAAGCTTTCCGCCTGCCCTTGCCGGCCTAAGCCTCCACTCAAGGCTACAAAGTTTCAATTATAGAAGGTAAACAAATCCAAACAGAAATGGCAGCAGCCACAGAGCTGGAAAGAGCGGGAGGCTAGGGTTGCCCCCGGCAATGGAAGAAGCAAAGCTTTCCGCACACCCTGGCTGGCCCAGGCCTCCGCTTAAGGCTATAAAGTTTCAATTATAGAAGATACATAAACCCCTAAAGAAATGGCTGCCGGCCACAGAGCGAGCAGGAGGCTTGGCTCCACTCCAGGCTACAAAGTTTCAATTGTAGAAGGTAAATAAATTCCAGATACCAGGGCCTCCGCTTGGGTCGTCAGGGGGCATGGCTGGCCTGCAAACCACCACAGGCCCCTCACTCAGGCCACCCCACGCCCCAAGGGAACCCCCACCTGATCCAGGACACCCTTCAGGGCAAACCAGCTGGCCCCCACCTGTGCACCAGGCCTCTAGCCTATCTAATAAAAGAGTAATATGCAGATTGACCATCACTCCAACACACAAGATGGCTGCCCCCATGTGGTCAAAGATCCTGTCCCCATGTGGACACAAGATGGCCACCACAAGTGGGCCAGCAGGGGAGGGCAGTTGGGAGGCACTAGGCCTGCAAGGGAGGGCAGTTGAGAGGGACCAGGCCTGCAAGGGAGGGCAGTTGGAGGCGATCAACCCTGCAGGGGAGGGCAGTTAGGGGTGACCAGGCCAGCAGAGGAGGGAAGTTGGGGGCTAACAAGCTGGCAGGGGAGCAGTTAGGCATCAATCAGGCTGGCAGCGGAGTGGTTAGGGGGTGATCAGGCTGGTAGGCAGAAGCGGTTAGGGGCAATCAGGAAGGCAGGCAGGCAAGCAGTTGGGAGCCAGCAGCCCTGGATTGTGAGAGGGATCCAAGATTGGAGAGGGTGCAGGCTGGGCTGAGGGACACCCTCCCTCCGTGCACAAATTTCATGCACCGGGCCTCTAGTTTGTTAATAAAATTACATAGATTTCAGGTGCACCATTCTATAATACATTATCAGTATATTGTATTGTGTTTTTACCACCACAAGGCATGTCTCCTTCCATCACCATTTATTCCCCCTTTACTCTCTTCTACCTTCCCTGACCCCACTTTCTGTCTGGTAATGACCATAATGTTGTATGTGTCCATGAGTTGTTGCTTTTTTTAAAACCTCTCACCTTTTTCATCCACTCCCCCCCCTACCCCCCATCCCTGGCCATTCTCTGTATTTATCAGTCTATTTCTATTTTGCTTGTTAATTCAGTTTGTTCATTCAATTCCACATTTAAGTCAAATGGTATGGTACTTGTTTTTCTCTGACTGGCTTATTTCATTTAGCATAATACTCTCCAGGTCCATCCATCCTGTCACAAAAGGTAAGATTTTCTTGTGTTTTTTTTTTTTTTATGGCCAAGTAGTATTCCTTTGTGTAAATGTACCACGGCATTCTCTTCAATTTGCAATAGCTCCACCAAAAGGGAACTGGTTTTCACACTTCATTTCTTTTCCAAGGGGTGGGGGCAATGTTTTTTTTATTTAATGGCAATCCTTTGGGATACATTTCTTCAGTGGTTCTGTGTCAAGGAAGAAAAGTAATTCAGAGCATGAAGCCCCTCCAACCTCATAGTTCAGTGTTGAGCTCAAAATATAAGATTTTATAGCAAGTACTAAATTGGAAAAACTTAACTCTCCAATCAACAAAGTAAAGAATTCCTGGTGCTCTCCATGGAAAAAGAAACTGGGCCAGTGAGTGAGAAGTTAAAAAAAAAATCACTACCTTTTTTCTCTCTTTGCAAAAATCTCTTCTGTAGGACTCTGTTATTAAAGAGAAGGGCTGATGTAGATTCCTTTATGATTCAGCTTCCCTACCATGTAGTTATGAGAATATTCCTTTTTATTTAATATTTATGAAGTCTGAATAATATGCTATGGCTAATAGAGAAAATAAACAGGAGATCTGGTCTTGGTTAGAAGAATGACCAACAAGGGAGCAGAGAATGAAATCCCATAGCTTTTTGTTTGTTTTTGGTCTGTTTTTAAGAGTCTGACTTTTTACCCAGGTATTAAGATAGAATCCACATATAACATTGTACATTTAAGTGCCTAATGCAGTGATTTGATACACATATATATTAAATAATGTTTACTGCCCTGGCCAGTTTTGCTCAGCGGATAGAGCATTGGCCTGTAGACTGAAGGGTCCCAGGTTCGATTCTGGTCAAGGGCACATGCCTGGGTTGCAGGCTCGATCCCCAGTGGGGGGCATGCAGGAGGCAGTCAATCAATGATTCTCTCTCATCATTGATGTTTCTACCTCTCTCTCTCCCTCTCCCTTCCTATTATTTTAATAAGGATATTAAAATAATAATAACGTTTACCACATTAGGGTTAGTTAACACTTTCTTTACCTCACATAATTACTGTTTTGTTGTTGTTATGATGAGAACATTGAAGCTGTCCTCTCATACCAAACTTCCCATAGCTTTTTAAACAAAAGGGTAAAATACAAGGGCAAGGTCATTCCCAGGATCTAGGATAAGATAACAACCTCTCTGCAGGTGGAACAATGGAGAAGGATTTTCTAGGCAGTGGAGAAACATGATTTCTAACGGGGTGCAAGGAAGATGAGTAAAAAGAGATGAGGGCTGATGCACAAGAGTGGAGACACAGGAGAAAGAGTGAGGAATTAAAGGTAGTCCGCCCCCAGTAGTGAATCTTGTTGGCCTCTTTTATGTTCCTTTTCCGTGAAGCAACACTAGAGCAGAGCCAAGGATTCCGTCTTTGGAGAAAATGAGACTTCCCGCTTCCCAAGTTTCACTAGAAAAAATTCCGCTTCAATCTATTTTATATACTTAAAAAATAGATTTGGTGGAGCTGTGCAAGTTTTAGCAATTGCTTAATAAGTTCCCTAGCCTATTTCAAATTCAATATACAGTATTTCTAGAAAGTATCAAGTATGATAATTATACTGCTCATATATTCCCCTTTAATGTTTGCAATAACCAAAGGAAAATTAATGAAGAGAAGAAATATAGATAATAATGCTTTTCTTCTTAAGACATATCTCTCTAAGAGAGTATTCTGGGAACAAGCTATAAATTACTGTACCCATTTAAAACGTTATAAAAATAAAAACCAGTAGGCAGTGAATGGAGATTTGTGCCACACAGACTGTGCTGCAGAAAGAAATAGCTCCTCACGATGGGGACATTCTCATTTAGACAAAATAATTTCAAGTTATTATTTTTTTCTTTGTTGGATACAGCAATGTTGTCATGACCTTCATCCACACTGGAAGTTTGGAAATATTTTCATTTATATCTTCTCTCTCTGGGGATAAATGATTCTAACCTTGAAATCTCAGTTCCTATATGAAAAATAACTTTATAAATACTTCAAACACTTACATTTGTAGCAACAAATGTTCCAATATGAATACAAAACAGCATTACCTGTCAAGCACGGCAATCCATAATTTGAACCCAGAAAACAAGAGTCGCTCCATACACACAGTTCACTGTCTATTCTCAAAAATAGCTTTACATATTCTTTTGCCCAGCTGGTGTGGCTCAGTGGTTGAGCATCGACCTATGAATAAGAAGGTCACAGTTCGATTCCTGGTCAGGGCACATGCCCAGGTTGCCGGGCTCAGTCCCCAGTATGGGAATTGTGGGAACCAGCTGATCAACGATTTTCTCTCATCATTGATGTTTCTATCTCTCTCTCCTCTCTCTTCCTCTCTGAACTCAATGAAATATATTTAAAAAATAGCTTTACATATTTTAATGGCACCATGATTATATATATTTATTATGAAGTTGTGTCTCACTAATTTAAGGTTTTCTATAGCCATTTACTACCAAGAGTAAGCATTTGTTGATTCTGCTATAACATTTAACACATATTTATTATAAGTATATTAATAAAAATACTTTTAAAACCACCAAATTATATTTATACATTCATCTCGCAACTATTTGCTTGCCAAACATTTTCTTACGCTCCCAGAAGATATTAAGGTGAATTAAACCTGTTATCCTTTGCCCTTAAAGGGCTCGCCTTTAAATATAAAATAGAAAGAAAAATAAACAGGTAAAAATATATCTTAATTCAAAGCAACAAGTCTGCTGTGAGAGCATGTTGATAGGACTATGATGTGTGTGTGTGTGTGTGTGTGTGTGTGTGTGTGTATACATAATGTAAATGCATTGTGTTCCTTTGAGTTGACCAGAAGCAGACACTAAGCAGGAGTCTGGGTTCAAGTAATTATTAAGGAGGTGATTAGAAGAAATCCTTGAAGGACAGACGTGCACACAAACTACCATTGCTGGCCTCTAGGATAGGACTGAAGCAGTGGTTCTCAAACTTAAGGGTACCTCTGAATTGCCTGAAGGGCTTGACACAGCACAGATGGGTACACCCCACACCCAGAGCTTCTCATTCTGTAGGTTAGGATGGAATTTAAGGACTTGCATTTTCCTAATTTTTATTTATTTTTATTTATTGATTTGAGAGAGAGGAGAGGAAGGGAGAGAGAGAGGGAAAAAACACACATTGATTTATTGTTTACTTATTTATGCATTCATTTGTTGATTCTTGTACGTGCCCTGACTAGGGGATTGAACCCGCAACTTTGGTATGTGGGGATAATGCTATAACCAACTGAGCTATCCAGCCAGGGCCATAAGTTCTTATCTGATACAGATGTTGGGGTGTATCAATGCTGCAATTTAGAACCATTGACCTAATAAGTGTGAGCAGGGCCCAATAGCATAAGCCACATGCATATATATCCAAATATTTTTTTATGTCCTTACTCTTACCCAAGCATTACAATGTTCTCATGCTTTCAACTATTTATTTCAACAACTGAACTTGTGTGATTTTTAGTCATGTGTGAATCCGGAGAGTCCTTGCCTTCTCCAACTAACTAATTATTAACCAAGTGACTAAATCCAAGTGGTTAATTAGAAAAATATTTAGCAGATACAGTGCACTCATTTTACTCTTTATTTTTCCTGGGATGCCCGCAGCTATACAGTAGATGTCCATCTTTGATTTGAAAGGAGCAGAGGCAAAGGTTACATTTATTGCACAAAAACGTCTTCTTGGTTAATTCATGTGAAATATCTCTCAGCTGCTTATGTAGATCAGGATGTGTGGGAAGGGAAAGTGTGTCCTGTTTTAATGAGATGCGCATGTAGAGCAGGAACAACTATTTTGTGCTTATAAATATTTGATACCATTCTTCCAAGCATGAAATCAGAATTTTCTCAGCACCGAGCAAAGTATTTCCGTGAGGTTCATGGAGTTGGAATAAAAAAAACACAAGTTTTATAGAACAGTTTGGCCAAGTAACTACACATTTACCTTAGTGCCTGTGAATAAAGAACATTTTGTGGAGAAATCTTTTTACTCTGGCTCTTGCCTCTGTCTGTACCATTTAGGGAGAAACATTTTAAAAAACCAAATGAGTGTTTGTACTTGTGTGGGGCGCATAGTAACAAAGGAATGTATTTAACTGCAGGATGCTATTTGTTTCCACAGAATACACATGCAATTTTCTATTCCGAGTGCACATTTAAACTCAAAGAAAAAGGGCACTTTATTTTCTAAGGACACTGAGTGGGATACTATAAACTGACCGGGAGAGATGAACTCACCTACTGCATATACTCTTGAGCTTAAAGGCATCAAAATTAGAAAAGCTTGCTCTGGTCAGTTTGGCTTAGTGGATAGAGCGTCAGCCTGCAGACTGAAGGGTCCCGGGTTTGATTCCGGTCAAGGGCACATGCCTAGGGTTGTGGGCTCCATCCCCAGTAGGGGGTGTGCAGGAGGCAGCCGATCCATGATTCTCTCTCATCATTGATGTTTCTATCTCTCCCTTTCCCTTCCTCTCTGAAATCAATAAAAATATATATTTAAAAAATTAGAAAAGCTAAGCAGATTATCTCAGCGGCATCATCTGTTAGTTCTAATATATAATTTCAGATGGTAAGGATCTGATAAAACTATATGAACTGTCTTCACTGAATAATTACGTATTTCAATAAAATGCATGTAGGAAAACCATATGATAAATAAAATATTTGATTTTTAAGCATGCTCAGTTTGACATCTAGAAATATGTGAGTTGCTCATACTGAATTCCTTACTTTGTAGTCAGGCATGTTCTTTTGTGTACTTTTGTATTCCCAATGTGTATCACCATGCCTGGCATTATAAATATTTGGGAAGATATTTGGCTTATAAATGAATGAATAAGTGAATACACATTGCTTCAATATATTTTGCTAAGGAGGTGCATACTATCGCCTCAGCAGACTCATAAGTGGCCCTGGTCAGATTACAACCTCTTGTCCATGGAGAGCCTAAAGAGCTGTGTGTGGCAGTGAAATAAATACTTGTCAATGTGGATATTCTTAAGTATCCTGGAAGGTATCTTGTCCAACAATATTAACTCAGATATGACATGTCTGATGCTTGAAATTCTGTCTGTGATGCAACCAAGAGTCCTCACAAAACTGCCTTTGGTAACTACCCTGGGGATCCTGGACAATGGGGTGTCAGGGACCTGAGCATCCCCACCCCTCATGCCGCAGAAGCCAGAGTTCAACCCAACTTCTCATGGGACCAATCACTTGCTCGGGCCGAAGGAGCTTCACCATTTGTCAGGCCCACCCAAGGGTCTCCTGAGTGAGGAAGGTGGGCTTTATTAGACAGTTATTGCAAACATCCAGCATCTACACAGACCGCTGATGGCCAAGTGGCCAGTTTTTCTCTTCACTGACAAAGTTGCCTTTCTTCTTGTTGTGTGAGAAGAGAGAGCAACATAGAAGCAGAGCTCCTTCCCTTCCCTGGCAGATTTATCCACAGCATACCCAATACGGCCCACAAATCTCTCTCCCCGTCTATACAGGGACATGGGGAAAGCGTTTGCTTCTCTCTTTGTCAATGCTGGCTGGATAAAGGCCCCCCATAAAGCCCGTCCTCTACAACATACTACGTGACATTGTAAACTATGTTGCAATGCCCCAAGTCTTATTGCAAGATAGATGGTGACTTCAACAGATCTTCCTTCCATGACAAAGTTATCCCTTAGATATAAGCACTGCCACTGTGTTTTCCGCTGGACAGGGCATGTAGGGGAAGGGAATGGGGAGAGAGTTATCTTTTAAATAAAACTCCTTCTGGGGGACTTGGCTACCTTCCTCTGAGTGAATCTTTCAAATTACTGTTTTCCTCCTAAGAGAGCAATTCAGTCCACATGAGGACATTCAGGAAGTGATATCTAATCACGGCTGTCTCGTTGCATTTTTATAATAACACTGCATGATGGGTTGCTCCACTCAGAGGAGTTATGCAAATTGGTCAATGCCACAAAATTAGGATTTGAACTTGACTCTATCTGACTCTGACTTTGGTCTTCCTACTTCTTGCTAATAGACAGCACTTAGGGTTTTATAGATAGTCATTAAGCAAGTAAAAATAAATGGTTTCTGTGAAGGGCCAGGGGCATTTTCCCCATGAGAGCAAGATCTGTCTTTTCTTTCTATTACAATAGGTAAAGGCACATGGGAGTAGAGGCTCGTTAATATATGTAAAAATCATTAAATGCATATTTAAATTTATGCATGACATCTCAGGTATATACTATCTAAACTCTACTAGAAATTTCAATGATATAAAGATAGCATTTTTTAGACTTTGGTCAGGGAGGTAAATCAGGGTGACTGTTCCCCAACTTAGTTTTATTTTCATTTTGGTTCTGAGAGATTCGAAAAATATCCACCTGCTACGCTGCCATTTTGAAACGCCACTATTTTTCTGTCTGGGATCAAAGGTTACAGAGAAAGCAGTGGTGTGTTCAGACAATAGCATGGAGCTCACCATAGAGGGAGGGGGCGGGGGGAGCATGAAGAGAGTAAAGGGGGTCAAATATATAGAGACGGGGAGACTAGACTTTGGGTGGTGAGCACAAAATGCAATATATAGATGATGTATTATAGAATGGTACACTTGAAACTCATATAATGTCACCCTAATAAATTTAATTTTTTTAAAAAGTGGTATGTATTTAGAGTAATTTATCAACTTTCAAATATGACACCTCCATATCTACATTAAAAATGTATTGCAGCCCTAGTTGGTTTGGCTCAGTGGAAAGAGCATCCACCTGCAGACTGTAAGGTCCTGGGTTTGATTCCCAGTCAAGGGCATGTTTCTTGGTTGCAGGCTAGATCCCTGGCCCTAGTCCGGATGCATGCCCTAGTGAATCAGAATCTCTGTGGATGAAGCTGGAAATCTGCATTATTAACAAACCCTCTAGCTGATTTCTACATGCACCACATCACTGTCACCAAATTCCTTTAAGAAGTGATAATAGGATTCTATTACATATCTAAAATCCATTTGTAGAATAAGTAAAAGTAAGCAAAAGCAATTGATTGAAGTACTTGTCATCATGCATAGGAAATCATTATTATATTTCCTTTGAAAATTATGTACATATGTCTTTAATTACTCAGAGTTTAGACCATAATTTGACCTGCTCAATCCTTCAGTAGGTTGAAAAATATCAGCTGAATATACTTAGGGAAAAGAATAACAATAATGTCTATGGTTGTGTGCATGGATTTTTTAGTATATTCTCCCCTTCCCTGTGGCTTTCTCTTCACAAAAATTTCAGAAACATTTCTAAATAATAGATTATAGGCTCTTGGAGAGCAAAGGCAGTGCTTCCTTCCATCTCTAAAATATCCTAGTGTGATGAAATGTCCTGAATTCTCTTTAAACATTAATGGTGATAAGCAAAACTCTTCTAAACACTCTTACTCCAGACCATTGTTACCAGAGTTTCCTCTGGAAATGACCGTCTATAACCTATTTTTATATTAATATAATTGACAAGGAAAAAAAGAGTTTTAAGAGTTTATATTTTATATCCTGACTGAGACTCACTTATCTGAATCGTTATGGCCACTGGTTTTGGTATAGTTATGTTATCAACAGAAAACATTAGAATAGGAATAATCAATAGTTTCAAGATCAGCTTAACCAAGTAAATTTGTATAAAGATCTAAGCTTATGACCTTTTCCTGTATCACATTGTCCCCAATCAATCTTCCTTTGTGTCAGCATGACAATCATAGTCCATAAGTAGTGACAGCATTATTAGAAGTAGGAAAATGAGACTAAATGAAACCTTCCCTCACAATTTGAAGACACTTGTCCTTGAGCGTCTTATTTTGATTTTATCTATTACAAGTTCTGTACCCTTGTAGTATATCATCAGTCCATAGCTCTCAAAAATCCTGAGAAATGTATATGTTACTATCATCTTCATAACAAGGATTTTACTTAGATCTTTGTGGGCATTTCATCAATATCCAGTATTCATAGATGAGTTGAATCATAAAAATACATGGAACATATATAACAAGTAAGAAGACATGAAGGATCAGACTTTTTCATGAGAGAAAATATCCAATTGTTTCAAGACACAATGAGTTGTAGGTCCTATCCAGGCATGAGAAAATATAGGGAATCAGAGATTTCTTTTTTTGGCCCAAGAATCTTGATCTGAGTATTTCCTTAAAAAACAGGGCTAGATTACTCCTATCCCCCTGCAAAGTTACTATGTCATACTTACTAGCAGCTAGTAAAACATGCAAGTACGATTTATAAGTGATGGTACGTATAAGAGCTCAATAAAGGTTAGTTGTTGTACTATTTGTATTGTTGTTAAAGACTCTAACGTTCAGAATAAAAAGAGCCATGGCGGTTTTGAAATGGAATTAACCTCAGACTTACACCTTTTAATCTAAGCATACACCAAAATTTACTCAATTTCTGAGTATGTCATGTGAACACTCATGAGTGCACACACACTCAGGCATGCATTCAGGTAGCTCAATCCCTCCCAACCCACACAAAACGACATGCACACATACACCCGTTCTGTTTCCTGGTTGGTCAGACCAAGTTTTTTTGCTAACTTCACTTTGCTTTCTTTATAGCTCTATCCCACTTTTTGTGTGTTTTTCTATGGCTGGAAAATTCTATTTTCTCTCAGCTGTTTGGTAAGTGGAACTTGTCATTTGCCACTCAACATGCACCACTTGGAAAGTTGTCCTGACTTAAGCAGGATGAATCCCATGCCCTTCACCAGTAATCCTTTCGGGCCTGTGCTTACCCCAACATAGCATTTATCACATTATATTGAAAGGCTTGGCAGCCTTGTCTCTGTTCTACTAGATCACTGGTTTCATGAAGGTGGGGAATGAATGCTGTTGTGTTGGTGTCTCCAGTGGTTAGCATAATGCCGCCCAATTAATCAAAACGCGGGTGAATGCTTACCAAGTGATAGAACATAGAAGTGTCTGGTTCTTAGGGACAGGGAGGTGGGGGAGGAAGAGAGATGCTGCAATGACATTGCTGAATTTGCAAAGCACTGAGTGTCACTTAATTTTTCCCTGGAGCAATTCAGATAGCTTGATCAATGTTTCCTGGGGCTCCTGGGAGTAAGCAGCCACACAATTATGGTGACTGTCAGATCAAGGCTCTTGAGTCACACACACATTTGCAATCAACTTCTCTTCCGAATCCCTCTTTTCTGTTTAAATGGTTTGATAGTTCCTAAAACACGTAGGGCTGTCCCGGGTCTCTTTGCTTAATGATAATTATCCGAATAATAAATACCATGTGATTAGTTTGTTAACCTGGCATTTCTGATCACCCCCTACCCCCATGGAACAGCAGCTGTGATGTTATAAATATTGCAGCTAAGAAAGGAAAAGAGTGAGGGATTCTATGATCAAATTCATTTGAATAATATTAATTTAAATGCAATTAAGCATGTTACATTAATACGGGTTTTTGCAGTGACTGCTATGCTGCTGTGCACTGTGAATCCACAAGAAAATAAGATGATAAACAGTGATTTCCAAATCTACTCTGCTGTGATTTATTTATTTATTTATTTATTTATTTATTTATTTATTTATTTATCTCTGTTAACTTGTTTTCCCCCAGAGAGAATCTGGTTCTGTTACAAATGTTTTAGACCATCCTAGGTACGTGCTCTGGGTTATGGGTCAATGAGTAGGATAGACATTAGAGAACCCAGTTCAACCAAGCATGCTCTTTTCTAACAAAATATAGCCTAATCAAAGCAATTCTATCAATACTGATTAAATTGTAATCAATTATTTTATTTTCTAAAACAAAAACAAATGAAATGAGCAAGAGGAAAAAAGAAAAGACTTATATCGGTGCTTTATCTCTAATTTTTGCTTTTTAGTTCATTCAGTTTAGCTTAAGTTACTCACTTTTCGTGTTTTAAACTTGATGGTTTGTTTTTAATCTCCACAAAGAAAACCGATTTTAAACCTGCAGCTTATCATGTCTGAACTTGTCCCTCTTGCCTTACATTCTTGGTAGAGGTTGAATCTCATTTCTATTTATTTCTAATTTTGTGATATAGGCAACATATAAACCCTTTCTAAGCTTCAGGATTTCGTTTTATTTTGTTTTCAATGAATCAAGATATTACCAGACTCAACTGATTTTGATTTGGGATAACCCAAGGCATGATATGATATTACAATGTGGCAATTGTATCTAGTCAGTGCCTTGAATATTTTAGACACTTAATAGTTATTTACTCCATCAGTAAGTCAGCCAGTCAAATTATCACCCATTCAATAACTGGCAACTAGAGCTCTCCCTTATATTTTGTTTCCCCTATCCTACCAGTTTCAATCTCATTTGCACTATGACAGATGAAGAGAGATCCTGCTATCTCCAAACACCTCTTCTTCTAATGATGATCAAAACCCCTCTTAGTTATGCTTCAACCAGCATGGACTTCTCACCATTGTCTTTCTTTCATACCCTCATTTCTAACAAATTCTTGTTTTTCACCAAGTAGATTTGATGGGCAAACTCAATTCTATAATTCTGCTTTCTACTAAGTTTTACCATTTCTAGAGACTTTGTGTACTTGAGTATTTTCAAAATAAAAATGATGATAAACCTACATTTTTAAAGGAATTCTCTCTTCCCTTAAGTTTCCTGTTCACTGTATTTTGAATAGAAGAGAGCTAAACAATGTAACCTTGGCTTACTTGGCTGAGTGGTGTTTTCCACAAAGATAAAGGATATTGTAAGTGGTCAGGTGATAGCTATTTTTTTAACACAGGTTAGCATGATGCAAGATGTTTTACATGCAATGTCTTATTTGAATCCTTCCAATTATACTTTGTGATTGGTATCATCATCCCATTTACTGATAAGGACACTCAATATTTGAGGTTCTGAGAGTTCAAATAATTTGCCAGAATCACCCTGCTAGTGAATGACAGAGCTGGCATCTAAACCCAGGTCCATCTGATTCAAAATTCACACTCATTGACACTCCATTACACTGCACCAAGAGGTCAACTGTATGCAGCCAGAGTTCAGCCTTTTATGACTCGAATGGCAATTGATAAAGTTGACTAGAAGGTACAGTTGAAATGTTTCTGAAACAGTTATATCCTCAAGTTGAAATACATAGTCAAGAGGGAAAAAATGAGGAAAATTGAGAGCAAAGTGATGGATTGAAGGAAACAAAATAAGATATTGAGAAGCACAAAAGGACGAGTAAGACTATCCTGGAGAACAAACACATGTGACTGGTTGGCTTTACTGAAAAAGCATCATTTCCTCCCTCTGTGCTTTTTCATACTCGAAATGTATAGATCTCAATTCCTTGATCATTCTGTAAGCCACACTAAATCATGTATAGATTACAAATTTATGCATTTTCTATATAGTTAATCAAGTTTTTAATACATTGGCATTAGTATAATTATTTTAATGGGTGTATGAAAATATAGACCTATCAAAGACGATAGCTTTATAGGCTGGTTAATATCTTAAATTGAATATTATGTCATACTGAATTAGGAGAATTTTTCAGCCTGGAAAAAAACCACTCAGTTTTCTCTGTTTGAATTAATATACTGACCACCTAAGTTTGAAAATACTCTGTAGATTATTGTGTTGGGGTTTGTCTCGGGCACAATGGAAAATAAAGCAAGTGATCCTTTATAAAATAAATTCCAGGGACTTTCTTGCTAAAAGAAGCACCTAGGATACCAGGTGGAAGAAAGTTAGAATGGTATGGAATTCATGTGGCCTCGGTTATTGCAGAATACATTCTGAACTGCATTTCCATGGAGATGAGGTGAAAAAATAACAGGGGATTTGATGGCATTGAGAACAAGAGTGGTAAGGAAGGCAGCCTTCTTGCATGTTCTGTAGGAAGCCTGCAGGAGGAGCCATTTGGGGCCAACAGTCAGTCTTATATACAGCAAATCACTAAAACTTTACACCGTGTACTGTCCCTACTACAAGAACCCATCAATACAATATCCAGTTCAGTATTTAGCTCTCAGTATTCATGTGTTCTTCAACTTCTGTCTCATTCTAGGTTTCTTTGATACAAACTCAACATCAGGGCATGTAACCCCCTAATACCATCTCCAGTTGCATTTTCCTCCTTCCATTTACTTTCAAGATCCTTCTATAACCCTAGTTAACACCAGAAATATTTCCTCCTCTGAAGTCATAAAATCAAACATGTAGTCATTCATCACAACCTTTTGTTCTCTGAGATGCCCAAGCAGCCCAATGCAACAATTATTAAAATGCATAAGGGCATCATCTTTACCTTGATATGTTCTCTCTATTTGTTAAACTTCTCTTATATATTTTCTCTTTTCCTCATTTAGAATCTATGACTCAAAATTATAGTTCACCTTACTGTAAATAGTTTATTGACCTTGTTGTTCTCTTTTTTTTTTTTTCACCTGTTTTTCGAAGCCTTACCGTCAAATGAAACCTAGTCATCAACCTCCTCACCTGCATCTGTGGACTTAGGCAAGGCAATAGAAAAATCACAAAAACAGACAGATTGGTAACATTCATAATTTAACATTTTTCTGCCTCAGACTCTAAAAACCACACGAAAATATTTCCAAAATTATGATAAATTCATATTTCTACACTTTACAGTGATTTTCATCCCATTTAATTTGACTAAATGGAAACGAAAACTCATCTTCCCAGATCCACAAACCTATCTTCTTTAGAACCTCAAGGCATTTTCCCCCTCCTGTTTCTCTGGGAGCAGCTTCTTCCCACCTATGATAGAGCAATCTTCTACATCCCATTAAAGAAAAGAGATCAGGCTGATCCCATGGTGGCTGAAAGAAGAAGGCATATGTAGCCTGGATCTTAAGACTTTAGCATAGAGATAACAATTGAATATCAAGGGATGCTTATGAAGTAAAAAGTGAAGCAATGACATTAGATGATTCCAAACAAGATTAATCAGAGTGGGGAAGGGGGCAGGAGAAAAATAAGAAAAGCTAAAACCAAGTTTTTCAAGAAGGACATAGTATTCACAAACATTTGGTGACTAGGTAAACTGAAAAGTGCCCACTGGATTTTCCAGTAAGTAGTTCATTAGTAACTCCAACAAAGAGTGTATGTGTATGAGCTACTTATACATTTTGAATATTAACCCCTTACCAGATATATCATTTGCAAATGTATTTTCTCCTGCTCAGTAGAAGCTTTTTAGTTTGATGTAGGCCCAACTCATTTACTTTTGGTTTTGTTACTTTTGCTTTTGGTATCAGATTCAAAAAATCATCACAAAGTCCAATATTGAGATCACCGCCTATGTTTTCTTCTAGAAGTTATATGTTTTTGGGTCTGAAAATCTATGATCAATATTAAATTAATTTTTGTGTATGGTGTAAGGAAGTGATCTAGTTTCATTCTTTTGTATGTGGTTAAACGGTTTTCTTAACATCACTTACTGAAGAAAGCTGTCCTTTCCCCATTGTATATTCTTGGCTCCTTTGTTGTAAATTAATTGACCGTATGTGTATGGGTTTATTCCTGAGCTCCATTCTATTACATTGATCTATGTGTCTGTTTTTATGCCAAAACCATACTGTTTTGATTACTCTGGATTTGTAAAAATTTGAAATCAGAGAGTGTAATGCCTCCAGCTTTATTCTTATTTCTCAAGATTGTTTTGACTGTTTGGGGTATTTCATGGTTCCATGCAAATTTTAGAATGATTTGTTCTAGTTTTGTTTAAAATGCCATTGGAATTTTGATAGGGATTGAATTGAATCTGTAGATTGCTTTGATTAGTATGGGTATTTTAGCAATATTAATTCTTTTAATCCATAAACATCAACTATATTTTCATTTATTTGTATCTTTTTAATTTTTTCATTAATGCCTTACATTCCAGTGTACACTTCTTTCAGCTCTTTGGTAAAATAATGTTATATGTCAATTATACCTCAACAAAAAGAGAAAGGGCTGATGTACAAAAATATAATGTAAACAACAAAGTGCTAGAAATATCAAAGGTGGTAGTAAAAATAGTGCATTGCAGAAAAAAAAATGGTGTTTTTAGGTAAGAAGCAGGTCTAAATAATGTGCATTTTCAGCCAAAATGTTGAAAATGTGTGGGGTTGTGTTTGCCATGGAATGGGGACTCTGAAGAAACACAATGGAAATATTTGGAAGGGAAGGGACAAGCTCAGATGAGAAGGAAGAAGCATAGAGCAATGTGGGAATTATGAAACAAAGGGAGATGGATGTGCAAAGAAACTTATAGTTTGGGTCATGAACGAGGAACAAAACCAGATAAAATTGTAGAAAGTAATTAGTCAGTATGACCAAATGATCAGAATGATGAAATAGTCAAAACTGACTAATCCAAGCCTTTGAATCCTGGCATGGATTAAAATATATTGTCTTATGGGGTTTGTTTAAAATGCTTGATTCATTTAAAATGCTTGATTCATTTTATCTCAGTATAAGTAGTGTCCTTATTTGACAAAGTCTTCTTGAATTTTTTAATTATGCCTCATGCACCAATTGTATTGTCTGAAATCAATTGGTCAGAAATAAGCACTTCCAACTATCAGTATATGCTGTAAAAGCGTCTGTGAACCACAAGGGAAACTTACGAGTATTTTCTGTTTTGAAAATCAGTCTGTATACTTTCACATCATTTGCTTTTATATCTTAAATCAGTTTAGCTTGCAATGACTACTTTATAGCTATGTTGTTAACGTATTAAACTGTATATTTATATTATATCTCAAATGCTTTGATAAAACTACTTCATACAGAAAACATAAATAACTTGCGAGAAGCATCTTGTTTTATGGATAGGAATACTTGGCATCACAAATATGAATTTTGACTTCAAATTAATCTGTGAATAAAGAAGCAATTGAGATAATAATCCTAATAGAACTGTGTTTAAATACAATTCAACAAGTTAATCCTAAAATATATAGAACTGTAAAGGGTCAAAAATCACCAAGACTGTTTGAAGAATAAGGAGAGGCTTAGATTATTAAGCATTAATGGTTCAGAAAGGCTGAATTAATAAATGAAAAATAATCTCCGAATATAAATAGATAAGAACCCAGAGAGAAATAAAAGAGAAAAGCAAGTAAGCTTAGTGGCAATTACACAGAGATGGGATTGTGGGCTTGATAATTAATAGGTTCTGATATATGACAAAAATACAAAAAAAAAAAAATAAGAAGGGTTGTGACTACATTTACAATTAACATTTCTGTGTGACAAAAACATCATAGAGACAATACTAGTAAAGCATGCAACTAACAAATGATTTACAAACAGAATATATAAGAGAAAGCAAAAAAAAAAAAAAAATGAATGATCCAGTAGAAAGAAACTGGTTACATATATAAATAGGGAACATATATAAACAGAAAGAATGTTGAAATTGTAAGAAACAAGTGAAAATACTCCCAGTGCTTTTCTTAATCAGGAAAGTGCAAACTAAAATTGCATTCTATCATTTTATATTGATGGTATTGTTATAAATTAATATATCTGATTATAAGAGTTAGCAATAACAAGAGGAAATTGAGACTGTCATACATTTCTAATGGGAAAATAAATTGGTACAACCACTTTGGAGAACAATTGCCCAATCTCTACAAAAAGAATACATGCATATTCTAGGATCAAGTAATTCTATTTCTTTCTGCTTTGCCTAGAGACATTTTTTTAGCATGTGTCCAGGATATTTGTTACAGTACTGTTTAAAGTCAAGGCATTGTTGATGATACAATTCTCTCAGCAAGGGAGTGGGTAAGCATACTATGATTTATTTAGAATGGAACACTTTTCTGCATTTTAAAAGTGTAAGCTATATGGAAATATTTTACAAATATAAGTCTAGTGAAAAAGCAAATTGCAAAATGGCAGCAATAGTACGATATCATTGATATAAAGTTTTAAAATACACCAAGAGCGTACTATGTATGCAAACATGCATATGTATCGAAAGCACAAAAATATAAAGAGAGTGATGTTTATGGTAAGAGTAGTTAGTTATCTCTGTGGAGAAAAACTGGGAGATAGACTGGCAGGATGTGGGTTTGGCTCTATCTACAAAACACTGTTCCTCACAATCTTTAAAATAGATCTAATTAGTATCTCCATGAATAGATGAGGGAATAGAGATATAGAATCAATTAGTGTCGAAGTGGCAATTTGAACTCAGGGCTGACTTATTTCATAGTCCAGCCTTTAGCCACTTTCTAATAGAATAAAGATTAAGTGTTGGGGTTTGAGGCAGATTTATACTCATGTATTACCCTTTTGAATGCTAACTCTTGACAATAGACCAAAATTCAATAAGAATGTAAAAGTATAGTGTCAGCCTCATTAATGATCTGGCAAGATTCCCAATAATCTCTCAAGTCCAAGGTATCTCAATCTTAATAAGGTTGGATTGGAGAATATAGCTTATTTGCAAAACAAACAAACCAAGACTTTCTACTATCTCTCCTCATGTAGATCTTAAAACCCACCCTTGGGAAAAGTTGGGTCTGCAAAACAGACTTCAAATTGTTACCAGCCAAGGACCTGGCAAATTGTGGCCTAACCATGACCATTGCAAATAGGACAGAATGTGCAAGAGATTCAGGCTAGTCAATATTGCCATTTTCAGTATAGTAGCCATACCTCACTGGTAAGATGAAGACTCCTTCTTGATCTCTTAATGAGAGATGTGTGAAGAAGTACAGAGAAACAATAAAATGATAAATCCAATATTCTTTAGAAGGGATAAGACGGTAGGAAGGATATAAGAAAACAGTCCTCTTACAAAACAAACTCTTATCCCACCTACAGCAAAAGCAGCAAATCTTTATCTTCATTTAAGTATACACTGAGTGGCCAGATTATTATGATCTCTGAATACATAATAATCTGGCCACTCAGTGTATGTGTGTGTGTGTGTGTGTGTGTGTGTGTGTGTGTGTGTGTGTGTGTGTGTGTATACATATATACTAGAGGCCCAGTGCATGAATTTGTGCATGGGTGGGGTCTGGCCAGCCTGGCCAGGGGGAGGGGACATGGCGGTTGGCCGGCCTGCCTGCTGGTCGAACTCCTGGTCGAGGGGACAATTTTCATATTAGCCTTTATTATATAGGATATACACTGAATGGCCAGATTATTATGTGTTCAGAGATCATAATAATCTGGCCACTCAGTGTATATATACTAGTGGCCCTGTGCACGAATCCGTGTGTGAGTAGCCTCAGCTGGCCGCCCTGCCCACTGCCGCTGTAGCTCTCAGCTGCACTTAGCTCCCTGCCCCGCCCTCCTGTAGCTCTCCCCCACTTGTAGCTCATTGCCCCACCGTCCTGATGATTAGTCATTAAGCGTCACATAATAATGACCATTTGCATATTATCTCTTTATTATATAGTGTATATAATAAAGGATATATAACTATCACATATATATGATAGTTATACATATAGATATTTTAATTTATAAAAGAAAGAAAAATAGCCGAAACCGGTTCAGCCTGCGGATTCAAGAGTCCCAGGTTCAATTCCAGTCAAGGGCATGTACCTTGGTTGCGGGCACATCCCCTGTGGGGAGTGTGCAGGAGGCGACTGATCAATGTTTCTCTCTCATCGATGTTTCTAGCTCTCTATCCCTCTCCCTTCCTCTCTGTAAAAAAATCAATAAAATATATATTTTTTAAAAAAGAAAGAAAAATATAAAATATAAGCAAATATATTATCAAAGAATATGTCCAAATTGTTAGAAATCATTTTGGAAATTTATAGAAATGTTCAGCTTTCTGGGGATGGAATTGCCTCATAACATGCAAACATTTATTACAGTATTCACATATTTTAATTTCTGTAGATGTTTTCAGAAATGCAGTTATCTATTAAATTAGAGGTTTTGCTGAAAAGGCCCTGTTCTTTGCCATTAAGGATCTTTTCAACTTATAGAAAAAAGAAAATTCAGCCTGACCTGCATGGCTCAGTGGTTGAGCATGGACCTATGAACCAGGAGGTCATGGTTTAATTCCCAGTCAGGGCACATGCCCAGATTGCAGGCTTGATCCCCAGTGTGGGGCCTACAGGAGGCAGCCAATCAATGATTCTCTGTTATCATTGATGTTTCTAACTCTCTCCCTCCCTCTCCCTTCCTCTTTGAAATCAATAAAAAATTATTTTAAAAAAATAAAATTCATATAAGGATGTGAATGATACAAAAGAACATAAGGCAAAAGTTTTGTGAGCATTTGTACTTGCTTCAATACCAAGGTGGTGTATGCGGGAGGGGATGGTTGTGCCAAGCTTTGAAAATCAAGTATTATTAGATTAGGCAGAGGATTACAGATAGAGGGCACAGGAGCATGGAGAGTAGAAAGCGTAAGGCAAGGCACAGGAGCAATGCACAATGTGTGGCGGGTGTTCTTATAGTACAGAAAGCTGTAGGAGGTTTGGCTAATATGCAGTGGGGACTAAATGTGTGTGCTCCTGACTGTCAGACTAAAGATGGTCAATATCATAAAATATAATGAAAAGAATAATTTATATGACAGATTGCAAGCACTTTTGCCCAGGCCAAAACAAATATGAGGGTCCTAACTGGGGAGATGGGAACAGAAATAATCAACCATTATTTATTCATTTGGTGGCGGGGGTGGGGTGAAGGGGTCCTACAATCTTTTTTAAATAAAATTAGGGCAACTTTACTGAAAATTTAAGTTATTTTTTCCCACTCTAGTCCCATTTGCTTTCTGTTTATTATTAGCAAACATGTCATTAATGTACTTTATATCCAACCAATAATTTTCACATTATTCCCAGGTAGATTTGTATCCATTTATGCCATAAATTAATTTTGAATTGTTTTGAAATGTGTATCAATACTGTTATATATAGCTGATCCTCATTATTCACAGTTAGTTTCTCATGAGCCTAACTCATAAGAGCTGAACATTTTTATCAACCGATCAATAGCTCTAACCTTGTTTTATGTGTGTTTCTGTTTAAAGGCACTTTGTTTAATATATATTCTTAATTCATTAATATCAAGCTCACAGTAAACAGCACCATTATTTATCCCTGAGCAGAACTCATCTAACAAGTTTTTCTCCATGAGGCACCTGACAGCCTTGTGCTTAGGAACATGAGATAGCATGTTAGTATTGTACTGCAGGACCATTTTAAACTATAAAGTCAAGAAGAAAAAGCATAAATATTTTTAAAGAAACATGGCACCAAATATATTGTGGAAAGGACACATGTTTATAGGTTGAGAGCAGAAACAATCAGGCAGAGTGTTACCTTGTTTGACCTTGGCTGGGAACATGCAGGTCAGGGGACTCCATGATGCTCTGTGAATGTCCACAAATAACAAGGAAAGCACTTTGATTTTTGATTTGGGGTTACAAATAAATGTTAGCTAGTAGTTGTATATATACATACACCACACACACAAACACACATATATATATGTAACATTTTTTTTAGTCAACATTTTGTTTCTCACTCTATCTATGGTGATATTTATAGATCCAGTCTACTCATTTTAATGAATGTGTAGTATCTTATTCTTGACCACTGTAACCTCTCCAATACATATGCATTATCTATACTAATAATAGATGAATATGCAAATTGACCAGGATGCCGTCATGAAACGACCAATCAGGACGGGGGCGGGGTTGCAGCAGAGAGCTCCCAGCATGCTTGCACCAGGGGTCTCAGCACGTCTGCACACAGAGAGGAAGATAGAGCAGATAGGCAATTAGGAGGATCAGGCCAGGAGGGGAGAACAGATAGGCAGTTGGGGGGATCAGGCTAGGAGGGGTGAGCAGATAGGCAGTTAGGGCGATCAGGCTAGGAGGGGAGAACAGATAGGCAGTTAGGGGCATCAGGTTGGCAGCAGAGAACACATAGGCAGTTAGGGGGATCAGGCCAGCATGGGAGAGCAGTTAGGCAGTTAGAGTGATCAGGCCAGCAGGGGAGGGCAGTTAGGAGGATCAGGCCAGCATGGGAGAGCAGTTAGGCAGTTAGAGTGATCAGGCCTTCAGGGGAGGGCAGTTAGGGGAATCAGGCCAGCAGGGGAGAGCAGTTAGGACCATCAGGCCAGCAGGGGAGCAGTTAGGGGCATCAAGCAGGCCGGCAGGTGAGCGGTTAGGAGACAGTGGTTCCGGATTGCGAGAGGGATCCCAGATTGGACAGGGTGCAGGCTGAGCTGAGGAACCCCCCCCCCAGCCCTGTGCATGAATTTCATGCACCGGGCCTCTAGTATATACATATGTATGGATATGTATGCATATCATAGATATATACATGTTTTATATGATCCTATATAATAAAAGCCTAATATGCAAATTGACCAAACAGCAGAACAACCTGCAGAATGACCAGTTGCTATAACACACACTGATCACCAGGGGGCAGATGCTCAACGCAGGAGCTGCCACCAGCCTGCAGGCCCCAGGCCAGCCAAGGTGGGTGCCAGCGGGGGCCCCCTCGATCACTCCGCCAGTTGCCCCACAAATCGGCCCTGATTGTCAGCCAGGCCTAGGGACCCTACCTGTGCAGGCATTTCATGCACCGGGCCTCTAGTGTTGTTATAATTCTGGTACTTCTTTTTTAGTCAACATTTTGTTTCTCGCTCTATCCATGGTGATATTTATAGATCCAGTCTATTCATTTTAATGAGTGTGTAAAAATCTTATTCTTGACCACTGTAACCTCTCCAACACTGATGGAATAAACTCTTTTGCAGGATGTGAAACACCCTCATACACACACATCATCTCTCTGAAGCAGTGTTTCACTAGAAACAAAGGATCGAGTGAATAGTTCTGTTATAAAAATCTTCCAGTAAGTATTAAGTGTCACAGTTAGACCTAACAAAAGAGGGAAAACTTAAATCTGTATAAAAGGTTTTAAACTCCCACCCTTCACTGGACTCAGCTTAGTATGTTAATATATATTGCACACAGTTTTTAGCAATTAAAGCATTTAAAGTTTCATGGAGCACCTGTAACTTTGATATGTGTTAGCTATCAAAGATAAATCAGATATAATACCATCTTGGAATTCTAGTCCAACGAAGGGAAATGAACCAATATGTATGTAAACAAACCAATGAATTTGGCTAAGTAGTATACATCCTATGACTTGGGGACTATAATCTGGCAAAACTGTAAAAGATCAATGGAAAGTAACAGGATTGGGAATCAGAAAAACCATTAGGAGATCAGGCCTGAAACATAGATAAGGTTATACTAGACTGAGAGAACTTTATGAAGAAAGGTATGGAGGTGAAAAACAGCATGGGCCAAAACAGAGAGTCTCAAATAATTTAGTGTGGTTGGAACATAGTTGATGAGGCATGGGGTGGTGATGAGTGTAGAGGCTGAGAGGTAATGGAGAGCCAGAAGACAGAGAGCATTTTATACCATGACAGCCCATCTGGATTTTATTCTATAGATAAAGGTGAGTTTGTGAAGGGTTTTCAAGCGTGGAAATGGCTTCAGACTTGGGTCTTATAAAGATTATGCTGGTGACAAAAAAATAAATAGATTGAAGAGGGTAGTAAGAGGAGGAGTCAGAAACACCAGTTTGGAGGTGATTACATTGGCCCAGGTGAGGGAAAATGAGGCCCTATTCTCTCCTGATGGAAATGCATTCAGTCTAATAGCATCCTCAAAGACTGAGGAGTGTCAAGTGAACTTTATCAGTAGATCACTCATTTGTTGCTTCTGTAAATGGTCCAGGCCACTATTCTTTCAAAATTACATTTCTCTATCAAGCAGACACTTATCCATCTCCACAGGTGCAAACTTGACACCTCTATGGGCCGGGGCAAACATATCATCTCTAAGTTATCCTTCTTTTATTGCATCTTTTAAAGATTTATTTGGTCTTCATGCTCAATTGCCTTTTCCCTCTTCCTCTGCTAAAGAGTAGATGCTATTTCTTAATGCCCAGTCGACATCA
The DNA here is from genome assembly GCF_027574615.1 of Eptesicus fuscus. Classification (NCBI taxonomy): domain Eukaryota; kingdom Metazoa; phylum Chordata; class Mammalia; order Chiroptera; family Vespertilionidae; genus Eptesicus; species Eptesicus fuscus. Next base: position 23,527,926 of record NC_072492.1, on the reverse strand, counting down.
TTCAATTTAGGTTTAACTCTCCTCATCACCAAATATAAAAAAATAAAACTAAACATTAAGACAAAAGAAAACATATTTCTTCCTGAAATAACCACCATCCAAGCTCAGATGGCAATGGCAGTGATTCTCTTTCCTTTTTCTCTTTTGACATGTCTGAAACTATTATCTATTTGCAGAAAAAACATTCATTACCTTCTATGTGGGGATTTTATACCTGGTCACACAATGAATAGAACTTTCTAGATAATGCTAGACTGGGCTCAGATCTCAGGGAATTTGAAATCAGAATTTTCTTGGTTCTCATAAAAGAGAATTTTTTTTTCTCACATCACTGACCTGGTCAATAATGCAATCCTTGGCAGGCGGGGGGTGGGGGAGTGCACAAAAAATCTTTTGGAGGAAATTTGTATATTAAGTATATGTCAATAAAGTTGAGAAAAAAAATCAACCCTGCATTATAATCCAAAGCATGTATCAACAGGTCTCCTTTTTATATTTAACTTTTTAATAGATCCCAACACTCAATCACATATTGATATTACCTACTTTATCATCAGTCTATCACATAGTTCTTTACTTAACTGCTTCTTGTACAATTTTGACTGCAGCTTTAATTATGGTCTCTTGCAAATAAGAAATTCAGTTTATTTATAATCAGGTCACATGCTAATCTAATAGTTCAGCAGCCAAATTATGATCAGAGTCTAAACCCTATAATAGCCCAATGTAAAATGCTTTAATTGAATCACAAAGGAGAAAAGCTATAATCCTATAAATCAACCTCAGGAACTTGACATGCTGAGAATGCTTTTCTGGGACTTTTAATTGCATGACACAGCAGGCATCATAAATCTATAAAAAGGAATGTTTCCTATAAGCAATCATGTTATATAATTTAAAATGTCATGCAAGTAAGACTAGTTTTTGAGTCACCCTTAGTAGTCAAAATAAAACCTTCAGGCTGGTACAAATGGCTGTGTGAGCAAAAGGATAAGTGCTTATCATACTTAGGTGGTAAAATGTGCTGGTGATAATGTTAGCATCCCCAAATCAGTAGACAAAGAGATGGTCTTCAGAGCAAGACCCGGGTCTGAATCTCAGCTCTGCTACTTTCTAGCATGTTGCTTTGCATTTCTAGCATATTTTACCCTGTTCAGGCAGGACAAACCCTAAAATTTCCCTAAGAGAGATAATCTGGTAAAAAAGACAAAGTAGGGGAATTTGTCTTAAGCTGTCCTTACATGAAAAAAAAAAATGGCTGTCTTTTATTTATATTGCAGGTGTATTCTGGATGCCTTGATAGAAAATATACTGGGTTACATAGTCAAACCATTTAGCCATCCTGTGGTCATAGGCCTGAGCTATAAAATTTTACCACCCAGAGGTGGGAGGTTGTAAAGATTACATTAAAGAATGTGCTCTGTGCCAGACACAGAGTATGAGTTCAACAAAATGTAGTCTCCTTCCCTTTCCAATGCCCATCTATTCTCTCCTAGTCTTCAATTCATATCCCAGACAAGGCAATCATATCAGTGCTATATTTCACCCAAGGATCTACTCTATTGTCAACCATCCATGTTGAAACTTGCAATACCAGTCACCAAGGCAACAGGATGACTGAGTGTAAGGATTTCTTACTCCTTTGATGTAACTACTCAAGATTGCCAGAACTGAACATTAGTCTCCTAAATAAAGAATTGCACATTTGGGGTCACCATATTAAGTTTTCTCTTATTTCTTCCAAATAATCTAATAGCCTAATCCAATTATTGAATCATATTGAAAATGCTTTTCAAAGATGCTCGACAGTTACAAACAAAGGAAAGTATTGAATAGGCCCCCTTTTGAGTGTCTTTTTCCATAATCGTCTCATAATTAAACAATGATCTCTAATGCATGAATGATCTGTGAATTTCAACCCCCAAACAATGTTCTAATGGGATTGGTCAAAACTTCATGGCAGTCACTTCAAAGGTGGTCATCAGAGTTCTGATGTCATTTACAAACTGCACATGAATCAAGATTTCTTTTGGCTCAATAACATATATCATGAATGTATGAATACACACATACATATGCTCATTTTATGTGCAAAATATATAAAATATGTTTAATGAAACTGGCATGGCCATTAGTGTACTGTATAGGGTTAATGCCTTCTTGATTTTCTTCTAATCATTTTTCTCCCTCCTTCTAGACACCTTTTTGTCCAGTTCCAATTTCACTTCCCCTTGGATAACCGCTCTGGTAATAATATCCTTTTTCATGCTAAAAAGAATTTGTCTCTTTTGCCACTATGTTCCCACAGAAATTTGTAATTATCATTAGGGCACTTAATCACATCATTTTATAATTGCTTACAGATCCTTATTCCCGTACAAGTTATGTTCTCTTTAAAAGGTTCATCCATTTGCTATGTATTCACTTAGTACATTCTAAGGTGAGGACCCTTGCTAGGCACTGGTTCCTGAATTCAGGGTGCTGACAGTCTACTGGGAGATAAAATTGTTAAATTATTATGCGACTCATTATAAAAGTGCAATTCTAATTAGTGCCACTACTGTAAAAAATATATTTTTTCTATGAATGCTTAATAAAGATAAATTCCACCTAGTTATAGGGATGAGGAAAGACTCCTCTGAATAAGAGACAATTGAGTAGAGGTGTGAAGAATGAGTGGGGATTAAGTAGGCTAAGAGGGAAAAGAGGCACAAACCTCTTCCATATTATTTAGCTATGCTTATCAATGATTAAAATGCATATATACATACACAGATTGGGGCAAAAATAGGTTTACAGTTGTCCATATGGAAAATAATGCAATAATTAATAAATAATAATACAAGAATAAACTGTGTTTTGAGTACTCACAACTGTAAACTTACTTTCGTCACACCCTATATAAGCATATGTATAGCTAAATGCACATGTATACATACACACATTATCATGGGGACATATGTGATCAGTTTGCTTCAAATATTTTGAAATACAGAGTTTGCAGCAGACACATGCCCTTGGCCCTCTCTGCGTTCACCTGCATCTGTGGTGAGCAGTCCTCATGCACCGTGGCCACTTTCCACCTGAAGCACACATCTCTTTCTCTCTTTAAAAAAAAAATCTTTATTGATTTCAGAGAGGAAGGTAGAGGGAGAGAGAGAGAAACATCAATGATGAGGGAATCATTGATCAGAAGCCTCCTGCAAGCCCTGGGAATCAAACCGTGACTTCTTGGTTCATAGGTCAACACTCAACCACTGAGCCACCCTGGCTGGGCAAATACACATATCTCCTTACTTGTCATCCCTGGGGTTTTCTCTAGCTTCCTAGGAGTTTGCAATACCAAGTCATGGCAGCCTTAAAAATGCTGGATTGAACACTGCCCCTAAAGACTGCCATCATCAAATGAATTGCAGTTGGTGGATAAATACCCTGATTCCTGCTTCTTCCTTCACTCTTGGTGGGACAATTCTGAAATGTGTTCTACCCAATCCCTCAGAGGTCCCCAGTTGGATGGAGCCTAGCATGGTAACCTGCTCACTGCAGAACCCTTTACCGTGTTCTCCACATTTCCGGCCTCACTACTCCCACATCCTCACTTCTGCTTCCTGGCATCAGTGTCCAGGTAAACAATCTGTGCACAAGTCTTTGTTAGGGTACAATACGAGGAAAGACTCAAACTAAGAACCGAAGCTGGCCACCTTTCAAATTCACATAAACTACTCTGGGAAATGCTTGTTTTCAGTGCCCTGAACCTTGGCATAACTATAATCACAATTAGTGCCAATCATTGATGAACCTTTGCAAGAGGATTTATTCTCACTGGCATGTTAACCTGGAAGATTGCCTTTCCTATCACATTCCAGTCAGTGTTGTGTTTCTGCCCTAAGGTCCACGGAGCAGTCAGGGATCTCAACATGTGGAACCAGGACCTTCTTGCCGTGGGTCAGGTAGAGCCTGCATAAGAAGTTTGGGGCTGGGGAAGAGTCAGTTGTAGGACGCGAAGTGTTTTTCCAAAGAGAGCTTTATTTTCCCTGAACATCTTGGTGTCATTTCATTCGTGAGGTTTACTTCAGGTGGCTCTGGTCCCTAAGACTATAATTCTAAACTAGAGACTTTGCGGGGAAGATGAGGGACAGAAGGCACAAAAGTCCTGCTATGATGAAATTCCTTCCTGACTTGCTGAGGATTCATTCAATATGCTTCCGGGCTATTGACAACTTTTCCTGGTAAACCTTCTGTTTGTTAACCAAACAGGTCACATTGCGCTTTGCATATTTATACTTTGGGAAGGGTATGTCTAGCAAGGTAAAGTGAGCAAACCTTGAGTTTTCATAGAATTAAATTCAACATGGCTTCAGTGCCTGCCTTGTGCACAGACACTTTCCCAAGCTACCTCATTTAATTTCTATACAAACCATTTGGTAGAGACATCACTGTTCCATATTGCAGATGAAGAGCCCAACTTAGAAAAGTTGCCATAAGCCAGCAATAGTAGTATCAGGAGTTGAACATAAGCCCGGGGCTCTTTCTAGCACTTCCTAGTTCAATAGATTTGAAGGTGTGTGATCCTGGTGAAAAATCAATAGCCAACATCATTGTTATATTTCTCCCCATATAGGCTCTTGGAAAATTGTTTCTCTTCTTAATTATTCCCTTTATCTTCTGATGAAGATAATAACTCCTAAAATGGCATCTTGCACAAAGATTCTTTAGTAAAACAAATGATGTAATTTATTCTCTTGTATCCTTAATGTAGGACATAGCAGCATTGTATTTACAAATGTAAAACCTCCAATTTAGGGCATCATAGGCATAATGAAACCCAGTCACAAACCCCAGCTGATGATTAGTCACAGAAAATGAGTGCTATTCAACCATGAGACGTGCATATCAATTCCCAACACACAATACAAACCTTCACCTAAATCATTGCAAACTTGTTCTTTCCCCTCCCTCTCTGGCCCCCAAATAGACTCCAAAGGTGGAAAAGAGATTAACTGTGTCCAAGTAATCTAATATACTAAGTTTTATAATTACATGCTAAATGATTGCCACATCAAAAATAAACATCCTGTTTATGAAGAAAAGTGCGGTATGCTCTGTAGAATTTCATGACAATAGATCTAACACAATGATATGTTATGCAGAATGGCGTTGCATCCTGTTTGCTCAGATACTCAGGCAGAATTTTCTAGAACTCAGATTTGATGTTTATTTTTTCCATATTCTTTAGTTGAGAATATGCAAGATCTCTGAGTCCCATGTGTGAAATCCTTTTCTTTACAGTTTCATTAATGTTGGAAATGTGAGTTAAAGCTTCCTGGAAATCTATTTTTAAAGCCCTCAATTCTTCTTTCATTTACAGAAACAGGTAGCAGATTGCTGCAGGGAGACCAAAATTAGAGGAGCTTTGCTTAGAGCGAAAGAAACCTACTAGCTTATTTGGTTAACCCTTTCTCTCTATTAAAAATAAACATGCTGTAGATAATTAAGAGAACTGGTTAGTGAATACAATCTGTCAATAAATTAAGAAATTGGCAATTATCGGGCACAATTCTGTTTGGGATACTGCATCTTTTTATGTTAGGATATAACATTTGGCAAGTGAAAGAGCTAATCCATATTATGTATCTTTGTGGAAAGGGATTTGCTACCATAAGTATTGGTTGCAGATGGCTAAGTATTTTTGATACGTCCTTGAAGACTCATACCCATTGCTATATTAGAAGAACATGTTGGTTATTGGCATCTAAATTTTCAATGGATGGCTAAAGTAAAGTTTGTGAGTGAGAAAGCCTAGTGATACAAGAGGCATTGCTTTAAATGCCAAGAAAATTTCTAACACTAATAGGATATTTAGTCAACTTGAAATTTGCTGGACAATCCAAAATATTATGGATTCACAAGTGTGATCTTAAGGTCAGATTTTCAAAATACTTATGTTGGTTGCACTTTCCAGGACCCTTTTTCGGACTTAGTTTCATGAAAGACATAGCCATACAGTACAATAGAGAAAATCTTCAGTTCCACGGACAGAAAGACATGGGTCCCAGTCTTATCTCTTCATTTGCTAGTGATGGGCCCTACATCAAGTTATGTATTCTGTTTTTAATTTCCTTCTCTATGAAATATGGATAATTAAAGTACCTAATTCATTGGTTGGTTGTGAAAGTAAAATGAAATCATGGACATAAAGTGCTTACCACACACTAGATCGTTAATCCTGTTTTTGTCTCTCATCATTATATTATCCCGCAACAAAGGGAGGGCAAGGACTATGAGAACTCTTTCCTAACACTGCACAAGTCCATGCAAATAAAAGGCATCACCTAGTATAGGGAAATATGCTAATATCTTTATGGGAAAATACAAAAACTAAAATAAAAGCAATTTTTTTTGGCCAACTCAAACATGAAATGAGTGAATGAATGTAAGTGAAATATCCAAACACTTACTTATTATGTGGTATTTAACAAGTTACCTATTTATCTGTATTCTAACATATTTAATGTAGCAAACTTGTGATATATGTTAATTTTAAATGTTGCTTATTTTCCATTCTCATATTCATTTTCAGTGTCAGTGCCATTTATACTAATAGTGTCACTCTTTGAGTCATCAAAAGGTCTCCAGAGCACATATTCTTCAACTGTATTATGTAGTTTAAAATATTGTAAGGTTTTAATCCATCTATAGAGCTACCACTGAAATATTTATCCGAAGCCATAAGAATGCATTTAAATTTTATTAGGAATTTTTGGTTTTCATTTGTTGAGTAGGTTTATGATCTCCATAATATAACCATTTACTAAATTTCTTTCAAAGCAGTCTTTTTAAAGTCTGTTTTATAGTATTGAGTGAAGTGCTTTTAAATAACAAGTTTAGTCCTGGAAGACAAACGAAGGCTTTCCCAAGGAGGTGGTATATAAATTGAGCATCTAAATTGACAGAGGTGTTTGATGGAGGATGGTGGCCACAGTGCCTGAGGCATCTTCATAACAGGGATACTGGCCAAGGATACTGCACTAATCTAGGAGAGAGCTATCAACAGAAATGAACTAGGAACTGAATGGAAACGTCAAATCAAGTACTCACATCAAAAAGTGAAGCACGTAGATATTTTCAAAAAGAAAGAAATGGCCTGGCTGGTGTGACTTAGTTGATTGAGCATCATCCCATGTACCAAGAAATCACTGGTTCGATTTCCAGTCAGGGCACATGCCTGGGTTGCAGGCTCAATCCCCAGTAGGGGGTGTGCAGGAGGCAGCCTATCAATGTTTTTCTCATCAATGTTTCTATCTCTCTCTCCCTCTCCCTTCCTTTCCTCTCTAAAACACTTTTCTAAAGAAAGAAATGCAGTGGCCAATTGCATATAAGCGATGAAGGTGAGGTCATAGTAGGTACTCAAAATTATTTGTGAAATGAATGAAAAAGGATAAAAAATAAACTTATGGTTTCAAGCTAGAGATAGTATAGTTGGCAGAAGGAGCTTGTCCAGTGTTCAGCTTGTCCAGTGTTCAAGGAGGTAAGAAATCTAGTGGAATATTGAAGAATGAGAACAGCTAAAATGCTACTTATGGAGACTTAGAGGACTCTTTCGTGTATCAGGACAGGTACAAAGAAAATGTAGTGTAACTGAGATGAAAAGCTGCCCATGCACTGAGTGGGTTGGGTATAACTTTATATTATTGAATAGTTATGCTTGAGTGGTTGTCTTACATACAGAAAACAACGGTGGAATAGTGGAAAGAACATTGGACTTGGAATCAAGAAGAACTGAATTCATGTCTTAGATTCACTACTTATCAGCTATGTGATCCTTGGCAACTTATTCAATCTCTCAGCCGGTTTGTTTTTCCTAAATTGTAAAAAAACATTGTTCTCATTGAGTGTGAGAATTAAGTGAGGTAATCTACACAATCTGTAGCAAACTGCCTGCCACAAATTGAATAGTAGGTATTCAATTACTGACTTTTTAGTCTTAATCTAGAAAGAAAAATAATTGAGAAATATCTAGCTTTCCCCGGAAGGTTCAACTGCTAAACTGCAAACTCAAGTTTATCCAATGTAAGTGACACAGGAAAAAAGGAAGCATCAAACATGAGAATCATCCAATCTAACCAGAGACGCCTCTATGAGTTTTTTGGGGAATTATCATATGGCCCCTACGATTGTGATCCCCTCACAAATGATATCTCTACTACCTTTCTTGCCTGCTTAAAAATTCTTCTTCCTCTCCCTGTAAATGGCTACATGTTTTTTATTTGCCCAATACTAAACTTTCTTCAAGACTTTTGAAATGGAGCTAGATGGAAGAGGCTCATTGCGGAACTGGAAACTGTAAGCCAGAGAAACAAAATGTTTTCTTATATGTAGGGATGCATTACATTGGGATATGCATGGCACTTTAACATTCTCAGAGACTTAATGAGGAAAATGGGAAAAGTTTGGCAATATCTTGGTCACAGCACTTGATGTAGTAAGAGGTCATTACCAGAGGCAGCTATAAAGTGTGTTGGGTCAAGTCTAAGTAGAAAGAGCATGATAGTAGCCTAAAAGCCTTGACACCCATAGTCCAGAATAATGTCTGAATTATCATCACTGAGCAGGCTTCTTTGGAAAACCACCCAGAGTACTAGCATGAAGAATTGGGTCCTGAGGGGCTGGCTTACATATTATTAAGTCCAAAAATAACCTTAAGAAGCAGAGATACCCCGTGAAAGACTTGCATATACCTAAGCTAGTATTGCAACAGCTCCACCTGGGAGGGAAGGTGAGATAAGCAAGTGAGAGTGCCTGGTGGATAGAATCTCAAACGACGGCTCCCTCAGAGGCCACGTTCAGTGGCGGGGAAATTGAGCCTCAGAACTTCCCCAGGATTTCTCAATGGCAATATGGTGGGTTCCTAGGACGAAGTCAGAATCTCCTGTGGTGCCTGCCAAATGTAACTTATTGGGCCTCATCCTGGCCTAAAAATCTGCATTCTAGCAAGCTCTTCAGGGAAATTTTAGGTACCCCAAGTTTTAGAACTCATATTCTATAGTTGTAGGTAAAGGGAATAACCTGAGAGCTCACTGGCAGGATATGTATTGACTCTCTTCTAGCTTCTTCCTTCAAAGAAGAAAGGCTGTTGGCAATCTCATGAAACCCTAAATCAAAGACAGGCTCTAAAGAGTATTTCCCCTTCACCACTGCCCGCCCACTTTTCTTCCCTTCTGGTAACCACCATGCTCTTGTTTGTGTCTAGGAGGTTTTTTTTGTCTTGTTTATTTGTTGTTATCCCACATATGAGTGGAATCATATGGTTCTTCATATTTTCCATCTGACTTATTTCACTTAGCATGATATTCTCCAGATCTATCCATATTGTTGCAAATGGCAGTATTTCATCTTTTCTTATAGCTGGCTGATACACACACACACACACACACACACACACACACACACACACACAGACACTAGTGGCCCAGTGCACGAAATTCGTGCATGGGAGGGGGGGGTGTTGTTCCTCAGCCAGGCCTGCACCCTCTCCAATCTGGGACCCCTCGAAGGATGGCCTACTGCCGGTTTACAGGGATCAGGCCTAAACTGGTAGTCGGACATCCCTCTCACAATCCAGGACTGCTGGCTCCAGCTGCTCACCTGCCTGCCTGCCTGCCTGATTGCCCCTAACCACTCTGCCTGCCAGCCTGCTCTTCCCCAACTGTCCCCAACCACTGGCCTGCTCACCCCCAAATGGCCCCCCGCCAGTCAGATCACCCCCAACTGCCCCCCTGCTGGCCTGCTGGCCCCTGCCTTCCCTCTCCACTGGCCTGCTCAATCCCAACTGACCCCCACTGATGGCCTGCTCACCCCCAACTGGCCCCCCTGCTGGTCTGCTTACTCCCAATGGCCCCTGCCGTCCCATCCTGGCCTGATCACCCCCCTGGCAATCCAAGGTCCCAGGCCCTCCTTATTTTCTTTTTCTTTTTTTTCAGCGCCTCCTTGAGTGGAGGCCAGGGCTGGCTGGAAGCAAGTATCTAGGATTTATCTTCTATAATTGAAACTTTGTAGCCTTGAGCGGAGGCCAGAGCCTGCCAGGGCAGGCGGGAAGCTTGGCTTCCTCCATTGCTGGGGCAGCCAGCTTCGTGGCCGGCTGACACCTTGGTTGGGTTAATTTGCATACTCGCTCCTGATTGGCTGGTGGGCGTGGCATGTGGATGTAGTGGAGTGATGGTTAATTTGCATGTTTCTCTTTTATTAGTGTAGATATATATATATATTATGACAGAAGGAGACTGCACTTTGGGTAGTCAGCACACATTGCAATGTACAGATGATGCAGTATAGAATTGTACATCTGAAACCTATATAATTTTATTAACCAATGTAACCCCAGTAAATTTAATAATTTTTAATTAGTAAAAAGTATTTCCCTGAGTATTGTATTCTCTATAGCGGCATGGACCATCTAGGAGGTCTGACTTCTTGCCTTCTTCTAAGTGAAATTAGAAAAAAAAAATATTGTTCCTCATTCATACCCAACAGCAAAGGCAATTCTTCTTCCTTCTTACTTCTGCAGCTGAATGGAACTGAATGCCATAACTTTCTCGGGTAAGCCTGGCCTCCTGTCATTTATTTATGCCCCAGAGGCATTAATATATACTGTTCAACAGATGGCCTTGGATTTTATCTATGTTTACTCCCAGCAATGAAAACCCTGCTTGTTCAGCATCTTTATAAGCTGTTTCCACCCAGACAGGCCTGAGACTCTTCTGTACCTGCCATTTAGTAAGAGTAGCCTGGCCGAGTGACAAACACTCCAGTCCCTGATGCTTCCTATTGTGACAGTCTTTCATAATAGCTCCCTCTTGCTTTACAACTTTGCTAAAAGGTGAATATATGTTGACACGTCACAGTTTTTTTTGGACACCTCTCTAGTAGCTGTCAGGATGAACTTGTATTTTCTGCTTGTTTTGCACGTTCTGTTATAAAGCCCAGCAGAGCTCTTGCTTTCTGGATATAATGCAATCCCCACACTTAAGAGTTTTTCTGTTTCTTTTAAAAAATGGTCATCTGGTTACCAAAAGTTCCTCTACATTCCTTAAACTTGAATTTATTCTAATTGATTCAGATTTGGATTGAATCCTTTCATCTTAATCCCCAGTGTTTGCTCAGCTGGGCCCCAGATTTCTTGTAATAAATAGTATAGCAGGACAACAGGAAGAGAGGGTTAATAGACATATGTCCTTATGTCCCTGACTGCTGTGAGCCAGTTTTGGTTTGGAGATATACTTATAAATCCTCAACTTTATCTGTTTCCTTGATTCCCTTGGATGTTTGGAGTTAGTTAATACATCTCAGTATATGATATTTGAAGAATACTTTATTATTTACTGGTATTTACAATGTCCAGGTAACTTAAAGGCAAAATGTAAAAGCAAGTTGAAGGAGGAAGTGCATATTTAATATTCATTTCCTATCAGTGCTTCATTGTACAATACACACACACACACACACACAGACACACACACACATATAGATATACATATATACTGGTATATGCATTGTACTTTTTGCAAGTTAGTGTAGTGTTGCTGTAAATTGATATGCTAAATTACTGTGTCTATTTCAGTCATACCAGAAACCATGCATTTGTGTCAAACCATGGTCCTTCTCTGGTGAAAACTAAGATATATCATCCTAGTTTTTCATACTAATAAATACTGAGAAGTAGTCAGCATTTCTTTATATGGCATCTCTTAACTTCCTCTCTTTGCTGGTATTAAATTAAAAATAAAAACAGGAAAGAAAAGAGCAAAAAATAAAATCGCCAAAAAGACAGTCAACAACCCATAATTCAAACCACACATTGTCAATAAAAGTGACTATCTGGGTCTAATGTCACTGTGCAAAGCATGAAACAATTAAGAGAAACTGTTTCAAGAAGTAAAATAATTTGGCCTTGAAGTGTAATGGGTAGAAGTAATTGCTTTGGCTGGCAGGCATCTATCTAATTTGCTGATTTTAATGTCTTAAATACAAGGCATGCAAGCACTAAAGCCAATTTTAAATACACCCAGGTTTTTGTTTCTTCCTTTGAATATCAAGCACATTTAGAATGGAGAGAAGGAAAAAGGAGTGATAAGCAAAGGTGACATGGACCACCCAGTGACATGCAGAGAAAGCCGGAGTACAAGTAGGAAACACATAATCTCATAAAGAGAACCACTGCTTATCCTCTTGTGGAGAATTTTCAATTACTCCTCAATACACCTGATTTGTTGGAATTATGCTAAATTCAAAGCTCCAGGTCACAACACTTTGAAATCTTGAGGTGGAGAGCGACAAGCCATTTAAAAATTGAAAACAGCCTCTGCCCTATGCCTGGGACATGAGCTTTCCTTCCGATGACTAGTGAAGAGCTATGCTAATTTTTCCTTTTATATATTCTGTCATTGCCACCATAATGGCTCTGGGATGCTGTGAGGATTAGATGCTTTTGTGCCTGAAACTCATGGCGTCCTTACTAATTTTGCTGTGGCAATGAATTGTAGCTGCAGCACATTGTAAAGCAGTTGTATGGAGAAGGAGGAGGAGTTGTGTGGGAATGAAGAAAGGGGCAGATCCATCAGGACAGGTGGCTTTGTTTGCCTGTCCTTGTTCTTGTTGACTTTGTCTCATTGCTTTTGAATCCTGAGGGACCAGGAGAGGGTACAGGTGGGAGGAGTCCAATTCACAGTCCCTGGGAAGGTCTCCGGAGGGCAATTAATGAAAGACAGAAATGGGAAGGAAGCAAAATAATTTCATCCTTGAATAATGAGGATAAGTAATCCTTCATTTTAGGTCTAGACATGCTACTTACAATATCTTTTCTATTTCTGTATACTATATTTCAGTTTTAAAGCAAATGACACTTTACAACAGTCACATGACGTAGAAAATACTAGGAAGCCTGGTAGAGTAAAAATTGTTGCTTCAGAACCAAGTAGATGTGGATTTTAATATGAGAACAATAATTATTCGTGGAAAATCCTTAAGAACTTACTTTTAGCCTGTTTAGCTGCCATAAAGCAGGATCAAAATTAAAAGATAAAGTATTAAAAGCATATCATTGGTCCAAAATAGGCACTGAACGAAGTTAGTGGGGTGCTTACTTGTTTGTTTGTTATCTGTGCCCAGGCCTCTGTGCCCAAGCCCTGAGAAAATCAAGTTATTTGAGACAAATGCATCATTGCTTTCCTAGGTGGAGCTATTGCCTGAAGTTCTGCCTCCTTGCTTACCCTGGTGAATCAAGCTGACCATTGAAAGGAAGGAAAGCTGAAGGTCTCATTTACCAACTAGTGGCCCGGTGCACGGATTCGTGCACATTGAAAGGGAATTAATTAGAAGAAATATTTTAATATCGCTATTTGCCCTTTCTCTAAAATAGAAGTGTCAGAAATGAAATAAAATTAGTAAAATGTGTATGAAAATAATATATAATTTGATTAATCTTTTGGCTTCAGAGGTACGTTGTGCCAATAATTGGTCTTCAGACATATTCTGTTGATGACGCGGCTTTCTTTCAGCTTCAGAATGTCAACAAAAACAACCAAATGCACGATCGACAATGACAGATCAAAACACACACATGCAATTGGCGCCATTGAGAGCTTTATATGCATCGCGTATGCGTGAGTCAACGTTTATTTTTAAATTGCCAGTGCACGTCATATGAACCAGCCGGATTCGTGCACATTGAAAGTAAATTAATTAGAATTCCTGGGGCAGCTCTGTAGCTCCATGGGCATCTGTAAAGTGAGCTGGAAAGCAAAAGAAAAAAAGAAAAAAGAAAAGAAAACTCACACTCAGGTCTTCCAGCTCACAGTGCTGGCTCCGGTGGAGGGACTAATGCAGGTGGTCCTGATGGGGAAGGACTGGGCAAGACAGGTCAGACACACCCTGGAGCCAACCTTCCACAGTCTCTCCCCAGCCAGCTGCACCTGAGGCGGCACTGCGGCTCGAAGGTCATCTGCAGAGTTAGTGGAGTCCCTCTGGCAGGTGGAGTCCCTCAGCCTGGCCTGTGGGGATCAGGCCAAAATTGGCTCTCCGACATCCCCTGAAGGGTCCTGGAGGGCAAGAGAGCACTCTGCAAAGTTGCTGTTGTACAGGGTGTGGAACGCAAACACAAGTTTGCAATAAACCAGATTGGAGGCCGACAGTGCCCCAGGAACAACATATCCCATGGTGGAAGGTTGAATTGGGCTCCCTCCTCTCTGGTTCCAGGGTGCACCACCCAAGAACCAGCTCCTGCGTTGAGCATCTTCCTCCTGGTGGTCAGTGCGCATACCTATCAGCTGGTTGGCCAGTCAGCTGGTTGCTTAGCCTTTTATATATAGAGATGGCTTCTTAAGCCAAGAAGCTGGAACCAGCCCTAGGCAGCCAACCCAAACTAGCTTTCCCCTGCCCCCTACAGCTCCGTGGAGTCCAAGGTGAAAAGCAAAGCAAAAGGCATTGCTGGCCCCAGAAAGTGGTTACTCAAGGCTCCCCAAACCAAAGGTATTCAAAGAATATCTTCAAATTTTCATACAAAACCCCAATCCTTCCCACAAGGGGCCCCCATTCCATTCCTGGAGTGAAGACTACCTCTGCCTCCCCAAGAAAAGAATATGTGCGCCTCATTCTCTGTCAACGGTTCTTTGTAACAGTGCCCCCTGGATTCTGGACATCTTCTTTCTGCTACCTTGCTGGCTGGCATGTCTTGGGCACCTCCAGGTTAGCATTGGTAGTGATGACTATGATATTTCCAGTACTTGTTGTGACTGATTTCAGGGCACTGGGATAGGTGATTCATATACTTCCTCAACCTCTCTAATATATGGAATGTTAGTTTTATGTCGATTTTACAGGAAGTAAAGCTGAGCCTTTCATATAATTGGTACATGGCAGAGCTGCAGCTCCAATCTCAGTCTGAAGTTCATTCCTAGGTCCTTATTACACTGGTGTTTTTAGCCTTTTCCACCATTATTTTGGCTTCTGGAAATCAGATTCCATACTTGATGAGGTTGGAGTAAACAGTGAAGAAGGTTATGGCTTCCCCAGAGAAAGAGAAGGAGGTATTATGTGACAGTGGAAAACAGAAGCAACTAAAAAGGTTTTCACTGTCAGCGCAATCTTGAAAATGTCTCTTTTTTTCCCTCTACACACTCTGTCCTCATCTATGAATGTAGTTAACAATCTCTCCCTATGCAGCATAGAAGTTTGTTGAAAAGATCTAAAAAGATGTTTTATGTGAAAAGTCTCTGCAATATTGGTGTTATGAAAATTAGACATTATTAAACTTTAATATCCCCTGGGGGACTGAGGGAGACACTGCTAAGATCATCCACAGGTCCATATTCAATAGAAGTACACTTTTTTTTTTTCTTGTTCTATTTTCATTCATAAGAAGAACTCTATTTTGGCTGTGAACTTGGAGGCTATTATAAAAAGGCCATGTGCTGTGCAGTTTGACAAACTTGAATTTGTATGCCAGCTCCAACACTTACTTGTCTTGTACTTCACAGCTCTAATTATTTACATGAGCTGTGTCTCATTTCCCTCAGTTCTATAATGAGGCTAATGCTACTCCTTCTTTCATAGACTTTCTGTGAGGATTAATGAGACAGCCTAGCAAAACACCTAGCTTTGTATTCTGAATACAACAGAGTCAAAAGCTGCAGAGTCTTTTCCCAGCCTTACTCATGTGACCTGGGAAGACTGGGTTGGAGCAGGAGGACCACTCCATGATATTACAAAAGTGCCTTTAATTCTCTAAATTCGTGATTGCCACATGGAAATCCAGGCAATGCTAATTGCACCAGATACAACTGGCATTTCACAGACTTTATTAATAACATAGGCAGGTTTCATTTGGGGATTCTGTTACTCTAACTCTAGAGTGAATAGGAATATGAATTTTTAAAAATCTTTATTGTTGAGCCCTAACTGGTTTGTCTCAGTGGATAGAAGGTCAGCCTGTGGCCTGAAGGGTCCCAGGTTCGATTCCAGTCAAGGGCATGTACCTTGGTTGCGGGCACATCCCCAGTGGGGGGTGCAGAAGGCGGCTGATCGATGTTTCTCTTTCATTGATGTTTCTAACTCTCTATCCCTCTCCCTTCCTCTCTGTAAAAATCAATGAAATATATTTTAAAAATCTTTATTGTTGAAAGCATTACATATGTCCCCTTTTGTCCCCATTGACCCCATCTAGCCCACCCCCACCCCAGGCCTTCACCACACTATTGTCTGTGTCCATGGGTTATGCATATATATGCATACAAGTAGAATATGAATTTTTAACACGTCCGAAGCAATTCTTATAGGAAACCAGGCTTCTGAACCAAGATCTTCAATGATAAGCTAGTCATCTTTTTACACTGATATGTTTGTAGTTCTTAATAGATCTCACTGCTTACACTTTAGAGAAGACCTTTAATGTGCCACTGCATGTGATATAAATCACTGAAGGAATATTTTCAACCCAGTATACAAAAGCTAGGCTTTTACACTCAGTGTGAGTCAGCATAAAACTCAGTGTTACATCTTGCTCCTTGAGGTCCTAGAGTTCAGTTCAGTGAAGACACTCCTTCCATCTATTTGGTCTTGTCGGGAAAGCAAAATTCATTGAGACACAGTAGGTTCTTGTTACGCCTCTCACCAACTCCTCACTTTTACATGCATGGGGATTTATTGGAACACTGAAGGTTACTATGGAGACCCATGACTGTTTTATACTTGATTGACAGTTTCCACTTATGTAGCTCCTTTGCTGTTATGAGTTAAAGCAGTGAAAAATAGCATAAAACAGTACTAAAGTTTTCCAAGTCTTGAAATGAAATGGCTTAAGTTGACATACTTAGCAATTGAAGGGAAGAAAAGATTTGCTTCAGTTCCTCCTTTCTTTCTTGTACTAGCATACCTTGTTTTCACTCTCTTTGCAGAATAAAAGTCTTGAATTAGACATGGACTTGTATCTCTCTCATTGATGTATTTTTTCCATGGTGGGTGCCTGACCATCCTCATATCCTTGAGGATCTAAAAGATTGGCATGGCAGGAGCATTTTCTCAATATGATCTAGTGTTAACCAAATCTTTGTGTAAGTCAGCCAAGAAAATTCCTCCTTCCCTGGTTCTCAGGAAATTGGTAAGATGACAAGGTAAATGTATTAGTTTTCTAGGGTTGCCATAACAAACATCCACACACGGGTGGCTTACAACAACAAAATGCATTCATATATATATATATATATATATATATATATTTATATATATAATTGATTTTTTACAGAGAGGAAGGGAGAGGGATAGAGAGTTAGAAACATCGATGAGAGAGAAACATCGATCAGCTGCCTCTTGCACAGCCCCTACTGGGGATGTGCCCGCAACCAAGGCACATGCCCCTGACCGGAATTGAACCCGGGACCCTTGAGTCCACAGGCCGATGCTCTATCCACTAAGCCAAACTGGTTAGGGCAAAAATGTATTCTTTCACAGGATTGGAAGTCAGAACTACTCATTTTTGTTTAATATATTTTTATTGATTCAGAGAGGAAAGGAGAAGGAGAGATAGAAACATCAATGATGAGAAAGAATAATTGTTGACTGCCTCCTGCCTGCCCCCCACTAGGGATCAAGCCCACAACCTGGGCATGTGCCCTGACCAGGAATATAACCATGACCTCTTGGTTCATAGATCAAAGCTCAACCACTGAGCCACTCCAGCTGGGAAGAACTATTAATCGATCCAGAAAAGGTTCTAAGCTGTATCACTGGCTCTGTTAATTTGTGTATTTTTATATTGGAGTTTTTAAGTTGAGAGAAATATTGTCTGTACATAATGACATTTTTGTCTCTTTCAATCCTTATACTTTTTATCTCTTGTTCTTTTTCATTGGTTAGGACTTGGAATATAGTCTTAAATATGAGGGGTGGTAGCAGATATCCTTGTCTTCTTCCTTACTTTAATCAGAATCTGTGCAAAGTTTTACAATAAGGTAGGTATTTGCTGTAGAGTTTTTGCAGAAAAAGTGTTCCAAGTGAATTGTATCATTTAAGGTGATGTTTGTGGCTGTAACAGAAATCTCAGAGATATGAATGGCAGCACAATATGAGGTTTACTTACTGTTCACAGACAGTATTATTGGCAACAGGCACAAGGCTCCATCTGCCTCATGGAGTTATTTGGGGACCTAAGTCAGCGGAGAATTTGCAACTTTTAATATTTAGCTTCCCAGGTCACACGGAGCAGTGATGTGTAGCTGACAGGTGAAGGAAGAGAGCGAGTCATGAGTGAAAGGATTTTATAGACTGGACCGGAAACTGGTATATATCTGACAGAACTCAGCCACATGGCCACACACAAGCCATGGAGGCTGGGAAATACCATCCAACTGGAAGCCCAGGAAGAAGAAGGAATGGGTTTATCCAGCAAAGTTCAATATATAAACATGCAAAATCCATAGATAGAGATTAAACAGATGTGAAAGCTATCTAGTTGTTTGTTTCAGATCAGAGAGGTCCTTTAAAAGAATAAGCACAACATCACCCAGACTAGAATGGCCCCCAATTTTCAAAAATTAAGTATAATTCTGAAACCCAGTATTTTGCATAACCAGAAGCAACACTGCTGTGATTGAACGAAAGGCCCGAGATTGAGCATGGCCCAGGCAGTCCTGTAGCTGCTCCAAAGGTACCACACAAGGTGATGTTGAAAACACATCCTCAGTCACCTTCTACTGGGATGCTCCCTCTACGTTTCTGCCTGAGTGATATTTCTAAGCAATAAATCGTGCAGCACCATACTCTTTTTCAAATCTTTGGGGGTTCTGGACCCTTCAGGAGGAATTTCAAGATTCTTAGCACATGCTGCCAAGTTCATTCTAGTTTGATCCACTTGTAGCTCTCCAATCACAAGCCCCTTGCAGCTCGACATGGAAGCACCCCTTGACCAGCCTCACGGAAGTATTTGTGATTCTTGGAGCATAGAATGACTGTTTGTGTTTCAGTGACTTGCAGTGGAAAACTGGTCTCCACTTGGTCTACTTGACTAACTTCTTCCATTTGGGAAAAAATTAAATTAAAGCCTGGCAGATGTGTCTCAATGTGGTTGAGTGTCGACCCATGAACCAAGAAGTCACGGTTTGTTTCCCTGTCAGGGCATGTGCCTGGGTTGCGGGCTCAATCCCCAGTGGGGGTCATGCAGGAGGCAGCTGATCCATGATCTTTTCTCATTAATGATGTTTCTATCCCTCACTCCTTCTCCTTTCCTCTCTCTGAAATCAATAAAAAACATTTAAAAAATTTAAATTAAAAATAAAACTTGAGTATGTCTATCCTGTTTTTAAAATAGATTTAGTGTTAATTAAACAATGGAGCTAATTCTAATCTTATAAGTATTATTTGCACATTACAGGTTATAAACATTTAAGATTCTTCTGTGTTCTATAAATATATGTTACCAAATGATTTACTACTTGCAAGCAGTTCACAGTTGAGGGGTGCTATTATTGCTAAAATAAACATATTTTATTTCCAGCCTCCAAAGGAAGCTGAAAAACTTAGTAGGAGTCTGTTTCTGCCACCTGCTAGCTTTGTGAAACCAAGACAGTCATTTCACATCTTTAGCTTGTTTTCTCAGTTATTAATTGTGTAATAATATGATGCTTGCGGGGGATGGGGGCGTATCTATGTCTCCCTTCTCCTGTTTCCACTGAGGGAAGGAAAATTGATATTTGCCATCAATGAGGGTAAGTCCCTGGAAATGCACTTCCAGCTGGTCTCTGCCTCCTTGCTTACGTTCCCTTACAAAGGAGAGTCCAACCTGATTAGAAAACTTGGAGACGTGCCGAAACCGGTTTGGCTCAGTGGATAGAGCGTCGGTCTGTGGACTGGAAGGTCCCGGGTTCGATTCCAGTCAAGGGCATGTACATTGGTTGCGGGCACATCCCCCGTGGGGGATGTGCAGGAGGCAGCTGGTCGATGTCTCTCTCTCATCGATGTTTCTAGCTCTCTATCCCTCTCCCTTTCTCTCTGAGAAAAATCAATAAAATATATATTAAAAAAAAAAAGAAAAGAAAACTTGGAGACGTAAATGAGCCTGCCTCGTTCAGTCTCTTCTTCTCTCTTCAGAATCATCTTTTCTCCAGGAGACTTACATTCTGGTCTGTTGTCTGCTATGTTGTAAACACAATGAGGCAGGCATTGCTACTTTTGGGAGAGTCCTTGGATTGTCCATGCCATCCAGTCACAGAGAGATGTTTGTTTACATTGAAGGGAAGCATTATCCATCCCTTTTGGCTGTAAATATAAAGCTATATTATCAACTAAGCTTTATCAGTAATAGAAATGGTATTTTGTTTTCTATCTGCCCTAGTCCTGTGGACCATACCTCAACTGATTCTGAAATTGGGCAGAGCACAGTGATATTGTTGATTGATTCCCACAATAGAGCATGGGAAGATGTAGTTAAGGGGGCTACCACAGGGCAGAGCACAAACTATGTGCTCAATTAATGCTAGCTATTATTACTGGATATACTTGGTCCACACTCACTACACATTTTTTTAACAGCAGAACGTACTCCTGATATAATAATGAAGATCAGTGAACACATTACATTTATTTTAGCAACAATAGCATCCCTTCAATAAGGGATGGATTTCACTTTGTTTTGATAACCTATATTTGGAACTAGACAGATTTCAGGTGCTTGGTGTCATGTGGACAAAATATGAAGACAGTAGACTTGGAATTATTGTCATGTGGACAAGTTGGCATCAAGGAAGACAAACAATCCATGGGTTTCCATCTTTGGGACAGGATGTAATTAGGTTCATTTCTTCCTGAAACCACTTTTTCAATATTTCTCCATTAGGACCTAACTTTTAGAGTTGCCTTTGCATTTTATTACCCCTTCATCTTTTTCTTCGATTTTTTTTCTATTGTCCCAAACCTGAACATATTTCGATCGTTCAATACTATGAACATCAAGTGCCTCTGGCAGTTATCACTTTTAACCAGCCTTCCCTATAATCATCATCAGGAGCAGTAAACTCATAAAAGGTGTCAAAATGATGGATGGCTCTCTGCTGTGACCTTTGATGCGATAATAAAACAGGTCATTTCTAAGTAAATATCATTTGGATGGTTGGATGGCCCTTTATAGAAAAAAAGGTATTACCCTCTGAGGCCAAGGTAACACAGAGAAGGAAAAAAAAGGATGAAAATGAGCACTGTCCTTGGCATTTACCATGTGAAGGGCACAATGCTTAGTGTAGGCTCATCATACCCTAGAACATATATCCTAACACACCCCCTTCCTTTTAATTCATGGTGATACTGAAGCACAGAAAAAATAAGCAACTTTCTCAAGGTCACTATCGTTTCTGGCAAATTAATGTCAGAAACAGAACTCAAAACCAGAGTATATCCTTCCCAAGCTAGTTTTGAGGACTGAATCAGTTAACATTTGTGTAGACCTAACACAGGATCTGGCACATAGTCTGGGTTCAATGAGTTATAGTTATTATCATTGTTCTACCATTGCCTGCAACATTTGACTGAGAATGCCTCACATGTAGAGACCTGTTACCATGAGGCTTCGCAAACGTGTAAGGAGTATCTACTCTGTGCCAGAATTAGTGTCTAAGAGACGGTCCCTCCCCTTACGAAGTTTACAGCAGGCAACAGGAATGCTATACAAGAAATCAAACAAACTCTTAACTACAACTTGGGATCAAACTTTGGCTCAGGTCTTTATTAGTATGCAAATAAATTCATATTAACAATAATGCTATATACAACTCTTGCTCATAGAGGACTCTAAGCCCCTGACAAATCCCCCATCTCTTTCCAATATTTCTGGGCATGTCTAAGGGATATTCTTGACTATGTTTGAAAAATAGGAATGTGCTTATTGCTGCTATTTTCCTACGAGGTTTCCATTACTTCTGTATCATATCTACCAGACGTTATCTAAACCACCTATGGGATACAGTCTCCCAGGGGACTTTCAAGCTACAGACCATCTAGTGACTATATAATAACACAATGTTACTCTGCTTGTAACTGAACCAGAAGCAAATCTCTCTTCCCTTCAGATTTGGTGAACATGCATCTTTCTTCCCTGAGACCAGCCAGATCCTAGAGCCATAACCTCCTTCTCATGTCCTGATTTACCCATTATTCTAAAACTCTTGGTACTTGGATGTCCAGCCCCCACATATTGCCTAAGCCTGGCCTAGAATAAGCTTCTTAGTAAATATGCAGTGAATCAATGTTGTATGTTTAGGGGAAGAGTAGAAAATGAGAAATAGAAACCCATTTGGAACAGTTACAGCTGTGGATATGAAGAGTCTCTTCAAATTCTTATAAAAGTTCAATTGCTGACTGACAGTAGAGGAAAAGGTTGATTACCTATGGCTTTCTTGGAGACTTGTACAGTAAAAAGATTGGTTTATACTATAAAAATGGAAATGTGGAGCTTCTTTATGGGTTTATAACCCCTAAAGCTATAGGGGTATGTGTGAGGGTTGTGACCTGCAATTGTAATTACGGTTGTCATCATCCTGTGAAAAGGAACCAAGGCACTATATATACTACACAGCTGTAATCGTTTGGAAATGACTTTTAGAAGAACTATTCAAAGGGAAGGAGTAGAATGTTAATTTTAAATAAATGAATATTTTTTAAAAGATGAAGAAGTATCCAATATCAACATGGCTGTGTAAACTCAAAAATTACACCATGATTATCTTAATCAGGTGGTGCTTAACATTTCAACTCTAAAAACAGCCATCATTATAATAAACTCACCTTGAGTTTGAACCAGTGGGAGCTAAAACTAATGCTAAATTCTAAGCTGTAAGTCAAGTTCCTTTCCCTGCCTCCAAAGATTACAGTGTGAAATGTAAAACGGTAACCCTCTCAGATTACTTTATCAGGACTCCTCTTCTGCCAGTTAACATTTTCTATTTTGTATTATATTTACATCATCTGTCCTAATTAACTGTAGGCCACAGAGTTTGGCACAGAAGTGGGGGGTGGGGGGGAAGGGGGAAACTTTAGGAGTAGCTTCTGGCTCCATGCCTACCAAATGTACAAACTTGTACTTGTTAGTTAATTCAATTTGCTCATTGTCAACTAATAAAAATGATACCTCATTACAATGTTGTGAGAGTTAGATTAGTAAACAATATATGTAAAAACAGAAGACATCATACGTGCCCTGGCCAGTATGGCCCCGTTGGTTGGGCATTGTTGCCACTTCAATTCCCAGGCAGGACACATGCCCAGGTGGCAAGCTTGATACCCAGCAGGGGGTGTGCAGGAAGCAGCTAATTGATGTTTCTCTCTCTCCTCCGACCTCTCTCTCAAAAATTCAATAAACTATTCTTTAAAAAACAACAACATATCATACTTGGTTTACAGTAGGTATTTTTTTCAAATGTCTGTCCACTTTATCTCATCTTTGCTCTCTAGCGGAAAATATGTGTATCTGATTCATGTTTAAAGCTATTGTTAACACCAGCCCTGCGACTTGGAAGTGTCTGGCACCCAATAATATTTATAGATTGGGAAAAAAGAAGAAATAAACAAACTACTTTCTGAAATCTGAAAATGGTTAAGGACATTGTTATCTTAAGAATTATCGAGATTAGAGGTGCAGTTTAGAAGTCATGAAATTTCAGTTGTTTTATTGCATGTAAAAATTTTACATGAGGCATTATTTATGAGCTTCAGAGAAATCAGTGCACAACTTGTTAAAAAATTAAATTAAATATTCCAAACTTGTATGAGTCTTTTGTAGTGATCCATTTCCATTGGTTTAATGGAAAGAAAAAAAAATCAGCAAAAGGTGATAGCTTTTTTTTCAATACTCTATGAAGTAATTATGGTAATTTATCTCATAGAAAAATAAATTTAACATTTGAATAATTCAGTTGGCCCAAACTACCCACCTATAAAGCTCAAGGCAGCATAGTTTCCTGGAAATACGATACTTATATACACATGGGATGCTGGTCAATTACACGGGCGAAACAATCCTTCAAGTCAGCTTCCAATATACACAGTTCAAATGTAACATTATCTAGAGACTTACTATAAGATATGAATTATTCAGTAGCAGCTATATGCATATTTTAACATTTTTTGTAAGGATCTTTACTGGCATTTTAAATGAATTTTAGTTATTCACAATTTTACTACTACAAGACATCGCATAACTTAAACTATTAAAAATGCTTATCACTAGAAAGACTGTTGCATTCTAAGGCTACTCGTTTATATTAATAACATGCTTGTAGAGTAACAGTGAATAGAGTCAAAATCATTTATCAGACTTCTATGTTGGTTGATGAGGGGAAAATAGGGAACTAGAGGTTCGCTCATTCTTTGTATTTTTAGAGAAATATCGACTCTGCTTTCTTGTTTTGTACTGTAAAGACGGTGACAGGATGAGGGGTGTATACTGGTAATTGTCCCCAGGAGCAAATGCTAAGGTTTAACAAAAGGGATAGAAGGTTTAAAATGAGATTCATCTCCTGGCCCCTTGCCCGTTCTCTTCTGAGAACTCTTGAAACATTTGTGCCTGATGGAAGTCCTCCTTGGGATTTGAAAGTGAGGATGGAGAAGCATGTTGAAAGACACACTGTTCTCTCTTTTTCTCTCCTCCTCCCAAGCCTATTCCATGTATTACTTACATGACCTAACTTTTAGCTAGTCCGGTGGAAGACACCTTTCTCTGGGAGCGCACAGGCCAGGGACACAAAGATAACCCTGCTCCCTCTCTAAGAGACACACGAATCAGGGGTTGACCACTGAATGAGGATCACTCAAAAGTAAAAGCTAGCCCAGCACACGCAGGCCATTGAGAATGCCAGGAAATTGCCCCTCAATTTTGGCTGAAAAAGGATTGTGATGATAAAATAGAAAAGACCTTTGAAAGTCAGACTTCCATTTTGCTAAATTTTTGTGGGCATTTCAAGAGGAAAATTTAAAAAAAGAAAAAGAAAACCCTCCAAAGCAGAGAATGAAGGGAAAAGGAAATTCCCAATCAGTCCCCACCTGTTACAATGAATCCAGGTTTAAGGATGTCACAATTATAATGGAACTTGCTGCCTTACACATTGGAGAAGAAGCTGGTGTAAACACATGTAATTTCTTTTTTAAGCACAGCTTTCTACAGGCTTTTGTACAAATCATTTTCAGCAAAGACTGCATCAATAAAGAGTAGCTTGTTAAAGCTAAATAGTGTTTGGAGTTGTTATGGTTATATTAGTGAAAAATAATTATAGAGAGTCTATTGTATATGAAAATGAGGCAGTTATGTCAGTAATCTGTTTTAAGCATGGAAAACAGGCAGCATTTAGCAATAATTACTATATTCTGGAAAGTGCTCTGCATAAATCAAGAGGCATATATTCCTGAAATATTCCTCAACAGGCACACATACACATGTACAGCTAACAGGCAAAGCATTGACATTTGTTGGGCACTGACTATGTACCAATCCCATTCCAAGTTTTCATGGATTAAATCATTTCAATCTCAACACAGCCCTTTGAAATAAGTTATCTTCATCTAATGAATGGTGGAAGCAGGGGTTTTATCTAGAATAACTTACTCTAGACTATGCATAGACACATACATAGAAAGTATATATTTATCATGTATCACACACACACACACACACACACACACACACACACACACACACACACACACCTGCACATTAAATTCTCCAAAAGCAAACAGTGATGGACTTTAGGGCTCTAGATGTTTATTAGGAATCACTATCTATAATGTCTAGAAGGGGAAGTAGGATTGAAGAGAGGAAAAATAATTATGTCATGCCCAACAATGCCTCTGTCAGCTTGGCAAGAAGCTCTGGAGCATAATAATGTCCCACATCTGGCCCTGGCTAGTGTGGGTCAGTTGGTTGGGTATCGTCCCATGCACTGAAGGGTTGCCGGTACAATTCCTGGTCAGGGCACATGCCTGGGGTGTGGGCTGGATCCCTGGTGGTGGGGGTTGCAGGAGGCAGCCAATTAATGTTTCACTCTCCACTCTCCTGTCAATGTTTCTCTCTCTTCTTTCCTCTCTCTCTAAAAGTCAAGAAAATGTTTTTTTAAAAATAATAATATCCCACATCTGGCCAAATTAACTGACATTACATGCTCAGCCACTGGAAGGGCATGACTTTAGGTGGGATGGATATCTGCAGCTGAGGTAGATCTTAAAAGAACTGACATCAGGGAAGCCGTCTGCTGACTCTATTCCCCAGGAGAGGCAACAAGTTCTTCCTTATAGAGGGGCATCGGAGACACATCTATATGAACACAACCCCTCCTACACACACACATACTGTGACTGCCTATGAAGACATATTGTGATATATTTCTATTTATAAACACATAAAACATTTGATAGTATTACATATATATGTAAGTCATGACATTTTGAAGGATGTGGCAATCAATTACATGAGATAGAATGTGAAATTTATTAATGTCAACATAGCTGCTACAATGCACCAACTCCTGAATCACACTCATATGAAGTCTAATGCAGATGTTTGTGCTTGGGTTATTCAGGAATTAAGGTTTCCTTCTAGTTTTTCATAATGGTCCCTATTCAGTTGGTAGGTGAGGAAAAAAAGAGATCAGAAGACTGATCGGTAGGTTTATGTGGGAAGAGGACACTGCTTCTATTCCAAGTTCCACTGATCAAAACTCAGTCTCTGTCCACATCTAACTGGAATGGATGGTTGGAAATATAATTTGGCTTCATGCCCCAAAGGAAAATGGGTTTAGTGAACATATTTATTTCTGCCAAAACAGGGTAATTCAGACCTGTTCAATATTAGTATCATATCTCCTGAATTAAAGTTCTTGGTCTAAGTGAGAACATAACCCAATCAAGTCAAGCAGCTGATTAATAATCTATCAATGTAAGAAAAAAGAATATGAATTTCCCCTCAATCATTAAGTTGCATGTATATGAAATTATAACACCAAGTGGCCATCTTCCCCAGACACATGGAATAATATATCTGTAGCAGGAGAGCAAGAGATCAACATACAGGATAAATTGTATGGAGACATAAAAAAATACATTGGCAAACTGATAAATGTCCAGTGATATTGATAGAGCCCTGGAACCCAGCTATTCTGAAGATACCCTGGGTATCCCACTTACATTAGTTAATAAATTGCCATAGATCCTGAAGCAAGTTTGATTAGAGTTTCAGTTATTTGTAAAAATAAAGAACTTTTATGCATATACCTACTAACATTGTAATGTCAAGTTAATAGAAAAACATAGGTAGTGCATGGGTAACTTTTTACAGTTTTGCAAAGTTCTAGAACAGAGAAAATCTTCTGCCAAAGTTGATTTATCTAAAATCAGTGTGTGGAGAGTAGGATTTATATATGAGAGGCCTTTTCAGCTCAGGTCAGCAACCCAAGAGTACTCTGGTTCAGGTAAGCCAGTGCTTTGTGAAAAGAGTCTATTGCTCTTCCCTTTTTTATAAGTGGGTAAAAGCAAAGCAGGTCAAAACATAATGAGATATAAAATTGACAGCCAGAAAGTGATGAAAATTTGAAAGGATGAATGAACCATTACTTGCTCAAATATTCCACACACCAGAAAAGTTAAATATTAATCTTCCCTATCTTAAATGTGGTTCATTGAAAAGCAAACTTGATTAGAAGTCAGAGTCTATTTGCTATCTTACTCCAGTTTATTGTTTAATTTGCCTGAAGGCTGGGCAGAAGGCTGCTTGGCACACCAAGGCCTCTTGCTAAAACTAGATATCCTTATTGTGGGGTGTAGATAAAAAAAGACAAACAAGATCTGTCCTGTTTGGTACTAGCTCAAAGGGCTCCCATTAAGCTTTCAATGATTGCTATTGTGAGAGAAATCCCAAGATATTTCAGTTGCCCAAAACAATTTCTAAACTATATAACCATGACATCAAAAAGTAGTGACTAACCTTCATATATACTTCCTCTCAACCATGACAATGGCCAACAGGAAATATGAAAGCTCTTTCTAGCATATGAAATCCTTGACTGCCAAATTGGCTGACCAAGGGACTCACTCTAATGATAAACTAGAGCAAGTAGAATAACAATCACTGTGTGGTTGATTTACTTCTTCCATTTTCTATATGGGAGTACTCTGGATATGTTAAAGAAAGTTAAATTTATGATATGGCTGTAGGTTAAAGAATATAGTGATCCATATTTGGATTTAACCAATAAAAGTTTGTCCTAGATTCAGAGATTCTGAAAATGGAAGTAAAAGCAACACTAAATCTGATTTTGAATTGTCCACTTTAGGGAAGATAAAGTTTCATATTATTATTATTTTAATATATATATTTTATTGATTCCAGAGAGGAAGGGAGAGGGAGAGAGGTAGAAACATCAATGACGAGAGAGAAGCATTGATTGGCTGCCTCCTGCATGCTCCCGACTGGGGAGAGAGCCTGCAATCCCAGGCATATGCCCTGACGGGAAATCGAACTGTAACCTCCTGGTTCACAGGTTGATGCTCAACCACTGAGCCATACCCTTTGGGCTAATTTAATATTATTAAATGGAGACATTTTTATATATGAATGGGAGGAGGATGTCTAGATTTTTATAGCCAAAGGCTAGAATATCATGGAGATGAACTGCTTATTTCCTGTGCAGTATTCCTTTGAGGAACTCAATCCATTCCACACAGTTTTCTTAGGATATTCTGTTGTGTGTGCTCCTGGAGCCTTGTGGCACATGATCCAAACCTGATCAATGTTAATATACTATTTCCCTGATAATAAAGATTGATCTAAATTACAGGGAAATTAATCAAGTGGGGCCATGAAGAGAGAATAAGGCCAAGGCACAGGGATGAGTGTAACCAAGAGACAGAGAGTATGATGGTGCATAATCCACTGATTTCAAATACCATGCTCCTAAACACTGTGATTTTGCAGCCAACATGTGACTAGACTTCCTGGTCTTTTTCACCTACCAGTTCCCTTTTTCCATCAGCTCCGTGGAGTTGGGTTTCTTTCACTAGTAACTGAAAGAACTCTACCTAATACAGTGATATACATATATACATTCACGTAAACACACAGTCAGCACATTCCTATTCTAATAAAGAGCAGTGATTTAGAGAATATACTTTAGAGCCAGACTCTCCTGTGTTCTAATCCCAGCTCTGTCTTTAACGAAGTGCTTGCAACACAGAAGGTAAGTAATACATGTTACCTGCTATTATTAACATCATTGTCATTTTATTCACATATATTCTCAGGTACATACTCATGTGCCCCCATTTGTTGATTAACCTTTACTTAATTCATTGTCAAAGGATATTAAAATTACTCGTCTTTTCAAAATGTGTCACCACTTATAGTCTCTAAACGTTGCAACTGTAAGACTCCAAGTTTTAAGACTTTCCAGGTCCCCACCATCAGAAAGTCTAGGGCAGTGTGATAAATGAGTGCAGCGGTCACCATGTTTGTAGGGTACGATAAGTAGATGATTGCAGAGTAACTCACAAGAACAAATATCCATATTTCCGCTGACAGCTTTTGGGATGTTTTACAACTGGGCAGAATGAAGCTTTGTTTTTAAATCATATTTGATACTTAATACTCTTCCGGGCTTAGATCCAAAAGTCTAGAGATCTAAACTCTGCTCTGTCAAGCCTAGGGCATGTGACAGAGCCTCTCTTAAACATTGCTCTGACATTTATAAACTGGGAATAACACCGGCCTTGCAGATTGTTAGAACCATTAAAATAAAAAAATGAAATAGAAGTGATTCATAGAATGTAAAAATGCTAAATACCATAAATGCAAAGCACTGGGGATTATTGAAAACACCCAATATAGTTTTAAAACTAAAATGCAGCATCTGGTCTTCCTTATATTTTGATGATTTTTAAAATATCAAATGTATCTGCTTCCTTGTCTTAAACCTCTTCCCTCCTTTTCCTCTCTTTTGTTTTTTAAATATATTTTTATATATTTCAGAGAGGAAGGGAGAGGGAGAGAGAGAAAAAAAAACAACATAACATCAAAGATGAGAAAGAATCATTGATTGGCTGCCTCCTGCATGCCCCCTACTGGGGACCGAGCCTACAACCTGGGCATGTGCCCTGACTAGGAATCGAACCTGGGACCTTTCAGTCCATAGACTGATTCTCTATCCACTGAGCCAAACTGGCTAGGGCTTTTCCTTTTTTATTTCTACTGAGATGTTATCCTCCCCCACATTAAGACTTGCAGCAGGTTCAGAAATGCTGAAGGCTTAAATAAGACAGGATGTAAACACACTTTAAGTCCATTTATAACCCCATGTGCATTTCATTACACAAGGTACGATGATAAAGACAACAACAACAGCACAGTCACTTATTTTCCAGCTCCCCTTGAGCCAGAGGTGATTGTGAAACTCAGTTCTGACTGAGGTGTCATTAGAGATATTTGCTTAGAAATTACTAGAATTTATTCCCTCTGTGATATAATAAAAGACTTGATAGAAGCACATGAGGAAGTCCCTTGTTCTGTATTTTTTTTTCCTACTTAAGGTGACAGAGAAGTGCCCTTCCCTTAATTTTGTTATGGTTACTTACATAATTTCACTCTTATTATTTTATTCATTTCCAGGATATCACACCAACAAAACATTTGGAGCATTCTCAGAAAGTTACTTGTGATGTATCTTAGGGAGTTGGTTAACAAGTAGTACATTATCTATTCATTATTATGTAGCACAGGGTCATGTTTTAGATGACATTTGGGTTGACTGGATCTTTAAAGCATGTTTTGGATAATGTTCGGGTTCATTGAATCTTCACTAGCTCATCATTGTGCCCGTAAGAAGCCAGGGAGAAAAGGACCTGTGAGTGCCCCTTACATGATGCCCTTGTGTCTGATAAAATGGGGCTAATAAGAGAGACCAATGACTCCCCAGATCATACCTATTATGTTGCCAGAGGTGGCCAACACCTGAAATGGTATTTCTATTGGCTAGTAGGGCACTTTCAGCTTCAGGTAGTAGAAATCTAAGTTAACTAAGCTTAAACAATACAAGGCTTGATTATTTCATAGAGAAAAATGCAGAGAGAGGGAGAGAGAGATCTATAATCTAAAAAGAATCAAATCAACACCATGCATTCATACATTTCATTAACTATATCGATACTAGAAAGCATTAAATCAATGCCTTTAAAGTTCTGAGGTAAATCACTGTCAACTTAAAATATTAAACCAACCCATATTACCAGTGTTCTTAGGACCACTTTATCCAAAAACATGAGAGAAATATTTCTTAGATTTGTTTGCATCCCACTGCAAAATATTGTACTGTTCTTAGGCATTCTGTCATATAACTAATAGGTTTCCTACTTTGTATTCTAGGAAGCTCTAAATGATTTTAAGAGCATTGCAGAATGGTGAAAGATATTCTATTAAATACTTGTTTGTCCTTATTTTTCCCAAAGCTATTTTCCAATTTCACCTCTGTTTTCTACTACTTTGAATGCTTTCCAGTTCATATTCTACTCTGTGATAAGTATTTGTGTCCAAATCACAAATCCTCTCTGAAATGAAAATGGACTTGTTTAAGTACTTTGATAGAATGAAAAGGGATAAGGTAGTATTTATACACAAATAGTCAATAAGGAACTTATTTCCGTAATGTATTTATCATCCCTATTAACATGGTAATATCTTATTCTATACAAAATGTAAAGTCACAGAGCTACAAAGTACATGAGGATTAGAGTCTAAATTAGTATGTAAACATTTGAGTGTAATAAAAACATGTTATCAAAAATGTCTAAGGAAGTTCACCAACAAATAACATCCCTACCAGCATTAAAGAACCATATTGTATGAAAAATGTGGCTTTTAATCTTGGGCTCATGCTACCTCTTGAGATGCTTGTACCAGCAGATTCATGTGGAAACTGAGATGCATGGAAAATATATCTGATTCACTGCTCCCATCTCCAGAGGATTTAGGGGGATAGGTTCATTAAGTGGAATTGCCGAAAAAAAATTGCTCGTAACACTTAAATTATTTCTCTTTCTCCATTTAAATCAATGTAAATTAAATTTATATAATATATGATTTGGATCATAGATATATTATGATCTGTTGGATAAATGATCTAGAATATATATATCACTATATGTATCTATGTGTATATATCACTAAAATTACATTCCATGAGAGGAAGGATTTTGTTGTGATTTTAATCACTGATGTCTTCCACAGTGCCTGTCACATAGTGAGTACTCAAATATTTATAAATGCAAGAGTGCAGCTCTGCAGTATATACATATAATTATGCACATACAAAACTTAATAAATTATTTCCAGTCCCATTGCATAAAGAGAATTGAATAGCCTTATTTAAAATGTGTTGTTTAATGGTTTAAACATATTCAGAACAAAAAGAGGCAAACCAGAATACATTAACCTGACTATATTAAAAGGTGCTATCTTTCATCTAGTTGTATCTACCTAATATGCAGTCAGAGAAATCGCCTAACTGATCTCATCCTCCTAGAGTTAGCCCTGAACTCTTAGGAAAATTTATTTTTTAAAAATACACAATATTCATGATCTTGAGGTAGACAGAGTTCTTAGCTATGACACCAAAAACTGGACTAGAAAAGAAAAAAAAATTTTCATAAATTGGACTGGGGGAAAATATTTGCAAGTCACATATTCTAAAAGACATATCAAAAATATTAAAGAACTCTCAGAACTCAACAGAAAAAAAAACAAAGTTGAAAAATTAATGGTTCAAACAATATTGAAGAGAACAAAGTTGGAGGACTGACTGTAACTGTCAAGACTTATTAAAAAATCTACAGCAATAAAGACAAATAGATCAATGAAACAGAATGGAGAACCCAGAAATAGACCCACATAAATTTAGTCAACTGATCATTTACAAAGGAGTAAAGGCAATACAATGAAGCAAAGACAGTCTCTTTAGCAAATGGTGCTGGAAAAATTAGACATCCACATACAAAAAGGTGAATCTAGACACAGACCTTACAACTTTTATAAAACGTAACTCAAATGGATCCTAGACCTAAATGTAAACTATAAAACTATAAACTCTTAGAAGTTAATGTAGGAAAAAAACCTAGATGACCTTTGGTGTGGCAATGACTTTTTAGATACAACACCAAAGGCATGATCCATGAAATAATTGATAAACTGACTTCATTAAAATTAAACACTTTTGGAAGATGCTATCAAGAGAATTATACGACAAGCCAGACTGGAAGAAAATTTTTACAAAAGACACATCTGATTGCTCTGACCTGTTTTGCTCAGTGGTCGGCAAACTGCAGCTCGTGAACCACATGCGGCTCTTTGGCTCCTTGAGTGTGGCTCTTCCACAAAATACCATGGCCTGGGCGAGTCTATTTGAAGAAGTGGCGTTAGAGGAAGTTTAAGTTTAAAAAATTTGGCTCTCAAAAGAAATTTCAAATGTTGTACTGTTGATATTTGGCTCTGTTGCCTAATGAGTTTGCTGACCACTGGAGAACATCGGCCCGAGGACCGAAGGGTCACGGGTTCAATTCCAGTCCAGGGCACGTCCATTGCAGGTTTGACCCAAGGACCCTCTTCTTGGGTTTGAT
This sequence comes from Eptesicus fuscus, assembly GCF_027574615.1. NCBI lineage: Eukaryota > Metazoa > Chordata > Mammalia > Chiroptera > Vespertilionidae > Eptesicus > Eptesicus fuscus. The sequence continues at coordinate 23,494,251 of NC_072492.1, read as the reverse complement.
TAATTTGTAGAGTAGCTCACAGAACTTAGAGAAACATTTTAGTTACTAGATTACCAGTTTACCATAAAAGGCTATAACTTAGGAAAAGAGAGATGGAAGAGATGCATAGGGCAAGGTATGGGGAAAGGGCATGAGCTTCCATGTCCTCTCCATGTGCACCACTCTCCCAATGCCTCCATGTGTTCACCAACCCAGAAGCTCTCCAAACACCTTTCTTTTGGGTTTTTATAGAGGCTTCATTACATAGACATGATTGATTAAATTATTGGCCGTTGGTGCCTGAACTTAATCTCCAGCCCCTCAGGGGGTGGGACCAATCCTCCAACCTCACGATTGGCTGCACTGGCAGGCAGCCCCTACCTTTAGTTGCATTCTAAGAGTCCTCTCAGTAACACCAACAGACACTATTATTACTCCAACTGGGGACAAAGACCAAATATTTATTTCTTATTATAAATCACAACATCACAACCAGTTTTGTCAATTTACTTATAAGCATACACCTATCATACAACCTAGCAATTGCATTCCTAGGTATTTAGACTAGAAAAATAGAAACTTATACTCACACAGAAACTTGGATGAACCTCAAAGTCATTATGTTGAGTAGACACTAGTCTCAAAATGCCACATGCTGTACGATTCCATTTATGACATTCTGAAAAAGAAAAAACATGACATCAGAGAGCAGATCAGTAGTTGTTAGGGGCAAGAGGTGGAGGAAGGCTGTGACTGTGAAATGGTAGCCCGAGGGAATGGTTTGGGGTGACGAAGCTGCTCTGTGTCATGAGTATAGAGAAGGATACACAAATCTGTAAGCATGTTGAAATTCACAAAGCTACACATACACCAAAAGGTCAATTTGACAATTGTAGGATTTAAAAAATATATTACATGAGCACCTTTGGAGGAGCTAGGCTTCTCTTAGGGTTAAAACCTAAAAGAAAAATTTCCCCCATAAATTTGTTTTAAGAAAATAGTGCGCTGAACTGAACAACATGCAAATACATGTCTCAAGGTTCACCAACCCAGGCATATAATGCAATCAGGTTTATGTTAATGAATCTTGGTTCTTCTGCTCTTATTGGAATTTCAGTCCCTGCAGAGATTGTGTATTTTCCTCAAGTAATTCTAATCCTCCTTCTTTTCCATATAGAAAGCTGTATGAGCTCTGTCAGGGCTCTGTCATGGGCTGCATAAAGGTGAGCTGTATGCAACTGTGTCAATGGAGTTCCAGTCAATAGCCTGCTATGGAGGTCGTGGAGGCAGCTGGATTATGGAAAATTCCATTAACAAGTGGTACACTGAGCCCCTGAAACATTGAAGTAGTGATTGGTTCCTTCTTTCCTATAGTTATTCAGGGGCCTGTCACCCTCCTGCAGTCTGGTGTTGCCATCTGCATCGCCACCATAATTCCACCAGGTAGGATTGCTCATGGGTGAACACCAATTCTGAGTAAAGATCTCTTCCTTTTATTTTTCCTAAAATGATTTTCAGGCACTATGTACATCAATGACTACCAGTCATTGCTTTAATTGAGGAATGCCCCAAAACAAACAAACAAGCAAAAAACACCACAAAATAAATAAAAATAAATGAGGGGTGCCAGCTAATTCCACTATAAATATAATAGTAAGTTTTATAAACTTGCTTTTAAAATTAATAACTCACTGCAAACTGAGAATGTACCTCTCACTAAAGCAATTCAGAGCATTTGATCCAAAGCGATAACTCAGTGATTGCATGGTTCCAAAAGGTATAGCATGTTTTAGAATGTTGAGAAGAATGAATGGATTTTATATCTCAGGCAATTCTCCCCAGACTTTGAGTAAGGGTTGGGCAGCAACCGTGGGGAGTTTGAAATCAGATGTTCTGACAAGGATCTGGAGTGTAGATGGACAGTAAAGCCAATTATGGAAGCAGCTGTGTGCTCTGAGAAAAACCAAAACAAAACTGTAGCAACTCCAACTCATAGAGATGGGGGATAAAAAAGATAATATAAGGTATAGCCTAGGTTGTTTGGCTCAGTGGATAGAGTATCAGCCTGAAGACTGAAGAGTCTCAGGTTCAATTCTGGTCAAGGGCACATAACCTAGGCTCAATCCCTGGCCCTGGTCAGGGTGCGTGTGAGAGGTAACCAATGCATGTTTCTCTCTGTCTGTCCCTCTCCCTTACACCCTTTGTAAAAATCAATGGAAAAATATCCTTGGGTGAGGATTAATAAAAAATATAATAAAAATGATATAAAGGGCAATTCATGATTCTACTTAGAAATTAATCACTGAGCCCCCCAAATTGTATCAGAATTAGCAAACATTGTCATAGAAACTTAGAGATTAGTACAACATAATGATTAAGAAATTAAGCTGTGGGTTCAATTAAACCTGAGTTGGAATTCATTCCTGATGGTTGTTAGCTAAATTAACGTGTTCTCTAGATTAACTTGGAAATGGGTTAATTGCTTTATGTCTCACTTCCCCTCTGCCTGGGTTGGTTAAGATTCATTTGAGACATACACATAAAGTGCTTTGCATAATGCTTTGGATAGAATAAATGCTAAATAAACATGAACAAATACCAGGAATATTTAACAAACACATACACACATTCACAAATGTGTGTGTGATCAAATTATTTTTCAAACCATTGGTGTAAATTAAACAGCCTTCAAGAATATTTTTATAATATTTAAATATTAATTTGCTTTGCAAATTTGCAAGAGAGTGCAAAATTTCTCAAAATAATTTAAACATAGAACCCTTATTTCTCAGAACATCTCCAAATAACTATTGTTCTATAAAACTTTCTTTAATACTATTTCATGTTCTAGGAGTATGTCAAAGATTTTTATGATAGTCATTTTGACTTAGCAGTTTTGATGATACAGTCATTTTTATACAAAGTATATTTTAATTTCAAGTACTGACAGAAGTACATCACAATTGCTTTTTGCTCTTAATAACCAGATAGTGTGAACATCCCACTTCCCTGACCTACGACCATTACAATGTACACTTTCTACTCTATTCATTCACATGTCATTTTAGAATTGTTATGAGCCTGTGTTAATTTTATAAACCAGAAAAATCGGGTTATGTGATCTCAGTTATTTATCCTAAAGGCACAATTTTAAGGTTTATTTATGGCATTGTATTTTACTGCAACAACTGAGAAGAAATTTTTATTGAGAATTGTCTACACAGTTGACAGTTGAGTTCAAGAGATCTTTTATGGACCAACAATTTTCTCTCCCCTTTCTACTCTAGTGCCTAATATAGATTCAATCAAACAAAATTACTTCAATTAACAACCTTATACAATGCAGATTAATTTGTCTTCTCAATTTTCAAAGAGAAAGCAAAATAAATGCTATTATTATTCTGAAATTATTATTAGAAAGTAAATAAGTATGACCATCATAATGTTCATAAAGTAATTAGTGAATGTGAGAGGCAAATCACTCAGGATATCAGAGAACTGTTAAAAAATGAGCATTCTGCTTAAAATGATTGAAGAGCTTTTCTAAATTAAGGTGGTATAGCCCTAGCCAGTTTGGCTCAGTGGATAGAACGTAGGCCCATGGACTGAAGGGTCCTATGTTTGATTCCAGTCAAGGGCATGTACTTGGGTGCAGGCTGGATCCAGGGCACATGTGGGATTCAACCAATCAATGTGTCTCTCTCACATTGATGTTTCTCTGTCTCTCCTCCTCCCTTCCATTCTCTCTAAAAATCAATGCAAAAATATCCTCAGGTGAGGATTAACAAAAAAGTAATTAAGCTGGTAGAGTGTGCATGCCTTTTATTTATACATTAGAGGCCCGGTGCACATATTCATGCACCAGTGGGGTCCCTTGGCCTGGCCTGTGGGAATCGGGCCAAAACTGGCTCTCCAACATACCCTAAGGGGTCCCAGATTACAAGAGGGTAGTTCTTGGGTGATGCACCCCGGAATCAGGTTCTCTCCTCTCTGGTTCCAGGTGCATCACCCGAGAACCGCAGCTGCCAAGTCACTGCAGCTTGGCAGCTCCTGTGTTGAGTGTCTGCCCCCTGGTGGTCATTGCACATCATAGCTACCAGTCGGATGGTTGAACGGTTGGATGATCGATTAAGCTTTTATATATATAGACTAGAGGCCCAATGCATGAAAATTCATGCAAGAGTAGGCCTTCCTTCCCCCGGCTACCAGCACTGGCTTCCCTCCAGCACCCAGGACCCGTGCTTCCCTCCGTCGGCCACCAGCAGGCACCCAGGACCTGGGCTGCTTCCCTAGGGCCGTCTGCAGGCACCCAGGACCCGGGCTGGCTTCCCTTGGGCTGCCTGAAGGCACCCGGGACCAGGCTAGCTTCCCTCCGGCCCCGGCTTTGTCAGGAAGGATGGCCAGAATGATATCCTGAAGACGTGAAAAGCCCACTTATTAAAAGCCCACTATCTAATTAGCATATTACCCTTTTATTATTATAGATAATTTGACTTGGGTGGTGCCTAACTACTAAGTCCTCACTAACCCCACCTCTGACCCAATCCCCTCCTTGACCCCTACTCACTTTTCTGAGAGTCATCCTCATTATTATCCTAACCCTCACTATTCTTTTTCCCTAATCACCTGTAGCCCAATCTTATCTACACCAGGGCCAGGAGGAACATTCAGCAATTGAATAAGGTCTGGGATTGGTAAAGATATCAACTTTATTTCATGGTTTCAGTGGCACCACATTTTCCTGCTGTTTCTTATATTTCTCTGATAACTACTTTTCAGATTTTGTTTCCAGCTCATTCTCCTTGACCTAATTTTCAATTGTTGGTTGTTTTGTTTGTGTTTGGTATTTATTTTTTGTTTTATTTTTTTAAAGATCAGTTCTAGGTTCTAGGTTTAAGGACACAGTATGCACACAAGGCACAAGAGAAGCAGGGAGAAATGTAGACTGCCAATGTCCATATGTAATCTGTGAGAAATCTAAGTGATGTATGTATACTCAAAAAAGAACAACACAAGGTCTTCATTTTGTACTCTAATAGTGATGCAGTGTATGTGACATTTTCCATGGATTTTTTAGATTTATTTTAAGCCATTCTAGGAAGAAGACCAGGTAAATCCCCTAAAAACATTAGATAAGGAATCTACAGATAGTAAATACTACCAGTATGCTTGCCAGGAAGTCTGTCATTAGCATATTTACAATGAGATTTGATCAGGTTACCTTTCTTTTCTGAGGTTTTTCCAGTAAAGGGAAAGAATAGATGGCAAGCCTGCTGCTAACCTTTCTGCTTATCTAAGTAGTTCTGGTGTGATGGTGAGCTACTTGCTCAAGCTTTCTATTCCTCAGTTTTCTCTTCTGCAAACCAGAGGTGATAATTATAGTTTCCCCAAGAGGTTGCTGTGATGACTAAATGATTAGTACCTGTAAGGTTTTAGAAGAATGCCTGATGTTTGATGAATGCTCTGTAGTATATTTCTTGTAGTTTCTTAGGTTCAGCCCCACACAACCAACTGCCTATTTGACAACCTTACTTGGATATTTCTTAGGGATTTCAAACTCAGGTACAAAAGTGAGTTCCTAATTCCTTCCCTCATCCTTCAAACCCACCAGATCCTGCTTTTGAAATACGATTAGTTCTACTAGAGAGTAATGCAGCCATTCATAGCATAGCTCTTGAAAGAAACCTCACAATCCTCCAAAGTCCTTCTTTTCCCCTATTCCCTGGTATCCAATTTCTGTAGACTAGTACTGCTCAAATATGTCACTTCTCTGATTTCTTTACTCAAACCCAATCCAGGCTCCCTTAGTAGCTGACTTGGATGGTTTAAAAGCCTCCTTATTGGCTTTTCCAAATTCATTAAAATGCTCTACCCTTCCCATCACTGAAAGCACCAATTCAATCATCTAACTAACCTACCGTACTCAAAGTGGTCAATGGTTACCCATCATTTTTAGTATAGAGGCCAAATCCTCAATGTAGACTCACATCCCTGCATCATCTAGACATGCTTCCCTCACAAGACCCATCTATTTCCTGCTTCTTTCTCTTCCTTTTTCTTTTTTTGTTAATCCTCACCAGAGGATATTTTTTCCATTGATTTTTAGAGAGAGTGAAAGGGAGGGGAAAGACAGAGAGAGAGAAACATAGATGTGAGAGAGACACATTAATTGGTTGCCTCCTGCACATACACCAACCAGGGTCTGGGATTGAGCCTGCAACCAAGGTACCTACCCTTGACTGGAATCAAACCCTTCAGTCCACAGGCCAAGGCTCTATCCACTGAGCAAAACTGGCTAGGGCTCCAGCTCCTTTCTTGCCTCAATATTTTATTTTGACCCATTCCTGCCGTATTGTCCTCACACATTCTGTTCCATAGTTGGAATGCTCCCTCCAGCACTTGACCCAGCAAAGTCCTCCTCATTATTATGAGCTTAGCATGAATATTGCTTCTTTAATAAGCATATCCATGACACTCAGGAGAAACCAGCATTACTATTATAAACCTATAATTCCCCTCTCATAGCCTGCATCACAATGAAAATTAAATAATTATCTAATTCTTTATAGGTTTGTTTCCCCTTCAAAAGGTAAACTCCATAGAGGAAAAGGCTGTGTTTGTCTTACTTTTTTAAAAAAATTATTTCTTTCTTGATTTCAGCGAGTAAGGGAGAGGGAGAGAGATAGAAACATCAATGATGAGAGAGAATCATTGATCGGCTGCCTCCTGCACACCCCACACTGTGGATCTAGCCTGAAATCAGGGCATGTGCCCTGACTGGGATTTGGACCATGATCTCCTGGTTCATAGGTCGATGCTCAACCACTGAACTATACTGGCTGGGCTGTATTTGTCTTACTTAAAACTGTATTTCTAGCATCTATCTCAGTCATTGGCTCTTATGAAAATAGTATTCTCTTTTTTTCACCTTAAAATGCCCAATTAAATGGCTTGCTTTTAATCACTGTAAAATTGTGTATGTGAGCCACATCAAGGTGGCTGCATCAGAATGTCATGACTCTAATGTTTCACATCAAAGAAACATCATATTACATACAGAAAACATACATTCATTTTACAATGCAAACTCCTGGCAAATTTTCCAGGAAATGTTGGCTTATATAGCATCAGTTGATCAATTTTTTTGGAGATATATATATATATATATATATATGTATATGTATATATACTATATATATATAAACTATATATTACTATATGTGTGTGTGTGTGTGTGTGTGTGTGTGTGTGTGTGTGTATATATATATATATATATATAATAGAGTTTAGCTGCTCACAAAGATGATTTATGTTTCAGACGAGTTGCTTTGAGCCAATTTCTAAGTTGTATTAGATAGGATAAGTTATCTATTTTTGCTACCTGTAAGTTAAGACAGTGAAATTACCATCAGCTTGGAAGATAACACTTATTTTTCTGCCGGAATATCAGTAGGCCTTGAATCTTAATCTACCAAATATGATTTCATGTCACTAGCATAAACAATTTTTAAAAGAGGAAATGGGAAGAGAAACAAAACCTTTTTAAAACCAATGACTTATACCACCTCAATACTCAACCTGCCCATCAATAACTGTCCCTGGCCCTGATGGTTCTGGTAAGGTTTATATTCTGTATGAGTCATTACCCAGGAGCTCGTTTGGAGGTTAGACTACTTATTTAATCATTCTTTGCTGTCCAGAGTCCAAGGCTGAGTGAAATCTAGCAAAGGGACCAATACAAACTAGAAACAATCTCATTTTGTTCCTACCGGATTCCCCCATGCGGTATTAACAGTAGCCAATACTGATGTACTTATCTGCTTAAATTCTGCCTCTTCCTCAGTAGGGTGCTGTCCTAAGAAACTTAGATTATCTTTTTTTTTTTAATGGAAATGAAAATAAAATTTAAAATATACATTCAGAAAACTGCTGAATCTATTCTTTAGGAGAAATGGATGCTCCTTTAAAATATAGTAGCCTCTCATCTGAGCCTATTCAAAAGTTCTGCATCAATACAAATAAGTTAACTGGCAATATTTAAGCTCTTTAATCTGAATAGATACTGAGCCATCTGGGTGACAAAAAAATCTTCACTGAACAATTTTTTAAAGTTGAGATTAATAATCAATTGTGGTATTGTTAATCATACCAAAGGAATAAAAAAAAAAGAAAAGAAGGTTGGGCCCAGCTGGCCTGGCTCAGTGGTTGAGCGTTGACCTATGAACCAGGAGCTCATGGTTTAATTCCTGGTCAGGGGACATGCCTGGGTTGCGGGCTCTATCCCCAGTGTGGAGCCTGCAGGAGGCAGCCAATCAATGATTCTCTTTCATCATTGATGTTTCTATCTCTCTCTTTCTCCCTTCCTCTCTGAAAGAAATAAAAATCTATTTAAAAAGGAAAAAAAAAAAAAAAGAAGGTTGGGAACCAATAAAGTTCCAGGCACCTATTCTTGACTGTGAATCTGAAATACAGATATTTCCCACTTGCTACAATTCATAGGAAGTCAAGCAGCATATTTAGTATTTCATTCCATTCACTCTTTGCAACAAAGGCAAGGCACAGATTCCGGAGAATAGGTTATCCCGCATATTGGTTCTCTGATTTCCTTACAGGATCTTTTCTGAATTTTTCCAGATGAGTTTCTGATAAAAAATGTGTCTATTTGTTAGAGAAGAGGAAAACAGCTGCACACACTTAGTTCGCCATGTGCAGAAAGCAGATAATCTTCTGTTGGACAAACTGTCTGTAAAATGAGGACATTCCAGGGTTTTTTTCTTGAGCAGATGATGCTATTTTGTGGTAGCTGAAGAAGTGTCTTGTCCATCAGTAATCTCCAGGTACAAACCCAAGAGGTCTCATTTTTCAGAGTCCTTGAATAGCATTGTCAGTGTTCTTGAACCAAGAATTTACCCATTTTTCAAATCCTTCAATGTCATCCCCAGGTTCATTTTTCTTAGCTTCTCCAAAAAGTTTGCAGTACCCTCTCCTTCCACTTTTCAAAGGAGAATGTTACCTTCCACTGTGAATTAAATTCAAAGACGACAGTGAAATGTTCAACCAATCATTTATCAGACTGATATAGCCTGTAATTGACTAATTCCATTCTCAAAAGTCTCCAAGCTTTGCACTGATACCAATGGTTTGGCTTAGACACCAAAATGATTGATTAAATCCATCACTGATTTTTGCATATGTAGACATTCTTATGTTCTTATCTTCTCAAGATAGAATTTCTTTTTTCCTCTTGTTTTCTTTTGTAACTAAATTTATACTCATTTATGAATAAATTGTTTTTTGGGGAAAAAAACACATGATTTTTGGAGGTTAGAATTGTTATTTTAAGGTGTTCAAAATTGTCACTTTCTGATCTTGAATATTTTCAGAAGAGGACAGCCGGTTCTTTTCACTGATTATTTTGCAGTATCATGATTTGAAAAGATGTTGGTCTGTATTTTATGTATGAACTTACTAATTTTATAATTGAAAATTATAGCCAAATATCTTTCATACATCAGTAATGCTTGGCATAGGTGGGTAGTATAATGTTTTTATGCATTTATCTAAATCAAACAAACTGGGGGGGGGGAAGACCCCAGAATTTCACAATATACTAATCTCACATCTTTGGTTCTCCCTAGGATGAACAAATAAATCTCTCAGACTATTTGGAGATAAAAGAAGAAAGGTTGCATGTAGACTAGGCACTTTGAATGAGTACACATCTCAGTGGGTTTTCTGGGTATTATAGAGTCTGTTATAACTCATTACAACTAAAACAATGCCTATTAACAAGACAATTTGCTGAAACTTAAGTCTTCAGGGAGACATGGAATAAGTTCACTTCTAAACCAATGAGGATATAAACACTACTGTGGAATAACAAATGGGCAGAAGTCACTGACCTCCTATATTATAGAATGATACACACTCTTTATATGATGAGATTTTTTTTGTATTTTCACCTGAGGATATGTTTATTGAATTGAGAGAGAGAGAGAGAGAGAAATCAGTGTGAGAGAGAAACAAGGATTGGTTGCCTCTCATATGTACTTTGACCAGGGATTGAACCTACTATCTAGCTATGTGCCCTGACTGGGAATCAAACCCTCAACCTTTCTGTTGTACATGATGATGCTCCAATCAATGAGTCCCTGGCCAGGGCAGGATAATTTTTCATGACTATGAGGACTTAGAAGACATGAGTGAGTTCTCCATAATAGTATCCAACCAAGGATATGGTGAATCTCACTTTGTTAATCTTATAAAAATCCCTAGAGAGCCAAATTCTCTCCCAGGAAGTTCAAGGACAGTGGATTACCTCAGTCTAATGCTCTTGCTGCTCCTCACCAATGTCTAATCTCCCATATTTCCTACCTTAAAACTAAAATCATGCAAGTCCAGATTAGGAAGAACTCAAGATCATTGTCTAATCCAAATCTCCCACTGTTGTTTTCTCAAATGCTGAATCTGAGGACCCCAAAAGTAGTGACTTTTTAAATATCACTCTGCTTTTTTATATATATATAATTATTATTAGACCTATGACAAAGCCATGGACTCCTTGATTGTAGGATCTTTGTCTTATTCATCAGAATTCCTAGAACTCACCACAACACCATACACATCATAGATAGTTATTTTAGCATAACCAAAATTTATGTATGTACGTATTTATTAAATATGTTTTTTAATTGATTTCAGGCAGGAAGGGAGAAGGAGAGATAGAATCATCAATGATGAGAGAGAATCATTGATTGGCTGCCTCCTGCATGCCCCCTACTGGGGATCAAGCTTGCAATCCGGGCATGTGCCCTGACCAGGAGGCGAACCTTGACCTCTTGGTTCATAGGTCGACATTCAACCACTGAACCACCACAGCTGGGCTTAAACAAAATTTATTATTAATAACTTCTGGTTACCTATACAGCTTTTATTTTTTAGACAGTCATTCTTATTAGTAAAATGTGGTCCTGAGGCAGTAGCATCACCAACAGGTTGGATTTTCTTAGAAATATCCATTCTTAGAACCTGGTTTAGTCCTCTAGGGCTGCCATAACAAAATACCATAGACTGCTTGGCTTACAAAACAGAATTTTATGTCCTCACCCTTCCACAGGCTAGAAAGTCCAAGATCAAGGTGCCAGCTGATTTAGTTTCTGGGAAGAGCTCTCCTGCTGGCTTGCAGAAAGCCATCTACCTGCTATGTCCTTGGAAGGTGGGGAGGAAAAGCTCTGGTGACGATTTCCCTTATTAAGCCAGTCCTGTTGGCTTAGGGCCCCACACTTATGAACTCATTTAATCTTTATCACCTCCTCATAGGCCCTACCACTGAGTACAGTCAATAAGGGGTTAGTGCTTTAACATATGAATTTCCAGGGGACACAAACATTTAGTTCATAATAGGCCCCAACCTAAATGTCATGAACCAGAAGCCCTGGGTTTAATAAGTCCTGCAGTGATTGTGATGCATGCTAAGATCTGAGAATCCATGATAAGGGAGTGGTGTTCAACCTAGTTACCCATTAGAACTACCTAAGGAATTCCTAAGACATGCTAATACCTGGGGCTCACCCCACAACACTAAGTTTAAAATGTCTGTGTGTTGATCTTGGGCACTGGTATTTTTTTAAAGCTCCAAGATAATTCTTATTTGTAGCAAAAGCAGCAAATCGCCATTGTTATCCCAAACTCTGTGTGTATGCATATGCATATCCTATCTAATAATAGAGTAACATGTAAATTACCATCACTCCGCTACACCCACGATTGGGCGGCGGGAGGCTGGGGGGCGGGACTCGGGGTGGCCTATCCAGCCATTGAGAGGCACGGATCCGCTGCCACTGACGGGGGCTGCGCCTCTCAACAGCCAGATCCCTGGCTGCTGAGGGGGCCTGCCTCGGACACCCAGCTGCGCCTCTCAACAGCAGGGTAGCCAGGTATCCGCGGCAGTCCCCCTCAGCGGCCGCGGACCATCAAAAGCGTGGGAGCTGGGTGCCTGTCTGCTCTGGCACCAGGCCTTTCAGAGCCGCGCTGAAAGGCTTCTGAAAGGTCTGGTGCACCAGCGGACAGGCACCCAGCTCCACCGTGAAAAGCGAAAGCGTGTAGGGGACCCTACACGTGCATGATTTAATCATGCACTGGGCCTCTAGTTTATATATGAAATACTGTAATAATAAATATAAAATAGCTCTCATTTGGGGGGAAATATAGATTTCTATCTATCTATCTATCTATCTATCTATCTATCCCTTAACAGTTAAGACAGTAAAGTCAGGCAAATTAGAGGTCAAATTTTATTTTGGCCCTTGCTTTTCCATGTCACTTTATGAAGGTTAAGCAACTTCTCTGAGACTGTTTTTCCTTGTGTAGGTTGCTATGGAGTTTAAATAAGGTCACACACATAAATTGCCTTGCAGAATGCCTAGCATATAATTTACAACAAATAATTTTAGTTGTCTTTCCTCTTTTCCCTGAAGGGATTCATATCTACACTTAAATATTATAAGAGTCGCTTCATCTAGATGTATTCCAGTTGACTTGTGAAGGCAAAACTTGGAACACAGAATCAACATTTTTAATAGCATTTCTAATCACACTGTTTCATAAGATTCTGTCTTAAGAACTGATTCTTTTTTCTGTCTTATTTTACTGGTTCTTATTTCATAGTCGTCTGCGAAGCAGAGGAATGGGTACGAATCTAAATAACATTGAACTCTACCGTGTTCATTTAATATTTCAGTCATGAGCATCCCCATTATCACCTGTTATTTATTAGTAAGGAATTGTGAACAGCCTTGGACCTCCCTCCCTTCCCAGAATATTGCATTTAAATAAGCCCTGCAATTCAGAGTAAAGCACGTTTCCCTTATATTGTAGCAACAACCCCTTGACTTCCTCAAGAGCATTAATGCTCTGAAAGAAGTGATTTTCCCTGACGTTGATGTGCAGGACAAGTTGTCCTAAGTAATTTGTCATAAAGATCTTTTTGCAGAAGAAAAGAAAACAACACTAGGAAAGACTATTTCCCATTACAGAGGTAGAATGACTGGGGTTGTAGATGAGAAAGTGATTTATATAAATGAAAGAACATACCTAGACCACAGAGAAAAATTCTTCTGGGGTGATTATCATGAGCTTGATTATGTCTGCTTGCTAGTTCAGTAGCAATAAAAAACCCAACTGACCTTCCCTAATTCTCAGCAATATTTTGAGTAAGAACCATAAAGAGCTATATCAGGTACTTTGAAAAGTAAAAGAATTGTTAAGACATTGCAAATATCTCATTTTAATCACTGTTGGATTGAAGAAGATGTTACAGTGGAAAGAAACTTTGGGAATATGGAGACTTCGTTTCATTATTACAAATAAATAATAAACAAATAATAGAAGTAAGTTAGTTTCTGGGTCTCGATGGATTCATCTATATAGTGAGAAGACTTTACTGCATGACCTCAAATACCACTTTCAAACTCTAATGTTCTGGAATGCAATAAGACTCATCAAAAGTTTGCTCATTTCCATAATAGTTTGCTTTGGGAATTCTTAAATCATTGATCATCATTTTGATATTTAAAGATGTACTAAAGCTTACCTTCAAGGGCATTCAAAGTCTGCATATATAGTTTGAGTTATGAAAACACTCCAATGATAACAAGGCTATGTAATTTAAAATAAGCATGTGTTTGGATATTACCCAGGACACTGAAAAGGAAATGAAAGTAATGGTCCAATGGCTTGAATTCATTAGGTTCTGCCTGAGGAAGGATTTACATATGGGTCTTATGTGAAAGGAGAGAAGAGAAATAAACCTCCTTCTTCTTCATCCCTCCTGTATGCCTAACAAAATGCCATTGTTTAATGTTTAATGAATTCCTACAAGTAGATGGTAGAAACCAAAATATAATTAGCAAAGCCAATATAGAAGGAAACCCAGGAGGGCCAGTAGAGTATGTGGTACCACTTAGGAGGAACCAAAAGACTCAAATCTATTAAACCTGTGGGATGCCGTAGAATATTTCCCTTGAGATATTAGAGGCCGTTGTGTTCCTTTGACCAGTTTTTCTTCCTTCCTTCCTTCCTTCCAGTTTTCTTCCTTCCAGTTTCCTTCCTTCCTTCCTTCCTTCCTTCCTTCCTTCCTTCCTTCCTTCCTTCCTTCCTTCCTCCCTTCCTTCCTCCTTCCCTCCCTCCTTCTTTCCTCCCTTCCTTCCTTCCTCTCTCCCTCCCTCCCTCCCTCCTTCCTTCCTTTCTTCTTCCTTTCTTCATTTTTTTTTTTTTACTTTAAAGAGAAGAAGGGAAAAGTGCATTTGTCTGATGCAAAAATTAAAAGAAGGAAATAATGTCTGTATGTTACAAATACTTTGTAAATTGCAAGGAAATTTTTCCCAAGACAAAATTTAACTCATCTTTCCAGTCTTGCAGCCAATTGAACTGAGAAGAAAATTGGAGGAGGAACGCAGATGGCTCATAGAACTTCAATATTATCCTTAACAATTTCATAGTCATTCTTCTGAGTCAGGAATACAGAGATTCCATGAGTAATATCCTACAGCTGAAAAAAAAAAATAGTTCATATTCCAGGTCATATTCAGAATGTAGAGTATGTGTAGAATAAAAAGAATGAGATGAAAAGAGAGAAACCTGTGTGTTGGGGGAAGAGAATTCACTAAAGTAGAAGAATGCAGAAACTAATTATGTATGCTTGGACTAATGGGGCTAAACAAAGATAACTTTGAAAAGATGTGAACTATTACTGAAAATTAGCTAAACTACTTGAAATGCAATTAACAGTCAATTTTCCCTCCTTGACCAGGTTTATTTCATTTTCTGAAGCTTTTTTGTGGAATAAGGTTAATATTTGTAGAAGCATTAGTACATTAAAACATAGCATTTGGGACTTCTTATGCATTTTTAATGACTTTTATCTTTTTTTTCTCAACTTCTTACTTATCTTCAGAACAGGCTGATGTAAAGAATGACCCAGAAAATTAGAAACACACTAATCATTTTTGCACTCACAAAAATGAAATTAATGTTGTTCGTAATGATTGAATCTTTAAAGATTTATAATTTGTAATTGATCTCTCACCATATTCTGAATGTACCTAGGATTTTTTTTTTCTCAAAAGATGTATATAGGAGTTATAAATAGTCTCTTTATCTTGATTGTGGTAATAGTTACACACTTCTATTCATCAAAAATCATTGAAATGCATACTTAAGAAGTGGATTGTATACTGTGTGTATATTTTATCTCCATAAACATGATATTTTTAAGTGCCCAGAACTTTAAAAAATGTATATAGTAAAAGAAAATTTAATGCCAGTAGAAGTTAAATAATTTGTTTAAAAAATCAGTTTAAATAAGTTATACATGTTCATGAAGCAAAATTCAAATGATGCAAAAGGGTATATGTTGAAATCTCTATCATGACTTTTTCTCTGCCCACCCAATTGCTTTTCTAAGGACAACTGCCCTTCTAGTTTCATAAATATATTTTTAGATAAAATATTCTATATATAATCAACTATTATATGCTAGAGGCCTGGTGCACGAAATTCATGCGTGGGTATGGTCCCTAGGCCTGGCCTGCAATCAGGGCCATCTTCCCCAGCTGCCCGCAGCCGGCCCCGCCCCTGCTGCCACCCACCTCCAGTTCCCCATTCGCCATCGGGTGATCAGAGCCTGACGGCCAGGGGAAGGGACCGAGAGGTGGACTGTTCTTGCCCGTTTGCTGGCCCCGCCCCCACTGCGATCGCCCTCTGTGTGTGGAGTGACTGGTGGGGCTGGGGACCTTGGCCTGGTGCCACCCATGTCCCCCGCCACCCACTCCTGGTTCCCCGTTTGCCATTGGACAATCAGAGCCTGCTGGCCAGCAAAGGAACTAAGAGGTGATCAGTGTGCCTCATAGTAACTGGTCCAGCACCCATTCTGGTCATTCCACCTTTAGGGTCCACTTGCATATTACCCTTTTATTATATAGGACTAGAGACCCGGTGCACGAATTCATGCACCAGTAGTGTCCCTCGGCCTGGCCTGAAGGATCAGGCCAAAACCAGCTCTCCAACATCCCCTGAGGAGTCCTGGATTGTGAGAGGGCACAGGCCAGGCCAAGGGACCCCACTGGTGCATGATTGGAGCCAGAGAGGGATGCGGGAGGTTGGCCAGCTGGGGTGGGACTGTGGGAGGGCTCCAGGGTATGTCCAGCCCGACTTGCTCAGTCCCAATCAGCAGGACCCCAGCAGCAAGCTAACCTCCCAGTCGGAGCATCTGCCCCCTGGTGGTCAGTGCCCGTCATAGTGAGTGGTTGAGTGGCCTTAGCATATCATTAGCATATTACTCTTTGATTGGTTGAATGGTGAACTGTACGACCGGACACAGCATATTAGGCTTTTAGTATATAGGATAATACTCCATGCATGCATACGTGTATGTATGTTGATTATACATGATAGGAGCCAATCTACACCATGAGTTTTGTACTTAATATATTTTGGAGATGATACCATATCATTGCATATAGAGCTGGCTCATTCTTTTACATAACTATTCCATTTTAGCAATGTATTATGAAAACATTTTCATCCATTCCCTTTTAGGTTATCATTTAATATTTATTTCAATTGATTGCTAGTCTTTTTGGTAACTTTAGCAAAAATGAATGCACATACCTATCTACATGTATATCTATGTAGAATAAAGTTCTTAGGAGTAAAGCATTGGGTCAATGAGTGGGTGGATATTTAATTTTACTAGACATTGCAAAATTTTCCTTATAAGCCTCGTACTATTTTATACTCCTGCCCCACAATCTTGATCACCTGTTTATCTATATTCTTGCCAATAATAGAATGTCTTCCAACTTTTTTTTTGCTAATTTGATAGGTAAAAATGCCATAGTATTAAAGTCATAATTTGCATTTCTCTCAACATGAGTAGGAACAAGCCTATTTTCATATTTCTTGAAACTATGAGCTTCAAGATGGTAAATAAATCAAATATTATGTTATATTAATTCATTAAGCTGTACATTTATTCTTTAATCACTTATTTATAATTACTGTTTTCAAAAATTTATTTCCTAGCTTCACTTTTTTCTTGACTTCTAGGTGAAATTTGAATTCGGCCAGACTAGTGCACTTACTTAAGAACAGAAATTAGCCAGAGGTATTATTTCTTTTATTTCATTTGCTTCTGTTTTTGTGCTGCCAAATATGGTTATGAAGGTATTGGAACTTTCGGTGGCAGCCTTAGGAAATGTCCCAGTCACCAGTTAGAAGCTTCAGATGCAGAAAACAAAGTCCTTTATTGGCTGGTACCTCTTGCAGATGCAATATAGCCCTGCAGCAAATAATGAGTGTTACTGATTCCTTGATGAAATGTTTTAGTTTTTTTTTCTACTGGACACTGACTTATAGAGCATCCCTATAAATCTTGGGATGGTGTCTTTTCCTATTTTAAAAAATATTTATAAATGAGATGAGTTAGCCCTGGACAAATTATCTCCAGGGATCTTGTGTTAGAAAAAGGAACAAGATATCAGACTCTGAGGAATTTCCCCAAGTTCTGATTGAAGCCTCTTGAGATTCCAGGTTGTGTATTATATGTGTTACTTATTTTAGTTCTAATTCCCCCCAGCCAACAGAAAAGCAAATTTTCTCCTTCGCCTTGCCTCATTGACAGACTGCTTCCTACAAATATGGCAGGTCTTTATGTTTCTTCATGCAGCATCTCCTCCCTAATATTTGATGTTAGCCAATGAAATCCAGAACAAGTCCCATGTGTAACTATTTTTTCTCTTTTCCGCATCCAGCGCGGCTAAAGAGCAGGTCCAATTCCTGAGTAGAGGCGGCTGGGGATTGAGAAATAAAAGAAAGAGACAAGACACAGAGATAGAAAGAAAAGCTGGGGCTGGGTGGACCGCTGCCCTCTTCTGATGGAGAGACAGTGACCCAGAGCCCATGCAGCCTGTTTATTTTATACCCCACATACCAGGAAGTTTCACCATAAGTCAAGACAAAGGAGATTATTTGCATTCTTGAGTAGGCCTAGCATTCCTCGTGCTTGACTGGATTTACATATCAAAACCCACTTCCCCACACCATGGGCTGAAATGAAGGTCAAGCTGACAACACCCTTGCCCTTTTGGCAAGGCTTGTTCCCAGGGCGTGGCTTTGCCAACACCACTGGGTTCAGCTGACAATAATTAAAGAATGCCCATGTGCCTTCCCAGGGGGCCCTCTACACCCATGACCAGCTTACACTATCTATATCCATTGTTCCAAGGCAGGAGTTGTTCATTTTGCCTCATGGGATAAGTCAGTTATGTCAGAGACTCTGCAAGGCTAGGTGTGAATCACAGCTGTAGACATCTCTTCTGGCATCTCCTCAAGTGTTATTGACAATATTGTCCGTTCTTTTTCTGAGCACAAGGAGAAGCAGTACTTAACCCTGCCATCATATTAACCCCCTTTTTATTAGCTTTTAATGGTGTAAAGTGTTTGGTTCATAAGCACATCAAAAAACATAAGGACATTTGTTTTATAAGGTAGTTTGGGTTAGAGAAGTGATACCAGGTATATTTATTTCTAGCACCAGAATTTGTCAAGTATGACTATCATAGAATAAGAAGGGAATTGGGACTGCTAAGAATGTCTCTCTTGCCTTTTTAGATTTATTTTTCAAATTAAACCTATTTTTCCCTTTCCAATAAATGTTCCTTGGAGTCCAGTACACATAAAAAAAATTAATAGTGATAAAAGTCATTGGCTTATTGCCCTGTTTTTATTCCTTTGTCCCTTTTTAAATCCATCATTGATTTCTAAACACCAGTCTAACTGCACAGAAATCACTTATTAAAATACTAGTGACCCGGTGCATGGATTCGTGCACATTGCAAGGAAATTAATTAGAAGGTGGCTGGTGGGGCAGGAGTGGGAGTGGGTGAGATGGGTCAGACATGGCCTGGAGCCAACCTCCCATGGTCCCTTCCCAGCTGGCAGCACCTGTGGTGGTTCCGTGGCTCGAAAGGCATCTGTGGAGTGAACGGGGTCCCTCTGGCAGGTGGGGTCCCTTGGCCTGGCCTGTGGGGATAGGGCCAAAACTGGCTCTCCAACATCCCCCGAGGGGTCCCGGAGTGGGAGAGGGCACTCTGCAAAGTTGCTGTTGTACAGGGTGTGGAAGGCAAATGCAAGTGTGCAGTAAACCAGATCCGGGGCCAACAGTGCCCCAGCAACAACATAACCCATGGCTGAAAGTGGAATCATGCATCCCTGCAAGGAATCAGGCTCCCTCCTCTCTGGTTTTGGGGTGCATCACCTGAGAACCACTACTACCAAGTCACTGCTGCTTGGCAGCTCCTGCGTTGAGCATCTGCCCCCTGGTGGTCAGTGCGCGTACCAGCGACCAGTCAACGGAGGGAGGGACACTTAGCATATTAGCCTTTTATATATACAGGCAGTCCTCAGGTTACATGGGACTGGATTTATGTTGTTTCATGGTTACATCACCATCTCCCATTTACAGCATTTATAAAAAAAAAAAAGTTCCGTCATTTGAACATATGTACATATGTGCTTTATGTTTTTAATTATTTATTTACCACAAGTAAAGGTCAGGAATTGTTATCTTTCTTTTAAATTTTTTTTTTTTTACTGTTTCACTTCATTACTGCTGTGTATATGCTCCATGTGAGTGACGTAGGTGCTTATGTAGGTGGGTTCTGACTTATAGTGAAAATCATGTTACATAGCGCCATAGGAACGGATCTATGACATAACCCAAGGACTGCCTGTATAGATATATGCCGAGTTTTATACCAGAATGCATGGATAGGAATCTCTAGGATTGTGGCCCTAACAAAATATTTTAGTAAGATCCTCAGGTGATTCTGATACCTATCCAATTCCAGGACCCACGCCCTAGATTATGGAATCTGAAGCTATCAAAAAGTTCAAAAGTCCAACTTAAGAGTCTTCCAAATTAATTTCATTTTTACACCATGAAAAAAGTATAATAGTTAAACTTGAAGGTCAACAGGAATAGTGTGTCTCCAGATTATCTACATATGAATATATTAATAAGTTTACACTGAGGTTAAACTCTGGTAGCAATTCAGGCCCAACAAATTCAATTTTCTCTATTTTTAAAAGCATAAGCATTTAGGACATTATCTAACATCTGCTTTTAGCAGAGTGACAAAATGAGATGACTGGGTGTATTCCAAAAGACAAACTTGTTATTCATAAAGAAGTGCAACATTTACTCAAGGGGGAAGAAATGAAAAGATACCATTCTGAGAAGAAAAGAAGCTAAGAATGTCTACCATGAATTCAAGCATTTGGCAATTATTTTGACAGCATGCAGCAGAGAAAACCTAAACATTTGCATTTACCAGAGATAAAAAAAGAAAAAGCATATTTGTTTTGTGATTCATACTGTTTGCACTCTGAAATCATGCATTCTGGAAATAATCTAGTGAGGGTTTGGATCATATCATTCAACTAGAATTTGTTGTGGCTATGCACTAAGAACTTTGTTTCATGTTTCTTATATGTTATTTCAACCAACCTTTGTAACAACTCTGTGAATTACATATCATCTCCTTTCTACCCATGAGGAAAATGGAGCATCAGTGGTGTTAAATTACCCCCAAACACACTGCTAAAAAGTAGCAAAGGGCCACACTTGGAGTCCATATAACTCTTTCAGTGCTTTTTCTGCTACAACAAAATTGCCAATTTTGTTATTTGTGTTGGCCTCTCTCAGACCGCCCCCTCTTCTGCAATCTGGCCATCGTTTATTTCTCAGGCATCTCTAATCTCCTTATTCCTTCCCTGATACATCTTTTCATAACTGGTCCTTCCCACTTCCCCTTATTTCCATCCACCAGAAATCATGCAACCACCTTGGGATCTCAGAGTGATTTAAGTAACGTGTGAGGACAGATACCAGGCTGGTGTCTTTGGGAAATAGACCAGCTTTATGATGCCCGCTAGAGGAATGAAAACAGGGAATGTGCTGCTTAAAGCCAGTTGGAAGAAGTAAACCTACACACAATTTACATAAAGGTTAAGAGCCTCTTTCACATTCCACGATAGAATCCAGATTCATGTCGACCTGCCTTCTAATTGTTGTGAAAACGACACATCATAACAAAAATAGGAACTTTTCAGGAGAGAGAGGAGAAACAAGATTATGGATGAAAACATGGGTCTCAAGATGGAAAGTATTGCCCTCAAGGGCCACATTCAGTAATCTCATTTAATTTTTTTTAGAAGTTACTCATATTTTTGTGTGACAAAAAATATATATATAATAATAATACAGACTCATTAACACTGGGAGAAAAAACAACAAAACACCTTACCTGTATTCAGACATTCTTGAAATATAAGTCGCCATGTGTTGGCTTCTTCATTGTCCCACAAACACCAAGAGAACATAGATTCAGGGCTGATGCTCACCCTGTAGACAATGAGAGACCCATAAGGATGGTGTGCAACTGGCTTCCAGTCTGATTGGGTGGTTGGTACAGGGGAGCTGTACGGTCATTTAATATTTTGACTATAAATCATTAGAATCCAAAATTATCCTGACCAAATTAAAAAAGCAAGCAGGATACTAGTAAATTCCTTCATTAATTCATCAAGAATTACACAAAAAATGAGATCGCTTTTAAGGTTAAAATGAATTTGAGATGCACATTATGAAATATTTTTCTGTGCTGTTCATTGCAATTACATCCGTGCATCATTCTCTTTAAGCTCATTAAGAATGCCAAGAAGGACTATGCAGCTTACTTTTAGACACAACAAAATGAAAATCCTGAGTCTATGATCTTGACAAGCTATGTTAAATCTGTTTCCTCAAAAGTGATATCAGCCTAATTTTAATACCTGTATTAGAGACATTTTATAAAGGTTGAATGAAGTAAACCAGTATCCAACTCATAGATGCAAGAGCAAATGTTACCTCCTGCCCTTTTTTAAACTACATTTTGAGAAGATAAAGAGCTTTAGAGGCTCATGTCCATCTCTATTTACAACAGCACCAAGTGGGATTTCTTGTCTCTGTTGACCATAATCCAAAGAAACGGAGTACTTGATGGCAGTCAAATAAATAGCCCACCCCTTCCCCACAAGGAGGCGAAACACTGTTGGAACTATTTTTCCTTTGGTAATTTGAAACCAAGAGTCAAAAATTAAATCACACATGTCAGAAATAATCCATTGTTTACTTTTACCTTTTATGTGCCTTTTGAAAGATGGAAACAGGCATTTTATACATTATCAAAGTGGCACCACATACTCACTCACATTACTGATTTGAGAAACAGGAATTCCTGAAAGGAAATCAATTTCGAACATGGAGCAATGCTAAATCTTGCCACAAAAACAACAAATCTTTGACTAGACATTTTGCAGATCATCTGCTATATCATTAATTTAATCATACTGGATGCAGCCACTTGACACCTTCATTTAGCACCAACCCTCATAGCAAGATTGTATTCAAGGTGCATTCCAAATGCAACAGCAATTAGTTTACACAAGTGTTAGAATACTTACAAGATTTATTTCCTAGAGACACAATAGGAGGCACTAAGCTCATAGGTACCATAGAGATTTTAGGGTAAAGTCCTCTCCTGCCCAGACTGTTCCTATTACCACCATATAAATAACTCTTACTGTTGCCACTGCATTCTGCTGTTTTGTATTCATCCCTAATAAAACACCATCCTGCCCTAGCCAGTTTTCCTCAATGGATAGAGCGTCAGCCTGCGGACTGAAGGGTCCTGGGTTTGATTCAGGCCAAGGGCACATGTGTGGGTTGCGGGCACGATCCCCAGTGGGGGGCGTGCAGGAGGCAGCCAATCAATGATTCTCTGTCATCACTGATGTTTCTATCTTTCCCTCACTCTTCCTTTCTGAAATCAATGTATATGTATGTATGTGTATATGTATGTATATATATATATATATATATATATATAGAGAGAGAGAGAGAGAGAGAGAGAGAGAGAGAGAGAGAGAGCGCAGATTATTATGATCTCTGAATGCATAATAATCTGGCCACTCAGTGTATATCCTATATAATAAAAGGCAAATATGCAAATTGTCCCCTCAACCCGGAGTTCAACCAGCAGGCAGGCCGGCCAACCACCCATGTCCCCCCCACCCTCCTGGCCAGGCTGGCCAGACCCCACCCATGCACGAACTCATGCACCGGGCCTCTAATATATATAGAATATACTGAGTGGCCAGATTATTTATTATGCATTCAGAGATCATAATAATCTGGCCACTCAGTATATTATATATATATGTATATATACATTATACACACACACACACACACACACACACTCACACTAGAGGCCCGGTGCACAAATTCCTGGGGTCCCTCAGCCTGGCCTGTGCCCTCTCGCAATCCGGGACCCCATAGGGATATAGTAGTGCACGAAGGGGCAGGTGTGAGCCTGGCCTCTGGCACCCATCGGTCAGCTGAACGGTGCACCCCTGGTGGTCAGTGCGCATCATAGCGACTGGTCAAATGGTCCACCAGTGGAACAGTTGATCGGTCACTTAGGGTTTTATATATATAGATTAAAAAACAGCATCCTCATCAGCATCATTACCACTGTCACCACTATTTGTATTACCATCACCATCTCCACTGCCTACCTTCCTCACTTCCCTTTTTTCTTCCTCTTTCAGAATTTCTTTGTCTCTAAGATGTTTCACAGAATAAATAATAACAATGGCATCCATCTTTTAAAACCCCATGAATACCCTCCCCCCAACTATTTTTCTTAATTTTTGAATTCCAAAATAGACTTTATGTGCCATCCTCTCAAGTAACTTAGTGTATCTGCACCTAAGAAAAGATTTCACCAGGGAGTTCTGTGCCTAGTGCATTATTTTTTAAACGTGATCTAGGTTTTCACCCATTTTAATTTTCCAAGGATGGCACACTTTAGCATGAGGTTGGCAGCGAGAAGGAAAATGCTTTTGCAACAACAATCAGCTTCTCCCGGATGAGTAATCCAGATGTTTCTTTTCTCTTCTTTTAGAGCTAATCAATGTGATAGAAAGTTTAATCTATCATCATCTATACAGAGAGATTACCCATGGCTGCAGTTTCAACCAAAATATGAAAGCTTCTCCCATCTGTGAAATGATCAAGTGGAACTGTAATAGATGCTCGTGCTTCTTCCCTCTGGCAGTATACAGTCCCCTATTATAATCAACAGGAAATCAGTGTGTTTTCAACTATTATGAATCTAAATATAGTTTTCACTCACTGAATGGTTTTCCTCTTTTAAAAATATTACCAGGAGTCTGGTAATTTCAGAAATTCCATGTTAGGATTTTAGCATGAGGAAGTGGCTACTGGCAAAAGCCTAATGATTCTGTGGGAGTTTCTTCTCACTTACAGGTTTAAGGAATATAATATACACAAAATCCACAAGGGGATTAAAGCAAGCTTTCAAAAACTCTGTGGGAAACCTGGATTCGAGAATGTAGCCTGGACGCGAAGTCTCATTGCTGGCCTCCACATCACTGAGTTGAAGAGAAATGGATAGTCTCAACCACCGGTGGAAAAGAGAAGGAGTTATCTGCACCTAATCCCACTTCTACCATTTCCAGGAGACCTTGTTCAGGGGGCCTGGAGCATGGGACTTGGACACCCTATGTCCTTCATACTGATTCTTGAGGGGAACCAGACCCACTCATCATGAAGGATATGAGTTAATTAAATAATTTCCCCTAGCAGAGGAAATAAGTAAGCCACAAGCTAGTACTCATTCTTAAAAAAAATAAAAAAAACCTTTGAGAGAACAGTACCCAATACTAACTCCTTGAGGGAGGGAGCAGGAGTCTCTTTTGTGTGTGGTCTCTCCTCCAGAGAATGGGGGAATAAAGGCATGCCCCACGGAGATCAAGGGCATACATCCTTTGTTACCTCTTCACATTGTCCTGTGAGAAGACAGCAAAAACTGAGATAATGTTTAATATCTGTGAGTGAGCCATCCTTTAAAATGATTTTTTAATCTTTTTTCTCCCCTTATCTGAATCAGATTCCCTGGTACTTAATATAATCTTAAAGATAAGATCTGTCTCTTCACTTTGATTCACTAAATTCCAATAATGTAAATATTCTAAATAGATAATATTATTTCAATTATAATTGAAAGATAATGTTATTTCAATTACAGTTAGAACCCTGGGAACTAGAGCTGGCTCTTCCCGCACTAGCATTATATGGCCCTCTTTTATAACTAACAGGAATTCTGTATATTTTCAAAGACTTTGAATCTGAATATAGTTTTCATTCACAGGGACATTTTTCTTACTCCTCAATCTTTGCCATATGGCTTCCTAGATTATCACAGAAGGAAGAATGAAATAAAATGAGAACTATATATGTATACATATATGAGAGGCTACTATGAGTCAGACCTGGACATGGTACTTATCACCTCCCTTATATTTTATTACCAAAACTCAGTCACATGGCAGTAAGGAAGGCTCAGAAATATAGTCCAGCTGTGTGTCAAGAAAAAAAAATGTTTACTTAGAGATACCGTCTCTGTTACAAATGTCAAAAGCAGACAGCTAAGTAGTAACTGACTTAGAAGACAAGAAAGCAGATACCCACGCCTGGCAGGAAGAACGGAAGGGAATAACAGAGAGAAAAAAAAAAAAACTAAGGTGAGATAAACTGCAGAACTTCAGAAATTAGGAGCATTAAGAACCCTCTGAAACATACATGTGAGGCAAGGCTGGAAAGAGAAGATTGTAGAAGATTTGCATGCATAGAAATTAGATCCACCAGCTACCTCACTCCATTGTACCTTTCCAAGTGACTCTATACCCTCAAGTTTATTTTATAGAGGTGTTTGTGCTTCTGAGAATAAAAAAAAAGAGGTACCATGTGGATAATAAGTTAATTTTTGAAAGTCAATATGCATAATGCTGGGGCTTTTATTAAGTTCACAAACCACTAGCAACTAGGATTATACCATGTCCACCTCCAGATAGCTATATGAATATTATTCTCTGGGCACAGGCCCAAAATTAAATATCAATTGATATTCAATTATGGGAAGATTTGCCAACAAAAATGTTCATCCCTTGTCTAATAATTCTCCAGATAAGATTTGTCCCTGTGATGAGTGCCCTCATCCCTCAGTCCTCATTCTAAATTTCCAATCAGCTTTTATACGGTTTTCAATGAAGTAAGCACCATCCTCCAAGGATCAACATACATTGAAAGAACTCCCATAATGTGAAAAATACAGATCAAAACTAACAGAACAAATGACCTTGGAAGAAAACCAATACAGAGAAGCAGAATAAAAACAGTTTTTAAATGCTCTATTATATCCTTGAAGAGATAAAATCGAGCATACGTTAAAAAGAACTGGATATCCTCAGAGAGAAAATAGAGCATACTTATGGAAAGGAACACTCAGAGAATAGATAGAACATTTAGAAGGTTAAAACATTAATAGCAGAAATAATATAATGATCGACAAGGAGAAAAGACGGCTGCAAAACAAGTTGATCGATAGCAAATGCTAAGCATCCCTTCCTCGCTTCCCCACTCTGCTTTTAACGTCAAGCCTACACATCCTGGTCCCAAACTTGGCTAAGCTACTGGAACATTTGTTAGAGAATTAGACCGTGGACCAAAGTGACACAACTTACATGGAATTCCATTCCCTGTCCTTATCCCTCCCCCCGCACCACCACCGTTATTCATGTTAAGTAAACGTCTATCTCCTTCCCTATATTTCATCTTCACACTCACCGTGTTGCAACATGGTATGGTGTAGTCCAAAGGGCATGGGCTTAACATTGATAAATAAGAGCATTCGTTTTGGGATGTGGCTTTTCAAGTGGGCAAACTTGGTCAGTAGTCAACTCCTTAACTTCAGTTCTTCATCTTAAACAAGAGAGCTGAGGAGGCCTATGCCATGTGATTATGAGAATTAAATAAAATAAAGTATGTCACCTGTTTTGCACAGTGACTAGCATGAAGCAAGAGGTTAACCACTGTAAACACACACTGTGAATAACTGTAAAGGCAGCGTTACTTAAAATACATTTCCTTTTCAAAAATTAGCTACCAGCCGTTAAAGTGTATATACATTTTTCTGGGGACACCCTATATGAGCCTTGTTTGTTCTTTCTCCCTCCTAAGAGTGTGTGAAATTCTGTGTCATAGTCCATTGAAAAGGAAACCTGGTGTCATCTACCTTACAACAAATAGTCCTCAAAGGGAAACGCTTGTGGAAGGGAAGCATTTCTGTCATTTAGCCAATTTCTTGCCATTAGAAAAAATAAAAATAAAAAGATTCAACTGATTATTTTACTAATTGAATGGCTCATTCTGTTGCCACTGTCTTCTTGTAATCTAATTAGTAGCGAAATGGATTCAGTCCCTCTTCCTTTTTGATTTTATGGTTCCAAAAGCTAATAAGGACCTAAGAGCCTCTATGCTGTTTCAGAGAAGGTAGGTGATGATTTGATTTCCATAGATGTCTTGTATATGTTAACTTCCCAGGCAGCGTCTCTTTCGCTCCCATACAGTGAGGGCAGAATGAATTACACTCCTTTCATTGGTGAATAGTATTGAATTAGTCACCGTTATCGTTATGAATTCCATGTCTAACGAATAAAGCGTTCCTTAGCCTTCTCAGGGACAGAACTAGCGTCAGCAAACAAAATTGTTTTCCTACTTTCATCCAGTCCTATTATTCATAGCATTTTGCCTTATACACTCCGTGCCATTGAAAAAATTAGATAGAACATTTAGAAGGTTAGTAACTGACTTAGAAGACAAGAAAGCAGATACCCACGCCTGGCAGGAAGAACAGAAGGGAATAACAGAGAGAAAAAAAAAGAATTTTGAAGAAAGCCAAAATGCAATTTTCTTTCTGTTTCTAATGCTTGTCTGAGAAACTTGTTATAGAAGACGGCAAGGTCATGGGTCCAAGCCCACACACATCACCTGGGAGGCAGGTTCTGGTTACTCCAGAAACCACTGTTCTCCCACACTCAGTGATCATCTAGCACCCAAGTTAGAAACACAAATCCTCTCTCTGTAGCTAAATATACACTCAGACATCATACCTGTAAGGCAGAAGCCCAGGTGTTTTTTGTTTGTTTGTTTTTGTTTTGTTTTTAATATATTTTATTGATTTTTTACAGAGAGGAAGGGAGGGGGATAGAGAGTTAGAAACATCGATGAGAGAGAAACATCAATCAGCTGCCTCCTGCACACCCCCTACTGGGGATGTGCCCGCAACCAAGGTACATGCCCTTGACGGGAATCGAACCTGGGACTCTTCAGTCAGCAGGCTGATGCTCTATCCACTGAGCCAAACCGGTCAGGGCAGAAGCCCAGGTTTTTAGCCCGAACACAGAGCCCAGGAAGAACAGGCAGGGAAGTGTTGACTACTTTCTCTTCCCAACTGCAAAGCACTGGTTTGTCAGTGACCTGAGAAAGGGAGGGAGTTTTGGAACTCAGCTTAAACAAGATCAAACCCCTAATTGTAAATAATAGATCCAGCTGGCAAGTGGAAACATCCAATTTTAATCAGATTCTTTGCAGCTATATGTCATTGGTGTGATTTAGTTCAATAAATCACAACAACCCTGTATTTTTGTTGTTTTCACATCTACGGGTGTGCAGGTTAAGCTTATAGAACGTGTCTGATTGGTAGGGAGCATGGGTGGGGAGAAGCTTTCTTTGCCAGTTCCACCATTGAGTTTGGGAAATGGATATATTCATTCTGAGGCCCAGCTTGCTCTCTATTAAGTTGTAAAACTAGACTTCCCTCTACCCCACTCTTCGGCAAAATGCTATGAATATGACTTTCTTCTCCTCTATATTCGGGAAATAGGGTCTTTGTTGAGACACATAACATTAAAATTATTTAGGTTCCTGAAACTAGAGTAGAATATCAATGAAAAAATATTCAGGATGATCAGATTCCCTTTGAAACTTCCTCACTCATTCATTCGATTTGTTGATATGTATTTATTAAACATGTGCTATATGCATGACACTGGGCTAGGGACTGCGGTTATGAATAAAATTTATTGTTTCCTGCTTCCATGGAGCTTATGATTCAATTGGAGGAGAGAAATTAAACAGTAGTTAAAGATCCACATGTGCTCTGACATGAGAGTCTAGGGGTCATGAAAACACCTAGTTTGAAGAGAAGGGGTGTATAGTGCAAAGAGGAAAAGAGAAATAAAGAATTTTTTAAATTGCATGACTTAGCCATAAGCATTTATTGATAACATTCATGAGAAAACTTCCATGAAGTCATGTAGGCAAAAATAATTAGAATTGTTCAATAAATGATTTAAAAGTGAGAAAATGAAAACAAAAATAAGGACAAATAGTTTAAGAGGTTTAGGTCAACATGGAGGAAAAAGAAATAGCATGCTAGCTAAAATGGGGAAATGTTTGAGTTTATCTTCTATAAAATACTTTTAAGGATGGAGAGCAGAAACATGATTAAAAGTTTTCAAGTATTATACAAGTCAGTATAACATAATGAATGTTCATTTTAAAAAATATAATTTTGCACAAAAGAATTATTTGTAAAAGTCACCTACATTCTACCATCCTATATAATAAAAGCGTAGTATGCAAATTGTCCCCTTGACGTGGAGTTTGTCTGGGAGTTTGACCAGGGTGTGGGGCTGGCCAGAGAAAGGGAGGGAGGCCCAGGCCAGAGGTGGTGGCAGGCGGCCGGGGGAAGGGAGGGAGTACCTAGCTGGCAGCCGGCAGCTACTAGGGACCATACCAGTGCATGAATTTCGTGCACTGGGCCTCTAGTCTACATATATATAAAAGGCTAATATGCAAAGTGTCCCCTTGGGAGTTCAACCAGGAGACCGGGAGTTCGATCACTTACTATGATGTGCACTGAACACCAGGGGGTGGTGCAGAATGAAGGAAGACCCGGGCCAGTGGCCGGCAGCTGGAAGGAAGACCCCAGCTGGCAGCAGGAAGGCCCTGATCAGCCCTGATTGCCAGCCAGGCCTAGGGACCCTACCTGTGCACAAAGTTTGTGCACCAGGCCCCTAGTTTATTTTTATATATATATAGTATCATTTTCTATAAATAGTAACATTTTGGTGTGTAAACCTGAATATTTTAATACATCCTATCTAATAAAATAGTAATATGCAAATTGACCTTACCTCTGCTACACCGCAAGCCACGCCCACCAGCCAATCAGGAGCAAGTATGCAAATTAACCCAACCAAATGGCTGCAGCCATGAGAGCAGGAGGCTTGGGTTTCCCCAGCAATGGAGGAAGCCAAGCTTTCTGCACACCCTGGCTGGCCTAGTCCTCCACTCAAGGCTAAAAAGCTTCAATTATAGAAGATAAATAAATCCCAACAAAAATTGCTGAGGCCACAGAGCAAGCAGGAGGCTTGGTTCCACTCAAGGCTACAAAGTTTCAATTAGAGAAGATAAATAAATCCCAGATACCAGGGACTCTGCTTGGGTTGCTGGGAGGCGTGGCCGGCCTGTAAGCCACCACAGGCCCCTTGCCCAGGCCGCCCCACGCCCCAAGGGAACCCCCACTCTGATCCGGGACACCCTTCAGGACAAACCAGCTGGCCCCCACCCAAGCACCAGGCCTCTATCCTATCTAATAAAAGAGTAATATACAAATTGACCATCATTCCAACACACAAGATGGCTGCCCCCATGTGGTCAAAGATGGCTGCCCCCATGTGGACACAAGATGGCTGCCACAGATGGCCAGCAGGGGAGGGCAGTTGGGTGGGACCAGGCCTGCAAGGGAGGGCAGTTGGGGGTGATCAAGCCTGCAGGGGAGGGCAGTTAGGGGTGACCAGGCTGGCAGAGGAGGGAAGTTGGAGGCAACCGGGCCTGCAGGAAAGGGCAGTTGTGGGGGACCAGGCCTGCAGGGGAGGGCAGTTAGGAGTGACCAGGCCTTCAGGGGAGGGCAGTGAGGGGAAAACAGGCTGGCAGGGGAGCAGTTAAGTGTCAATCAGGTTGGCAGGGGAGTGTTTAGAGGGTGATCAGGCTGGCAGGCAGAAGTGGTTAGGGGCAATCAGGAAGGCAGGCAGGCGAGCAGTTGGGAGCCAACAGTCCTGGATTGTGAGAGGGATGTCCGACTACCCATTTAGGCCCGAAACAGGCAGTTGGACATCCCTCGAGGGGTCCCAGATTGGAGAGGGTGCAGGCTGGGCTGAGGGACACCCCCCCCCCGTGCACAAATTTCGTGCACTGGGCCTCTAGTATGTACATAAGTAAACACATATATATATATATGTGATTAATTTTTATTAATATGAATCATTCTATACATATTGTTTTATTGCTTTTTTTTCAATGAAAAATCTATAATGGAAATCTTTCCAGGTCAATAAATGTACCTGCTTATGCTTAAATATTACATAATCATTTCTAATATAGTTTTCAAAATCTATCATTCTTCTATCCTTAAACAAATAGGATATTTCCAATTGTTCATAAGTGTAAACAGTAAAATTACAGAGTGTACAACTGTGACTATTTCATTGATATAATTACACACTTGTCCAATTATTTCTTCAGGATAAATTCCTAAAAGTACGTTAGGTCTTGCACTACAATTTTACACTGTTTGAACACCTACTCTAATGTTGCCACAAGGGATATTTACTGGGAAAACCAATAACAAAGTAGCTAACCCCAAGACCTGACCAATTTAGAGCCAACCATACCTGAGGAGGATTAGGGAGCCCCAATGAGCACTGACTGATAAATTATTTGGGCACTTGGGAGGTTACAGAAGTCCTATCTAATAGAGTTGCTGTGACAGAAAAGAAACAGGTAAATAGCTAATTAAACAAGATGCAGCAGAGAGAAGATGGGGGAGACATTAGAGAATCAAGTTGGCATTGGAATTTATGAAATGAGGAACCCACAGACTCTCCTGAGTGAGAAGGCATTGATTTGACTGGATTGTATTTAAAAAAATTGTCTCTGAATTGGAAGACTGATATATTGGCTACCATTTGTCAGGTTATATTTTAGGACTGTTGGCTGGGGAAAAGCTAATATATTGACCAAACTGGTTAAGCTGACACCAAGAGGGGGGAAAAAAATTAAAAACAAGACATATGTTTCTGAACTACCAGCATCATTTCCCAATGTTTCATGTTAGACAATGATCATGAGTTTGCCTTCCTTTCCACAGAAGGGCATAAAAAAATTCTAATTTTTATAACAATTAGAATAGGTCAAAAATAAAGGTGCAGTGCTGTCTTCCAAACGTATTTCTGAAATACACTAATTCAGAATAGATGCAGAGGTAGCAAAGTGCACAATATTAGACAGCCAGGTTTTTAGAAATGAGCACTTAGAAAATATACTGACATATAAAATGTTTAAATGGGCTGTCAAGTATCACAGAGCATAATTACTTATACATAAATTATCACACAATATGGTGCCGCCTTGTTTTTGCTTATAATTATTATAAAACATTTACCTATGAAAACTGCATTCATATTATGTAGACTTAAAAAAAATAGTGGAACTGGGGCGTGGGCAGGGAGTTTTGATGTCACAGTCTATCAGATTGTTTTGCCTTACATTTGGTAAATACAAGCAGGCTGATATTTTGTGTTTGTGGAATTTTTAAAAACTTTACATTTATTTATCCTTTTTGTTATTGGTGGAAGTGGGGTGTCCACTGGTGGAAGTGGTAGATCCCCTCCTCCACTGGGAGTTTGGGATCAGGTCCTTTTGATATCTGGAGAAAAAGAACTTTCTGAGACTCATACAGGAGGATGGTGCTATTTATTTACGTGGAATTACATCCCTGAGTTTGCAAAGTCCCATTTCCTGTCATTCAATGCTGGGAGAGATGCAGCTGGGCATTCAGCAGAGCTGAAAGCAAAGCCGGGGTCCAGCGTTTCTGTTCCATGGTGGAGCTGGGTCCAGTTTAGCATTAGGCTAGTTGGAGTCCATTTGCCCATTGTGTGTAGGGTACAAATGGCCCTGAATCATGTGGGCAATGCAGGGGGGCCAACAGAGTGTGCCCCCTGCAACAAGAGGCTCAAGTGTGCCCCCTGCAACAAGAGGCCCTTTGTTTAAGAGATGATATATCTCAAATCTTCCCGTGCTTGCTGTGGCCACGCCCACTCTGGCCAATGACCTGTTCCCAGGTCTGACTGACAGACAGGTACCTTCCCTATGTCACTCAGACTTCACTGGGCCTAGGACTAATCTTTGGCCTTCCCTTTGCTCCTTTCCAGTTATTTACATCCAATTAGTTGCAATGGTATCATTTTTTTCTGTCAATACAGAAGACAAATACTGTAATCGTGTGATTACTTGGGTTTTTGTAAAAACCTAAGGATTGTCTTTATTGTATTACTAGGGGCCCAGTACACGAATTTGTGCAACTTGAAAGAAACTGTGGGCTGCGAGGCTGCAGTAGGCACAGGGGCAGGTCTCAGCCCATCCTCTGCGCCCCCCCCCCCGGCCCCTCCCACCACAGCCCAGGGTTCCCTGTCTGCTGGCAGCCCCACTCCCGCCACTCCCATGCACTGATGGCACAGAGCGATCGGGGCTGGCGCTGTCAGTAGATGTGAGCAGCGGCTGCTGCCCTGATTGCCCCTCAGGAGCAGGGGGAGGTGGAAAGGCCCTCAGGGGTGATCAGGGCTGGCAGCCACTGCTCGCACCCGCTGATGGTGCCAAGTGATTGGGACCTGTGCCAGGCACCGGCAGTGGGTGCGAACAGTGGCTCTGGCACCAGCTATGGGTGTGAGCAGGGCTGGCGCTGACAGTGGGCGCGAGCAAGGCCAGCACCAGCAGCAGGTCTGAGCGCCAGGTGGGACCGTGGCACGCGGGAGCAAAGAATTTTCAGTAACCACCAGAGGCTCGCCCTGATGACAGTGACCGGCACCCCGCCTTGGTCTGGCGCCCCCGCTCACCTGCTCCACCATCCCATCACAACCAACACCTGCCATGTTCCACATACACCCCCTGGTGGTCAGTGCACATCATAGCAACTGGTTGTTCAGTTGTTCCAGTTATTCTACCGTTCAGTCTATTTGTATATTAGCCTTTTATTATATAGGATAATCATCATGTAAATACTGGGGAGGACCTTAGATTAACTTCCTTAACTTTTTATTTGTGTAATAAGTGAGGTCTAATAACTTGGAAAAGGTCAATTATAAAAACAATGTAACACTAGATTTAGTTCTGTTTCTTATTACATTGTTGAGGTTTTTTTTTCTTTTTCTGTCATCCTATAATATAGAGTCACCTTCCAATTTTTCCAGATATTTTCAACAGATGATTAAAATTAGTTCTCATTAAAGGGGGTTTCTCTCCTTTTCATTAAATACATGTTAGAAGATAAACCCTAGTAATTTTTATATACTCTACTTTGTTTTACTTTTTGATAATTTGGCAGGTTTATTACACATAAAATGCATAAAAATTTAGCTTTTAAATTTATAATGGACTTGATGCGTGCATAATTGGTGCTTCTTTTTAAAAGATCATTTAATTTTTATTTTATTTTGGTAAGAACATTTAATATGAGACTTACCAGATTTTTAAGTATACAATAAATTATTGTTCACCATAGGTACAATGTTGTACTATAGGATCACTATGGTTGTTTATCTTGCTTGACTGAAACTTCATGCCTATTGGTTAGTAACTCTCAATATCTCTTAACCCTGTCCCTGGTGACCACCATTCAGATACCTCATATAAGAGGAACCATATAGTATTTGTACTTCTGGAACTGGCTTACTTAACTTAGCATAATGTCCTCAAGGTTCATCATTTTGTTGAGTTTACTGACAATTCCATTAGGAGACAGAGAAGACTTTTACACAAAAACAAACTCAATACAAACCATCATTTCTCATTATTTTTTAAAATATATATATTTTCATTGATTTCAGATTGGAAGGGACAGAATCATCGATTGGCTGCTGCCTGTACACCACCACCCCCCTCCACTCGGGATTGAGCCTGCAACCTGGGCATGTGCTCTGGGAATCGAACAGGTTCATAGGTCTGTGTTGAACCACTGAGCCATGAAAGCTTGGCTTTCCTAAAAATACTCACCCACTGATATGTTTCCATTGATTTTTTGAGAGAGAGAGAAAGGGAGAGAAACATCAATGTGAAAGAGAAACATCTTGCTTCCCAAACTTGCCCCAACAGTGGATTGAACACGCAACCTAGGCATGTGTGCTGACTGGGAATGAAACCCACAATCTTTAGATGTATAGGATGACACTCCAACCAACTGGGCCAGCCAGTCAGGGCAGCATTGCTCATTCATGTTCACTGAAAATTACAGCTAATAATGCTTCCAAAATTGTGCCTCTCCCTCTGACATTTCACTATGTCACTGGCTCTGGCAACCCATTCCCTACAGTCCTATAAAAATATATCCTTAGCAATAAAACATACACACAGAGAGATACGTATGCATATGCACATACACACACTCAAATAGCTATACTAATAAAAGGTTAATATGCTAATTAGGACAGCCGTCTACCAGACGTCCATCCGGACGTCCATCCTGACAAAGCCACAGTGACTACGAGGCCCAGGGCTCAGGCAGCAATGGGCTCAGGCAGCCTTGAGCCCCAGCAGCTGAGAGGCCTGGGGCTCATAGCAGCCATGGGTTCACGACTGCCATGGGCTCAGGTAGCCATGAGCCTGGCGGCTGCGAGGCTCAAAGCTCATGGCACCTGTGAGCCCCAGTGGCTATGAGGCCCGGGGCTCAGGCAGCTGTGAGCCCCAGCAGCTGTGAGGCAAGGAGTTCAGGCCTCGCAGTCACTGCGGCTGGCAGTGGCGGCAGCAGTGGGGTGGTGGGGGTGGCGCCTTCCCCTGATCAGCCCGGTTGCCTCCCATAGAGGGAGCCCAGACTATGGCTAAGGGACAAAGAGACAGATCTATTAGTAGGACATCCTCTGAGGACTCCCGGAGGACTGTGAGAGGGGGCTGGCTTGGCTGAGGGACCTCCCCTTCAGTGCACAAATTTTTATGCACTGGGCCTCTACTATAAATATAAAATACAAATGAAGGAATGATTTTTACTGGCGCAGGTTTTTTTTGTTTGTTTTTTACTCACTGGTTCTTAACTAACAATATGAGGAAAGTAAACTTCTTTTCTAATTTCCAGTCAAGCTAGATTTTAAACTTTTTCCTAAACTCTGAACATATCCTTTTTGCAACATATGAGTTATTTTTTAAATATGGAACACTTCACATATTTGTGTGTCATCCTTGTACAAGGGGCATGCTAATCTTCTCTATATCATTTACAATTTTAGTATCTATCTGTGTTGCCAAAGTGAGCAGGCAGCACCATGGATGTTACCATCTGATTGAAAATATTCTGTTTAATGTTTTTTAAAACCAAAAGGGAAAACTGTGTTCTTGCGACTATATCAGTTTGAATAAAAATGCATTTATTGTTATTTGTGTCAATAAAAAGTTTTGAGTTACTGTTTCCCTTACTCTGTATTCTACAGGAATAAACAGCATACATTTTATATCAAATAGAGACATACACCATTTTGGACAATTTAACCCACTGCATTTATATAACTATAAAGGGACTTCAGTGCTTTTTAATATCCCATAGTAGTAGTTAAAGATAATAAAAAATGTAAACAGTAAGAAGATATGCTTATTTTGAAAGTGTTCTCTGATCCTGTATCACCACATAATGGTGTGTATAAAACATACCACAATTCTGAAGTTAGAGGACATAGAGTATGAAAAATTATATTTATCATTAACATCTGCCTGTCATTTCTCTTAAAATCGTTATACTTCAGTCATCTTTAGATAGACTCTTTTAAAAACTCTGATAAATTCTGTCGCCTAGCAGAGTATCTTTTGTTAACTTGTATTATTGGGGAAAAATGCCCCGTGGCTTTTACAATCACACACGCAAGTTGTTTTAGGCTCAATGATTTTAAACCATTTCTTCCAATGGTTTATCTTCAACTACCCAAGCACAAGTGGAATGGGAAAAGTGGAACATTTCTCTATTACGTTGCTTTCTACTGTTTAAGCAATCTCCTTTAAAACCAGGAGAAATGTGACAAGAAAACTACTTTGGGGTATATACTAGTATTTACAGATTTGTCTCTTTTATTTAATGACCGTGAATGCATCTTCATTTTATATGTGTTAGGCATCTAATTTTATCATAGTAACTAGACTTGATTCTATATAACACTGCACGTTTTATAGCTAAGGATCAATTTAATTCAATAAACATTTTGGTATTTTTTTTTGTATGTGTTTTCTTAATTTGAAGGGACAAAGAGACAGATCAAAGGGACAGAGAAAATGGCTCCACCAATTTAAAAGAGTTTGACGGTTCCTCAAAAGATTCTTAACCTTTTTTAAAAAAATACATAACCCTATTAGGCATCAATTTTACACAAGAGAAATAAAAAGCAACCCACACAAAAATGTTTACACATTATTTCTAATAAGAAAATTAAAAACAACTCAAATGACCACCAAATGATAAGTGGATAAAAATATTGTTTACAATAAAAAGAAATAAAGTACTGATCCATGGTACAACACGGATGAATCTTGAAAATACTATGCTAAAAGAAAGCAACACAAAGACAAGATATTATGATTACTTTTATGTAAAATGTTCAGAATAGATGAATCTATACAGAAAAAATTAGATTAGTGATTGCCTAGGGCTGGCAGGTGGGATTAAATTGGGGGGTGACTGCCAATGGGTATGGGGTTTCTTTTCAGAGTGGGAAAAAAGTTCTAAAGTTAGATGGTGGTAATTCTAAAACAACTCAATAAATACACCTAAAAGTACTGAAGCCCTAGCCGGTTTGGCTCAGTGGACAGAGTGTCGGCCTGCAGACTGAAGGGTCCCAGGTTTGATTCCAGTCACGGGCACATGCCTGGGTTGTAGGCTCGGTCCCCAGTAGGGGGCCTGCAGGAGGCAGCAGATCAATGATTCTCTCTCATCATTGATGTTTCTATCTCTCTCTCCCTTCCTTTCTGAAATCAATAAAAATATATTAAATATATATATACATATATATATATTTAAAGTACTGAATAGTTCATTTTAAATTAGTGAATTTATGACATTTTAATATATTTCAACAAAGCTGATTTAAAAATCAAGCGTCACTAAGTTATAGAGATATGTCTATATAACATGATACAATGTTAAATAAAAATACATGGAAGGGTATGTAATTAATTAAACAAGAATAGCCATAGGTTGATAATTGTTGAAGCTGACTGAGAATATCTGGGAGCTCATTTTACCTTTTCTAGTTTCTTTCCAATCGTCCAAATTTTTAAAATCAGTTTAAAAAATAATTTCCCCAACCTTACTTGAAGAGCATGCCCATGTGCTTAGAAAAATTGATTGTACTGTAAGTATAATCCTTATTTCTGTGAAATACCCATTGATTATGTCAAATTAACAATTGGCAGATATTAACCACATTTGACATATTAAATAAAATTCCTAGATAAATAAAATGAGCAAACGTGTCCCCTTGAGAGCTGATGGATTGTGTTCTCTTTGGAAATCAATCACTTTCTTATTAAGAAGGGAACACTGATGGTTTGACTTTGGATGGAAGGCACACAATGCAATATACAGATCATGTAAAATATACACTTGAAACCTCTAAAATTTTATTAACAAATGTCACCCCAATAAATTTATTTTTTTTAAAAAGAAGGTTGACTTGGGACTTTACATTCTAATTTGTCTATAGTCTTTCATGTGTAGGAAATGAATGAATCCTTGTAACATAAATTTTAAAAATCTATCTTCTTCCTCCCTAAAGATTTCCTAACATCCCCTCTGGAAGAAAACTCTCATCTTAGTAAGGAATTAAACCCCATCATTTTATCAAAACTAAGATCAAAGCAGGAACCCTTTCTTTTATCACCTATGACTTGCTACCATTGTTTGCCTTCAGGGAGCCAAGTCCAGACCAGGGCAAGGGTCAGTCACATCTCCAGACAGAATTTATATATGAATTAAAACTTATTTGCTTTCACGTTTTATATGGATGCTGAGCTGATAGTAGGAATAAAGTTAAGAAAAGGTTGGTATTTAGATTCAGCATGAGAGTAAATGTTAATCCTAGAATGAAAGGCTTTATCCAGGCGCAGCACTAGTATTAGCTAAGATTAGTGGTAGAATTAGGGTTAGTTTTAGATAGCATAATTATAATTTTATACTGGAGTTATGTCTTAGAACTTTTTGTTTAATATTAAAAAGGATGAAGTTAGAATTGAGTGTATTTTACTGTGATATTAGATTAAGGTGACCAGACGTCCGCTTTTGGGGGACAGTCCCGATTTTTAACAATTTGTCCCGCGGCGTTCTAAAAAAGTCCCGATTTTTGGAAAGAATGCACGACAAGCTAGGGAACGGCGGGAGAACGGGAAGGGAATATACGGTTTTCGGCGGCCATGTGGCTATTTAGCCAGGATATGAGTTTTATATTATTTTTGTTAATTTTATAATGTTAAACTTCAATAATAACAAATAATTGTTGAGAACTGATTGTCGAGAACTGCTTATCAAAGTTCGCATTGTTGATCAGTTGTTAGAATTCGACCACCATTGTTTGGACTTAATGAACAATGGCATTTTTGGGGATTGGCAACGACGAAAACATTTTGTAACTGTCTCTCAGACGATACACATTGTACTGCGTGCTAGTAAGCTAGTTAAACAAGTGATGTCATTACAAATCAGCTATTCAGATAATTTAGGTAAGTAATTTATTTATTTATTTCATAAATACATAAATTTTCTTGAATTTAGCAGACAGTACTCATATTATTTATATTTTATAGTGGCGGCAAAAAGTCTAGCACCGGCCTTGAAAGTGACACTTACGACTTACGTTACGGCAAATTCAGAGGAAAAATAATACAAGTTAGTATTGTTATTATTTAGAAAGAAATATAGGATTAAAATTAAAATAATTTTTAAAATATAGTTACTTTATAACAATCAAATTAATTTAATTTATAAACTAACAATAAAATATGTTCATGTAATTATGTACCTACTTACTGTGTTTTTAAGCAATAGGTATATAATAATTTATAATATAATTTTAAATTACTTTTTTAGATTTTTTAAAATATATTTTATTGATTTTTTTTACAGAGAGGAAGATGAGAGGAATAGAGAGCTAGAAACATCTATGAGAGAGAAACATCAACCAGCTGCCTCCTGCACACCCCTCACAGGGGATGTGCCCGCAACCAAGGTACATGCCCTTGACCAAAATCGAACCTGGCACCTTTCAGTCCGCAGACCGACGCTCCATCCACTGAGCCAAACCGGTTTCGGCAGATTTTTAACATAATGAGTAAGAAAAGAGGATGCAAATTCAACGATGATCTAAGAAGTGAATTCCCTTTTATTAAAAAAACCAAAAGCGATTACAATATAGACCAAATTTTTAATCAAGAACCCCCCCTCCACCTCCCCTCCACCCCACCCCCGGTCAATGGTGTCCCGCTTTACCAATGTTAAAATCTGGTCACCTTATATTAGATGAATATCTTTTTTTAAATTAAGTACTATATATATTTATTCAATAGTAGAAGAAACAACTAGTACATTTTCTTCTTAGCCAATACTTATATTTTTTAACCTTTGTTTTCAACAGACTCTATTTTATACAAATTTATTATATATACAGGGTGTCCCAAAAATGTATACAAACTTTGAATAATAACTAATTCCAATGGGCTAAATCTGGAAAGAAAGAAAGATCCATTGAGCTTTCAGCTGTCAAGTGTGTATATATATTTTTGGGACACCCTGCATATATTCAATTACATTTTACTCTCAATATTATTTTGTATTGCTTTCAGGTATACAGCATAGTGGACCACCTTACAAAGTGGCGCCCCTGATATTTCCAGTACCCACCTGGCATGAGACATAATTATTACAATATTATTGACTACATTTACATGCTGTATTTTACATTCCTCTGACTATTTTGTATCTACCAATTTGTACTTCTTAATCTCATCACCCCTTTCACCCAGTCCCCCGACCCCTCTCCCCTCTGGCAACCACTAATCCGCTCTCTGTGTCTATGAGACTTTCAATTTTGTTTATTTTGTTCTTTAGATTCCACATATATATGAGAGAATATGGTATTTGTCTTCCTCTGACTCTCTTGTTTTATTTAGCATTATACCTTCTAGGTCCTTCCAGGAATATTTTGAAAATATTGCAAAACCTTTCAGCGCTCACATATTTCTTCTCTTATTGCTTATCTTACGCATGCGTTTTAAAAGAATAATGAAAGGGCTTAAAAAAACATAGGGTTATACTAATAACTGAACTCTTAAATTAGTAGTTTTATCTTATAGATTGTTCTATATGACTCCCAGATTTTATGAGAAATATTTGCTTAATAAAACATTTGTTAGGCTACTTAACAAAGTCATTGCAAAATGTTTCAT
This sequence comes from Eptesicus fuscus, assembly GCF_027574615.1. Taxonomy (NCBI): domain Eukaryota; kingdom Metazoa; phylum Chordata; class Mammalia; order Chiroptera; family Vespertilionidae; genus Eptesicus; species Eptesicus fuscus. The sequence continues at coordinate 23,452,715 of NC_072492.1, read as the reverse complement.
GTATCTTTCCATCACCATTGCAAAAAAGTAAAAATCCAAATCAAGGTGATCAAAAGCCAGTACTGAAATGACAGACATGGAGAAATGATCTGTGTACACCATGAAACAATAACAAGCCCAACAACAGCCACATCCTTCATGAGAATACACGACTTAGTTCCAGCCACAATGTAACATTTATATTCTATGAACGTGACAGCAACCACGGCACAGGCATTGCTTCTCAGTTCCACCAACCTTACCCAATTTATCATTCTTGTTTCAAAACAGAAAGCAGGAAATGTTTTCTAGGTATTAGGAGCCATGCCAAAGAGGATGAAATGTTACATCCCTTTAAGAAATTGCTCATTTTAAACTGTAAAAAAGAAACCGGCCTTGATTGACACAATGCCATGGAATAGTGTGGTTTTCTTGCTTGTTTGCTAACTAGCTCTCTACGTCTTTTCCTCTATTTTTCAATTTGAATCAAAGCGAATAAATGTAGTTAATTAAGAACAAGACAAAAATTAGTTTTTTAAAATAGAGAATAGGGTAAAACGTGTATGTGAAGACCAGGGGAACAGCACTGGCTGGTTGGCTCAGCTGGTTGGAGCATTGTCCCATACACCAAAAGGTTGTGGGTTCAATTCCCAGTCAGGGTACATACCTGGGTTCCAATTCAATCCCTGGTCAGGGCATGTATATGAGGCAACCAATCTTACATGGATGTTTCTCTCTCATATGGATATTCCTTTCTCTCTCTCTTTCCCTTCCTCTCTCTCTAAAAAAATAAATAAAAATTTAAAAAACACACACACATACCCTCAGGACCTCAGGATATCCTCAGGTAAGGATTAAAAAAAAAAAAAAGACCAGAGGAACAAATACTAATAAAGAATGCATGTCATTCGATTTTCTACATTTACCTATGAAGAGTGCAAATTCATGTTAGACTTCCCTAATTATAAACATAAAGAGAAAACAAGATGTTATGAGATTTGAATAGTTACTAAATTAATCAATTAATAAACAATCATTTAAAACCTGTATTCTTTTGAAATACTTATAAAAATATATTTTTATTGATTTCAGAGAGAAAGAGAGAGGAAAAGAAATATAGAAACATCAAAGATGAGAAAGAATAATTGATCTGCTGCCTCCTGCATGTCCCACACTGGGGATAGAGCCCCAACTCGGGCATATGCCCTGATCGGGAATTGAGCCATGACCTCCTGGTTCATATGTCAATGCTCAACCACTGAGCATACTAGCCGGCCTTAAAGCACTCTTTGCTCATACATGCTTCTGTATGTAAAAAGATGGAAATATAAAATGACATTATCATTTATTATCTCTGTATCCCTTAAAAACAATTCCAGTCTCAAGAGCAAAATGACAGTGTGTATTTATGCAGATTTCTTCAAGTAAAGCAAGGAGCTATGGCATAATAAGTCTATTTCTAGTCTTGCAAGCCTTTAAGAGAATTTAAAATAGTATCGTTTCATCAGGGGCCAAGTTTCATTTCAAATAGTGTGTAAAATCTAATAATACTCAGCAGGTGATAGAGGCAATGCATGGGGAAAATGAAGACAACATAAAACTTTACCAGGGATGTTATAGTCGGGACTGGAAATGTTTGAAGTTCTTTTGTTTAGGTTACGTAACCATGTACAAGGGGGAAGAAAAGGAGTCACAAGCTGGATAACTGTGTGGCTAGAGCAACTTTCTCTTCTTATCTCCCTCACATATTTTCACACTTACTTTGTAATATGTTTTTTTATTGATTTTAGAAAGGGAGGAAGGGAGAGGGGGAGAGAGTGAGAGAAACATTGATGTGAGAGAGAAACATTGATGTGAGAGAGAAACATTGATCAGCTGCCTCTGGCAACGACCCTACTGGGAATCAAGCCTGCAACTGGAGCATGTGCCCTGAAGGGGAATCAAACCTGTGACCTTTGGTGCAAGGGATAACACCCAACCAATTGAGCCACATTGGCCAGAACCATACTTGTTTTCTTTCTAGGCATTTAACAGTCCCAGAGGAGATAGTGAATTGGAAAGAACACTTACGGGGAGTCATAGAATCTGAGTTCTCATTTCGGTTTTGCCTCCAGCTAGTCTTTCTCTTCATCTTTCTCAGCTCAGTTTGAACCTTTAAATGAGAAGGCTTTGCTGTCTAAGTTCACAGCCCAGATCTATCTTCCAGTAGTTATATGACTTGAAGCAAATGACTTCTCCCATCATTTAACTTTATACCCGGAAATGGGTTCCAACCCTAAATCTTACAGAACTTTGGAGAGGACTGAGCTAATGTAACTGGAAAGCTCAGAGTACCAAACACATAGTATATGCTCAATAAATGTTATGATTTTATCCTTCCCTTTGCAGTCTCCCCCTAAGGTCTCCTCAAGCTCTAACATGTTTTTATATTAAGAACTAGTAGATGAAAACCAATGCCTCACCAGCATGGAGCACAAAATGGGATCTCACCCTTCTTACTTTTAATGTATTTTTTTCCTTTCTATTGAATTTATTAGGGGTGACACTGGTTAACACAATTACACAGATTTCAAGTAAGCAATTCTACAACCCATCATCTGTACCCTGTATTGTCTGTTCACCACCCCAAGTCAAGTCTCCTTCCACCATCATTTCTTTTTAGCGTCCAGGTTAAATTACACTATGCCTCCATGAGACCTTCTATAGAAATTCTCCTTTTCCCTCCTTTGGCAGTCCCAAGATAAGTCCATGAACCCCAAGGAGCTAACTGGGCCCTAGTTCCTCAAAGAAGAAAAGAAAGATAGAGGAAGAAAGGAAAACTCTATGCGCCAAATTCACCGAATCCCGTGTTCTTTGCTGTGTATGTGCAACAGTCACATGGCAACCGATACATGACTGATTGGATGGGGGTTGCTCAGAGGGTACATTACCCTCTCTGGCCTGGGCAGAGTTCCCCTGATCTATTTCAGTGCGTGCGCATAATAGCTGGGGAGAGCAGCGGAAAGGAAAGGAAGCCCCGCCTCCCCAGTGCTGGGCTGAACAGTGTCTGCTGTATACCACTCTCTGTCTAGACCTGCATGACCGCATCAAACATATTTTCAGCGTGTCTCTTTTATTAATTGTGCATTCATCCACACATGCACAGCCACTGCTCTGAGATACGGCAGGAGTGGCTGTGTTAGAGAAAAATCTGGCACTGTTAATACACTATCTGCAACTTCCCTTTCTTTACAGCAATGGTCACGGCTCTTTTCCTCTGTTTGCCTGGTGAGTCTGGGTCTCAGGCATATGCCCTTGAGATCAGAGCCCCGTGCCCTCGACCCAGACTAGCAGCAGGACAGGGTCAGGTGGGGGTGAGGGGCAGACAGAACACTCCTCCCTGCTCTTCTCCATAACCTGATGACCACTAGGAATCCTCCCACACTCATCTGGTTCTTGAGGCCTAGCTTTCCAAGGCCTGACGTAGTCTACATTAGCACGGACTGTAGAAAAATACCCTTGTCGTGCCCCTATGGCTCCCAAAAGGTAATTACAAAGCTTTAGTCTTATTTTGGTATCTATGCAAAGAGCTGGGCTATTAATTTCATCGTCTTTTTCAACACATCGGAAGAAATCTTACTATACTCAAGTGGCTAACTCTCTTGATAGTCATAATAACCTAAATCAATCTTTTCACAGCCCTGGCCAGGTAGCTCATTTGGTTAGAGCTTCGTCCTAGTAAGCTAAGGTTGTTGGTCTGTTTCCTAGTCTGGGCACATACAAGAATTAAGCAATGGCCCTAGCCAGTTTGGCTCAGTGGATAGAGCATTGGCCTGTGGACTGAAGGGTCCTGGGTTCGATTCCAGTCAAGGGCACATGCCCGTGTTGCAGGCTCACTCCCCAATAGGGGGCTTTGCAGAAGGCATCTGGTCAATGATTCTCTCTCATCATTGATGTTTCTATCTCCCTCTCCCTCTCCGTTCCTCTCTGAAATCAATAAAAATATATATTTTAAAAAGAATCAAGAAATGTATGCATAAAAAATGGTACAACAAATTGATATTTCTCTCTCCTCCTCTCTCACTCCTTTCTCTAAAAAAAAAAAAAAATCAGTAAATTTTAAAAAAGGGAGGGGTTCATTTCATATTCAAAGACACAATCAAAATAAAACTGTTTTTGTCGCATTTTCATCCCTCGGAACGCCTCCTGCCTCTCGCCTCTGTCAGATTCCACTTCACTGTTCCCATTCCAGCAATCCCTTTGGAGAAGGGGGACTCTTCTGGCTCTAATGAGTGTACTGAAATTGTTTTTCCAAGAATGATTAAGGCAGTCAGACTTGGTATGGGTAGTGATAATTGCTCCCCACACTGCCTTAGCAAGGAACAGAGCTGCTGGGAACAGAAAATACTGCGATGTTATGTAAGGCCTCATTACTCTCCTTTGCTCCTCTGCCTGCTGACTCCCAAGGCAGTGATGGGCTATGATGTGCGCCTATGAGAGAAGCTTGATGCCATTTAAGGATATGCCCCAAGATGAGCTGTGGAAAAGAAAGAAAACAAAGCTTAGAAGTGGAGAGATGGGAAGAAAGGTAGAGCAAGAGCTATCACAGAATATAGGGCTGGGTCCTCAGAGTAGCCTCCTAAACCAAATATACCCACCCTGGTGAGAAGCCAAACTGTCAGCTGATGTATGTTCCTAAATCATGTAATTCTATTGCTACAAAATTATCTCTACCACCATCACCCCCAGGCCCTGCTCAGCAGTTTTTCTTTCTCCTTTTGAAGACAGAAGGGATTGAGAGTTCAGAAACAGAAGCCTTCTTTTCTGAGATTTTGAAACAACAGAGTAGAAACATCTACTCCAGCCAAATGTGCTCAAATAATGAAAACAAAGTGCAAGGCCCCATGGTTTGGTGTCACGGACTCACTAACAACAGTGAGAGGTGGCTTAAATGCCAGAGATTTACAAAGCCAAAGCATGGAACAGTCTTCTTGGTAAGATAAGGAATTTAAATCCTGAGTTTTGTTGAAATATGGAACCTCCATGGGGACCTAGGTATAGAAGCTGGCCAGAGCAATACCTTAGTCTCATCTTTATTCTTTAAAACACCAGTAAGCCGAAACCGGTTTGGCTCAGTGGATAGAGCGTCGGTCTGCGGACTGAAGGGTCCCAGGTTCGATTCCGGTCAGGGGCATGTACATTGGTTGTGGGCACATTCCCAGTGGGGGGTGTAAAGGAGGCAGCTGGTCGATGTTTCTCTCTCATTGATGTTTCTAGCTCTCTATCCCTCTCTCTTTCTCTCTGTGGAAAATGAATAAAATAGATTAAGGGAGAGAAAATGGCGACGGAATAGAGTCGGGTTTGGAGTCTGTTCCTGGGGCGGAGAGTCGGAGCAGCAGAGGCTCGCAGAGGGAGTGTATGTGGGCAAGCCAAGGGACAGCTAAACTCCAGGAGAAGGCGGGGGAGTGCTGGGCAGTGTTCCTCTGACCGCGCAGCACCCACAGGGGCTAGGTCCCCTCCTGGAGCTGCGGGCTCGCCGGGCGCCTCGCCATCTTGCAAGGAAAGGAGGATTTTAGTGGAAACCTGACTTTCCGCGACAACTGCAAACACTGAACTGCTGGGAGCACCAGACCACCGGTCCCCTATCAGCGCAAACATTCGGATTCAAAGAAACTCTTCACTGCACCACGGAAAGGTCAGATTTCGCCTGAAATAAGGTGCGGTTTCTAATCCCCGCGGTGGGTGAGGGAAGCGCTGGGTGAGGGAAGCGCGGCAGCCGCAGGACCGGCAGGAGCCGGGAGGTCTGTGCCTAGAAAAGTCGGCGGCAGTTGGAACTGCCGTGATCCGTGAATGAGGAGGGGGGTCTTCTGAGCTGCTAACAGAAGTGACCTCTTGAAAGCAACTCATTTTAATCTGACGAGGAGGGTCAGACTAAGAATTTTCAAAGGAGTGCAGGCTCCTTAGTCTGGGGCACAGACCCACGGTCCGCACACCTGGGCTCTTTCCGACTCTGATTGCTAAGCCCAACACATAGAAAAACCCAGGTGGAAACCCTGAAAGACTGCAGGGGGAAGGTGTTTTTTCGGAACCTGGGGACCAGAGCTGCGTGTGACCATCAGAGAGGCAGCTCTGAGGCGCACACCTCCACAAACCGGTAGTGAGTGCCATAGAGGGGAAAAAAAAAGAAAAAAGAAAAAAGAGCTAGAGAGGCCCGGAAGTCAATTCAGAAACACTGCCACCCAGGGGCTGAAACGCTAATTGTCTCTGGTGTAATCAAAAATAAATACGAGAAATTAAGACACGGCTGGCTTAAAAAGCAGGACTGGCTTCCAACACTGAGGAGCCCTGGAATGAAGCTGAACTGAAATACCGCCCAGACTGGGAAAAAGGCGTACCAAACAGAATAATAGAGGAAGTGAATGACAGCCGCTACTGCACATTTTAGTCTTCCTATTTTTTAATTTTCAATTCTTTTTTCAATTTTTAAAATTTTTTATTCTCATATTTTTTTATTTTCATTTTTTGCATCTTTTACTTAAGAAACTATTTTTTTTCTTTTTCCTCACTCGATTTTCACCTTTTTAATTATTACATTTTTATTTTCAATCAGCACTATTATTACTATTATTTTACTTTTTTTTTTTTTTAATGTCATTTGATTTTCTCTTTCTTTTTTTTTTTTGGATTAGTGTCCTACATTCGATTTGCATCTTTCCCTTACAATCGCTTTACCCTATCTCAAAGCTAACATTATGCCATCACTCTCCTCCTAACCTTTCCCATTTTGGTCCCCAGTTTATCTTAACCCTTTCTGGCTTTAGATTTTCCCTACTTTTTCAGTTTACTCCCTGCTAAAACTTCACCCTACTTATATATCTAATTCCCAACCCCCTGCTCCAAACCCACACAAACCTCTCTCTACGCTACCTTAAAAAAATTATTTTTCTATCGGGCCTTTTGTTGTTGTTTGCTTGAATGTTGATTAGATTGAATTTTTATGCTTTTTTATGAGATTGTTTTGATTATTCTTTTTGTTGGTTTGGTTGGTTCTTTTGTTTGCTTTGTTTTTGTTTGTTTTTTACTTTTGTTTTCCCTTGCCACACTTGATATTAGCTGCTGTTGCAGTTTGTATTAATCTCCAGGCTCGTGTTGCTGGAATTTGCTGGGAATAGTGGTTGTTCTAGTGGAGTTTACTCCCCATATATATAGTTTGTTCCCCTTTTCTCTCTTAGTATCATTCTTGTCTCTCTTACTTTTTTTTTCTTTTCTTTTTCTTTTCTGTTATTTCTTTTTCTTTTCTTTCTTTCTGCTCTTTTCCCAAGTTCAGATTCACACTCGTTGTTTTTTTTTGTTTTGTTTTGTTTTTTCGTTGTTGTTCTTTCTTTTTACTCTCCCTCTTCCACTCCTATTCCCTAATTTGTCTTTCTCTGGTGGTTACCTTTATTGGAGGTTATTAATATCGTGAATACAATTCTGTTCAGTGCCTTGTCTGTTGTGCCTGGTTGTGTTGTATTTTATACCTTTAAATCAACGCCAGAGAGAGAAATCTATATAACCAGACATCCGGAGAAGAGAGACCATGGGGAGACAAAGAAACAGCCCCCACAGGAAAGAGAAGCAGGCATCACCAGAAAAGGAAGTAAACGATTTAGAGGCAAACAACCTATCAGAGAAAGAATTCAGAGAAATGGTCATAAAGTGGCTGAAAAGGATGGAAGACAAATTCGACAATATGAGTAAGAACCAAGAAGAAATGAAGAAGAACCAAGAAGAAATGAAAAATGACATCGCTGCTGTAAAGAACTCAATAGAAAGCATCAAGAGTAGACTAGATGAAGCAGAGGACCGCATAAGTGAGCTAGAAGACAAGATGGAAAAAAATACCCAAATACAACAGCTTCTAGAAACAAAAATTAGAAAGATTGAGGAGAGCGTAAGGGAACTTCGGGACAATACAAAACAAAACAACATCAGGATAATAGGGGTGCCAGAAGGAAAGGAAACTGAGCAAGGAATAGAAAACCTGTTTGAAGAAATAATAACAGAAAACTTCCCTGATATAGGGAAGAGAAACCCCACACAAATCCAAGAAGCTCACAGAGTTCCAAGCAAAATGAACCCCAAAAGACCGACGCCAAGGCACATTATAGTTAAGTTGGCAAACACCAACGACAAAGTAAGAATCTTACAAGCGGCCAGAGACAGACAGACAGTTACATACAAAGGAACCCCCATCAGACTAGCAACTGATTTCTCAACAGAAACTCATCAGGCCAGAAGGGAATGGAATGAAATATACCAAGTCATGCAAAGGAAGGGTCTAAATCCAAGAATACTGTACCCAGCAAGGCTATCAATCAAAATTGAAGGTGAAATCAGGAGCTTCACAGACAAAAAAGGACTAAGGGAGTTTATCACCACCAAACCAGCAATGAAAGAAATGCTAAAGGGTCTGCTGTAAAAAAAAAAAAAAAAAAAAAAAAAGAAATAGGAAGCAAAGAAGGTACACAGGGGTATAGAATAAAAATGGCGTCAAATAAGTACCTATCAATAATAACTTTAAATGTAAATGGATTGAATGCCCCAATCAAAAGACACAGGGTAACAGACTGGATAAGAAAACAAAACCCAGATATCTGCTGTCTACAGGAAACCCACCTTAAAAAAAAGGATGCATACAGACTGAGAGTAAAGGGATGGAAAAAGGTTTTCCAGGCAAATGGAAATGAAAAAAAAGCTGGGGTTGCAATACTTATATCTGACAAATTAGATCTCAAAGTGAAGGACATAACAAGAGATAATGAAGGCCACTTCATAATACTAAAGGGAGAAATCCAACAAGAAGAAATAACTCTGGTAAACATATATGCACCCAATACAGGAGCACCAAGATACATTAAAAAACTCCTGGAAGATATCAAAGGAGAGATTGACAGTAATACAATCATAGTAGGAGACTTCAATACCCCACTATCACCATTGGACAAATCCTCTAAACAAAAAATCAGCAAAGAAACATCAATCCTAAATGACGCACTAGAACAGATGGAATTAATCGACATCTTCAGAACATTTCACCCCAAAGCCACAGAATATACATTCTTCTCAAGTGCACATGGGTCATTTTCAAAGATAGACCATAAGTTAGTACATAGGCAAAGTCTCTACAAATTCAAGAAGATAGAAATAATATCAAGTATCTTCTCAGATCACAGTGGCATAAAACTGGAAATCAACTACAATAAAAACAACCCAAAGAAATCAAACACTTGGAGACTAAACAGCATGTTATTAAACCATGACTGGGTTACCAAAGACATTAAGGAAGAAATAAAAAACATCATGGCAACAAACGACAATGAAAACACAACAATCCAAAATCTATGGGACACAATGAAAGCAGTCCTGAGAGGGAAGTTCATAGCTCTACAAGCCTACTTCAAAAAACAAGAAACAATGGTAATAAATTACCTAACCCAACAACTCAAAGAGTTAGAGAGAGAGCAACAAGATAAGCCCAGTGTAAGCAGAAGGAAAGAAATAATAAAGATCAGAGCGGAGATAAACGACATAGAGACCAAAGAAACAATACAAAAGATCAACAAAACCAAGAGCTGGTTCTTTGAAAGGATAAACAAGATTGATGGACCTCTAGCCAGGCTCACCAAGAAGCAAAGAGAGAGGACCCAAATAAACAAAATCAGAAATGAAAGAGGTGAAATAACAACAGATCCCGCTGAGATACAAAGGATTGTTACAAAATACTACGAACAACTCTATTCCAACAAACTGGACAACCTAGAGGAAATCGACATATTCCTAGAAAAATACAACCTTCCAAAACTCAATCAGGAAGATTCTAAACAGCTCAACATGCCAGTAACTATGGAAGAAATTGAAGCAGTCATCAAAAAGCTTCCGGCAAACAAAAGCCCGGGGCCAGATGGCTTCACAGGAGAGTTTTATCAAACTTTCAAGGAAGAACTAAAACCTATCCTCCTCAGACTATTCCAAAAAATTCAAGAGGAAGGAACACTTCCAGGCTCCTTCTATGAAGCCAGCATCACCCTAATACCAAAACCAGATAAAGACAACTCAATGAAAGAGAATTACAGGCCAATATCCCTCATGAACATTGATGCCAAAATCCTCAACAAAATTCTAGCAAATCGGCTCCAGCAGTACATCAGAAAGATCATACACCATGACCAAGTAGGATTTATCCCAGGAATGCAAGGATGGTACAATATCCGCAAATCAATAAACGTGATACATCACATAAACAAATTGAGAGATAAAAATCACATAGTCATATCAATAGATGCAGAAAAAGCATTTGACAAAATCCAACACCCTTTCTTGATAAAAACTCTCAACAAGGTGGGAATAGAAGGCTCATACCTCAACATAATAAAAGCTATTTATGATAAACCCACAGCAAACATCATACTCAATGGGCAAAAACTAAAACCATTTCCCCTAAGAACAGGAACAAGACAGGGATGCCCACTCTCACCACTCCTGTTTGACATAGTACTGGAAGTATTAGCTATCGCAATTAGGCAAGAAGAAGAAATAAGAGGCATCCAAATTGGAAAAGAAGAAGTGAAGCTGTCCTTATTTGCAGATGACATGATATTGTACATAAAAAACCCAAAAGATTCCATCAAAAAACTAATAGACTTAATAAATGAATTCGGCAATGTAGCGGGATACAAAATTAACGCCAAGAAATCTATGGCTTTTCTATACACCAATAATGAACTTACAGAAAGAGAGACTAAAAAAGCAATCCCATTTACCATCGCACCAAAAAAATTAAGATACCTAGGAATAAACTTAACTAAGGAGGTAAAAGACCTATACGCAGAAAACTACAGGACACTGAAAAAAGAGATAGAGGAAGACGTAAACAGATGGAAGAACATACCATGTTCCTGGATTGGTAGAATCAACATCATTAAAATGTCCATACTACCCAAAGCAATCTACAGATTCAATGCACTCCCCATCAAAATACCAATAGCATATTTCACAGACCTAGAAAGAACTCTCCAAAAATTCATCTGGAATAAAAAAAGACCCCGACTAGCCTCAGCAATCCTCAGAAAGAAGAATAAAGTAGGTGGGATCTCAATACCAGATTTCAAGCTGTATTACAAAGCCACTGTTCTCAAAACAGCCTGGTACTGGCACAAGAACAGACATATTGATCAATGGAACAGAATAGAGAACCCAGATATCGACCCAAACCACTATGCTCAATTAATATTTGACAAAGGAGGCATGAACATACAATGGAGTCAAGACAGTCTCTTCAATAAATGGTGTTGGGTAAACTGGACAGATACATGCAAAAAAATGAAACTAGATCACCAACTTACACCATACACAAAAATAAAATCAAAATGGATACAGGACTTAAACATAAGACGGGAAACCATAAAAATACTAGAGGACTCCACAGGCAACAAAATCTCAGACATATGCCACAAGAACTTCTTCACTGACACTGCCCCTAGGGCAATGGAAGCTAAAGAGAAAATTAACAAATGGGACTACATCAAAATAAAAAGCTTTTTTACAGCAAAAGAAACCATCAACAAAACAACAAGAAAGCCCACCGCATGGGAAAACATATTTGCAAATGCTATCACTGATAAAGGCTTAATCTCCAACATCTATAGGCAGCTTATGCAACTTAATAAGAGGAAGATAAATGATCCAATAAAAAAATGGGCAACAGACCTAAACAGAATATTTTCAAAAGAAGACAGAAGGAAGGCCAAGAGACACATGAAAACATGTTCAAAGTCACTTATTATCCGAGAGATGCAAATCAAAACAACAATGAGGTACCATCTCACACCTGTCAGAATGGCTATCATCAACAAATCAACAAACAACAAGTGTTGGCGAGGATGCGGAGAAAAAGGAACCCTCGTGCACTGCTGGTGGGAATGCAGACTGGTGCAGCCACTGTGGAGAACAGTATGGAGTTTCCTCAAAAAACTGAAAATGGAACTCCCATTTGACCCAGTAATCCCACTCCTGGGAATATATCCGAAGAAACTAGAAACACCAATCAGAAAGGATATATGCACCACTATGTTCATAGCAGCACAATTTACAATAGCTAAGATTTGGAAACAGCCTAGGTGCCCATCAGCAGATGACTGGATCGGAAAACTGTGGTACATCTACACAATGGAATACTATGCTGCCATAAAAAAGAAGGAATTCTCATCATTTGCAGCAACCTGGATGGAATTGGAGAACATTATGCTAAGTGAAATAAGCCAGTCAATGAAAGAAAAATACCACATGATCTCACTCATTTAGGGATAGTAAAGAACATTATAAAGTGGTGAACAAAAAGATAGATACAGAGACAGTAAAGCATCAAACAGACTTTCAAATTACAGGGGGAAAGTTTGGGAAAGGTGGGGGAGTTATGAAATCAAACGAAGGACTTGTATGCATGCATATAAGCATAAACAATGGACGCAAAACTCTGGGGGGGGAGGGCATGTGTGGGTGTGGGGTGGGGGGAAATAGTAAGATATGTACACATATAATACCTCAATAAAAATATTAAAAAAAAAATTACAGAAAAAAAAAAAAAAGAATAAAATATATTTAAAAAATAAAATAAATAAAAAATAAATAAAACACCAGTAAAATTCTGGAGTCCAATGAAGCATGATGAAGTTGTTTCCCATGGGCTGCCAGCTCAAGCATGGCTAAGTTCAGTGTCTACTTCTACCACCAAGTAACTAGATGGACTAAAAACACTTTCTACCTTTGTTTCCTGACCTTTAAAATGGACAGCACCTACCTCGTGTGGGTGTTAACGAGCTAATGAGTTAACATCACAAAGAATTAGTACTGTACTTGGCAAAGACTTAACTCTCCATAAATTTAGCCAATAATTTCCACCTTTCTCTTCAATCCCCAAGTAGCATGTAGTACTTGAGAGCTATAAATAACAATAATATTTATAATACTATGTAAGATAAGACTTCCCCTGTTACTACAAGGGTAAAGCCATACAACTTATCTGGTTTCATTTTAAAATCTAAATAAATGGTGGCAGTCATAATTCTCGCCTTGTACAGTTAATTATAAGGATTTTATGAGTTCACTAGGGGCCCGGTGCACAAAATTCGTGCACTGGAGGGTCAGGGGTCCCTCAGCCCAACTTGCCCCTCTCACATACTGGGAGCCCTCAGGGGATGTCCTACTGACGGCTTAGGCCTGCACCCCACAGGGAGCGTACCTAAGCCGCAGTCTGGCCTCCCTTTGTGGCAACCAGGCTGGTCAGGGGAAGGCACCAGCCCCATCACCCGACTGCTGCAACCACTGTCAGTCACCGTAGCCACCAAGGTGTTTTCATCAACACGGACTCCAGTCCCTTCACCAAGAAAAAATGACAACTTTCTTTAGGCATTTTCAAGATGTGTCTTTCATAGGATATGTATTTCTTTATCTATTTTTTATCCTCACCTGAGGGTATGTTTCCATTGACTTTTAGAGAATGTGAAAGAGAAAGGGAAAGACAGAGAGAAACACTTTGATTGGTTGTCTCCTGCATGTGCCCTGATCTGGTCCCTGGCCAGGGAGGACCCTGCAACCTAGGTACATGCCTTTGATCAGAATCAAACCCAGACCCTGCTGTCTGCAGGCTGAGGCATTATCCACTGAGTCAAACCGGCTAGAGCAGGATATGACATTTCTTAGCCTTCCAGCGGCGGACCTTCAAAACCCTAGGTCACCTTTTTGGATTATTACCCAAGTTACTAAGAATATTACCAGTGACATACAGGAAGCTTAGCCAATGTGCAGTCAGAAAAGGTGTTTCCTCTATAGTTCACACCAATGGAGGGCAGGGCCCTGCCCAGGCCTAAAGCCTCTGGCTGAAGCTTTAGGCCTGGGCAGGCCCCTCCAGCTCCCTCTGATCACCGGCTCAGCCCCTGCCTGGGCCTGCCCAGGCCTGCCCAGACCGAAAGCCTCTTGGGCAGGAGCGGACCCCCCAGCTCCCTGAAATCGATGGCAGGGGGTCTGCTCATGCACGAGGCCAAAAGCCTCTAGAGCTGGAGTGGACACCAAGCTCCCCACTTTCGATGGCAGGGGAGCTGGGTGTCCACTCCGGCTCCCACTTTCGATGGCAGGGGGGCTGGGTGTCCGCTCGTGCACCAGGCCAAAAGCCTCCAGCGGAGCGGACACCCAGCTCCCTGCTTTCGATGGCAGGGGAGCTGGGTGTCTTCTCCGGTTCCCTCTTTTGGTGGCAGGGGAGCTGGGTGTCCGCTCCGGCTCCAGGCCAAAAGCCTCTGGCGGAGGCTTTTGGTCTGGTACCAGAGCGGACCCCAGCTCCCTGCAATCCAACGCAGGGGGTCAGCTCAGGGCGCCTATGTATGCAAATTAACCGCCATCTTGGTCGGGTTTATTTGCATACTCGCTCTGATTGGGTGGTGGGCGTGGCTTGGCTCGTGGGCTTGGCTGGTGGGCGTGGCTTGGGGGTAGCAAAGGTGCGGTCAATTTGCATATTACTGTTTTATTAGGTAGGATATATGTGAAGAAAGCAATGTTAGCAGGAAACTTGTATTTGTGTACAGCTCAAAGTGATTTTCCTTGTTCTTTCCTTTGATTTTTAAGAAGGTATTTTATACTTCATAAGGCATTCTGTTTGCTTTTTGATGTTCTCATAGTACCTTGCCATGCATTCATTTTAACACCTATCACACGAGGCAGTTATTTGTTTATGTCAGTCTGCCTCATAGCTCCTTGAGGATAGAGGTTATGACTTATTTATCTTTGACTTTCTAGTGTATAGTACCATAATGGCATATAGTAGGTATGAGGAATAAATAAGTAAAAATGTATGAATGTTTTTCAAATTTAGAGAAAAAAAGACTCAAAGAAAAGAGAGATTAAAAAGGAAAAGAAGAATGGGAGGGAGGGAGGGAGGGAGGTATTTGCCTTTGCTTTGTCTCTGTCCCCAACACAATGTTTATTTCAACTTTGAAATAAATGTTTACTTACCTTTGAAGTGAATGAAGAGAATATGATGAAGTTAAAAGCAAAATGAAATTCTTGGCTTTTTACAATGGGCTCAATTTGTGGGATAGAGAGTAGTGAATTTAAGTAGCCGGAGGCACTAATCTACTGAATAGTGCCTCTTTTTTTTTTAAATTTACAATGAAATGATATAGCTCATGTCACAAACATTCAATGAGCATCTACCATGTATGCGCACACACATACAGACAAAAGCCCCTTTTTCTGCCTACCTTCAAGGAACTCATAATCTAAAATAGTTGCAGAAGTAAGTGAGTGATTCCACAGAACATATCAACCCTAAAACTGCATGCAGCTTAAAGTTACCAAAGGAGGGTGTGTTTGATGAAGCATCATGGAGCATTTCCCAGGAAGGAAACAACTGAAATACGATTTGATGGGATATATGTAAGAACCATGAGAGTAGGAAGACTCCAAGTAGTTAAGGTGGGGCCAGGCACAGCAGCATGAATTATCCTACCTAATAAAATGGTAATATGTAAATTACCATCACTCCGCTACGCCCACGATTGGGCCAGTGGGAGGCGCAGGGGGCGGGACTCAGGGTGGCCAGGGTAGCCGATTGGGCCAGCTGGACACTGAGCTCAGCGTCTGCACCATGGCTGTGCTGCGGAACAGAAGGGGCCTCTGGGGCAGCGAGCCCACGTCCCGCCGTGGACCATCAAAAGCGGGGGAGCTGGGTGCCTGTCTGTTCCGGCACCAGGCGACAGGCACCCAGCTCCCCCGTGATTGAAAGTGAAAGCGTGTAGGGGACCCTACACGTGCATGATTCAATCATGCACTGGGCCTCTAGTAAGAATATAATTGGGAATCTGCCATCAGATTTCCACATTTCGATGTACTGGAATGTACATCGAAAGGAGAAAATTATGAGACAGTGAGGCTGGAAAGAAACAAAAAGTTGAGCTTGAACTTCATCCTCTAAGTGGTGGACTAACCAGGCATGTGGCAGGACACAATTACATGTAGGTGTTGCTTCGAAAGCATACTGCGTCCTAGCTGCCATAAATGCTGTTTACAAATTTGGCTGATAATTTATCCTACTCAAATGTTTCTCCAACTTGATCATCCACTAAAAACACATGGGTGGCTTTTTAAAAAAAAAAATACCAGTGCAAAATATAACACTAAGTCAAGTCAGAATTTGGGCATGGAGCCCAGTCATCTCTATTTTGTATTTCTCCTGAGCAGTCAGGTTTGAGACTCTCTGTACTAAACCAGTAATGGCAGTTCTTCATTATCAGGGAAAAGATGTGGGGCCCCGTGATGGATTTTAAAACATCAAAAGGACTCTACCTATATCTCAATAATGGCTAACATTAGGAAAGAGCATGAGACTAGGAAATGATTCACCCCAAAAAGAAGGATGCCGCAGGGAAGATAGAAAGCTTTGGTGAAAATACAAGTGAACTTGAATACAATAGACGAGTTCCCTGATTTGGCAATGGAGCCTCAATACTTGTGCTGAGCTTGCTGCTCAGCCTGTATCTCTGAACCCCTCTCTCTCTTCCTTCTCCTTTAACCTACCTATGAACTGCCTTCAGTTGGTTTTGAAAGTGGTTATCCTACTACTACTGGCTCCTGCCAGTACAGCCATTCCCCACAAATGTGACCTTCCTCAAAAACCCTGGGTCTGTCTTCACAGCATCATGTTGGCCCTGAAGTTCAGGCATTGGACTTCTTCGCACATTTCTCCACCATGGAACACAGCCAGTCCAAAAATCGTACGCCATGATTTCCAGCAAACTGTTTGTCTCCTCAATCAGATGCATGTGCATACATACATCCTTCGGCCGCAGAGAGCCCAGCTGACAATGATCGCAACACTGAAGGTTTCTGGGTTGAGTAAATTCTCTACACAGTAATATGTATGCCACATCTTACACTTGCTTTAACTTCTCACTTGATGTGTTTTCTACCTGGGGAAGGATCTCAGCTTTTACGGATCCTTAAAATATCAGGAAGTCCAAAGGAAGGGTTTGTGGCCTTTCTGACCAATCAGCATAATTACAGAAATACAATTAGTATGTGCTGATGGTCTATGTAGCATACTAGCTCTCCACAGGTAGAGAGAAATGGAAAAGCGAACTTGCTCTTCCTTACTGAAGAATCACCTTTGCCATTGACACTATGTAAGGCAATGCACCCATCTTAAATCATCTACTTTAGAATCTAATCATCTCACTTGCTGCCCTGAATGGAAATATAGTGGAGGTTACTTAACTTCAACAGTAAGTGATGATGGTGTGGATTTCTGACTGTGAAACCTGGACTTTCTTGAATACTCTAGTGCCGCAGTGAAATGCTTTCCACAACCCACAGTCCCTAGGCTGTTGGTTGGTGGCTTTGACCACTTTTGAGTTTAATGCCTTAAGCCAGATGTGCCTCCTGGAGCACTGGCAGGGAGGGGTCAGGTAGCTCCCAGGGGCAATGCACCTGGGGACACTGACTTCCCTAGGATGTCAGGTAGCAGTTCCTCTGGAATAAATAAATCAATAGGGCACATTCTTGCCATCAACAGTCACAATGCCTGAAGAAAGCTACTCAATGCAAAATTGATATAAAATTTTTGTTTGTGGTACCCGCATTAAAAAGTGCCCAAAGGGCCTGGCCCACATAGCTCAGTGGTTGAGCATCGACCTGTGAACCAGGAGGTCCAGGTTTGATTCCAGGGTTGTGGGCTCGATCCCTGGTAGGGGGCAAGCAGGAGGCAGCTGATCAATGATTATCTCTCATCATTTATGTTTCTATCTCTCTCTCTCTCCCTCTCCCTTCTTCTCTGAAATCAATAAAAATATATTTTATAAAGTTCATCTCTTCACTCCCCTTCTTTATGTGTCTGTGATGAGCAAATATAGGACCCAAAGACAGAGAGGACACTGTGAGCATCCTTTATGTTCATTAGTCACCTCCATTAGTTCTATAATGGGATGCAGGTGCCAATATGAAAATTTCATTTTACTCTCCTCCCCCCGCCCCGCCCCTTGGTGCATTCTAAATACTATACTTGTCGATGTTGCCCAGTTACGGCTATGACCAATGCTCAGACTCTCCTGTCCACTAATGCATAGAATTCATTTTGGAGGAACATAATAACCTCTATAAATGCAAGGAGCTTGACAACAAAGTAGAATATGTTAATAAAAGGGGTACAATAATTCTGGATGAGAAAACATCCTTGTAGCTTACAATCTGGAGTCATTTGACACCTCTGGGTCTTTTCTGGGAAAGACTGTTTAAATGAGACAATAAGAGGAGAATAATGCACAACTTAAAATAAGCAGAGCTCATGCTTCCATGTTGCTGAAAGGCCAGGCTAGACAAAAACTATACAGTTATCATAAAAATTTTATCAAGAAACTGCAGTGCCTTTAATAATTCATTATTTCACCCTCTTTCAAAAACTCTTCTATGTGCTTTTAAAGTGTTGTTTTTATCATCCTGGAAGAATTGGTTTTGGAGAGAAATCTTTCTCTAACTACATGGTGACAAATCTATTATCAAGGAGTCATGATTAGTATAAACTAATTGTATTCCTCCTCTTTATACATCTTTCAATTGATTGTATTAACAAAGGCATCCTCCTTCCTGCCTACATCAGCTTAATGGCATGTTGAGGGAAATACAAAATTGCATATTCAAATCACCCTGAGAAGCTTCAAGAAATTATAATGCATACAATGATGTTTCTTATCAAGTTCTAATATTAACAGGCATGTATCTTATTTCACTAAAAAGAGAATCCTTTCCAACACCTTAATAAATGAAATTCTGCAGATTGCTACATATATATTATATGATCTGCCAAGAATGGGAAAGTCCACCTTAGAAAGCATTTCATTTAAGAATGGTAAAAGTTACATGGTTACCACATTGATCAGGCTAAGCTAGTCATCCCAACCTCAGTGCACAGATGAATGATCAAATGTGGGCATGGCTGTCTGATCATTCTTGGGTATAGAGAAGTCACTGGCTCTTTGTTAGATATAATTTAATTGCACAAAACATCTACCTAACTGTCACCCTGACTTCAGTGCATCTTGTCAGATTATTCTTGGAGGCATTAGCTAGAACCTGAGTTAGTTGGTGTCAAAAAATGAAGATAAGACTCACAGTGAAGAACAAAAACCCAACAGTTTATTAAATTAGCCTGGCCATCATGGCTCAGTGGTTGAGCATCGATCTATGAACCAGGAGGTGACAGTTCAATTCCCGGGGCACATACTCAGGTTGGGGGCTTAATCCCCAGGGTAGGGCATGCAGGGGGCAGCCGATCAGTAATTCTCTCTCATCATTGATGTTCTCTCTCTCTCTCTCTTCCCTCTACCTCTCTGAAACCAATAAAAATATATTTTTAAAAATTAGCCCTGGGTGGAGTGACTAATTTGGTTGGAGTGTCATCCCATACACTGAAGGGTGGCAGGTTCGATGCCTAGTCACAGAACATACTCAGATTGCAGGTTCGATGCCTGGTTGGTGTGTGTGTAGGAGGCAACTGATCCATGTTTCTCTTGCGTGTATTGATGAACCGGGCAAAGGTGGAGTCCTGTCAGGCAGGGCTTCACACACTGTTTCTAAGATTTAAAGCTTGATTCTAAGAGTAATGGGAAGCTATGAAGGTTTTAATCATGAAAATCATCGAATTTTCAGCCAATAGTTCTCCTTGTTGCAGCAGGCAGAATGAGTTGGAGAGACCAAGTGTTGAAGCTAGGAGAGCCAGTGGGAACCTAACACATTCATTTAGTGAGAAAAAATAGTGGCTTACATAAGCATGTGAAGGTAGTAGAAATGGAGTAAAGAAAATGGAGATGAGGTAGAACTATTTGACTAAATAATGTCAAATTAAATACCGACAGTCAAGGTGCTAGATGAGCAATCTATTTAGAACAAGAGCCTAGTTGGTCATGAAGGGACAACTGTAAGTCTCTGGGATCCCCTCGCCTGAAGGACTGGTGAGAACTGGCAGAGATTCCAAAGAATTATCAAGTGGCTGAGACTCAGGACACAAGGCAAGATCCCTGATTTCCACGAAGGGCTAGAAAACAGAGTAAAAACACTGATTTAAAAAGTTGGCTCCTCCAAGGACTTAAAACAAAGAAACAACTTGAGACCTTCTGGGCTGGAGAGCAAGCAAAGTGAATCCCAGATCCACATGCCCTGTGGCTAAGAGGGGAGACAACGGAGAAGAGAAGACACTCAGATGTGCAACCAGACTGTCTGGGTTCAGATCCTGATTTTGTCACTAACTTTGGGCAAGTCATACAGCCACTCTGTGCCTCAGTCTCCTCTGCAAAATCAGGATGATAACATGTGATCCCTGGGTTTACTTAAAGGACCAGGCAAGTGAATAATTTAGAGTATTGCCTGACACAAGTCAAGGGAAGATTCAGTGTTGGCTATTACTAATATTTTGACCCATCAGCTGATCTGAAATTGCTCTGGCTGAATCAGAATGAGCTTATGAGCTCAATAACGCTGAGCTTGAAGTTGGATCTAGCCCTGAGCAGGGAGGGTCAAGCCACAGAGATGAAAAGGGGTAGGAATAAAGAACCCAGGTTCAAGAGAGAGAGACCGGCTGTGACGAGCTAAAGGAAGGCATCAGAGCACTTTGCTTTCTGGGTCTCAGCATTGTCTCTGTTTGGGGGACAGTAGGTAATAAGGGGCCAGTCAATGAGATGAATCAGTGGTTTGGAGATTATGGGAATAAGGAAATAGACTAATGAAGGGAAGTGGTCAGATGGTTTTTATATTCTTTTGCATGAAAAAAATATTTTAATCTCTTGTAGGAATAGGTTTTATTGCATCATGTTCCAAGTTTCAAAACACTTCCAATTATCTTGTATTTTTTGCAGACAATAAAGCTCAAGATCTCAAGCTCATTTTTTAAAAATACAATTTTAATCCATTGGAAGTATTTTTGCAAAGTGCATGTCAGGGGGCAAATTAGCAGAGGAAGAATGATTTTAGAAAAAGAGATACAGTTTTTATTTAAAAGAAGAAAATAAAAAGGATTTGAGTGGATCTTCCCATTCTAGAAACAGAAAACCAAATTTTCTCGCCATTTCCCTGAAGAACACTTTCTTGCTTTAATATACTTAAAAATTTAGCATTTGGTATGTGGCTGGCTTTGCAGTACTAAATAATGCTTATTATTGTTTGGAAATGTTAATTAAAATGACAACATTTTCTACAAATCTCAGCAAGAGACATTTATATCTACCTTGTAGCTGCAGTTTGTCTTTTGCTTAAGATTCAGAGATAATATCTGGGTGGCATTAAGCTGGATCCATCAACACTCTTGTCACATTAGATGGCTTTGGGGGCTGGTAATGGGCCTCTGAGCCATCCACCTCAGGGTCACTAGTTCAGATGCGGCTCAGACTAAGAGTGAACGAGAATCATTATTCTCCCGGTGCTATGAAGAACTTTCTCTAGGATAAACCTGCAGCATCTGGCTAATTTCTGGGACAAAGAGAATCTAATTACAGGGCAGAATTGCATTAGTTAGCTCTATTGTAAAACAATAAAAATAGCTCTTTGGAAGTGATACAAAGGAAATACATACCTGTTGTGTGTGTTTTGTTTGTTTGGTTGTTGTTGTTGTTGTTGTTGTTTTTTTAAGTAATGAAACCTAATCTGTTGGCATTTCCAGGTTAGCATAAAGCAGAGAATCCAAGAGAAAAAGAGGCACTGGCCTTATGCTTAGTAAACTACTTTATCTCCTCCACTGCTACAGACAATACACTAGGTAGGAAAGGACACACTGAAACAGTTCAAGCAGTACTGGTTAAGAATCAGTATTCCTCACCTGACCTGGAAAACTGTGTCCAAAGGGATCATGGCAGAAAGGAAATAAGTTTCACCCCATATAATTACTGCAGGTCTTTGACATTTGCTCACCTATAAAATGGAAAGAAGAAGAAGAATGGCACCAGCTCTTACGTTTGTTCTGACTATTACATAAAATGATGCCTGCAAAATCTTAGCATATCGCCTGGCTCAATAGATGAGGAGGAGGAAGAGGAGAAGGGGGGACAGGAGGAGGAAGAGAAAGAAGGAGAGAAGGAAGACAACTGAATGTATTTGACCTACTAGGTTGGTTTGTGCACGTGTGGTAGGAAAATTGGTAAGACTAACTACACGGTGAGGCAGTCCTAGAACATTAGGCAGTCAACAATACATTACAGACATTTTGCAGGAAAGCACATGAAGGCCTATCTCACAAGTTGTCCTACAGTCATCTTGCAGCCATCCAGTTGTTAATTTCCTAGTGAACAACCCCCTTCTCAGAAAGCACAGCCGATGTCCACTTTGTTTGCACACACAGGGTGCTAGGTGTGGCGCATCCCTTGGAGTTCTGAGGTCAGTGCATTAAACAGAAAGAGCGCGAAGTTCTTGGTCAAAAAGCCAGCCTTGAATTCCACTGTGCTACTAGTTACAACCATTTTGGGGTTCAATTATGTAATACTTAAGATGACAATATGGTTGTACTTACTTACTACAGACCAGTGCAAATATGCTAAATTTTTAAACGTCTTCCCTTTAAAATAATGTCTGGTAAACTGTCAATTCAGGAGTCCATATTTCCATATTCAAATATTGAGGGACATAATGTGAAGGAATGAAGGGAAGAATATAAGAAAATTAGTTATGATAATAGTAAATGTTGGCATTTGGCATTCAGGGATAGTAAGAAAAGACCTGAAATTTCTTCCAGTTCATTCCTCTAGTATCTTAGGTGGAGCTCTCTCAGGAGCTGACCCTGAATCAAGATTTCTGGAGCAGACATTTTGTAAAGCAAATGTGCCTAGGAGAAAGCAATAAGACAGCAGGGAAGGTGGGACAGGTAAAGGGAAGAGGCCAAATCAGAGTTCAATTTCGGGAAAAGTACTCTGCCTATACCTTCAGGGAGCTCCAGAGAACTCTGACTGATAAAGAAAATGTCCTATATCAGCACTTGAATGAATGAACACTTGAAATGTGGCTAATGCAATTGAGGAAGTGAATTTTTAATTTTATTTAAATTTAAGTAGTAGCCATAAGTACTGGGAAGGTCATAGCTAGAGCATATATTATACCTCTGAGTTTATTATACTGCCTCAAGACAAAGAAATTGAGCTTTTGTGTTTCTGTACTAGTTAGTCATTGGCTATCACCCCACCCAACATAAAGACCAAGTCACTCCAGCTGTCCCTTTGGTAGATGTTTTAAGTGTCCAAAGGCAAATTTCAGGTGAAAGCAATTAGCCACAAAACATGCAGAAACTGGAGGATGGACATGCAAGACTGAGGAAGTGATTTAAAGCAATCTCGGTAGGGCAGAGTCTGCTAGCAGAGTCTGCTATACCCGGTGATCATTCAAATTATTTCTCTCAGACAATCATCCACCTTAGGATTTAATTGCTGAAAACAGTTCTCCCAAGTGACTTACCAGTAACTTTGGGCCAGTGTATTTCTTACAGGTTTCTTGACTCTACAACTCTAGTCCCACACTAAGTAAGTTACTCTTTAATTGAGTCCATTGATGCATGAGGGGTGACATTAAATTATTCTGCCCAGAGAGTGTAAATACACTGGCAATTGACCAGGATCCAAGAGAGTATCAAAGAACATCCTTATTCTGCTAGGAAAAGTCAGATGCCTGCCTAACTTGAACTTTGAGAAGTTATAGAGCCTTACCCAAACTGATCAGATGCTTTTAATTTCAGAAATCTGGGACATTCCTTTCAGTTCCTAAGTCTTACCTAGAATGCTGGAGGTAGGTATGCAATTTGGTGCCCCTCTCGGGGACTTGTTTCTTGGAGCAAAAAGCTGACTACACTGATCATTAGACTCAAAGCATACGCTTGGCTAGAAGTGCTTTTCTTTTTTAAGAATTTTGGAAAGGAAAAAAATAAAATTTTGAGTTCTTAGCAAAATTCATGTCCATACCATTTGTGATGCAAGCAAGAATCCTGTTGTTAAAAATTTCAAGTAGGTTCTAGTTATATTTTAAAAAAAGAAGTTGAACATTTAGAAGTTAAACTGTTAAGCTAATTGGAATGTGGCTCATTTGTTTTCCAAAGTAATCATCATTTTGTTGTTAATGTAGCTATTTAGAGCTGATGACCATTTGTACTTCCCATTAGGCCTACAATGACAGGTAATCATGTCATGTCCATAAAAAATGTTATCCTAGGTGCCTGGTTCCTACATTGTCCCACTGATTGATAGTCTTTATATCTCATCTGGAACAGTAGTATTAGAGATGCAGAAATTAAAAGGAAAAATTAATTCCAACTTGGAAAAAAATCTAAACTTTCTAAAATTTTCATGTTATGCTCACATTCAACCCTCACAAAACTCATAACATAATGGTCTTTAATTATCTGGCCTTTAGCCTCCTCCTCTAGAAACGTGAGAATGGATGTATGATCTCTCCCTGGGAGAATTTTCTGTGCTATTTTGTACTTTAAGTGAAAGTACACTGAGCTGGTAGTCAGAAGACCTAAATTAAAGTCCCAATTCCATGCTATAGTTGGTACATACCTTGGGTTAGAACCCAGGTATCTGGTCTCCCAATCCATGGTAGTTTCCACTTTATTACTCTGCATGAGACAAAAAGGGGTGAATGTAGAGAGGACCAGGGAAATAAGTATAGACTTCTATCTGCTCCCGATTTGTGATCTGGTTTCCAAACTTAATTCTTCATACAAACCATGTAAATTAGGCTCCTTTCTGTTTCAAGATAAAAATTTAAATGCAATAAAGGACATTT
This sequence comes from Eptesicus fuscus, assembly GCF_027574615.1. Taxonomy (NCBI): domain Eukaryota; kingdom Metazoa; phylum Chordata; class Mammalia; order Chiroptera; family Vespertilionidae; genus Eptesicus; species Eptesicus fuscus. The sequence goes on along the minus strand of NC_072492.1, from coordinate 23,427,923 downwards.
ATTGGCTGATATGAGTGCAAAGCCTAGAGATGGTTCTTATTTCAGACATAGCTGGATTTAGGAGCTCAAATAATGTCACCAGAACCTGGCATCTTGCCATTCTGAGCCTGTACCTTCCTTTGTTTGGGGATTTATTTCCAGGCTCTCTGGGGAGGTGCCTGGTAGCTCCAGACTCACTTCCCCATAAAGAGATGTTCAGTGAAAAAGACATTCTAATTCTGTAAGTTTTCACATGGATTCTGAGAACCTCCCAGTGTGGGCCTGAACTAATCACTCTACGCAGCAAAATGCAACCTCTGATTGGCTGGGCCTAACTGCAGGCTTTATTGCTAAAAGGAAATAAAATTAATCTATATAGGCGAGCAAAAAAAAAAAAAAAGACTAATGCTATAGAGTGGTTATGAGCTTAGGCAACTTTCTTCATCTGAAGAATAAGGATAATAATATTCCTCTCAAGAACATTATGAGAACAAGCAAAATAATATTTATTAAGAACCTCATATTCTGCTAGGAACACTGGAAAAACACAATAATTACTAATTTTCCATACAAATAAACCAATTCTAGAGCATTAAGATAGTTTCTCAAAATACCCATGACTGAGATTTCCAAAGCTCTCCTACTAAAAAATAAATAAAATGGAGTATTACTACTATCTCTATATAGGAAATACAGTAAACCTTATATACCCAGGAAAACTAATCTCCCTTGCCCCATATTAGTTATATATATTTTGCCTAATAAGTCATCACAAATGTAGTAGTTTAAAACAACACATGTTTATTCCATGGGTCCAAAGTCCAGACATGGCCCTGGCTGGTTTGGCTCAGTGGATCATTGGCCTGCGGACTAAAGGATCCCGGGTTCGATTCCAGTCAAGAGCACATGTCCAGATTGTGGGCTCGATCTCCAGTAGGGGGCGTGCAGGAGGCAGCCAATCAATGATTCTCTCTCATCATTGATGTTTCTGTCTCTCCCTCCCTCTCCCTTCCTCTCTGAAATCAATAAAAATATATTTTTAAACATTATTTAGAAGTCCAGGCATGACTTGGTTGGTTTCTCTGCTTAAGGACTCACATGAGTGCAATCAATGGGTCAGGTGGACCTTTTTCTCACCTCAGTATTCAATTAGGAAAGAATCCACTCCTAAGCTCATTTAGGTTGTTGCAAAATTTATTTCATGGTTGCTGTATGACCAAGGGACCCCCGTTTCTTACTCGCTGTCGGCTGGAGGCCACCCTTGGGTCCTAGATGCTGCCCCCAGTTTCCTGCCCCATGGTACTCTCCATAGGCAGCTCACAATAGGGCTGCTGGCGTCTTCTAGGCCAGTGTTGGCAAACTGCGGCTCATGAGCCACATGCAGCTCTTTGGCTCCTTGAGTGTGGCTCTTCCACAAAATACCACGGCCTGGGCGAGTCTATTTTGAAGAAGTGGCATTAGAAGAAGTTTATGTTTAAAAAATTTGGCTCTCAAATGAAATTTCAATCGTTGTACTGTTGATATTTGGCTCTGTTGACTAATGAGTTTGCCAACCACTTGTCTAGGCCAACAGGAGAATCTCTTTCTCTTCAGCTAAGACAGATACAACCAAACCTAATCAAGGGAGTGAGACCTCATCACCTTTACCTTTTCTATTCTACTGGTTAGAAGCAAGCTGCAGGTTCTAGTCACACTCAGATTAAAGGGGCTATTCAAGGGCATGACTCAAGTATCCACAATACTTCCCCATTGCAACACTGGGAATTTTAAAAAGTATATCAAATACATTAACCCCTTGAGTCCTCAGTGAAAATACTGTAAATTAGCTAAAGAGGGAATTGTTATTCGCATTCAAGAAAAAGAAAACTGAGGGTAAGCAAGTCTAAACCACATGTCTAAAATGCATAGGTAATTAGTAGCAAAGCAGAACACCTACGACTTTTGGAGTTTTAGTCTTCTTTCTGCTACGTCAGTCACTCCAGAGCCACCTTCACAAAATCTGCCTATCTGCAGGCTGACCGGATGTTACATAGGTAGTCATTTTAAAAGTAAATAGCTCATTTTCTTCATTTAAATACTTTGATTGTAATAACACTCTATTGGTACTGCACATGGAAGACTAGTATCAGTTGCCAGAAATAGAAGAAAGCCAAAGATGAATACACAGATAAAAAATTAATAGTATTTGTGTCCGACTTAAATTCATATTGCATGTCACTCATGTATGTCACACAGGAGAACAATCAAATTAGGTATGTTGCCCTAACTGGTTTGGCTCAGTGGATAGAGTGTCGACCTGCAGACTGAAGGGTTCCATGTTCGATTCCAGTCAAGGGCATTACCTTGGTTGCGGGCACATCCCCAGTAGGGGGTGTGCAGGAGGCAGCTGATAGATGTTTCCAACTCTCTATCCCTCTCCATTCCTCTCTGTAAAAAATCAATAAAATATATTTTTTTAAAAGCAATAGATATGTAGAGAAAAGCCACAAAAGGAACCCTTCCTCCTGTTTCTAATTATAGCTTACAAGGAGGAATTTGGGGGGTGTGGCTCCTGCTCCCCAAGGAAGAGATGTTCTCTGTAAGGTGGCAAGGAGCCCAGCAAGTGCTCTGGACACACGTGTGGCTGCCTTGGAGAGCAATAGTACTGTCTCTCCTCAGGCGCTGCTGTGACTTTGAGTGAGGAAGAAGTAACAGGGAAAGAAATGCAATTAGCAAATATAATTAGCTCCAACACACTTAAGCGTATCTTCCTCCCTTACTATCTCCAAAGTTCTACAGAGCTGAGTGAATATTTTGCCTATCAAGCAATGCATTCATTTTATGGTTTCCTCCTCCCCCGCCCCTTTTTCCTTCAACCCCTTTCTCATGATTCCCTCAAGGCGCTAGCATTCACAGATTTGGAAATTGGCAGGAAGAATCCTCATCCTTATTCTGTTTCTTCCCACCCCCTTTCCACATATGATTTGTCCCAATGCCCCACCTCTCTAGAGATGGCTCTATTTCTGTTCAAATTCTCTTTAAAAAGCTTCCATAACACTCCTTCATGTCATTCGTTTTTAGTGCTGCTTTTTAATGCAAACTCCCACAATGGTGTTTATTACTGAAATTTTATTCCATCAGGCTCACCCTGGACTCCTAGGAATATGCTTCCCTAAGCAAGCATACAGACTTCAAGTTCATATTTTGTCACAACAAATGGGACAGATGTGCTAATTCTATTCTCTTATCTTCACTGATGGGAAGTAAGGTTCATAAAAAGTAAATAAAATATGCACAAATAGGGACGGAACAAATATGCTGCTTATGTATAATAAGCACGTTTGAATAATTAACCAACCCCAGCTAGCTTCTGCATAATTCTCTTAGCCACTGAAGAACAGGGAAAGAGACATTTGCCTGGGTTCAAAGAAAAAGCAGGAACCCCACAACATCAGTGCTTTCTACAACCTCAAGATGGGCCACGCAAATAAAAAGTAACAACAACTGACATTTGCATTGAAATGCTCCTCTGCACTCACGCCATGCTTTTGTCTGACCTTGGAATAACCCTGATATGTATTTGCTCCACCCATAACCCCTGAAATAAATTAAATCCTCCATGGAAACCAGCCAAGAAAATGGCTTCTGGATGATTAGCTGCCACTACTAAGAATCTTCCTATTTGCCTATCGGATCTATTGCTTTTCTCTGACATCATCTTGGATTGCTATTTTTTTTAAATCCCAGACCCTCCTGTTTACTTCTGAAGCACCTGTTTATTTCAATGACCCATACAGATTTTCTTTTCTGCTTTTCTGCTCCCGCCCCCAAATTGCAGCTCGGTACACTCCTTTGATTTTTATGCATTCAGACTCTGGCAAGACTCACAGCCTGCTTTAGCCTTAACTCTATGGGACTGGGAGACTAGACTGACTGTCATGGTTGCTCTCTGGAAGCATCAGAGCTTGTGGGTAGACATAAGCATGCTTATAATCATGACTTGAGCATAGTTACTGTGGATGCTGAGATCGAGCCTCAGTCTATAGGAGTTGGTGGTTGAGGAAGGACAGAAACACAGATCATCAGAAGTAAGGAAGTCCAGGGCTAGCTCCTCAGGGGTTGACAAATAATTCGTTTAGATCTTGAAGTCACTGAAGTTGGGAAGGAATTAGGGATAGAGAGGAAGACAATGAGGCAAGTACAAACGTGTAAATGAATAAGGTTACTAGATAAAAGCAAAGAGGGAGGCTACCAAATGTTAAATTGTAATGGCACAAGCTTCCCAAAAACTGAGTTTTGATGGAGGTAAATATAATAATAATAATAATAATAATAATAATAATAATAATAATAATAAAAGTAGCCTAAAAGCAGCAGAGAGAAAACCCTACAGGCCATGAGGTATGTGGAATATGAAACAAAAATCAGCTTAAATTCAAGGGTACTGCAGGAGACATCCATATATCTGTTAGGCTCATTCTGAGAGGTGGTTGAGAACATAAGAAAGATTGTTGAACTTAGGGTAAATATTTAGGAGTGCTTTAAAGACGGGTGGGGAACATCTGGCCTGGGGACTATATGAGGCCCTCGGAATCATTGGCTCTGGCCCTGCCAAGGCATTAGGGGTGGATTCATTAAATGTCTGACCAAATACAGCAGGCTCATTATTAAGTTGATAATTTTGTAGGGCCCGCCAATGATGTCATAAATATCCAAATGGCCCTTGCAGGTAAAAGGTTCCCCACCCCTGCTTTAAAGGGACTTAAAGATTAAGATTACAGTGGTATAAGTTTAAGACACGGTAACGGGGGGTGGGGGTCTTAGGCTTCTGGAGATGGTTGAAGCTAAACTGGATGAGGCAGATGAAAGCAGCCCTCCGGATAACTTAGAGCCTTGCCACAGAGTGTGGTCCGTGGGCCACCAGCATCTGTACCAGCTGGGAGCTTGATGAAAACGCAGAGCGTCAGGTCCCACTCCAGAACTTCTGAATCAGTGAGCAGACATCTCTGAAAATGTAGTTTTGGTGACACAGAGAAGGAAAGTGGGAAATGCAGGGACCAAGCTTCTTCTCTTCCTTAGCTAAATTAAGTCATGGTTCCAGATAGACATGAAATTTAACTCAAACAATTCAAATGAGAAGACTTTAATGAAGGGACTACTTAGAGAAGTGTGGATAGAGTTAAAGGATCCAAAAGGAATGATGAAACCCCCAGAGCTGAGAGAGGGTTGGATGCCCTGCAGCTAAAGGGATAAAGAGAGGAGACCGTGGCTATGGAGCGGCAGCTAAGAGCTAGACCTGGGGATTGTAATCTTTGAGAGTTTCAGCTCCTGTCAGAAACACAGAAGTAACCTAAGCTCACTCCCCTCCTGACCTTTGATAGCATACAGGTCATTTCTACTGGTCAAACCCAATTGAAAACTAGTCGGCAAGAGAGTGCAGGTGATACATCCACTGAGGTCAGCATTCCTCCTAGCCAAGAGTAAGACCAGGCAGGATGAAGAATAGACAGGGGCTGGCACCCTGATAATGGCCAGCAGAGTCACCCTGTGCCCCCAACAGCACTTGCCAGCTCTCTCCTCTCTCCTTTATTGTAAGGAGTCAGACTCAGGCTCCCAGAAAAACCCATACTATGAACAAAATGCTCGCATTCTGGTATTCTGGCAGTTAGCCCGTTGAATTTCAGGAAAAGAGTATCTTTATTTCTGTCCCCACATTCTGAAATCTTTGAGGGTGTTCTTTTTGGTTTTTTAAATATATCTATATTGATTTCAGAGAGAGAAAAGGAGAGGGAGAGAGAGAAACATCATTGATGAGAAAGCATCACTGATCAGCTGCCTCCTGCATGCCCCACACTGGGGATCAAGCCCGAAAGCCGGGCATGTGCTGTGACTGGGAATCGAACCATGACCTCCAGGTTCAATCGAACCATGACCTCCAGGGTAACTGAGCCATGCTGGCTGGGTGAGGGTGTTCTTTTATAAAAGAACTATGTAGTGCCTATTAGTAACATTCAGAGAAGCCGAGTGAATGTTACTTATAAGAATAAATGAATAAACATGGCCATGCTAATTCTCCAGTTTTCATTTTTTAGTGCCTTAATAGCTCATTGTAATTCTCATGAAATATAGATGAATATAGATGTCTGAGTCCATGCTTTTTGCTTGGGTTCCTTCCCACAATTCACTCATCTATAAATAGGACTCCATGCCGAAGTTGATGAATTATCTTCTGTGAATAGATGAGATTAATAAGAACCCAAAGGCAGTTTTTTGTTGTTGTTGTTGTTTTGTTTTGTTTTTATACAATAGCTCTTTGTAGTATATAGCCCATTGGGAAAGAAGATGTTGAAACTCTCTCTACATTATTAACATAGACCTGTGGCTGTCCAATGGAACTTTTTACAGTGATGGAGAAGCTCGGCACTTGTACTGTCCATTATGGTACCCATTAGCCACACGTGGCTATTCATCGTGTGAAATGTGGCCAGTGCATCTCAGAAATTTAAATTTTTTTTAACTTTATTGACTTTTCATGAATTTTAATAGCCACCTGGGTCAGTGGCTACCACATCAGACTGTTCAAATATAGACAAAGCATAGCCTAGGTAACAGTGAATGTCAGATTCTTATTTGCTCAGAAATAGAGAAAATGATGTGCTAACATATGATTTAGATTCAAGTCACTATTTTGTGTTGCTGTTTAAAATCAGAACAGCATGACTTGTTAAAGGCAAAATGTGCATTAGCTTCAACCCCATACAGACATGGGATTGTCCCTCACCTATCTGAGTGAGGAGGAATTTGCTAAATTGGAGAGAGTGATTGTGTACGATCCACTCTGCTCTACCCTTTTTCTACTTGAGGGCACTCTCTTACCATTTCCTAGAAAGCATATGATTCTCTCTCTAGACCTCCTACTTTCAAATCAGGTGGAAATGGATTTAAATCTCAGCTCTGCCATTTAACATTGTGTTCATTTGGCAGGTTACTCCATCTCCTTGACACCAAAATTTCTGGCTCCAGTTAATGGTAGGCACATTGAGTTGAACTGAACTAGTAGCTATAAAGAACTTTTAAAAATATCCTTAGCCTCATATTTGTCCTGTGGTACATAAATCCACAGAAGGATTTTTGACATCTGTTTTGAAGGCCATGCCCTTAAAACTACTTTTTCCTAAAGGTTGATGTTGTCACTCAGATTTGGCTTTTTCTATATTGTCTGATCATGCTTTTCTGGAATCTTCCTATCCCCTTCCATTTCTACTTGCTAAGAGCCAATTCTTTCGCCAACCTATATCTTCTTTCCTCAATCTCAAACTAAATGCAAAAATAACCAGAAAAACACACTACTAGCATGTTGTTTTGCATCCCTGTTCTCCCAGAGCCATGTAGTTCAGCAAGTATGCCATCTCCCCTCCGAGTTACTGCAGAGGACAGTTTTACCAAATATTTTGTCATTGCATAACAAGGATTGCTATACTCCAGCTGTTTTCTTAGTGCCCTTGCCCTCTATAATTTTATTTTTTTCTGTGACCACATCACACCACCAGTGCCAATTTTATAATTAATTAGGACAGACTAGATATACTGCATTACGAATTAACCTCTATATGCCAGTTCCCTAACACAACAAGGGTCCCTTTCCTCTGCAGCCTCACAGCCAACAAAGTTTGGCAGGGAGGCATGCTCCACAGGGTCCCTCAGGGATCCACGCTGAGTGAAGCTGTGCCATCCGCAATCCAACTTGTCGCCGCCACAGGGAAGGAAATGCCTGGAGAACCCACCCTGTTTTATGTGCTTTAGCCTGGAAGCACTACACATCACTTTAGCTCAGAACAAGTTATGTGCACCTGCCTAAATGCGTGGGTGCTGGGATACACAGGAAAGGGGTTCAATGTTCAGTGAGTGTGTCTATTTCTGCCACATGTGCCTTCTTCTAAAAATCCACAGTCGGGTCTCTTACTTGAATTGTTTTAGTGCCCACCAGGAAAACAATATCCACAGACACTTTTCCCCCACTGCCGCCCCACAAAGGGAACGCCTGATGCATGCAACCTGAAAGCTTGCTTGAAATCGTGTATGAGAGCAGATCCGATTCCTCCTGCAGGGAAAGATGCCTCCATAAAAATGAGTGGTTGTGCCTAGACCGTCACTGTAGTTTAGATCCACTTGAGTACCTCCCCTGACATTTTGAAGAATTCCTCCCTTTAAAAGCTGCTATATTTACTAACATTCCCACCCCCTGGAAATTGGACCCTCTTGTTTATTAGAGCTACTAAAATGAAAGTTTGCCACCTGATTAATTTTAAGAGTTTAGCCAGAAACCTGTGGATAATGTATATTGGCTGCCACGCTTGAAATAAATTCTGTTGGCTCTGCTGCAAAGATTTGGGCGGAAATAAAGTCCTCCCTTTGCGGAAGAAGCGCAGAGGGGCTGGAGGGATGAAATTTCAAAACAAGTGCGAAGCAAAAGACTGTTTTGTCTTTCTTTGGACTTTGCGCTGCTGCTGGGATCTGATGAACCCTTTCAGCAATACTTTCCTAGACCGCACAGGTTTTAGTTTAGCGTTACCGTTAAGGAACAAATGCACGCCTTTTGTGTATAGCCGGACCCTATTCAAAGCTAGAAAGACTTCTGAGGTGGCTTGGGAAGCCAGCTGTAGGTTGTTGTGTTTTTCAAAAGCTCTGGTGAACGAAACAGCATCTTAAGTGCTGGGAGTTTACCAGGGGAGATTTGTATTGAAAGGGATCTCACTGGTAGGTGATTTATTCACATCCCACCATAGGTTTTCCATGCTCGCTCTGCTTCCAGAGCTGCTACATAATTGTCAGAAGCCGGTGCAAAATAAAAATGCCAGGCCCCTGGTTCAAAAATCAAGGAAAAGGTGTCATTAGAAGTATTACAATGTAAAGCTGGCTTTCCCTTTTCTGTGTGGTCTCTCATGAGGGGTTTTCTCGTGATGCTTTTATTTTTCTATTTAACTCTCAGTAAGGAGAACGAAAATTTTGTATTGCTAGCATGGGGCTTACCACCCATCTTTATATCGCACAGTGCCACGTTGATATGAAATCATCAGGGCATTTCACGTATATGCACAATCACTTAAATTGCACAACTCTTACTCTGTGGCTTATCCTCAGAGAGGGCCTGGTGCTGGCGGGAGGGAAGAACACAAGCAGACTCAGGACGGCTGGAAGGAGGAACAGAAGATGCTCCCAGGTATGCAGCAGGCCAGGGAAGCACCCCTTCCGGCCCAGGAATACTGTGGGGTGCGCCAGACCCTCCCAGGCACCCAGGCTTTGCCAGATGGCACGGGCCCCATGCACACCTACTCTGCTGTAACAGCTGCCTGAGCTGTTTACTGTGTACCGGCCAGAAGAGCATCTGGGGAAGTCAAGCCAGGTATCTGCCTTTCCCACATGCCCGCCTCCCCAGCCTGCTGTGTATGGGCAACCCCCAAAAGTATTGCGACCTGCACACCTGGATGCCCTTGCTCCCTGGATTGGGGCCAGGTTAGAGCCTCTCCACCTAGTCACTGCTGAGTTATCAGGCAGGGACCCTAACGGCTAAGCCCCGCTACTGTCCCTAGTGGCCACTGAGCGTCTGTGACTAACTCCCAACTTTCCACCTCTGCTCAGGTCCCCACCAGGGGCCAAAGATGGCATTGAGACCGGGGTAGGAGATGGGAGGCCAGGCGGGCTAGGGCACCAGGAGAAGGGGAGCAGGCAGCTGAGAAGTGGTCCTGGAGAGGCAGTGGGAGGCAGCAGAATGTGAGCTGAGACACGGTTCAGGCTCATGTCCTATTATTCCAATGGATTTTGTTTACAAAACACAAATTCAAGGGTAAAATGATGACGAAGTGTAAGGAAGCAGCTGCAGAACATTGAACTCCATGCACAGGTCCTTCTGAGGCAGGGCCCTGTGCCACTCCGCGAGCCACACAGAGTGTGGCTTTCTTCTTAGGAAAGGATCGGCTTGCCATCGTTCCGTGCTGCTAGCGTGGTGGCCGGCTACTGACCTGACAGTGTGATATTGTGTATATTGGGATTTATTAAAGATAAAGAGATTTTATCAGATAAATTGTCTTTAAGAAAATCCACCACAGGAAAATAACCCACTCTATACATCTTCAGATAAAGGACAGAGCATCAGTTTCCAGCTCGTTTGGAATTATATTTGTTCCAGCCTGTGCTGTATTGATCAGGATAGATAAGTTTATGCTGCAATTAAAAATTAAAAATTCAGTGGTATGACACCAAAAGGTGGATTTCTTGCTTTGTCAGGAGCGAGCAAGGGGCTCCCATCCACATCGTACTCAGGGATCCTGATCGCTGCAACAGAAGAGAGGACTGGCGGGCTGTGCATCCATGTTAGAATCATCCAACTCAGAAGCTGCCCAGCTACTTCTGTTTATAGCACATCAGCTAGAATTTGTTAGGATCAGTATAGTAGCTCTACCTAACTAAAAGAGGCCAGGGACATGTAGAGAATCCAATTGGTGAACAGAATTTGTCTCTGCTGCCCATGGTTTTCAGATTATTTGATGTGATCTAATTTCAGATAAACTAATTGTATTCATTGCTGAAGTTAGTCCCTTTTCTGCCTCTCTCACCTCTCTCTTCTCTCTTCTCTCTCTCTCCCTCTCTCTCTCTCTCTCTCTCTCATCCTCACCATGTGACTAACTATTGAACGATATCCTACTATGCTGAACCAGTTACTTCAGTGTGAACAGGGATAACAAAGTCCAGCTCACAAAATTATTATAGAACTAGAGGCCCGGTGCACGAAATCTGTGCACTGGGGGGTGGGGGTATCCCTCAGACCAGCCTGCACCCTCTCCAATCTGGGACCTCTTAAGGGAAGTCTGCTGTGGGATTTGGCCTAAACCAGCAGTCGGACATCCCTCTCATAATCCAGGACTGCTGGCTCCCAACCACTTGCCTGCCTGATTGCCCCTAAACTCTTCTGCCTGCCAGCCTGATCACCCACTAACCACTCCCCTGCCAGCCTGATCAATGCCTAATTGCTTCCCTGCTGGCCCGATTGCCCCCAACTGCCCTCCTCTGCAGGCCTAGTCGCCCCTAACTGCCCTCCCCTGTTGGCCTGGTCACCCCTAACTGCCCTCCCCTGTTGGCCTGGTCATCCCTAACTGCCCTCCCCTGTTGGCCTGGTCGCCCCTAACTGCCCTCCCCTGCTGGCCTAATCACCCACAACTGCCCTCCCCTGCCAGCCATCTTGTGGTGGACATCTTGTGACCACATGGAGGCAGCCATCTTGTGCAAGGGTGTGATGGTCAATTTGTATATCACCTCTTTATTATATAGGATGCCTATGAAAGCCCTTTGTAAATCATAGCATGCTGTTCATATAATGAAATATTATTGTCCACTAGACTGACAGGAAACCAGAGATACATTTATCTTATCCTGAGCATTAAAACTCTCCCAAGAATATTCAATATATTATTTCTTCAATCCCTTGATGTTCTATGTAACACACACTCAAAACTGAGTCCCAGAGGAGTCATCGCCTGCATAATAGTCCTGGTCTCTACCATTAGAGGGCCATGGAGCCTAGGAAAAGTATTTTAATTTTCCCGATTTCCAGTTTTTTCAACCATAAAATAAAGGTGTTATATCCTCACAAGAGCCGTCAGTCTAATTTGAGACTATTCACTTACTTCCAAGATGTAACAAAAGAAAGGTAAAACATTTCCTCTTCCCTTAAGCCCTCCTTCTTACTGGCCCAGTGGCCACAACTATACTATATTCCTCGGCAAAAGAACATTAGAGATGCCTGTTAGCAAAGATGGCTTATCTGAGAGTGGAAGTAATTATGCTATTTTTAGCTATTGATATAATTGATTTATTTATTCTATCTGACTTATGCAGGGCTTTACTTTTAGAATTTAATTTTATCATCTCTGATGAGAAATAATTTTAGAAAGAGAAACCATTTTGTCCTGCCTCCCAAAACAAACAAAAAATTGTTAAAGATTAAATGGGTTAAGTGTACTGAAACTGTAAGCAAAATCTAATAAACAGTTATTTTTAGATTCTCTACAGATAATATACTTTTCTAAACTGTTTTGTAGAACAAAAATGGCATATACGTTTTTCTAGAGAGACCATGTTAAAATTAGGCCACTCTATATACAGACCTGATGAATTACAAGAGGGGTGTTACCCAGGCAAGCACTAATACACTGTAGACATGCTCAAGACCACATTTGAAAACATGGGCTGTAAAACATGGGGCTGTAACAACAAAGTCAGCAACCTGTTTCTGCTCTACAGTTTCATACATGATAGTCAGTTGATTATCTGGATGGTTTTTAAGGAAAGAGATTCTCTAACTGTGTGTATCAAAGGAGCTGATCACAAAGAGATTTATGGAAAGTTGGCAGAGATCATCACTCAAAAGCAAAAGACTGTGGGTGGGGGGCAGGGAATGAAACACAGAATAACATTTCCCCACTATACCTTCTTCATAAAGAAAGATCAGCCAGTCAAGGAAAACTTGAAACATATTTTTCCCTGAATAATAAACCTCAGATTCAAAAATGTGCCTATTATCTGTAAAGTCAAGTGCTGGGATTTTATTTCAAACTATATGACAATCCTTTCTAATCTAAAACTTAGAAGAAACATGAACTTGAAATTCTCCAGTATAAGGACAAGTAGGGACTGGACTGAAAGATATACCCTGTTGTTGAAGAACTAGTGACACACTGTGCATCTAAGTAGTAGGGCATAACAGAGCATGGAGTATGAATCAGGCAAGGCACTCTAGAGAAACTGAACCAAAAGGAGACAGAGATAGATACACCACATAATACATATAATATTTGTTATAGGAATTGGCTCATGCAATTATGAAGGCTAAGAAGCAAGAGGACCAGGAAAGCCAGGGATATAATTCAGTCAAACTCCAAAGGCTTCAAAACAGATGACCCAGCAAAGAGAGAGAAGCAATCTCACCTCTCACCCTTCCTCTGCTTTCTTCTTCAACTCAGGCCCTCAAAGGATTGGATGAGACTCACCCACATGGGAAGGGCATTCTTCTTTACTCAGTCTAATGATTCAAATGCTAATTTCTTTCAGAAAGATCCTCACAAACACAAAGAAATAATGTTTAGCCAACTTTCTGGGCATCTCTTAGCCCAGTCAATTGACACACACAATTATTCATCATAGGATATAATCAGTTATTATGGTAGCAATGAGAGGATGAGATAGATAATTTATTCCAAGTACTACTAGATTTAAAGCAACAAATCAATATTCCTCAAGTGAGATAATTTTAAGATCTCTATGCACCACACTAATAACACTAGAAATAAAAGGCCGGCGACATGAATATTGTGCCAGATATCATGTAATAACACTCATTTGATTCTAATGATAATCTGTAAAGTAATTGCATTCTTTGCCTTTGTAAAGCAATTTTTAAATACAAACTGAGTGGCTGCACTACAATATACTTAACCATTCTACTACTGATGGGTAATCTCCAAATTCCCATTTTTACCTTTGTACATATAATTTTATTTGGATTAGTCCTCTATGGTCTACATCAGTGGTCGGCAAACCGCGGCTCGAGAGCCACATGCGGCTCTTTGGCCCCTTGAGTGTTCTAACACCACTTCTTCAAAATAGACTCGCCCAGGCCAAAAACTGACTTCTGCTCATGGGTCACGAAGTTTCAGTCGCACTATACATGCATGCCCGCATGTGGTATTTTGTGGAAGAGCCACACTCAAGGGGCCAAAGAGCCGCATGTGGCTCATGAGCCGCGGTTTGCCGACCACTGGTCTACATGATTAAGCAATAATCAAATGGCATAAATATCTATTAGATTATAGAAAAGTAAAAGTTAATAAGGTAGCATTTATGATAGTTATAGTACATTTAGTTGTTATTATAATAGGTTGTTATTACTGTCTTGACTTCTCTCAATCAAGCTAATCAGCTCAAGCTCTCCTAAGGATTTTAGCGGAATAAAGGGAGAACTCAATTAATTATTATATACCAATTATCCCCAAACTAAGTAGCTTAAACCAATAGAATTTATTATCTCAAAGTTTCTGTGAGTCAGAAATCCAATCATAGATTAGTGATGTCCTATAGGCCAATGTCTCAAGGATGCGATGAAGATGTCAGCTAGCACTGCAGTCAACTCTAGGTTCTACTGGGTAAGGATTTGTTTCCAAGCTCACTAATGTGGATGTTGGCAGGATTTAGCTCTTCCCAGACTGTTGGACTGAGGGCCTCCGTTCTTAGGGCAACTCATATTATGGCAGTTTGATTCATCAGAATGAGTAAATGAGGAGAGAGAAAGGGATAAAAAATAAGGGAGGAAAGAAAGGAGGGAAGGAGAGAGGGAGAGAGGGAGGGAAGAAGAGAGAGAAGGGTCAAGACAGAAGTGAGTCTTTTATTACCTAATACCTTGACACATCCCAAGTCCTATTCTATTCTATTCTATTCTATTCTATTCTATTCTATTCTATTCTATTCTATTCTATTCTATTCTATTCTTTCTGAAATAAGTCACTAGGTCTAGCCTATATGCAGTGGGTGGGCATTGTACCAGAGAGTCAATACTAGGAGGCTGGGATCATTGGGAGCCATTTTAGATGCTACTTATCACAGAGATTCTAATCTACCCTTTCCTTCTTTATAAAACAGGACAAGAGGTTCTAAAAATCCTCCTTCTCCAGCATTCTGACATTGTCTTTGTAGAGTTTTGCTGACGCAAGCTCAGCCATTATAACTTCCTCTTATAACTGATGCGTGTTGCTGGTTTCTGTCCTCTCCTTTCACTTTCACATGTTGACCACGTTCAGAAGAATCTTCCCCATACCATATATGTATTATTTTATTCCACTCAAAATTATATGTAAAGAGGTATTCTAAATGTACTTTAAAGCAATTCTTACATATTAGAGAATTTTCCATATCCATTTTCTTAGCAATTATCATTTTTTCTTTGTTAATGTGTAATACAGCTAATATTTTTACAATTATCTCAATTTCATTTTGAGTGGAATAAAAATTATGAGTGGAATAAGAATGTGCTTTTACTAAATCTACAAAAGGAGTTCATGCTTCTACTAAAATTTCTCGGCATGACTCTAATCTTTCCTCTATTTCCATCCTTTTGTTAAAATTTAGAAAAGAATTAAGACAACGCCAGACACTTGGCAGAGATCCTTTTCATTTTTGTCTATATTAGAAAATGCTGACTTTCTTCTGCTTTGCTAAATGCAGTGACTGAAAAGATTAAAACACTTAGGAGTTTTCATCTAATTTTAGGCAAAATCTCATTTCAGTTACCCTAATCCCTGTCCTAGGTGTCCATTGTTAGTCCTCTGGGTATACCTTTATGATATTTGTCCAAGTATATGTTTCTCTTCCATTCATCTGAGAATTAATTTAGGGCAGAGATTTTAAGCAACTAGAAGAAATCCCAGCATAGTATTGGAACTTTGAAAGTACTTGTTGAGTGAATATGCAATGAATGAAAAACTTGCCATTCATACTAAATAACTTCTATTCTGGAAACTAGGTCTATGATGCTTATAAAATAATTACATAGAGTCTGCTGAGGCCCAATTTTTGTTTAATATCCAAAGAAATGAAGATTACAAGCACACCTTTTGCCAAGGAACTGGGGATTAGCAATGAGAGATGGACTAGAAGCCATCTCCCAAGTCAGATACATAAGCTTTCATGGAAATACAGTGCATCCTACAGATACAAATCAGATAATACATTTGTTAACAGCTGGTTCTGAGCAGGGTTTTCCTCTAGTTATCCAGACAGTTAGATGCTACAAATATTATTTATCCAGGTGCCTCCTGAGATCTAAACCCATGGCCCTAGAGCAAATATAGAATGTGGCCATATGCTTTGAAGACACAGAAGCTTACTACTTCTGGGGTAAGAAAGGGGTTAGAACATCCCAACCCATGCCTCTAAGATGCAGGAAGTAGCTTCACAATTTTCAAAGAGGACAAACCTTAGAGCAAACTTTGAAAAGAACACATTCCTGGTGCTTTTTTGATGTCCTCTCATTCTTTTGACAGCTGAATGTTCTAAAAGTGCCGCTGCAGTCAGATTCCCATTGCCACTTGTACTCTGCTCTTTATTTTGAGTGAATTGCTTCATGAAAGTCACATACTGAATAGAAAACCTATGAAGCCAGATATATTCAATATCTAAACATGGTCCAAGAAGAAAACTGAAATAGACACTGGATCCATCAGTCAGAAAAAGGAAAGCAGGAGGGTGACAATTTGTCTCCCTGATGCCACCTTGCAACTCACAACATCCTAATGCATAGAGCACGCATTGTGCATGCATAGCTCATTTGTACAAATGGAAAGCAAACTACTGGGCCCAAGAAATGGCAGCATAATGTCAATGTGGCAAAATCAAAAGGAAAAAAGTTAATTCAACTCACATTTGGTTACATGCAATAAAACAGGGATTTTTAACATTCATGACTTTTCAGTATATTTGATGTAGACATTAGCATATCTGCAACAATGGTGCATTTTTACATTAAATAAGACTTACAAAGTTCCCCCAAATTATACTTGGGTGAAAATAATTTAAATTGAAAATCCCCTTTGATATTTCAATGTAAGGGGGAGCCAAGTGTATGTCAAAAAGAAGTGAGCTGCTCACTGACAACAAATATGTAAATAGGCAGAGATGAAAGGATTAGTTACTGGGACTTGAACTATCAGATTTAAGTAGTTTCATTGATCCTCTCTCAAAGACAAAACATCTTTTCCTTTTCATTCCCCTAGAAAATAGAGTCGTCTTTTATAACTGTCTTTATATTTTGTATGTGACATTTTAATGTTTAAATGTTAATTCAACAATCATTAAGCCCCAAGTCTACACCAAAAGCACTGCGACAGATAAGCATACATGCATAAATAACATGTGGTTTCTGCCATAATAATTTTGTCATTTGTGTTTCAAATATTATTCATAATGAAAACAAAACTATAGTCTCCTTTGTATACGTTGCCTATCCTCTCTCGTCCTTTCTTTGAAAGTAACTTGTTATACAACTCCCATTCCCATTAGATTCTTTCTAAAAACCATTTTCTAGATTTGGCTCCCAGGGTGTCACCCATGTAAATGGTATCTCCAAGAGTTGTTCAAAACAGGTGAAGGTGTTTTTTCCCATTCATGTTATACTTATACTCAAATTTATAGTAGTTAGTTTAAAATGGATACTAAGGTTTGCTCATTTACAAACTTTAAATAAATGGTATCATGCCATTGATATCACTCAGTGTATTAGTTAGGGGAGTGTAGGCCAATTTTTTTAAAAGCCAAGTATGTGGTTTAACAGTCATTTTTAGATTTGCATAGCAGTCATGGAAAGGTGTTCATGCTGCAGGTTGGCTCTCCTGTGAGGTTATTCAGACACCCTGCACTGGTTTTCTCTTACTGTATAACAAACTACCGCAAACTTAGTGGCTTAAAACCATGCTCATTTATTAGCCCATAATGATATAGGTCAGAAGAACAGGCACAGCATAGCTGGGTTCTCTGCTCAGTGTCTTCCAATGAAAAATTCAATATATTGTCCAGGCTACACTTCTTTCTGGAGGGTCTGGGGCTTTTGCTTCCAAGTTCATCCACATTGATGGCAGCATTCACTTCCAAGCTGAGTAACTGAGATCTCAGATTCCTTGCTGACTGTCAGCCATGACTGCTCTCAGCTCATAAAGGTTATCCTCTTTCTTGCCTCTTCCATCTTCAAAGCCAACAAAGAAGAATCTCTTCAGGTGAAAAGCCTTTTCAAATTTCAAATCTCCAGGATTAACTCAGTCCCTTTTCAGGTCTCACTTGATTAATTCAGAGACCAACCCAAGATAATATCCCTATCTTAAGGTCAACAGATTTGGGATCTTAATTACATTTGTAAAATTCCTTCATGGCAGCACCTATATTAGTGTTTGAATGAATAACTGGGTATATACTAAGGAGTAGAATAAATCTTGGGAGCCACCTGAGGACTATGTCCACTATACTTTCAATATTTGGTTCCCAAAATTATCCTCAGCATCAACATCTCAGTCAACATGAAGGGGAGAAAAGTATAGAGGATAATTCATAAGATTTGTTTGTAGATCAAAGCTGGAAGTAGCACATTGCACTTCTGTTTACATTTTATTTGGAGAGAAGTTGGCCATGTGTTTCATCCTAGCTGCAAGGGAAGCTGGGATATGTTTTCTGAAGCTATATGCAAAATGGAAAAGTAGATTTTGATGCATAGCTGGTGGTCTCCACATTCATGATGATTTTGAGGATCTCTCTCTCTCTCTCTCTCTCTCTCTCTCTCTCTCTCTCTCTCGTTCTGAGCTTACCTTTCCAGGTTTAATGATTTTGTAGTTAGGTCCACAAACTCAGAAAGCCAACTCTCACTACTGTTCAGACACAAATCTTCTATGTGACTCTGGGGAGAAGAAGTTAAATGGAAAGGAACTTGTCTTAGGATCTATTTGGAGTTTCTGTCTGTGTTTTCTGCCTTTATCAGTAGAGCCTTCATATAAGCTGCAGCCACAGGCAGCGGTTGGTAATGAATCCCTACTCTGTTCCCTGCTTTATGCACTTGGCCTGATTCAGGTGCCTTGCTTCATGAAGTTCTTTTTGTTTATTTGTTTGATTGATTGATTCTGTAATTCCAATTATATTAATTTAAATGTCCTCTTTTTATATATTACTCATCATTGGTTTATGTTGGAGAAGAGTTAAAGACTCAAAATTAAACTCACAAATATCATCTTCATATGAATAATGATTTTAACTTGAATCCTGTAGGTCTGTTGCTGTTGCCTATTATTTCTCCTTTTCTTTGTTTCATGTTTCCCTGTCT
Source organism: Eptesicus fuscus (assembly GCF_027574615.1). Lineage (NCBI taxonomy): Eukaryota > Metazoa > Chordata > Mammalia > Chiroptera > Vespertilionidae > Eptesicus > Eptesicus fuscus. Next base: position 23,409,061 of record NC_072492.1, on the reverse strand, counting down.
CCTTCTATCAGTTTCCTGTGGCTGCTACAATAAAGTATGACAAATTGGGTGGCTTAAAACAACAGAAATTTATTTTATAACAGTTCTGGAGGCCAGAAGTCCAAAATTAAGGTGTTGACAAAGCCATGTTCTCTCTGAAGGCTCTAGGGAAGAATGTGTTTCATGCCTGATTCTTAGCTTCTGGAGTTGCCAGCAAACTTTGACATTTCTTGGCTTTTAGATGTATCACTTCAATCTCTTCCTCCACTGTCCAGTGGCTTATCCCTCTATGTGTCTGTGTCTCTTCATAAGGACACCAGGGCCTACCTCATTATAACTTAATGGAGCATGACCTCATTTTAACTTAATTGCAACTGCAAAGACCCTATTTCTAAGTAAGGTCACATTCACTCGTACCAGTGTAATGATTTCAACATATCTTTGTGAGGGTGGGGATAAAATTCGACCTACAACACTACTCCATCTGCCTTGTTATTTTAACTGAATGCCAGAAAATTTATTTGAAGAACTAGAAAAATAATTTGAGACCTACAATGATATTACCTTCCCCAGAAAAGACTTAATTTGCTTCTGCTAAATGGCTAAAGACATAAGCAATCAAGGATCAGCTTAATCCAATTTCAGTGTTTTAGATCATTCAAAACTAGTTTTCAATTGCTATAAGGACTAGTCTACCTTATGGTTCACATTACTCCAAATTGAGGCCATTTACTAGTAAAGTTCAAATCCAACATGTGAGAGATTAACTAAGCCTCCAACCTAAGCTTGGTGGGTCCAGGGCTCCAATTTCTGTTCTTATAGCCTAAAGGCCATCAAAAGTACTGTTTAGCTTCTATGTTCTTATCTTGTCTAAAGTCAGCAATTATTCCTGAGGAAAGTGGCCCTAAATGCAGGGCTCATCAATTTGAGTTTCTCTTTTAAATGCTAATTCATCACTACCTTTTTTATGCTCTCATGTCTTCAGGTCATATTTTAAAAATATTTTTGTTTAGTTTACTAGTACTTGTTAGATTGAAGGATGACTGAATTACTTGGTACATCAATATTCTGGATATAATTCTAATATTTAAATATTCACTATTAAATATAGGGAAACACTCCTGATGTTAGTTCAAAGTCATGACCGGGTATGCCTTACATGTTGACATTGTATCCCTTAGTTCAAGGAAAAAAGATATTTATTATTACAGGAGTAATAAAGCTATTGAAAGTTTTTAATTTTATGAAAAAGAATCATTATAAAATGTTTAGATAGCTCAAAAAAAGAGAAGTAATTTAACAGTTAATACAAACAATAAGAGAATTTATTAGATCACAATATATAAGGGAAAACCTGATATATCATTTTGAACCAACAGATGTGTTTAAGGTATAATTAATATTTAAAAAGGTAAAAGAAATTAGAGTATATTCTAATTTTAATCAAAACATAACTTTTGATGTATGAGCCTTCATAAAATTAAATTATACATATGTGAATATATACATTAAATCACTTAATTGAATTAAGGCTATGAATTTTAACAAAAATCCCTTTTGGGGAATTCTTAACATCTGGTGAGTATGAGTTAAAAGTAGAATGTCAAGTTTGCTACCTTAAATTTTCCAAAGGAGAAATGGAATGTACAACTATGTCCTTTGTAAATCTTTGATCCTTACATATTGAAAAATATAAAGATATGAAATAAAGAAGAATATTAAAGCAAATTGTCTCCTCTAAAATATTCACATTTCTTTAGTATCTGAGCTAAAAAGTGACCATCTATTTAGAATCACAAATGAGCAGTAACATTGCGAAAACATTCTAGCAGCTTCCAGCTGAGAAATAATTGTCTCTCACCATAATACTAAAGTTACAAAATTTAACCACTAAAATGTTAATATTCAAAGTTCAATAATATTTAAATTTGTGGTAATACTTAAGATTTGTTCCTATATTGTAAAAGTTCATTCTATGATGGAAACATTGAGCTCAGCTAACTATTATTTTTAACATTTAACCATCTGGCATTTAGCTTAAAAAGCATACTCAGTTGCATGTCAAAATATATATTTATATATTAAAGTCAATTTCCCTTTCCTCTTCTATTGTATATGGTATGTTAGTGGTGTTTAACTTTAAATTTTAGTCCACAGCTTTTTTTTTTTTTTAATTTATTTTATGTTATTTTTGTTAATCCTTACCCAAGGTTACTTTTCCATTGATCTTTCAGAGAGAGTGGAAGAGAGAGGGAAAGACAGAGAGAAACACATCAATTGGTAGCCTCCTGCACACTCCCCGACCAGGACCTGGGCTGGGGAGGAGTCTGCAACCAAGGTATGTGCCCTTGACCAGTATTGAACCCAGGACCCTTTGGTCCTCAGGTGGACGCTCTCTTTCTGAGCCAAACTGGCTAGGCTAGTCTACAGCTTTTAAAACACTGATTAAGGATCATTAAGACCTAGAAGAGTGGAAGTCCAAAAATCTTGGCCTTGATCCGGGTACAGTAACTGTTATGACCTAAATGTTTGTGTACCCCTACAATTTATATGGTAAAATCCTAACTCCCAAAGTGATGCTATTAGGAAGTAGGACCTTTTCAAAGAAGTACATAAAAATTCTCTGGGAGAATTTGGGAGGTGACTTCATCAAAAGGGTGGAGCCTTCATGAATGAGATTAGTACCCTTATAAAGGAGACCCTTTTCTCCCCTTCCACCATCTGATGACAAAGTGAGAAGAGCCATCCATGAGCCAAAAAATGAACTTTCACCAGACACTGAATCTGATGGTGCCTTCATCTCAGACTTTCCAACCTCCAAAACTGTGGGAAGTAAGTTTCTGTTCTTTATAAACCTCCCAGTATATGGCATTTGTGTTATAGCAGTCTGAAGGGACTAAGACACTAATGAGAATCAGTCATCTGTTTTATAATATGGGGTGTGTGTACATGTGTATACAATATATATTTTGACATGCAACTCGGTATGCTTTTTAAGCTAAATGCCAATAGCAGTAGTAGTATTGTTACTGTGTACTGTGTACACATAATTTGAGTAAATAAATGATAATTATATTACCCCCTGTGTCCTTGAGAACCAGATTCTCATTGTGGAAGAAATGAGATAGAGATGTAACATAGAATAGCTTAATTTAAATAACAACATGGTGCACTATGCTGTAACTATGCAATCAGCAAAATCCAACTTTGGGAAACCCCACAGGTCAAATGGACCCACTTCTTCAACAAATACCTTTTAAGAAAAAGAAAGGGACAAAGAAGGAACCTGTAAATTTAAAAAACTTAAACATACATATTTTAAAATGGAAAAAACAACTATCATGTCTAGAGATGCACATGTGGATGAACAAAATTGTAAAGAAATTCAAGGACATGATTAATATAAAACTGAAATCATGATTACATTTGAGGTGGGGGTAGGTTCAGATGTAGAGGGAAAGAGAAATATCTGAGAGGTTTCTAGGAATGGCTGTGAGGTATTTACAAAGGTATCTACTTGGTAATCCATTATACTATACTAGGAGCCCGATGCACGAAATTTGTGCATTGGCGGGGGTGGTCCCCCCTCAGCCCAGCCTGCACCCTCTCCAATCCAGGACCCTTCGTGGGATGTCTGACTGCTGGTTTAGGCCCAATCCCGAGGATCAAGCCTAAACCAGCAGTCGGACATCCCTCTCACAATCCTGGACTGCTGGCTCTTTTTTTTTTTTTTAAAGATATATTTTATTGATTTTTACAGGGAGGAAGGGAGAGGGATAGAGAGCTAGAAATGTCGATGAGAGAGAAACATCGACCAGCTGCCTCCTGCACACCCCTCACCGGGGATGTGCCCAAAACCAAGGTACATGCCCTTGACCGGAATCGAACCTGGGACCTTCCAGTCCGCAGGCCGACGCTCTATCCACTGAGCCAAACCGGTTTCGGCGGACTGCTGGCTCTTAATTGCACACCTGCCTGCCTGCCTGGTCGCCCTCTAAATGCCCCCCCCCCACACTGGCCTGGTCGCCCCCAACTGCCACTCCTGCTGGCCTGGTCACTCCCAACTGTTCCCCCCCCCCCCGCCAGCCTGGTCACCCCTTACTGCCCCCCTTGCCAGCCTGGTCACCCCCAACTGCCTCCCTGCCAGCCTAGTTGCCCCTAACTGCCCCACCGCCAGGATAATTGCCCCCAACTGTCCCCCCAGCCTGGTCGCCCCCAACTGCAACCTCCACCGCTGGCCTGGTCGCCTCTTACTGCCCCCCCCTACTGGCCTGGTTGCCCCCAACTTCCTCCCTCTGCTGGCCTGGTTGCCCCTAACTGCCCCCCCACACTGGCCTGGTCGCTCCCAACTGCCACTCCTGCCGGCCTGGTCACCCCTCACGGTCCCCCCGCTGGCCTGGTTGCCCCACGCAACCTGCTGTTCAGTCATTTGGTCATCCCTCACTAATGCCCCTGCCGGCCTTGTCGTAGGCAGCCATCTTATGATGGTGTGATGGTCAATTTGCATATTACCTCTTTATTATATAGTATATTTTACATTTGTTTTATGTCACTTTTTCAGTGTTTTAATTAAAAATTTAATTGTTTTTTAAATATTTTCAAAGAAATAAATAAGAATTCCCTTGCCCTGGTACTCAGAACTCCCAAGTTAGTGAGAATGCCCAATAGAATCTTGATTGTTTTTTTGTTTTTGTTTTTGTTTTGTATGGGTTTTTTTGTTTGTTTGTTTGTTTGTTTTTTGTTGGGTTTTTCTTTGCCAACCCTAGATTCTTAGATTTGGTTTGGATTCTTTGAACTATCTAATCTCCTTGCAATTAAACATGTATTGAAAAAGGTGGACAATTTGAGCTCTAAAATTTCCCACTGTATACTTATATTGTAATACATATTTTCTGCTCTCTGCATATATATTTATATATGTGTGCATGTACAAATTAAAATGCATAAATACATATTTAATAGAACCATCTTTCTGCTAAATTTTTATTAATATAATTGGGAAATAATCGACATGCCACTTAATATTCATCTGTCTTACCTCATCTATATAATAGGCTAATGATACTTCAGAGTATTTTTCCCCAATACTTATTATTTTATTTTTATTATATTTATTGCGTTATCATTAATTAGTAAGTTTCAAGTATATAATTCTATAATACATAATCTGTATATTGCATTGTGTGTTCACCACCCCAAGTCAAATCTTCTGTCAACATATGTTTGACCCCTTTTTGCCAGGATAAAAGTAGGTAATTTAGTAAGTAATATAGATAATGCACAACGCTCAGTTTTCAACAAACAATTGTTCATATTTTTGCTTTGCATGACTAACTTGTAATAGGAGGAGTAAATATGACGTGCAGTACTTCAAGTCTGGCTGACTGAGAAATTGATTGAGCTGTTGGATTGCAACAGAACACTCAATTTAGTTCATGGACAAGATGAACTAAATTTTGCTCATATGAAATCCACATTTTGACAACTATTTAATGGTTGATTATCTTAAAAAGATTCTAACCACAGAGTGCATATTGTAATTCTTCTGGTGTCATCTGTGTGTTATTGTAACGATTTTCAACATCTCTAATGAAAATGCTCATACCTAGTCTGTCTCTCTTGTTAGCATAACAAGGGGAATTAATTAAAGTGCTTTCAGTGGGCTCATTAACCCACCAATTAACCATAAAAGTTTCACTTGGGTATTTGCTACTCCATAATTAGTCAAACATAGCATGAGAGAAGTGGACTGGAATTCAGCTAATGAGTACTCTTTTCCAATTGGACCAGGGTCAGTGACAATAGAAAGAAAGAATCAATGATGGTTGGCCAATCAGGACTTTCTTTCTCCTCCACTCCCATCCACCTCACTATGCAAGACTCAATCACTGAAGGAATATACAAGGTGGGTAAGAATAGGTTTGTAGCTATTTGTATGGAAAATAATAGTTAATAAATAATAATACAAGAATAAATTCTGTGTTTCGCCTACTCACACTTTTGCCCCGCCCTGTATTCTTGTTTGTTCATTTGCCATTGTTGTCTCCAAATGTTGCCCTCTGAAAGACAGGCATTATATATACATGTTATACATACATCTATATTAACTGTCCATGACTAATAAACTGAACCCACTCATGACCTCTTTATATTGTGAATATCCTGAATTACAAAGTACTACCCAGTCTAGTCTATGACATATATTATCAATATAACCAACTACTCCTGAAAATCATGTAATTTGTGACATTCTAACATAGATCATGACTAAGTGGTAGGATTTAAGAACTAGTGATTTGCCTACCTGTTTTTATAACATTGATCACATATCTAGGACAGGAAAGAGCCTTTTTCCATGTTTGGATAACTCTGAATTTCCCCAAGTTTCTTTTTGTTCACTACATTTTTTTTTGAAATATGTGATCATCTCTTTTATTATTTTAACATCTCTTAAATATTAGCTGTATATCTTATTTATCTCCATACCTTCTCAGCCTTCTTTCCTCTTCCTTTCTCTCATCTGGTCAGCATATATAATGTCCCCCAAAAAATGCTTACTTAAATGTTTTTTCCTCTCTGGGCTAACGTATTCTCCCATGTCATTCTCCTATTTGCTCCGCATTAAAATTAAAGCAATGTGGAAGTCCATGATCAGTGACTTAGTTATTGGTCATAGGGAGAGTAAGGGAATGAAACCTGGTCTAGAATACAAGGCTCTCTCTCACTTAGAGTTCAGTGCTATTCACATGACACCAAGATACATGAATTGCCCAAAATACGCAGATAGTTTGTAATGTGTATTTTATTGTTAAAAAAAGGATCTGTACAAATACAGTTTTAAGATTCTATCCTCCCCTGAGGATATGAGGCCCCCTCCTCCTCCTCCTCCTCCTTGAAATAAATGGTTATCATTGGGAAGTAGGATTAAACAGAGAATAGTCTTTTAAAAGTAATATCCTTTGTAATTTCACATTCAATTCTTTCCTTACCATGGGTTTATATTCATTTATTTTTATTTAATAAGTGCTTATTGAGAATTTACTGTATTTTGGGCTCAATGATAGATAATATATATATATATATATTATCTATCATTAATATATATGCCTAAGCAACCGTCACAACCAAATCAACCGAACAGACAACCAAACAGGCTGCGTGGGGCAACCAGGCCGGCAGGGGAGGGCAGTAAGGGGCAACCAGGCCAGTGGGGAGGGGAGTTAGGGGACACCAGGCCAGTGGGGGTGGGGGATGTAGTTGGGGGCAACCAGGCCGGTAGGGGGCACAGTTTGGGGTGACCAGGCCATCAGGGGGGGCAGTTAGGTGTGATCTGGAAGGCAGGCAGATGAGCAGTTAGGAGCCAGTGGTCCCAGATTGTGAGAGGGATGTCCAACTGCCAGTTTAGGCCCAATCCCACAGGGACATTGGACATCCCCCGAGGGGTCCTGGATTCAAGTGGGTGCAGGCTGGGCTGAGGGGGACCCCCCCATGCACGAATTTTGTGCACCGGACCTCTAGTAGTTAATATTACCATATTTTCTGGCGTATAAGACGACTTTTTAACCTAGAAAAATCTCAAAAGTTGGGGGTCTTATACGCCGGAAAATAAGGTATTTGGGTTTTAAGCAATGTGATATACATTGTCAGAGATTTTTCTAACCTACCATATTTTCCAGCGTATAAGACCCCCGACTTTTGAGAAGATTTTCCTGGGTTAAAAAGTCGTCTTATACGCCGGAAAATACAGTAACTACACACGTGAAGGCCTAACATTTACTGAGAGGTTTAAAAGAACATTTGATTAAATGGTAATTAGCACATAGCAAGTACTTAGATGAGAACACATTATTTAAGCCAATTTTCCCAATACTTTTAGCATCCATTCAATATCCTTGCCTGAGTCTATTATTATATTGGGGTATACCAAATGGTGCTAACATACCTTCTAGGTGCATTAGCCACTGTCTTTGTTATCTCTAGCTGCATTATAAACCATGCCAAAATGGAATGGCTTATAACAATTATTTTATTATTCTGTGAATTGACTGGGATCTGGTGTGTGGTTCTTTCCCTCCACGTGACATTATCTTAGGTGGAGTCATGCAAAAGTTTGACTGAGCTGGAACTTATGGTTGACTAACATGGCTGGTAGTTAAAGTTGGGCACTCACCCAGGGCTGTTGACCAGTGTGCCAAAATTTAGCCTCTCTGTGTGGCTTGGGATTCTCAGAGCATGGTGACTGGGTCTGAAAAGGGAGCATGATCATGCAAAGAACCAATGATCCAAAAATAAGAAAGCAGAAGTCTCCAGTTCTCTTAAAGTTGAGACTGAGAGCTGACACTATATTCCTTCTACCACTTGCTTTTAATTAAACAGTCACAGAGCGAGCCTACCTCCAAATGGAGAAAGAAACAAAGAATTTAATCTCTAATTCATCACAATTGGCATTCTTCTACAAGAATGCCTTTCCTTTCCCTCTTTATTCGGTGGGGCATACATTACTATAGAGTCATAGGTATAAGTTTTCATTGTGTTATAATCTCTTGCCATCATGATTCATTTGGGACTCTAATTATCCTGAATTGGGACAGTTAAATTCCCTTCAAGCCAACTTTTGTGAGCATATATTCTTTTGACATCACCTCATTAATTTGTGGAGCATTTTCTTGCTCTAGTGCAGTGGTCGGCAAACTGCGGCTCACGAGCCACATGCGGCTCTTTGGCCCCTTGAGTGTGGCTCTTCCACAAAATACCACGGCCTGGGTGAGTCTATTTTGAAGAAGTGGCATTAGAAGAAGTTTAAGTATAAAAAATTTGGCTCTCAAAAGAAATTTTAATCGTTATACTGTTGATATTTGGCTCTGTTGACTAATGAGTTTGCTGACCACTGCTCTAGTGCAAAAGGATATTCTAGCTACAACCTGAACTTTTCCTAAAATTAGCGGTTTCCCTGAGGAATTCTGATACTAAAAGTGAAAAATGGTATTTAGAAAGCAACAACTAGAATACAGATGTGTTAACAGGTAGTTCAGTGTCATTGCTTCCTAGATACCTTTTTCTGTTAATTGTGAGTTACTACTAATACTTCAAATTCATATTCAAAACCATCTGCCATCCTTATTTGTGTTTTCTTTTTTAAATAATGAAAAAGTGGGATTATGAAACAAATTTCTATAAAATAATTAACACATTTCCTCATTTTCTTAGTCCCACAATAAATACAAAAACAGTGTAACAATTACAAAACCAAAACCACTAACATCAAGACCTGCAAAGTAAAGTTCAAAAAATTTCAGTAGTTTTGTCCTGAGAATATATTCCATTCAGGGAGTACTGTCAAAGTGTTGTCTATAAAAGTAAAATATGCAAATCAACCGAACAGCCAAACAGCAGAACGACCATCCAGATGACCTTCCGAACGAAGCTGGGGCTGTGAGGGCTGAAGCAGCCGGGGCGGCGAAGGCCTACTCTTGCATGAATTTCATGCATCTGGCCTCTAGTGTTTAATATTTATTTGAATACATTATCTTATCTCTGTGGTTTTATTTATCTTTGTTGGATGGCCTGACATTATGTACCTCCTGATGGAATGCAATAGATAGTACACATCATTTTTGTGGCGTTATTCTTAGAATTGTATTTTATTTGAAAGTAATCATGTAAAAATAAAAAATCCAGAATATAAAAGTTTTCACTGGGACTCCTCAAATTATTCCATCTTATGATAAACAGAGGGGAGCAGAGGAGAGGTTCTGGAATGGGAAGTGTAATAAACCTTGATTGGATCTTGGGTTTTAAAATATGTTATAAAATATATTTGGGGAATAATTGAAAGAATTTTTTAAAATATATTTTTATTGATTTCAGAGAGGAAGGGAAAGGGAGAGGGAGATAGAAACATCAATGATGAGAATCATTGATCGGCTGCCTCTTATATAACCCCTACTGAGGACTGAGCCTGCAACCTAGGCATGCATCCTGACCAGAATTGAACCATGACCTCCTGGTTCATAGGTCAACTGCTGAGCCACACTGGCTGGGCTAATTGGAAGAATTTGATAATGAATTATCCCTTAAATGATAGTTCTAAATATATATTTTTTAAAATATGTATAAGAGAATGAACTTGTTCTTGGGATCTACGTATAAGAAGTGGAATTTTAAGATATCTGTCATACTTCTGGATGATCTGTGTCTATATTTTATAGATAGGTAGGTAGATAGGTAGCTTTGCAGACTAGGAATAGAAACTAAACTAAACTGAAATGTTAAGATATATGCTCTAGTGTAGAGCTTTGTATACACTAATTGCCCAGAGATTCACTAATGGGCTTGTGTTAAGTATGAATGTCTGGAATCAATGCCATATCTACCAGTTCAAATCCAACATAGGCTCTGGAATTTGTTTTTTGTCAAATGGCCTAAGAGCTTTTTATAAATATCAAAATATCTAGAACAGATTGGCTATTCAAAAAATCATAATTGGATTAAGCTAAAGCTATAAAGTCAATAAGGCATTCCCTTAACACCTTTAATGATTCCCCTTGGAATAAAGGAAAGCATTCAATGTTCTTGGTTTGACATTCAAGATCCTGTGTCAATAGTCCCCAGCTTTTTCAAACCCTGTGTCATCAGTCTCTACCTATGCCCTACACACAACCTCCCCAATACTCTACTCCCAGCAAAGCATTTTACCTCTTAGTCATACTGTTATTCATTGCTACTATAGCATATTTTGAACATTTTTCGCTTTTGTTACTTTGTTCCTATATTCACCTTCCTATGCTATGTTTTTCTTCAGCAACAATGCCCACCCTCGGCCACAATCTCTAAAACTTACCCAAATTTCATAACTCTATTTAAATCAGAACTCATTCTCATATTCCTACTCTATACTTGGACCTCTACCAAAGCATATATCACAGTCTGACTTTTATGAGCACTGCTGTCATGTATCTGAATGAATATGTACCTATGTGAGCCCCTAGAGAATTGGCCCATGTCTTTTAATCCCCAGCTTATCTAACACGAAGTTTTATTTATGACAAATGCTCAATACTTGCTTGTTGAGTTGACAATTTTTTTCACCCTTTATGTACCATTCTATCTAGCCTTGTTTTTCATCATAAAATGTAAAGGGCTTCTTAAAGAATACATATTGTTTTATTTTTTATAATAAGTAGATGATGAATTTGTGTCAGAAATAACAGTTACAGTGGCATAGCCATTACTTCTACTATAAGATACCAGGACCTTGGTTTCCCCTATGAATGAAATGAGGACACCGTTGTAGGCTTTGGGATAGAAGGAGAACATTATCTGTTTTGTGTTTTAAAGGGATCACTCTGGCTGTTCTGTTGAGAACAGACTGTGGGGGAGCAAGGGCTGAAGTGGTATGGCCAGTTAGGAAGCTATTAAAATAATTCATGCTTAAGATGACAGTGACTTGGACCTGCATGTTATAGTGGAGGATGTAAGAAATGCTTGAATTCTGAATAAATTCTCAAGGTAGAAGCAGTAGGATTACCTGGTGGATTGGACATGTCATATGTAATAAAGAGAGGAGTCCATATAGACAGTTTCACACTGGACAATTAAGAGATGGACTTGCAATCCATCTCTTAGATGGGGGGAAATATAGGTGGAGCAACTTTGTGTTTAAAGGAGATTTCCTGGAGTTCAGTTTTGACATGTTAAATCCTTTGGAGGATTAGACACTGTTGGGTCTACAGTTCCCCTTCCAGGAACTGTGCCTCCATGGACGCGGGGGATTAGAAGAAGAGGTGAGTAGTCATAGACATATGGGACAGACTTTACTGTAGACTAAGTAGCCATTGCTAACAAGGCACTATTAAATGTACAAACCAGTTCTTCAAAGTAGCCCTTCAAAGCAGCTGTGCACTGCCTGGTCAGTCACACATCTTTATACCAACGTAGACAAAAGAGGCTTCTTGCCAAATAGTGATATCAATATTTGGGTTATAGAAAGGCACGCCTGCGCATTGTGTACAGTAAAATTGCTGTGTTATTGCCTTTACACATGCCTATGGCAAATTGGCCTTGAATATCTGGCGTACTCTGATTAGGATGCCTATAGACACCAAGCTTCCAGGACTTTTTCCTCAACACTAATTTGCATAGGTAGGTGTGGGAGAGAACCTTCAACTCATCTTGTCTCTAGTGGTTGCACAACCTCTGTCTTCCTGCCTGCCTAAGTCTGTCCAGGCTACTATAACAAAATTCCTTCATCCCTAAAACACCAATGGCGATATAAGCAGCAAGATGAACAATGAACCAGAGCTAACCTTCAAAGCGGCACAGCCTGACGATTAACTAGGGGAGGCAGGACTCCATGGAACTCAGCCGCACTATTTAAGATAATGAATGATCACAGAGCTCATCTCTCTCTCTCTCTGATAAAGTATTGGACAAAGATTCAATTAAAAATTGGATTTCATATAACAAACGGCTAAATGATAGCATGGATTGGGAAAGAGCAAAGAGTAAGCAATTTCTGCTTAGGCATGAGCTGAGACTCAGCCAAAAGGCAGGTTCAACAAGTAACAAGGATATTTCAGGGCTTCCGGGGTGTCATTTGAAGTTCTTTAAGTTTACCAAGCTCAGCGGCATTCATTAAACTTAATTAAAATTAGTGCATTAAAAATTAAATGCTTGCAGTTTGAAAGGCATTTTTTAAATAAAATTAAATCTCCCTATACATAATGATCTACTACAACTTCCTCTGAAGTCCTCATTCTCTGCAGTTACTGCCTTGGGAAAGTCTGAAATCATGCCCATCGAGAACACCTGCATTTATACACAATGGCCTCTAAGTCATATTAAGAAATACCTGACCAATTCAATTTATTAAACAAAAAGAATGGGGAAATAAATAAATTGGGGCCTAAAGACCAGAGCTGAAATTCCTAGCTCTGAGATTTATTCAGGCTGTAATTTGGGCCAAGCAATTTTTCTAACCCTTAGTTGCTTAGTTTCTACTCCACTGGGATAATTCTTGCCCTTACATTGTTATTTTGAGAATTTAATAAAAGAAAGTATATAATTCACTTAACATTGTCAGGGAGGTCATAGATATTTAATAAATATTAGTAGCACCTGAACTGAGAGTGGCAGCATGAAAATACCCCAATGGGAAAGCTGAGAGGTACACTATTGTGTAAGAAATTGTCAAGCTGAAAGTGAGAAAGTTTCCGATGTTACGCATTTAAATGCTTAAGCTTCTGCATATTTGCATCCATTCCAGGGCCTCCCTTTTTCTCAGACTTGGGTTAAACCCAGCCTTTGCTAGTCCTCTGCCAACGTCCCCCGATTCAAAGCCTCCACTATGAAAGTCACTCATCATCACGAAGAGCTACGGGCACTTATGCAAACATGCTATTTGGAGGGTGGTTTGTTTAGGGCCATGATTGAAGAAGGTGTGTGGGCGAGACAGAACAGACAGCATTTTATGGTTCCATGCCTAAATTTTCTCAGCATGAAAACACTTTGTCTGGGTAATTGCCATTCCTATTAAGAAACAAGGCTGGCTATTGCACTAGATGTTGTTTCTGTTTCATGCCACGATATACAGCCCCATCATATCTGGTGAACTCACAACTCTGACTCTATTAAGAGGAATAAAGCTGTTGTCAAAGAAAGAGGAGCACATATTGACAGTGTTGTCACTCCCAGGTGATGAAAGACGCACCCGACTGTGAAATCCAAACCAGAGGCCCACTCTGCACTTGCTACTGTCATCCCCACAAATACTGGCGGCAGCCTTGTAGGCACAGCATTCTGCAGGGGACTTTGACTGATTGATAAATCAGAGGTTATGCTGAAAGGGTACACCCTGAGAACTGTCTTGTTCTTCCCAACTGTGTGCTCAAATCCTCATTGGTCAAATGTACTGTAGGGTTTGAAAAATCCCGGAAGAAATAGTAAAAGTATGAATTTATTTCAGTTCATGCATAATGGCCCAGCATGTAGTTTGGGAGAAGAGTAAAGGGTCAGCAGCTCTTTGGCAGGAGCCAGGGATAAAATCATTTGAGAAAGATATTTTCATTTAGACATTGCATTAGTTACCTGGGGCTGCTGTACAAATTACCACAAATTGGGTGACTGAACACAAATGTATTCTCTCACAGTTGTGGCGGCCAGGTCCAAAATCAAGATGACAGTAGGGCCCGGACGGTGTGGCTCAGTGGTTGAGCATTGACCCATGAACCAGGAGGTCACAGTTCTATTCTTGGTCAGGGCATATGGGAATCAATCCCCAGTGTGGGGCATGCAAGAGGCAGCCAATCAAGGATTCTCTCTCATCATTGATGTTTCTATCTCTTCCTCTCCCTTCCTCTTGCAAAGCAATAAAAATATATTTAAGAAAAGGAAGCATTAGGTTCTAGGGGGCACCTGCAGAACATAAGTGAATTCAGTCACTGTAAAGAAGGATCTATGTATAGACAGCTTAGAAGGAGGATGGCTCAAAACTAACCACCCCTTCCTCCACCTACATAGACAGTGGTTTAGCCAAAATCCTCTCCACTGTCTTTGAATATGGCAAAAAGTTGGTAGCAGCTTATTAGCAGTCTTGGACACCTATTTGTCCCATTACCTTTTTCTCTACCATTCCCCCAAAAAGGTCTTTTAAAATTTATACACTCTTGGAGGCAGGTCCAAGATGGCAGCAGAGGTGGACACTGAGGGGGGAAAGGAGGAGGGAGAGGAAAGGAGAGATTGATTGATTGATTGATTGATTATCAATAGGATAGGCAGTATTCAACCAGGGAAGTAGGCAATGTCAGAGGAGCTTATCGCCTGGTCTCCAAATAGGTTTGGAAAGCAGATGATTCTTGCCCCTGCAATAGCTAGTTTTGCTACAGAAGCAGATTATTTCTACTCTCTGGTCTAGGCATCTGTTTTCTCATCTGAAAAAACAAAAAGGCTGAGTTACATAACTGAAGCCACTTGCAGCATTGGTTCTCCTACGTTCAACGAGTGTTCATCCTTTCAATGCGCGGCCCCCTCTTGGCGGCACTCCTCATTTTCATTTATTCAGCTCTAATCTGAATGTGTTCTGCTCTCTTACCACGGGGAGCCCATCTTCAGAAGGATGATTATTCCCTGTGCATCCATCTGAAGCTGATGTCTGCAGTGAGCATCTGTTTCCACTCAGGTAAGAGGCGGCGAGGAACCTGCTCTCAGAGATGTGTGAGTCTGCATACTGTGTGTGCCAGGCAGGGGAGAGAAGGGGAGAATCAACTGGAAAGACTGAAATGCTTGACAAATCATTACATACCCTCAGAAACCTCCAGAAATAGAAAAGGAAAAGGCAGACTAGAGTACTTACCAATAGAGTAAAATGTAGACCTAATGAGACTCCTGAAATGAAGGGGAAAGCTTTGGTCTCTGTGTTCTCTCTCTCCCCCCGAACCAGCTCATCAACTGGAGGAGAGAATGGTCTGCACAGAATTTGGGTTGCGCATTAGAGAGAAAATTGAATTCTCTAGTGAGGAAAAATAGTGACTTTGAAGATCAGTGTCCACATTTAGATGACTGATATGGCTTTGTGAACTTAGAATTTGAAAAGTACTCAAGAGTTAAAGGTTCAAGTAAACATTGTTTAGGGCCTCAGAAGAACTAGCCAGGCTTGAGTAATTATCTGACACCCAGAACATGGGAAGAAAAAAATCAAATGCCCCCAAATTGTCATACATATAGAAGGCATTAAAATGGTCTTAACAGTAATCAGTGTACTCAAGAGATATCATCAATGGTTGGAAAAAGGGAATGAAATTCAGAAGGATGTCAAAGACAACATGTGAATGTGTGGGAGGCATAACGAGATGGAAGAAGGTACCATTCACTGAGATAGAAAATCCAGGAAGATTAGTTAGGGCAGTGGTCGGCAAACTGCGGCTCGCGAGCCATATGCAGCTCTTTGTCCCCTTGAGTGTGGCTCTTCCACAAAATACCACATGCGGGCGCGCACATACAGTGCGATTGAAACTTCATGGCCCATGCGCAGAAGTCGGTTTCCGGCTCTCAAAAGAAATTTCAATTGTTGTACTGTTGATACTTGGCTCTGTTGACTAATGAGTTTGCCAACCACTGAGTTAGGGGATTCCGAGGGCAGGTGGGGGAAATAATCGGTTCTGTTAATTTTGACGGAGTCCCAAAATATCCAAAAGTTTCAGCCAAGTAGACTATTGAGAGCTCACAGGGGATGTGTCACTTCCATACAGTGGCAAAGAAAATGTTAAGGTGGAGAGTATTACCTAAGATAGCACTGGGTGAGAAGGAAGAGGGCCAGGGAGAGAAGCTTGAGGAATTCTGTCCTATGACCGCTATGCAGATGAGATGAACCTGAAAAGAAGCCAGAGATGCAGAATCCAAATGGAGCAGGGTAGCCCTGGCTGGTGTGGCTCATTGGGTTGGTCATCATCCTGTACATGGAAAGATTGCTGGTTAAATTCCTGGTTGGGGCACATGCCCAGGTTGTGGGCTCAATTCCCATGAGGGGGTGTGCAGGAGGCAGCCTCTCACATGCTCTCACATAGATATTTCTCTCCCTCTCCCTTCTTCTCTCTAAAAATCCATTTTAAAAATCTTAAAAACAAAAACAGAGCAGTGTAGCATCATGGAAGTCAAGGGAAAGAGTGTTTTCAGAGAACGTCCAATACTGTCAAAAGCTACTGAAATATCAAGTAATGTGTGGCCTGGAAATTAATAGGTTAAAGGAGTTTCATGGTGTGGAGGTCATGAGTGGCAGAGTAAGAACTGTCTGATGGAATGACGAGGATATGTGTCAAGCTACACTGGGCTGAGGATTAAATCAGGGTTGAAGAAAGGGTATTATAAAATATAATACTATTTTATAATAGACAAATATGCAAATTGACCATACCTCCGACACACCCACAAGCCACGCCCACAAGCCACGCCCACCATTCAATCAGAGCGAGTATGCAAATTAACCCAAACCAAGATGGCTACAGCCACAGAGAGCAAGGTTTCCTAGGTAACAGAGGAAGCCAAGCTTTCTGCCAGCCGTTGCAGGCCTAAGCCTCCACTCAAGCTACAAAGTTTCAATTATAGAAGGTAAACAAATTCAAACAAATGGCGGCAGAATGGAGCTTGAGAGAGCAGGCCAGGGTTGCCGCCGGCAACAGGGGAAGCAAAGCTTTCCGCACACCCTGGCCGTGCCCACCCGCTTAAGGTAACAAAGTTTCAATTATAACCCCAACACAAATGGCTGCCAGCCGGCCTCGGAGGGAGCCCCAGGCTTGGCTCTGCTCCAGGCTACAAAGTTTCAATTGTAGAAGGAAAATAAATTCCAGATACCAGGGCCTCTGCTTGCGTTGCCAGGGGGCATGACCGGCCTGCAAACCACCACAGGCCCCTCACTCAGGCCGCCCCACGCCCCAAGGGAACCCCACCCTGATCAGGGACACCCTTCAGGGCAAACCAGCTGGCCCCCACCCCTGTACCAGGCCTCTATCCTATCTAATCAAAGAGTACTATGCAGATTGATCATCACTGCAACACACAATATAGCTGCCCCGATGTGGTCAACGATCCTGCCCCCATGTGGACACAAGATGGCCACCACAAGATGGCCAGAAGGAGAGGGCAGTTGGGAGGCACCCGGCCTGCAAGGGAGGGCAGTTGAGAAGGACTAGGCCTGCAAGTGAGGGCAGTTGGAGGTGATCAACCCTGCAGCAGAGGGCAGTTAGGGGTGACCAGGCCGGCAGAGGAGGGAAGTTGGGGGCAAACAGGCTGGCAGCAGAGTGGTTAGGGGGTGATCAGGCTGGCAGGCAGAAGTGGTTAGGGGCAATCAGGAAGGCAGGCAGGCAGGCAAGCAGTTGGAAGCCAGCAGTCCTGGATTGTGAGAGGCAGGCAGAAGCGGTTAGGGTCAATCAGGAAGGCAGGCAGGCAAGCATTTGGGAGCCAGCAGTGCTGGATTGTGAGAGGGATGTCCGACTGCCCGTTTAGGCCCGATCCCACCGGATCGGGCCTAAATGGGCAGTCGGACATCCCTTGAGGGGTCCCAGATTGGAGAGGGTACAGGCTGGGCTGAGGGACAACCCCCCTCCGTGCACGAATTTCGTGCACTGGGCCTCTAGTACTATAATAAAGAGAAGGGGAGAGATAGGATGGCAAATGAAGAGGAATATAAATTTGGGAGGTGGTTTATTTTATTATTATTAATATTAGTATTATTTTAATTGTGGAGCTTCAAAGGGTGTTTTTTAATTCATATTTTTATTGAAATGTATTTTGAGATATGACATCGTGTGAATGTATGGTGTACAACATGTTGAATCACTGGTATGTTGTCCTGTGATTGCCATCACAGTGATAATTAACACCTCTATGACATTACATAGTGATCTTTCATGTTTGTGGCTGGCATCATTGGGGGGTATTTAAAAGTTGATAGGGAAGATCCAGATTATAGGGAAGGACTGAATATACAAAAGAGGATCACTTAAGGGATTGATTAGCATTTAAAAATTAAAATGTAAGCTGGTTTTGAGCATAACATGAGATATGACCAGTAAAAGAAAAAAAAAAACAAACAGCAAAAAAGGAGAAGTGGTTAAAATAAGTGTGATAGCCCCACTTGCTTCACAACTAGTCCTGCCACCTGTAGCAGGCAGGGAAGTGTAGGGTAGTATTTATGGGCATGATCTTTGGACCCAAAATGCTTGGTTAAAATCCCAGCTCTGCCACTGACTAGCTATGTGATTCAAGCCAAACTCTATAAACTCTCCATGCAATGGTTAGCTCATCAGTAAATTGGGGAGTACATGATGCTGCATATAAAAGAACCTAAATACTCTACCAAAAAAACTACTAGAAAACAATAAACAAATACAGTCAAGTTGCAGGATACAAAATCAATGTGCAAAAATCCATTGCCTTCTTGTATACCAACAACACAATTTCAGAAAAAGAAATGAAAACAACAATTCCTTTTGAAATAGCAACCAAAAGAATAAAATACCTAGGAATAAACTTAACAAAGAATGTGAAAGGCCTAGGTACTGAAAATTACAAAGCATTATTAAAAGAGATTGAAAAAGACACAATGAAATGGAAAAACATTCCGTGTTCATGGATTAGAAGAATCAACATAGTTAAAATGGCCATATTACCCAAAGCAATAAACAGATTTAATGCAATCCCCATCAAAATCCCACTGTCATTTTTTAAAGAAATAGAATAAGAAGTCATCAGATTTGTATGGAACCACAAAAGACCCAGAACAGCCAAAACAATCCTGAAACAAAAGAACGAAACTGGAGGTATCATGCTACCTAACTCGAATTATACTACAGAGCTACAATAATCAAAACAGACACACAGATCAAGGGAAGAGAATTGAGAGCCCAACTGTATATGGACAGATAATTTTCGACAAAGGAGCCAGAAATGCACAGTGGAGTAAAGATAGTCTCTTCAATAAATAGTGCTGGGAAAACTGGAAAGCCACATGCAAACGAATGAAACTGGATTACAGTTTGTCCCCACACACAAAAATTCATTCAAAATGGATCAAAGACCTAAACAAAAGACCCGAAACTATAAGTTACATAGAAGAAAATTTAGGTACCAAACTTATGGACCTGAGTGGTAGAGAACATTTGATGGTCTTGACCCAAAATGCACGGGAGGTAAAGACAAAAATAAATGAATGGGACTATATCAAACTGAAGAGCTTCTGCACAGCAAAAGAAACAGACAACAAAACAAACAGGCAGCCAACCAGATGGAAGATGATATTTACAAATAGTAGCTCCGACAAAGGTTTAATTTCCAAAATATATAAAGAATTCATAAAACTTAACATTAAACAAATAAACAATCCAATCCAAAAGTGGACAGAGGACCTGAAAATACACCTCTCCCAAGAAGACAGACAGCCAACAGATACATGAAAAGATGTTCAATCTCACTGGCAATTAGGGAAACACAAATTAAAACTACAATGAGATACCACCATACACCTGTTAGAGTGGCTATTATCAACAAGACAAGCAATAACAAATGTTGGAGAAGTTATGGAAAAAAGGGAACCCTCATTCAATGCTGGTGGGAATGTAGAC
Organism: Eptesicus fuscus; assembly: GCF_027574615.1. NCBI lineage: Eukaryota > Metazoa > Chordata > Mammalia > Chiroptera > Vespertilionidae > Eptesicus > Eptesicus fuscus. Next base: position 23,388,971 of record NC_072492.1, on the reverse strand, counting down.
TGGTACAACCTCTATGAAAAGCAGTCTGGCGATTCCTCAAAAAATTAAGAATAGAGTTACCATACAGCCCAGCAATTCCTCTTCTAGGTATGTAACTGGAAATCATTTATACCCAAAGGTATATACACCCCTATGTTCATTGCAGCATTATTCATGGTGGCCAAGATATGGAAACAGCCAAAGTGTCCTGCGATAGAGGACTGGATAAAGAATATGTGCTACATATACACAATGAAATAGCACTCAGCCATAACAAAGATGAAATAGCATCATTTACAACATGGATGGACTTGGAGAACATTATGCAAAGTGAAATTAGTCAGGAAAAGCTAAGGACCATATGATTTTACTCATATGTGGGATATAAATCTGAAACTTATGAACACAAACAGCAGTGTGGTGGTTGCCTGGGGGTGGGGGGGTGAAAGGGGTATTAATATGAGGTGACAGGAGAAGACTTGACTGGGTGATGGACACCTGGTGCTATATACAGATTTTGTTAACTTAGAAATCCACACATGAAATCTATATGTTCATGTTGACCAATGTCACCCCAATAAAATTTAATTAAAAAGTAAATAAAAACAAAAAGTACCCAATAATATAATAATACAATCTATAAGTATGTACTATAAATTATGATATGAATGATGCTATCCTGGAATTTTCGGTAGGACCATTCTATGCGAATATACAGGAAGTCAGATTGTTATGAGATGTTTACTTTAGTCGATGTTTTCCTCAATCTGGCTTTTCTTGCCCGCATTTGGGAAATGGAAGCAGCTCTGTATACCACCCACATTCCACACATGAATGCCTCATTAAAGAATTTTAAGGAGATCTTCTGGGAGACCACAAGCACACTGCATCAATTAGTTTTATTTATTCTCTACATCTGTACAGAGTGTGTAGTCTACGCCAGGCACTATCCCAGGGCCTGGTAAAATAAACATGATTATAACACAGTCCTTATCCTTTATTTTGTTAAATATATATATATATATATATGTATATGTATATATATGTATATGTATATATATGTATATATATATATATATATATATATATATAATTTATTGCAGAGAAGAAGGGAGAGAAAGAGCGATATAGAAACATCAATGATGAGAGAGAACCATTGATTGGCTGCCTCCTGCATGCCCCACACTGGGGATGGAGCCCCAAACCAGGGAATATGTCCTGATCAGGAATGGAACCGTGACCTCCTGGTTCATAGGTCTATGTTCAATCACTGAGCCACATCAGTTGAATGGGGGAGACATGAACATATAAGCTAATTGTGAGAAAATAAAATAATAAATATACTGTGAGACCAAGAGCTGAGGACACCAAATGAAGAGAGGGTGATGTCTCGTTGTTTCTCTGCTGCACAAGTCAGGGTCCTAGGCCAGTACTCAGGGGCCGTTGAACGGGGTAACCATTCCATGTGCTGTGAACTACAGAGCCAACACAGACCTGAAAGTATCATCAAAGGGTAAAGCTGGGAGCTAGCCACATACACCAACGCCAGATGTCTCAATCTTGCCTGCACACTAGAATTACCTGGAGAGCTTTTTAAATTTAATTTATTTTTATTATTATTTTTATTTTAAATCTTTATTGTTGAAAGTATTACATATGTCCCTTCCGCCCCCCTCCCCCGCCCCCGCCCCATTTACCTCTCCTAGCCCGCCCCCACACTCCACTCCAGGCCTTCACCACCCTACTGTCTGTGTTCCTGGGTTATGCATATATGTAAACAAGTTCATTGGTTGATCTCTTGCCACCAGCCCACCCTCCCCTGCCTTCCCTCTGAGGTTTGACAGTCTGTTCCAGGCTTCTATGTCTTTGGATCTATTTTTGTTCATCAGTTTATGTTGTTCATTAGATTCTACATATGAGTGAGATCATGTGATACTTATCTTTGTCTAACTAGCTTATTTCGCTTAGGATAATGCTTGCCTGGAGAGCTTTTTTTTCTTTTTTTTTAATATGGTTATCAGTATCTGGGCCTTCTTCCAGAATAATTCAATCAGAATTTCTGAGATCTGAAGTCAGACATCAGTATTTTTTTAACACTGTAGTTGGAATTAATATAAAGCCCAAGTAAAGAAACACTAAACTAATGTGTCAAGTCCAAGGAGAGAAGCACAGAGGTAGAACCAAGGTACAAACACACCTTGCTGTTCAAAGTGTGTCCCAAGAACCGTGTGTCAGCATCACCTGGGAGCCCACAGAAATGCAGAATCTTAGGCCTTTCCCATTGGTGTCTTTATGATTACTCTACACATTAAAATTAGGAAGCTCTGACATTGATTTTTGGATCATTGCATTCTCCTCCTAATGGGGCTCCTTGCTTCTACTCTTGCTCCCCCAGAGTTGATACTGCTGAGATTTTACTGTAGAGGGCTAAGCATATGCCAGATCTGAACTTGCTAGAATTGCTGTGAAAAGGATGAAACCATATTGTGATGAGGACAGAGTTCATAAACTGTTGAAAAACCCTCAGAAAGCACAGAAGAAGGTAGAGAAACTACTCTGGCCCGCCTACACTACTAAAAAAAAAAAAAAAAAAAAGAGCTGCCACTTTTTGGCAGCTTAAGACCAGGCTTTACATCATCTCAGCAATAAGCATATTTAAGTAAAGCTTTAACATCATCTTAGCAATAAGCACATTTAAGTAAAGTTGTATCATCTGCCCTTTCCTCCTAGGATTCCTATCAAGATGACAAATGGTAACGCACACTAGGGCAATTTGGGAAGTTTCTGCTATTTTTCTGACCCGTTATCTGATTGGTGCTCAATTCTGCTAACGTACTTGAGTGCAGAGGAAGGTCTGTTGTAGGAACAGAGCTTCAGTTATTAGGAGACCTGAAACTGAAAGGAAGGCCCTCGTGAAAAACTGCGTCCCTGTCAATCATCAAGAAAATGGTTTGAAAGCAACCGTCTTTGGGATTGGCGTTTACCACTGAGCAAATTTCTCCAACTTTAAGACCATAGCAAATCCACAACGTGCTGAATACTAAATCTGCTATTACAACAGCAGAAATTTCTACTTATTCTCAACCATAGAATTCAAATGCCCACTTCTTTCTATGTCAAAAATTGAAGTAGGGAGTTCAGAAAAGTCTAGAAAGTGGTGGCTAATGCTGAGTTGTGCGTCAAATATGTACGGAGGCATTATTTTAAGACATGTTTCCTTGATATCTAACTCAATCATCTATAAAATACTCATACATCTATTTCTCACCGAATTCTTTCAATGGCCATATAGTATTTGAATTATTTACTATCACACTCGGCTGCAGAGGAATCTGAAAAGCAGAAGAGACATGGGGCTGCCCCAAATCTGCCCAAAACAGTTTTGGTTATACCCATACCCTTTCCAAACCCATACCCAAGCCAAACCCTTGGACTCCAAAGCCAAAACCCATTTCACTCCATTAAGCTACCTCTCCTATGTGTGATTAATTAATTCTCAACAATTTGGCCCTTTTAAAAAAAAAGTTTTGCCGAAACCGGTTTGGCTCAGTGGATAGAGCGTCGGCCTGCGGACTGAAGGGTCCCAGGTTCGATTCCGGTCAAGGGCATGTACATTGGTTGCGGGCACATCCCCGGTAGGGGGTGTGCAAGAGGCAGCTGGTCGATGTTTCTCTCTCATCGATGTTTCTAGCTCTCTGTCCCTCTCCTTTCCTCTCTGTAAAAAGTCAATAAAATATATTTAAAAATAAAATAAAATAAAAAAATAAAGTAAAAAAAAAGTCTTGCCCAAAGACTTTGAAGTAAAGCATCTGAGGTTCTGAACAACTGGGTTCTGCCTTTTGCAACTGTGGGAAAAGTTTCCAGCTTCATTCTCCCAATTTCCTTCAGAAGCAGAAAGGCAATCCCTTCAAAGCATGATCCCAGTCCTAGTCAAAGGAAACTGCATTCTGTCCCTTGCTTACTGACACAACCCCAGTGCCTTCTCAAATCAAACCGGCTCTGAAACAAATCCTAGCAGATTTTTGTTTACCTTGATGAAAGCTGAGTGAAGAGGAGGTCTGTGTTGGTCCTGTGTTAGACAGCAAACAATTAGTCACAGTTGTGACTTGTGGTGCTATTTTAGTCACAAGCTATAAATATAGGAGTTCTGTGTCTCTTGTTGTTGTTATTGTTTATTTGTTTGCACTGAAATGAATTGAGCACTGATTAGCATAGCAAAATCAGCTCACAAAATGAATGCCAACATTTAAACAATTATAGAGGTGCAATTAAAACGTCATGTTGGGCAATTTTTGTACCCTACAGAAAAACATCTGTCGGAGAGCCAGGTGGGCACAGGTGAATGACATAAGAAGATCTGCTGACCTGGTCCTCAGAAGAGAAATCTATGCTTTATGAAGGTGACATTAGAGGATAGTTTTATCCTGAAAGGAGAGATGGAGGCAAAGGGCCAAATAATGTGGATATATTTTAATTTTGAATCCTTACTATGAAATAAAACCTTCTCTGAGGTTTTTTTTTTTAATAAAAAGAGACAGATTAACATAATTATTCCATTTCTATCCAGTTAGAGAGCATCTGCTCTATATTTGCATGTGAATTCTCCCCCTAACTCTGGCCAAATCTTCACAACTTATGGGAGGTATTCTGTCCTATTCACGATCAGAACTTATTTCCATTTTCCCTAATTTCAGTCCTTAACTATATTCACTCATATTCTGTATCTCTGGAAACTTCCTCAAATTCTTTTTGGAATGAGGTAATCAGTTAAGTGATCATTCAATCATCCTTTCCTTTAAATAAAGCTTTCTGTCTCTGGTTGCCTGCCTGCCTTCTCTCTGTTCCCCAAATGCAAGGCCTTGGCATAGGGATGTGCAGGGAACAAATGAGGTGGGGACCTAAAAGAACCCCCTTCAATTCAATTGGCAGAAATAATATAAACAAGATGCGATTCACCTGAATCTACATCTTACAGCAAACATTTGGGGGAACCAATTTTTTTCTGGTGTTTCTCCTTCCTTGCCAGCTGCTTCTCAGTTTTCATGACCAGCAACTCCTCTTCTTCCCCACATGTAAATTTTGCAAAAATTGGTCTTTTGCCCTCTTTTCTTTACATACACACATTCCCTAGATGATATTAACAGATTCCCAAGCTTTACAAATGTTTGTAGGCTGATGCCTGCTACATTTTTATTTCTGCAATTGTCCTCTCCCCCGAGTTCTCCACTAATATCAAGTAGCTCAATATCTCTACCTGGGTTTTCAGTAGACTTCTCAACCTCATCCTATGTACACAGTCACTCAGGAGAAAAACAAAACAAAACACAAAAAACAACCTAACCTAAAATGTAGTTTTTTTCTATGACTCCCTCCTGTCTCAAGTATCATCTTATTCAGTGCCCCCATTGGCCATCTTACTGACCCTTAACTATACAACATTTTGTCTCAGGGCCTTCATCTTTGGTAATCCTTTATCTTTGTGGGTCCTGCCACCTTGAAATGATCTTTTCCTACATCTTCATAAGTCTTGTTCCTTCACATCATTCAGGTATCAACTCATATATCACTTTCTAAGATAGATCTTTCTGATCACCTCATCTAATCTAGACTTCCCATCATTTTCTGTGCCTTAACTTTCGATTAACTTGCCATATTACTTTATCACTGCTTATAGTTACAATAGAGGCCTGGTGCACAAAATTCGTGCACGGGGGGTGTGTGTCCCTCAGCCCAGCCTGCACCCTCTCCAATCTGGGACCCCTCAAGGAATGTCCGACTGCCCATTTAGGCCCGGTCCCAATAGGATAGGGCCTAAACGGGCAGTCGGACATCCCTCTCACAATCCAGGACTGCTGGCTCCCAACTGCTCGCCTGCCTGCCTTCCTGATTGCCCCTAACCGCTTCTGTCTGCCAGCCTGATCACCCCCTAACCACTCCCCTGCCAGCATAATTGATGCCTAACTGCTCCCCTGCCAGCCTGTTTGCCCCTAACTGCCCTCCCCTGCAGGCCTGGTCACCCCTAACTGCCCTCCCCTGGAGGCCTGGTCACCCCTAATTGCCCTCCCCTGCAGGCCTGGTTCCCCCCCAACTGCTCTCCCCTGCAGACCTGTGTCCCCCCCAACTGCCCTTCCCTGCAGGCCCGGTCACCCCCAACTTCCCTCCTCTGCTGGTCTGGTCACCCCTATCTGCCCTCCCCTGCAGGCTTGATCACCCCCAATGGCCCTCTCTTGCAGGCCTGGTCCCTCCCAACTGCCCTCCCCTGCTGGCCTGATCACCTACAACTGCCATCCCTTGCAGGCCTGGTCCCTCCCAACTGCCCTCCCCTGCTGGCCATCATGTGGCAGCCATCTTGTGTCCACATGGGGGCAGCCATCTGTGTGTTGGAGTGATGGTCAATTTGCATATTACTCTTTTATTAGATAGGATAGAGGCCTGGTGCACAGGTGGGGGCCAGCTGGTTTGCCCTGAAGGGTGTCCCGGATCAGGGTGGGGATTCCCTTGGGACATGGGGCGGCCTGGGCAAGGGGCCTGTGGTGGTTTGCAGGCTGGCCATGCCCCCGGCAACCCAGCAGAGGCTCTGGTATCTGGGATTTACCTTCTATAATTGAAACTTTGTAGCCTTGAGTGGAGGCCTGGGCTGGCCAGGGTGTGCAGAAAGCTTGGCTTCCTCCATTCCCAGGGAAACCCAAGCCTCCTGCTCGCTTTGTGGCTGCAGCCATCTTGGTTGGGTTAATTCGCATACTTGCTCCTGATTGGCTGGTGTGCGTGGCTTGTGGGTGTAGTGTAGTAATGGTTAATTTGCATATTACTCTTTTATTAGATAGGATAATCCACTTATTCATTTGCTTGTTGATCGGCTTACTCATGAACCAGAATTTAAGCTCAATAAGATCAAGCTTGTTTTATCTCTTCTTTCACTGTGTCCCCCATTCCTGATTATAATAACCTCTTCAAAAGTTCATGGAACAAATGAACAGTAGAGATGGGACTTGATTAAGGATGGATCTGACTTGTTCTTGGACCCTTGAAGGCCACGTACAGGAAATATATATTCTATTTCTTTAAAAAACGTGCTACTCTCATTTGTATCCTCAAACCTCTTAGACATTGAAAGAGTGCTGAATCTGAAAGCAGAAACAAAAGTAGTAGCTCTGGCCCTGTCATTTACAATCTGAATCCCCCCAGGGAAAGTCACTTGAACTAACAACTCAATTCTTCAAGTTGTAAAATGGTATAATAACATCTTCCATTACTAACCCAGAGAATTGTCAGCAGAGAAAAGAAATCGTCACATTGGGTATCTAATATTTATTAGGCATTGCACTCTCAGATATGTTTCTCATACATATCTCTCGTGTGAATTATAACAATGACTAACTTATTTTGACTCACTCATGCAATCCATTTAAGATAGTCCTAGCATAATGTTAAAAAAATCAGACTGGTCCTATCACTTTCCTAATGACCAGGACACTCTTCTGCATTTCTTTATTGACTAGATAATAACATTCCTTGGAGTTATAAAAACAAACCTTTAAGTGCTGGACCTTACCTCTTTCTCCTTCTTCATTTCCCATAGATCATCTCTCCCAATCCTGATTCTGCCATGTGAAGTTCTCAAAATATTACCCACTCACTGGCCCTTAAATAAAACAGACTGTTTCTTGCCATTGGAATCTGTGTTTTCTCCCTCTCTTTGTCTGCTTGTCAACCTGTCATTTATCCTGTAAAATTCCACAGACATGTAATCACCTATGTGAAGCCTTTTACTAGAACACTCGCAAGGCTCTAGAAGGATCAACCACCCTGTATTATTTCTGTACTTTTTACATACAATAGTACCCTTAATGCATCAAACTAAATTTCTTTGATTGTCATATATACTACAAATTCCTTGAGGACTGTAACTAATTCTTAATCATCTTTGTATCTACAGATAATAAAAACATAGTAAATGCTTTATAAGTTTGTTGAAACAATTAATGAATCACCTCACATAATCTTATAACTTTCACACCCCATGTTCACCAAGGAACACTATACAAATGTAAGTATTCTCCAAACCAAAACATGTTAGAGCATGAAAGGGGAATTATTTAAAAACTAGAGGCCTGGTGCACGAAATTCATGCACGGGTTAGGTCCCTAGGCCTGGCCACGAACAGGGCTGATCGGGGCCTTCTGGCTGCCAGGGGCCTCCCTTCTCTGGCTGCTGGTTGCTGGCCCCAGGGCCTTCCTTCCCAGGCTACCGGCTGCTGGCTGGGGCCTTCCTTCGTTCCTCGAGTGATCAAACTCTGGTTCTCCCAGTCAAACTCCAGGCCAAGGGGACACTTTGCACATTAGCTTTATATATATATATATATATATATATATATATATATATACATACACATATACATATACATACACACACACACACACACACACACACACACACACACACACACATATACACATGCATTTGAACTGCTGTTCCCTCTGCCTGGACCACCCCTCCCTTAGATATTTTTATGGCTTACTCCTTGCTTCTTTCAAGACTCTTATTAAATGTTACCTTATCATAGTAGCTTTCCCTAAGCACTATCTAAATAACGCATTTCATTCTTCATCACCTACACTTAACTTCATTCTTCCTCATAGCACCAATCACCATTTGGCTTACTTTATTATTTGTATTTTTTTAATTTTCTGTAGTAGATGCTGAGAAGTAACCCAATGTTCAGTTTACAGAGTGTGAACAGTTAGCAAGAAAAGGGTTGTTGGTACTACTGAGAATTTTAAAAGCTAGATAGAAAGGTTAGAATACCAATTAGTTGACAATGTGAAGTGTCTGAAAATTTTTGACCATGCAATTGAAATAATGGCAGCTGAACTTCAGAAAAATTAACAAGATAAATGTACATCAACAGAGCCCTGGGCCCTGTGGGAGCTAGGTCAGTCCCCTGACAATGGGGTTCTATGATTGTCCTCTCACTGGTTTGTGGTTGATTTCAAGTATCATTTGTGCTCTCAGAATTATCCAGCCTTCTAGTTAGACATTAGTGATATCAAGATTGATCTCAATAAGCCTTTGTTCATCACATTCTATGGTAACATGAAATAGGACATAGGGTCCATTAAGACTCATCCTATAGTAACACCTAACAGGAACCATAGAGTCTATAGGGCCTCTTCTAGTGAAGCTAGCTCACTAGAGCTAGGCCAGATGCTCAAACTTTGGCTCCACTCAGCCCCACCTTCCTTCCATTTTCCATGTTTGACAATAGAATGGTCCCAGAATGCCTTGCATCAGAAGCAGCTTGAGTTAAACCAGAAGTAACAGAACTTGACAACCTTTTGAAATGAATGGACAGGGAAAAGAGACTCAAGATTGACACCAAGTTTTCAAACCTGAGTGATGGAAAAAGAACTCCGTTGCATAAGTGGGAGAAAGCCAGAGAAAAACTGATTATGTCAGTTTAAAATATATATTAATTTTCAGTTGATTTTGAAGACACGGCAGAAACTTTAGGTAAAATATCTAGTCAATATCTGGAAATGTAGGATTCAAAATTAGGAAATAAGTCTTCATCTAGGACTCAGATTTGGGAATCATTTCCATCAATGTTGATACTGAAGCTGAGAAAGTGAGAGGAGCACAAGAAAAATTGAAAAGAAAAAAACCAGTTTTAGTGATATCAATGTAAGAACATTCAGACCTTAAGAGAATTTTAATAAAAATTTATTTGAGCTGAAAGAAGAATATACCTGGAAGCAAGATCTCCACAGACTGAATAAATGCTTCAGAGAAAAACAGTTTGCCGTTTCTTTTATGCATTTGAAATTAAGGAGGGACCCTAAGGAGAATTCCATGGAGGTGGAAGAAAGCAAGGCAGGGATTAGATTAATAAGATTATGCACTCTCTTGAGGGTGGTTAGGGTTTATTTCAAAGGTGTGTTAACCTAGATGCACCGAAATAATGGGCAAGTCTTATTTAAGATAAAGATAAACCTTTTACTGAAGTAGTTATAGACCCGGAGCATGATTACCCACTGTGACCTGCCAGTTAGGAATTTACAAACAGATCACCCTGTGAGATTACACACACACACACACACACACACACACACACACACACGAATATTAATCAGCAATAAAAAAGAATGAAGTCTTGCCATTTGCAACAACATGTACAGAACTAGAGGGTAATAGGCTAAGTGAAATAAGTCAGACAGAGAAAGACAACTATGTACAATTTCATTTATATGTGGAATCTAAAAATACAAAACAAATGAACAAAACAAAACAAACATATAGATACAGAAGATACAGAGAACAAACTGTTGGTTGCCAGAGGGGGTGGGGGTTAAGGGATAGGTGAAAAAGGTAAAGGGGAATAAGAGGAACAAACTTCCAATTATAAAATAAACCATGGTGATGCAATGTACAGCACAGGGAATCTAATCTAATAATAGACAAATATGCAAATTGACCATACCTCCGACACACCCACAAGCCACACCCACAAGCCACGCCCACCATCCAATCAGAAGCGAGTATGCAAATTAACCCAAACAAAGATGGCTACAGCCAGAGAGAGCAAGGTTTCCTAGGTAACAGAGGAGGCCAAGCTTTCTGCCAGCCATTTCCAGGCCTAAGCCTCCACTCAAGCTACAAAGTTTCAATTATAGAAGGTAAACAAATTCAAACAAATGGCGGCAGAATGGAGCTTGAGAGAGCAGGCCAGGGTTGCCGCCGGCAACAGGGGAAGCAAAGCTTTCCACACACCCTGGCCGGGCCCACCCGCTTAAGGCAACAAAGTTTCAATTATAACCCCAACACAAATCCGAGGGAGCCCCAGGCTTGGCTCCGCTCCAGGCTACAAAGTTTCAATTGTAGAAGGAAAATCAATTCCAGATACCAGGGCCTCCGCTTGCGTTGCCAGGGGGCATGGCCAGCCTGCAAACCACCACAGGCCCCTCGCTCAGGCCGCCTCACACCCCCACCCTGATCAGGGACACCCTTCAGGGCAAACCAGCTGGCCCCCACCCCTATACCAGGCCTCTATCCTATCTAATAAAAGAGTACTATGCAGATTGATCATCACTGCAACACACAATATAGCTGCCCCCATGTGGTCAAAGATCCTGCCCCCATGTGGACATAAGATGGCCACCACAAGATGGCCAGCAGGAGAGGGCAGTTGGGAGGCACCTAGCCTGCAAGGGAGGGCAGCTGAGAGGGACCAAGCCTGCAAGGGAGGGCAGTTGGAGGTGATCAACCCTGCAGGAGAGGGCAGTTAGGGGTGACCAGGCCGGTAGGGGAGGGAAGTTGGGGGCAAACAGGCTGGCAGCAGAGTGGTTAGGGGGTGATCAGGCTGGCAGGCAGAAGCAGTTAGGGGCAATCAGGAAGGCAGGTAGGCAGGCAAGCAGTTGGGAGCCAGCAGTCCTGGATTGTGAGAGGGATGTCCGACTGCCCGTGTAGGCCCGATCCCAGGGATCGGGCCTACACGGGCAGTCGGACATCCCTTGATGGGTCCCAGATTGGAGAGGGTACAGGCTGGGCTGAGGGACAACCCCCCTCCGTGCACAAATTTCGTGCACCAGGCCTCTAGTCTATATATATAAAAGCCTAAGCAACCAAACGACATGCACTATGGTCACTATGACATGCACTGACCACCAGGGGGAAGACGTTCAATGCAGGAGCTGCCCTCTGGTGGTCAGTGAACTCCCAGAGCTGGAGAGCTGCTCAGCTGACCAACCACTCCTGGCAGCACACCAGCCTGGTGGCAGCCACTCACTCTCTCAGTAGTCCTGCAGGTCCAATCTCCGGAGAACGGGCCAGGGACCAATGGACCAGCACCGCCAGCACAATCCTGACAGCGCTGCTGGCCTCTTGGAAGTCAGCCTCAGGCACCATGGCTGCTTCCCCTCCCTAGATGCTCCACAAGGAAGAAACAATATAAAAGCGGCCGCCAGGTGAATCCTGACAACCAATGTGAACTTTAGCAGGACAGATCCGGATCCTGGGCCCACAAGAGCATCCCACCGCCCACCCAGAGGGCCAATTGCATCCGAGCCCTCCCCAAGCTCCTCGGGACAGGCGCCAGAAGCAGGACTCATGGCTGGCGAGCACTGCTGTGGCAGCGTGAACCTCTCCAGATCAGGACTGACTGGGCAGGAGCCTGCGGCAGGTACAGTGGGGCTGGGATGAACGGGAGCAGCAGGCAGGAGCAGCAGGCAGCAGGCAGCATTGGACTGTGGGTTTCAGCCTGATCCCCACAGGCCACCCCGAGCGACTCCACCTGTGCATGAATTCATGCACTGGGCCTCTAGTATAGTCAATAATGTAATAAATTTGTATGGTGAGAGATGGTTACTAGACTTACCATGGTGACCATATCGTAAGGTATATAAATATCTAATTTTGTACACCTGAAACTAACGTAATATTGTATGTCAACTATACTTTATTTTTTTTATTGATTAAGGCATTACATATGTGTCCTTATCACCCCATTGCCCCTCCAACCCCCAATCATGCCCTCCCCCCCCCCACCCGCCAGTGTCTGTGTCCATTGGTTAGGCGTATATGCATGCATACAAGTCCTTTGGTTGATCTATCTCCTTTACCCCTCCCCTCCCCTACCTTCCCTCTGAGGTTTGATGGTCTGATCGATGCTTCTCTTTCTCTGGATCTGCTTTTGTTCATCAGTTTATGTTGTTCATTATATTCCACAAATGAGTGAGATCATGTGATATTTATCTTTCTCTGACTCGCTTATTTTGCTTAGCATCATGCTCTTCAGTTCCATCCATGCTGTGGCAAATGGTAAGAATTCCTTCTTTTTTACAGAAGCTTAGTACAGTGTAGTATTCCATTGTGTATATGTACCACAGTTTTTTAATTCACTCTTCTGCTGATGGGCACTTAGGCTGTTTCCAAATCTTAGCTATGGTAAATTGTGCTACTATGAACATAGGGGTGCATATATCCTTTCTGACTGGTGTTTTTAGTTTCTTGGGATATATTCCTAGAAGTGGGATCACTGGGTCAAATGGGAGTTCCATTTTTAGCTTTTTGAGGAAACTTCATACTGTTCTCCACAGTGGCTGCACCAGTCTGCATTCCCACCAGCAGTGAAGGAGGGTTCCTTTTTCTCCACATCCTCGCCAGCACTGGTCGTTGTTTGTTGATTTGTTGATGATAGCCATTCTGACAGGTGTGAGATGGTACCGCATTGTCGTTTTGCTTTGCATCTCTCGGATAATTAGTGACTTTGAGCATATTTTCATATATCTCTTGGCCTTATGTCCTCTTTCAAAAAGTATCTATTTAGGTCCATTGCCCATTTTTTGATTGGGTTGTTTATCTTCCTTTTGTTAAGTTGTATGAGTTCCCTGTAAATGTTAGAGATTAAACCCTTATCAGTGATAACTTTGGCAAATATGTTCTCCCATGCAGTTGGCTTTCTTGTTTTGTTGATGTTTCTTTTGATGTACAGAAGGTTTTATTTTGATGTAGTCCCATTTGTTTATTTTCTCTTTAGTTTCCATTGCCCTAGGAGCTGTATTGGTGAAGGTATTGCTTCGGCATATGTCTGAGATTTTGCTGCCTGTGGATTCCTCAATATTTTTATGGTTTCTCATCTTATGTTTAAGTCTTTTATCCATTTTGAGGTTTTTTTGTGTGTGTGTGTATGGTGTAAGTTTTTTTGCATGTATCTGTCCAATTTTCTCAACACCATTTATTGAAGAGACTGTCTTGACTCCATTGTATGTTCTTGCCTCCTTTGTCAAATATGGAGCATAGTGGTTTGGGTTGATTTATGGGTCCTCTATTCTATTCCATTGGTCTATATGTCTGTTCTTGTGCCAATACCAGGCAGTTTTGAGAACAGTGGCTTTGTATTATAGCTTGCTATCTGGCATTGAGATCCCTCCTACTTTGTTCTTCTTACTCAGGATTGCTGCAACTATTCAGGGTCTTTTTTTATTCCAGATGAATTTTTGGAGAGTTTGTTCTAGGTCTGTGAAATATGCCATTGGCATTTTTAATGGGGAGTGCACTGAATTTATAGATTGCTTTGGGTAATATGGACATTTTAGTGATGTTGATTCTACCAATCCATAAACACAGTATGTTCTTCCATCTGTTTATGTCTTCCTCTATCTCTTTTTACTATGTCCTGTAGTTTTCCGAGTATATGTCTTTTACCTCCTTAGTTAAGTTTATTCCTAAGTATCTTAATTTTTTTTGATGCAATGGTAAATGGGATTTTTAAAATCTTTCTGTAAGTTCACTATTGGTGTATAAAAATGCCATAGATTTCTTGGCATTAATTTTGTATCCTGCTACATTGCCAAATTCATTTATTAAGTCTAATAATATTTTGATGGAGTCTTTAGGGTTTTCTATACAGTATCATGCCATCTGCGAATACTAACAGTTTTACATCTTCTTTTCCAATTTTGATACCTTTTATTTCTTCTTCTTGTCTAATTGTTATGGCTAGCACTTCCAGTACTATGTCAAACAGGAGTGGTGAAAGTGGGCATCCCTGTCTCATTCCTATTCTTAGGTGAAATGGTTTTAGTTTTTCCCATTGAGTATGATGTTGTATGTGTATACTTTCATTTTAAAAATATTCCCCAACCTCATAATTTTGGGCTTTGCTTATTTTGGGGTCTTAGTTCCCAAAAGAGAAAGGCTTCTATTAGGGGACATAATAATTATGCCATTAAACTAAAACTTGAAACTGCCACCTGATCACTTCAATTCACTTGAGCCAGTGAAACAATGGGCAAAGACTGGGTTACTGCACTGTCTGGGTGATGGATCCTGACTACTAGTAATTTTTTCTTGACAAGAGGAAATTATTTTCCTTTCATACAATGGGAGCAGGGAGGGACATCTAGAATTCAGGGATGCCCACTAGGTTGTCCCATGTCCTGTAGTCAAAGTTAATGGAAAACTACAACAACCCCATATAGAAATGAAGGCTTTGGTCACTTTCATAGATAGGAACCATGATCAACTGAAGTTGATTCTGAGGGTTAAAAAAATATCAAATATTGGAAGAAAAAAGTTATAAGCACCAGCTATGATCATGTAAACAATTGTAGAAAAGTAAGTGTAGTTCCTATGAGTACTTCCTCTTTATTTTGATGTGAATATATATGTATATGGGTATTCACTGATTATTTATGGTTTTCCCTCATTTCTCATTTCTCTCTTCTTCTTCCATTCAAATCAACCTTTGAATTCCATATTTAAATCATAGGATGTCAAGGGGGAATGTGAGTAAGCTAGAAGAGAAATAAATATGTGTATTCTCCTTTGAAAAGGAAGTTAGTGTGTTTGCAGCCTGACAAAGGAATGGTTATATCATGTTAGAGAGAAGCCTCATTTTGCTATTGTCTGCATTTGGAAGTTAAACATAGGTTTTCAGAGAAAAAAAAGGTGTTAATGAATGCCAATTTGATAGGGGTAGACCATGGTGGATTGTTCTATTGTCAACTTGGTCACACTGAGAGCTTTATTTTTGGAATCTCCTTCTTGATGTAAATCTGGGTTAAAGTTTCTCAGAAATTAAGCTGTTTGATACTTGGGAGGCAGAAGTACAAGCATCATTCTGTGAGGTCAGAAATGGTGAGAGAGAGAGAGCTACAGAGAACCCAGAAGATTCCAGTAGATCGAAGCTCTTTCCCACTCCATAGCTAGCTCTCCTTCCTAAATGCTGGTCCCACCAACCCCAGGCCACCACCAGGTGCTTTGCTGTAAACTCCCAGAGCTGATGGCTATGAAGAGCCTCGACCTTCCACGGGCATCTACACCAGACATGCCTAACCTCCAGATTTCCCTCTGAGCTCCAGCTCATTCACCTGCCCCCTCTGGTTAGCCACCTCTCCCTCTCCCTCCCTCTCTCTCTCTCTCTCTCTCTCTCTCTCTCTCTCTCTCTCTCTGATCATTTAACTCTTTTTCAGACCTTTAATTCTTTAGTTCCTCCTTCAAATACATCAGTTCTAATTCCTATAGTAAGTTCCTTACACCACAATACTCACAATGTCTTTGCTTCAGATAGAACTCACACTGTTATACCCAACCTAAAAATAAAGAGTAATCTTCATTCCTTTTGAAAGTCAGCAACAATTTTATAATAAACAGAATATAGAATATCCCTGATATCAGTGTCGATGCTGAAAATAGAGGGACCCTAAAGTGTCTACTCCGCTTCCCTTTCTTCTGTGAATTTGCTAACCTGGCCTGCACAGAAAACATCATTCTCCCCAAATGCGTCTGTGTCTGCCTGTGATATTTCACCAGCAGCCTGATGAGATCCTTTTCTTGGGGTAGTGGCTGTCTGGCCAACTCAGCCACTGTGATCAATAGTATTGATTCTATCCAGGAGGCCAGAATGGAAGAGTAGCAAAATCTATTCCAGCTTACCTGAGTCAGTCTCTTCCCATGTACAACTTCTCATTTATTAAACTAGACCAAAGAGGTCCAGGAAACACACACCAAAATTAAATAAACTAAGCATTGACATCTAGGGGAAATGCAAGAGGAATCATCTGCATGTCTATAAAATATAATAGGACTAATCTAAAATATAAATTATTAAAACAGTTTACCTTGGCATCAAGTTTTTAAGCAGCTGCCACTGCACAGGGCTCACCAGCCTCGAAGTCAAAGGTCATCAGCACGTTGAACAAGCATGACTCATGGAATGAACTATACAGTCATTCTACTTTGTCTCTCATTGTGTTTGCCCATTCATTTAGTGAGGCATTGTCTTCTCCTTCCCTATAGAAAATCCAGGCATGCCTCCAACATTCTCGATAATTCTTAACTTATAAAATATTGTGTCAGCTTAAGAATTGTAATTCCAGTTCTATCCATATTCCAAATTCCAAGGGTCCTTAAAATGAAGGTTTTGCTGCCTCTCCACACCCTTCCCATCCCCCTCATCCATGAACTATTATTAGAGAAAGCCTGCAACAAGGGAAGAAGATCTTATTGGGTTGGCCTGTCTCCTTCCCCACTATTGTTTTATTCTTTCACTATATCTTGTTAACTACATTTCCTGACCTCTTTGGGTTGAAAAATAAAGAATAAAGAGAGGACATTGACAGTCCACTCACATTTTCCATTCCCATAGGTCTACAAAGTTGATCCTGCCTTTACATATTAGACCCAGAGTCAGGGGCCACAGGAGGCAGGGAGATTGAGCCCTTCTTTCTTGCTGGGGATGCTGCAAAGTAAAGCCAAAAGGCTGCTGTGTTAGAGCAATGCTGTGAGCTGTTTTGTGGAAAGCCAGCTACCACTTCTCCACAATGAAGTCAGCAAGATGGGAAAGTGCTTACAACCAGCCCAAGAGAAGATCTCCAGGTTGGGCTCTTAGATGATGCGTTTCATCTCTCCCTCTTATCTTGGCCCAACACCAGGAGAGAGAAGAGAAAGGAGAAATGAGGGCAACTGGAGGGATGTGGATTCAGGAATAGTCACTCCTGCCCCTGATCCAACCACATGCCAGCCTGACTGCAGGGGTGAAGAAGAGAAAGGAGGTATTGCTTTGGATCGAATATGATATTACAGTGATAAAATGTACATTACTGAGTCTTAAAGAACTGAAGTGGGACTGGTTTAATAACAGAAAGTAACTTTACTGACTCAAATGAGCTGTCATTAAGGGACCCTACTACCCAGCAGGAGGGGGCGGGAGAGAGTTTGACAAAGCACAGCTATTGTAGTTATTGAGAAAAATAAAACTTTCTCATATACCCTTAGAGAACTGAGACTTCTTTTTATGTAATTGTACAAACCAAATGTCCAACAACAAGAGAAAGGAAAGATAAATCTGTATGTACATACACTCTGAATCCAGATAGCATATATAGCTGTGTAAAGGAACTTACTGGCTCAATATTATCAACACGGGTACTTAAGAAATATGTATAATAAAAGGTTGAAGACCAATGCAGATATAAGACTACATTGTATACTTTCCATGGGAGAGATGATAGATAGATAGATAGATAGATAGATAGATAGATGGATGATAGATTTTTAGAAGATAACTCAAATGCATATTAGTTTTTATATAGGGAAAAATAAAAACTGGGGGTGTCTAGTCAAGGGGGGACTCTAATTTGATATAAAATGTGCTTTTAAAATTCATCAAATCAATGTGATCATACACTACTGGTGTAACATAAACAACTTATAAACATAAAAAGAGAGAAGTTGTACCAAAATAAAAACAATGACTAATTCTGTGTGATGGATAGTTGAATAACTGTTGTTTTCTTCTTTGTATTTTTATAGATTTTAAAATAAACATACCCCACAAAAAGAAGGGAACAAAGATAAAAACATGAAAATCAATTCATAAAAGAAATGTACAACACATATTTAAATTTTCTCCTTTTTCACTTAGTAATTCTACAAGTAGGAATATATTGTAAAGCAAGGCTAAGAAATTTGTTCACGATTCACTACAAAGGTATCCATGGCAACATGATCCATAACAGCTAAAAATTGGAAACAACCATGATGCTTAACAATAAGGGAATGTTTAAATACATTATAAAATAACCATATGATGGAACAGAAAGTAGCCCTTTATAAAAATGGTGTTTTCAAAACACACTGAGTTGCAAGGGGAAATTCTTATGACACAGTGTTGTGAGGAACAGAAAAAGAGACAAGGGATGAATTGCCAGATAGTCCCAGGGGCAGAGATGAGCTTCATATCCACACATTTGTGGAAGCGCCAGTCTGCCTGGCTGCGTGATTTCTCTGCTGGTCCTCCGTACCCTAGCCACAGAAGCAGAGGAGATGGGCACCCTCTGGAAAAGTTAATCCAGTGCCAAATGTAATGAACTCTGTGTTTTCCAGCTTTTGCGTTTCAGTGTACAATTGCCTTTGCCCAAAGCACTATATTCTCAAACAACCAATCACAGAAGGTCTAGAAGGCCCTCTGCCTTGGAGGTAGCAAACATATAGTCCAGCTGTCACATGCAAAAGTGAGAAGGGTGAAGGGATTAAGGGGGGAAAAAAGGAAAGACTCATGGACACAGACATCAATATGATGGTTACCAGGGGGAAACCGGGGAGGGATAAGGGAGGGAGAAGAAAGGAAAGGGGGACAAATGGTGATGGAAGGAGACCTGACTTGGGTGGTGGACACACAATGCAAAATACAAATGATGTATTATAGAACGGTAGGCCTAAAACCTATATCATTTTATTGACCAATGTTACCTCAATCAATTTAATTTAAAAGCACACTAGTATGTTATACTCAGACCTTGCCCACAAGGATTGATTTTAAATTTTATAAGGCAAAGACTTGTTTTAGTACAATTGTGTTACTCATTGCTAACCCAGTCCCCTCACAAAATGTCTCCCTCAGAAAAAGCATAGCCGTTTTCCAGAAGGAGGTCTTTGAACACTTAATCTTGCATCAAGGCTTCCAACTGGGTCCTGGTTTTGTATGATCCATTTGAAAGACCTCTACGTTATGGCCTATCTCTCCTCCACAAGGGTGTAAAAGTAGTATTAGCAGAATACCTCAGGTGCTTAAAGATCCCTTCATATGCTATAAGCTCATCAACATCTCCCTACTGATAATCACTTGCTTCTGCCCTGGCCAACTCCCCATGCAAGTGAGCCTCACTATGAATGCCACACACGGCTCTCTGAAGTTGGTTCGCTACCCTGGTTCTATATTTTAGATATCAAAATTACTAAGCACGCCGGAGAGGATGCACCAGGCTCTGTGCACACAGGCTTTCCTAACACATGCCACTAATGAGCACATTTACATGACTGCATACCTATGCCTCATTCCCCCATTCTCTTGACTGCCCAGGTTGCCATGCACCCTGAACTGGCACATCCAGGGGCCACGTTAGCTGCAGGCACATTCCAGTATCATATAGTTTGCATCTGTGGCCTTGTGGCTGTCACCATTTTAAGAGAATAAAAACTTGAATGTGTTTATAGGCTAACTCGAAGAAGCTAGGGGAGAAAAGGAGAATGATGAAATCAGAAAATAGAGGAAATATTGATGAAGGTAGGTGCTTGGAGTGGTGGGATGGGACTAGATGTAAACTGATATCATTTTTAATTTGACAAAGCCACTCTTCACACACCGTCCAGACAATGCTGAAATGTCAATACATTTCCCTGTGCAGACAGCTCCTCCATGGGCAGTTCATTTATTCTCCACGTTACCTTGAGAAACGCCACTCAGTTTACCGAAGGGATGACAACTGGTAGGCGCGCCGGTCTTCCTACAGGTGAGAACATCAAGAGCATTAACCACCAAGAAACCACTGCCAATGCCTCTAGGGAGCAGCAAATGCCCCTTCAAAAAGCTATTACAGTATTCGTGTCCTTCTGACGTTAGAAGCACGAAGGTGAAGGGGTAAGGATGACATATTTTAATGTAACCTTTTAAAGCCCTCTTTGAAAGACTTTGTGTAAAATGGAAGTCTCCAAAGACCTGAATGTTTACAACTCAGTAAAGTCACAGTGGTTCCCATGCAAGCTGTCCCTGGGAGAGGATATAATGAGTGAGAAGAGGAGCAGCTGTCAGGATTGCCTACTACTTGATCTCCTCCTAAGCAGGTTCATGGCGAACTTGTCTCAAAAACAAAGACTGCAGGCAAAGCCCTGCTTCTGGTTAGTGTTTCCATCAAAGGAAGCAACACTAATAGCTACAATTGGCATTGCACTTTACAATTTATGAAAAGATGTAGACGTGTCGCACTTGGCATTGCCAAAAACCCTGGGACCAAAGCTGGTGCTATTACTAGCATCTATAGTTAAGGACTCTTAGTCTGAGAGATTGAGAATAAAAGTAGGTTTAGTACTGATGATGCATCGCATTCTATTTGCAACATCTCTGGGATTGATAGTCTTCTCTTGACCTGGAACAATTATTTCAATAAGACCTTGCAACTTCAGGCTGAAAACATTTGCTCATTTATTTTTATAAAATATTTTGAAATTCTGCAGCTTATCATACAATTTTATATTTTCACCTAAAGGTTTCCACCAAAAATCAAATAACTGTAAAATATATAATTTCTGACATAATTTAAACAGTAACTTTTTAAAATAAGAGGATTTTTTAAATTTTCAAAAATTCAAATAAATCTAAGTACCATTTCAGATCTAACACATGCCTTATCCATTTACATATTACATGAAATAGCTCTTCTTGAACATGTTACTTTACAGAATCAAAGGATTTTTTTCAGATGTGATTAATCAAGGCTCTTGACATGGGGAAATTATCCTGGATTATCTAGGTGGATATGCTGTAATCACCAGGGTTGCTATGAGAGGCAAAAGCATCAGAGTCAGAAAAAGAAGATGAGGAAGAAGAGGCTATGAGCTGAGGAATGCAGGTGACCTCTAGGAGCTGGAGATGGCAAGGACACAGATTCTCCCCTAGCCATCAGAAGGAACGCAGCCCTCGGAACGCCTATAAGGCTCATTGGACTTCTGACTTCCAGAATGATAAGATGTTGAGGAGTTGTGCTGTTTTAAGTTGGTGACTATAGCAAACTAATACAGAGCTTTGTATAAATATGTGTCCACTTATCCTTGAGTGATTTTGACTCATTGCTAGAATGAGGCAGCATTCAGTGTTAATTTTATACCTATTTTTCATTTTATATGTGTAAGCATGAAGAAGTCTGTCCTAAAAGATAATAGTTTCATTGTAGCAATGATAGTCCTTTTCTCGAACCCCTCCTGAGCTCTACAACAAAAATTACACAATGATCTAATGTCAAATATTGTCTTTACACTACAGTGGTTACCAGAGAGGAAGAGGAAGGATGAAGAGGGCAAAAGGTTATCAAATATATGGTGGCATAAGAAGATTAGTCTTTGGGAGATGAGCACACAATGCCATGTACAGAAGATGTATTCTAAAACTGTACACCTCATATTTATGTAATGTTATTAACCAATGTTACATCTCAATAAATTTAATTTTTAAAATTGTCTTTAATGATCTATCAACTATCTTAGTTGAGTAGTATCAGGGCCAGAATTGGGGTGAGACAAGCAAGGACTCCCTCCCTGTCAAAGTCATACAAGTGTAGAATGGGCAGGTGCATGACCCTGAGGGTGATGCTCTCTTAAATTTTGCTCCCTGGTGCCTCACTTATCTCACCCTGGTCCTGGCCTTGGGTCCTACATTAGTTTTCTAAAAGGCAAAGAATTTAACAAAATAATTAAATTTTAATGTGCATTATTAAAGAAATCCACTGCCTCAATTTCTGAGTAGTGTATCCAAAAGACTAAAAAATGTTTATTTTTCTGTTCATTTTTTACAGACATCTGTTTTACTAGATACTCTCAGAAAACTTGGGGAAATGAAATTATGTTAATTTCAATGTGTTTTTAAATATGACATTGTAAGTAACAAACTATTATCTCATTCTTTGCTTGAAAAATATTTGTTCAGATTGTTGGTGCTGAACATACAGTTCAGTTTGATAATTAAACAAGTGACTAAACTGAGTCCAATGTATTTTTACCAGGATGGCTGAAAAAATTGTAGACAGTATCCCCACATTAATTTCTGGTCTGAGAATTCAATCACCAAAAATCTTCATTAGAAATTAACCCTAAAATTATGTGAGATAAATCATTATTCTTAACTAGAGGTGGGGTCTCTCAGGATGACCTGCAGAGATTGGGCCCCAGCTGGCGCCTCCAGCCTCGCAGCCCCGCAGCCCCACCTGGCACCCCGCCTTGGCCTGGCGCCACCCCTCAATCTGCTCCACCATCCCACCCGTGGGGCAATCAATCGGGGCCGCTGGTCCCTGTAGTGGTCAGCGCACTTCATAGTGAGCTATCAAACGAATGCCTGAAGGAACAATTTGCATATTAGGCTTTTACTATATAGGACTATAGGCCCAGTGCACAAAATGTGTGCATGGGTAGGTCCCTAGGCCTGGCCAGCAATTAGGGCCAATCGGGGCCTTCCTGCCCCTGGCTGCCAGCTGCCAGCTAGGGCCGTCCTTCGTTCTGCGCCACCCCCTGGTGGTCACCGTACATCATAGTGAGTGGTCGAACTCTTGGTTGGTCAAACTCCCGAGGGGACAATTTTCATATTAACCTTTTATTATATAGGAGGATGGTTTCATACCTATAAATTCTGAAAAGACCTAGGATGAATCCTAGGTAATAAAACCCATAATATTAATATTTGAAAAAGAGTCTGTGCATTTTGGAATATTTTATATTCTTAGTGTTTTACATAATTTAATTAGAATGAGATTCCACTTTTCAAACTCTAATTTGAAATGTGTAATGGACTGACTTATATATGTATTTGAATTTGAAATCATACTCAATTTATGTACAATATTAGTGACTCTTGTTCAGCATATTTTGTAAGTTTAATGTTTTAAGTCTCTATGAGTTATGTAAGTGGTTGATAAGGCTTGTCAGTCAACAAGTAGATTACTTTAAATGATAAAATCCTGCATATCTAATTTTATAAATTTTTAAATGTTTGAAGATATTTAATCAATTAAGATTGCAAATTGAAGCAAATATTAGGCAAATCCTTTCTATGCAATTGCTAAAATTCTCTAGACTTATGAATAGAACCATACTGTGTATAAGCTAAATTTAAAAGCATAAGAATAAGGGTATTGGAATTTTGCTTTAATAAATTAAACATTAACTTCTAAAGCCAATTTAAACCTCTGAATACTCTCCTCTGAGCATAAAAATTGCCCCGAAGGGCACCAAAGAAAACCCTAACATTTAATACCACTTACTAGCAGTGTGACTAGAAAAAGTGGCTTAGCCTCTAGGAGCCCTTCTCCTCATCCACAAATGGCGTGATAGTAAAGGTTAAGTGACACAATATACTTAAACTCCTGGCCCTGTGTCTGGTGTCTAGTATATATTTAACAAACAGTGACTGTTTTAAAATGCTTTATACACAGTAAGACACTATGTGCACAAAAACCAACTTCTGGGAACTAGCCTAAAGAAATACATCTGTGTGCATGGAAATATATGCACAATAATGGTAACTGAAGCATTGTTTTTATAGTGAAAACAGAAAACAATCCAGTGTATAAACAATAGGGGCAGTGTAGTAAAATAAATTAAGGTACATACATACTATGAAATAATACATGAGTATTAAAGAGTAGGGTAGATCTATATATATTTACATGGAACTGTTTCTCAAGGTACATTAGGTAATGAAAAACACCGTGGAAAAATAAATACTGTCCCATTTCTGTATAAACAAAAAAAAAAATGAAAGGGTGTTTTGTTATGACAGCCCGAGTTGACTAAGAACTGGCTGGACTCTCTTGGCATTGGTAATCATCTAAACTACATTTGAGCCCATGGTTCTGGTAGTAAATAGTAAATATCTGAATCTCCACCTCCCTAAGGACCAAGCTCAGGGTGAAGCAGTGTTAGACCTCTTAGTCCCAATTTTACCCATGTCAATTTCCTTCCTCATCTCAGCATCCCAGGTGATAAGCTGCATTGCTCCTGAGTTGTTGTTTTTGTTTTGTTTCTGAAGCATGAGCTAACAAGTCAAGATCTTAAATGAGTGTTGTGAATGTGCAAGGAATGGGATCACTAGTGCTCTATTAATGCATATGCAGAATAAAAAGCTAAATTACAGGATTGGAGAAACAGATCTGAATACTCTCCTCCAACTTAGGATGTAAGAGTTATCTGCAAATAAGCATTTTCAAAAGAAGTAAGAAAACAGGAAAATAGCCAACATTATGTCCCTTTGCCTATTGGGCATATCAAATTTGATTGGTTGGCAGATTATGATAAACAAATTTGTTTGTCAAAAGGATTTCATGAAGGATAGTGGACCCAAGGAAATTGTAGAAAATCTATACAGTCTCTGGGAGAGCAGAAGCTGAAGGGTATAGCCTTAAAGAGAGGATATTCTCTCAAGATATGTGACATTATATAACTTCTATCCTAGTTGGGTCTTCAGTGATGTCTGGATACTTTCACATGATGGTGGTTGCCTCCTTCTAATCTTAACCATGAATCTTCTAGACCTTTTCCATTTTCTCCAGTCGTCAACTCTCCTCTCACTCCCATCAAAAGACCTTCTCTTTCCTACTTCTTTGGAATAATAACTATAGAATTGGAGTTTCTGAATCATATATTGCCTCTGGCCTAAAACGCATGTACTCTTTAAACTTTTCTTTTTGTCTTCTCCAAAGAAGATATCGATATTTTCTTCCTAAAGCTGATGCCCCTACCTATGTTTGCAACTTTTTCTCCTCTAAAGCTTTCCTCCATCAATTATTCTGTCTGTTGGATATTTCAAACCTCTGCCATTGGCTTCTTCCCTTGATCCTACAGACACATTCCAATATCTGCTATCCTTAAAAAATTCACAAGAAAACCTTATCTCAACCCAGTTCTCCCTAAAGTCACTCTATCTCTCTCTCTCTCTCTCTTTTTTCTTCCTCTCCAGGTTTCTTAAAAGAGATAAATACTTTGTTTCTATATTGTTCTCTCCCACTGTTTCCTTAAATCATGACATTCTAACTTCTACCCCAACGACTTAACTGAAACAGCTTTTTCACAGGCTATTAAAATCCCGTAGTTAATAATCTCATCGGCTTGTCCTTTCCTTATGTAGCATTGGATTGTATTTTTTGCTGTTGAATAAATCCTCCTGTGAAACCATCTCTTCCTTTGGCTTTGGTGACATTGCTCTATTCTAGTTTCCTTCCTCCTTTTCTCACAAATATTGCTCTTTTATGATTCCTTTTTTCTTTGCTCAATTATTTAAGTAAGAGTTTTTAAGGTATGCCTTCTCCTCTTTCATCTCCTTGCCCTGCACCCTATCCCTGGTCAAATAATCAATTTTTGTCATTTTCACTATCTCACTTTCGTTTGGCTGGTTCTCAAAGGTTTAACAATAACCTTAAGTGCTTCCAAGCTCCAGACCTAGCCTTTCAGATTTCTAAGCTAACGCCATCTCAAACTCAATGAATACAAACTTCAACTCCCTACATTTCCTCCAAACTTGCTTTCTTGGTATTCCTCATTCAAATCCGAATCTGGATGCGTCATTTCCCTACTTGAAAACCTTCACCACTTTAAAATGTTTACATTGCTGGGCAGAGACTTTTACCCTGAGCACAGGCTCCACTGTGTCCCCCCGTGTCCCTTTCAGGTAGGGATCACTTTGTACGTTAGTTCTAGCCATGGAATATGAGGAGAAGTAAGGGCCCTGCATCCAGTGCTGGCTTTTAAAAGCCTCCTGCCCTGTCCTCTACTATGTCTTTTCCTTTCCCTCTGCTGGGTAGATGTTGATATCCAGGAAGCTGAAGATGGCAGAATCAGCTTCAGACTGAGCCCAATAAATTGCAGATCCAAAGATCATCATCCACCGCTAAATAAGTCACTTGAATGGAACCATTTCAACAAAGAGACACCTGCATATTAACCTAGCAAGTTTCCAGGGTTTATCGGCAATCCCCTTTAACTAGAACCAAATTCTGGATAGCTGCAATGTGTTACTGACTTACTTTGCCCATTTAATCTCTATCTTCCCACCTTAAGGAATCTATAATTGATTCAAACCACATCAGTTTCCTTTTGTTTCTGTTTTTTCAGAACACAGCACACAATCTGACATATTAAGGTACTTTGTTTCTGTTTAGAACACAGCACACAATCTGACATATTAAGGTACTCAAATAAGTGAAAGAATAACCAAAGTAACATTTTTTAAAAATCAAAAGTCTGGGGGTTAAATAGTTTATATTGGCTTTGTAATATTTGTAGTAAAAACATCATCATCATAATAAAGGGTCTATATGTTTACATCTGTAAAATGGATATAACGTTAACATGCCATACAACTATTTAATAACACTAGCACATGTACATAATTGTTAAATGTTGTTTTTTAAGTTTTCGAAAGGACAACAGCTGTTTCTGGAATTAAGAAAACACATACTATGGATGAGACATAAGGTGACTCCACTCATAATCATAAAACAAAAAGGTGATGTGAAAAAGAACACAGCTGTGCCCTTCAAAAAGGGGGCTAGCTATATCACCCTTGTGGGAAAGAGGGATAAATACCTGAAGATTCAGAAAAAATTATAAAAAGTAGCAAGGAACAGGGGGAGGCCAAGATTCATGAGGTGAGTATTAACATCTTGGTGTCTTTCCCAAAGTCCACAGGGAATACTCCTGAGCCTAGAGGAGAAGAGAATGGATAGGCCTTGGGATAAAAATGAACGAAAAGGGAAGGTAAATTTCAGGAGGCAGTGAAGAGAGAGAAATATAACGGTTAGTTTTGAGCAAAGAGCACAATGTGAAAATAGCAGAAGGCAGGCGTCTTCTGAAGCAGGAAGATGAGGGAAGATCAGCTGCCTTATAAAACTCAGCTTTGGCTGGAGTTCACAAGGAAAATACAGAAAAGTGGGGCAGTGAACCTAATGGGGAAGATCAAAGCTAATTTGCAGAGGAGGCCCATGCTTGAGGAACTTGAGTCTTAGGTTAACGCGGCCAGCAGGAACTGATACATAGAAAAGGAGCGAGAGAAATATCAAAGAGGGGAAAGAAAGGGTACCAAGGAAGCTAGATGGGTGAACTAAAACCCAAGAAATGCTTGTGAAGACTCACTAGCAAACTCCAGCGCGGGCAATGGGAGGACTATAGACGTTTAGAGGTGTCACCTACTGAACTCTGAAGAAAAACAGGAGGTCTATAAAAATCAGTATTGTTTTTGTTTGTTTTTTCCACGATGGGACTAACTTGATGATATGTCAATGTTCGATGAGAGAAGAAAGAGCAGTACAGGAAAGTGTATTGTTTAAAACAGAATTTACATGCATATATGCATAACCCATGGACACAGACAATAGTGTACTGAAGGCCTGGGGGGGGGGGTTGGGACAGTTTTGAGGAGCGTCTATGGGGGGAAAATGGGTCTTCTGTAATACTTTCAACAATAAAGATAAAATTTTTAAAAAGGACATGAGCTCTGAGTAGGAAAATGTGAATTAGATAATAGAAACACCAGAATTATAAATGCATACAAAAGGAAAAGAACATTTGAACAGGAAGCACTTTCTCTGAATTTGGTTTAAAGGACATTATTGGGAGGAGATTATTCAGCGTCCCTGGGAAAGGAAATGTGGACTTTGGAGGCTACGTACTAGAAATTAGGTTCATAACAAAAGCACTGCACCTGACAAATTGATTGCATGCATGCACTTGGGCTGCCAGCTGGAATGCAAAGTCAAAGATTCTTCCCTTCATGACACAAAGCCCAGTAATTCCTCTAAAGCTGGGATGTTCTGTTGTACTCTAATTAGGATGTGTTCACTGTTTTGGAATACGAATAAATGCTAAAAATAGCAAAGAAATGATGGAGGGGCGAGAATGGAAGCAATGTTTTCTCTTCAAGATGGCAAGAAAGTTCGGGTCACTTTACTAACTGATGAGAGTGCCCTTCGGAAAGGGGCAATGCCCAAGGCTTCACTCGGGCTGAATGTGACCATCAGATAAAATATGCTTATTCTGAAGCCTGTGTTGGGGAGCAGCAGCCTGTAAAACGCTTCAGATACCAGCAGACCTAAATCAAAGGCTGGCTCTGCCACCTTCCAGCTCTGAGACTGGGGCGGGGGAGGGTGGGTAGGCTAATGGAACTCCCGCTAGTGTACAAATTCCATGAAAACAGAAACTTGGACTTGACTGGTATTACTCACTGCTATTCCCAGGTCCTAGATCAGTGCCTGCTACATAGTAAGTCAGGGGTCCTCAAACTTTTTAAACAGGGGGCCAGTTCACTGTCCCTCAGACCGTTGGAGGGCCGGACTATAGTTTAAAAAAAAACTATGAACAAATTCCTATGCACGCTGCACATATCTTATTTTGAAGTAAAAAAAAACAAAACGGCAAAAACACCCACATGTGGCCCGCGGGCTGTAGTTTGAGGACGCCTAGAGTAAGTATTCAGTGCGTCTGTGTGGAGTTCATGATAGCAGGCTCTTTTTAAAGGCAGGCAGGTGACAGACTTCATGTCTCTGCAGTTGGTAATCCGATATTGAACATCCCTGATAATTTGCAAACTTGTCTCAGACAAGCCACCCTGGGTATACTTTGCGTGCCTGTTGTATACCAGATACTTCAGAGGCTGCAGTATACAATGAACAGGACAAAATCCCTGTTTTCAGTGTCGATGGGGAAATAGATAAGTAAACAACATTAGTGCAAAATTAGACAAATCTACCTCTTTAAATGGCCTAGACTCTCCTGCTTGTGGTGCAGGGAGGGTCAGGGGATGGCCCGCTGAGGGGTTAAGACCTCAGATGATAAGATTGCTAGTTTATTTCTGGGTAGAATTTGGAGGCCGTGGGTTGACAGAAAGGGTAGCACATCTAATGAATGATGATGTGAGGGCATACTGCCACTTTAAGGACACTAACTTCCATTAACCCAATGTATTTTTTAATTGTAAAATAGGGATAATTTCACCAACCTCAAAGAGTTTGGGTTAGGATTAAGTGGAAAGAAAAAAAGAAAACGTTTGTATACATACACATACATATACACAGAGAGCAGGGGTTATAGACATTGAATAAATACTAGTTTTTGTCTTCTTTTATTCAGTACTTGCTTTGTACTCATCCATTGTATGACAGAATTTCTGCTACTAAAAGGAATAGAATATGGAGAAAAACAGATGGAACATCTTCCTGCTAGAACTTATGGAATAGCGGTGGAGTAATCATGTTCATAAATATCAACTAAGAGAATGGCTATGCAGATAGAGTATAAGAGTATAGGAAACAGGACATGCACGACAGAGACAGAGAGTCTTCCCTGAGAAAGTAGAACTGGAGACCAGATCTGAAGGAAGGGTGTGGAGAGCGGCTACAGTGTTTGGACAGGTTCAAGTCTCGGACTAATGAGAGGGCACAGTCCTCTCATGGCCACGTGCAAGTCCCAGCTTGGAGGGCAGGGCCCTCCCAGCACAATTAGAGCCAACAGCTGTAGTTGTAAGCTTGAACCTATGGTCCGAACACGTGGCCCCACGTGCCTGAGTGATGTGGGCTTGATAGAGTTCAGGTGCATGTAATTGAGTAGATTCGAAACCCACAAGAATGCTGTAAACATCTTGACCATGCCCTTACTTTGCCTCGTGGAACCTGGCTATAAAATAAAGACACGGCTTATAGCCCAGGGCGCTGTTGCTAGCTCTCCATCAGAGAAGACAGCGTCCCACCCAGACCGAGCTTTCTTCTCTTGTCTGTCTTTTCTCAGTCCTTCACCACCCCCTCTCAGGCTCACTAAACTTGGCTGAGCTGGTGCAGCGCATAAGGTGCCCTGGGGCTGAGTTAAGCCAAGGCCGAACCAGCTCGCCACAGAAGAGTAGCCATCGCCTGGATAAAGGTTGCATGAAAGAACCTCCCAGGCAGAGTTCAAAGGTCCAGAGAAAGGTCCGGACAACAGGAGAGTTGTAGGAGATTGATCTAGGGCCAGTGGTCGGCAAACTCATTAGTCAACAGAGCCAAATCAACAGTACAACGATTGAAATTTCTTTTGAGAGCCAAATTTTTTAAACAAACTTCTTCTAACGCCACTTCTTCAAAACAGACTCGCCCAGGCCATGGTATTTTGTGGAAGAGCCACACTCAAGGGGCCAAAGAGCCGCATGTGGCTCGCGAGCCACAGTTTGCCGACCACGGATCTAGGGCCAGTGGGGCTGGAACCCAGATAACAGGGGCAAGTAGTGAAATAAGGCTGAAGAGGTCAGCGTGGGCCAGACTTGGCTGGTCAGTTTCTCAGCAATTCATGACCTCCTCTTGGTCAAACTTTCTGATTTTCTCAGAACTGTCTCATACAGGCAATCCGACCTCTAACGACACTGAAAGACTCTTGTTCCTTGAAATGCTTCATTCTGTTCACACCTCCTGTCTTCCTAGATGCTATCTTCCACTTAAAGTGACTTTGGCAACCCCTGTTTAATTGAGATGTTATTGATATATGACATCTGCAAGTTTAAGGTGTACAATGGCTGCCTTTCTTCTACTAAAGCTACTTGGCCTTCAAAACTCAGCTCTGTGCCTCCCCTGATGCCCCAGCTCATTTAAACACTTATCTTTCCCCACAAGCCCCATGCATACTTGAAGATTACATCACATCGCACTGAGATTATTAACTCTATTCCCTGCTAGACTCTAAATTCCTAGAGGGAAACAAGCTTTGTGTAGCTCGTGTTCCCAGGATACCTGGAATAAGAGGAAAGCACTCAGTAAGGGGAGGTTGGATGAATTTATGGGTGGATGAATGCTGTGCCTTCTACTTAAACAACTTTATCCTGAGTCGAATAAAGAACATTGTAAATAGGTTCATGACAACATTCAAATGAGAAGAGCCGAGTCCAATATCTGGTGAGAATGGTGCCTATGTTCCCTCATCTTAAGACAGAGGAGATAAAAATTACTTGGAAATTTTTCCATCATTTGAATGAGGCAGAAATGATTACCAAAGCAATGAAATTCTGCAATGAATGCCCCCTCCCCGCCCACCCCCATATTGCAGCCAAGGAATCACATACACCGATTTTCCAAGTGCCGTGGTTGGCAAACTGCGGCTCTCGAGCCACATGCAGCTCTTTGGCCCCTTGAGTGTGGCTCTTCCACAAAATATAATGAGCTGGGCAAGTCTATTTTGAAGAAGTGGTGTTAGAAGTTTAAGCTTAAAAAATTTGGCTCTCAAAAGCAATTTCAATCGTTGTACTGTTGATATTTGGCTCTGTTGACTAATGAGTTTGCCGACCACTGTCCAAGTTGTACTGGGGCTTCTAGTTTCCAGGTTAAGATGTAAGATGCTTAGACGATGCCCGTCCCCTCACAAACAAGTAAAAAGCTAAAGAAACTGGAAAATCAACAACTATTCTTAGATCTGTTAGAGGAGCAAACCGATACACCCTTCCCCCCCCCCCCCCAAATTGGAGAGACAAACAGGGGAGTACAGGGA
Source organism: Eptesicus fuscus (assembly GCF_027574615.1). Lineage (NCBI taxonomy): Eukaryota > Metazoa > Chordata > Mammalia > Chiroptera > Vespertilionidae > Eptesicus > Eptesicus fuscus. Next base: position 23,356,961 of record NC_072492.1, on the reverse strand, counting down.
ATCACACCCACCTGAGCAGGAACCAGTGCCGGGGCAGGAGAGCCTGACCTGGAGGCTCAGCGTGGACACAGCTGCGAGTTAAAAACTCCAAGGGGTACAGTCCTGAGGAGGCCCCTCACTTTTGTGAGTTTTCCTAGCAGGAGCTCCACTGGGTTCCGACAGCGCGTCCCAGAGGGAGAATGCCCTCCTGCTTCGGGAAGGGGGAGGGTAAGAGGAACCGCTTCTGACGCTGCCTGAGCATCCAGGTTCTCCTAACAAGCTCTGCCCTTTGGAGAAGCTAGTTAATGAGAGCTGAACCAGCTGGAGTCCCATCAGAGCCCAAGAGCAGGGAAATACCCCCCACCAGCTGGCTCTAGCCTTCCACCACAGGGAGAAAAGGAAATATGCAACTGCACCCCACTTTGACCACGCTGTTGTGTCAAAAGAGGGGGGGAAACTAAGAAACACCTGTGAAGTTCAGTCCAAAAGCACAGGTTCACTAAAAAGACTGAGTCCTAATGATAGAACTAGAGAATGCCTCCCCTCCCCCAAGCCTTACCCCCACGGGACTAAAAGCCTATTGACAGCAGTTCCTTACATTCCATCTATCGATGTGTCCACCTGTCAACCAAAAGTGACAAGGTGGCCAGACTTCATTAAAATTAAAATTTTCTACTGAGAAAGATATCGTCAAGAAAATGAGGATACGCCACAGACTAGGAGAAAATATTTATAAAAAACAAAAAACATACCTGATGAAAAAGTGTTATCCAAAATATACAAAGAACTCTTAAAACTCAGGACAAACAATCCAATTAAAAAAATGGCCTAAGACTTTAGCAGACACCTCACCAAATATGATATACAAATGGTATGGGCATCTGAAAAGATGCCCCACACATGTCACAAGGGAATTGCAAGTTTAAGCCAGGAGACACCACCAGGCACCAATCAGAATGGCCCAAATCCAGAACATTCACCATACTAAATGCTGGCAAGAAGACAGAACAACAGGAACTCTCATTCATTGCTGGTGGGAATGCAAAATGGTACAGCTACTTTGGAAGACAGTCTGGCAGTGTCTTACAAAACTAAATATACTCTTGCCATACAACCCAGCAATTGCATCCCTTGGTATTTACCCAGAGTTGAATACCTATGTTTATACAAGAACCGGCACTTCAGTGCTTTAGAGCTGCTTCATTCAAACTTGTCAAACATTGGAAGCAACCAAAATGTCCTTCAGGAGGTAAATGCATAAAGTATGGCACATGCAGACAATGGAATATTATTCAGGGCTAAAAAGAAATGAGTTATCAAGCCATGCAAAGACATGGAGGGGACTTAAATGTGTATTAGTAAGTGAAAGAAGCCAGTCTGAAAAGGGTACATATGGTATGATTCCAACTATATGACATTCTGGAAAAGGCGAAACTATCAATACAGTAAAAAGATCGGTGATTGAGAAGAGGGAGGAGCGGGGGGAGAGAATGAAGAGAGGAAGGATGGAGCCCAGAGGAATTTAGGGCAGTGAAAATACTCTGCATGATACTATAATGGTGGTTACATGTCATTATACATTTGTTCACACCCATAGAGTATACACCACCAAGAGGGAACCCTAATGTAAACTGTGGACTTTAGTGATGTCCATGCAGGTTTATTCACTGTAACAAATGCACCACTCTGTTGGGGGGTGTTGATGATGCGGGAGGGAGGCTATGCCTGTGTGAGGGCTGAGGATAAATGAGAAATTTCTGTACCTTCTCAATGTTGCTCTGAATTGAAAATGGCTCTAAAAAATAAAACTTCGTTTTTAAAAAGCCACACTCGACTCAAGGACATTCTTTTCCCCCATTATCTGAAGAATTCAATGTCCGTGCCAGGAAATTCTTTTAGTTACAATGGATCCCGCCACGCATTTAGAGCCAGGTGTTTTCATAGTGAGGCTAATCCACACTGTGGCCTCACCTTCCACCTTCACACCTGTGCACCCAACCTCATACAACGTTAGCTTGTTTGCAATTAGCTAGAGCATGCTTAGGGTTTCGTTTTTGTTTTTTTTGCTCCTTCCCTTGAGAAAAGTGCCTTTTGAAGTCCTAATTCCTACCTCATTTAAGTGGGAGACAACATGTTGATTTTACACAAGAAAAGAAATAAAATCAGAAAGTATACTTATCCTTTGTTAGCTACAATTGCTTTTCTGAGGTTAAGGAATCCTTGTGAAAAAGCAAAACCCATCTCAGTAAAGTATCATAATCAATATAACAGGATATAATTAGAAACAATGTTAATATCTAATAATGGGAGGAAAGGAAACAGGATATGCTGATGGATGGAGATATTCTTTGACACTTATGGTTCTAAGGAATTCCTATGATACAGTAAGTAAATATATCTATGTGATTTTATATGTAATCTTCAAGTAAATTGTGCTTCTACTTAAACAATTTTATCCTGTGTGGAATAAAGAACATTGTAAATAGGTTCATGACAACTTTCCAATGAGAAGAGCTGTGTCCAATATCCGGTGAGAATGGTGCCTATGGTGATTTTGTGGAAGTGTAGAATGGTATATATGTACTGTATCACATATATCTATCTCCATTCACTCGGCAAATCCATACTATGTCCTGAGGACCCACTCTGGGCCTATGATAACCTATGGGAATCAGCAGTAAATAAAACATACCTGATCCCTGCAGGCAGGGGGCTTACAGTCAGCCTTGGTGGTTCTCAGCGTGTCTGTGGGCCAGCAGTGTCAGCATCACCTGGGGACTTGTGAGAAACGCAACATTTTAACTCCAACTGAGAAACCTGCTGTATCAGAAATTTGGGATAAGGGGGCCCAGTAGCCTGTGTTTTAGCGAGCTTCCCAGAGGGTCTGATGCAAGCTCAATTTGGACAAGTTATTCATGGTAATTAAATCAAGTGTCATAAAAGACAAATGAGAAATTGTAAGGGAGGGTACCGGAATAGATGTAAGGTCTTCACCTCTTTTGGTAATCAGAGAAAGCTTCCCTGAAGAATTGATGGAATAATAATGGGCCAAAGAATAGAAGGATGGCTACTAGATAGATATGTGCTAAAATAAGCATAATAAGTAGTTGATGATAGAACCTAGGTTGTATACAGATGTTTACTGTGCAATTTTTCAACATTTGAAAAATGTTATGATAAAATGTTGAAGAAAAGAGTGGGCTTTCCACGGGATTAGAGGTGGTGGGGGTTAAGGGAAGGCATTCTTGATACAGGAATGACATGTTCCATGCTAATCGATTCTCATTCACCTGGCAAGTTTCTGAGCCTTTAAAGGTAATTGCAAGAAGGACATTGTGGCTGGGAGCATGACTAAAGGGGAGAGATGGGCATGCCAAGGTCATGACTAGTGGTAAACAGTTTTGACAATGTAGGATTGGCTCAGAAAGGCACAATATATCACCAGTTCATCCTTTTTATTGCTGGGTGGTATGAATCACATAACTACACCAATTTGCTTATGCAGTCTCCTAGTGATGGATATTTGGATTGCTTCTAATCTTTTCAATTCCTGGTCAGGACACAGGCCCAGGTTGTGGACTTGATCCCCAGGGTGAGGCGTGCAGGAGGCAGCTGACCAACGATTCTCTCTCATTATTGATGTTTCCATCTCTCTCCCTCTCCCTTCCTCTCTGAAATCAATAACAATTATTTTTTTAAGAAGCTGCTATGGACACTCAGGGACAAATTTTTATGGTGTGTATGATTTCATTTCCCTTGGAGTGAAATTGCTGAGTCACAGAATAAATACATGTCTAAAAGACTGCTGAACAGTTTTGCATTTTTCTGAAGCAGTTGTACCATTCTACGCTTCCACCAAAAATGCTAACGATTACAGTTGCTGTGTCTGCATGCCGAAGTTTTCATTTTAATCATGCTGGTGGGTGTACAGAGGTATCTCGTTTGTTTTAATTTACATTTCCCTGATGACTCATGGTGTTCAACGCTTTTTCACATGCTCATTGACCACCGGAATATCCTTTGTGAAGTGTCTCTTCAAATCATTGACTGTTTTTAATTGGGTTGTTTTTCTTACTACTAAGCTGTAGGACATTTGTGTATATGTTGGATTTAAGTCCTTTGTCAAATATATCCAGTGAGAATATTTTCACCCAATTTTTGCCTTGTCTTTGTTTGATATATAGAGATTTTTAGTTATGCTGAAGTTCAATTTATCAACGTATTCCTTTTAGTTCCTGTCTTGCCTATATTATTTCCAAAGGGGAAAATATTTGGCTTTTTCAAAGTTGTGAAAATACATGTTATTTGAGAAGTTGTATATACTTGCTCTTTATGTTTAGGTATATGTTATCTCAAATAAATTGTATTATGTGGTATAAAGCATGCATTGAGTTTTATTTTTCCCAATGTAGATATCCAGTTGCTCTGGTACCATTTGTGAGAGCACTGTCCATTACCCACTGAATTGCCATGACACCTTTATATTGTAATCATATGTGTGTATATATAAATATGGGGCTCAGTATATATGAACTCCTCAGGATTGTATCCCCTTGGAGTTTTTAACTCGCAGCTGTGTCCACACTGAGCCTCCAGCTATTGATCCATCCCAGGTGTGTGTGTATGTATATATAAATACTGAGCCCCATATATATTCATTTTTAGACCTTTTTTATTCCATTCTATTGATTTTACATGTATATCATTTCAAGAATATGATTACATTTGCCCTATAGTAAGTCTTAAAATCAGATGGCAAAAGTAATCCAATTTTTCTTCATTTTCAAGATTTGGTGGGATTCTAGAATCCTTTGCATTTGCAACTGAAGTTTAGAAAAAAAAATCCTTAAAATCTTTCCACAAAGAAAAATTTTAAAGTTTTAATTCAGTTTCTTAAATAGATAGAAGCTACTTAGCTTTTTAGAAAACATCTTCTAGGAGAATCTTGACTATGTGCATTTTAAACATTTTTTCATTCCATCTAAGTTGCTGAATTTATTGGCATAAAGTTTCTCTCATAAAAACCCTTTCCCTTAGTGTTTCTAGGATCTGTGATGATGTCCTATCTTTTGGTTCTGATATTGGCAGTTTGTATTTTCTGTCATTTTTTTTTCTTAATCTTGTTAGATTTTATCAATTTTACTAAACTTTTCAAAGTATCAATTTTTTTATTTTTGTACTAGAGGCCCGGTGCACGAAATTCGTGCATGGAGGGGGGTTGTTCCTTAGCCCAGCCTGTACCCTCTCCAATCTGGGACCCCTCAAGGGATGTCCGACTGCCCGTTTAGGCCCAATCCCTGGGATCGGGCCTAAACGGGCAGTCAGACATCCCTCTCACAATCCAGGACTGCTGGCTCCCAGCTGCTTGCCTGCCTGCCTTCCTGATTGCCCCTAACTGCTTCTGCCTGCCTCTCACAATCCAGGACTGCTGGCTCCCAACTGCTTGCCTGCCTGCCTTCCTGATTGCCCCTAACCGCTTCTGCCTGCCAGCCTGATCACCCCCTAACCACTCTGCTGCCAGCCTGTTTGCCCCCAACTTCCCTCCTCTGCTGGCCTGGTCACCCCTAACTACCCTCTCCTGCAGGGTTGATCACCTCCAACTACCCTCCCTTGCAGGCTTGGTCCCTCTCAACTGCCCTTCCTTGCAGGCCAGGTGCCTCCCAACTGCCCTCTCCTGCTGGCCATCTTGTGGTGGCCATCTTGTGTCCACATGGGGGCAGGATCTTTGACCACATGGGGGCAGCTATATTGTGTGTTGCAATGATGATCAATCTGCATAGTACTCTTTTATTAGATAGGATAGAGGCCTGGTACAGGGGTGGGGGCCAGCTGGTTTGCCCTGAAGGGTGTCCCAGATCAGGGTGGGGTACCCTGGGGGTGTGGGGCGGCCTGATCGAGGGGCCTGTGGTGGTTTGCAGGCCGGCCATGCCCCCTGGCAACGCAAGCAGAGGCCCTGGTATCTGAAATTTATTTTCCTTCTACAATTGAAACTTTGTAGCCTGGAGCAGAGGCAAGCCTGGGGCTCCCTCCGAGGCCCGAAGCCATTTGTGTTGGAGTTATAATTGAAACTTTGTTGCCTTAAGTGGGTGGGCCCGGCCAGGGTGTGCGGAAAGCTTTGCTTCCCCTGTTGCCGGCAGCAACCCTGGCCTGCTCTCCAAGCTCCATCCTGCCGCCATTTGTTTGAATTTGTTTACCTTCTATAATTGAAACTTTGTAGCTTGAGTGGAGGCTTAGGCCTGCAACGGCTGGCAGAAAGCTTGGCTTCCTCTGTTACCTAGGAAACCTTGTTCTCTGTGGCTGTAGCCATCTTGGTTTGGGTTAATTTGCATACTCGCTCTGATTGGATGGTGGGCGTGACTTGTGGGCGTGGTTTGTGGGTGTGTCAGAGGTATGGTCAATTTGCATATTTGTCTATTATTAGATTAGATTTGCTCAATTGCTTGTTCATCATCTATTTCATTGATTTACACACATTTTATTAAAGACTCCTCTTTACTTTGGATTTGATTAGCTCTTCTTCTCCTAGCTTCTAAAGGCAAAATCATATGTGGCGCGCTGGCAAGGCCATGGCTTACTCAGCCCCAGGGCGCCTTATGTGCCACGCAAGCACCGCCAAGGGTGAACCTGAGTGGGGTTAGCTGAGAGGCTTAGAAAAGACAAGAGAATGAAAGCTGTGTCTCGGTGGGACGCTGCTTCCCTGATAGAAAGACAGTGCCACGGACTACAAGCCATGTCTTTATTTTATAGCCGATGCCACAAGGCAAAGTAAGGGCGTGGTCAAGATGTTTACAGCATTTTTGATCCTACTCAATTACATGCACCTGATTAAGCTTTGTTTACTTGCAGCCTATATCACTTAGGCACGTGGGGCTACGTGTTCGAACCATAGGTTCAAGCTTACAACTATACCTGTTGGCTATAATTGTGCTGGGAGGGCTCTGCCCTCCAAGCAGGGACTTGCACATGGCCATGAGAGGACTGTGCCCTCTTGTCAGTCCAAGGCTTGAACCTGTCCCACAATCATAGAGCATGGATTTTATATTTTATTTATTCCAATATAGTAATTTAAAATTCACATTTCACTGAGATTCTTCCCATAAATTTTGATATATGTTCTCATTTTTATTTCTTCAAAATATTTTCTAATTTTCAAATTGTTTCTTATTTGATCTATGGATTATTCTATAGTAAATTGTTTAATTTCCAAATATTTGGAGATTTTTCAAATATTTTTCATTATTGATTTCAAATTTAATATCAGTATGGTGAGAGAGCATTCTTAGTATGATTTTAATTCTTTGAAACATAGTGAGCTTTTGTTTTATGGCCTAGCACAGTGGTCGGCAAACTCATTAGTCAACAGAGCCAAATATCAACAGTACAACGATTGAAATTTCTTTTGAGAGACAAATTTTTTAAACCTAAACTTCTTCTAACGCCACTTCTTCAAAATAGACTCACCCAGGCCATGGTATTTTGTGGAAGAGCCACACTCAAGGGGCCAAAGAGCCGCATGTGGCTCGCGAGCTGCAGTTTGCCAACCACGGGCCTAGCATATGGTATAAATTAGCAAGCATTTGATGTGCACTTAAACTCTAGGAGTGGCTTAGTGGTTGGACATGGACCTATGAACCAGGAGGTCAAGGTTCGATTCCCGGTCAGGGCATATGCCAGGGTTCCAGACTCAATCCACAGTGCAGGCCAATCAATAATTCTCTCTCATCATTGATGTTTCTATCTCCCTCTCCCTCTCCCTTCCTCTCTGAAATAAACAACAAACAAAAAACACCCAATATTTTTTCTCACCCATGTTATCAATGGTCAGTTAAGGCTCTGCCATACATCATTAACATCCTGAGACCCAGGTTGGTGAGGCAGCCACCATCTGTGGCATTGCTGATCTCGTGTCCCAGGAAACAGAGTGTAGCAAAGCATTCTCTGGCTCTTAAAAATTCTACCTAGAAGTGACACATACTACTTTAATTCACATTCTACAGAAAAGAAACATGGCTATTCCTGATGTCAATCAGAAAGGGAGATGTACTCCTACAACAGAAAGGGGCAATTAATATTTAAATACATAGATAATCCATGCCAAAGACATATAAGTCTTATATGACTTGTTGATACTATCTGCAAGTATCTTTCCAATCAATTACTTCTCTGCATTCCCATTGCCCACGCTGTTGTCCAAACTACACTCATGGTCCATCTGGATTGCTGCAAGAAAGCTCTTAATAGATCTATGTACATTTACTTTGGCTCCCTGAGAGCAGTTAGACTATTCAACAAAAATCTAAACATGCCACATACATTCTCTGCCCACCGAATCCATCAATTGCTATCCACCTGCTCCTGCATTAAAAACCATTAATGGCTTCTCATTGCACTTAAGTTAAAATGCACCCTTTTCATGTGGCCACTGGCCTTGCATAACTTAACCACCGCAGGCTCATTTCTCACCACGTGGTCCCTCACCCCCCAGCCTCATGGCTGTCTCAGTGGTTTGAATGCATTCACCTATTCCTAGCCCCCTGGACTATGAGCAGGCTGTTCCTACTGCCTGGAATGTCCTTTCCTCCACTCTTCCCCTGGATCACTTTAACATCTATGTTATTAATCCCTTATTCTTAATCACAGCATAGTTTACATTCACACCAGTTATCATGATTTGTAGTAACATATTTATTTGCATGGTTATTTTTTTCCCCCTTCATGGACTACAGATTCAAGTGAATCACTATGTTCAGGGGCACAATAGCCTATGGTCCATTCCAGACAATTCTCTTGTTTTACTTTTACCTTTTATTACCTTTATATCACTCTCTCCTTCCTTTCTTAGCCTCCAACTCTAGTCTATTTAAAAGGTGTCTCTCCATTTTCACTATAGAAATTCATTCACACACACACACACACACACACACTGCTTTGTGCGTATTCTGATTCTTGCTTCCTCAATCAGTGTTGAGCTCTGCCTATGATGCTATGTGATTATCAAGGTCATTATTTCTGGCTGACTCTTGAGAGTACTACTACCCCTTTACAGACGAAGTAGCCAAAACAAAGCTGAGTAGTATGTTGGTTTTCACGGGTAGGGTTTTGTAGGCCCATGAATGCAATCCAGCTTTTCTCACTCGAATGTCAATATTTCACACATTCCTTTCTATCAAGTCATCTTTGCTGTCACTGCATCCTTATTTGAGATACAGAAATGACTCAGAAATTTGACATCAGAGAAGTCAGATGACTAGGTGGTAGTTGGACTTCAAACTCGCTACCATCTCATTCTTATACAAGCTCAGTGCATAGGGCCATGCTCCCTCTTCACACAGGCTGGATTCAAGGTCTAACTTCCCACCTTTGTTTTAAAATCCAGACTCCTATTTCCCCTCCTGAAGCCAATGGCAGAAACGGACTGAGAACTCCAAGCCCTGTGCCAGCTCTTCCCTTTGTGAAAAACTTCCCTGTTTGCCGGCCTCCATGCAGCTATTTAGAGTTGGCAAAGCTGTTTACTTGCCATCCTCCTTTGTCAATAGATCAAGTAGAAACAGTGATAACTCAATGAAGCTCCAGGCAGCCTGCCCGTCAGGAACATCAACATGATGCATTTCCATGTACAGGAAGATTTGCCGCTGGAACCTAAACAAACAGGAATTCCTGATCTTAATCCAGAATGGGTCTGAGTTTTGCCCTCCCCCATACGTGCCAGGGCAGTGCGGGAGCTGTGCAAACATCTTTCTTGGCTACTAGTAAAATAGTCTGTTGGACCTTGTAGCATACTAATGAGCGTGGGGTTTCATAGGCAGGAGAAACCAGTTTACAGGGCCTGGAGCTGAGATTCTCAAAGGTTGGGTAAGAGAAGCCACAACCCTCATGCCCTCAACAATTATTTATTGAGTGTCTTCCACGCAGCAGGCTCTGTGTTAGAGATGAGGGAGGTTCAGAATGGAATCAAGTCCCCATACCCCACGGAGTAATAGCCTAGTGGGAGAAACAAGGAAAGCCAGCAAAGGAAGAAAGGCAGCCATAGTGATGCTGTGAGGTCCCCTCTGTGACGTAAGTCTGATCTTACCTGACAAGGTAAACCTCGCAGTAAGGCAGAGAACAGAGTCCCTATTCCTGGGGACCACTTAAATATGTTTAGAGCACCTCCACAAGCCAAGTGGAGACAGATCATTAAGCTAGAACAGGTATGAGGCTGAGATATAATGATGATGCTGCCTGCATTAGGCATTCTGGAAATTAACTCCCAAGGGGTATCAAAAAGCACATGAAAACTTCCTTTTCCTCCAGTTTCTCACCTACAAACTAAAATACTGGGGTTACTCTTTTTGCAACTTAACTAGCCATGTGAGATGACTCACCAAGGGATGTTATATAAACCTCAGATTGTATTTATATATATTTCATTGGTATTCTGACATCTGGTGACTATTAGATGCCCCTCTGACTATATTTTCAGTCGCCTCTATCCCTTTTCTAAACACCTCAGTGTTACTCAGAGTTGCTTCTCTATTCCCACCCTCTTTTTCTATTAGTTTTTAATTATTTTCTAAATAGAGAAGGTGAGGTTTTGAAATTAGAGATATAATACAAGTTTTAACTAGATAAATGTAACATGTTCATCCTAGCAATTTATTTCCCAGTGGAGCATTGTGTTTTAGAGACATAAATATACTAGTACCTTCCAGGCTTCAAGATGTATACGCTTTTGATTATGACACTGTAATCACTATTCTCAACTCTCGTAAAACACACAGCTACCTCTTCTGAGGAAAAATAAATTAAACACTATTATGTCTAAGCCAGGGCTACTCTCTGTGCTGATCATATCATAGTCTAGTGCAGTGGTCGGCAAACTGCGGCTTGCGAGCCACATGCGGCTCTTTGGCCCCTTGAGTGTGGCTCTTCCACAAAATACCATGGCCTGGGCGAGTCTATTTTGAAGAAGTGGCGTTAGAAGAAGTTTAAGTTTAAAAAATTTGGCTCTCAAAAGAATTTTTAATCGTTGTACTGTTGATATTTGGCTCTGTTGACTAATGAGTTTGCCGACCACTGGTCTAGAGGAAGGCACCTTGCTTGGTGCAATGCACACATTGGCAGCTATGTCTAAGCCTACTTATTTTAGTAAAAGTCTGCTATAAAATTAAAGGATTGCACATGACGATATCGAATGAAGAGACTGAGTATGATGAGAGCTGAGATTCCTTCTGTTCTAACATCTGACTCTATGAATTCTACACACTTGAAAGAAACAGCACATGACTTTGTCTTATGAATAGCATTGAATCCAGGAGGGAGGACTGAGACCGGGATCACTAAGTGGAATTGATCATGCACTGTAGGGTCAGATGTAAGACTTAGCTTCCCCTTTGCATACCTAGGAGCCTAATTAAGTATTTAGTTAATTCCTGATGTCACAAGCCAGACAAGAGGTAAATGGCAGTAAAATAAGATCAGTGATGTGGCTTTGGCATTGAGAAAGTCAAGAGGCATTCACAGAATATTCACAAACTATTGCTCTAGTTGAATTACTCTTCTGTTTGTCTCACTAGACTGGCTACATTGAGAGGAGAACTTGGTATCCAATGCCCCATCATCTTTCCCTCTGCCTAGATTTCCCCTCTAGGAGGTTAACAATAAACATGGCATAGTAAGCATCTGAGAAGTCAGTCCTATATTGAATCAACTGATCTCATCCTGCCTAAGTCACTATCTCTAAATAACTATGACCACAGAATCACTTTTCACAGAACATGTATTAATATCTTACAGGTCCTCCAAGAAATAGCTGGGACAGCCCTAGTTCAAGTGCTTTCCTCCTCTTTGCTGTCACTGAGCTGTCAATCCCTACAACGAGGTTCACTGATGTGCAATGGGATTCATAGGTGGGGAAATACAGCTGCTAGGAATGATGGCTTTCAAATACCAACTGAGACTGTTAGAACTCCAGCCACAGTCAAAGGACCCAAGTCAAAGTTGCAAAACGTGGCTAGACACCTCCATGCCTGTTCATCCCATTCTGAATGGGGCTTCAGGCCAAAGCCACCCACCCAGGGCTGCATTGATCCCAAACTAGAGGCCCAATGCACGAAATTTGTGCAAGGGTAGGCCTTCCTTCCCCCGGCTGCTGGCACCCAGGCTTCCCCTGGCTGCCAGCAGCCAGCCCTGCCCCTGGCCCACACCTGCCTTGGCCTGGCACTGCCCACATCCACCACCACCCCTTTCTTCCCCCTTGGTTAATCGCCCCGCCAGCCGGTGGCCTGGACCTCCCTCTGCAGGGTTATCGTGGGGCAATGGTGCTCCCCCCGCCCCCCCTCCAACCAATCGCATCGTACCCACTTTGGCTGGCCTGGCGCCAGAGCATGTCATAGCGTGGTCATTGGGACAGTCGTTCTGCTGTTCGGCCGTTCGGTCAATTTGCATATTATGCTTTTATTATTATAGATTAGAATATATGAGAGATTGGAGCTGTCCTTAAGGGTTAGAGGTAGGCCCTGGATGGGTGACTCAGTTGATTGGAATGTCATCCCATACACCAAAAGGTTGCAGCTTCAATTCCTGTTCAGGGCACATACCTAGGTCAAGAGTATGGAAGGCAACCAATAGATGTTTTTCTCTCTCTCTACCTCTTTCCCTTTCTCTCTCTCTCCCATCCTCTCTCTCTAAAAGTCAATAAGAACATATACTTGGGTATTTTTTTTAAAAGGTTAGAGGTAGACAGGAACAGTGAAGATGGTTATACATTGCAATGCATTTTCCTTCTCTGGTAACTATTATTGGCCATTTAGTCATTTTTCCATTTTCTCTAGTTCCCCTTGCCTGTTCTCCCATACCCAGTTAAACTTGATATTTAATGCTACTAGCCTTTCCAACTCTCATTCCTAAGGGTCCTACTTCAGTCCTATTACCAAGCTACTGCTTTCCTCCTCCAGGGCTAAAACAGTCTCTGCAAGCAAAGACATATATCATTATCTAGTCCTAGGCCTTAACTGATACTTTTCCATGCCTCTGGCCTCTCTCTCAGAAATCATCAATGTTTTTCATGAAGCTGTGAGGGTGTTTTTCCCCCCTAATCAAAAGAGGCCCCAAAAAATCAAGAAAGATGACTTTCTGTGGACTGTGGTAGGCCAACAGCCCTGTAGCATCTTAAAGAAACAAAACCTGCTCTCATCACTCTCTCCCTTAAAATTCTTCAAAGCTCTCTAGGGCATAAAGAGCTAGTTAGCTAGTTAACCTATTTTTTGGTTTGCTTATTTATTTGTTTGGTTTGTTCATTTTGGGTGGGGGGGGGGGTTGAGACTCACATTTTATGAATCTCTATACCAAAGGCTTCAATGCTAACCCTCACAGCAACTCTACAAAGTAAGTATAATTATTAACTCCGCTTTAAAGGCAAAAAAAACAACAACACAAGATTTAGGCTTTCCTACAGCAACAAAATTGATACACTGATGGAGCCAGCTTTCAAACCCAGCAGTCTGACTAGTGATGGAGATTAACCACTAGGAGACACTGACTTATTTAAGTGTGGTTGAAGTACCAATTCCTGAGCTTGAAATAGTAAGCTCCTTCCAAATTATCTTCCACATACTCCCCCATCACTCTTATTCATGAGGTCTACATTCATTCAGTCACCAAAAATTTCCTGAGTACCTACTATATGCCAGAAACTGAGCTAAATATCACACAGCAGCCACACCAATCTGGTTATACAGCATGAACTGCACATGTCTGTGGTTGGACATGTGCAGTCTCTTCGGTCTGTAATGAGCTCCCCCTCTCCTTTTGCCCTCTCCTTCTCAAAGAGTTTCTCTATATCCTTCAAGACCCCATTTAAATGTTATTTTCTTTATGAAACCTGCAGTTGATCTAGGCACAATGCCCCAGGCTATTATTGAAGTGTTTACCCCTTAAGTGACCATTTTTCTATATCTATCTACCTACCTATCTATCTATCATCTATCTATCATCTATCTATCTATCCATTTTTCTACCTGTCTTCTGCTCTAGAATGTAAAGGACTTAAGCCATGTCTTGATAATATATTTACTTCCTTGCAGACTGTCTGAGATTTAACAAATATGCTAGAATAGAGTCAGCCTGCTACTCTAATGCCTGAGACAACCTGAAGGCTTGTATTTACAACCAAACTCTAGACCATGTTTTTCACAGGCTTAGTCAATAGGAACCCCATCTTCAAGAGTTTGCCAATCTAGTGAGATACAGTCTTACAAAAGTAAATAAAGAAGCAAACAAACATATAACTGCTACAGTAGATAGATATGGTGATAAAGAAGAACGGAGGTGGAGTCACGAATGCCTCCTGGAGGAATCTGAAAATACTTCTTGTAGAAACGAAGATTGTGCTGAGACAGATGGTGAGTAGGTCTTAACTAGGTCAGCAGCAGGGTGAGCACCTTTTAGGTACACAAATATCCAGATATCCATGTGAGCAAGGTCTATTTAGGGGTCCAGGAAGTTAAAATTATGGGAGTGGAGGTGTTTAGAAGAGAGTGAAAGAAAACGGGGCAAAAGTGCTATAAAAAAGCCAAATTATAAAGGGACCAACATACCATGAAAAGGAGTTTTTATTTTTTTTCCTACAAAAGTAAAGGTAAAGGGTTTGATCACCCTTTATCAGTGTGTGTGTGTGTGTGTGTGTGTGTGTTTGGGAGATGTGGCAGTTCCCCATGCCAACAAGCAATGCTTTGACACCATCTGTCCTAGTTCAATTCAATTCTGACACCAACTACAGGGAAGTAGTATCAGATTCCAGAGGTAAAGAGCTCTGTCCTATAAGACTGCTCCCAACACACACACTTCAGAACCCAGCTGCAAGTCCAGGTAATTAATCAGTCAACCATGCTTCTGACCTATGGAGAACAGATCAGAGGTTCCCACGGCCCCCCTCAGAGAAACATTTTGTTTACTAGATCACAAGTTTATTATAAAAGGCTATAACTCAGAAACAGCCAGATGGAAGAAATGCATAGGGCTGTGGACGGCAAACTGCAGCTCGCAAGCCACATGCGGCTCTTTGGCCCCTTGAGTGTGGCTCTTCCACAAAACACCACGGCCTGGGTGAGTCTATTTTGAAGAAGTGGCGTTAGAAGAAGTTTAAGTTTAAAAAATTTGGCTCTCAAAAGAAATTTCAATCATTGTACTGTTGATATTTGGCTCTGTTGACTAATGAGTTTGCCGACCACTGGCATAGGGCAAGGTATGGGGACAGGGCTTCCATGCCCTCTCCATGTGCACCAGCCACTCCATGAGTTCACCAACCCAGAGGCTCCCCAAACCTCATCCTCTGGAGGGATTTTATGGAGGCTCCCTTCCACAGGCATAATTAAGTCATTGGACATTGGAAACGGATTCAACCTCCAGCCCCTCCCCTGTTCCCAGAAGTCCTGGGGATAGGGCTGGATGTTCCAACCCTCTCAATTAAGTGGTTGGTTCTCCCGGAAAAGATCCCCCAACCTTGGAGCATTCACCTTTATTGGAAGTAGGAAATTCCAAGTGTTTTAGGAGCTCTGTCTCAGAATAGGAAAGACTAAATATACCTCGCTTATTAATCATAGTATCACAAAAGGGAAACTATGAAAGCATGTCACATTTAAGATGAAGTAATCAAATGTCCACACCTAAAGATAATTTTGGTCACTGTACAAAGGATAGAATGTTGGGAATAGATTGAGCATCTAGTACGTGTCATTACCCCTCCCCTCTATGCATAGTCGGTTGACAGAGAAGCCTCTTGCGTGGAGAAGCACAAAGTCCCTGGTCCAGTCTGCTGGCTGATGCTGCTCCTGAAATCTTGTTCCAGGCTGCTTTCCTTTTTGCTGTTGTGGTTTGGTTTCCTCACTTGTTTTGCTCCCGAGGGAAGTTTCAGGTGTCCTTCTGCATACTCTCTATTTAAAGAAAGCCTAATCATCCTTATCTGAGTCCCCAAAGATTTCTAAGCTTTCCACACTCGGAATACAAAAATATAAATCCCCTATTCTAAGACATTCTTTATCCACTAGGGTGAGGAGTATTTTTGCTCTCAAGTGACAGAAACCCAACTTAAATGAGTTTATGTAAAAAAAAAACTGAAGTCACCTGCTTATGTAATCAGAAACCCCTGAGAGCTGACTCTGGCCAGCATAAAGAGGAACCAGGCCTTCACATTGTCATTAGGACTCTCTGTAGTCACCTCTTCACCCTGCCATTCTTTTCACAAACATTCTCTTCATAAGGTAGCAAAGGTGGCGATGCACAGCCCTAGGCTCACATATTCCTCACAGCGTGAATCCCAAGGGAAAGCAGGTGGCCCTCTCCCCACAGCATCTGCACCAGCTCTCCGCACTGGTGTTTTTCGGCACTGTTTGGGTTCATGTACTTGATTCTAGACCAATCTCTGTGTACGGAGGGATATAACCGATCAGGATGGGCCTATTGGCAGTGACTTGATGAAGTGGGCTTGTATCAACTCCACAAAGCCAATTCCAGGCTTCCCTCCCCAATGCCACAAGTTGGTGATGTCTTGTTGGTAATTGGAAGTCAGCCATGGTGGGAGGGTGTGAGATGCCACAAATACAAACACAACAAATCAGGACTTTTGAATGTTTGGAAAAGTAGATCATCAGCCTACCATTCCCCAGGTGTGTCAAATGCTTGTTTTTTATTTTAGGAAATATTAGGTTATGTCATGACTGACTTCTCCACCAGGATTGCCACTGGGGTGGAAAAGTTCCAAAAAGGAAGGCAAAAATGACGGCACAGACCAAAAAGGTAGCAGGCACCCATCACATTTCAAACTTTGCTTTTGTTTTCAGTCACTAATGGTAAACCCTGCCCATTTTGACAAGTGAAAATATAGTTTTCTGTGTCATTTCAAATGCACACATCCAAGGAACCTCTCAATAGTTACTGTCAGAAAACAGGGGAAGGAGATATAAAAGAACAAAATGTATTCTCCTCACCTTTGGTGCTCTCTCCCCCGGAAGTGATTTCTGGAAAAGGTAGAGATCTGCCACACTCGCCTTACCCAACAGAAGCACTATTCAATACTGTGGAAGCTTCAGAAATATTTTGTCAAATACCATGACCAATAGTCATGATAGGCCTACGGATATGTTATATTAGTGGGCTTTGTTAGCTGGACCACAACTAAGTTGGCCACTATGTAGATTAAGTAGATTAACACTTCCCACTATGACATCGTAGAATACTCTAATTTTCAAGATGTAATGAAAATAGTGAAAGATTCATTGCTTTGACTGGAGTCCAGGAGCCAGATGGAAAAGATGAAAGATCTGCAATTATCATTATTTCTGATCAACTGTGTTTTGTTTTCCCTCCACAACTGGAGAAGTAGATGACTCAGAAAACACACATGCACGCACACGTGCACATGCCATTGTAAACTAATGAGGCTATCAGGGTAGGGCAGATTGCTTCCCTGACCTATGTTATTCCAAGAGCTAATGCTTACTCTCTGACCAGCCCTACCATCCTCAATGCCCATGCCCTGTGGGAAGAGAATATCACATAAAATATAACTGTCCTTAAGATGTCCTAACTGATAAGGCATCTCCTGGTTAAAAACACCTCACTAACTGCTTATTTCCTGTAAGGCAAAGGCTTACCTCTGATTTAGCATGATAGCCTTGAGGTCTGAGCCCGGCATCTCTCTTTAGCTTAATTGCTTTCTTCTTTCTCTTATACACTGAGTGGCCAGATTATTATGATCTCTGAACATGGAAATGCAGAAAAGGATTATGTAGAAAGCCCTACTCGGAAGGCTACTATAGTAGCCTTCTGATGGCTACTCAGTGTATATCCTATATAATAAAAAGAAACCATCAACAAAACAACAAGAAGGCCTACTGCATGGGAGAACATATTTGCAAATGGCATCACTGATAAAGGTTTGATCTCCAACATCTACAGGCAGCTTATACAACTTAATAAAAGGAAGATAAATGATCCAATAAAAAAATGGGCAACAGACCTAAATAGAAGCTTTTCAAAAGAAGACAGAAGGAAGGCCAAGAGACACATGAAAACATGCTCAACGTCACTAATTATCCGAGAGATGCAAATCAAAACAACAATGCGGTACCATCTCACACCTGTCAGAATGGCTATCATCAACAAATGAACAAGCGACAAGTGTTGGCGAGGATGCGGAGAAAAAGGAACCCTCGTGCACTGCTGGTGGGAATGCAGACTGGTGCAGCCACTGTGGAGAACAGTATGGAGTTTCCTCAAAAAACTGAAAATGGAACTCCCATTTGACCCAGTAATCCCACGCCTGGGAATATATCCGAAGAAACTGGGAACACCAATCAGAAAGAATATATGCACCCCTATGTTCATAGCAGCACAATTCACCATAGCTAAGAGTTGGAAACAGCCTAGGTGCCCGTCAGTAGATGACTGGATCAGAAAACTGTGGTACATCTACACAATGGAATACTATGCTGCCATAAAAAAGAAGGAATTCTCATCATGTGCAGCAACCTGGATGGAATTAGAGAACATTATGTTAAGTGAAATAAGCCAGTCAATGAAAGAAAAATACCACATGATCTCACTCATTTATGGGTAATAAAGAACATTATAAACTTGAACAAAAAGATAGATAGAGAGACAGTAAAGCATCAAACAGACTGTCAAATTACAGGGGGAAAGTTAGGGAGAGGTGGGGGAGATAAGAGATCAATCAAAGGACTTGTATGCATGCATATAAGCATAACCAACGGATGCACAACTCTGGGGGGTGAGGGCATATATGGGAGGGGGTGGGGGGTGGCAATGGTAAGATATGTATACATATAATACCTTAATAAAAAAAATTGGAAAATAAAATAAAATAAAAAAAATAAAAGGCTAATATGCAAATTGTCCCCTCGACCAGGAGTTTGACCAGCAGGCAGGCCGGCCAACCGCCCATGTTCCCTCCCCCTGGCCAGGCTGGCCGGAGCCCACCCATGCACGAATTCATGCACCGGGCCTCTAATATATATATGTATATATACACTGAGTGGCCAGATTATTATGCGTTCAGAGATCATAATAATCTGGCCACTCAGTGTATATCGTGAAACATGGTCTCAGCAATCTGAATCTATTTCAAGAAACATGTGTTGTATATACCTCATGCTTTTAAATATACTGTTCCCTAGGCCTGGGGTGCTACATGAGCCCTTACTTTCTCTATGTGGTAATTTTTTTTTTTTCATTCTTTAAGAAACAACTAATTTTTTCAGTTTTTTCTGACTTCATTTCCTCCTTGTTCACTCCCTTCTGCCTCAATTTGCCTGTAAGTGGTATTAGGTCCAAATTATCCCCTCTCCTCCTCAGTAACTCTATGAGAGTATTTACCATGATTTGACCTTTATGTTTTTGCACATCCTACTGCTAGATCATGTGTTCCTTCCGAGTAGGGCTTTCTATATAATCCTTTTCTGCATTTCCGGAGCCTAGCACACTGTTAGGTACCCGGTAAGATTTTAATAAATGTGATTAATCTGAATAGGCAACAATATGATGTTTAAGCTCTGAAAATATTAGCAACTCTACCAAGAAATATGTTTTAAGTTTCATTTTTAAAAATAACAATCTATATCCAGACGTGTAATATTCATGTTAAAATATTATATTGTTTACAAGGCCTTATGTAAGTAGAAAGTATGGAAAGACCTACAAGTTGTGTTATGTTTTTTTAAACCATTCTGCATCAAGCAGGAAGAATGTCTCAGACTGGAATAAAACACATCACCAAATAATATAACTGATTGATTCTAGATAAAGGAGACATATTGAATTACTAATAATGATGTTAATGAAAACAGAGCAATTGCCATTCAGCAGATAAATGAGTGGAAAAATGCATCCTTCAACTACATGTGAAAAATATGACCAAAGAAATTTCAGTTGCACTAGCAATTAATCACAATAATTTGCAAAACATTTCAAATACCAAGTGCAATGATTTCCCCCCACCCCAGAAAATTATAACATTTTCATTGTGAAGCACTTTCTATAACAAAGGTGAATATTAAGCAGCATTAATTTATTTTGAAGAAATTGATATATATATTTAACTCTTAGATAAATATATGTATTTATATATATATATATATCCATTTCTTCAAAAGAAATTAATATATATGCAATAGTTAAATTCATCTTATGAAGGATAGTGAGGTGATGTATTGATGTCACTGACATTTAAAAACCATAGTGTTAATTACCAGAAGCAAGCCATGCTGAAATCTGAGGCCTTAAATATTTGTTTGTTGTTCTCCTTATCCATTAGCTATTATGACTAAATATTGAAATACAGTAAGTATATGACTTGCTGAGATTTTGTTGCTGAATATTTCATTGACAGTAATTCATCAGAGTCAAAAAGAGATGGAGACTCACTAGTCATACTCATGGCCCAGGAAAACCCCTCCCCAATTTGATCATTGTCAGACTTACTTATTGAATTAAAGTTAAATGTTTACTAAGCTCCTGCTATGAGCAAAGCACTGTGTAGAGGGTGAACATAAAATAAGTCATAGTTATTCCCCTTAAGGGTAAAAAAACCCAAAGGAAGACATGAATACATTTCAAGTTCATTACAATAAATATGTCTTAAGCACCTATTATATATTTCTAAGGCACTGTACTAGGATCTATACCAGAGAGGTAAAAATGACCTGATTGCTGGCAATTTTGCTCTGGTCACAAGGATAGCTAATTTCTAAAATATAATGTCTGTCCCCTTGGGTAAAGTTAACTGTTTGAGGAGACTGCATAAACAAGCCTAGGAAAAGTGAGGCCATATCACTGCAATCACAGTGCAGAATGGCTTTCTCTCTCTCTCTCTCTCTCTCTCTCTCTCTCTCTCTATATATATATATATATATATATATATATATATATATATATATACACACACACACACATATATATTTCTGTCTCCCACATTATTGAAGTATGATTGACATGTAAAAAGCTGAACATATTTAATGTATGCAACTTGGTGAGTTTGGGGCCACATATACACCCATGAAACCATCACCACCATCAAAGCTATAGACATATTCTTCACCTCCCAATGTTTTTTCTGCCCCATTATTATTATCATTATTATTATTTGGTAAAAACACTAACATAAGTTCTTCCCTCTTGCACGATAAGCTCTGGAGATCTACCAGATAGCCTAATGTCTATAGCTAACAATACTGTACTGAGTGGCATTCTCAAAAAAGGCCTCCCTTGTTCCTGGTTTCCTGAGTGACTGAGGCCCCTCCCGTGTGACATAAGACTGGTTCATGGCAGCAAGGTGGCGTCCTGTGCAATTTGGATGCTGCAGGTGGAAAGAATTAGAAAGGTGAGGAAGTAAGGACAGTGAGTGACCAACATCATTTCTGGGAAAATGTGACAATAAACTTGGACACAATCTCAGAGCAGATTGCCATAGGAAGTAAGCAGGAAGGCAGAGTCCTGTTGCACCTTTATGACTGAGACTGCCCGTGTAGCACTCTCAGACTGGCTTCAGAGGTTAAAAAAGAAGGGAGTTGGAGGTGCACGGTAAGGGGTGGACCAGATTTGCTACAGATAAGAAATTGTTCACTTATAAAATGTAATAGTTCAGTGTATAGTCTTCTAACCAGCCCATTATCTTCTGGGTCTTTTATTATAATTTCTCCCCACATCAGTGATGAATAAGCCCAGACCTGGAGAGGGTTGGGAACTTTTTCAAGTTAAATGCAACCAGAAAGTGTTAGAGCTAAGCCACAGATCCAAAGCTCTGGAGGTCAAACTCTTGGTGTATTCTCCTCTTCCACCTGCACCTGCTTAGACACACTATCATGGTTACCACCTCCACAGCTGCTCCAAGAAGCTTCCTAGTAACAACAATAATCCCTAGTAACAATGATAGTTTTGATCATTTACTACCTGCCGCTTGTGCACCAGCCTGCGCTCAATATTCTCTATAAATTACCCCACATAACCCACAAAATAATAGATACAATAGGTGATCGTTATCTGAAAACTGAATGAGTAGGTTAAGAACTTGCTCAAGACCACGGAGCCAAGAGTCAACCCTGATCTGTTTGATCTGAGGGCCCAGGAATGTAAATCTTACATTTCCGTAGCCAAGAGACCCCTCAGCCTTCTTCCTGACCCACAAGTCTAGGGATTTCCAACACACCAAGAAGGGCCACCACTCCCTCTTCAGAGTTTCCCCTCGAGCTTCTACTTGCCCAGAGTTTTAACTTCAGGGAACTGGGAAGAAAAGGAAGGAGCAGGCAGATATATAGAGACCTGCGGTTTCCAGAGCCTCCCCACAAAAGGTCTTCTTTTTCATCATTCTCTCCATGGCGTAGCAGGCATTTTTTCTCTTTTTATTTCACCCGGTTGCTATATACCTGTCGGAGGGATCCAGGGGCTTAATAAAAGTGTCCCCAAACATCATAAAAACACACAGTTCAGCTAAAATGGAGTTGTAGGAAACGAGGCACTGCTGGCTTTGAGGGGCTCCAGGAGCTGTTTTTCTTATTGGGATCTTTAGCATTTACTCCTCTTTGTGAACCTTTGACCCCGTGGCCAGCCCAACCAACTATTTTATTCCAGTGTTTCACACAGAGGTCCAGATTGTTTTTTTAGGACTCTGCCATCTTCATGAATCTAATTTCATGGCTTTCCCGTATACTACTGGCTTCCAGGAGGTAAAGAGGCGGCCACCTAGGCTCTTAAAGCAGATGAGTTACAGGAGAACGCCCGGGAAGTGGTGCAGACCTCACATCTGCTCCCCCTCCCCCTCTCCCCTCACACACACCTGTGGGGCCACTGCAGCTGGAGGAGGATAAGGGCTTCTCATTTGCTCTCCAAATCTTGTGTGGGTGCCTCTTATTGGTTGAATCGAATGCAAACCCTACTGGGAAGTGATACAGGGAAGAATTTAGAAAGGGGTGGAGATGATGCTGACTGACATATTCAGTCTGAGTTTCCTGTGTGTGTGCAGGTGGCTGTCACAAGGTGGTCATGTGGGAATCACATGGGGAGCATGTAGGAATCCTGTGATTCTTACATTGGAGTTACATGGATCATGTGGGGGTGGTCACACTAGCATCACATGGCATTCATGTGGGAGTCACACTGAGTTCAAGGTGAGTCACACTGTGGTCACATGGGTGTCATGTTAGGGTCATGTGGTTGTCTCATGGTAATCACGTGGAGGTTTTCTAAGGGCCCGAGAGCTTGATGAACCTCTTTAGATAGGCCCTTTCTTTGCAGACTTACAGGGCTATTGAAGACACATCTACTGCTTGAGCAACCAAGGTAAATGGAACTTACTGGAGATATCTACCCTCCATGGCTATTTTCCTTGGTGTATTTTCCTTGTGAGTGTATGGAGGTGACAATACTAAGGTGTTCTCACATAGTTAAGACATGACATTATTCATTTGTCCAAACCCAAAGAACTATACAACGCAAAGCATAAACTCTAATCTAAACTATGGAAATCTAGTTAATAATTAGGTATCAAGATTGGCTTATCAATTCTAATAGATCACATTAATGCAAGATGTTAATAAAAGAAACTGTGGAGGGAGTAGAAAAGGAGTATATAGAAACTATTTGTACTTTCCACCCAATTTTTCTGTAAGCCTAAAAATACTCTTAAAAAATAAGTCTATGAAAAAAAAAATCAGAAGTAAACCCAGGTCTGTCTGATCTGAAAAACTGCTCCAGGAAAATGCCAGAAGGACAGTTGGAGGTTTAGGGAGCTGCAAACAAGCTTCCCCCAGATGGGAAATGGTGAGTGGTTCTCTCGCAGTCTTAGGGTTTTCTGCCTCCTGGAAAACAAATTCCCTCTGAAGCAACAGTGATGGAAACAGGAATTGAAAACCCCCCACCCTGGAATAAACCCCAAAGAGAAACCAGTGCACACAGCCCTTCCAGAAAATAGAAGAGGGAACACTTTCTAACTCATTTTAGGAGGACAGCATTACTCTGATTTAAAAACCAAAGACATTACAAGACATATATCCTCCAAAAGAGAAGTCTTGTAATTAAGTGAACATGACCTTTCCTATTTCTCCCTAGACATGCTCAGCCACAGCTCAGAAAGACTCTCTGACTTGAACGCCTGTGTGAATTTCTAACAAAATAAATGCAATTACCAACAAAGAAGCCAGGAGAGACAGCAATCATGACAGCATGGATACCAGCTGCTGGTCTTTAATTTATGGCAACAATAGAATATGTGAATAACAGAGACCTCTCGTACCCCAGACCAGAGATCCACATCTCTAAAACATGGAGCTCCCTGCTAGCAGGTCATAAAGGACACCCCTGTGACACCCTCTCCCGGGGATGACGTTGTGTTGGTGGAAGAGGAAAGTCACATCTGTGCTTTAGCTCAGTGAACCCAACCAATCACTCCAACTCATGTTTATTCTTGCCGTTGGTGGCATCCTTCCTGGGAATTTTATTCTAATTCCAATCGTTTCTAAGAAATTAAATGGAAGTTAATGGCAACTATTCCTTTATTTAAAAATGTCAAAGGGTTAGCCGAAAGAAATTATGAATAGTCAGCAATTGCTTTCCACTCTACTTCATTCAAAGAGAATGCCACAGTTAAGTTTTAACTTGGTTTAAAGCCTAGGTGGTAACCTATCCAGACTCCAAGCTTAAAGATCTCCCAACCTTTCCTCTTTAACTCACAATTTTGGCAAACCTCCCATAATTCTGACTTAACCAGGGTAATTTCTAGTGCTGCTTCCCAAAACAAGGCTCTGGTCTTTCTGAAAGTATATTGCCAACCTTCTTGACTTTAAATTCATTTTTTGTTTATTTGATTGTTTGTTTTCCTAGCACATTAATTGTGTCAACCAAATGCTAGACAATGTGTTTAGCTCTGCCCATCTGCCATCATTATGTAATGCCTTTCCCCTCTCCCTTCACCCATGCCATTGACACAAGTCCTCCTTTGTCCCAGGACCTACAAGTACAGAACCTCAAATTCTCCACTCAGAAAAGGAGGTCAGAGTCAGCTGTGCTCTGTGTCTGCTGACTCTGGACTATCCTCACTATCCTCGAGGCCCACGGAGACCCAGTCTGAGTCATCAGTAACTGTTCGCAAGTTATCTCCTAAAGCCTGGTGTTTTCTAGAGCCCCATTTTTTATTTTTATTTTTAATCCTAGAGCTCACAGTAACAAGGCAGCGCTGGGTGAATATGCTGAGTTTGTTGACTAGAATCTCCTTACTCCTGTGAATAGGAGATAAATGTCTAAGACTTTCAGAGCCTCTCCTACCTTCCTGCACAATCTAAAAGACCAACAGCCAGCCCAACGGTGTTGGTCATCTACAGGGAAGGCCATGTTAAGTGCCCCCTGGAGCCCTGGGTCCATAGTGTCTCTGCATACAGCAGCAAAGAATAGATCAAAGACAGCCCAGTATTGCCCATGATAGCAATGGCATACTCACGCCCTCTAGTGTCAACTGAAATAACTGTCCCAGAGGCTGGAATGTGAACTGGAGTCGGGGGAGCCTAGCCTCTCCTTTCCTCTACTGAAAATGAGATGGTGTACCTGAACCTATGGACCAGGTCAAGGATGTGTGCTCTCAGAGAGATGATTGTTGACATCTGCCAGGGTTCATTAGATATGCTCTTCCCCTGTAAAGACCCCTCCTGATCTTTTTTTTTTTTTTTTAATTTAAATCTTTACTGAGATAAAATTTACATACCATACAATTCACCCATTTCAGGTGAACTAGTCAAGGTTATTCAGTATACTTACGGAATTTTCCATAATCACCGCTAATTTTAGTACAGCTCTACCATCCCCCTAAAAGAAACCTTGTGCTCATTTGCAGTTCCTCCCCATCCCCATCCCCAGCCATAAGCAACCTCTAATCTCTCTGTCTCTATAGTTTTACCCATTTTAGATCTTTCATATAAATGCAATCATACAAGGTGTGGTCTTTTTTGTCTGGCTTCTTTCACTTAGCATAATGTTGCTGAGGTTCATACATGTTGTAACATGAATCAGTACTTCATTCCTTTTATATGGCCAAATAGTGTTCCAGGCCCTGTGAGGTTCAACTTTGAAAAAACCTAGCACAGTTTCTAGACCTGGCATTCCATGTGTCCTTATTCTAGTTACTTCTTGATCATCTTCTGAGCATCACTCCCAGGCCTACACTAACACATGAGTATTTGAGATCTCTGATGTAGAGTTTCTGGGCTCTACCCTGTTCATCCAAGCAGCCCCCCATCTGAACAAGATGACATCATTTATAGAAACACCCACCCAGTCAATTTAGGAGTTCCCACATTTTCTAACATATACCACAATCTTTCCTGTTCATCTTTATATTCTACTAGAGGCCCGGTGCATGATATTCATGCACTCGGGGGGTCCCTCAGCCCTGCCTGTGCCCTCTCACAGTCCAAGAGCCCTCGGGGGGCGGGGGGGTGTCCGACCCTTAGCACTGCCACAGAGGCAGGAGAGGCTCCCACCACAGCTGCTGCACTCGCCATCTGTGAGCCTGGCTTCTGGCTGAGCGGTGCTCCCCCTGTGCGAGTGCACTGACCACCACGGGGGCAGCTCCTGCATTGAGTGTCTGCCCTCTGGTGGTCAGTGCACGTCATAGCAAACAGTTGTTCTGCCGTTTGGTCAATTTGCATATTTGCCTTTTATTTTATAGGATTCTTCCAAATACTCCTAAAACTTGGCATCACTGATCCTTTATATTATCCCTGGAAGCTCCTATAGCAGCAATTTTCAATCCTTTTCATCTCATGGCACACATAAACTAATTACTAAAATTCTGCAGCACACCAAAAAACATATTATCTTTTTTGCCAATCTGACAAAAAATAGGTATGGCAAAAAATAATAATAACAATAATAGTAATTACCTACCCTTTTTGCTCCAAAGTGACTTTTTAAAAAATCAGGTGCTGCCCTAACTGGTTTGGCTCAGTGGCTATAGCGTCAGCCTGCAGACTGAAGGATCCCAGGTTCAATTCGGGTCAAGGGCATGTACCTTGGTTGCGGGCACATCCCCAGTGGGGGATGTGCAGGAGGCAGCTGATTGATGTTTCTCTCTCATCGATATTTCTAACTCTCTAGCCCTCTCCCTTCTTCTCTGTAAGAAAATCAATAAAATATATTTTTTTTAAAATCAGGTGCCTATGCTTGTATATAAGGCTTTCTGGTACCAAGAATTAACCAGTCAGATGCAACCTTACTATGCGACGTGACCAATAAGATGCAAATCTATTATATGACCTATATATTTATGGTTCAAGACATGGCATTCAAACCTATGGTTCAAGACATGGCATTCAAACCAAGCTATTATTGTGTTGGCTATTGTCATTTTTTTACAATATAAGGGAAAAGAGGTCAGTGCCCCTTACTAAACAGTCAGGTATCGCATGTTTTAAAAATTCTTGTGACACACCAGTTGAAATCGCTGTCCTATAGCATTAAGAGGGCTAAGGATTTAGTTCTGTCTGTGGCCTGATACTGGCAAATTCTGATAAAGCCCTGACTCACATATTTAAGACAAGCCTCTCATTCAGCTTTATAAGCTTTTGTCTCCAAGCAAGACCCCCGGTTCCTTGAGGCAGAATATTCACTCTTGTTCTTCTCACTGTAGTTCCCTAACAATATTGACTACTTGGCTGGTGACTGAAATTGTCTGGCCATGGCGGAAAAAAAAAATACAATAGAGATGAACACTCAGTAGTAATTCCACCAGTAATATTTATCCTAAATGTTTTTGAAGCCCATATAAACTAACAAATGACTGTGATTTGTAAGAAAATATGTATCAAAAGTTGAAGAAATGGATAATAGTTCTTTCCTACACTTGATGCCACTTCAGTTTGGATCTGAAGCCAAAACATCAGACATCTGTACCTGTCTTAAGGAATACTGAGGTTCTCTAGTGGCAAATGAGTAAAGAGGACTTTAGGAGACAATGTTTGAATGGTCCATGCTTCCCTGGATCTATTTTCTAAGGAGCTGTGTTAACATAGGAAACTGTCCTTCCAAGATAAGGTCATAGGCAGCACCAGCATTCATCGGGGAACCAGCTACATCTCTGTTCTATCTGCGTCATGTGATATAGGCAACACATCTCAAAGTATGTTCCGTAGCCTTAACCGAAAAGGGAGGAGGAAAATGTCTCTCTGTCATTTTTACTAGAAGAAAGATGGATGCATTCGGTTTTAGGATGGCAAGAGACAGGGATTTCAGACACTGGGTTTTACTCTGAAGTCAAACAAGACTGGGATAGATGGCTTTGCTTAGACCCTCACTGGATCTCAATGAACAGCGTGGGCACTATAATGGAAAACTGCAGGGTAGCCCAGGTGGAGCGGATTTTTCTTCGGAGGGCAATAGCTAGGACTAAAAATCTAATAGCAATCAAAAGCGAGTCCCGAGGGGCGAATTCCCTTCCTTCAATGTTGCTGAACAATAGCGCCAGCACTTTGGATGCTTGAGAGCTGATGAATGACCAAGGTTGCCGCAGTGGTGTATAACCCTTCCAAGCCATTTCTGACATCAGAAAAATTGAGACATGTGGCAAGCAAGACTAAAAATGGCAACGGCTCTAAAACAGACCCTAAAAAATAATGGGAGGCTGAGTAGCTGCAATCATAATGTAATACTTAGCACTGAACCGTGAGCCCTGCTGTCATCATCCAGCTTCGCAAGGCTCCACAAAAATCCTAACCCTACCTCTCTGCCAATGAAAGGCACACCCTCTCCCTGCCTCCCATCACCTCTACCTCCAAAAGCACAAAATAGGCTTGCAAGGGAGGTCAGCTTGCATTCATAAATGGCCTTGAGCATCTTATTTGAAACTCAGTTTCTAATTAAATAATAAATAATGATGAATGTATAATAATAATAAAAAATTATACACTATCAGGTTTTTAAGGTGATAGTTGCTGGCATTATTTTATTTAATTCTCATTCCTTAACACTGTGGTTTTGGAGTATTATTACTATTTTACAAACAAGGAAATGGAGTTTCTGAATGGCCAACTAACTGGCCTGTTTTTCAGTTAGTAAAGGACAGAATTGTAATTTGATGCCAAGAGTTTTGAACCCATAATTGCTGTATTTACTGGCATCCCATAGGTTTAAGTGAGTTTTGCTGACAGAGCGCATTTGATCCACTGACTGCATAGTAGGTGTTCAATATATGTTTGTTTTCCTTTTTGCCTGCTTGATGAACCAAATCTTCCCCTTCTCACCTGAATCCCTGCTAGAGTTCTTATTGCTCTGAAGATCCTTCTGAAGGAACACACACCAATGTTTGCAAAACAAAACATGATTCACATCCATTGGGAGCAATTGTTTACTAATTATGCTAAAGGATTAGCACTGTTTTATCTTAAAGAAATTTTCAGAACTGAGAAAGACACCCTTCCTCTTTCAACCACACAGTGTTAAGTAGGATGTTGGGATCATTTCCCAGAGAAATGCATTTGTTAGTGACATATGTCTGAGCCCTAGAATCCAAAGCTGGAGGAAGGTGGGGTGAAGTCTCTGATTTTGGCAGAAGTTCATGACCACTGGGAACTATATGCTCCAGAGTTTCTCCAGACTTCAATAATATATTTGTTCTTAAAATTTGTAAAAACAACAACAAATCTAAAAATAAAACAAATGTTTTTTCAAAGTTAAATTATATTTCTCCATTGCCTTATATTTGAATTTCAGAGATGAGAGTCCAGGGTAAAAGTGGCCCCAAGACATAATCAAAACTGTATGTGAAGGTTCAGCAAATGCCCCATTTAAAGGAAAATGGCATGCATGCCCTGGTGAAATATTGATATGCTCAATGAATACCTCCATTAGGACAAGACAGGACTTAAAGGAGAGAGGAGTGCAATAAGAGACAGACAGCTACCACTGGGCAGGCCCCCTGTAGACATGGGTTCACACACTCATCTCCCAGGTGTGTAACCTGAATGCCTTACTTGTCATCTAGCCCTAGGAAATCTGGCTCACACAATCAAACACACAGGGATTGGTTGGTATTAGAAAGTCACTTTAATAAATCATAAGAAGAAATCCTGACTGTTGTGATTTGACTCTCCACAGCAGCCAATCAGGGCAGCCCCTGCCCACGGGGGAGCCCTGCTTGAGAGACCATCTACACCACAGGCATTTGCTAGAGAATCCAATCATAAGTTGATTGCAAGCCAGCATCTGCTAAAGGATTATTTAAGACAGATGATATTAGAGAAAGAGAATCGAATGGACTATGTACACAATCTATTCTAGATTTTCTAAGTCATTAAATCATCAATGAGTTAAGAGTTTGAGCTATATTAGCTTCACAACTCCCATCATGGAAGATGTGCTCTGTTTCCCCTCAGATTCCCATATTCCAATTCAGCGAATGTTGTGCTCAAACAGTTCTTGAGTCTAGTGATAGCAGAGTGTGGGAAGGACGAAACAAAACGTTGCCTCTGCGTTTGACAACTGCACGTGACTTATTGTAGTCATTTAGTCATTAGATTGTACAACAGATGCCATTAAGCTCCTACTAGGTATTAGGTAAGAAGCTAAACTTATAAAGTTGAATGGGAGTTAGTCCAAACCCTAGGGGAGTTCATAGTCTATGAGGAGGACACACAGAAAAAAAACAGCTAACATAACCGACCTTGGAGGAATGCACAGAGGGTGGAACCATTAATTCAACCAGGATGGAAATGAGGAAATGGTTCAGAAAGGCTTTACAGAGGAATTTACAAACAATCTGGGATTTCATAGATGTGTAAAAAGGCATAGGTATGCCAGACAAAAGAAGATATCATATGTTTACTAGTCAGAACTCTTCTGGTTGAAAGTAGGGTAGATACCCAGTACAAACTAGCTTAAAAAAAAAAAAAAGCTTATTAGCTTATAAAACTAGAATACTCACAGAGGTAAACAACATTCACTATTCTCTTTAGGAGGGACTGAAATCAGGCACTCATATTGCATCACTGGTTTCTGTCTCTTTTTCTACACTCCCCATCCACATTGCCTTCATCATCAGGGAGGAGATCGCCATATGATGAGAAAGAGAACAACCAGCCATTTCAGGCTTACCTGTCCTTTGCTTTATTGTGATACTCTCTTTATTGCAGAGGTCTGGAACCCAACTCACAATATCACCAATGTATGCCTGTACCAACCATCTTTCAATCCCAATGTGTTTTTATCCCATTAGGTGCATTGATTTTTATCCCAGGAACAAAGGGTTAGAGTGCTTAGTAAAAATACCAGGTATTTTTTTCAACCTTATGCTTAGGGCAGAGGGAAGCACCCCTTGAGTTCACTAAAATACATGGTCTCTGGGTTCAAAATAAGCACAGCTAATTCTCTTTGTCAGATATTTGCTTTAATACCCTAATCCCAAGGTTTCTTTGAGAAGGTTTATTTCCCTTAGACATATTGGATGTGTTAGAATTGGAGCTGATTCCTTGCTGCAGCTTTGCATGTCCTTTGACTTTAAGAAGTCATTTCCTCAGTATCTCCCTCAAGTTTTTATTTTTCCCATATCCTCTGTTTAAAGATACCCATTCCTTGTTAACCATTCCTTTAATGAATCAGAACTATTTTGTTTTAAATCCTTTTCGGTCACATTTGGAAGCAACATTTATTTTTCTGTTCTGAGCATTTCCAAAGAAAATCATTCTTTGTGCCGTTGTGTGTGTGTGCTTGAAGCGTCATGAATTCTAGCAGAAGATGCAGTGAAAATCAAACCACCTGGAATAAATCTATCTGAAATCTACATCTCGATGGACAGGAGGCTACTCAGCACCTTCCCTAATATCATACTGAGAAGGGCAGTGATGATGTGAATGCTGTGGGTGCCCATATGGGGCCAGCCTTGAAGGAAAGGAGAAAAATACACAGGAAGGTAAAATTTGAGGAAGAGAAGGAAACATTATCTGTTGCAGAGTTCCTCAGAATGGTTCTCCCACTTGAGTTCCCCAGTAATTCTCAGAAATACGAATGTATTCTGGGGAGAAGATGATGGAGCAGATGTTTTGACTTTTTTGTGGAGCTGTTTTCCAACAAAGGGCAGGTTCAAGAACATCTATTCACTATTTCCAAAGACCTCCCTGTTAAAACAAATGGAAATGAATGCTTTGGGATTAAAACACTTAGAAATTATTATTTATCCTTGGTCACTGAGTAAATGAAGAATCGTCATATGCAAGACCCAGTAGTGCTCATTTCATTATTATCAAGTATTAGTGGGAGCTATGTGAGTTTGGAAAAAAAGGTTAACTGATTTCTATCTGTAGGAAAAGAAAGCAAATTTTCAGGATGGGAAGGGAAATTAAAACTTAATTATCAGACGTTTTCTTAAAGTTAATTTTCCTTGCCTTTGTCTCAGTGAGCGAGCTCTGTATCAGAGAGAGGATTTATGAGCATCTTATTTTAATTAGCAGAATAGAGGTAAATGTTCTGTGAAAAGTTGAGCTTCTGTCCCCACTTCACAAGGCTGCAAAGGCAATACATTGTGAAATAGGCCACATAAGCTTACTAATGCCACACATTACATTTTCAATTGTTTTATTTATTTAAATACTCAATGTGTGGCCCCTACCATGGTGGATTAACCATGAAGCTAATAAATTTCAAGTTTCAAGGTCCTGAAATTGCACAGGTTCTTCCCAAGGCCCTGGAACAGGCCTTACCAATGGCACATGGTCACAGGTTTTTTTGTAAAATTTGTTTGATCTGATCATTAAGACCACTGTTTCTCTCCACATCCACTAGTTTTCTTCATACTTCCCCTTGTGCCAACTGATAGTAATTTGGTCATGAGCATTTTGGGGGATGCATTTATTTTTCATTTAGTGACACATAGTTAAGTTGGTTAAAGTCACTTCTGTGTATAATTAAGTTACTGTCATTCCCAGTGTGGGAATGGCTTCCAGAAATACTTCTCCTGCCCACTGTGACGATTCACCATGACACAATGTCAAAGTACCCCACCAGAAGTGTTATCACAATCTCAGGGTATCCTTCAGATCTCAGTAATGGTAGTGTGTGAGCCATGGGAGAGACACAAGTTTGAATTTTGTGGAGCCAGAAGCTAGTCTCTGGAAATTTCTCCCAAATATCATGAGAAATTTTATTTTTTAAAAAAAAGTTCTCTTCTGTTATAAATATTCCAATAATGCAGCTTATATATACTTATAAATGCACCCATAACCTTTATGGAAATCATGCCAAATAGAATTGATTAGAACTCTGGTGGAGTTCATAGAGGACAGACATGAAGCAGAAATTCACAACAGCGAGGGTGTATGCATGGAGATTGCACATTTTATGAATACTCATTATCAATAATTTTTAAAAACTAATTTTGATTGTTCATGCTTAAAGGAAAGACTGAATTATTTTTCCAGAATCTACATAGAAAATATTTTAAAATCATTGTCTCTTAAAGACTATGTGCCAAAAAATATCCCAAAAGAAGTGTTAAAGTGGTGTAACATCAAGCAGTTGAAGAATAAAACTGTTAAGTCACTTTTCTAGATTTTGTGATATTCATCAGCTTTTTAAATTTGTAATTTTTATGGTTTCTTTTTCATTTTAAATAAATATTCACATTATAGCTGATTTTTATTCAAAGATATACATGATTATTATTATAGGCAGACGCCAAATGGAATATGCTTCAGGTTGCTATAAACCTGGGTCAGCCTCCACAGGTTACTTCCTCTAGGGATGAGCACTCTAGAAATATAGCAGATGCTTTCTTATTTGCAGAGTGGAATTGCTCTCTTTTCTAGAGAGTATTTGTTCCAGGAATGTAAGAATGGTTAAATTTACAAAAAAAATCTGTTAATACAATTTTTTCATTCATTGATAAAAGATAAAAATCACATGATCATCTCAATAGGTAAAAAAATATTGGAT
Organism: Eptesicus fuscus; assembly: GCF_027574615.1. Classification (NCBI taxonomy): domain Eukaryota; kingdom Metazoa; phylum Chordata; class Mammalia; order Chiroptera; family Vespertilionidae; genus Eptesicus; species Eptesicus fuscus. Next base: position 23,323,028 of record NC_072492.1, on the reverse strand, counting down.
AATATTTAATGGCATGAGCGAGAAAACTCATAGCAAAATGAATATGGAAGGGATCATCATTAACTTAATAAAAGTTACCTAACAAAAAAGGTATTCCAATGACTGCACTTAAGACAAAATATTAGAATCAATCACTTTAAGATCAGAAACAGAATGAAACCCAAGCAAAAAGACAACAAAAATCAATAAGAAGTAAAAGAATTGGAATTTTTTTTTCATAATCCACGGATTATATGATTGTCCTCCTGGACAATAGAATTAAATAGAATCTAAAGGAAATTTCTAGAAAGAATAAGCAAGATTGGCCTATTGAAACTACAAAAATTAATTGCAATCCTATGCACTAGAAACAGCAATTAAGGAAATGTACTAATTGTTTTTAAAGACACTGTTCACATTAGCAACAGAACCTATCACATAGCCAGAAATAAATCTATCAAAAAGGTCCAAGACCTATATGAAGAAAATGAATAATATCTTTACCGAAGGACATAAAACAGTCCTAAATAAATGGGGAGAGATACTTTTGGTCATGGATGGGAAGAATCAATTTCATAAAGGTGTCAATTCCCTCTAAATTAATCTATAAATTTAATGAATTCCTCTCATAATCCCATCACAGTTTTTTATAGACTGTGACAAGCTGGGCTGAAAATGCATATGGAAGAGGGTATAAAGCCAAGAACAGTTAAGTTAATTTAAAAGAAGAATAAGGATGAAGAAGTTGCCCTAAGAGACAGCAAGACTTGCAAAGTTATAGTAATTAAGGGAACATTTATTCAGCGAGAGATACATTTTTGAAACATAATAGAGTAGGACTCTGACCCTCAAAAATATGAGGACTTACTGTTTAACAAAAATAACATTTTATGATTCAATAGGAAGATGGATCCCATACTAGTCAGTGCTGAGATAACATCCATATAGAAAAAGACAAAATTATTTATGCAGTTTATTACAATGGTTCTTAACCAGGGTGATTTGGGCCTCCATGATACCCTTGGCAATATAGGGATCATTTTTTGTTATAGCAGCTGAAGGGTAGGATACTATTGGCATCTGGAGGGTGGAGGTCAGGGATGTTGCTGAACATCCTACAAAGCACAGGGCAGCCCCTACAACAAGGCGTCATCCAGCCCCGCATGTCAGTGGTGCCGTAATTGAGGAACCCAATTATCTGTTAACTGGAACAGATAACCAGGTAACTACACCATTAGCTCCCTTATCAAATGTCACCTTCTCAACAACACTTATCTAAACCCCTCTATTTAAAATCGCAACCTCCATTCCTTCTTCCATGACATTCTGGATTCTGCCTACTCTGCTCTCCTTTTTCTTTATTTCATGGCACTTATGATCTTCCAACATTCACTAAAAACGACTTATTTATCATGTGTATTGTTTTATTGTCAGTCTGCTAGGATGTCTTGTTTTGTTCACCAATCTATCCCAAACACTTACGTGTTTTCCACGCAGCAGGTAATAAATATTTACATGTGTATGTGTGTCTTTATATATTAATATCGTAATTAGACCACGAGAATATCTAAGTGCAAAGCCCAAGAATCTGTGTGGTTTTTCTTTTTTAAGAAAAAATTTTCAGTTGATTCTGATGATCAGCCAAGCTTTACAGTTATCCATCTAGTAGGTTTTCCAATGTGTTTCAAGAAACACTGGGTATCTAAATACCTGTGGAGTTATCTCAGGGGTCATTTCTTGGACATTCTGGGAAAGCAGCTGCTTTTGGCCTTGTTATATAAAAAGATGTATAAGCTATTGTTTGGAACAAAAAGTACTGTTTCTTTAAAAAAGATGTTTGTAATCCATTGATCTCCTGTAAACCTTGTAAATTGAGTAACCACTGAAGTGTGTGGTCAATAATGTGATGGACCACCCAGATCTATAGGAAAGAGGGCATTTTTCTCCCTGCTATTGTGAGGGCTGCCAGAAGATGACCTTCACTTGCCCTTCATCCTTGAGGGGTGCCTCCTTCCAGGGAAAGCCCATATCCAAGTACAGATCTACATAACGAATGGTCTGGAAGTTATAAGTGAGTGAACACAGTAAGAAGCTTGAAAGGTGTGTTGGCATGATGTTGGGATGAATACACATATGCAGCATGAGCTAGACCTTAGGCTTCTGCCTAACTGGATGCACTATTTTGAGAGTACATTGAGAAGTAAATAAATCAATGAAAATGTATGCATATTATTATCTGAACAAATGCATAGCAAAGTTTTGGAGGTCAACATACTGGTGGCAAGAGTCCACTGTGGTGAAGGGGACCCAATGAGCACCACCAGGAGTCAGAACACGAGGGCAGGGTGGGAAGCATTCCCATCCCAGCTCTCGGTTTTTGTAATATCTGAGGCTGTGCACTCTCTGAATTCTCGGGTTCCTGGAGATTTATGGTTGTGGCTGCCGATTTACCCTCAAATAAATTCTTGTCTAGAGAAACGTCAGTTAATGTCACAAGGAAGCCTTCATATGAAGAACCACTGGACAGGGGGAAAGGATCACTGTCAACACAGGAAAAAGGGCAGCCCAGAGATGTCTGACAGCACTGCCAAGATTAAAGGGCGTGCCAAGTCTGGAATGACTGGCTATGGAAACGACTTGTAATGCAAGGATTTCTATGAAAGAGAAGATGGAGAATAAAAGAGCTAATCGTTTTATTCTGTAGCTCAACTGATCGCTGTCCCTAACTTTTGTTGGATTGTTTTGAGAATACAGAGTTCTATCCATTCATTTCCCCCAACTCTGGTGTATTTATTACCCTGATAAGTAAATATGGCAAAAAAAAAAAAAAAAAACACTGCAACATAGCATTTTTTCAACCTGCTGTAAAATTGATTCTACTTAATTTTTTTCTCATAAGAATATATATTTTGATTTGAATGTTTTCTTAACTTCTTTCCACTTTTCATAAATATAAATAATCTATAATAATAAAAGGGTAATAGGGCTAATTAGACCAGACGTCCTTCCAGACGTCCTTCCTGATGAAGCTGGGCCTGGAGGGAAGCCAGCCCGGGTCTCAGGTGCCTGCAGGAGGTCGGAAGGAAGCAGCCCGGGTGCCGGCAGCCAGGAGAAGGAAGGCCTACTCTTGCACGAATTTTCATGCATCGGGCCTCTAGTGTGTAAATAAAAATACAAGCATAATAGTGTACAAAATAGCGAGTTTTCTGAAATCCAGCAAATGTTACCCAAACTTTCTCCAATGTCTAAAACTTGGCTCAATACCACCAGATAAACAATACTGCTTTGAATTTTTAAATGTAATCAAAGCCCTCAGATTTACTCCAAACATGAATTAATTGTTAGAGATAAGATAAAAAATATGCTTCTCTTTTCAAGGACTCTTTATTGTAATATGCTATTTACTAAAGTAGAGTATGAATTATTTAGCAGTCCACCATAAGAAACATAAAACTTCTGTGTATTGGTAGTAAGATTGAGAAATACAATTAAAACTGTAAAATAGATCTCCATATCACACAGATGGGTAGTGGAGAATAGACACAATGTCTAAGAATTTAATTAGAGCAGAGTAATTTTAATGCCTATATTTACAAAAGAAGCCCGAATCTAAGACTGTGTACTCAAAAGAACTAATTTTCTCTGTAGAAGAACACAGAAAATATCTGTTTCCATGTCTGAGAAAAAAAAGGGGGAGTGGGGCAAAGAATTAAGGGTGAGAAGAGAAAGAGGAAGAGGTGAGTGATCTAGACAGATATTTATTCCAAAACTTATTCTATAAATATGCTAAGGAGAGAGTGCCTATTTATTTAGAAAAATTAGATTATATTATGCATAATTTTGTAGGCTTTTCTTTTCTTTTTAACATCAAATAGATATAGGTACTTCTTTGTCAGTAAGTACAGAGCTACATAATCATTTCAGTGGCCACAGTGCCTTGCCCTTAGTAAACGCAATAATAATGTTAGCTATTCTTATTAGTTATTTAAGTTACATTATTTTTATAGTATCATTTTGATAAATAAATCAGAATATTTTTAAAATATTTATTTAAGATATCATTAATTTTTTGCTGTTATAAGCAATGCTAGATATTTTTGCACCTATAATTTTATGCATTGCACTTCCTTAAGATACAGTTCCAGAAGAGGAATTTTGGAATTAAAAGTAAGTAATTTTAGAGCTGTTTTCTCAAAGGTATCAATATGCACGCCCATTAGAAATGCATGAGAGTACCAATTTATCTATCACACCGATAATGAATTTTATTAATTGTCTTGATCTTTGCCAATTTAATAAACAGCAACTGTACTCGTCAGGGTTCACCAGAGGAACGAACCAATAGGATATAACTACACAGCAAGCGCTTACCTTTGAACAACGTGGGTTTGAACTGCACGGGTCCACTTAAACACGGATTTTTTTTTTTTTCTTCAGTAAATCCAGTCGCCCTGCGGTATCCAAGGAGTTTGCATCTGCAATTCAATCAACCGGAAGCGACACAGTATTTTCATATTCCCAACCGCAGATTCCCAACCGCAGATTCCCAACTGCAGGTTCCCAAACCGCAGATGGAAAATACAATAAAACCTCAATATAATGGACTAATTCGGGCGAGGGGGTGTCCATTAAAACTGAAAGTCCATTATATATAATAAAGTAGGTTTTCCGAATGCATATATTAAAAAGTTGACAAATTAGTTAGCTTACCGGTTTTTACTTATGTAAACACGTTTGTGTAATTAAAATTAAGTGTGTATGAAAAGTTTAATATCACAGAAAAGTTTTCTATATGTATTACAGTAATTTTGAGTTTATACTGAATAGGTCTAGTAAATGAGTGCATTCACCAGTCATCCCAGTCACAAGTGTTGTGAGTAAACAAACGCACTTGGCTGGGGCGTGGCTGGGGCGTGGCTTAGCAAACATGGGAACTTTGGGCGCTCATGTTAAAACTGCTGCAGGAAAAAAATCTGCTGCAGAAAGTCATGCCACAAGACAACAGAACCAATCACCAGGCGCCATATGGTGTGATCAGGTGCTAATCATTCCCCGAAATTTGTTTGGGAGCAGTGACTCTTGCAGTTTAATGTGTAGACTATAGTTGTAGGTATATAATATTTACTTATGTTGGTTTACTACAGTGGTTTACTACAGTGTTTTTTCCAATATATGACCTATTCGCTAAAATTTGTTAAAAATAATAGTGAATTAATAACAAAAAAATAACCTGTTGATTTAATTATAAGCAAATCTTAGTTAAAATCATTTAAAAATGAACAGGGTGTTCATTTTCACATATGACATGCGGATCAGAAATGTTGTCCATTGAATCCGAAGTCTGTTAAATTGTGGTTGGTCCGCAAAATTGAGGGTTTATTGTACCATTTAGAATCTGTGGTTAAATTCGCAGGTGCAAAGGCTGACTATAGTTAACATTCTGGGAGGAGTCAAATTATAGGTGAATCTTGGACTGCATGGGGGTGGCGGGGCCCCTAACACCTGAATTGTTCAAGGGAGGACTCTATATGGAAAGACATTGACAATGAGGGATTGGCTCGCAGGGTTTTGGAGGCTGAGAAGTGCCATGATTCAGGTCTGCAAGCTGGAGGCCCAGGACAGCGGCTGTAGTTCCCATTCCAAGTCCAAAGGCCTGAGACCCAGGAGCATTGACATCCAAAGGCAGAGGATGGATGTCCCAGCTCAAGCAGAGAGCAAATTTGTCACTCTTCCTCCTGCCAGAAGTTTCTGGGGTGGAGCTGGACTGTGTTCCCCATCAGTGGAGGGCAAAGGAAGACAAAGGAGAGGCACGCTACTCTAGATTGGTAAGTGGCATCCTATCTAATAAAGAGGAAATAAGCTAATTGACCCTCACGCTGTCACAAAGATGGCGGCACCCACAGCCAATAAGGAAAGAATATGCTAATTGATTGTCGCGCCCTCAAAGATGGCAGCACCCACAGCCACAAGATGGCGGCACCCAGTCCCCTCGGCCTTGCCGTGCACCTGCCTCCAGAGTCCCCCAGTCCCCTCACCCCCCAGCCGCCCAGGGCCGCCCAAGGCTCTGGTAACCAGGGCCAGCCAAGGCTTGCGCTGCCGGCAGTGGTAGCAGCAGAGGTGTGATGGGGTGTTGCCTTCCCCTGATCACCAGGTTGCCTCCCGCCCCTGAGGGCTCCTGGACTGTGAGAGGGGGCAGGCGGGCTGAGGGACCCCCCCTCCAGTGCATGAATTTTCCTGCACCGGACCTCTAATGTTTAATAAACAAGGGAATTTATGAGGCTGTCTTGGGTGCCACAAGATGAGTAGATCTCTGTACCTTCTCTCCAGAATCTTAACCTTTTGCACTCGGATGTCGAGTGTGACTCGACAAGGTTAGCATTGGTAGCAGGAATCAAGAAAAAGCAAGCGAGTGCAAAGGGTTAAAGGTTTATAGAGGCTTTCACTGGGTTCAGTCTCATATACCATCCAGGTGGGCTCAACAACACTTTCCTCTCCCAAAGCTCCCCTCCTTATTATTGCCTCCTTGAAACAGGTAAGGGTCCCAGGGCTTAGTCCAGCTCTAGGTCTGCATGGCCCCTAGCATCTGCCCCTGTTTTACTTTCTTTAGCTCAAAGTCTCCATGTAAACGTCTTTTGTGCATGAAAGCCCTGCTTGCCTCTCAGGAAGGATGTTTTCCTGTGCTTTGTTGCTTTTTAATTTAGTCTGCATTTTTAAGATGTTTGCCGTTCACTTGTTTCTCAGAATGCATCCTTGAAATAGCTACCTTCTCCAATGAAGCCAGCTACTTGACATGGTAGCTAGATTCTTCCTGGCATACCAGACTAGCGAGAAAGGCTGAAGTGCTTTTTGAACAATCAGGATCTATCGTGGACCAAAAACCTGGTTCCTAGTAAAACAAGTAGCCTTCTCCCCACTACCCCCACCCCAGTATATGTGACTCAAGCATGTTCTGATTTCCTGTGCAGAGCAGGGTAAAATACAAATGCTGTTTCCTTAACTCAGTGGTAAAGAAGAGTCAGCTGTCTCTGTAGATATGAATGTTATTAGAAGAGTTCAATGCCTTTGGCTTATTAGAAGTTAAAGCAGAAATAACTATGGATGCTAGAAACACTTTAGAAAAGCTATTTATTTGTTTATCAATAAGTAGTTCCTGCCCTAACCAGTTTGGCTCAGTGGATAGAGCGTCAGCCTGCAGACTCCAGGGTCCCAGGTTTGATTCCGGTCAAGGGCATATACGTTGGTTGCGGGCACATCCCCAGTAAGGAGTGTGCAAGAGGCAGTTGATCAATGTTTCTCTCTCATCGATGTTTCTAACTCTCCCTCTCCCTTCCTCTCTGTAAAAAATCAATAAAATATATTTTTAAAAAAATAAGTAGTTCCAAAGTTTCTGCCTAGGACCTAGCGTTTCATGGTGCACATGCATTATGACAAAGTATTTAGGAATAAGGGTTCCTACAAATTAGTATTTCAAGGAGAGAATAACCATACACAATACAATGTCAAAATAGTATTTGAGAAAAATGATTTTTCACTCCTCTAATTTCTCACTTAAGATTTAAGTAATATTGGTATAAATTGTTCAATTAGAAACAGGGTTTTCCCCCCCTAGCCACTTTCTAGCTTTACTCTAAGTACAACTGAGATGAAATTCTGCCTAAATGTCTATTAAAAAAATAATGGGCAGATAGAAAGATCATTTTAAAAGATGCAGGTGGAAATTCAGAGTCAGCTGTTTTAAAATTTATGAAGAGCAGCAGTAATTTAACTTGTGATGGGGACAATTTTATTCCCATTCCCACGAATGCTAATGTTCATTTTCAGTTATTACATTAATCTGACTCAATTATATTCTGTGGGCTGTGTTCAGCTGATTAATAATAGCAACAAACATTAAGTATGGTTTTGTGATCTGTGACACTATACAGCTATTAACACCAAATAGAAAAGGGTTGAAAGAGTGTCCTTTTGACCCAAAATGTAAGACCCATTAGGAATTAATGGTAATAATATTCTAAAGTTAATGTCACTCATTTATTTGACAAATATTTACTGACTCTGTCCACAGAATCATGCTTAGGGAAGAGAAACTAACATTTATTGGGCACTTCAATTTATGCCAAGAACTGTGTTAGGCTTTGCTAAACTTTCCTTCTTTCATCTTCAAGGCAACTACATGAGAATAGGTATCATTACAGTTTTCAGATGAGGAAATATAAATGTATCAAGGCAGGTAACTTTCTCAAAGTCAAAAGAGGGATAAGCAGTAGCACCGTAATTCACATTACAATCTCAATTCTTTTCATTGTACAATGTTCCTAGTTTACTTGGTAAATTCCAAGAAGCATAAAACATCATCTGTTCCTAATGTCAAAAGCTTACAGCCTAATTGATGAGACAGGCTATACAAATGGCCATTCATAGGACACACATTTTTAAGCCTTTATGTTTTATAAAGTTGGAGGAAAATACAAGTCACTAGTAATTGCAATTTATACCCCTTGCATCAAATTCAGCAATTCATTTCTTTTGTTCTTTTATGGATAAATAACATTTATTTTTTTAGATTTCATTTCAATAAGATGCGTAATAAGTTAAAGCATGAAGTTTTCCAAGAAGTGACCACTTTATGATGTTTACAAACTTAATTAAGGCCTTGGGTTTAACTTGAAACATAGGAGCTATCCATAGTGTTTCAGTGGAAATCTAATTTTTGCATTTTCTGGATCTATCTTACGGATATTTGTACATATGTGTGCTCATAGTATGCACTACCTCATATTAAAATAGCTTGAGTTCTTTTTCAGATGCCACTTGGGAATCAATCATGTATTCCTTGTACCCAAAATGCAAGTCCCTATTTGTATGCCCAAACTTGTTTCCATCCAAAGTCTTTGATCTCAATGAATGACACCACCATCCATCTAGCTCCTCAAGCCAAACACCTAGAAGTCATCTCAATTCCTTCCTTTTCCAACCTGTGATTCAGTCACACATGTAATCCATCAGTACATCTTTCCATTTTCCATGTCTACAATGTGTGCCCCAAATACATACTTTTCTCCATTTTCACCTCCTCCACCAGAATCTACCCTACTATCACCCTGACACCTGATCTGTGGCAATAACCATCTAATAACCTGTGGCAATAGCCAGGGGAGGGGAACCTTTTCCTGCCAAGGGCCATTTGGCTATTTATAACATCATTCGCAGGTCATATAAAATTATCAACTTAAAAATTAGCCTGCTGTACTTGGCCAAACATTTAATTAACTCACCCCTAATGCCTTGGCAGGGCCAGACCAAATGATTTCCTGGGCCTTATAAGGCACTCAGGCCATACGTTCCCATCCCTTATCTCATTGAGGACTCTGCTCCTATTCCTGCCCCACCCCATATCTTCTCTACACAGTAACCAAATCAATTCTTTGATCTTCTCTCTTCTCTATTTTAACACAATACCATTCATTCATCGATTGATGTCTTTAATAACATCATCTCAAACTCTTTTTTAGTGTGTTTGTTTCTACATTTTCAGTTCTAAGATCCTGTCCTTTTATTATGCTAGGAACAGCAGCATGGTATTCCTCAGTAAGGCACAAACACCCCGTGAAATCAGGCATAGTTGCTCACATCTTACATTTCAATTCCACAGGGAGCTGGTACTGTCGCAATAACAGGGAACTTCTCCTTTGATTGTTTTGAGATAGATTCAGGCAGCAACTCTGTGATGTTCTTTGGCAGTATGCCTTTTTTAGCTTGAATACAAGCATTTTCTTAGCTCACCTTGGTTCCAGAGACTGACATATCCATCATCCCTGAGAGGGAAGGAGAGGAACTAAACACTTTAAGGCAGGATATACCCCTTAAGAAGATTTTTAAAGCTTATTTTAACACATTGATCCCTTTTGAGATGAGAGTTGCTTGACACTAGAGATGAAAAGTTAGATCATCTTAGGTCTGTGTGGGTCTCAGTCTGGAGGAGCTGGGTACTCTTCCTGGAGAGCTTTGCCCAGGGGTCCAGTGCTCTGTGAGCAGACTCACATCCTGATAACCCTTGGGAGGCCCAGCAGCAGTCCATCAGAAGGTTGACGAATAAATTCATTCAAGGATGAACGCTCAAAAATGATGGGGTCAGGGTATGATGTGGGTACTTTTATACTAGGAAGCATTAACCCACAGAGAAAATCTAAGTCCCATGATCTTCTCTTTATACCTTTACAGGCATAAAAACTGACTTGATAACATCAGGTTTTCTTCCCAGAATCCACCAGTTTTGAAAACCTCTCATTAGTGAAAAGCAAGTGGTGTATCCATTTCCTCCCTGAGTAAAGATTTTCATGTTGCATTTTCAACGCCACATGAATTTTGATTAGGGAATAGCTTGACGATTATTTTGAATCCTCAGGGAGCATTCTCACAGACGTCACAACAATGTCACAAACTATGAAAGGTGTAGAATGTTAAGTAAAACCATCAGGGTAGAAGCACACAAGTGAGATGGGGCATCGTGTATTATTGTTGCATTTGTCTGTTTATGCGTTTATTTACTTTGGCTATTTTGACAACCTACACACACAGAGGCTAAATATAAAAGCGAGATGGGAAGCCAAAATGGGAGTGGGATAATTGTAATGTTTAAGCCGTAGATTGATGTCTGTGTTTCCCAAAACCAATCAGAGAGGGGGCTTTCTGTAGTACTTACAAGATTTGTTATTACCTGATAAAAGTAAGCTTACAAGATTTTTAAAAAAAGAGTTTTTCTGCCACTCATGGCTGGAATTAACGCATCTCGTGGGTATTTTCTTCTTTGACAAAGGTTATCAAGATGCAACAGTAAAGAACATGAACTTTAGAACCCATTCCCTGACTTCAAAGCCTCAAGTCTTGCTTTGAGACTCAGTTTCCACATCTGCAAAATTACAACAATAATATCTATGTCTTAGGACTTTTATAATGATTAAAGGAAAAGGACACTTATGTAATACCTTAATCAATAAAGAAAAAATGTAAAAAAAATAAAGAAAATTAAAAAGTTTTAAGACACATAAAGAGTTTAGAATAGTTCTTGGCACATAATAATGTGCTATTATGCATATATATATATATATATATATATATATATGCTAATATACATTTGGATGATGCTGATGATGATTGCAGAAGGTCTTATAATCAAAATCACCACCTTCCTTTCACAGCCCTCTCCTGACCAGTCCACTTCTCAAAAGGTCCCTATATTTTACTATTTCCAGGATTAGTGCTTCTGGCTATTAATTTCACAGTGCTAAATCACATTCTAACATTAGATTTGTCAACTTACAAACCATACCCTCACCTTCTCTTCCCCCATTCCTGTGTCACTATTCTCATTCCTCCCCTGAGTAACTCTGTATGGTCTGAGTATGTCTCAACATTTGTTAGTTATTCATTCAACCAGTCAGTTGACTTCGAGGTTAAGGATAATAAGTCATATTAAGGAAATTGTCCTTAATCATAGTTCTACAAAAGCAGAAAAAACATAGGCTCTCTAGCAAACTTTTATATTGACCTCACATATTATCAAATCACTTTTCTCATGGAATTTATGCAATACCTAAGCTGTCATTATCAAAAATTCTTTGCTTTTTGGTAATGTGAACTGATAGGATAATTTTGTGAGAAACCAGAGAAATAGGCGAGCTTGCTCAGTTTAATCATGCTTTTGACAGGAACTAGACCACATGCAGTTTAAGATTATAGTGTAGATATTATGTTATTGGTTGAAGGGAAAGGCATAAGCTTGCACTGCCAAGCTTTCACATGGAAGTCTTAACGTTCTGCATTAACAGGGGAAAGGATCGGAAGTGCACTGATGTTTGCAGCTTGCTTATTGAGAAACATGGCAAATAAAATGAATAAGTGGGTAGGCAGATGAAGGGCTAGAAGGGTGGATAGGTGATAACACAAATATAACGAAACAGTAATGGCAGCATCCAGATGGTAGGTACATAGGTGTGCACTATATAATTCTTTCAACTTTTTTTGCATTCTTCACAATTTTTATCAGGAGATGTTGGGGGGAAAGTAGAAAGTCCTGGTTTTTATTCAGTCAGCATTGATAATGGGAGGTAGTTTGCAGGGGTGTAAAATTATATGTTTTGTCCAGGAAAAAAATTAACCCGTTCAAAATCTGAATATACACCCTGAGGCCTAAATATCTTCATCATAAAGTAGGAATGAAATATGTATTTTGCACATATTTAAGGTAGATATTAACCATTAACAAATTTGGTAGTTAAAAAAAATCCCAGTGTGGTTCATATAGGTATATAGTTTTTAATAATGTTGCCTTCTAGTAACCTCATAAAATGATAAGCTCGCATCAACCCCTCTCCCCCAAATCACTTTTCTAAAAAGTATATTTTATTGATTTTTTACAGAGAGGAAGGGAGAGGGAAGAGAGAGTTAGAAACATCTATGAGAGAGAAACATAAATCAGCTGCCTCCTGCACACCCCCTACTGGGGATGTGCCTGCAACCAACGTACGTGCCCTTGACCAGAATTGAACCTGGGACCCTTCAGTCCACATGCCGATGCTCTATCCACTGAGCCAAACCAGTTAGGGCTCCCCCAAATCACTTTTATGGTGAAATAGATGTTCTTAATCTTATCTCTTCAACTGTCAGATAGTGTGAGGAAAGGTCAATAACTTGAGATTTAGCTTCATGGTAAAGTATGAATATCTCTCAATCCAGATTGGGAGAAGAGCATTCCAAGAAGAAAGCTTCAAGGAAGCCACAGAAATGTAGAAATATAAGCCTTGTTGAGCAAATGGTAAGTAGCCAAGTATGGCTAGAGTCAATTTGTGGAGAAAATGGAAACAATAGGTCTGAGAAAGTGGGAAGGGTCTCAAAAGTCATGATCAGTAATTTATAGTTTGTTCCACATGGAATGAGAAACCATCAACATTTTTTGTTGTTGTTTTTTAATCATAAGGGTATGACTAGATTTGTGGTGAAGAAAAGTAACTAACCTGGACTAATGGAGAATAGACTGCAGATAAAATGAAATTAAAGCCAGATTAGTTACAAGTTGTGCTTTTCATCTCTCTCTCTCTCTCTCTCTCTCTCTCTAATTTCTGACTATCTCACTCCTCATTTTTTTGGCTTTTTTACTTCTATGCTTTTGGAAAAGGCACAAGTACCTATTTATTTGTGCAAATACAGGATGTACCCCAAAAAACTGTATACACACTGTAACAGCTGATAGCTCAATTTTGAAAATGAAATGTATTTTAGTAAACACTGCCTTTATAATTATTCAAAGTGTGTGCATACGTTTTGGGGGACACCCTGTATGTATGTGTGTGCACCTGTGTACCAAACAGAGTCTCAAACATTGGTGTGTTCCAAAATCCCCTAAGGAGCTCGCTAAGAATGCAGCTGCCAGGGTCCCACTTCAGACTTTAAAATACTGAAATGGCTCATTAGCGAGACATTCTGAACATTACTAACAAGCATATTACACAGAATGATGTACCTATAAATGAACTTTTAGAAAACAATCCACTGATCATCTCATCAGGGCAACATCTGTCCTGCCTTTGGCTTGATGTTTCATTGAATTTTTATGAAAAGTACAATTTGATGTCTGATTTGAGTTATCTCGGAAATTAGTGCTTTAAAGGGATTTGCCTAAGGGGCTCCCACGTAAGAATTAACAATGACTTCATTATCACAGTGAGCTGTTGAAAGTCTTAGCATAGGAGAGTAAACAAAGCCAGCTGCCACTTCTTGGCAGTCCATGGACTGAGAACCTTGAACCTGAATTACTCTATTTCACCATCAGGAAAAGATGAGAGTCTAAGCCCCTTAAGGACAGGTGTCAATGTTGACACAGACAGGTAGCCTTAGTATCTGATTCTGTTAATGAATGCTCTCCTTGGTGGGAATGACAGATATGCATCCCTTCAATTCTGTGTATTCTCTCATTCACTCATGTACTCATTCATTTAGTCCATCAATACCCATGAAATTTGTTTGTATCAGGAAGACTTAATGAGAACTAAAATTGGCAAGACATAATAACTCAGATTGGGGCTTGCTGGGATGAGCCATATGTGCCTAACTTTGAAGAATCATTTAGTTTCTTAAAGAAAATTGACTTACCACTACACAATAAGAATATCTCCCTCTGCCAATCCCGACCCCAGGAATTGGAAAGACATTTTTGCAGTTTTAGGGAATGAGACCTGGCTATGTGACTCTCAGGTCCTTCCCAATAAGTGATTAAAACTCATTATCCTAGAGACAAAGGACCTATGGTTAGAAATGAGGGAATTTTATCTCAAGGATAAACAAGTTTTAATGATAACTCCTCCAGGGTGAGTGGACACCTAAGTCAAGTGGAATGTAGTTCCCTGTAGGTGCAAGGATCTCAGAAATGTGGTGTGGTGAATTCAAGGCTGTCTCAAATTTGGAGGCACACTTTCCACCTAGAAGTGTAGACTATGTCCCCTTCTCTTGAATCTGGAAGAGTATGGGGTGGCATTGACATTAGCCACCAACAGAAAGCGATGCTGTGCCAGGTTTTGGGCCAAGGCCTTAGTAGCTCTTGTGCCTGGGAACACTGTTGGAGACAGAAGCTCTCTTGCTGTGAGAAAGCCCAAAGAAAGCTCAGGGGTATGATCAGGGGAGAGGAAGGGGGAGAGGAAGAACCCTGGCCAGGCCCCAGTTGTCCTGATTCAGCCATGTGTGTTATCTCAGCAGAGCCCGAGTATTGGTATAGTTTGTTTCCCAGTGGTAGATATGCCAGGGAGCTGTGAGCATGGCCTGGCCTTGAGAAATCAGACAAGGTCTCCCATGGTTGAACGCATGAAGGAGGGGATTGTGTTCCAGAAGAGCTTCCCACCCTCAAGGAGGTCACTCAGGCCTGGAGAGGGAGCATGACAGTGGTGACCACCACAGTAAAGACCACATCCCTTTCCCAAAAGTTGTTTAATCGGAGGATAGGAACACAACCTTGAAAGATGACTGTCAGGGCGCTGCCAGACAACCTTGGAGGAGAGAGACCTGAACTAGGTTGAATTGAAACAAAAATGCTCCATCTCACATCTCAGTATGAAGTAATTCTCATGGGTTAGAAATGGACTGAGTGAGTTGTCTCCATCAATTGCTTGAATGATAAACTTGGAAAAACCATTGAGACTCCCTGTTTCTTCTTTATAAAATGGAAACCACTGCTCTCCTTTTTATAAGATCAATAATAAACACAAAAATTTTGAAAACTATGAATAAATGTATGTACAGTAAATAACTAAAACTGTGATAACCACCTAATCACTGCATTATATGCTCAAATATGTTTTAAAGCAAAGGAAAATGTCATCTCCTTGCCTGTATACATGTATATGCACACACACACAGATGTATCACATGCATGCACACAGCTCTCCTTGGATAACTCTATGCCTCAGCACAAGCCTCCATACTCCATAGGTAGATGATGAGCCTAATGATCATTTTATTAATGATCTCAGAACTAACAGGGACAAAGACAGGGAGTCATTTCTTCGTTAGCACCATGCTGCTTTTTATGCATTTATCTTATCAAAACATATAATCTAATTTACCATTATTAGCTCCTTCACACAAATGTGTAAATTGAAGCACAGGGAGGTAAGTTACTATGCCCAGAATCACAGATTACCCAATGGTAGAGCTGGGTTTAGGACCCAGTATGTTTAATCCCCCAAATCTGTGTTCTTTCTCTTTCTGTGCTTTATTGAACACGATGATGATGATGATGATGATGGTGATGATACAAGTCAATGAAAAGGTTTGCTTTAAGCCTTGAAAAGTTTTGCTTTAAACATTTCTATTGTATGTCCAAGTGTAGATATCTGAGCGTCTCACAATATCACCATGACAACTGATCCCACTCAAGGCTAGCTTTCCTTTAACATGTTCCAAATTACCTCTGTGGCCAGGGTGTGCCAGGGTTTGCTGGCATTGTGAGTTAAACAGTCAGAGTGATGAGCAAACTAATTTCCACTAAACATCTGGACTCATCAACTTTTGATGTGCAGATCTGGGTTCAGCCAAATGCAAGGAAAGCCTGACAGGGACTGAACTGAGGATTGTGCAAGAAATGAAGGTTGAAAATAGAACAGAAGGCTCAGCATCCTGTTAGACAAGACAAGGGTTTGCTATTTTCCTGTCTGTTCCCCTCTCCATTTTTCCTAGCATCACAGAAATCCATCTTGGCATCCTCGTATGTATAATCTTTCAAGGCTTAACCCTTAATCTGCTATCCACACCTTCTGTCTAACCGGGGACACCACAAGGAATTCAGCCCTGTGATTCAAAGACAGCCTCTCTTGCCTTGGCTGGATAGCTCAGTTGGTTAGAGCATCGTTCTCCCAATATGCCAAGCTTGCAGGTTCTATCCCACATCAGGGCACATACAGGAATCAACCAATTAATGCATAAAGAAGTGCACAACAAATCAATGTTTCTCTCTCACACACACACTCATTCTCCCCCACCCCCTTTTAAATAAATAAATAAATAAATTAAATAAATAAATAAATAAATGCCACAGTCTAACTTTGAATCTGCAAGTTTGCTAATTGAATTCAGTATTTACATGATACTTTGAACATCACAAGTTTCATAGCCATTCTGAGTGTGAATCTGATGTCAAATCTTGGCAAGAGTCACCAATATGAGGGACTTAGAGCATTGGATAAAAATTGGTAGTACAGTCATTTAGGTGAAAGGACAGATTTGGAGATAAAGATGGTCATATTTCATTCATTTTAAAATATGTACTAAATATACATGCATTTCTATTTAAAGGTGATATATCTGATGTCCTTTAGACATGGATTTTGGGAAACCTTATCAGTCCTAATAAACAAGTAGTAATTCAGCAAATGATTGAACAAGATAGTATTAAAGACATGACAATAAATGCCAGCCCCATCCTAAGTAAATAAAAACAAATGACATGCTATCACTCATCTAAAAGCAAAACTTTGTTTTAAAAAACACTTGAAACTACCTGTTTAATTATAAGTGGCATCAAACAGTGGAGATTTAGTATTTAAACCATCAGAAAAACCTCACATTTCATCTTTCCTGAGAACAAATTCTTCAATTATTATTATTATCATTATTATTATAGTAGTAAGTGCTAATACTTATCACCCATAGAGGTTAAGATTCTTGCTCAAGTTCCCATAGGTATTGAATGGCAAAACCTGGCTGGGAGATTGTAAAGAAAGAGAGAAAACACAGAGAAGGAGGGGAAGGCAAAGGAAGAGAGGAGAGACGAAAAAAAGAAAAATTATTGACACATGGCACCTAGACAATCCCCTAGCCAAAAATTACTCAAAACACCTTTCAGGTAGGGAATATTACTAGACCAATACTCTTACCTTGTTTCAGAATTCACAAAAGGGATTTTGTTGACTAATAACTAATTTCTGTGGCATAAATTAATAATAAGAGTAATAGCTGGATAACAAAAATATAGAAGAAACAATTCATGGTAAAGACAGGCTCTAAGATCAGACATCCTGGGTTCAGATCCCCAATCCACTAGCTCTTTCTTCACTTACTAGCTACCAAAATATTAAAGATCTATATGTCTAAGTTTCTTTATCTTTAAATAGCCCCTTCCTGGGTTATTCTAAAGATTAGAAGAGATGACATGTGTAATTTCACATGGCCTGACACATGTGTGATCAGTAAAGGTTAGCCCTGGTGACTCATCATGAAAATGAGTGAGCATCTACCATGTGCTCTGAGCTACATTATAACTAATCCTTACAACATGCCTAAAATTATTCTCCCATTATAGTGAATATTGTCTTTTTCTCAGGATCATGCAATAAATGAACAACAAAGCCTGCATACCTTTGACCATAGCCATGTCCCTAAAGTAAGACATTCCCAACAAAAACAATTAGAGAAAAATAACAACAAAAGCATGATGATGTAACAAAACTGATATTCCGGGGACAACATAAAGTAGCATTTATTAGGAGTATTTAGATTTCCGTGACTTTGTCTTCTACTACAACTAGATTTCAGAAGGGAAGAAATGATTTGCATAGTCACACCGCTGCCCTATGTTTGCAGAATATAATAAATGGATAAAAGTTTGCAGAATATAATAAATGGATAAAAGTTTTTTAAAGTTTTTATGGACCAGGAAAATAATGAGAATGTACATAACTCAAAAGAAGAGATCTGGGGAGGAAAATCTAAATATGGAAAGTAGAAACTGTTTTTATTAGATAAAACAATTTCAAAGTCATGGAATACAAGAGAAAGAAATAGGCAATAATTATCAAATATTTCCAAAACAGGATTAAAAACATCTATATAGAAGAGTAAGATAACTTTGATTAAGAAAATGCTCAAAGTTGGATCAAGTAGCCCCATTGACTATACAACAATGATTTCCAAGTTGGAACACATTTGCTGTAGAGCTCTAGACTACATTCGACGTTTGCTGAGTTTCTTATAATGAATGTCACTGCACTGAATGTCAAAGGAATTAATAATGATTAGCCTCTGATTATAAAGAGCTTCCTATCAGAGTTATTATGTTAACATTCAAAAACAACTTGCTTTATTAAAGCATTTGTTTTTGAATTGTCAACAGCAATCTGTAAATCAATGAGTTGCATTTTTCAGGATCAGGGATCCCATAGAGGTCCTTGGTTTTCTCCTTGGTGCTGTGCTCCGTAATTATATTATTCAGGCAGATGATCAATGTGAAAAGAAGGAAAACTGAAATTCCTTCAATAACACCTTGACATTGCCCATTATCCTGTGTGTGGATATGTCCACACTTACCTACATTTATTGGAGACCATTTTTGCTAATTAAAACATAGAGCATATCATTAGAAATTATTTAATCTAGAATGAAAGGCCATAAAAATTTACTTTCTATAAAAACTGACATCTTGGCCTTTGTTAAATATGATCATACTTGTCCAAATTTATAAAACAGGTATTTATGAAATTAAACTCTCTGAAACCCTGAATGTCACCCTTCTCTTTATCAATTTGAAAATTTTTAAAGGGTTGCAATTTGTGAGTAGCTAGACTTACAAAAGAGTTGAATTTTTGAAGATATAAAATTGTCATTGATTTTAGGAACCAGGGCACAACTGATTCCAAGAGAGCAATGAAATATTTAAGTCAAAAGAAGCATGGAGAACATGGAATGATCATCTAACTTCAGAAAACAAAACCCGTTGGGGGTGTAAGGAGAATAATTAAGTGTAGACAATGTGTGAAAAGGAGGAAAGCATCCTCATATGCATGCAGTCAGTTAGCCATCAAAGGATAATTAACTTCTTTCTCCCAACACAAGACAGTGCATGTGAAATGTGCATCAGATTTTGCCTGTACTGTCAACCCTCCGGTCATTGTCAAGTTCTTGAGAAATAACAAACACAGAACATCGAAGCTTCAGTACAAGATGAGTTGAAATATGGAAAACAGACAAAGTACCAAAGTGTGGCTCACTTGAGCTGGCCATGAAAAGAACAATAATATAATAAACAATATAAGAGTACTGTAAACCGGCCTTGAAAAAACTAAATACCTTTATTCTTTCTTCCTTTTTTTCTATTTAAAAAAATCTTTTAAAAGACAAACAAGATGCTTGCTGGTTTTGGGGTCTGTGTGTGTGTGTGTGTGTTTTAATCCTCATCCAAGGATATTTTTCCATTTATTTTTAGAGAGAGTGGGAGAGAGATGGAAAGACAGAGAAAAATACTAATGTGAAAGAAACTCATGGATTGGTTGCCTCTTGCACATGCCCTGACCAGGGCCCAGGCCATGGAGAAACCTGTAAGAGAAGTACATGCTCTTGACCGGAATTGAACTTGGGACCCTTTGGTCCACAGGCCGATGCTCTATCTACTAAGCAAAACTAGCTAGGGCAATGCTTGCCGTTTTGACTTCTATTCACATATCACCCATGACACTACCATTTTAACATTCTAGATTTTAAAAAATCTTTTTTCAAAATTCTGCTTTAATTATCATTTTGGAGTGTATAATGATAATGAAATGAAATAGTGGTTCTCAAACTCATAGTCTCAAAACCCTTTACCTTTTAAAAATATTTCAAAAACACCGAGAGCTTTGGCTTCTATGGGTTATGTCAATTGATATGATATTACAAATTTAAACTGAGAAGTTGTTAAAACACAAGAAAAACAATGCACATCTCATTAAAATGGTGATGCCATCCCATGGTATGCAGCCTCTGGGAAACTTCACCCTATGCTCATGAGAGAATGAGAGTGAAAAAAGCAACTCACATCTTACAATTATGATGAAAATAACTTGGTTTCAAAGACCTTCACAAAAAAGGTTTTAAGAATACCTCAGGGTTTCAGACCATGCTTTGAAAAAAAATCACTGCAGCAGGATAATAAAGCTAATAGATAATAACTAATATTTTCATATTACTTTATAGTTCCACAGTGCTTTCGCATGCATTATCTCATGTGGTGCTCCCAACAACGCTGAAAAGGAATCTAGCAAACTGGAACATCAAGGCGTGGATGACACAACTCAGCAAGACACACAATAAGCATCAGAACTGAATTTGAAATGAAGGTTTCTGACTTCAAGTCCTTGATACTTCACATAATGGGAAAAGGTGCTTTACACCCAGATCTTGGAGAGGTTAATGAGTAGGGCTGTTCTTTTTAATTTTTAAAAGTTATATTCAGTTTGGCTTATGTTATTCTTTGGGTTATTACTCAATACCTACAGAGTCTGTATCTTTTTTTAGCATTTTCTACATTCTGGCACTGTAAGTCTCCAGGGTCATCCTGTATCTTTTGCACCACAGCACCAGTATCAGGCATTTCTTTAAGGCCCTTTGGCTTCTTTGGTTGGAGAACCGTGTTTAGAAACCAAGATTCAGATGCTAGGAGTGCTAGTTTCTACTGCGGTATCATTGCTTCTAGGTGCCTTCTGCAGACAGAACACACACACACACACACACACACACACACACACACACATCCATGTATCTATACACATCTATCTATAGTTATCTGTCTGTAAACATGAGCTCATAAGGATGTTTCTGACTGTCACCTGTACCAAAGGGTTTATTCTAGCCTTCTCTTCTCCCTTATGTGTAAATTCTCTATCAGGGAGGAGCCTATACAGTCTGTTTTTATCGCTATATCTTTCCAATTCATAAATAGGTGTGTTCTAAAAATTAACTTGGGAATTTGGGATGCATTTTCCCAGATATAGAAACAATTGTGAGCATGGTGCCCTACTGAATATGGGAGTCAGGTTCCCAGTCTAGCCTATAGAAGCTTAATAAGCCCTTGCACAAGATTTAGGACTCACCTCCTGTTCAAAAGCTCAACGTTACAGTTCTATCAAATTTCAGTGAGTTCTAGTACCATTAGTACTATGATCACTAACACATCTCACATCTGAATAAGGCTTCTCATTTTAGAAAGTGCTTACATATATATCATCTTATTTAATCCTCATAGAAACCACAAGAGCTGGGTGTTATATTTGTACACAAATTATGTTAGGAACTAGGAACTTGAGAATCAGAGTAAAGGATGAATCATTACGCACAGAAAATATTTATTTGTGTACTGCATATCCTTTTTATTTTGTCAACATTTAATTAACATCATCTGTGTGTAATGCAGTAATACTTCAGAACAGTCCGACTCAGAGGGGGCTCATCAGAAAGGCTGTGACATCCCCTGAGCACTTGTTGGAAATGCAAATGTTTAGACCCCACCCATGGCCCATTGAATCAGAATGGCTGGATTTGGGGCCAGGTATTCACGTTTTAACAAATTCTCCAGGTGATTTTGATGCTCACTAAAACTCCAGAGCCATCGCTTTACAGATAATAGATAACTCAATAAGGGCTAGAAGTCAAGATTCGTGAGAACAGGGCTCGAGCTGGGCTTTCTCTGGGCCAGAGATGGGTTTTCCTACATTCTATTCAGTATTCAGTTAGGTCATTGTTGCTATCTTTTTTTATTTTAGAGATTTTACAAAAACAAGTGGCAAGCTAACTGTTCCCTTTCCAGGCAGGCCCTGGTGGAAAGATGACTGAACACATCCCTGGTGGGCCGATGAACCTGTGATTCATATTGGCCAGGCTAATCTATATCACGCTTGGCATTTCTAAAAAATTAAATAAGTAAGGTTTTTTGGCTCTTATTGTTATTCACGTTCACTCTGAAAAATGAACCATGGTTCTGGGAGAGGATATTGTTGGATCTGGAGCTCTGGAGAAGATTCTGGAAGTCACTGAAGCTCATCCTGGAAAACATCTAAATCCCCCCATTAGTATTCACTGTATCCGATACACGGCACTTCTGAGCACAGGCTTTAAATCAAACGCTTTGCTCGAAATTCTCATCTCTTCGCAAATCACAATGAATATCAATGATGAAAAAACTTACAGCACCGAAGATTGCAAGTGGGCCTGAGAAATCATCTGGCCCGACTCTAGGGATTTACAAATGAGGAGCCTGCAGTGTAGAGAGGTACAGTGGCTTGCCCATGGCCACACTGGGAATCAGGGCAGCACTGGGAATAGGTCCCGGGTTTCCTGCCTCCTCAGACAGCTGGGGATATTTAAATCAGATCCTAAAAATGGGATTTTCCTCAAGTGTTTCTCCCAGGTTATCACTCACAAATGGCAAGATTCTTCTAGGAGAGGGGCTCTCTGAGATGTCTTCACAGCATTGTCAGACTGATTGGAAAATATGCAGGACAATGCAGACGTTAGGGAAGCCAGAGGCTCTAGTGGTTTAACAGGGGTGAAACAGACTGAAATAGCACTGAGAGGGGGTGCTTGTAAACATCCGGAATCACTTTCTTGCAATTCAACTAATTTTAGGTGAGTGTACATCTAGGCATAGACAGTTTAAGTCTTCATAGTCAGATATTTTTTTGAGAGGGAAATGAGAGTTACAGGGCTTTTTCTAGAAATGTACCCACAAGGGGATGAGAAAACCAAGGGCCAGAGTACCTCATGGTAAAACATATGGGTATAGAAAGTAACATTGCACCCACAAAAAGAATTTAAAGGAAGAAAGAAATATGGCAGTCATCTGCAAAGTGGATTTGATCCTTGCCACTCCTGCTGGGCAATCTAGAATTCATTGATAGGAAGCTGCAAGTTGAAGAAAAAAACCTAGAAGCATCCTGAAATAATAGCATGAGTCATCAAACGCTGAAAGCTCATACCTGAACTTGGCCAAAGCACAAATACCCAAGAGAACAGCTGAATAAGTCCAGGAGAGATCTAAATCTTCAGGAAAACTTTAATGTGCAAACTCCAAATTCTGCAAGAAGGTGAGATGAATTGATTTTGGAGACTAAAGTTGCCCAGAAATTGCTGGTGTCTATATATAGCCCATTCACTTAATATCGAATAAATGTGTTAGATAATATTTGCGGATTAATTAATTTCTTAATATAGGTGTATGATAAGAGTAAGTACAGTATATTAAAGCTTTTTAGGAATCCTATAAAAAAATCTATATGCTACTAACAATATCCCGTGAAAATGACAACCTGGAAGAATTCAAGAAAATGTCCACGGAGAGATATGCTACAGAAATAAACAGCTCTTCTTGGTGTCTTTTCATTGCAATTTTATGAGTCTGGAAAGATTGTTATTTTGTTTAGAATTCACTATATGCCTATCAGTGTCATATGTGCTGTAAGAGATTTGAGAAGAGGCACAGAGACACACAAATGAGCACGTAGTGTTGAATTCTACAATCACAACAAACTGAGTCCTGAATTAAGTGCTGTATAGACACAAATAGGAGAAAAATCTTCCATGACACAAAGAAAAACAGTGAAGCGCTAAACTGAGCACAGGGAATGGGTGATTGGCAAGGCCTGGAAGAGACCAAAAATGCTTCCTAGAAGAATTGGATTCGAAGTTGTTTCTTAAAGGGTAAATAGGATTTGGATAGATGAATAAAAGAGTTGGCTAGGAAAATAGCACTAAAGCAAGTAATAGCATATATATCAAAGATTGGGGAGCCCTGGCCAATGTGGCTCAGTTGTTTGGGCATCGTCCCATGCACGGAAAGGTTGCTGGTTCGATTTCTAGTCAGGGCAGATGAGCTCTCACATTGATGTTTCTCTCCCTCTCCCTTCCTCTCTCTCTAAGTAGATAGATATAGATATAGATATAGATATAGATATAGATATAGATATAGATATAGATAGATATAGATAGATGATAGATATAGATAGGTATAGAGATAGATATAGATATAGATATAGATAGATAGATGATATAGATATAGATATAGATATAGATATAGATATAGATATAGATATAGATATAGATATAGATATAGATATAGATATAGATATAGATATAGTGGTGGGGAGACTGGTTGGGTATTATGAGGAAAATAGCCTGCCCAGATTATGGGAAACATGTGGGAGAGCAGTTGTAATGGTTAATTTTTTTTGTCAACTTTCCTGGGCCAAGAGATGCCCAGATAAGTCATTAAACATTATCTCTGGGTATGTCTGTGTGAGGTTTCTTGAAGAGACTAGCATTTGAATCAGTGGACCGAGTAAAGCAGATGGCCCTATACAATATGAGTGGCCATCATCAATTTGTTGAGGGCCTGAATAGGACAAAAAGGCAGGGGCAAGTTCAGTCTACTCTCTGCCTGCATTGATCTGCCCTCAGCACTAAGAAAGATAATTTGTGTATTTTGGGGTAGAGAAACGTAAAAATTTTTCCACCCAAATGCCCCAAAAGATACCTACCTGCCCAGTTGGAAATAATATATGTATTTCTTAAATTGGCTGAACAGAAAGCAGCCTACATATATATGAATTCTAAGAGACAACCTAAGACAAGGTGTTCTTTTAATCAGTTTGAGACTTCCTAGTTTAGATTGGCCCACATGGTGCCTTCTAACTTCAGCTGTCTTCCTGTCAAATCTCTTTAGGGCACACACTACCTGAGAATGACTTAGTTGCCTTCTAATCATTTCATTCTCTCATCTATCCAAGAACAGGTTGGTGATTTTCTTTTTCATCTTCCAGTTCCATCAATGTGGAAAGACATCCTATCTTATGCTGGATGCATCTAAACAAATCCATTCATTTTAATCCCAGACTTGGCCACATCTAAGATGTCTTTGAAGGACTTGCTATAATCATGTCTTTGTTCTTATCATTCTTGGGCAAATCACATTTCCAGAACTCTGGCCAGCTATTCAGCCCTGTCATATTTCCTACACCAAATTCTCTTTCTCTTCCCTGCTTTGTTTTAGATAAGGTTTCTGTCCCTCACATCTGAGGAAAGGTTGGAAGCCTACTGTGTAGGAGGCAGTTTTCAGCAAAACAGAAATCTGATGTTACCTGGATACTTACTTGGTATTTTTATTGAGATTTGACTGTCGTAGTTCAAGTGAATTTTAATGACTGCCTTATAAACATATTAAAGATTGCCTCTCATAAGCAATATCATTAAAGTATGTTTGCATAATTTTAATACCTTACAAAATCAACTCCCCTGAACTTAAATTCATGGAATTCTCACTCTTCAGTATGAAGTCCCAAGCAACTTATTATCGTAATGACCTTCTTATTGATTAAAATTTTGAATTATTTTTCAAGTGCTTCTGATACCTATCTTTCCCATTTTCAATCTGAGTAGCCCCTTACATTTAATTCTTTTAAATTCCATGTTGTTTTTATTTATCTTATCATTCCACATTGTCAAGTCTCTCTCTCTCTCTCTCTCTCTCTCTCTCTCTCTCTCTCTCTCTCTCTCTCATTTGAAAATATTTTCTATATATCTGAGCCTCCTGTCGTTTGAAAATTTGATAAGCTTGCCTTCAATTTGGCATAAAGATCCTGAAGAGCAGGCTGTAGACAACACCTTGTATGTACCATGCTCTTAAGAATGCCTGTTCCCTGGGGTTAACATGTTGGAATATATTGTGTGGCAGGCACATACACTGAAAAATTAGGATGAAGTGTGAATTTTTTAGGTACAGGTGCAGCTGTGGGTAGAAATGAAGTATAGTGGTAACATTTTAGAAAAATGTTGCTGTCTTGCGAATTGGCCCACAATAAACGAATGAGTATGAAGACATTAATATGAGCATGTTTGAAGGACGCTGCATTGGTAAAACCACAGATTTCTAGAATGCTTTTGTTAATTATGATTTGTTCTATAACAATGAAACAATTTTACTTAAGGTTGAATCACATCATATTCTCAATGAATTCTGCAAATTCAGTTGCATTAGATTGGTCTATAAAGCAGAGATAAACAATGATTTTAAAAAGCACATGATCCTATCTGATATCCCATTGAGTTCACATCCAACAGCAACATTGACATGGGAGGCTAAAGTGTCTCTTAAGCACGGGTTCCTCATGCTTCTAGACTTCTCATCTCCCTGAGTATGGTTATAACACTTAAAGATACATGTTTTTGGTATAACTTCACCCCTCAACACAGGACAAATGGTTTTTATACCTTATATGACTTTTTAACTAGAAAAAAATGGTTCCAAGGCAGGAGGTGAGATGAATTAAACCTCAATGAGACTGACTTCCCCCAACATGGGGTTTTTCTATGGATTTTCAAGGGCAATTTTAGCTATCTTAGGCATGCACAGCTCCTGTTGATATACTGGGTGCTCTCCCACATGGTTGTACCAGTTTACCATTTCATCAGCAATAGTGATAGGTGCTCTTTGACCACATCCTTGCCTCCAGTTGGTCTTCACAGACTTTTCAAGTTCTCTTATATGGTAAGTGTGAAGCATTTCTTGGTTGTTTACTTTGCATTTCCCTGCTTTGTAGAGTTGTTGAGCATATTTTCATAGACTAATTAGCCCTTCTGTGCAGGCTTTCTCCTCTGAATTTCCTGTTCATTTTGAAATTATTGTATTGATTCTCTAAGTGCTGTTTATGTATTCTGGATATGAATTGTATGAGTTATTGTTCTTATTTGCAAGCAGAAGAACACACTCTAGCTAGTTTAAGCAGACATGGTATGTATTAAAAGGATGTTGGGCAATCAATGGAATCTCTGGAAGGACCAAAGAGTTGACTGGGAGGTCCTGTGGTTTGTCCAGAACACACTGCAGGATTGTCACAGCAAGGCCTCACTGCTGCACAGCTGGGCCCAACACTGAGTGTGCCACCAAGGAGATTGGAGACTGAGGGCTGGAAACGCTGTCTGTTGTCCCCTACAGCCAGAGACTTGCTTTCTTACCAAAATCTGGCCCCATTATATCTGATCATTGATACCTCGGTCCCCTGCCTAAACCCTAGCTCGTTTCTGCTAGGTGGGAACGGTGAATCACATAATAGGGAATTCAGCAAATATTAGGAAGGGTGTGCAGGCATGGTTCAGGTCCATTCACTCATCATTTATTGTCAATATGCGATGCAAATATCTATTTCTTGTCAGTGCCTCCTCTTCTAATTCTATTTTATGATGTGTCTTGTTATGTAAAAATTTGCCTCTTATGTCTGTCAGATGTATATTTTTCTTTGTTTTATGCTTTGTGTGGCTTATTTATGAAATCTTCCTCCATGTTCAAGTCATAATAATACTTTTCCATATTTTCTTCCAAACATTTTAAGTTTTGCTGATCACATTTGTAGATTTATTCTACTGAGATTTGACTTAATATGTTTCACAGGAGAAAAAGATAAGACCTCTTCCTCCCAGCATTTTACCCAGTTTTCCCAGCACCATTTACTCACTGATTTACTCACTGATTTACTAGTGTGCTGCTGTCTCACCAACCTCCCTATTTATACAGGTCTCTGTTTGAACTTCACATTGTGTTCTATTAGTCTACTTGGCTATTTTTGCATCACCACTAGGTAATCTTAACTATGAGAGCTTTATGGTCAATGTCACTAGTGAATAGGTCAATGTCAATAGTGAATGCCACTTCCGTATTATTTTTCCTGTTTTGATTATTCTTACTCCTCCCATGTAAATTTTCTTAATTTATCAACCAGTGATGTGATTTTGGTTGAATTGTATTGACTGCATTAATCTATAACAAATGTTTTATTTTGTAAGTGACATCTTTTTATTGTAAAATGTTTAATGAGTTTTTGTTTGTGCATCAGTAGGTCATTGATTTGGGACTTTAAGACTTGTGTTAGATAAACTTGCTGAATCTTTTATTAATTCATTCATCGTCAGATTCTTTTGGGTATGTCTATAAAGGCAATTATTTCTCTTCAAATAAAATGTTTCCTATTTTTCCTCTTTTATACTATTTGTTTATATTGTCTTAATGGTTTGGCTATGATCTCAAGGCTGGTATAGAATAGAAGTAGCAAGAGTGAATAGTGGGTACCCTCCCTCACTTGTTTCTTCAAGGACATGCTTCTAACATTTTGCAATAAAGCATAATGCTTGGTGGCAGTTCTTGGTAGTTACCCTGTATCATGTAAATTCTATTCTGTTTTCAAAAATAGGTATTGAAATATATTCAATGCTTTTTTCTCTATGCTTTAGATGATTAGATTATATTGGTTTTTTTTCTATTATCATGGTTAATAGATTACAGCATTTTTAGAAACTATCCTAATTGCTCATGGTGTGTTTATATCGTGTGATAGATTTATGTATATGTGTATGTAAGGAGACAATCCAGATTCTGTAGGACCTGAAACTTACACATTTGGGGGGCACTCCTTAAGAAAAAAATTCCAAAATCAGACGATATGACTTAGAAAGAGCTCTTGTAACTGAAAGACTCTGAGGCTTAAATTTCATTATCGCCTTGGTAAATCCACCTCTGTCTGTTTATGAACTAGATTTTGTTTGCTAAATATTTATTTAAGACTTTATTATTTATACTAGAAATAAAACTGGCCTATAATTTGCTTTACTCACAATCTCCTTTGGTTTTAGTATCAAAATCATACTATCATCATAAGTCAGGTAGCTTTTCATCATTTTTTCATCTTGAGAGCAATTTGAATAAGATGGGAGTTAGCAATTCCTTGAAGTTTTCAGTCTAGAGCTGATGCTTTCATTAGTCCAATTCTGTACTTCAAAGAAGGGGGGGAGGGGCAGGAAAGGGAGGCAAGGTTATTAGGAAGCCCTTTGTATGTGACAACTATGTCTTATTCTCTATTTTGGCTCTAAGAGGTAATACAATTATTCTTCTCTCCTTCTTCCTTAATCTTTTGCCTATCTCAGTTTATTCAGAAGTAAGAAAGGGAGAATGAGAATGCCATTTATCAGCATCCCACCCCCAAAACCCTATTACATAAGTTACTATTAGCATAACTCATATTCACAAGCCTGAAATATGGGCATCATTTGAACAACCTACAATGTCCTACATTAAATATGGGCACATCCACACTTCTGCAAGTGGCCAGCTGTCTAAACATTTACTGAGTACCTACAAGGTATACAGACAGATTTTGAATCATAGACACTGTCCCTGCCGTGTGAAAACAAAGTTGAAACCAACAATGAAGACTTGCTTCTGCCTCTGGTTTTATAATATTCATGTAGTACTCATAACACCTCAGCTACCTCTTGCCATTGAGGAATAAATTATTCCCCATAGAATAATAATGCAGATGAACATATTTCCAAAGTCAAAACCAAAATTCTTTCATTAAATACTTTAACAGGAAAATTTATAAATATTTGTTACCTCTCTATTTTCTTATTAAAGGCAGTATACTGAGCATGAATCTTTGCTTCAGGGCTCTGGATTCACACTGCAGGTCTCTGTGAAAACCTTACACAGTAAGGTCCTGAGGAAACCCCCTTATGAATAGACAACAACCGATGACAGTGTCTGCCCCTTGAGAGTTCAAGCTGAGCCAGGCAGAGTCTGAGTAAGACAATACTGGGCGCTGGGATTACAAGGTCACAGATGTAGTGATGAAGTCGGGCTCATGACAAGCTACTGCCTGTGCAAGCCACCAGTATGGGGAGAAGGAATTAGGAGATTCACTGAGAAAACCGTTCTGAAACAAAGACAATCTTTCCATGTTCAGGATAAGGCAAAGATGACAAATTTTATCACAGAGCCAGAAAGAAGAGCAGTAGAGAGGCTGCCTGAAGACTTCTGTTTCAAGATGTACAGTTCAGTTTTCTGCAGTTGGTTCTATAAGATCCCCAGATAGCCTTTGTTTTGGGCAGCATTGAGTGGATTCCTTATCTTTATGACCAAATAATCCTTAAATAAGAAACAGTAATATTCATTTGAAACATAATAATGAATATTATATTAATGTAAATTAATATGTTCAGTATTTATTATAAAATTCTATTTTTCATCAGTTGCTGGGTATTTTTTTAATATATATTTTATTGATTTTTTTACAGAGAGGAAGGGAGAGGGACAGAGAGCTAGAAACATCAATGAGAGAGAAACATCGACCAACTGCCTCCTGCACACCCCCCACCGGGGATGTGCCCGCAACCAATGTACATGCCCTTGACCGGAATCGAACCCGAGACCCTTCAGTCCGCAGACCGACGCTCTATCCACTGAGCCAAACCGGTTTCGGCTGCTGGGTGTTTTTTCGTTTGTTCATTTTGTTTTTTGGTAAGTTGGTACCTATCAGACCCAAAGATGTACAGCAGTTGAACAAATGGGTAAATTAAGGGCAAATATTTATTCACAGGAATATTCCTTGAGTTTCCATTATATCCTGAGCACGGAGAATACAGATAAAGCCAAATAAGCATGGTCCCTGACATCATGGTTTTTATAATTCTGAAAGGGGTGGAGTGTATTTTAAATAATAACATGCAAGCTATAAAACAAGTACCATGAAGACAAAGCATATGATTTAATACACAAGGAAAATGGGAATAGTGGAACTAAATTTGAGGAGGGCAAGTTTCTTGTTGAAAAAGTTACACAGCAGCTGAGACTAAGGTTAGAGGTTGACTAGTCATGGTGATGTGGTGAAAGAGAAGGCACATTCCAGGGACAGGAGCAGCCCATGCAAAGCCCTTCAGTCTGCAAGAGGGAAAGCCAATGTACATGTAAAAGGGAGCGAGGCTGTAGACCAAATGGAGAAAGAACAAAGCACCAGATCATTTAGAACCTTCCAGAAGTCCTAAAGGGTTCAGAGGTTACTCTGTTCTGTTCAAGGAGATTGCAAGCCACAAGCTCAATGCCTTTCATTTCTGGGTTGCTTTTTTTATGGGGTTTGATCCCTGTCAGGATTTTAATAAATTATTTTAGGTATCCATAAAGTAGGAAAACATTGATCCTCTTCCATTATCTTCTTCTTACTTCCCACAGACACCCAGAAAGTAAAATAGAAGTCATCCATAACTGAAAATGATCTAAGATACATTATCAACCTCTAAAGGAATATCCATCTCATGTAAGTCTGCCACATGGGTAGAATATGTGTAGCAAGTGAGTGGCCAAGCCAGGATTAGAACTGAACTCTGGCTCTGAGACCTGGATGTAAGTACATTCTATGTTCATATGTTTATTTCTGCAGAGAGTTGATTCAACCATATTCCAGGTCATGGAAGAATATCTACAATCATCCTAGAAAGGTTGACCTTGAGTTTATTATTTCTCCACCCTCATCCCAGATCTGTCTGCTCATCCCCACCTTGCCAGTATATCTTTCATGACACCTATTCCTTTCCTTTATTAATATTTATTTATATGCTAGAAACAATTGAATATCTCTTTTTGCAAATTGCTGTATAAACAGAGTTACTATTTTATACAACATTATGAGATTTTGGAGAGAGATGCCTTTGGGGGGAAAGTCACAATAGGTAGGAGGTAATAATTTGCTCCTGTGAAGAGTTTCTACTCATTTTTCTCACATGATATTATGGATGTTAGGACATGTTCCAATTCTGTGTTAAGGACCTGATAAACCACCATTTGTCTCCCCGGTGGAATGACTTCTGGAAAGCCCTAAGCTTTCATTGGCTTGAGTTTACTCAAATGTAAAATGAGGGTTTGCGACAAATCACTGGTTTGCAGACATCTGTTCTGTTGATAAATTTCTCTTGTACTATTAAGCATCACTATTTCTGTTAAACACAAAGCAAACTAAAATGGATTAACTTTGCCACCCCTTAGGTGGCATAGAGGACACCTCTGAGAAATCCTAGGGACCTACTTCATATAACTGTAAAATTCTGGGGGGAGCTGATTCCTATGAGTCTTTTCTGCTACATCACTTTCTAGTGACTAATTCCCAGTCTATCAGGGTAAAGCAATACTCAGATCCAAGACGGGAAGAAAACTGGATTGTCATGCACCTACGATGTGTCAGTTACTATATTAACTGCTGATGTGCATTATCAAATTTAATACTCACACCCACCCAACGACATATGGTGCTGTACTACCATTTTACCAACAGCATAACCATGACTCATGACATTAGGAAGAGGCGGAGCCAGAATGTGAACTATTACTTGTTGGCTCCAAAGCCCCTTATCTTTCTACCATGGTGAATCTGAATTATGAGCTAGGAGCTTTGGCTCAATGTTAGAAATGCCCTATTCACTTGATCTGCCCAGAGGTTTCAGCTGCTGCAACAGCAGGGCATTGTAAGTTCAAGTAGACCCTCTGATTTCTCTCATATCCCAGGGACAGGAACAGCCTGGAGTATCTGGAGTGGTTTACTAAGTTCCTGAGTGATCTTACCTCCTTACAGGTGTTTGATTCTTTCCAAATCAACTGTTCTTTCCATGCTCAGGAAAGACACAGAAATATCATAAATGCTATGTCAGAATGTTATTTTTTTTTGAAAGAGAAGTGAAGGGACATTCATTGAGCACCAACAGCATGCCAGATTCTGAGCTTATGTATATATTATTTCACTGCATCATCAACAATGCTGCAATGTAGACATTAATCTGTATAGTTTACGGACAACAGAAATGGAGTCTTAGCTAAGGTGGCACAACTGAAAACAAGTGGAGCTGGGATTGCAAATCCAGGCCTCAAGACTCTAAAACTAATCCTCTTTTCATTTTCCCGTACCGCCTTCCTAATGGTTCCCTATCTGAACTAAATCACAATTCAGCCGCTCTTTCATCCTGCTCCTTTTCAGGTTTGTATGCTTAAGCAGATCTCAAAATAGTTGCCTGAGTTTTCAAAGAAACATGTATTTCATTCTGACATCTTTGCTCTCTTATTACTTTTAAGTGCTGGTGAATTAACTGCCAGTTTACTTTGAAATTGTCCTATCATGAGAAAATGATCACCAGCAAAGGGTTTAAACCCAGTGACAAAGCGGAAAGATTAATGCCCAGATGTTAATTATACAGCATGGAGGGTCCCAAGTGCTCTGTTGTGGCACTGAAAAAGATTGCTTCATTTTAATTTAAGTTTTAATTGATTTGAGAGGGAGAGAGGAAGGGAGAGAGAGGGGGAAAACATCATTTTGTTATTCTACTTGTTGATGCACTCATTAGTTGCTTCTTGTATGTGCCCCAACTGGGGATTGAACCTGCAACCTTGGTGTATCGGGGTGATTCTCTAACCAACTGAGTTACTCGGCTAGGGCTAAGGATTGCTTCATCTTCAAATATGAACCTCTTACTCCTAGAAAGTTATTGTTGGGTGAAATACAGACAACACAAGCCTTAGCAGCTGGGATGATTGCCTGGTGAAAGCTCCCAACTCCTGATCATTGGGACTGATTGTGGCTAAGATTGAGTCTATAGCTGAGTCAGCCTTATTTTTTTTTAAAATATTATTTTATTTTTCATCATCATTTATCAGCATTCTAAAAGAATAATCCATTAGTGTGAAGCTTTCTGATCTCATACATGCTCTCCATTCATTCACCACTTACTCATAGTTTCCTTTCTTTAGACAAATATGTAATTGCCTGACATCTTTTAAGCACTGTGCTGGCCACTGGAGACACAAAGATGCATGGGGTCACTCCTCTCAGGAAATGCACCCTCTAGATGAGAGGACAGACATACACCTGACCATAACTCCATGTAATAGGAGCACCCTTAATACATTTAAGCAATAACGGAAATGCCCTGATGGCGCCACCATTCACACAGTTTGAGGACCAGCAGGTGCGGAGAAGGACCTAGTGAGGAAACTGGGCAGGGCTGAGAAAGAAGAGAGTTAACCAGCCTTCCAGAAAGAAAGAAAAGGGGGCACAGAAAACAATGCATGAGGAGACTGGAAGAACATACAGCAATCTAGGAATAATAATGAGAATTCTCTCAGATAACTAATACCTTTATGTTGAGACTGAAAGTGATAGAAGATAAATCCAAGGAGTAGATTGATACCAGATTGTGAGAGTCCTTGACCGCCCTGCCGAAGGCTGAGGACATTATTCTATGGGTGTGCCAGAGCGTGCTTGCTTTTGGATCTGGTGTCCCCATGATCACCAGGGGGAAGAAGGCGAAGGTCGCAAGGACTCTGGACAGTTGTTTTCAGCTGCCACCAGTCACATTGCTCCTGAGCCAGCACGATATATTAGAAAAAAAGACATGATGTTCTCTCCATTTCAATTTTCATTTGCACTAAAATGGATGGCCTTTTTGCACACTATCAATAATGCTTGTGCTGGAGGAGCTTTTAATAGGACAAACATTTATCATTTTAAGGTTACTCTTTCCCCAAAAGCATGAGAGCAATCTGGTGGTAAAATGGAAAAGCCTTGCGCACGAGGCTGCCCTGTGCCTTTTGTTCCAGGTGGTGCCCACTGATAGGAGAGCGTAGCAGTGACTGCGGAAAGAAGTAATATGAATTATCATTCTTCCGACATCTCTCCCTCTGCTGTGCCTCATAACAGAAAGGGATGGTTTAAAAACAGTTGACCGGGGTCCTAACTTCACCTTTGCTAAGGGTGTCATTTACGTAAATGACTTCAATGCCCCAAGCTTAACCCTCCCTCATCTTTAAAGTAGGACTAGACTGCGGATTCTCGGTTGTCTCCCATAATTGTGAAATCCTGTGTGATCTTGATATTAAATCAAATAATAATTTTTAAAAAGCAGCAATAGGTTGTTCAAAGCTAGTGGTACACACACACACACACACACACACACACACACACATTATATATATATAGTTTTTGGTATATAATATGTGT
The DNA here is from genome assembly GCF_027574615.1 of Eptesicus fuscus. Taxonomy (NCBI): domain Eukaryota; kingdom Metazoa; phylum Chordata; class Mammalia; order Chiroptera; family Vespertilionidae; genus Eptesicus; species Eptesicus fuscus. The sequence continues at coordinate 23,287,905 of NC_072492.1, read as the reverse complement.
GATCTAATACTATAATGAAGGGTTGGGCAAAAGTAGGGTTACATTATGATAATTAGTAATATAAGAATAAACTCTGTTTTGCCTACTCACAACCTTAAACCTACTCTGCCTACCTCTGTACATATATAATACTCTGCCTCACCCACTCCCTCTAATTCTGGATGTTCCTGGAATTGCCAGTATACCATTTAGGGGTTGTTATCAGCTGTATTGCTGGCTCAGGTTTTGCCTTTCTTTGGTATACTAAGCCCATTATAACTGGTTCATCTCTTTTCCAGGTTCCAAAATATCATTGTCTTCTCTCTTCAAGGCTCTGTACCTCTGTATTTCGGGGAAAACCCCTTTTCTATAGTTTTTAATGTTGCTTTTGACAGATGATGAATTAGAAATTAGGTATATGTTCCAATCTATCATCAGTCTATCATCCTAACAAAGAATTATTTCTTATTTATTCTAACTCCTTTTTTCTTTTATTTTGAAACTAGAGGCCCGGTGCACGAAATTCATGCATGGAGAGGGGGGTTGTCCCTCAGCCTAGCCTGTACCCTCTCCAATCTGGGACCCCTCGAGGGATGTCCGACTGCCCGTAAATGGGCAGTCGGACATCCCTCTCACAATCCAGGACTGCTGGCTCCCAACTGCTTGCCTGCCTGCCTTCCTGATTGCCCCTAACTGCTTCTGCCTGCCAGCCTGATCACCCCCTAACCACTCTGCTGCCAGCCTGTTTGCCCCCAACTTCCCTCCTCTGCCAGCCTGGTCACCCCTAACTGCCCTCTCGTGCAGGGTTGATCACCTCCAACTGCCCTCCCTTGCAGGCTTGGTCCCTCTCAACTGCCCTCCCTTGCAGGCCAGGTGCCTCCCAACTGCCCTCTCCTGCTGGCCATCTTGTGGTGGCCATCTTGTGTCCACATGGGGGCAGGATCTTTGACCACATGGGGGCAGCTATATTGTGTGTTGCAGTGATGATCAATCTGCATAGTACTCTTTTATTAGATAGGATAGAGGCCTGGTACAGGGGTGGGGGCCAGCTGGTTTGCCCTGAAGGGTGTCCCAGATCAGGTGGGGGTTCCCTTGGGGTGTGGGGCGGCCTGAGCGAGGGGCCTGTGGTGGTTTGCAGGCCGGCCACGCCCACTGGCAACCCAAGTGGAGGCCCTGGTATCTGGAATTTATTTTCCTTCTACAATTGAAACTTTGTAGCCTGGAGCGGAGCCAAGCCTGGGGCTCCCTCCGAGGCCCGCAACCATTTGTGTTGGGGTTATAATTGAAACTTTGTTGCCTTAAGTGGTGGGCCCGGCCAGGGTGTGCGAAAAGCTTTGCTTCCCCTGTTGCCGGCGGCAACCCTGGCCTGCTCTCTCGAGCTCCATTCTGCCGCCATTTGTTTGAATTTTTTTACCTTCTATAATTGAAACTTTGTAGCTTGAGTGGAGGCTTAGGCCTGCAACGGCTATGGAAAGCTTGGCTTCCTCTGTTACCTAGGAAACCTTGCTCTCTGTGGCTGTAGCCATCTTGGTTTAGGTTAATTTGCATACCCGCTCTGATTGGATGGTGGGCGTGGCTTGTGGGCATGGCTTGTGGGTGTGTCGGAGGTATGGTCAATTTGCATATTTGTCTATTATTAGATAGGATAATTAGAGACTCAAATAAAATGGCAAAAAAAAAAAGGTGTACAAGGAGGTCTCATGTATCCTTCACTCAGTTATTCTCAATGATAACACCCTCATAGTTAGTAAAATATTAGAACCAGGTATTTGACAGGGGTACCACACACAGAGCGTATTTAACCTCAGTATTAAATGCTCTCGTGTGTGTGTGTGTGTGTGTGTGTGTGTGTGTGTATGTGAGGAGGGGTGTGTGTGTGTGTGTGTGTGTGTGTGTAATTCTGTGTACCTTTAGCATGTAATACAGAAGTATTCCATCATCATAAGAACCCCCTGTGCTACCCTTTTATAGTCACACTCACCTCCCCTATCCCTAACATCAGGAAATCACTGCTCTAGTCTCCATTTCCATTATTGGGTTACTTCAATATGTCATATAATCAGAATGTCATAGGAACATTTTTTTTAGATTGGCTCTATTTTCTCAACAGAATCCTTTTTGTCTTTTAAGTCTGGAATCCTCACTAAGCTGTTGGCTATGAGAGAGAGAGAGCAGCGGGGTGTGTGTGTAGGGGGGGAGGCTACATTTGGCTCACGCGTAGTAGGAACTAAAGCAACATAGTTGACTTAGTGATGGAATAAATTTCTGATGCTTGATTCCCTTTATAAGTTAAGATAATTTTGGTTCTAAGTATTAGAAAAATAAATTTAAAAGTCTTAAACAACACAGGGATGTTTTCTCTCACATAACAAGGAGTCTGGAGGCATTATTACTGAAGTTCCTCCAGCTACCCGCCCTCCATGGTCCTAGGAATGTCACCACCATTTCCAACAGTGCAATGCAGACGCTAAAATATTGAACAAGAGATGCTGCAGGAATATCAGTGATCAAATGGAGGAATTATTGCAATCGGATAGCAAAAAGATCATTTTCACCTCTGACTATCATCTTAACATTTCAGTAGAACTTTTAACTCCTATAAACCCAGGATCTGCATTTGTTTGGAAAAGTCAAATTGTTCTAAAAAAAAAATAAAAAAAAACAAGTCTTAACCTGTGACATGGCTAATACTTATGATTCAGCAAAAAAGTAAACACTTTTCTTCTTATTAAGGAAATATCGCCCTTTCATTTTTCAGTACAAGTTCCCATTGTCTTCTCATTGATCACAGACAGCTCACTCTTAGAGGGTACTGCTGTATCAGAAAGGACTAACAAGATATTCATGAAATGAGAGGTGAGGGAATGGATGCAGTACTGTTCACCAGAGACAGGCAAACCAGCGTCTGCAATTCCAGAGGCTTCTGAGATGCTGCTAGTTTTGCATTTTTATTTCTTAGATCTTGTCTTCTCCATTACTAAAAGAACGATCATTAAAGGCGTCGGCTCTGTCCATACTGTTCTTCCGAGACCCCTTCTTTTCAGTTCAGTTGCATTAATTTGGTGCTTAAATTTATTGCTCCGGAGTTTAATGTGTATTACTCCTGTCAGCGTTAAATTTAATTTACTGCAACCAGGCAAAGGGGTTGCTGAAACCAGATTTTTATTCCCAAGACATTTGTCCTTGATAAACAAGATCTTTATTGTATACCACCAGTACGATGCGTGTGCCTTATAGAGCTGTAACTCTGTAGAATGTGCTTCTTCGGATAGCTGTTTCTTTTTTCTTTTGAAAATGATGTTTAGTTTTTTCCTTCTGCATATATGAATGTTCCAAAAATGTTGGACTATTGAAACATTTTGTTCTATGATTTTTTTGGGTGATGAAATAGGAGATCTAACCCCAGCTAAACACTACAGAATTCTGCTGTGTTCCTGCCGGGACCCTCTCCCCAGTGGATGATAGCCAGAGACACAATGTTGAGATTTCTTTTATAAGGGCAGATACTAGAGACAGCAGGGATTTCTTTATGGTCAAAGTGAAAACAGAATTTTAAAAATTTGAGAGAACATTTTATTGTTAAAGTAATATATGCTTGTGAAGAATTCAACTAGTATGAAATGTTATACACTATCAGCATTTGGTCGTATATCCTTTGAGATCTTCCCCATCTTTCACCTCTCTCTTCTACACTCTCTCCATCTATGTATATGTGTGTGAGCATACCTTTGCTATATATTGATATACTATAGGCCTGGTGCACGAAATTCATGCATGGTGGGGGGGTGTCCCTCAGCCCAGCCTGCACCCTCTTCAATCTGGGACCCCCTTGAGGGATGTCAACTGCCCGTTTAGGCCCAATACCAGTAGGATTGGGCCTAAACGGGCAGTCGGACATCCCTCTCATAATACAGGACTGCTGGCTCCCAACTGCTCGCCTGCCTGTCTTCCTGATTGCCCCTAACCACTTCTGCCTGCCAGCCTGATCACCCCCTAACTACTCCCCTGCCAACCTGATTGATGCCTAACTGCTCCCCTGCTGACCTGATTGCCCCTAACTGCCCTCCCATGCAGGCCTGGTCACCCCTAACTGCCCTCCCCTGCAGGCCTGGTCCCCTCCAACTGCCCTGCCCTGCAGGCCTGGGACCCCCCCCCCAACTGCCCTTCCCTGCAGGCCCAGTCACCCCCAACTTTCCTCCTCTGCCAGCTTGGTCACCCCTAACTGCCCTCCCCTGCAGGCTTGACCGCCCCCAACTGCCCTCCCTTGCAGGCCTGGTCCCTCCCAACTGCCCTCCCCTGCTGGCCGGATCACCCACAACTGCCTTCCCTTGCAGGCCTGGTCCCTCCCAACTGCACTCCCCTGCTGGCCATCTTGTGGCGGCCATCTTGTGTCCACATGGGGCAGCCATCTTTGACCACATGGGGACAGCCATCTTGTGTGTTGGAGTGATGGTCAATTTGCATATTACTCTTTAATTAGATAGGATATTTGTGTATATATGTGTGCACATTTGTATACATATGCATATGTACACACATATGTATTATATTGTATATGTATTTACTAAACTCTCTATTTCTATACATAATAATTACTTAATAAATGTTTGTAGAATACAGTCATGGGCTGCATAACATTTTGGTCAACAACTGACCACATATACAATAGTGGAATACCAGGTAGCATTGGTGTGTAATAGGCTATAGCACCTAGGTTTGTGTACATATACTCTATGCTATTCACACAATGACAAAATCATGTAACAACACATTTCTCAGAACATATCCCTGTTGTTAAGCAACATATGACTGTAAGTGATGACTAATTTTTGTTATTCTCTATCATTTATTAACTGTGCAATTAAATGAATGATATATAAAAACAAACAAAAGCAAGCTCAAATTGACTGAGAGCTAAATTAGCTCATATAGGAGGAAGTTCGTTTGTAAGATGGACTTTAGGGTTGATTTATTGGAAGTTCTGTGATGTTCTCAAGGACCTTGGTTACTCTGTATCCCCAGTAGAGGCTATATGTTAAGGTGAATCCCCTTGTGTCCACAGCAATTAGAGCCATGTTTCCTCATTCACAATTGGCATTGTTTGGCTCACTCAAGAACAAGGAAAAGTTTTCCCAGAAGTCTGTATTTCCCTCTTTTCCCACAGATTAGCCAGAATTGGTTCACATGACCATTCCTCAACCAGTCCTTAGCAAAGTAGATAAGAGTTCTATTTATCTATTATCTATTAGTGCCCAAGAAAGAGAACTGTGGATGTGAAGGGTAGATATCTGAGCAAAATCTATTTTCTAGTAAGAAGATGAAAAGCAGAATGTATCGAGTTTACCACCGACATTCACTATGGTAATGTTAAGTGTTTAAGACGGAATGTTTTGACTTTTTTTTTTAATTCACTCATTGACCTCATCATTTATTGAAAGAGAATTATTATTTATCTTTTAGTATGTGTTTGGTTTTAAGTGTTTACTTCGGGATCAAGGTTTCTTCTTTGCTATCTTTTGCCTTTTTCCCCTTTTGATGATATCAAAGCTTTGAATTAAAATTAGACTTTGCAGTGGTTATCACTTAATATCTGATCACTGTAAAATGACACACCTAAATTCTGTTTACTTTTTTAGCAAGGTTGACAGTACCTATTGATACCTTATCCTAAAAAAAATAATATTAATATTTAAAATGTCTCCTAACTAGTGTGTTTTTATTTCCTTGATTTTGATTAGTTATCACAGTATATTTTATATTGTCAGGTTTTATACCATTTGCATTATATTCTACAAGCCATTTAACATGGATTCTAAAGTCTACTTTCTATATTTATATATGTTCAGTAATCTCTACTATTTATTTTATTGTTCAGCTTCCAAATCTCTGAATTACTCATTTTGCTCCTCCTCCTCCTCCTCCTCCTCCTTCTCTTTCTTCTGATTGGCTAGAATTCAAAAAGATATTTATCCAATTAATCCATCTGAGTGCAATTTTCCTCTAAGTCCTTAGATTACACACCTGATTATCTATGCCATTTCACAGAAACAATAACTTAGTAGGGTATGAAATTCTTGTATTCACTTTTTTCTTCTCACAGTTTTGAAAATACTGTTCTAAGGTACTTGTCTGTTGAAACATTGCTGAGGAAAATTGTGAAGCCAATCTGATTTCTTTGGTCTTTTTTGATATTTCTGTTCTGCCTAGACTACAGTAGTGTCCATTGTTATATTCTGGAATTACAGTAACTTCATCAAGGTATGCTTCAGTGATTGTCCTTCCTTAGCAGTCTTCCCCCTTGGATCACATAGTATTCTTTAAATCTGCACATTTATGACTTTATTCATTTTAAGAAAGTTCTCTTGTATTATATTCCTGAATATATTTTTTCTATATGTAACTGTGCTGTGTGCTGGTTTCTTTGTTTTAGTAACAAGGATGGTAATTATCCATATGGTGACTATATTTCCTATGTCCTCCAAATATTTATGCCTCTCTCTAATTGCCTTTATCTCTTCCCTCTGTTTTATGTCATTTTTATAATACAATTCGCTGCACCCCTGTGTGTAGTCAATATCTATCCAAATGCCTACATTTTAGTGTGTTTCTAAAATACCTTAATTTTTTTTTACTCTTCTAACATATGGCAGCTCGCCTATTCTCCTCTATAGACTTAAAAACTTTTTTTTGATTGCTTATAATTTGTAAAATGCTAATGTTCCTTTGTTTGAGACTATAAGAGAGTGGTCATCTAAAATGTACTTCTATCAATTAATTCTTAAGATTCACATTTTTCATTTGCCTTTTAAGTGTAAGACTCCTTTTTATTGGGTTAATTTGCTTGCTTGTTTGTTCTCTGAATGAGAGTAGTTTATTTGTGACCTACCATTTTTCTCCAGAAGAGGAGACACTAGAGTAAGTCCTGGCAGGTAGTCACTCATTTCTGATTTGTTGCCTTAGATTACTCTTATCCAAGCTGCAGCACACTTTGTGGTGTGATAATTCTCCCTCTCAGGGCTCAGAGTTCCCTCTTCCCTGGGTCATGCTATCTGTCTGGAGGGGAATTTGTTTGAATCAGTGAACGTTCATGGCTCATAAGACATTTTAATGATACAGTAAATGATGCATGCCTGTTGAGCTCTGTTCAATCACCACCATCAGGAGCTACCAACAGCATTGCCACTTTCCTATCTCTTTTCCACCAAATCAAGATCTGATCAAAGATGTCATTCTGCATAGGCCCTCCTTTATCTTGGCCTCTCCCACCAATCTGAAATGTGTATTTGGCCTCACAAAATATATTCCCACATCTATCTATACTAATAAAAGGGTAATATGCTAATTGACTGGACATCTTCCGGATGTCCTTCTGGACAAAGCCATGGTGGCAGGGCTGAGGCAGAGGCAGTTTAGGGGCCATCAGGTCAGCAGGAGAGAGCATTTAGGGTGATCAGGCCAGCAGGGGGGTGCAGATAGGGGGATCAGGCTGGCAGGGGAGAGAAGTTAAGGTGATCAAGCCAGCAGGGGAGAGCAGTTAGGGGGATCAGACAGGCAGGCAGAGTGGTTAGGGCAGGCAGGCAGGTGAGCATTTAGGAGCCAGCCATCCTGGATTGCAAGAGGGATGTCCAACTGCTGGTTTATCTATACTAATAAAAAGGTAATATGCTAATTAGACTGGATGTCTTCCGGACGTCCTTCCAGACAAAGCTACAGTGGTGGGGCCAAGGCAGAGGCAGTTAGGGGTCATCAGGCCAGCAGGAGAGAGCAGTTAGGGGGATCAGGCTGGCAGGGGAGAGAAGTTAAGGTGATCAAGCCAGCAGGGGAGAGCAGTTAGGGGGATCAGGCAGGCAGGCAGAGTGGTTAGGGCAGGCATGCAGGTGAGAGGTTAGGAGCCAGCTGTCCCAGTTTGCAAGAGGGATGTCTGACTGCCCCTTATCCCTAATCGGGAAGTTGGATATCCCCTGAGGGGTCCTGGATTGGAGAGGGTGCAGTTGGAGAGGGTGCAGGCCAGAATGAGGAACCCTCCCCCCATGCATGAATTTCATGTACCAGTCCTACCTAATAATAGACAAATATGCAAATTGACCGCACCTTCGCTGCGCCCAAGCCACGCCCACAAACCAAGCCACGCCCACAAACCAATCAGGATGAGTATGCAAATTACCACAACAAAGATGGTGGCTAATTTGCATATCAAGACAGCGTAGAAAGAAGCCAAGAGCTGCAGAAGGGAGCAAAGCTGCGGAGAAGCAAGCAAGCGGGGGGGGGGGGGGGGGGAGGGGGAGAGAAGAAGGGAGGAGCGGAGGCGGGGCCGGGGGAGAAGGGAGGAGCGGAGGCGGGGCCAGGGGAGAAGGGAAAAGCAGGCGGGCTGGCGGAGAAGGCGGGCCAGGGGAGAAGGGAGGAGCGCAGGCGGGGCCAGGGGAGAAGGAAGAAGAGCGGGCGGGCTGGCGGAGAAGGCGGGGCAGGGGACAAGGGAGGAGAGCAGGCAGGGCGGGGTAGAGTGCAGCAGGAAACCCTATTGCAGTATTTTTCCTGCAACGGGAACACTACTATATTTATAAAAGCCTAAGCAACCAAACGAACAGATGACCTAACAACTGGTCGACTGATCGCTATTATGCGCTCTGACCACCAGGGGGCAGATGCTCAATTCAGGAGCTGCTCCCTGGTGGTCAGTGTGCTCTTACAGTGGGAACACGCTCAGCTGACCAACAGGCACCAGATGCTGGGCTCATGGCTGGCAAGCGCAGCTGTGGTGGCGCAAGCCTCTCCTGCCTTCACAGCAGCACTACCGAGCAGCGGCAAATGCAGCAGGGCCAGGATGAGTGGGAGCAGCACAGCGCCCAGCCCGGGCTCTGACTCCTCCCTGGCCGTCTGTACTTCATGCACTACTACATCCCTCAGGGGATGTTGGACTGCCGGAGGAGTTGGGCCAAAACCAGCAGTCTAACATCCCCTGAGGGGTCCCAGATTGTAAGAGGGCACAGGCCAGGCTGAGGGACCCCATTGGTGCACCGGGCCTCTAGTAGGATTATAAACATTGGAGTCAGAGTACCTTAGTTCAATCCTAGCTTCACCTGGGTCTGTTGTTTGGGTTGGCTCACCCCTCTGTGCTTCATGGATGTTACTTTGTCTATAATAGTACCTACCTTAAGGGGCTGTAAGGAGATTGAATGTAAAGCACTTAGAACAGTATCTGGCAATAGGCAATCACAGGCTCCTTGAACCACTACATTATTTCAAGTGGTTTACTCACTTGGCCTCCCAAGAAAGTTTAACTTTCAGAGTTATAAGCACCCTGTTTGAAATGTGGAGAGGTAGGAATATACTCTTGATATCCCTCTTGTTTTGAGAGAAATGTCATTGTATTGCAGGTACTTTTTATATCTCAGGGACTAAGGTTTCAGTGGTTTTCTGTTATCACCGTTGATGAAGTTTTGTTTTTTTATTCCCTAACCTTTGTTTTTATCATTTATTTAGTACTACAGGCCTGGTGCACTGATTCGTGCACTGGTGGGGTCCCTCAGCCTGGCCTGTGGGGATCGGGCTGAAACTGGCCAGTGCACAGATTCATCCACAAACACACACACATGCCTATTAACTTGGATACTTTTCTGCATTTCTGCATCCTCTTTCTTTCTTCCACAATATGTTTTGAACTTCTTTCTATGTAAAGAAATACATAACTTTAAATGGTTACCTATCATTTCATTGGATAAAAATAACTTAACCTCTTGATAGAAATTCACTTTGCTCCCAGAGTTGATGAGACCTTTTCTTCCTATGACAAATGCTTTAATGAGCACACATGTCCAGTGATATCTTTAATGGTACAATGCAAATTATAGGATGAGACAGCAGGTCCGTGCCTCCCTCCATGCAGCCTGCTCTTTGAAAGTTCCCCTTTTGGCCAAGAGGCTGATAGATCTCTCTTTTTGTCTAAAAGATAAGTCATCTGCTTTAAAAAAAAAAATGCTGTATCACCCAGCACAAAGATGGACTGTGACTTAAACCTAGAATGAAACGTGTTTTCCCTTTGCAGGGGAATGCTGAAGTCTTAAAAGGATGGATGTCAGGTGCTGAAAGAACAATTAGACCCTGATTTCTTTTTCCCTAAACTGGCATCACTACCAGAGGAAGCTCTAAATACAAAATCCACTTGTTCAGCGGAAGCCTCACTTTGTTCAGTAAAATCTGAGCTTGAGGGCTGTCAAGAATCGGGAGTCTTGTCGCTTGTCAAAAAAGCCCAGAGAAAAGATAGGATTATAGAAATCAGCTGGAAAGGAGAGACAGGAAACTCTCAGAGGTTTGGTATAGAAATCAAAACTCAGAGGATCCTTAAAGTCTACCGCTTTCTTTTGCATTTAGATAAATTGCTACTTAAGGGCATTTGCGGAAATGACTGTGCTAGCCTGCTGTATCTGTGTTAATGGCTCTAGGTATAGAGCTGGGCATCATCTCATATGGTTCCTTCAATCACGTAACTTCTTCATGAAGCTCCCTTTATAAGTGTGTATTCTTTTAGGTACAAATTCACTAATATTTCTGATGTGGTTTCTCTTTCCCTACTTTTTTTTATTTTTCTGCCTATTGAATTGATAGCCTTGGAGAGGTAACCATGGGTGTAAAATGCTCCAGGAAAAGTACTGCGACAAAGAGGGGAGGGGAGATGTCAACTTTTCCAGGAGTCTCCTCTGTTAATGGACATTATTGTGCTCTTGGGAAGTACTAGTGTTTCACCTGATCCCATCACCACTCTAAGATTCTTGTTTTGCAACTCTTTACCCCAAAATATGCTAAGTTATCCAAATAAAGTCAAATCAGATTTATTAGATTCATCTTGTAACTGGATTTGCTGTAACCCTTGTTGGCAAAACATGAATTCATTCCAATATGATTGCTACATTAAGGAACAATGTAAGTATGCCTCGAATGTCATATTTGCTTATGCATGATTCTATCTGGGGAAAACAGGTGAGTGCAGAAAACCACACTCAGTGAAGCCCCTTGAAGTAGAAATACACAAAATGTGGTGCACCCCCACACAAAGGCATAGATTTCAAATATCTACAGCTGTTTCAGTTCATTCTTGAGCCACACCCATTCACATCTGGGCTTATAACTCTTTCTCGCTCTCTCGCTCCGTCTGTGTGTGTGCATAATGTATAGCTATATGCATAGATAAGTAGATTGATAGCTATAGATATAAAGACATACAGATATAGAACAAATATAGGTATAGATAGACATAGGTATAAACATAGAAATAGACATAGATATAGATATAGATATAGATATAGATATAGATATAGATATAGATATAGATATATCGAGTATAGATATATAAATATGGATGTAGATATACCCATCCTCATGGTTCTGTTTCAATGGAGAACTGACTGCTCTTCTTTTCTAAACTAATGTTATTGTGTGAGAATTACTGCTCCATAGTGAATGAAATTAGCATTATTCAAGAGATGATAGAAAACTAAAATGTTTAATGTGTATTACCTCATTTTAAAAATATTGACTCAAGTTGAAATAAAATGTTGAAAGATCCAAACCAGGCACATCTATGCAGCAGACCCAGCCTCAGGTGCCAGTCTGTAGCCTCCGCTCTGCAGACCCCACACTGAGAGCTTTGCCAGCCTTGGTGCTGCCAGAGGACCAGAGAGAAACGCTGGTGGCCGGGGCTCAGGCTAGCACAACGGCTTCAACCTGAGCAATTCTGCTTTGTATGTTTTCCATGGGAGTTTTCTACATGAGGTTTCCTTTGACAGAAGAGTTTCAATGCTTCATGTTGAAGAGGTAAACAACTACTGATCTAAAGAATCAGCATTAAACCTTTTTATATGGCGCAACATCATCACACTGATGCTCAGAATCATTCCCTTGCTTAGCTCCAGCCCCGCAAGGACTGTTTTTCATTCTGTCACCATGAAATGCGGTGGTCACACAGCAGGGCTGTCTCCCGCACATAAAAAGAGACTCTTTAAAGCCTTCAGAACCTCTCCCTCCCGGGAAGACTGGAGTCCTGCTGTTTGGATGTGCTGAGATGAAGTGAAAAACAAAAATCAATGACTATTTACTGGTAATCTCAAATGCGTAGGAATGTCCAGGGTATCTTTCTGCTTCCTCTTTTTTCCTTTTAATTTCTTATCCACAGCCCCAGTCCTCTATCTCACTAGCCACTGCCTAGATCCTTTCTAAATCCTTAACTTGTGTGGAGGAGGATTAAAGCAGAATCTAGACAATCCAGGATCCAAGAAGTCTACTTGGTGATAGAAAGGGCTTTGGAGATATAACCTCAGGAAACTGAGGACGATTGTATGACAATCTCAGAACACTAAATGAGGTCAGAATGGAGGAGAGGGCTGGCACATCATATCATGAGAAAACTTCAAAGATGAAGTGGCATCACAAATTTCAGAGTCCAGCATTAGTGTGTCTTATGAATGATTTGCCCATAGATGTCAGGGTACCAGGAGATGTGCTAAGAGCGTGGAATACTGAATTTAACATTCAGGGAGAAGGAGGAGAGTGTTAAACTGGGTATTAGAATTCCAACCAAGCACATAGTGGAAACCTCAGTTCTAGAATACAATTGGAAATCTGCTGTAGAAAAGAGAGTAATCTACGGACGTAAAGGGATAAAGAGCCAATCTGTAGGCATGAACTTACCCAGGGGATAGGGAGTGCTACAGTGTGGGGCCATGTATCTATCCATGACTTATTTAACAGTGGAGTCTGGGTCAGGTTGTCAGTGGTATATTCAGATAAAACATAAAGATATGGAAAGGCACGTGGGGGCCCAGAGATCATAGCTTGGCCAGAACATCCATAAAGTGGGCAATGTAACCTTGTCCACGCCCCTAACAAACAGCTTATCTGATGGATAAGGTAGGGTTGACTTTACTACTCACTGGCCAACTCTAAGAGAGGAACATAAGGGTAGAAAACAAATCAGGAGCCGAAGGCAGCCTCTGATGGCCACTCTTTCCTGTACAGCAGTGGGCACACACCTCTCCTTAGAGTAAGCCTCATTTCCCTGGAAACATGGGAAGCCCTTGAGGCAAGGACCGACCTTCCGCCTTTTGCCATCACCAGAGCCTGTCGCTGTGACCCACGTGTGGAGGACTTCCGCCCAGTCTTTACTTCCTCCTAAGCACTGGCATAAGCCTGTTATTTTTCTATTTCAAGATATATAATGGTTCTTATATAAGACAATCACAGCATATTCAACCTGCCCACATCCCTGAGGAGCTTATAGTCTAATAAGGAAGATGAAATGTTAATAGCTAGTATACCTAGAACAACTACATAGTCAGGTAAAATGTGTTTACAATCTTATAAAGTGTTATAAAAAGCAGAGGAACAAAGGAGAAAACAAAAAATAGAGGTTGGGGACCAGAGGTGATTTAATAGAGTAGAGGGCATTTAAAAAAATATTTTTGTATGTTTTTATTGATCTCAGAGAGAGGAAGAGATAGAAACACCAATGATGAGAGAGAATCATTGATCAGCTGCCTCCTGCATGCCCCCCTACTGGGGATTGAGCCTACAACTAGGCATGTGCCCTGATCAGGAATCAAACCATGACATCCTGGTTCATGGGTCAATGCTCAACCACTGAGCTACACCAGCCAGCCAGTAGAGAGCATTTTAATTGGAGTCTTAAGGAAAGGATTTCATTGCCTTCAATGAAATGTGCTATACATAAAATAAGTGAACAGTGATGACTCCTATGTAGGAATATAAAACAGGAAAATAGAAGACAGGATGGTGTTTCTGATACATTAACAAGCCAAGGACCAAAGAGAAATCTTGCCAATATCTGGAAGAAGAGTATTTCAACCAGAAAGATAGCCAAGAGGTAGCAGTAGCTGAGACCCTGGGGCAAGAGCAGATTGCTGGTGGCTGGATAAAAGTGAGTGGTATGAGATGAGGTCACAGGACTAATGGGGAGATCATGAGCTCAAAGCAATGGAGAAAGTGTCTTTTAGGTCAAAAGATCATGAAACATCCCGGCTTAGATAAAGTGTGGGGCATGACCAGGAACATCAGGCTAATTTTTCTTGATGAATTGATACCAGCAAGGGCAGTAAGCCCATCTCAGGCCATTTTACAAAAAGGGATTTCCCGGGAGAGTCTGGCTTCCCTTTACTAATTGCCAGGGCATTGACTGGCTACTGTCTCCTAAATCTTTCCTGTCAGCCTGTCTTCAAGAAGACTCACATCCCTGTCCTATGAGCCAAGCAGGACTTGATCTTGAAAAAGAGAAAAGGTCTGCTTGGGAAGTTTGATCGACAGTGTTGCCTTTGGCTTCACCATCTTAATGTAATGTAAGATCTGCACTTTCAGCGAAAGAGCATTGGCAGGGAGCAGACTGGCCCATGTTGTTTTGGGTAATGCCATTATTTATCATCCCTTAGCTTCCATCTGCTGACATGTGTGACAACCAAATGGTAGTTTTTGGGAGGTTACTGTGATGCAGAGGAATGACTTAAAAGCAATGAGGGGACCATGGACTTCACTATTAGGCTAGACTTATCACCAGCATATGGTATCCACAGGTACCTAAGTCCCTTTATGATACCTAGAAGAATTCTGTGGTGGAACATACTGGACTTTATTGGCACAAATGAATGATGCTAACTGTGCCAGAGGTTTCTGAGTTATGGAGATGAACTGGCTGGCAAACAGGAGGCCTGTAATTACTTCCCACACAGATTCATTTGGGAAACATGAGTACTTTTGCCCCAGATTCAGTTTTCGGGGAATAGGTCCTCTTGTTCTAGAAAAGGAGCTTCTGGTAGGAGAAACACTGCATGTAATCTACCCTCTCACATCCACCTTGGCTTCCTAGAGCTAACTCTGTTATCAAATCAGGCAGCCAAAAGTAAAACAAAAAGGCTGAGTTAAGAAAAAGTCTCTCAATACTTAGCACCAGAAATCAGTAAAAGCAAAATTATCTCTATAATTGTGGTATAAAGCTTTGCATGCACTCTGTGTGTGTGTGTGTGTGTGTGTGTGTGTGTGTGTGTGTGTGTGTGTATGTGTGTGTGTGTGTGTGTGTATTTAAAATTTGTGGGGTTTTTTAAAATATATTTTATTGATTTTTTACAGAGAGGAAGGGAGAGGGATAGAGAGTTAGAAACATCGATGAGAGAGAAACATCGATCAGCTGCCTCCTGCACACACCCTACTGGGAATGTGCCCACAACCAAGGTACATGCCCTTCACCGGAATTGAACCTGGGAACCTTCAATCCGCAGGCCGACGCTCTATCCACTGAGCCAAACTGGTTAGGGCAAAATTTGTTTTTGTTGAAATGATTATCACAACCCAGCAGTGTGTGGGGAGATCAGATAGCATTACCATTTTAGAGATCAAACAAACAAACAAACATAGAAATCAGCAAACAAACACAAACTTGAGGTCCAGTGATGCAATGTGACTTCCCAGAAGGTGAAGATTGGCAAAACCAGTACTCTTATGCTTACTCTTTTCCATGCATTTTACCCGACGCATTTTAATTCAATATTGAACACAGAATATAATAGTGTCTAGTATTGGCTTTCCCTACGTGTATGTATGCACTGTTGAAAGAGATGAAAGAAAAGATAAATCAATAGAATGATATTCAGAGATTGAAAGAATTAATATTGTTAAAATGTCCATACCACCCAAAGCAATCTGCAGATTCAATGCAATCCCTATCAAAATTCCAATAGTATTTTCCACAGAAATAGAAAAAAAAAATCCTAAAATTTATATGGAACCAAAAAGCCAAAGTAATCTTGAGCAAGAAGAACAAAACTGGAGGCATCACACTTCCTGATCTCAAACTATGTTACAAATTCAGGGTTATCAAAATAGTATGGTATTGGCACAAAAACAGACACATAGATCAATGGAACAGCATAGAAATCCCAGAAAGAAAAAAAGAAAAAAAAACAAACAAAAAAAAAACAAGCTAGTGTGAAAAGATTTCACATATAAGTGAGATTATATAGTATTCATCTTTCTCTGTCTGACTTATTTCACTTAGCATAATGCCCTCAAGATTCATCCAACTTGTGCAAATGGCAGGACAGGGCTACCGGCTAGGTTTGTGATTGGGTAGAACTTTACCTATACTCAGCTGGTGGGCAAGGTTGCTGGCTCGGCTCCTGCCTAAGGTAAGCCATAGGCTGTATTCAGCAATGGGGCAGGGCTTTATACTGGGCTCAGCTGCTGGGGAGGTTAGCAGTCTTGACTCCACCATGACTGGGTGGTACCATAGGCTGTGCTCCAAGGCTGCCCAGTGTCTGAGGTCACATTTTGTGGCCTCACTGGAGGTTATGCTCAGCAGTTGGGTGGAGTGCAACCTTCCTCCCCTGATCAGGCTGGGTCTTAAGATCTGCTCCAGGGCCGGTACAGCCCATTAGATGGATATGCAGATCAGCAGTGGCCATGTCCAACAGGCACTTTGGAAACAAATAACTTCTTCGTTAATTTTTTATCTCCTTCCCTAAAGAAAACAATTAAAAATTTAAAAATGATAATGAAACTACTCATTGCAATAAGTTTAAAGATAAATCACTGATAAGGTTTTTAGGAAGAAGGAGGGAAGGGAAGAAGCAATTTTTTTTTTCTTCCATAGAACAATGCATAGGTAATAGCCCATTGTGTGCACAAATTACAGTCGAGCTGCCAAAATACGGTATAATTTTAACATTCTACTAGCTTTACCCAATCAATCTCATTGATGTTCTTTCCAAGTATAAAAAATGGAAGCTTGGCTTCTTCAACTTAAGGAAAATATAAGATCTCATTCTGTGCTTTTTAGTTTCTTTGTTATGACGCTTTAGTGCCACCAGTATAATTGATTTCTTTCTTTCTCCTTGAGTCGAATGCTCATTTTTGATTCTGGAATGATAAACTCTGCTTCTCCAAAGCTGTGATGAATGAGATATATGTACTTCTCTAGCTCTTCTGTTTATGTCCAAAAGATGTGCTGGCAGAAGGGAACTGCTGGTTGTCAGAATTTGGTACTCATCTTTCCACACTGGTGACAAATTTCCTGACAACCCCTGGCACAACTAGATAACAAGAGAGCAGGACCGGCATCATAAACCCTACGGAAATAGGCAAAGATCCCTTGCAGGCTGGCCCAGAGAAATCCAGATCAAAATCTGGGAAATGCATCAATTGCAGTGATACATGGATAAGCATTTCTACACACTCTCTCTTCAAATGCCTGCTGGCCACCCAAACTCCCAAAGAATCTATGAATCCTAGAATTCTCACTACAGCCAAGCAGTGTTGGGAATGCTAGAAACATTATATAAATCTTCATTAATTCTTAAAATATCCTAGGAAATTACTAACATTAATTACCTTCCCAGACTAAAGCAATGTGCCTTCCATAGCTTAACCGTCAGTCCCAAGGCCACTGGGCTGGTAAGAGTTGGAATTGAAATTTGAACCCAGAACCATCTGTCTTCAAAGCCCAGGCTCAACCAAACTGCCTCATTGACAAGGATGTGGGGATGACTCTAAGATATAGATTCTAACACTTGGGTGGGTCTCAAAAAACTGTTTACCTCTCCATTCCACTGCCCCTAGCACCCATCAAAAGACACACTACATCCCCTACTCCCATAAAAAAAAAAAATCAAGAACCATAAATAATTAACTTGAATACTTTTCTTGGACTCCAATAAGATACAATTTGAGTAGATACTATGACAGGTAGTGAAACCTAGTTTAAAAGTATTTTATTTTCTAGACAAGAATCTTTGTGAAGGTTGAATTTTACCTAATTGTTGCTGATATGCTTTGGTGCAGTCTGGCAAGCAATGGTAGGGTGGTGAACACAGGATTCTGCAGCAGCAAAAATGCATGCTTCCTTGTTATTTTAGACAGTGGCCTTAACTTCTAATTCCCTACTGTAACAATACTTTATACTTCCAATACTTTGTTAGTATTGCATCTCATCAAAAATGAGTTTTCTTTGGCACTTTGTCTCCTCGAATTTGTCCCCCCCCCCCTTTTTTTTTTATCATGAGCTTACACAGTACCAAAAATATTTTCCACTATAAAAAGAACTCTTATGTCTATTTTTCTATGGAATTCTAGGATTGCATAGCCAATAAAAAATTAATTTAATATTTAAGCCCAGATATTTCTGATTTAAAACCCCATGGATATTCCACAATATCATGATATATTTCTATTATCCTTCCTTGGTATATTTGCCTTTATTTCTTTCTCTATATAATCCTGTGCAATTGTATTTCCTTGTATTGTCCCTCTGGCCAAAGACCTACCTTCACTCCTATTCCTTCCACCTCTTTCTTTTTACCTCCTTATTCTACCTACACTAGACCACCACCACCAGACTAGATCTGTATTTTTAGACCTATATTACTCATTCATTCATTCATCAATCAAATTAATAATTCAACAAATATAGATGGAACATCTATTAGGTGTCAGGCCTCTTGCAGATCACAAATATAAAGAAAAATGTAGCATACCTGTCTATCAAGGAGCTCCGGGTCAACCAAGACAAACTTGCTATAGTGGAAAGCGTAACCAATTCTACATTTGCAATGCTAAGGAAACATAAAGGCTGGACATTGATTAGATAGGAATAGGGAAGTTTCTCTAATATGCATTTTTCCCCAAAGTGAAAAGCTTAATTGTTTATATAATTTGAATCCTAAATAACTTTTAAAACTCCAACTTATCATGCAGTTTCTCATGAGATTAAGTATTTTTTGAAATATTATTTTTGTTAATCCTCACCCGAGGATATTTTTTTTCACATTGATTTTCAGAAAGAGTGGAAAGGAGGGGGAGAGATAGAGAGAGAGAAAAACATAGATGGGAGAGAAACACATCAATTGGTTGCCTCCTGCACATGTCCTGACCGGGGCCAGGGATCAAACCTGCAACCCAGTACCCTTGGCTGGAATCGAACTGTGACCCTTCAGTCAGTGGGGTGCCGCTCCAACCACTGAGCACACCAGCCAGGGCTGAACTATTATTTTAATGACTACATAATAATCAGCACATGTATTTGTTATGGTTTATTTTTAAGTTCTTTGTTAGTTATAGAGGTTGTTTCAATTTTTTTCTCTATTAGATTAGTAGTGGTGCAATGACTTCCCACAATTTTTATTAGACTTATAATATAGATGCCTAAAAGTGGATCATCTAATTGGAAAAAAAAATATTATAAAGTGTCCTTGATACATCTTGCTTAATTGGTTCCCAAAAGAGTTTCAAATGCGCATGCCTCCTGGCAGTCTTTAAAGGGGCTATCTCATGGTGTGCTCCCCAGTATTAAGTAATGTAAAATATTTTAAAATCCAATTCTAGTACATGAAAAAGAGTGCTTTATTGTTAGATAAATTTGCATTCATTTGATGACTAACAAGTTTTAAAATATTCCCACATATTTATTCATTATTTGAATTTAGTCAGTTTATTTTTTTGCCCTTGTGGTTCATTGAGGCATTAGTGTTTTTAGTGCTTTAAAAAAAACAAAAAACCTCTTTTTGAAATGTCACTTTTTATTAGAATTATTTTATTATGTGGCGTTTTGTTTAAATGTTGTAGAGTAATTTTATATTAAATTAAATATTCATACATTTATTAAAAGACTACTGGTTCCAGATGATCAACTGAGCATATATTATTTTCCTCCCTCTCTTCTGAGTCCCAGCTAAAATTATGATGCAGTAATAAAGGGAAATAAAATCAGAGGAACAAAAAGAACTCAAGGGGCACATTAGCAGGGGAGAGATTGAAACAGATCTTTTTACATCAAAAGAAATGAAAGTATATCACGGGTGTGTGTATACATCCAAACTCATCACAATGTGTATATTAGTTATGTGTAAATTTTACATATCAATTATACCTCAATAAGGCTTAACAATGTCAAAAAACAGATGGAAGCATATTGATAAACAAAACAAACTGGAAGAAACCACAGCCCAGAAAAGCAAGAGAGGAATAATCAGAAGAAGAATCCCATCAGCCCAAAAGGCCTCCAGGGAGGGTCCTGGTGAAGAGAGGAAAGGTGGATGTGAAGAGGAAGGGTCCTTCTGCTCCTGGAAAAATCATCTGTACCCCCTTCCCCAAGCCTGTCTACAGCAGAAGACACGCTAGGTGTTTATGTCCAAACAAACAAACAAGACCTGGAGGACAAGACATTATGCAAAGTGAAATAAGCCACAGAAAGAAAAAAGCTGCATGATCTCAATTATATGCAGAATCTAAAGTGGTCAAAGTGATAGAAGCAGAGAGCAGAATGATGGTTTTCAGAGGCGGAGGGTGGCGGGGGGGGGGGGGGTGGGGAAGTGGAGGGAGAAATAGAGATGTTGGTCAAAGGGTACAAAGATTCAGTTATACAACATGAATGAGTTCTGAGATTTAATGTACAGCATGGTGGCAACTGTTAACAATATAGTTTGCTAGAAGGATAGATCTTAAATTTGCTAGAAGGATAGATCTTAAATCTTTTCAACACACATGCAGGCGTGCGCGCGCATGCGCGCACACACGCACACCCCACTCAATGTTGGCAACTCACTTGAATGATTTAACAATACCATGCTACTTGACCATGTGAGAGGCGAAGAACATCTCTCCAGGTCTGAACAAAATAAACATGATGGTAGTTAAGCTAC
The DNA here is from genome assembly GCF_027574615.1 of Eptesicus fuscus. Lineage (NCBI taxonomy): Eukaryota > Metazoa > Chordata > Mammalia > Chiroptera > Vespertilionidae > Eptesicus > Eptesicus fuscus. Next base: position 23,267,239 of record NC_072492.1, on the reverse strand, counting down.
AATTCAATAAAATGTGGGGACCCAAGGTAACTCTGCAGGTTGCCAGACTCCAAACCTGGGAAGCAACTCCTGGATGCCAAACCAATGAGAAGAGATGGGGCTGTCAGCACATTAATTACTCAGGCAGGACTATTTCAGGAATGGGTCAGCACTGAACCCGTGGCCCAAATCTCTGAGTCCACCTGCTAAAGGCAAAGGAAGCTGAGCTGGTTCAAATAGAAGGTGGATGTATTAGGGAAATGAGAGGTAAGGCTGAAGACTTAATATAAATCCAATTTGTTGCAGAAGAACATTATCAGGGAATGAGGCTATTCAAGAGACAGAGATCCCTTTGCCATAAGTATAAGTATGATGAACGTGCCATAGCTTGCCTTACCTAATAGATATGCTTGCACACAAGTGAGTAATAACACCTGTCTTTATGAGGAGGAAGCCTGGGACCCAATGCACCAGGAAGAAAATAATCACATCACAAATATTACAATTAAAATTCTCATTTTTTAAAAAACATAACTAGGCTGAGCTGGCCCTAAAGCTATAGGGATCAATATCAGGAAGGTCTGGAAATAATGTCTGCAAAAAGTGAAAATTGTAAGCTCATACCTTTCTCCTTCGGTTCCTAAATTTATTCTCAAAGCTCAAAAGGAATTATTCAGGAGCCATTGTCTCTCTTGCCTTCCCTCGGTCTGCCTGACATCAGCTTAGATCTCTATGGAGAAGGAGTGACAGGTTTTGCACAAGAAAACAGTCTTTGGAATGTGGCCATTTACCTATTAAACTGATAGAAGAGGAAATCTGTGTGTAAGATGTTGTATGCATGTACTGATAGGCATCTGAGAATTCAGAGCATCAGCCAGTCTCCATCCTGCCTGAGGAGGTAACACCGTCTGCTAACAAGAGGCCATGGGAAACACTTTGCCTACAAACTACTTAGGTCTCCGCCGATCGATTTCAAACCCACAGAAAAAGACCCAGAGCAGGGACTCATTTGTAAGAATAATTATGCTGTGAGACCTGGATCTGCTATAAAGAAATGGAGGGTCTTGAACCAGGCAAATCTACACCTCAAAAACTTCACACTAAATAGCTGTGTGCTTTAACTTAACTGTCTAATTTGTTTTCATAAATACTAATTTTTCGTTATCAACATCATCACCACCACCACCATAATCACAGTAACTGTTAATAAATATGCAACATTTAGAACATGCCACTTTGCTAAGCATTTTATAGGATTTACCTCAATGAATATAAAAAATACAGCCCAGCCAGCATTGCTCAGTGGTTGAGCATGGACCTATGAACCAGGAGGTTACAGTTCAATTCCCAGTCAGTGCACATACCCGGGTTGCATGCTGGATCCCCAGGGTGAGGCATGCAGGAGGCAGCCAATCAATGATTCTCTCTCATCATTGATGTTTCTCTCTCTCCATCTCCCTTCCTTGCTGGAGGCAAAGACCAACAGTAGTTAGCATATTAATGCAAAAAGTCCCACTGGAAGGCCAATGGACTTTGATATTCAGCAGGGCTGAAAATCAGCATAATATTGCCCTGCTATTGGCCAAATGGCTCAAGGCAATCCCCAAACCTGATAATCCTTTTACTGTTTACCCAACTTTACCTTTGATATGCCTGTATGCATTCCTAAAGGGCAAATGTGTACTCAAGTGAATAAAAGCTGACAGGTCCAGGGTTTCAGGGAGCTTCTCCACTAGAGAGAGGTTTCCACTTGGCCCCCATGCCTTCTAAATTCATATTTCTTGTCTAGTGTTTTTCATTTGTGTGCAGCCCCTTCTTCAGATCCTGAACCCGAGCCGTAAATGGATGCAGCACTTCCTCTCTGAAATCAATAAAAATATTTTTAAAAAGAAAAATATACGATGAGGTAGGCACTATTTTTATTTCCCATTTAACAGATGGAGAAAAATAAATGTCAGAATAACTAAGAACTTGACCAGGGTCCCACAGCTAGTAAATGGAAACATCAAGATTTGAACCTTAGACTCTCTGTGGCCAGAGTGTACACTATGAGTCATTATACTCTAAATAATCTGCCTCTTCCCCTTGAAGACTATGGAGAAATTTCCTAAAAGGCATGTTTCCAGGGCAGGATAATTCAGAGATTTGATTTATTATTTGTCAGTTTTTAGAGGTCCTGACTTTCTTTGAAATGGGTTCGGATGTGCAAAAATGCTGAACGTTTATGAAAGTTTCATGTGAGAATCTTGCCTTTGTTGCCAATGCATCTGAAGTGGACCTCTACCTCCTCTCACTCAGGTGACTCCATTCTCATCTTCCCGGCTCTCCACCTCAATGCCTGATTCTTTCTTCAAGCGCTATTTGCCTCTTACTTTCCTCTCTGACTCAACACTGAAGTTCACCTTTGAACATGCCTAATAGTTATCCCCCTTTTCAATATATGGTCCTGGTACCTTTCTTACCCCAATCCTAGCCCCAAAGGAGTCAGACTCCCTGGATCTACCCTACCTGAACTTCCCCTTCAGAAAGAGAAAATTAACAATGGATAACCAGTTCAGCTGATTTTACTCTAAATTTCACACCTTTCTCTCTGGCTTCAGTTACTGACAATAACACATGGAGATCCCACACCGCAAATGTCAAATTCCAGGCAACTACGCTAGCATTTCAGGTCATTATTTAATCTACAGCGAGGCCAGGCAAAACAGACAAGCAGTTTACAACAAGCCAATTACAGGTCCCCTACCAAAGGCTGAGTCTGACTGCGGTTCACAATAGCATGAGATAAAAAGATTTTCAGGAAAAGCAAGAAAAACAGTTTGCTTTCTGGTTCCTGGCTTTCCCTGACTTGAGGCCCACTGTTTGATTCGATGTGTTGAAGAACTAGAAGGCAGGGCTTTTAATGGGCTGGTTGCCATTCCCCAGGGAAGTGCTCCGAGCTGGATCTGGGGTCTGTTTGCAGCTATTAAGGTCAGAGTGTGAATGCCCAACCCCAAATGGAATAATAATATATGGTCATTCAGAGTGAGGGAATTAAATTCCCATAATTCACATCATTAAATAATAATACTAACGCGCTGGCACTCTCTGGTCTAATAATGTGTCTGATTCCTTAGAAAGGGAGAAAAGCAATACCTGGCAATGAGTCCTTTGTTCATACTACTAGATGTTTTCAGTGCGTGGGGTTAGTAAAGGCTTTGTCCAAAGCCCTGAATGGGAGCTGGAGTCCTGATCAAGATAATATATGTATTGGCTTCATTAAGCTAACATAATTTTTTTTCATTTAAAATTCTCTTGCTAATGGATCTTCCCTGCTGTGTTAGTCTCTATGCATATTTTTTTTTTGCTTTATATAAATATCCACTTGTATGTACAAGCACGTGTGTACACATACAACTGCTCATGTGCACAGCACTGTAGCTCCTAGTGGAACCAGGCTTTCTCTAGCATGCTTCTGCCCTTGGCATATGCTGGTAGTGCTTCCTGGAGACTCCTTCCTCTTTTCTGTCCTCACAGACTCTTCCTCACCATACTCAGTAACCAAGGTGAAGGTCACTCCTCTGGAAGTTCTTCCCAGCCTCAGGTGGAACTCATTGTTTCATGCAGTTAAGACTTCAGGCATAGCCACAACTACATGGAAAACTGCTATTCTCCTGGGGAAATGTGTTCAAAGTCACATAAGACTATTGTCTCTGTTGAGTTTCATTAGCCTTTAATTCTATACATAATAACCGAAAAACTTAATATATGCTAACCAACTGGTAATGCGTAGTACCATTCCTTCAAAATCTGTGCTCTAATAACAGTGCCAAGACTAGGAATCATCCACTAATGGAAAATGACATATTTTCACAATCTATAAGAATATAATTCAAAACCTCTTCACTATTTTAAAAATTATATTTATGTTCAAATGAATCAGGCTCTGTGTATTGTCATTGAAACAGAATTTTTGGACTGGAACACGTGTGTTCCCCTGGGCAGGATGGCTCCCGGGCTCTTTGTCCAGAAGAGTCGAAGAACGAATCCATGGATGGAAGGTGGTATAGCAAAGGTGGAAATTTATTAAAAAACAAGTACAGACTCCCATGTCGGGAGTGGGGAGAGTCCCACCGAGTCCCTGTTTCCACGGTTTATAAAGGCTGTAGATCTTAGTGCCTTGATGTCCCCTCTGATTGGTCACTATTCCCCTAGACTGGTTACTGAGTTCAAAGGTCTAACCTCACATGGGACATGTGAGGTTTCCTCCCCTCTTCCCTTATTGTTTCCTTATTCTCTTTGGGCTTTCTTCTTTTCCTTCTGGATAAGGGGCTTCCTTCCCTTTATCCTACCTAATAATAGACAAATATGCAAATTGACCATACCTCTGTCACACTCAAGCCACGCCCACCAGCCCAAGCCACGCCCACAGCCAATCAGGGCGAGTATGCAAATAAACCGAACCAAGACAGCTACAGCCACCTAGAGCAAGGTTTCCCAGGCAACAGAGGGAAACAAGCTTTCCGCCTGCCCTTGACAGGCCTAAGCCTCCACTCAAGCTACAAAGTTTCAATAATAGAAGGTAAACAAATTCAAACAGAATGGCGGCAGCCACGGAGCTGGAGAGACCACGCCAGGGTTGCCTGCGGTAACAGAGAAAGCAAAGCTTTCCGCACACCCTGGCCGGGCTCAGGCCTCTGCTGAAGGCTACAAAGTTTCAATTATAGAAGGTGAATTAACTCAAACAGAAATGGCTGCCAGTGGAGCATGCAGGAGGCTTGGCTCCGCTCCAGGCTACAAAGTTTCAATTGTAGAAGGTAAATAAATTCCAGATACCAGTGCCTCTGCTTGGGTCGCCAGGGGGCGTGGCCGGCCTGCAAACCACCATAGGCCCCTTGCTCAGGCTGCCCCATGCCCCAAGGGAACCCCCACCCTTATCTGGGACACCCTTCAAGGCAAACCAGCTGGCCCCCACTCCTGCACCAGGCCTCTATCCTATCTAATAAAAGAGTAATATGCAGATTGACCACCACTCCAACACACAATATGTCTGCCCCCATGTGGTCAAAGATCCTGCCCCCATGTGGACATAAGATGGCCACCACAAGATGGCCAGCAGGGGAGGGCACCCAGCCTGCAAGGGAGGGAAGTTGGAGGCGATCAACCCTGCAGGGGAGGGCAGTTAGGGGTGACGGGGCCGGCAGAGGAGGGAAGTTGGGGGCAAACAGGCTGGCAGGGGAGCAATTAGGCATCAATCAGACTGGCAGCGGAGAGGTTAGGGGGTGATCAGGCTGGCAGGCAGAAGCAGTTAGGGGCAATCAGGAAGGCAGGCAGGCAAGCAGTTGGGAGCCAGCAGTCCTGGATTGTGAGAGGGATAACCAACTGCCCATTTAGGCCCGATCTCACTGGGATAGGGCCTAAATGGGCAGTCAGACATCCCTTGAGGGGGTCCTAGATTGGAGAGGGTACAGGCTGGGCTGAGGGACACCCCCCCCCCGTGCACGAATTTCGTGCACTGGGCCTCTAGTCTATACTAATAAAAGCCTAGGTGGCCCACATGCCCTCACATCATCACAAGATGGCCACCCCTATGTCATTACAAGAAGGCTGCCCCACGTTGTCACAAGATGGCCACCACAAGATGGCCACCCCAGTTCATCACAAGATGGCCGCCCCCACGTCCTCACAAGATGGCCACCACAAGATGGCCACCACAAGATGGCCAGCAGTGGGGGCAGTTGGGGACAACTGGGCTTGCAGGGGAGGGCAGTTAGGGGCAACCAGGCCAGCAGGGAAGGACAGTTGGGGGCAACTGGGACGGCAGGGGAGGGTGCAGGCTGGGCTGAGGGACATCCCCCCAGTGCACAAATTTTGTAAATATAGACCTGCTGTTTCCAGCTCCCTCATCCTATGGAAAAGTACCTGTTGCAGCTTTTCAGCTCCCCTATTCTATAGAAATATACATTTTGCGTGCTTCTTCCATGGTCCTCTTAATTTCTAAAATTTTCTAAACCTGTCTTTTTCACCCCTAAAAATTCCTTTTTCATCATCATAGTGAAATAGGAGGCTAAATATTCATTCCAAGCAAATACCCACGAGACAAATGGTCCTGGCAAAGTGTCCATTGTTACTGACATTTAGGTATATCATTACCCTACAAATAAAGTAATGCCTTTGTGTAATATCTCTAACACTTAAAGAGTCTGTATGGATCAGTGGGACTCTGTGTTTGGGCTCACCAATGAGGACGTTGGTGCTAGTCTGTAAATCAGGGGCACCCTCTCAAGCAAATTTCCACATGAAGGAAAACTCTACCTTCACATTATAGCCCATCCAAGATGACCAGCCAAACTTGTATCAGATTGAAAGACAGACATCCAAAATCCAAGAGTATATTAACAACAAGGCTATAACTTCTTAGAATCTTAAATGCTCATTGCCTATCCTGGGCAGGAGTTAGAATTGGGGTGATATCTCACCTAAGCTCTGAGAAAGCCCAGTGGCTGGTCTGTTTTTGATATTCCAGATCCTTAGGCTAGCCTGTATTCATACTGATAAAATTGATTTTTCTTGATGCTGTTTTATTTTTTTAATAATGTCCTCTGTGTGAGACATCTTTTCTTGCATAACGACCATTCTAAGACTTAGTGGGTTAAAACAACAACCATGTATTAAGGCTCACAAGGTTACAGGTCAACTAAGTGGTTCTGCTGATGTAGGTAAAGCTCAGCTGATCTTGACTGAGCTTGCTCTTACATCTGTATAACTGACATGGTGGCTGGAGATTGGCATGTCTATAATGATCTGACTCACATTCTTAAACAGTTGGCTGGAAGCTGGGATGATGCATGGAACTGAACCATATGCTTCTCTTCCTCCAGAAAGCTAGCCTGCTCTTGCTCATAGGTCAGGGTTCCAAGAAAGCAACATTAAGATCAGAAGTGACACACTGTGACTTCTATTGTATTCTATTGGCCGAAGCAAATTACAAGTTCAGTTTTTATTCAAGGACTTACGTATTAAAGAGGAGGTACAAAGTTACACTGCAAAGAGCATGAATGTAGAAATTGCTTCAACAATAGTGGGTATTTTTGCAAGGTATTATAGCCTCTACCTCCTTGTTTGACCCATTCTTTTTTTAAGATGTGTTAATATCATTGATTAAGCTATAGTCAAATATTTGCCCACTGGTTTTCCTGACAGACATTCTGGCTCTAACTAGTTCTATAAATTCAGGGTGTATCTTGGCTATCGTCATTATCAGGCACATACTCTGATGGCTGACTCATTGCCATTCTTTCTTTGCTCCACAGAAACATAGCTTAGGATTTTTGTGGCCACAGTTAATGAATGGTAGAGGGTGCAGTTGGGAAAAGAGACTTTTCCCCCCAAAAAAATGGAAAAGGAAGTTGAATAAAAATGAGTTACTCTTACTTTTAATTCTTGTGTGTGTGTGTGTGTGTGTGTGTGTGTGTGTGTGTGTGTATGATAAATGTTACTTCCTGCTAAAACTACCTCTTTGGGATATTTTGTAGGAGATTTTGAGTGGCATAACATACAGTGAATGCAGGCACAGTTTTATAACAGATACAAAATGTAATTCTTGAGACTAGTCTCAGCCCAGTTCTGGGGCATATCTGAAATTTATTCCTAAAGAAACTGCTGGTTTAATAGCAGAAACCTCTGTGCACAGGCATCGTGGCCTCACATTCAGACAAGAATACAAAGTGTATATTTTAACTTTCGTGCTATTATCTATTCCTCGGCTTTCCAAGTTAATGGGTCTCTCATTAGTCAGTAGTTAAGGACATGTTTCATCCAGAATCTCAATAGACCATGTACATTTGAAAATTCTGTAATCTGGCAGCAGTCGAAAATCTAGGACATTCAAGAGCCAACTTGCAAGAATCCACTAGTGGGTAGTTTGGGAATATAAAAGTCTTTAAAGTTGCCTCACCCTGTATTGACTATTATTGCAAAGTATTAGAGAGAGAAAAAATTCATGGAACATGCTTCAGAATCATAATTCAATGATACTGAATTTCTGAATTTTCTGCAGCTTGACAATTGTAGTTATCAAGCCCCATCCATCCCTAAAGTTGTTTCTAACGGTAATTGGGACCATATATATATGGGCAAAAATCTTTAGTTCAAATAGATCAAGGTTGAGCTTGTTGGGATTATAAGAATAATACACAAGTGGAAGAAAGGCACTCCTTGAATGTTTTATCTGCAGCTGATTCTAATAATAGTGCAACAGAAAGCTACTAGTTGGGGAGAGTGAGAGGAGGGAATCAGAAAGCATCTCTTTTGAAAAATGCAGTTCTTCAGGGGGAAAAAAATCATTGTATATGCTATCCCCTGGCGGATCTGCTCTCTCCTGGATGTGATGATAAAGAAGATATTTCAGACAGTGAGCGCCAGGCTCTAGTTTCAAGGGAGCTGCTTATACATTTACCCCAGCCGGAAGCATCAAGCTACAAAGAAGGCACGCTGGCTGCAGTCATCCCGGGAAAGCTCAAAGTCCCAAGTCATGGATAGGCCTAGGGTCACAGAAGAAGGGAGAAAGTGAAGTCAGATGATGTGACCACAAATAATTCAACCCAAAAGAAAGGAAGGCAATATCCTCCCTGCATAACTACACATCATATTTGCATAGCACTTTCAAATAAAGGACATTTTCTGCAGAACATTCACAACTTTCTGTTTATTTGATCCCCCATCTCCTGTTAGAGACTGTTAGAGCAAGTTGCATAAAATGGACAGCATTTTGTAAGAGAGGAAGTGAAGGTGAAGGGAAGTGATTTGTCCAATGTTGAGCAAATAATAAGGAACAAATTCAGAACTGGGACTTCAAGACTCTGCTTTGTGAGGTCACTATTCTTCCAGGATCCTTCTAAATCTGACAAACACCTCTGGTAATAGCCTCCCCCTTCCCCCTCCCCCAAGAGAATTCCTAAAAGAAGCTAATTAAATTCCTAAAGCTGATCTTAAATTCTTATTGTTCATTCTTCCCTTCTCTCCATTCAATCTCTGGTCAGCTTCAATCTGCTCCTCTCCTCCCCATCCCTCCCTGAGGCCAGTTAACTGACTGTGGGGGATGGGGATGAACTTGCCTTTAGCACATGCTTATTCTGTTTTATTAACTCAATCTAATTCTAAACTTAGATTATATTGACATTGAAAAGCAAAGAAGACTAATCAATGTTAGACTTGGTCATTTGCTACAATTCCTAGGGCATGATAAGCCTGATGCTCATCAATGGGAAATTATCATAATAGGCAAAGGTGGTCCATTGGAGGTAAACTCAAGCTTTGGAACCAGCCAGACCCCATTCAAATCTTGAACATATCCATCTGCTCATTCTGTGACCTTGAACAAGTTATTTAACCTCTATGAGCCTCGGTTTCTTCAACTACAAAATGGGAATAACAAGATGGGAATCCCCATCTCACAGGATTCTTAGGAATATTGAATGATATAATATGTAAAATCTCCCAAACAATCCAATAATTACTATTTCTTTTATGCAAAGGCAGTTGCAAAATAATCTACAGGATGATGCACCTAGCTAATTCAAATACAATAAAGGGAAAGATTTGTCTGACATGTCTAACATAGCTATATTTGTTACTTAAATATATTCAGAAACACGATGGTTAAATAGAAGTAATAGTATCTGTTTACTGAAACAAAATATAATTTGAACATTACATATAAACATTAATAAAGTTAGGATAGAATTAATTGAGATAGACATTGCTTCTTTACTGCAGTTTATACATTTAATTTATTAATTCAAGTTCTGTGACGTCTTTTGATGTGTCAACTTGGCTAGACTACAGTCACCAGTTATTTAATCAAACACGAATCTTAGTGTTGCTGTGAAAGTGCAAAAATAGATGTGATAAAGTCTATGATCAGTTCGCTTGAAGGAAGGGAGATGATTCTAGATAACCTGAGTTGGCAGGTTATCTAGAATCATGATAGGGTGAGCACTCAGTGAGCCTCAGTGGCAGCTAATTCAATCCATTGAAAGAGCTTAAAAGCAAAGCTAAGGCTTTCCTAAGGAAGGAGAAATTCCACCTCTGGCCTGTAGCTTTAACTCCCTATAGATCTCAGATTTGCCTAGGTGATTTTATACATACATGCATGTGTAAAAATATTGTATATATTTTGTGTAAAAATATTTTATATATATGCATATGTCTATGTGTATATGTGTGTGTGCCTGAGCATGTGTCTGTGTTGTTGAACCTTATGACTTTGCTTTATCATGGGTCAAAAAAGATAATCGACAGTAGGGGGGTGAGGGCATGTGCTAGGGAGTGGAAATGGCCAGGGTGGAAATGGAGGCAAAGGAGACATATACAATAAACAATAAAGAATTTAAATAAAAAATAAAATAAAGAACCAGCTCAAAGTTTACCACCTTCAAAAAAAAAAAAAAAAAAGAGAGAGACCCTCATGAAAAATATTTAAGCCCGGTGCGTGCACCTGTGAACCAGGAGGTCATAGTTTGATTCCGGTCAGGGCACATGCCGGGTTGCTGGCTGGGCCCCCAGTGAGTGTGGGGCATGCAGGAGGCAGCCAATCAATGCTTCGCTCTCATCATTGCTGAGGTGTGTTTTTTATTCTCTCTCTCTTCCTCTGAAATCAATAAAAATATGTCAGATTTTACTCTACCAGTATGTGCTAAAGATCTTGGTCTGCTTTATCTGACGAGTAGTTGTAAAAGGTGAGCACTCAGTGAACCTCAGTGATTAACTGGGGTCCCTGTCCTCAATCCCCTCATAACAAGCTGGGAGCCTACAAGAATTTTATGAACAAAGATGGGCAAGCCCTCTGTCTTGCTGTTCCCAAGAGCAGAGCACTGGGAACTCCCGCTGGCTTTGAGGAAGTGGTCAGCTCATCTTCCCTCAATTCTTTCCACTTGGCACAGTACCAGACCTCAGTGTCATCTCAATTCATCCAGGCCTTCAGCAGCAATCGGAAGCAGGGTTTAGGAGAAGTGAAAAATTGAAACCGTCCAAATAGCCATTGCTTTGTGAACCTGGAGCCTCAGAAAAACAAAGTCCAAAGTAATAGGTCCTTGCTCCTTTCATTCCCAGACAAACATAATCAATACCTTCAGGTTGGAGGATGTATTCTTTCTTACCCCTTCCCAATGTTCTAGATACCCTCATTGTTCCCAGAATTATATCCAGCATAATACTGCAATGAGGCCACCAGTTTGCTTTGAATTGAACCAAAATATTTCTCCTGCCCAGACAAAGCCAGGGAAGTTTGCTTTGTGTACTTTTCAGCTGATGTGCAGTTTGCTATTATGTGAGGAAGGAGGGCACAATCCATCTTCCTTTGGAAGGTCGGGACACTGCTCCCCAGTTCCTGACGAACTGGCCAGGCCAATTAAACAGTGCATTGAATATCTGTAGCCAACTAACCCACGAAAGAACAGACAGATGCATTAATACTCTCACTTTTGTATACTTACTGGGAAAGAGGGCTTTTATGTTACTTTCCAGCCCTGAGGAAAGTGGTTGCCCTAATTCTCCAGACCAATGTCTTTTTTCTCTTAGGGACATCCTGGCCAACTAGATGCAGCTAACATTTACTGAGTGTCCAATACCTACTAGGAGCTAAACTAGTCAGTTTCATATCTATCATGGCATTGGGTTATCACAATAAGGACAGGATGTCAGGGTCCCTTTGGGATGAAGATATCGGCGCTCTTAAAGTTGCCAAGTCATGCAGCGAATACAGTGGCAGGCCTGGGGCCTCAGAGGCCGATATCTCAATGCCAGCTGTGATGTTGTTTCCACGCTGTTATAGCTTTTATGTATATTAGCACTTGCATGTAAGAGATGACTCACACTGTTGGGTAGATAGATGTCTATTAGAGTGGCTTCCCCCAAATGTCTTCTGCTATGGGACAGGTTTTCTCTGAGCACTTCCTTCAGCCCAACTCCATTGGAATTGCTTCCATGAATTTTGGAAACAGAGACTAAGGGAATAAAGGGGAGCCTCACGCTGGGTAACTGACACTGAGGATGCATCACCTTGGGAGCTGTGAGTAGCTGTGTCCCACCATGACCTGGAGAAGCATGTGCACAGCAAGAGGGAAGATAGGGCTTGATTCTTCCAGGAGCTCTGGGCCCTCTGCAGTTGATTGCTGGTATTACCACCCTTTTGCATATCCCAGAATCCCCCAGAATCCTATTCTTTCACTTACAGTAGACAGGCAGATTCTGTTCCTGGGAATCAAAGGAGCTCTGACACCCCAGAGAAGTCACAGAACACACTGGAAGCTAATAGGGAACTGCGCTTGGGTTGGTATCAGGCTCCTTTTTGAAGCATCACTGAATGTAAGACAAAGGGAGTGTGGGCGTGGAATTGAGGTCAACCTGGGTGTCAGCCAAAGCCACTGGGGAAACTGCCGGAAGAGAGGTAAAGAATTCAGGCATGTATACCCACAGACAATGTCACATTTATAACATGAGAGGAATGAGATGGGCAAAGAAAAAGACAGAGGAGGCTTGGTTAGAGAAGCGGAAGGAGCGGGATAGCGCTGAGTCACAGAAATTAATGAGTGCACATCCGGACGAGAATAAACCTTCAACAGCCACTGAGCAGGTGAGAGGGTGAAGCGCCTGGGAGCCGAGAAGGGAGGGATTAGAGGCCATTTCTCACTCATGAGGAAGCTTTTTCATAAAAGACAGGCACAGAAGCCGGATTGCAATAGGTGACAGAGGAGGCAGGTGCTAAGAATGTTGGTGTAGACTTCTTTTTTATAGAACTTGGGTGGTGAATGAAATGAAAAGAGGGCAGAAGTTTGAAGGGATAGCGGAGTGATAGTTATGTGTTTTAGCACATGGGAAAGTCAAGTGATCGTTAGGGAGAAAGCACATTCATTTCCTTATAGTAACAATCTAGCAATGCATGGTAGGATATCATTTTCCCACAATACCCATTCTCTCCTTCTTCCTTTTAGTAATAAGCTCTCTCTACCACACTGTATGTTACCAAAACCTATGGCTGCCCCGCTAGATACTCACATCCCAGTTTCCCCCGCTGTGGCTGCGTTTAACATTCGTATGACAATGCTCATCAGTGGGGTAGAAACTTCCACATCCCTTCCTTAAGTAAAATCATCTGGCCCGCTCTGTGAGTTTTTCCCTTTTCCCATGAGCTGGAAAGGGTACTTGCTGATGAATGAGGTCCGCCAGCACTCTAAGGAATGGTAGAGCAGTAAGAGAGAAGGAACTTGGGTTGCTAATGGAGTGAAGCTGCCATTCCCCATCTGACAGCCCATAGATTTTTGGTCTGCTATGAAGGAGGAAGGGATGGAGGGGTGGAGGGAGGGAGGGAGGAAAAGAAAGAGGAGGAGAGAGAGAGAAGGGTGGGGAGAGAGAGGGAAGGAAGGATAGAATAGCGAGAATAGCATGTTGGAGTAATTGCATCCCTTTTATTTTGGTGTTTACATTTCAGAAGCCCTTATCTTAACTTATACCCCTATCAAAGAAGAAAGCTGCAATTATCCTCTGTAGTTTGAACAAGGGTCTGTCTTAGTAACTGTTAATATGATCACTCACATGGAAAAAGTTGGGAAAATCTGTCTTATGGATCTAGAACAAGCACTATAAAAATATGACTCCTTTTTGGATATGGAATAAGTCTGATTTGGGACATCCCTGTGCTGAGAAAGTAGACTACAGACCTCAGAAAAAGATAAATGGAAAATCTAAAAAAAATTCACTAAATTGATTTATAAACGTTCAGGGCAATTGGAAGAGGCTTTGCTAAGAATGGCAGATGATTCCATTGTGATGTTGGTGATGGAAGCTGGGTCTTGCAAGTGACAGAAACAGACATGGTGAGCTTAGGTTTAAAAAAAGGGGGGGTATTGACATAAAAAAGGAATGTCATGAATAAAACTAATCTCCAAGAAAAAGGAGACTGAGGCCTCTCTTTCCTTACAGGTGAGCTTCAGTCATTTGAAGTTTTCTCTACAAGGTGGAGGATTCAAACACAACAGCTTCTAAACCTCTCATCACTCAGCCTCACCTTCCCAGAGGGCCTGGGATTGTTCTCTTCTCCAAATTCACCTGGAGAAGAGCTCAGGCTGGCCTAGTGTGGCTGAGGATCTCTAAGAAGATAGTAATTCCCATTTAATTATTCATTCAACAATTTACATTGGAAACCAAGCACATTACTTGCTCCAGAAGGCTGACTACAGCATTTTGGGAAGTTTAATGCTGTTTATTCTGCTTCTCGGAAAGCATTCTTTCCATCTTACACTATATAAAGGTTAGCATGCTTGGCTGTGGATAACCTAGAGGACAAACCTAGTTCTTCTCACCTTTCCTGCTTTTTCTGGGGGGGACGGGGCAGGGGGACTTAAAATGAATTTGTAGAAATCAGGCATTAATTCATTTGTTTAAACATCCTATATAATAAAGAACTAATATGATAATTAAGCTAGATGGCAGAACGACTTTTCGGAAGGACCAGTGGGCAGTGCTGCGGGGCCCCAGGGCCATGAAGAAGGTGGGCCGCGAGGCAGCCGGGCTGTGAAGGCTGAGCTCCTTGCACGAATTTCATGCATCGGGCCTCTAGTCCTATATAATAAAAGCCTAATATGCTAAGTGTCCAACCGTTTGACCGTTCGGCCAGTCACTATGACATGCACTGACCACCAGGGGGCAGACACTCAGACCAGTAGGTTAGCTTGCTGCTGGAGTCCGGCCAATTGGGACTGGGAGAGATGGGCCAGACATGCCCTGAATCCCTCCCACAGCCCCTATAGGCCCCAATCAGGACTGGGTGAGACAGGCCAGACACGCCCTGGAGCCTGCCTGTGGTCCCTCCCCAGCCCCAATCATGCACTGGTGGGGTCCCTTGGCTTGGTCTGTGCCCTCTCACAATCCAGAACCCCTCGGGGGATGTTGGAATGCTGGTTTCAACCTGATCCCCGCAGTCCAGGCCGAGGGACCCCACTGGTGCATGAATCCATGCACCGGGCCTCTAGTAGTTTATGATTATGAACTTCCTATTAGGAAATAATCAAATCACAGCCAGATGAATAGAGGACCTCAATGAGCTGAAATATCTGGAAACAATGGCCAACAGAAACATGGGTGGCATTGAGAAGGACAATTGCTGGAACTGTTTCATGGTAGAAATCTCACCTGACACCAGCTCTTCGGGGCCCTAAAAACAAGATATATTTGACCACACATCTCACCACCAATCTGAGTCAGGTTTATTGTGATGTGGAAATGACCTCCTTCATTGCATCATGATTGGATTGGATCACCAACACTAAGATCAGATCAGGATCTGGACCCATCTTTCTCTTTCTTACTTGGCACAATGGAGAATTCAAAGGGTGCTCCCTGCTCCATAAAACCTCTGTTTGAAGCTAAATTATGACCTCCAGATCCCAATCTCCCCATTTTCTTTACCCCTGGGGAGTGGATGTTCTGCTGAACAATCGCCTGCAGAGTTAAATAAAATAAGAAGCTGGAATCTTTGAGTCCAGACCGTAAAACGTAATTGGATGAATCTCCACAGACAGCATAAACTATCATAGCCTGTCTTACACAGATGGGATTATTTAGCCTTCACACAACCTTCAAATAACACGTTGTGCCCCTTTTAATCAATCCATAATTCAAAGAGGACATCCTTTACCATCCAGAGGTTTTCACTATGCCTATGTATGTGGGCAGGCCAAGGTGCAGGTTTTATTATGAAAGCCCAAGTTGGCTTGGGCCATACTTTTTATAAATCTCATTAGTGATTCTAGTTTCCTATTTCCAGGGATGATAAAATGCCATTTTTACTTTATAAAAGTATCTTAGCCAGGAGGAGAGATCCCAGGCCTCTCCACCAGGCAGGGGAACAAAGCAATCCCTGGTGTGGGGAGGCTGTGCTAGTGCCGATAAGAGCCCTGCTGAGAACTGACCATCCTTTGCTTACAAACAGCGCCTTAATGAAAGGTCCGAGAGCAAAGCAGCCTCTGTCTGCATCGCCCAGGGAGAGAGAAGCAAGGAGTTTTGTGAATGTCACAACAAACAGCTTCCTCCGCCTCTCGTGCTGACCCCTCTGTATGGCCTGGTGTCCCACAAATTCGGAATAGAAATTCCTTACAATCACCAGCTGCATGGGTACTTGCAGAAACTGAACTATGGGCTCTGAGAGAGGCTAAGTTGCAGCTGGAGAAACTCCTAATGGAAGATCCTGGCAGCCCCATCAATCAGTCCACAAAGCAGCCGTGCCTCTGTGGCTGTGCGAAGAGGGAAGAGGCAATACCCATTTGGAAACAGTTTTCAAACACCAATTCCAGGCAAGACCGCGTAGGGGCTGGGCAACAACAGTGAAAAGATATGTTTCCTACATTAAGAAGTAGACAAAGCCATGGGGGGACCTCAAAGGGTGCCCTCATATAGGAGAGTGGGCATCACTCCAAAGCAAGCATGTCAAACTCAAAGGCTAACACGGGCCAAATAAAAGGCATGCAGCCTGTGGGCCATGAGTTTGACATGCTTGTTCCAGAGCAATGCCTGGTGTATGCCATGTGCTTGGGAAACCATTAAAGAAATGCTGAAAATAAATCCTGAGAAATGAATGGAAGAGGGCCCTGCAGGAAAGAGAAGAAAGAATATTTTAAATAGAAGGAATAGAGGTATAAGAACACTGGTACCAATCTGCATGCCCAAGACTTGGGTTATGTTTTCATTATAATACATAATTACAATGATAACACAATATAAACAATATATCATATCCCCTGGAATATATAGTTATATCAACTAGAAAACTTATATACTTATATGCATAGCCCATGGACATGGCAATAGGGTAGTGAGGACCTGAGAGGTGGGGGCTGGGAGGACAGTAAAAAGGGGGGTGGGAGATATCAGTAACATTATCTATATATATATAAAACCCTAATATGCAAATAGACCGAATGGTGGAACAACTGAACAACCAAACAACCGAACAACCAGTCACTGGTTGTTATGACATGCGATAACCACCAGGGAGCATGTGTAGAACATGGCAGGGATCAGCTGCAGCAGGATGGTAGAGTAGGTGAGCAGGGGCACCAGACCAAGGCAGGGTACTGGTTGCTGTCATCAGGGTGAGCCTCTGGTGGTTACTGAAAATTCTTTGCTCCCGCATGCCACGGTTCCATCAGGTGCTCACACCCACTGCCAGCACCTGGCACCAGCCCCAATTGCTCGACGCCATCAGCGGGTGCTAGCGGCAGCTGCCAGCCCCGATCACCCTTCAGGGCTTCTCCACCTCCCCCTGCTCCTGAGGGACAATAGGGGCTGGCAACCACCACTCACACCTTCGGCCGGTGAAGGCCCCTCTTGCACCCACAGCTGGCACCAGAGCCACTGCTTGCACCCACTGCCAGTGCCCGGTATCAGTCCCAATTGCTTGGCACTGTCAGCAAGTGTAAGCAGCAGCTGCCAGCTCTGATCGCCCCTGAGGGCTTATCCACCTCCCCCTGCTCCTGAAGGGTGATTGGGCCCCAATCGCTCTGGTGCCCTCAGTGCGTGGGAGCCATGGTTGCGGGAGCAGGGCCGCAGCAGGAGGAGCCAGGCGGGGATGCAGAGGATGGGCCAAGACCTGCCTCTGTGCCCACTGCTGCTTTGCGGTCCACAGCTTTTTTCAAGGTGTACAAATTGGTGCACTGGGCCCCTAGTTAACTATAAAAAATATATTTAAAAAAATAAAATGCTAAGAATTATAAGAGCAAATGTAGATTTAATTGTATTGACTTGGAAGAGTGTTCACAGGATGCTTTAGATTAAAACAAACTACAAAAGAATAGATCCATTTTTATAAACAAAAAGGAATCAAATCAAAATCTTTTTAATAGGGAACATATAAGTACATACACAAAGGTATCAGATTTGGAAAGACAGGGGGAGGTTATTTATTTATTTATTTATTTAAATATATTTTATTGATTTTTTACAGAGAAGAAGGGAGAGGGATAGAGAGCCAGAAACATCAATGGGAGAGAAACATCAACCAGCTGCCTTCTGCACATCCCCCACCGGGGATATGCCCACAACCAAGGTACATGCCCTTGACCGGAATCGAACCTGGGACCCTTGAATCCACAGGCCAACGCTCTATCCACTGAGCAAAACCGGCCAGGGCAGGAGGCTATTTATTTTACATTGGAAACTTCATGGTTCTTAAAATATACAATTAGCTTATTTGACTTAATGCAAATTTCTGACCAAGAGATAATAAATTAAATATATTTTTAAAACATAGTAAGACAGAAAAAGAGAGGAAAGAGCCTCAATCTAGGGTCATAACTATCAGAAAATAAACTAACATGATAAGAACAAGCATGGAAATCAAAGTAAGAATCAAATAGAAGAAAGCATCCTGTGGGCCCAATTCTTAAAAGAGGTTGGGTTGTAATTAGCAAATAATGCAATGTAATATTACCATCTCATTTTAAGTAGTAGCCCTTCATCAGTATTGGGTGGCATCTTTTCATATGACCATCAGTCAATCATATTTCTTCTCTTTGATTAAAATGCTTATGTCGTTCCTGTTTTCACTTAAATGTATCAATTTGTAAGAGCTCTAGGTATTTTGGGAATATAAAATCTTGGGGAAAATTTTTAACATCTTAAAGTTCCAGTCTGTCACCTATTAAATGAGCATAATCAAACCTACATTATAGGATAAATAATGCATTTTTCCAGATAGGAAGGCAAAATTTAAGGTCTGGCCACTTGCATAAGTTATTGAATTTGAAAGCATATTCTGAGTTCCTACCATGTGTTTGCCACTCTGTCAGGCACTGGTAAGAGGAATCCCTAACCCCCAGGAACTCATGTGTATAGGTGACAGAGGGAAATAAGTTGACAGTTGTACTAGAGTTTAATAGGTGTTATAATAGGACACCAACATCCCCAATAGTGGGCCTGCTTTCCTAGATTTATGTTCTTGAAGAATCCTGCATGTACCATGATTGCAGTTCATTAATAATGGTTTGTCTCCCTCATGACTCTCTGACCACAAGGACTGTTAGTCATACCTAGAATATAGTTAACATATAGGCAGCTCTCAGAAAATACTTGTTGACTGAGTGAAAGAATGCACTTGGTATACTGGTAGAACAAGAAGAAAAGGGGTGCTTACAGAAAGTTGCCTAGAAGCTGAGATATTTGATGTTGTTCTCAGACATGAAATAAGATCTCCCAGGTGGAAGAGAGTGGCAATATCAGTATATTCAATGAAAATAGTCAATAAGATGGCATGGCAAGCATGTAGAAAATAGAATTGGTAGAAGATGAGATTGAAGACTTAAGCAGGGGTCAAATCCTAGAAAAGGATGCCAATAACTTTAGAGGGTTTTTTATAGACAAAGAAAAGACACTGAAGACTTTTGAGCGAGGGAGAGAGTCATATGTGTGCTTTCAGAAGTTTATTGACAGCATAGGAGGAAGCAACTCAGGCTGAGCAAACAGTAGGACAGTAATTATGGCACACAGTCAGTTCAGTTAACATGTGTTAAATAAGTGAATGGGACAAGGAAGAGATAGCTAAATGTTTACATTTTCAAAAAAGGGACCATCTCTTACCTTGACTTATCCATGTAGTCAACTGACTACTAACATGGGACTCTGCATAAATGAGCCAAGATTCCCAACTTTTCAGCAAAGCCAAATCATTACATAGCAAGCAAGAAGGCAATATTGAGAGCTTGAGTGGATCAGGGTAGTAACAGATTTCATCCATGACAAGGTAAAATGTCAGTTGCATGTCAATAGCAGGAATAATTTAACTTAGAATGTCAATGGTTTTACCTTTTTTTTTTTTTAAATCACAGTGCTGAGATAATTTGGGAAAGTTTCAGCTGTGGTAACAAACACTAGGACTTAGAGGGGAGATAAGAAAGCAAAATAATGCATAATTTATCCTCATCCATATTTTATTAGGAAAACTAAAACAAGAGATTTAAAAGAGATTGTTTTCTTCCCTTGTCTTTTAATTTAATTAATTTATTTATTTTGGAGTTTGGGTTGTATTGCTTAATCTCTATAACCTTAAGGGACAGATTCTTATCCCCTAAGCAATATTCTGGCCTCTTTGTCTGCATGACATAAAGTTTTAGCTGCCTGTCTATTTTTCTTGGATGCCAGGGAGAGAGAGAGCAAAGCTACATCCTCTTTGAACTAGGAAAGTAACTGTCTCAGGGTTGCAAACAGGGAGATTGTCGTTTTGCTGTCTATGGCTCCACTCTTATTCTGATAACCGAGCAAATTTATAGAACAGACTTTTCCTCTAACTGCTGCTGTGGAGGGCTGTGTGAGCTATTACTTTATTAAATTCAAAAGAGGCACCAGGAAAACAATATATCAGCTCCTCCCCTCCAGATTCCCCAGCCTGAGATAATTCTGAATGGAGTCCATAAATATCCTATTACCAGGACAGTCATCAAACCCTGAAATTTAGCCATTTTTCTCTGGGCCTCCATTTCCCCATTTATAGAGACTTTCCAGGTGGTCTCTAAGGGCCTTTCCAGTTCTAATATTCCAGGATTTACAAGAGAGGATACAACTAGCAATGCACTAGAGATAAGTAAGGGACAAAATCCCTAATGATTAGGAGAAATGAGGCAGAATCAAGGCCCAGTGCTGCTGACTTTTAAATACCAAGTATTTCCTCATTCTCTTCAACCTCTTCATTGATAAGGTACAAAACTTTGACATGGAAGGAGACTTGACTTGGAGTGGTGAACATATAGTACTATATACAGATGATGTATTATAGAATTGTGCACCTGAATCCTATATAATTTTATTAACCAATGTCACCCCAGTAAATTCAACAACAAAAAGAACTCTTTAGAGTGTCCTAGATCATAATGGAGTCCCCCTCTCCTATTTGAAATACATTGCCTTTTTAAATTTGAGTGAGTTGTTAAATCCACTTCTGCATTTTATTTATTTTTAGTACAGTAAATTGAACACACTGCATTTCATCTACAA
Source organism: Eptesicus fuscus (assembly GCF_027574615.1). Taxonomy (NCBI): domain Eukaryota; kingdom Metazoa; phylum Chordata; class Mammalia; order Chiroptera; family Vespertilionidae; genus Eptesicus; species Eptesicus fuscus. The sequence continues at coordinate 23,246,242 of NC_072492.1, read as the reverse complement.
GACCTACCAGGACTTTCTGCTCTCGAGTGCTTTGTACATATATCTTTTGCTCTAGTAGACATTCCCCAGTGAGCATGTCTTAATACCCTTTCAATATAGTACATGAACTTGTGGAGAGAGTAAGGGGGCGGGAGCGGGGAGGGGCAAGAAATTGGGAATCTAAGTCACAGACCATATGAGCCACAGAGAAATCTGGCCTTAGGTGTTTTAAACAAGAACGTTTCATCTTTGCACATGCCTCTCCAGCTCTCTACTTAACACAAGTCCTTCTCCAGGACATTGAACTCATCATCAGCCCTCCTGACGCCTCTGCAGGAGAATGATGTCCTTAAGCACAGCGCCCAAGTCTTCGCACTGTTTCAAAGTAGGTCCTACCTCTCATTCCCTTGTCCCCTTTTCTCTTACTTTCACAGACACCTATCAGAATCCATGCAAAGGTCCTTTCTTTCCTTCCACAGGAAGAAACAAAGGGGGTGTATGGCTGAATTTGTTCTACTTGAGTGTTCCTGTTTTTCTCAGTGGAACAATTGGACGTTTTTAATTTTTCCGGTGTCTCTCGCCCGACCATTTTAGATTTTCTAAAATAAAAGTGAGGATTCCAAACCCCACTCCCTCTCTCCTCTCCTGTCTCGCTCTTACTCGTATGCTGCAGCTTGTAAGGGTCATGTGTCTGGATTCCTCAGCATTTTCTTTGATTTCTTTCTTCTCTAGCTCACTCTCATTTGCTTCACCGACTGAACATTACCTCTTGTCTCAGCTATTTCTTTGGACCCCCATTGATGAAAAACCTAATTGCAATGTCTTTCTTTGCTCAATGCTTCCTCAGGTCCCTGACTCTGAGGGCTGGAGGGGGAGCTAGAAGTGCGTCTCTATGTACCATTCTGTTGTGGTGACTTGGACAAAACATATCGCCTGCTTTTTACTCATCTGCCTGGGTAGTTGATATGAAAGATAGTCAAGGAGTGGGGCACATCTCATGGAATACCTAAAAAGAGAGAATGTTTAGAAACAATTAAAAAATGAAAGCTTTTAGCACAGACCTTAGATATCTTTACAGTGGACTCCTCCTAAAGTCTCCTGAAATGTTCCACTGCCACGAGGCTTATGCCTTCCAAACCTTCATCAGAAGCCCACCAGAGTCATCTCTTTAAATGTCCAAGCTGATTGGCACCTCGCTGCTTACATCTTTCTGAAGCAGAATAGTAAGAAGCCAGGAAAATCCCTTGGCAACTGGAATTGGGAAACTGAGACAGATGGCTCATTCAAACTGGCCTCATCCAGCACCCTGACTCACCCCTCCTTCCCTGCATGACCACTACTTGAAGCATTGACCCCTCAGGACAATGAGGTTCTGATCAACAGAGTCAGAATTTTGGTCAAATTAGAGATAACATCTAGGTCTCAGTTGTGTTTTAACTCCAGGCCCAGAAAAGCAGAAAAACCAGACACAGGACCAGATGTAATGACTAGTGACCCCCTCCCCTAGCACCAACCAATCAGTAGAGACCAGGACCCTGAAAGGACAGACCTGGAAAGCAGCTTAATATTCTATTGAGATCCTCCCCTGAGATCTCCCCTAAAAGTCCTGCCATTAGAAAACAGATAAAAACCCTTCAGACAAAGGACCCAGGGCATATTCGTGTGAGCACACCTTCCCCCGCTTCTCAGGTGAGTATCCTTCGCTTTCTTACTCCTAAGCTCCAAGGGCCCTTCTTTTGCCTCTGTGGCTTCTTTCCTGAACCCACGCAGCCCAGCTGGTTCACTTCTTCTTCCCCTGTGACTTTCTTTCTAAAAGGTTAAATAAACTTCCTGTGCTCGAGTCCCTGGCTCTGAATTCTTTCTTTGCCAGACTCAAGAACCAAGAGTCAACAATGCCAACAACATTTCCATGGCCCCTGAAAGCCTCCGGGATAATGTCTTGGTGTTTAAGCACAGCGTGCAAAGCCCTCCATGATCTGGCTCTTCCTATCCCTCTAGTCCGGTCTCTTCCCTCCCAGCTCCTTCCCCCATCCCCACCTGAATCCTATGCTCCAGTCATACCCAAAACCCTCCAGGTCACTGAATGCATCCTGCTCTATCTCCCTCTGCCAGAATACTTATTTTTTCTCCCACTTTTTAAATTTCATTTTTCAACGACAGTTTGCATCCAATATTATTTTGTATTAGTTTCAGGTGTACAGCACAGTGGTTAGACAAGCATATGCTACAGTGTTCCCTTCAGTAAGTCTAGTTCTGACCTGGCACCATATATATATATATATATACTATTGACTATATTCCCTATGCTGTACTTTACATCCCTGTGACTATTTTGTGGCTACCAATTTGTACTTCTTAATCCCTTCACCATTTTCACCCAGCCCCCCAACTGTTTTACCCCCTGCCAACCATGAGTCTGCTGTCTGTATCTATGAGTCTGTCTGTGTTTGGTTTGTTTGTTTATATTGTTCTTTAAGATTCCAAATATAAGTGAAATCATATGGTATTTGTCTTTCTGCCCAGAATACTCTGGACCCATGGAATGCCTCTTTATTTGTTAAAACTCAGCTCATGCTACAAAGCCCGTTTGACCACCACTGTCTTAAAAGAAAATTGAAAACTCTTTAGAGTTACAAATTAATCTTGGATTGGTATCTATCGGTATATGAGCAAGACATCTTGGGCTTAAGGAGAGTCTCTTCTCTTCACCAGGAAGACTGTAAATTCCCTAAGGCCAAGGACATATCTGTTCTGATTATTTCTGACTCTTTAAGGTCTAATGCAGTGCCTGTCACAGAATAGATGATCAGTAAATGTTAAGTAAATGAACAAAACCTACCTATAAATACTTTATCTGAAATCTGAACTAGAATCAATTTAGATTTTTAATCTCCACTGATTCTGTCCTGCACTTTGTACCCTAATCAGGAAAAGGACCTCTCAGTCATTTTGATCATTTCATTCAAAGACCACACGACCCCAGGGGAAATACTAGGTCAACTGTGACATGTACTATGGTGTTTCTTTTTAAATTATGCAAATAGCCATCTGTTTAGATACTATTTTGGACTCATTTAATGGGTATAGTTTAGAATAAAGGGGAAACTAGGAAAAGTGCAAGTCACTTTGGACCCATAAAAATCTGAGTGGTAACTGATTGATTTCAAGTTATAAAGGGTCTCAATTTTAATGGCCCATCCTTTCTCTTTGGTCAGAATTCTAAATCTTTTTAATTGCAGTTTAAGCACCTGTAGTCAAACCTTAAATGTCTTTCTCATTTAAATTCTAAACATTAAAATTCCAAACACCTCGATTATGTACTAGTAAATGGTAAAAGTAAGGGGCAGGTTTTCTTTAAGTTCTTTTTTCTCACTACCTTCCAGTGCTCCCAATTATGGTTATCTTTTATGCCCCCAACAAGGTGGCTGCTATTGATGCTATTATTCTAGCTGCTTATTCTGAGCCTTTTTTAGGTACCATAATGCTTTTACATTGTTAGAATGTTCATGTCTCCTGAAGGCCACTAGAAAAAATAGTTTTATAATAGATCTTCTTCAGTTTCTCTCAAGTCATAGCTATAGATGCGTGTGTGCTCTTGCTGTATAATTACTAACTGTATATCATACTATTTAATGAAAAGGTATGGGCTTGGAACTCAGAAGTTTTAGGTTTCACTAACAAAAATACTACACAGTAATAATGTGGTCTTAAATAAATTGTAATCTCTCAAAACCTTTATGTTATGCCATTCTAAATGATATCCAAATCATAGAATCAATTGAAACCCTACAAAAATAATGTATAGAAAAACCATTTTGGTAAACTGCATTGCAATATGCAAATGTTAAGTGTTATAATAATAACTAGAGGTCCAGTGCACAGATTCATGCACCCGTGGGGTCCCTCAGCTTGGCCTGTGGGAATCAGGCCAAAACTGGCTCTCCCACGGGGTCCTAGATTGTGAGAGGGCGCAGGCCAGGCCAAGGGACCCCACTGGTGCACGATCAGGACCGGAGAGGGACCATGGGAGGGCTCCAGGGCATGTCTGGCCCATCTCGCCCAGTCCCAATCAGCTGGACCCCAGCAGCAAGCTAACCTACTGGTCGATTGGAGCATCTGTCCCCTGGTGGTCAGTGCACATCATAGTGACTGGTTGAATGGTCGAATGGTCAGACACTTAGCATATTATTATATTATATAGGATTGAAGCACTAGCTGATTAATACTTGGCATAAAATTTTGAAATTTTCTCTAAACAAGGATATATATGTTCCTTGGCAGAAGAGCCAGAAATTTTGTGTGTTTCTCTAGATCCACAGTGAGAAGACCCACTTCACTGAAGAAATAAATACTTATTGCTCTAATAGTTTGCCATACTGTTGGATTTTTCCCACTTTTATAACAACTTTACTTGGGTTAGAATGTTCTTTAACCCTTTGCACTCGCTTGCTTTTTTCTCGATTCCTTTATTCTAATGCTAACCGTGTCGAGTCACACTCGACACCCGAGTGCAAAAGGTTTAAAAGAGCAATTTTCTAAATTAAAAGGCTAGTAATCATGTAGAAGATTTTGTTCCCTATCAATGACACAAGTCCAAACCATGTACTCTATATGAAAACTCAGTTACAAGGTGATGGATGCACTCAGCTCTTCATTCACATTTTCTTGATTAATTGGCCACTTCTCTGGGCAACTGGCAGACCCAGAGGTGAAGGCTCCCCTATGCCCCAGGGGTTTGCTAACCTCACTCCCTAACAGTATGTTTGGAGCTATCTAGGAGCATCCCAGTAGTAATTGTAAAGCAGCTGCCCAACTGATCCACAGGAATCCCACCGCCTAAGTTCAATGAAATTCTTTCCAAAATGGAGTGTGTTTCTAGATTCACAGCCTTGGGCATTCCTCCACAGAAGATTACATAAACCTACAAAGAAAATGGAGAGATGGATCCATTTCCCGTGACTGGATGGGATAACATATTCAGTTTTAATTGACTCTGGAGAATCCAAGTCAATTAAACTAAGGGTACAATAGGAATGAAAAGCAGCATTATTTTACTTGCTTGATTATTTTGTAAAAATAGAGAGAAAGAAATGTAAAATTTCAATAGTCCCAGAGTATTTAGATGTGTCATGTATACCAAGCTGTTTTGAGCCGTTAAGAGGTGATTTCTTAAATCAGCTGAAAAGAAAATATGAGTGTCCAATAGTCTGAGTCTTATATTGGCCTATAAAACATTAGGTCATCTCTGGTCAAATGAGCAAAGCACCACCATGTAGGTTAAGCATATTTATGGGAACAGAACCAAATATCCACATATGTTTTGAAAGGATGAATTTAAAAATAAGAATTTTGAGAAAAACAAGAAAGGATCAATTTGACATTAATTAAGCACCAACTATGTTTTACACACAGAGAGAGGTTCAGGGAATTGAGGCACAAATAAACTTCCTAAAGAGATTCTCAAATTCTAAAGACACACAGACCATTAAGGAAATATAATTTATTTGCTGTGTAAATATTGTCTTGTGGGGTATTGAGGAGGAAGTGGTTAATTTTGTGAAAAGAGAAAACTGAATTATGGAAGTTTCTACAGAGGCACTGAGGTGAGTCTTACAAGTTTAATGAAATATCAGCAGACAGAGATGAAGGGGACCCAATTCTGGGTAAGAACGCCATCATATGGTTCTGAAAGTACATGGAACGTGGGGTTGAGAGCAGCTCTGTCTGGCTAGCTTATAAGGAACATATTGGGAGAGAAAAGTAAGAAAAGGTTGTTGTGTTTATTCAAGCCATATTTAAAAAAGAATTGTTCTGCTGTACATTTTGAGCTTTGTACTATAAAAAATGTAAAACTAAAAATTTTAAAGAAAGGATATGACATATCCAAGTTGGCAAAGTAAAAACAAATTAATTGTTAAATAAAAAGGAAGGAGAAGTAGAAACACATGTCCTGAAGTACTAAACTATCTGCATTCTGTATCAAACCTGATGATACTTTGCTTGTACCTTGCAATAATCACTGATTAATCACTTATTTTTCCTACTTAATCATCCTTTGATTCAACAAAAATTTACTAAAATCCAAATTGTGCTAGATTTATGGGGCACAATGTTGATCAAGTCCAATATAGTCCTGGTCTTCATGGAGATTAAAATCTATTGGGGATATAACTATTAAACATGTAAAAGAGATCATTATAGATTGTGATAAGTGCTTCTGCAATACTATGCTAAAGAGCCACAACTTACTGGCACTGAGTTACAAAGATTTCAGATTGAACTCATCACCATCATCCTAATCAAACAACTGTGGAAGTTTTCTTTTTTAAAATAATAGAACTACATTCTCCTTCTCATACCTCTTCAGTGAATTCTGAGTAGCGTAGCCTCAACACAAACCATTATAATATCTGCAAGAATATTTTGCTATTTCCAACATTTATAAATTACTGGAAATCATTATATTTTGCTGAAGAGAAACAGTCAGGCTTTTCTCAGCTGGAGTCTGTGAAGTGTATGGGTTCACTGGTGAAAGGGACAGATGGTTGAGCTAATGTTAGTAATTACAGAGAGAAAAAGTCCACTGTTGACCTAAAAATGCAACAGAATCTATTCCTTTATTGCTTTGCAGTGACTGTTTAGCTCAAGTTCTAATTGCTCCAAAATTGAGAAAAGACTAGTTTAACATCACAAAATATCCCTAATAACCTGAGAATACAAGGCCATCTCTCTATATGTGACTACTAGCCCATTTACTTAACAGCCTACTTCATCATATTTGGTCTGTGATACATTGAGAATTTAACTCAGTGTTCCCATGTCATACTCCAGGGATGAAAGTAAAGGTTGGCCTCAATACAAAAGTAACAACAATCTAGTATAGATTCTGATGAGATCATCATTTTCTGTGACCACTCAAATTTTAATGGAGTCATTTTTAAGTGTATAACCAGCGCCCTTTCGTGTTTTGCTAACATTGTATTAGTTTGCTAGGGCTGCTATAAAAAAGAAAGTCCCACAAACTGAGTAGCTTCAACAACAAAAATGTATCGTCTCACAGTTCTGGAGGTTAGAAGTCTGGAGTGAGGGTAGGGTTGGTTCCTTCTGAGGCTGTGAGGCAGAATCTGCTCCGTGCCTTTGGCTGACCTTCTGGTCATTTGCTGTCAATCATTGGTGTCCTTTGGCTTGTAGATGCTTCACCCAGATGCCTGCATTCACCTTCACATGACTTTCTCCTTGTGTGCTGTCAACTGTCTCCAAATTTCCCCTTTTTATATGGATGTCTGTCATATTCAATTAGATCCCACTCTAATTACCTCATTTTAAATTGAGTACCTTTGTAAATACCTTATCTCCAAATAAAATCATGTTCTAAGATACTAGCCATGAGGACTTCAACATATGAATCTAGGGGATACCCAGTCCAACCCAAAATCAACATCCTATGAGCTGAAGAACAAATTTTCTCATCAGCAACAAAACTTTAGCATCTTTGCTACAAAAGCATCAAATTACTTTAATTTTTTTTCACCCTCATGTCTCTGTGTGTGTGTGTGTGTGTGTAGTTCATTTCCCATGTAATCTATAAATCTGTACTTGATCATTTGCAAATGTTTTAATTGTGAGAATGTTAGAATATGAGGTGTGTAGCATACCATGTTGGGGAGCTCCCCATCTCACAACAAATACCCCTTTACTGAGACTGACCCCAGGCCATAGGGGTATGTCCCAGGAGCCTTTTCCACATATGACCTCACCCCTCTGACCATTACAGTTTAATTCAAAGACAGACACCTGGCCCAAAATGATGCAGTGAGATGTTGATATTTGGAATGCCCACATTCGGAAACTGAGAACACTTAGAACTGATTTGTTGCTACCTCAAGGAAAAGGCCCCAAACTTCTGTGGATACGGTGTCCATACTGTCTTTGTTCCTTTCCCTGTGAGCCTCAGTTATTAATCTCTCGGTTCAATTCTGTAAGAATCACATTATGGTCACAATAAAATGGTGGTGTGTTTTTTATGTGCTTAATCCTCCCAGGGTTATTTTAGGCTGCACGTGACCAAAAGAATCTTAACAAATAGAGGTGGCTCTGCAGTGATCTATGCTGCTCCTGTGCATTTCTGGTCCTTGAACCCATCTCATTTATTGTGCTTCATGATTCCAGATGATGCTCTTGGCACCTGTCGATCATATCATTGGTCATACTTGGAACTCAGAAAAAGAGTAAGAGATTGGGGCAGAAATATACCCCTACTTCTGGAGTAACAATAACAAGTATGCATTTTATCCATGTTGGCTCTAAAATATAATCTTTGTACACCTAATTTTTTAAATGATAGGATGGACTTCCAGGTTTATTTTCTAATTTAAAAATAACTCAAAGTAGTAACAGGCATCCCAAATACAAGTCTAAGGGTGACATAGTCCCCTTTTATTGAGGGGAAAATTCTCCATCAGAGTTTCTGCTTCTATGGTCCACAGAGGCAAGAGCAATTGCTGTTGCCTATGAGAAAGCACATACTAAATGTGGGCAGTAAGGCACAGCAACCTAATCCCCTGTGTTCCACTCATTCTCAGCCAAGAGTCCCTCAACACCCAGACATTGCACTCAAGACCTCTTTAAGGTTCTGTTACCATTTGTGTAAATAAAGGCCAAAATTAAAACTGGTCTTATTTTTTATTATTATATCAAGTTTCTCTAAAAGAGTTCCTAATCAGTTTGCTGCTATTAAAACATTGGCAAACATATCTGGAAGTCTATTTGGTCCATGGAATGAATAACAAAGGGGAAAGTTTGAGGTGCATAAACCTTGTCCAAGAACCATAGCTCAACAAAAGAAGGAAGGACTGACTTTTAGTCATGACCCATGTTACCCAGATGAGTCCCTACTCTACCCAACCCTCTGGGAGTGAAAGAGCTGTATTTCTAAAACTTTACAATAAGTCTCTGAGAACGTATCCATGGCTTTACATCAGACAATAACAGAGATCAGCCTCATTCATGATATCTCCATCAACCTGCTCTTTTACCTACAGATCTAAAGACTTCTTAGCTCAGGACTGATTGGAGAAAGAAACTATGGAAACTCATTAGTGGGAGAAAAGAAAGAAGCTAGCTTGGTATAGAATATAAATGGATGAATGAACAGATATGGAGAATCAGCACCTGATGATGGTGAATCACAGTCCAATCACAATATTCAGAGGCTGTGGTGAACTTGAGCTTATTCTGACACTTTGCTCTGTGTCTACAGTTAATGGAAGCCCTCTGGTATCAAATGTGATGTCCACGTGGAGTAGGACCCCAGGCAACATCAAAGCCTTAAAGTGACAGTGTGCATCTCTGAAATAGGTGACTGCTAAGAACTGGGCAAGATGTCAGGGTTTCAGCAAACTGTCCTGGGCTCCCTAGAGAAACCAACATGCAAATCAGGACACCAAAGCAGCAGGTCATGCCTAATGCTGGACAAACTAATGATAAGGAGAAAAACAGTAAAAGCATGGGGATGGGTCTCCCAAGCAGGTTGTCTAATATGTTGCAGGACAGAAGGAATATTCCCGGGCTCCATCACCTGGAGTCGCTGATTTTGCAAGTGTGAATCCCCTGCCCCCATCTTGCTCACATTTGGCCAAGACCTAGGCAAGGTGCACCTGTAATAGAAATAGCCTTCAGTGTCTGAGCTGACTCATGTCAAAGGAGGCAGAAACTAATATTTCCGAGCATGCTATATTTACCGAGACTCATTTCATTAGTCTCTTCACACAGACACCTACACAATACACATTTCCTCTATGTCCCTAAAATTATGTAACCCTCACCATCCCTTATATAAAAGTTAGCTTCAATGTTACATGATAAAAGCTATTTTATTTTAGTACCTATTCTATCACAGGTACTATGTTAGGCATTTCACATACAGTGCTGCTAATTTTCACAACATTGCAAATTCAGTATCCTTATCCTCAGAAGAGATAAGCAACTTATTCAAGGTCAGAACACAGGGCTGAGATGAAACCCAAGCCTGTCTAACTCTGGAGGATGTGTATCATGCACTACATTCCACCGAGAAATGTTTAAAAAGGATGATTCATTATGATGTGATTTTCCTTTGTGAAGTTTTTAATACAATCAATTAAACATGAGCTCTTTCCTTCCAATTGAGTTGGGTTTGAATGCACATTTAATATATTTTAAAACACTTGTCATATTGAAAAGCAATTTTAGCAGAGCAAGCACTGATCAGAAATGAGATTTGAGATCATGTGACCTTGGGAAGTCCTTCACTTGCCTGGGAAAGTGCCCTCGCTGGTAAAAAGAGAGTGAAGATTGAGGGGTGGCAGTGAGGGTTCAAAATGAAAAATTAAACTCTCTTCTAACTCCCCCAGCTCTAAGATCTATCCAATACTTTAAAGCGCACCCTCTTTATGTATTTTCAACACTACCTTTTGCAAAGCAACCATAAGAAAGAATATAGTTTCAAATTTACTTTTAAAGAAGAAGTCTCCACCTGCCTGCATATCCCAAGTTACTCAACTTCCTTCACTTGCACACAACTTGAAAGAAGAGCAATTATAATATTTCAAGTTGACCACTGAAATCCATTGGAGGCCTGGCGACCAATGAATATGAATAAGTGCACATAGCAAAAGAATCCAATTCTTGTCTTCAGCTAGAAATGGATTTTAACATAATTCCATGTAAGGAACTGGTGTCGTGATTTTAACCACAAAAAAATGTCATTAGATTATTTGAATGAGAAAATGGAGACTGGATTTAGTCATGTCCTTCACAAAAGCCTTGGCAGCAGCAAAATTAGCCAAAGGAACTGCAGTAAAAACATCCACAGACCTTAAAATAAGGAGGCCATTGAATGTTCCAGGCAGACAGCTATTACAAAATCACCCATCTCACTGCCTTTGTGGCCTCAGTTAAGGGCTAGATAGAAGACAGAAGAAAAAAGAAAGAGAGGGAGGGTTTGGAAAGAAATACATAATGGGCTGTTTCCACTAGGTAATTTTTCACATGATGGTGGGTGCAGACGGTTAGAATAGTTCCCCATGACTTTGCAGTCTGGTCTGAGATTTATCACTGGAATTAATTCCTGCATTTCTTTGAAGGGCATTACACATTCCATTCCTACCATTTTAAATAATAAATTAATTTTAATGCATTTTTGCTCTAGCTTGAATGAGAAAGATGAAGAGCAATTGACAGGCTCTGAGTTTTTAGAGCACCTTTCAACAAGATTAAAAGCAAGAAGACATTCCAAGTCGGCATTTCTAAAAACAGAAAGTAGCCATCTGTTGGGGCTATAGAATTATCCTACTCTAAAGTACTTTGTTCAGTACAGTAGACACAACCCAAGGTGCACTTGCTCCTTGACCAAACTGATCCTTGAACAAAGCCACAGCCCCATGTGCTTCCAAGCAACATACATAGATGCTTAGTTAAGATGCCCCCTCTCTCTATTTTACAGAAGAAAAAGAAAGAGGATACTTCCAGACCTAGATGCTATAAATACCTCCAGTGAGTTCACTAGTAATCTTAATGATTTCCTGGGTTTCACTAAAGTTTTTTTCCAGCTAGCAGGTATGACTAGGGTGGAAGTGGGCAGCAAGATTGCTTTGCTCTTTATAAGATAAATGCTTTGTTGAGACTTGAGAAGAGAGAGAGCAATGATGGCCTTACCATCTAGTTTAATTTTGCTTGCTCATTTTGTTTTGTTCGTCTTTTTGGTTTTTGCTTTCTTCTATCACCTCTTTCTTGTTTCTAAGTCTTCATCTGCAGTCCTTCTACACTGTACTTTATTGAAAACTGTGTTGGAAAGGTATTTCTCAAAGAGCCCTTTCTCTCCTATGAAATAATAGGAGATCAGCTCCAGATGAGTTAGTTTTCTGAAGGCAAGGTAAAGAGCTAGAGTGACCTTCCCTTCCACCAACGGCAGAGCTCTGTGATATTTACAGAAAGTTTGTTGACATCTGAAGGAAGACCACTCATCTGAAAAGATAAGCTGACTCTTAACCAACTTTAATGAGGGGTCTGCCCCCACTGGAAGCAGCTCTGAGAACACAATGCTGTGCTCAATTGCTCAACAATTGATTAAAAACTGAGATGTTCAAGAAGAGATCTGTGCAAACACTGTTGGCTGGCAGACCTTACCTCCATTCTCAAGCTCCTTCTTTCTTGTCCACCTCTGTTATAAAGGCTGAGAAAGCTGAATATTTCTCCAGCCTTCCATGCAGCTCAAAGTGGCTGTGTGAGTTCCAGATAGTGATAAGGGAGCAGAAGTCAGATGGGGGTTTCTTAAAAAACTAGTGCTTTCCTAATGAAAAGAACAAATAAGGCTTGTTCCTCCTCCCTTACCTCCCTTCTTTCTGCTTTGGATACAGGTGTGATGTCTGCAACTGCTAGAGCTGTCTTTGAGTCAACAAGCATAAGGGCAAAACCAATGTGCTAAAAATGATGGATTCAAAATAGAAACAGACCCTGAGTCTCTGACAGCATTATTGAACCAGCAATTTACCTCCATATTTCTCGTTGATGAGAAAAATGGGCTTTAATTTCTTAGGCTACTATTTTCCTGGGTGTTTTGGTTTGTTTTGTTTTGCAATTGAAATCATTACAAATAATAGAGAAGTAGTCATTTTGATATCTGATAAACCACTTATCTGAAATTGATTTTTAGCATTTGCCAGTTTACAAAGTTGTTTTGCCACATATGATCTCATTTAATCTGCAGAAGTAGATAAGGCTAAAACTGTGAGCCAATTAAAGGTGATCCAGTTTAATCTCAAAGGGTTTAAATAGCCCTAGCTGGTTTGGCTCAGTGGATAGAGCGTCGGCCTGTGGACTCAAGGGTCCCAGGTTTGATTCCGGTCAAGGGCATGTACCTTGGTTGCGGGCACATCCCCAGTGGGGGGTGTTCAGGAGGCAGCTGATTGATGTATCTCTCTCATCAATGTTTCTAACTCTCTATCCCTCTCTCTTCCTCTCTGTAAAAAATCAATAAATATATTTTAAAAAGGGTTTAAATAACTTGTCTAAACTCACAGAAAAATAATGTGGTAGAATTTATGACTTAAACCCTTAGCCTCTGACTCCAATTCCCAATTGACCCTATTTTGCTCATGTTGGAAGTCAAGTTCTTGTCTTCACATAGTTATTACATTTTTAACAATCCCTGAAGAGCTTCTGTTAATCAGTCTTTAGGAGATGACAAACAGGGATTTATGTTTGTCTGGAATGAATTAAGGCGCCATGATAAACCCTGTTGTTTTAAAGATGAATAGTATGAAATAGCCTATTTTGAGGATCTCATAGGCCAGTAGAAAAGACAAACATGAGCATCATGAACGTAAGTTATTCTAAATATGATACAGAGTGGTCATAGAGGATGTATGCTTATTGTAGTATAGAAATACTAATTCTTACTTTGGGGGAAGTGGGAATGAAGGGTGGGTGAAGAAAAGTGACAAGGAAACAAACATAGAGCATGTCATTAAGCAGTCTGGTATGGCTGTGCACATTTTGGGGAGTGGTGATTTTGGGGCTTTGGGAGGTGTAGATCCTAAAGATTTTTGTAGATCCTGAAGCTTTGTATTTATGTGGGTGGTTAAGACAGATTTCAAGCATGGTCATATTACATGTAGAATTATATTTTTGAATACTCCTCTGGCATCAAGCAGCAAGCTGGAAATAAACAAAACTATAGACAGGGAGCAAGAATACTTGGACAATCTTTCTAGCAAAAGATCATAAGATCAAAAATTCAAGTAATGTCTGTGGATTGGGTAGGAGGAAGCAGATTAGAGAAATATTAAAATCTTAGCTTCTATGGACTATCATAAACATTTAGACACAGTTGGGTGGTTGTTGCCTGAGAAGAAAGAAAATGGGATTATATGGACATTTCTGGCTTGGGCTTATAAAGAGATGGTAGTGCCATTTATGATAGGAAACACTAAAGAAGAGGTAGAGAGGGGTAGAATGGCATAACAAATGAAATAAATTCTATACTGCATACATTGAGTTTGGTAGTCTTTTAGAACATCAAGATGGAAATGTTCATAAAATAATTGGAAATAAAAACCTGTAATTCAATTCTGGTCTAGAGAACTGAATTTCTGCAGTTATGGAAGTAAATAGAATCTCACTGGGACATGTGTAGAGACAGAAAAGAAGAGAATAGAACTCTAGAGGAACACAAACATTCAGAGAGGGCGGAAATGCATAAGATCCATCACCGAAAATTAAGTAAGAGAAATCAGATGGGTAGGAGAAAATCAAGCAAACAAATAGAAATTGTTTCCAGAATGCCTTGGGATAGGTCTCAAGAAATTAGAAAGCAGACAATAATGATCTTAGTAATAATAGATGACATTATTTAGCACTTACAATACATGCAACATTTCTTTTCATCTCTGTATTGTCAATGGTTGTAAAAAGGTTAAGGAATATAAGGGCTGAACCTTTACAATTGGATTTCACCACAAGCCAATCATTTGTGACCTGAGTTTCAGTCAAGTAGTAAGAGTAGAAGCCAGACTGCCTTGGGCTGAGAAGTGAGTGGGAGGTGAGGAAATAGAAGACAGCGAGAGGAAGACGAGTCTATGCTTTTTAAGCATATTGATGGGAATAGGAAGACGAGTCTATGCTTTTTAAGCTATTGATGGGAATAGGAAGAAAACATCCCAAGGTCTTGGGGTCATTTCTGTCACACAGTGAAGACTCTAACTATGAGAAAGGAGTGGAAAGAGAGAACTATAAGAACAAAGGAGAGAATGGGTGCTTCCGCAAGGTCTCTTAAGTAAACAGGATGACATCATTGCACTCAGGGAGGAAGAATGAGCCCTGAATGGGAGAAGCACACATCTTTGAGGATGGTGGGAAGGCAATATGTTCAACTGCATAATAGTTTGGACTTTAAGGAGGGATGTCTGATATTGGGTTTCCATGGAAGCAGACTTTGAGATTTGATTTTTGGTGCAAGTTTACTTGGGAGTTGATACAAGGAAGTACCAAGAGAGAAGTGAGGAAATGAGATGTGAAGAAGAGGAAGGGAGTGCAGGGTCCAGGATTAAGCAGGTTCCCGCTCTGGGCAACCAAGGTTCCTTTCCCTGCAGAGCTCCAGGAAATGGTGCTGATTAGGCCTCAGGAGGAAATGATGAAACCCACAGACAGTAGTCGTAGAGGGCTTTCACAAAGAGATGATTACTGACATGCGATCTGAAGGATGAATAGGACTTCCCCAGCCATGAGAGGAAGAGGAAGAGGCATTCTAGCCAGTGGCATGGAAGGTATGGAAGCTATGAAGCAGCATGACTGTGGATAGACAGAGAGAACAACCATGAACTCCATTATAAGTGCATGGACTTGGCAATAAGGAGCCATAGAAGATTTAAGCAGGAGAGCAATATGATGGACATATTTTTGAAAGATCACTTTGACAACTATGTAGAGAACAGTTTGTATTGATTTTCAGCAAGAGAGGTGGAAACTGGAAACAGGAAGGCCAGTTAAAATGTGGCAGGAAAATCCCCATTTTTGAGATAGAGGTAGCAGCCTCCTTTTTGGATGGGGTGGTAAGGGTTGTGGAAGGGATAAGAAAATAGAGGACAGAAGTGCTACTCAGGAAACAGCCCTAAGGTGGGTTGAGCAAGCCCACAAGTACTCCAGACAGTGGTCAAGATTCAGAATTCAGCTTACATCTCCAGAAGATGTTTTTGCAGAGGAACGGGATTCCAAGCAGCCTCTGGGGTAAAATAAAGCCTGCACACAGCGCTTATAAATACATAAGACATCCAAGCAGTCTCCCTGATTCAGCTAAAATTAAATACAGTTACTCTTGAAAGGTTAGCGAGCTTGGCTTTGGCTGAAATGTTCCTTCTCACACTTTGTTTTAATACCGAGCTGACAAACCGCCTTCACTTTGAGGATTTAGCTCCCTTCAGATGTAGCGCTGTAAAGTCATAACATTTCAAGGGGGTGATTAGTGGTAATGGGGAGAGGAGTGTGCGCAGAGCCAGTTCAGGGAGAGGAAGCATCTCCAAGGCCAGCTGAATGCACCTGCAGGCCAGGTTTTCAAGGTGCCGTCAGCCCTCCCTCTACCCAGCCCCCTGGTGAGCCACCAAGTGCAATTCCACGCTGGGGACAAGGCTGGGTAATCACAATCACACAGCCCAGTGGTCCGCTCTCAGAGCGAGTTTGAGAGAGATCCTCAGAGAGCAACTCGGAGCCCACAAAGGGAAAGCTGCCTTCTGATTTCGCTCTGGGCTTCCAGTGATCTTGTCCTGACAGCCACCAGGCCCTTGTCACTGAGAAACGAACAAAGCAGCTTAAGGCGGATCAGGCAGCCCCTTGGGCAATCAGACTCCTAGGAGAAAACAGTCTGCCCTATTTTGGTGCCTGCTCTGTGTACTCCGCCAGCAACAGTGTCTCCAAGATATTTCTGAACTCGCAGCTGGCACTGGCTTTCCCGATTCATTGAGAAGGAAGGCTGCAGGAAGCTCGGGGATTCTGAGGGCACAGAGGAAGGGCTGCTGAGGGACTTAGCAAGACAGCGGCATGAGTAAGTCTTCCATTCATGTTGGCTGTTCTTGTGACACGGGAGGGAGGGTAAGTTCAGGCTGTTCCCATGAACAAAAAATTCTATGAGGCAATCATGCACCCACAGAATACAAAGATGCTCCTTTACTTCCTCTTTAATCACCTGCTACTTCATACAAGGGCTCACCTGGAGTCCCTTTGGTCACTGGTCTCTTGTCTTTACCATCCCTCCTTCTTTCTGCCCCTCTACTCTTTCCCCCAAGGTCAGAGGTTCATCCTAGACGAGGGGGACCAGACCTCTTTTGTGATTCTGAGTAGTGACCATAGTTACTTGTGCAAAAAAAGAAAATCTTATTAAGACAAACTCTTCTCTACACTGTATTGCCTTCCTCCCAGAGCATAACTTGAATATAATATTATTATAATTATACAAACACTGTCTCTGTTTCATCATTTTTTTCTTACTAAACACCTGTAATTCTATGAGGAACAAGAAAGGGCAGAAAAGGGTGAATGGAAAAGAAAATACGTCCCACCACATTACTGTTGCTGTTGTGATTATGGTGATGATTGCTCCATCATTATTACAGCTGCACCAGTCGGTAAGAGTTCTCCACTCAGACCCAAACTCCAGAAATTGAAAAATGCTTGTGTTTTTATCAAATAAACATTTGTGTCCTCACTTTTTCCCAATGAAAAATTCAAAAACTTATTTGTGGTTGCAAACGTTTAGTTATTATAGAAAATAACTTTTTTAAAGTGAAAAAAAAGAGTTATAAAAAGTATATCGTAGCCCAATAGCCAGTATCAGAAAAATAGTGGCAACGATTTCAACAAGGTGAGGAGAATTGGTTCACAACACATTAAGTCCAGGCATTAGGGGAGATTAAAAAAAAAAAAAAATTAGGAACCAGATCATTGGGAAGCTGATTGCAAAGGTGGCTTAGAGCTGGAAGGAATACTTACTCAAAGCTGAGCCAAAAAGGAAATGACATGGAGCTCTTTCTAACACCCCTGCCTGGAACCAGGATTGGTTTTGGAGTCAGGGAGTCCAGGGTTACAGGCTAGGATTAACCAGAAATAACCACCCTTCTCAGAGGCTATAGGAAGAGAGAGCTGATGTTCCTAACATCTGTTACTAAATATTTACGTTTCACATTTGGTTGCCAGAAGAAATCTCTCAAAAACAATGAAAAATAAAA
Organism: Eptesicus fuscus; assembly: GCF_027574615.1. NCBI lineage: Eukaryota > Metazoa > Chordata > Mammalia > Chiroptera > Vespertilionidae > Eptesicus > Eptesicus fuscus. Next base: position 23,228,510 of record NC_072492.1, on the reverse strand, counting down.
CCTTTTAAATCATGACTATCACGATGTTTTTTGGATGCACATTAGTATTTTATTCTCAGTTAAACTCTGAAACCTGCTTCCCAAGCCTCATCCTGATCCCAGAGAGGGACAAATGTGAATTCTCACACTAGAAAATAAATACCCATCAAAATATATTCTTTCTGTGTTCAGATCATAGCATGGTATCTGTATACAATTAGGTCTAAAACAATAGCACAAACCTCCTAATGACATTTTGGACCTGCTGTATTTTTCTTCTTTACCTTTCAGAGAAGGGACCGTCACTGATGTATTATTTATCGCTGCTCAGATCACAGGGAGGCATCAGCTGTAAAGCGTATGGACATCTTTTCTCTTCTCCTTGCCTCACAGCCAAGGTCAGAGGGAACAGAGACAGTGGGAGTGTCTGCATGGAGGCTTCTCTCCCCTGTTCTCTTCTCCACAAGGCAGCCAAGGGGATGCTTTAAAACAATGGTTCTCAACAGGGGGCCCTCCAAGAGACCTTTGGCCCTGTCTGGAGATATTTTGTATTGTCACAATGCGGGGTGGGGGAGCTACCGGCATCCAGTAGGTAGAAGCCAAGGGTACAACTAAACATCCTACAAGGCACAGGAATCTTCTCCACAGCAAATGCCCATAAGGCTGATGTTGAGAAACCCTGCTTTAAAACATGGGTTATATCATGTCACTCTTCTGCTTAAAACACTCCAATGACTTTCCACAGCACTCAGAAGGAAATTACATATTTATAAGTAAATTAGCTAAATAAATAAACAGTAGCAAGATTTGTTTGCCATCCTCCAGAATCTTATTGAAAAAAAATAGATTAAGTTGAACTGAAAGAGACAATGGGATAAGCATCATACGATTTAAAGAGAAAATTCAGGTGTAAAGGTTGCTGGGTTTAATAGATGTGTTAGAGTTGGAGGAGGGGCATTTCAAGTAGCAACTAACGAATGCCATCAAAGGAACAAGAGTGAAAAAATACAGGACATATGCAAGCGTAGACATTCTGGACTAGCAGTTTCAGGTACAGGAGAGAATTGTAATGGGAAAGAATGAAAAGTCAGATGGATTCACTTAGAGCATTTTAAATGTAGGAATGAGGTTTTTAGTGATATGAAACCATTGAAGATTTTCAGGCCAGGTAACATGTTGAAATCTGTGCTTTAAGTAAATTTTTCTGGCTGCATAGAACACTACAAATTACAAGAGGAATGACTGGAGACAGGAAATATGAGACTATAAAAATTCCCAGTCAGGGCACATGTCTGGGTTGTGGGCTCCATCCCCACTGTGGGGCGTACAGGAGTTAACCAATAAATGATTCATTGATGTTTCTCTCTCTCTCTCTCTCTCTCTCTCCCTTTATATATCTATACTAATAAAAGGGTAATATGCTAATTAGACCAGACGTCATTCTGGACGTCCTTCCTGACAAAGCCGGGGTCAAGGGAAGCCAGCCCGGTCCCGGGTACCTGCGGGCAGCCTGAGGCAAGCCTCCTGGGTCCCGGGTGCCTGCCAGTGGATGGAGAAAGGAAGCCGGGGTCCAGGGTGCTGGAGGGAAGCCGGTCCTGGCAATGGGGGGAAGGAAGGCTTACTCTTGCATGAATTTTCGTGCATTATGCCTCTAGTATATATATAATAATAATCTGAGCCCTGGCCAGTGTGTCTCAGTTGGTTAGGCATTTTGCCGTGCACCAAAAGGTTGCCATTTAGATTCCCAGTCAGGGTATATATCTAGGTTGTGGGCTTGATCCCTGATAGGAGGTATGCAGAAGTCAGCCAATTACTGTTTTGCTCTCACATCAATGTTTCTTTCTCACATCGATGTTCTTCTTTCTCTCTCTCCCTTCTTCTCTCTCTAATAATCAATTAAAAAAATCTTAAAATAAATAGTTATAACTTGAGGGCGATATAATTTGTACCTGAACAAGAGTGAAGGCAGTGAGAATAGGCAGACAGGCAGCAAAAATAGTCATGATTTGTGAGGGTTTCAAAATTCATCCAGCAGCAATTAGTAAGTGCCTACTAGTCCAGAAAAAGAACTTGATACTGAAAACATAGAAAAGAAATAATATTGGATTCCCTATTCCAGAACTCCTAGCTCAGTGAACATCATTCATTCATTCATTCATTCATTTATCCTTCATTAAATATTTCATTCCTGCCCATATGTGCCAGGCACTCTTCTAGGTGTTTGTGATTCAGCAAAGAACAAAAACAAACAGCTCCTTATGGAATGGATATTCTGGTGGGGAAGGCAGACACTAAACAAGTATGTAATGAATTAATAATGGATCACAAATTTTAGTCCTCTGATTTTAATAAGTACTTCTTGGGAGCCTAGCATATACTCAGCATTCTTGGAGGAGGATCAAAAATATATTTGAAACATAAGCTCCAAGTCTTACAGTCTTGCTTGGCAAGACAATACTAATGCACAGCATACAGAAAACTATATAAGATAGCAGTTTATGCAACATATGCCCTTAACTTAATTGACCCTAACGAAAACTCTTTGAGGCAAGAATATTGATGTCTCTGTTAATAGAAGAGGATGCAGAATCTCAGTGATTTACTAGTCTGGTAAATCAGAACTAAAACGTGGCAGAAGCAGAACTTGCACCCAACTCTTTAACCATCAAGCCACTGTCCTGTTCATCATTGGGAGTAGATTTAAATCTATTGCCAGCTGTGGCCTCCTGAGGCCAGATGTGTGCACTGTTGAATGTGTCTTTGCTAATGCACCTTTTATTTCAACCCATAATTCAGGTGTGATCTGATGACAAGGGCCTTCCTTAATGCAGTATCCAATTGTGGATTGTGGGAGGCAAGGAAGTAACCAGCACATGCAGGAGTGGGATTTTTTTCATCACCTTCTTTATCATCTCAGCATTAGGGTCCATTTGGGGAGCTGCCATTTAGGACATGGCTTCCAGAAATGTATTTTACAATCTCAGCCTTCCGAAGTGTCGTGACTTGGCAGCAAGTTTAGAGTAAAGTAGCATGGAGTAGTAGTGGGTGTCGTGTTGTGTAACAAAAACAGCCCCGAATTTGGAATCAGATGATCTTCATTCAACTCAAATTAGATGCTTCATAGAACGTGACATTGGGAACCAAATAACCTTTATCAGACTCAGTATCTTCATCTATAAAATGAGGATTGCAACCATAAAGTACCATCAATACCAAGTAAATGGCATTAGATAAAGGTATAAAAATATACTGTCAACGTTGATTCCCTTTGAGTTATTTTTTTCTTACATATTACCTGTATGACGTGAGACAAATAAAAAGGTAAATAGATTTTAAAAATGACTTTTCCACATTGTTGGGAGGATGAAATGAGGCAAATTTTGTATTATAAAGATTTGTATGTTGTCATCACTATTGGTATTCTCTGAGAACCATCACCAGAAAATTCTGCCTCACAAGGTGGTGACAGCCAAGTCTTTTTCCAAATCCAATGCACCTGCTCAGAACCAAAGAGAGAAAACCACCTGGGGCTCAGGAGTGTAGTCTTGACACTCGTTTTATAATTATTTTCTTAATTATAATTCTAAATTCAATAAGCTCATTCTCTTAAGAATCGCAAGAACATACAAACATTATCTACAATGCAATCATTGAAAATAGTAAGGTTCTAATATCCTAGTTAAAAGACCATATAAAGTTATCAGGGGCAACAATCTCAGTGGACCTCGCCTTGTGATACACTCTCCTAGGAGCTACATGATTCCTAGATACTAGTACTGGTCCCAGAGAATAGAATCCCAGGCTTAATCCTAACAGGAAAGAGCAAGTTAATGTTGATCCATTTTCCTTAAAGGACCAAAAAATCAGTCTGAAATTATTTGCAAGTAGTTCATTGTATACCCCCCAAAAATGTATACACACTTAACAGCTGATAGCTCAATTTTGAAAATGAAATGCATTTTAATCAATACTGCCTTATAATTATTCAAAGTGTGTGTATACATAATTTGGGGACACCCTATATATCAAAAAGAAAAGAACAAGTCAGTGTTTGGGTAAAACACTGGCATCCCGTAGGCTATATTCTATGGTAAGCTTTTCAGCTTGAGTGATTTCCCCTGAAGGATTAGAAACCAATGAGCTTTGTTTTCATGTAAGAACAACTAGAATACATTTGTAGATAACTAGTCTGATCCCCAAATATTCTTGCATACACAACTGAGTCTTCAGTGCATGTCACAGACTTCCACTTCTACCAAAATAATAGACTACATAACCAGGAAATGTCCTCATTAAACACACCTAGAAAGTCTAGACAAATATATTGAATATCCTTTAAACTCAGAACTAAAATTGTGAGAAAGTAAGGGAAATTCTTAGGGACCAAATATAAAAAGAATACTGAAAATTCAAATATATGTAGGTGAGCAGAAGTTTCAACTGCCCTAGGAGATACTGTCAATCTCAATGATCTGTTTTATATGGTTATATTTTATTACCATGGTAGATGAAACATGGGGCCGATGGGAAACAGGGAAATGGAACTGACTCCTGCACAGAGCTCAGACCCTTGACAGATGGATTAGTTAAATATATAAAAAAGACTTCGTGTCTGCATAGTATTTGAATGAGAAAACAGGTTTCCCTTAAAAATTCATAATTATGAAACCTGTCACATACAAATTTGGGGTTGAATTTATACCACCTGCACAGTGTGTGGACATTAAACAAAGAAGAGAATGTTAAAATTGATCCCATTTTGTAATAAACTTCAAGCTCCAGGCAGAATAAAATTTAAAACCACCTGAGAGAAATGCCTGTTAGCCAGGTCATACAGAATTTCCACAGGGAAAGCTATCTAAGGAAGCTCTCACATTCAAAAATATAAGCACATGAGTTAACAACGCACCATGAGCAAGAATCAGCACATACGTGCACACACACACACACACACAATTAGGCTATCAACAAAAACATATTGTGAAATAATCTAGAATTATTGTATTTAAGATTATTAATAATACAAAAGAAGGCATTAGAACAAAAAATAGTCTATGAACAAAGAACGGATATATTTGAGAAGCAACCACATAACACTTCTAGAAGTAAAAAAACAAACACTGATCATTTACATTAAAACTCAACAAATGGGTTAAAGAATAAATACAACTGCAGAGACCTGGAAAATACACAGGAGAAAATTACTCATCATGAAACAGAAAAATTAAAAGACAAAATATATGAAAGGGAAATTAAGAGGCTCAGAGTGTAGATGCAAGACTTACCATATATCTAGTAGGATTTCCAGAGAAACAGTTCTTTGTGACCTTATATTTAGGCAATGGTTTTCTTAGCTATGATACCAAAAGCATAGCCAACAAAGAAAAAAGATAAATTGGATTTCACCAAAAGTAAAACTTTGATATCAAAGGACACAATCAATAAAGTGAAATCTCACAAAATGAGAGACCATATTTGCTAATCATGTATCTGATAAGGATCTATTCTTCATAATATATAAATATTTCTCAACAATAAAAAGACAAATAACATAATTTTTAAATAGGCACAGGATTTAAGTACAAAGTTCTCTGAACATGATATACAAATGGTCAATAAGCACATGAAAAAATGCTCACCATCGTTACTCATTGGGAAAATGCAAACCAAAATCATGATATACTACTTCATTCCTCCTAGAATAGTTATAATTTTTAAAAAGGAAAATAATATGTGTTGATGAGGATATGGAGAAATTGTAACCTTCATACATTACTGGTGGGAACTTAAAATGATGCAGTCACTTTGGTAAACAATTTGGAAGTTCCTCAAAAAGTAAAACAAATGTCTACACAAAAGCTAATTCAGTAGTACCCTCTTATCCATGGTTTCACTTCCCATTCAGTTACCCAAGATCAACTATGGTCAAAAAATATTAAATTTCTCCAACTATGGATATCTTCTGCTCTTGACATCCAACCATGGACATCATCATGGCTCAATGACCCAGTATCACCCAAAGCTGGTGCGAAGATAGATCAAAAGGCCTGCACCATTTCACCTTACTTCATCTCATCACCTGGGCATTGTATCATCTCGCATCATCACAAAGGTGAGTACAGTACAATAAGGTATTTTGAGAGTGATAGAGAGACCACATCCACGTAATTTTTATTATAGCATATGATTATAATTGTTCTACTTTATTATTAGTTATTGTTAATATATAATTGTGCTTAATTCACAAATTAAACTTTATCATAGGTGTGTAGTTATAGGAAAAACATAGCATATGTAGTGTTTGGTGCTTTCAGGCATCCATATATATATATATATATATATACCCTATATAATAAAAGGGTAATATGCAAATAGACCAAATGGCAGAACAACCAAACAACCAATCAAAGCATAATATGCTAATGATATGCTAAGGCTGCTCAACTGCTCGCTATCATGTGCACTGACCACCAGGGGGCAGATGCTCCAACTGGTACGTTAGCTTGCTGCTGGGGTCCAGCCAGTCGGGACTGAGTTAGACGGGCCAGACATACCCTGGAGCCCTTCCGTGGTCCCTCCCCTGCCCGATCGGGCACTGGTGGGGTCCCTCAGCCTGGGCTGCACCCTCTCGCAACCCGGGACCCCTTGGGGGATGTTGGAGAGCTGGTTTCAGCCTGATCTCGCAGGCCACTCCCCTTGGGAGGGCACCAGATACAGGACTCCCAATCGGGAATGATTGGGCCAGAGCCCATGGCTGGCACAGTGGAGTTGGGATGAGCGGGAGTGGCAGGTAGGAGCTGCAGGTGGCATTGGACTGCAGGTTGGCCCGATCCCTGCAGGCCACCCAGAGGGACCCCATCCATGCACGAATTTGTGCACTGGGCCTCTAGTATATATATAATTTCTAAAACAATAGAAAAGAAAAAGGGAATAAAGTCTTTTTAATTGAACCAAGAAGGTAAAAAAGGGGGACAGGAGCTAAAGAGGAAGCTGGGGGGATAGCAAGCACAAAATAAGATAGCAGAAATACTCCCAAATATATGAGTAGTCACAATAAATATAAAATTCACCAAAGTCAAAGTCATTAATAATATATTTATATGCTATACACAAATAAGAAGAAAGGAGGTGTGTGTGTGTGTGTGTGTGTGTGTGTGTGTGAGTGTGTGTGTGTGTTTTACCTGACTGCTAACAGAATATAAATATCCACTTTCCATTCTCAAAGTCTGGCTCTAATGACAATAATGATTTTATTAGTGTTTGAAGGCACTTTGCTTCAAACCAAGGACATTTAAGATTTAAGCCCTCTGTAGAATTTTCCCACATTCATACTCATATCCACTGCACACTGTGAGTGGCAAATAGTAAAAGCCAACTTTTTTCAAAAGGAAAAAATGAGCAGGCTCACGGAAATTTGCGAGTGATTTCCCAAGTGTATGTTGGGGAAAGCTGAAACTGTAAAACACATGCAATCTCCATGTGAAGATTCAGTTAGGCTGCAGTCTGTGACAAGGAAAGATTATGGTTTCTCCTTCCCTGCCTATTGTTTTGAATTGTCTGAAAGCACAGTCCAATGTGGAAGCCAGTGAAGGGAGTGCTGGAAAATGAAGTGGGTGGAAAATAGGATCTGAGGTCAAGGGCTACAATCCACAATTCCCATATTAGGTTCTGAATTCAAAGACTATTTTGGTTTGAATGAACCCAATAGACAAATACCCTACTAAGCATTTAATGGAATTGTATTAGGGGGAAAAATCAAAACACAAGCTTGTCTAACTGTTGTTTGTGATTGCTTTAACCGCTAAGAAAATCCCCTGTCCCTGAACTCACCCTATTTATCTATCTATCTATCTATCTATCTATCTATCTATCTATCTATCTATCTGGCTAATATGCTAAGTGTTCATCTGACTGACTGGTCACTTTGACATGCACTGACCACCAGGGGGCAGATGCTCAATGCAAGAGCTGCCACAACGTGCACTGGCCATTTACAAAGAAATGTCACTGTGGACCTGGCGTCGACAAAGCAACACTCACCTTCCCCCAAGTGGGACACAGGCCCCACCACTACCCCAGAGCGACAGCCCACCAAATCACAGCCAATGCTGCCATGACCCCATGGCACAAAATGCAGCCTGCAGCCCAGCCCAGGCCAAAAACAGTCACCATGGGCATGGGGTAATGATGTCACATAGCAACACCGGGCTTCCCCTTCCTAGTGACTAGCCTCCTTGGGGTTTCTTCAGGCCAGGAACATGACTTGCTTTATAGCCAGGTGCAAACATTTTACACTTTAACCAAATGTCTGTGAAGTGTTTTACAGTGTCTCATCTCATTTGATCCTCACAGAAGTCCTGGAGTAGGTAGATAGGACACTAGGTAGAATCCTATTTTCTTTTCATTAGCCAAAAAACAGAGATTTAGAAAGTTTAGAAACTTGACCCAACTGAAAAGAAATAATGGTGGACCTTGAAAATGACTTCAGGTTTTCTTACTGTGCAGAATATAGTCAAACACTGCTGCAGTTAAATATTTTGCCCTTTGTTCTCCCTGCCTGATCTACAATAATAATCTGCTTCATGTTGATATTGACTGCTGTATTGCTGACAATTACCTGAAAGAGAAGGTGGGGTGCTTAACTGGGCTGGAAAAAGTTTAGCTAAATCATAAAGCAGGTCTAATAAAGCAAGTTTACATATATATATATATAAAGCTCTCGCTGGCGCCAATCGTATGCATGTATTTCCATCTGTCTTTGTTGATGGTGAATTTGGTTGACACTTCTATTATAGAGATAGGGTGCATAGCTATATTAGAATATTTCTCCTAATTAATTTCCTTTCAATGTGCACAAATTCGTGCACCAGGCATCTAGTGTCATATAAACTGCTAAAGAGGTACAACCTACATAGAGATGGGGAATTCTAGCCAATAGCCATTTAAAATATGGCCACAGGGGACAATGAAAAAGAAAGAACAGAACCTGGGGCTACTAGTTGACCAAGAAAGTCCCTCCTCTATGCTTCCCTCCAAACATTAGACCTTTGCCTACATGTGTATGTCAGTGGGACCAGCAAGCTGAAAATGCATCTCCAGTTACCCTTCTTCCAAGGGACTCAGTGCCTAGGCCTTCTTGGCAGAAATAGTAGAGGAGCTCGTGTACAATCTGTAGTGTCTTCTGGGACTCCCCCAAATAAACAATGATCCGCAAAAGAAAAACTTGGTTGTTATCAATCAAGATGAAGAAGATGATTATGATAGTGGTAACAACGTTTGTATTTACCAAGTACCAGCCCTTTAGATACATTGTACAACTCCATCCCTATAACAAATCTGTGAGTTGGGCGTATCATGGCCATCTGTGGAAGAAAACCAAGGCACACCAAGGTTAAGAGACTGGCCCAAGGTCACAACATTATTTAAAAAGAGACCCTGATGTGGACCCCTGTAATCCACTGCCTCCATAAAGCCTGCAGGGAGGAGGCCTCTCCACCCGCCTCACCTCACCCCCAGAGGTTGCCTCTCCCTTGTCTCATTTTCCTTTAGCATCCAGCTTCCCGTTCACTACGTGTGTTTGCTTATGAAGGGCTTTGCTCCAGTGATTAAGGGCCAAAAGCAGATAATTACCCTGTGATTTGCAAGCAGTGCAGTGGCTGGTATTTCTCGCAGTCGTATTGCCGAATAAATATTACCTGTGTGCTGTGTCAGCTTCTTGCCCACCTTGAGAGCAATCTCCCTGTTAGCTTTATGGCACATTAAGTCTCCTTTTGGAATGAATTGGGTTTGTACGAGTGGGATTGGTTACATCAGAATAAAAGAGTAAACAGTGGGGATGCACTGGAAAGCTATAAAACAGAAGCATTAAGAAAAGGAAAGGAGGGGGGAGGGAGGGGAGAGGTATCTGAAAGAGAGGTAAAGTGATAGAAATGGGGTGACAGTCTGGGAAGATTATATTTAATGCAGAGAGTGTGACTGTTATACCAACGGTGAGTCAGAGGATGAAATAACACTTAGCTCCACAGGAAGGAAATTCTTTGGGGAAGGGAGAAGGGAGAAGAGAAACGTTAATATTTATTAAACGTCTACTGTGTGTTTGTCCCTATACCTTTAAGCCAGCTTTATGGCCCAATCAGACACCCCCTGAAGTCTCCTAACTTGCCTCCCACACTCTTCACCATCACTAATTCAGTCAAGGGGAACAGCAAAGGGAAGAGAGATGGAGAGGGGCTTATGCCACGTACCCAGCACTTTCCACACCATGTGCCCAGAGGGATCTTTTCTCTGCTGGCATTTGGACTATTTGAAGCCAGAAAGCAGCTTTCATAACTTTATATACCCAACATTGGCATGAAGCTCTCAATAAACATTATTCACTCAAAAAAATAAATAAATAAAGTGAATGTACTGAGCAGGAAACTCCATCAAAGAGCCGACAGAACTGGATTTCTTGGTATGAATTTCAGTACAGAACTCGAGCCATTCAAATGCAATTTCATTTACTATTTACAGAATACGAGGGGGGGCACAGCAAGGTCAGAGTCCCTGATTTAAATCATCTTCTAATTTTGAGATTGCTTTGTGTTATAGGTATGAAATTACTTTATAATACTCAGTGCAAGAAATACAATTTATCCTCTCTTTACTGCTATGGAGGGCTTTCTATGTTGTATCATTAAGTTTTTTAAAAAATGAATATATAACAATGTATATATGATATACATATATACATATATCTCCCTCCACCTTTATTCTGTCCACTGAAAAGACCAGAAACAATGACCAACCCAGGAGCAATGAGCACTCCTACTCTTTAGATTATGGTCTTAACTACCAGGCCTCTGAGAAATTGTTGATTCTAATTCATGGACAGCATTTGCATAAGATGAGCCTTTAACATCTCAATATACCAGAAAGCAAGGAAGTTACCAAAGACTACATTCCTTTTTTACTTACTAACATATTCTGCAAGCAAATAGAAATGCTGTTTTATTACTCACTGTTTTGTGTTTATATTAGTTTTTTCCCCATTAGAGTAACACACACAGACACACACACACACACACACACACACACACTTCATGAATTTGTGGCGGGTAAACATAGACATGATTACATTTGAAGGGAGAGAAAGAGTAAACCCATTAAAAGTCCATTTAGATAAATTAAAAACTGCCCTTTATGTCTACCGTCAGGTCTGCTGAAATCCACTCTCGCTTAGAATGCTATTATATGCTATTGATTAACTTGAAGTCTTGGTAAAAGGTTTATGTTGCCTTTAATAGAAATTAAGTACAGAGGCAACTGGATACAATCAGCTACTAGACTATTTCAATTATACAATTTATAATTGTATTAAAACCTCTCACAATTTTTTAAAAGTTTTCCTTTATGAAAAGTTACACTTTTATATCTTTGATGTTTTATTAATTGGTGCCTAAATGTCCACAATTGTCGTCTCTTTATTGGAGACTGTGCTTTTAGTACTATAAAATAACCGGCGTTTATCCACGTAACGTTTCTTACCTTGAGTTCTACTGAGCAGGAATAAACAGTTTCACCTACGCCCGCCCTCGGTCTCCTGGCGCAGGTCTCTTACGCAGCATAGCATTCAACTTTGCATTTTATTCAGCTAGCAAGTGTGATGTGAGGAATAGTTCTCTGCCTATAGAATTACAGTGGGGATAAATGCCCCCGAACCAGAAAAAGTATCCTTTTCAGCTCAGCTACGATACAATAAAGGGGAAGAGCCTGACGCCCTGCTCTGTTGCCTGTTAATGAACGGATATTCAAATGTGGTCTTCGGACCACTGCATCAGAGTCACCTGGGACACTTGCTAAAAAGGGAGGCCGGAGGTTTCCTCCTCAGGTGCGGAGTCTGAATCTTTAGAGGGATGGAGTCCTGGCATCCGCGTGCCCAGCAAGTCTCACAGGTGATTCGTATGGTCATTACCACTTGAGAACCACTGACCTGAAGGAGAATGAAAAGGCATCACTAAAATGAATTCACTTCTCATCTCTTTGGATGATTTTAAAAGGACGGCTTGCAAATACGCTTTTTCTCTGTGCAGAAAGAGTTGAAGAGTTAATAAGGAGAATTTGCCACACTCATAGAAGAATTTTTTCCCTATTCCCTCTCTCTCACTAACTCAGAATAACAAAATAGAAGAGGGTAGAATAGTGTTCAAATTTGCCATCCCTCCTGCTCTGGATTTTTCTCTCACTTTGTCCCAATGTTTCCCATTTCTACCATCCTTCCATCTTTAGCTATTTTGGATGGCTTTCCTATTTATATTTCATGATCCTGGCCTATATGAGCTTCTGTATAAACAAACCAAGACTCTTTTACAGCTTTTTGTATGTGTGTGTGAAAGGGAGAAAACACATCTTTGAAATGATAACAGTGTGTTAACATGCTCTGATTACACAAAGTTTCCTCTTTTTTAAAAAATTCCTGTGCAACAGAGTTTCAATTTACCAGGCCAAATATTTCAGTATTTTTGCTGTCAATCAATGTAGCTATAATATGTAATTCAATCATCATGCATTTCTTTCCCCACTGAACAAACATTTGCTGACTTTTTAGATTAATCTTTTGGCTGAATAACTGGAGACATTGTCAAACACATAGTGGTGTATAATAACTAGATTGAGCCTCTTCCCTCTGCCCAAGGCATTAGTGAGGCAAATTTCTGTTTATTCAGCTCTGTTTTATTAGGTCAGGTCATCAAAATGGGACTCTGGTGAAAGCTTGAAATGACATGTCAATTCATTGGTTACATTCCTAAGGAAATTCTATACACGTTTCCCTTGGGAAATACTTCCTTCATAGGCCCCCGTGAAGCCAAGTCTCCAGCAATGTCACTAATGGGTTCAATATCTAAATAAAAGTTGTGTTTAAGCCTTACAGACCTTATGCAAATGAAGTAAATGAACTTTTAGAGAATATCTAATATATCCTATATTTTTTTTTTTACTTATAAGGAAACTGAGGTACTCAGAGATGGAAAATTCTTGCTCAAGGCCAAATTCTAAGTGACAGGGTTCAGGAAAGTATGAGTTCTTAGTCCAGTGTTGCATTGGTTACATTACCACTTGTAATGTGCCAATGGGATATGTCAGGATGTTATTTTTCACATGTCAATAAAACTTTTCTTTGGGCCTGTTAGTGAAGGCAGCTAGTTAGTTAAGGAAGGGAGCAAATGGAATGGGACATTCAGCCTGTGTCTGATTCACTAGGGAGCTGAATCGGACTTTAAGCTGCTTCACTGGGAAGCCAAAGCATTCACAGGCTCACCAGGGGACAAGTACAGACAGGACAACCATTCATGGAAACAGCTAAGAAAGGGTTTCAGCATTCAACCGGTAGCTGTGGGAATCGGTCTGAGTGGCCCCTATGCCCCAAGGTGCTCTGATAGGTGTCCCACCCATGTTATCACTATTCAGAACACTTCTGAGCCTTATTTAAAAATCGCTTTCAGCCAAAACCGGTTTGGCTCAGTGGATAGAGCATTGGCCTGCGGACTCAAGGGTCCCGGGTTCGATTCCGGTCAAGGGCATGTACCTTGGTTGCGGGCACATCCCCAGTAGGGGGTGTGCAAGATGCAGCTGATCAATGTTTCTAACTCTCTATCCCTCTCTCTTCCTCTCTGTAAAAAATCAATAAAATATAAAAACCGCTTTCAAAATCTGTGACTCATTCCTTAGAATGTACTTATTAATGACAAGTTCAACTCCACTGAAGAAAGTGAAGGATAAAGCTTGTTGATACATTTTCTATTTTTTTTAAATGGTTGTGACTGTAATATAGCCATTTTATTTTGGTATGACTTTTGAAATCCATTTTCAGATAAGAATCCCAGTACTATTTTGAGAAAGGATAGAATTGTTGAAAAAATTCTTTTCTGAGGCTCTTCCTTTGAAGGACAAAATTATTTGAACATGCAAACTTTGCTGTGTGAATAAAAAAACACACAATGAAAGATCTTAAGATCATTGAATTACTTTGTAATCTCGCTTCTTATATAACATTCATTAACCTCCGTAATATAGGCAGAGTGCTCTAATTAAATATCTCTCATAACATAGTTCATAACAATAACATTATTAGTGCCTCTATTTTTGAAGATCAGTGAAGTTAAGTGTGTTGTCCATAGTTACATAGAAAGTAAAGGACAAAGTGCAGACCAAGCCCAAAATTATCTGATACCAGATTCACGGCCGTATTTTTCACTCACGCTCTTCTGGAGTGAAACCTTCAACTGCACTGTAGAATTCCAGGCCCCACCAGAGGTACACAGAAGAAATAATTCTGGGCAGTTTACATGTCCCCTCCAGCTGTATGGTAACCTCCTATTCAGCCTCCTTGTTTGGACTGTTCCGGCTATAAAGCACAGTAAAAAATGTCGGAGATTAGTCTCCTCTCCCATAACGTGGGCCTTTTCTTGCCAGTGTGTGGAAGGCAATGATGGATTTTCTGTGCACTTTATAAATTGTCATACCCTTGTTATTTTGTTTTCCCAAATCTATTTACATTCCATGGTTTTATGTTAAGCTTGGGTTGCTAACTCACACATTTATTCTCAACTTAATTGAATTTTTATTACTCATGATAAAATTGGTGTTTTGCATTTTGCACAATATTTCTCTGCTGTGGGATTTCATGAGGTACAATTATACCGGAATCAGAGTCTGGGGCAATTTATTATTAATGAATAAAGATATTAATGTTTATCTGTAACAAATGAGAGGCTACCTTTGCTTCTCTCAATTGTCACAGTATAGCCTGGGTTTTGATGGCCTTTCTTTGCCTTAATCAGTAAATTCCTATCGATGGGCTACCATAGGTAGATTATGTAATATTAAGAGACCTTCTAAATCAAGTTCTATGGGTGTACCATGGTATAATGTGTGTGTATACACATATATACATGCATGCCTACATATATAGAGCTATGTATACAAATATATATACATATATACACATACACATATACATACATATATATGTATACACACATATAAAAA
The DNA here is from genome assembly GCF_027574615.1 of Eptesicus fuscus. NCBI lineage: Eukaryota > Metazoa > Chordata > Mammalia > Chiroptera > Vespertilionidae > Eptesicus > Eptesicus fuscus. The sequence continues at coordinate 23,213,504 of NC_072492.1, read as the reverse complement.
GTGTTTTACACTGATGTTTTCCCATCATCTTCACTCCCTGTGAAATAGGGGAACTCAGTAGCGTCTCTTAGTTTTAAAGATGAAGAAACTAATGCCTGGCGATTTTAAATGAGTTACCCAAGATCACACAGTAAGTGGCAAAGCCAGGACTCAAGCCAGTATCTCACTGATCTGTCCACAAACATTGAGTGTTCAGGGGCTAACATAATGACCCCATGTATTTAGGGCTTACTCCACACCAGGCACTTTGCATGTATTATATCATTTATTCCTCAAAACAGCCCAGTAGGGTAGGTTAATCCACCTCTTATAGTAAAGAAAAAAATATTACAGAGTCAAAAAACAAATCAACAACTAAAACTCAGGCTGGGAAATGTTAAGTAACTTGCCCACATAACCTCTAAATAGCAGAGCAGTAACTTTGACTCATGTCTTCTGATTTCTATTTGAGTTCTTCAAATCTCATCTTCATGATGTCATTTCCTCCCTGATGAAAATAAGAAAAAAAAAAGGGGGGGTCTAGTTAGTGAATATCAAATAAATATTGCTTAAAATATAAATATCTGTTTGTATAATTGTTTATTCCCCTTTAACTTCAACTTCCTAAGCTCCAATTCCATCCAGCCAATCAGAGATCATTGCCTTGGCTATGAGGGAAGGAATATAGAACAGGATGCATGAAAACCATAACTTGGCATATATACACTACGTGTCTGGAATATGATGTTTTAAAACTCCTGGTTGCATAAAACACATCAGCATTTCCCAATTATAGTTCTGTATCGATTTAGATTAATTAATAATTATTAAGTACCCATAATATATTCAACGCTTTTTGGTATACTATCATGTGTAATTATCTCAATCATTCTACAGGGAAGATGTTTTATCCTGCTTTTGCAAAAGAAATTCTAGCTTAAAGGGCTTAAGTATTTTTGAAATCCTATAGCTGGCAAATGGGAGACTTCCCTTCAAACACTAGCCTTATGATTCCAAGTCCAGCACCTCTTACTCCACTGCATTGTCCACAGTGCCTATGGTTAGCACTCCTTTAAAGTTAGAGTGACTCACCTCTGCCATCAAGCTTTGCCCAACTATTATGGTTCATATTGGACATTCCCTTTCTGGGTTCCCATAGTGGTCTCTCTGCCTGTGGGTCAGCTGTATTGCCTCACTAAATCAAGTCTAACTCGGGATCAAGTCTCCAGACCGGAAGACATCTCTTGTGACCGGAAGACATCTCTTGTCTTTTTGCATTTCCATTATTATCAAGCAGGTTCTAGGGACATGGAAGTAAGGCACCATCCTTGATGCTGCTGGTCATTTAGGAGCTGGTCCCAGGCATGATTATGAGAAATGCTCAGCCTTTGACTACGGTGGAGTCAGCCAAGGCTAGGGGTGAGGTGCCTAATTCAAAGGTAGGAAAAAGGACTGTGATGCAAGCTACTTCGTTTCATAGTGCAGTGAGAGATGATCACAAAAACCGATTTGGGAAGATCTACTGTATATAAATTTGTAGGTAAAATATCAGAACTGCTGGTGATTCAGAGAGAAAAGTACTGATCAGTCTCATCAAGCACCGCGAAAACCAGCGGACAAACAACAACTTCAATTTCAAACCCCTGGGCTGTAACAACTGAGGAAGCTCTCAGCATTACTGGCAAATCTGCCCCCATCAAAGTCCTGTCATTGTTGGAATTAAGTAGGTGTGTTGTTACTCTCCTATTAAGGTTTAGTCCCAAATAGTTTCATACTCTGCTCTGTGATGTTGTGCTTTGTCAACAGGGGGTGCTAGAGATTGATTAGAAGGCCAGAAGCTGGAGAAAGGACTTGATCTATTCAGTTTTGCATCCAATTTCTCTGTCTCCTCCACAGCAGCTCTTGCTTCAGCAAGCAGCAGTTGGTCCACTTTCCAGTTTCTTCCAGGAGTCTCAGAACCAGCCTTCACTGCCCTGAATCAGAGACAGCAGTACCAGCTGAACAATACACCTTCCTCAGAGGGGTCTGAGTTACAGCCGCTCCTCTGAGCTTCTAAGGTGCCAGGACCAATGGGAAGCATCTTCCCTTGAGAGGTCTGGCTCCAAACCTTAGGGGACCCCTTCCTCAGGCTTCTCCGTTCTGATAACCCTAATGTCCTTGCTTTGTCTCCCCGGTCATAATGGTGGTAGCTGCTTCAGTTACTTTCTCAGTGTTAACTTAGTGTTTCCTGCTGGCTTTTGAGCCCTGTTTAACCCTTTCTTTATATTAATTTGTCTCAAAAATAATGATTAAATAACTATTGGTTTCATGTTCCTGACAGGATCGTGGTTAGTTCACTGGGTCTGCACTATCTAGTTTGGGTTTCCATTAGAGTTGCCAGAAACCTCCTCCCCTACATGGGGAATGGTTAGGATGAGGTTCTCAAGTCCCCTTACCTTTAGTTACCTTCACTTTAAATTGGAAATTGCTTCTCCACAGGGATAGGCATATCCAGGCTGCCTCTACATCACACCCTGCTGGTTTAACGCAGATAGCTGGTAGCAGGTGATGAGAGGAGGTTCTTCTGATATAAGAATTTAGTGGCCAAATGGTTCAGATTAAAATCAGTCACTGAACCATTGTAGATCCTACTTCCTTATACCAATGAGCCTATCCAAGTTTTCCATCATTTGATTGTGTAACACTATCACTCTATATCTTCTTTTTTTCTTCTTTTTTTTTTCCTTTTACCCAATTTCCTAACTTTTATTTAAATTTATTTTTATTGTTGACAGTATTATAGATGTCCACCATTTCCCCCCATTGGACCCCTTCCACCCTTTTCCGAACCCTTATCCCACCCTAGGGCTTCATCCCACTATTGTCTGTGCCTATGGGCTATGCATATCTCTCTATATAAAAGCCTAAGCAACCATCTGACCGTTCGACCATCTGACCAGTAGCTATGATGCACACTGACCACCAGGGGGCAGATGCTTAATGGAGGAGCTGCCGAGCTGCGGTGACTTGGCAGCTGCAGTTCTCTATATCTTCTTAAGAGTCATTGTAATTCATGTATATTAAAATCCATTTATTTTGAAAAATGTTATAAAACTCCTGAAGGTAATTGAGAAATCTTTGGGAGTAGCACTCACATTTTGCTTGATAAGGAGCCTTATTCCATTTCTTTGGTTAATGACAACTATTGAACAAACTAACTCAAGAAGTTATTGATTGAGCTAAATCCAAGAGTCCAAAAAATTATTAGGGCAACACCCCTGCAATTACTACCACCTCCTTCTGAAATTCATTGATACAAGAGGAGAAAATAGAGTTTGTTTTGCTCATTTTCTTTCAAACAAAAAACCTGAAGTGAAGAGGGAATGATGCTAGTCTGTTTCCCATTTCATGGCAAGGATGGGGAGAAACAGACACCAGAAACTCTTATTTTATCATGAGAGAAATTGGTGATTTGAAATGAAAAAAAAGACTCCCCTTTTTTAATAGTTGATCCTTTAATATATATTTAAGATTTTTTTCAGATCCATTTTAAAAAAACATTTTTCCTAAATAATAATTTATGGGAAATTAAAATAAAATATATTTCCATGTAATATTTATGTCCACCCCCTCCCAAGAGGACACTTAGCATAAGGTAATATCAGCTCATAAGGGTTTTATAGATTCAGTAAGATAAGGTAATGGAACAAGTAAGATGAAAACCATCACTTCATTATGTGTGATATGTTATAGTACCTGACAATGGCATGTTTCTATTTTTTAATAAAGGTGCTAGTCATACAACCTCCTTTTGGTCTCAGCTGCTGTTAACTCTGTCACTGGGTTGTGGCTACTCATTCCCGTCCTGATCCATCTGCCTGGCAGGAGGTTCTTCTTGATTTAATGTGTTCTCCTCTGTCTAGCAGCAATCAGAGAACAGATTCAGAACTTTTTTGGTTTCTTACCATGATAACTCAACTCCTCCTGCTTTATTAAATCCACACAGTAGTACCAGGGAGAAAAATTCTGCTGTGTGAAGTTGGATAAAAATCTGGAAATCCCATGTTCATGAGAAGAAAATAAGCTGGATGTGGAGACCTCTACAGCAGGGCCCATCCTTTGTGATAATTGGATGGGATTCCTTTTAGAACCTCTGAGTTACAACATTCCTTGTTTATTGAACATCTCCAATGCTTTGAATGAAAGCAAAGTTATTTCATACAAGCATTTGATGTTTAATACCAATGGGCTGAGGGAGGGGACAGGTACTGTTTTCCCAAAGGTAGACAGCAATGCTGGTGAGTGTGCACCTAGGACTGAGAGTATGGCCAAGAAATCACTCTTTAAATATGTGTGTGTGAGAAAAACATGGGCCCTGGAGCTTTAGACTCCACATGAGACCTCTGGCAGTGCTAGGCAGTGTCAAGGCTGGGCAGGGAATGAGGAAGGTCCATGGGTTTGGGAAAGAAAGACTTCATCAGATTTACTTTTGACCTGGGCTTCCAAATATGCAGAGTGGGTCTGTCTTCGACAATCCCTGTGTGAAGATCTTCCTAATAAATGGGACATATGACTCTCTAATTCAGCATGTAGAAAATGTTGAGTAGTCAACCAGAATGTGCTTTTCAGGGGCAAAAGAAAAAGCAAGACTTAATACTTGTAATTTTAATGCTAATCATTGGGGAGGTGATGTGAAAAAAATTCCTGGCAAATAATTTAAAAACCTAATGCATTAGTTGCTAACTCTGAAATTATACAGGCTGAGATGGGAGCAGGCTGTTGTCCTAATTAAAGCCTTTCTTTAAACTGGAGAACCATTATGAAGCTAACATCCACTATATTGATCTATAACTGCTACCTGAAGGTACTGCAGCTGGTGTAAGATTCTTGCTCGTACAAAACTTCTCTGAGAAAGGTTTAATGTAGAAGAAATCTGCACCACAAAACCACAAATACACACACACACACACACACACACACACACACACACACAAATGGTAGGATTAAGATGAAAGTGAATTGGACAAGAAAGCAAAAAAAATATGGGAAAACATCTTCCACTAATTTGTATGGATTTAGGTAACATGTTTTCCGTGTTTAGCTGCTGCAATGTGTTATTCAATAACAACAACAACAAAAGAATGACAGAGATGGAAGGTTGTTGGAGGAGATAGGTCACTGAGAGGATGAGACAGCTGGTTGACCCAGGAACAGGACCTGGGAAGTCAGTTTCCTCAATCCCTCCACCTCCTTGGAATGTAAGTTCTGCCCACCATCCTCAGCCTAGGATTCATTTTAAGGACATAGCCTTGAGAGAGGAAGGTGTTGTTGAGACCATCTAGATATATTAGTATGTAGAGGGCCTCCTGGGAAGGCACATGGGCATTTCTTTAAATTGTTGTCAGCTGAGTCCGAGACGACTGGCAGAGCCGTGTCTTGGATACACATTTCCCCAAGATGGCCAGGTGTTGGCAGGGGCGGGTCTAGATATGTAAATCCAGTCAAGCACTAGGAATGCTAGGGCCTACTTAAGAATGCAAATAAGCTCCTTTGATCCTAAGTTTTGGTGATACTTCCTGGTATTGGGGGTATAAAATAAATGTGCTACGTGGCTCAGGGTTCTCATCCTGCCTCTCCATCAGAGAGAATGGCGTCCCACCTGGCTCCCAGCTTTATAAATCTATTTCTGCATCTTTCTTTCTTTCTTTCATTTCTCAATCCCTGGCCGTCTCCACTTAGAACCGGTTCGTTCATCTCTCTTTCTGTGCTGGACACGGAAAAGGGAGATCCCTGCCATCATTTGGCCCCTGCCACATCTGGCCCCCGCACTAGTATATTACTGAACCCAGCAATTTCATTTTAGGATCTGGCAGTCAGATGCGGCGATCTACTCCTCTTGTGACCACCCAAGTTCATATGCAAGTTCCCTTGCTTATTAAAATTGCCATCTACCACTCTAGAGCAGTCTTCCTCTTTTCTAGATCTCTTCATGCTCTCCATGTACAGGGGCCAGTTTGGGAACCAGCAAAGGTTTTAAAATAAATAATTAGGAAGGCTGGAGTCAAATTCTGCCTCTGCCTCTACTTCTGTCTGTATTTGAACTTGGACATATCACTTAAACTCACCTTAATCCTCCATCTTCTCTTCTGAAAATTAAGGGAGTTAGAGTAGATCTGTTCTGAAATCATATTAATGTGCACTTGAAATATACTATGTGACATGTACCACATATCCAAAAGAGTGTAGTTATTTAAATAAACAAGCAAGAAAACCTATTCATTTTTTTCAGCAATCATTTACAGAGTGCCTGCAATTTAACTGTTGTAAACAAGTGTCCCATTTGTAAAATCTTGAGTTCAGGAGGAAGCTGGATGTTTGAGAGAGAGATTAATTGTAATGAAAAGAAGAAAGGTATAGCATGATGTTCTAGAACATGCTAATGTAGAAAGTCAATGTTGAGGGACTGTTGTGTTCAGTGCTGTATTTCAAGGGGAGAATTGGTACTTAGCAGGCAATTTTCAAACTCAGATTTTCATTATAAATGCCTTTGATTACTCCTAATTCCCAGTGATCTTTTCTTTCTCCCATTTCTACTGTAGTTAAATTATAAGTTCCATATTCTACTGTTACATTTCATCCTGTCTTTAACTGACGTCTAGCTGCGAGATGTGTAGATTCTGGTTCTACCTAAGCACAAAAGGACCTCTCCAAGATGATACTTTTAATTTCACAGAGCATGAGGGGAGATGGGGTAGCGTGGCCTCTGAGTTTGGAATGCCTGGCTGTGGTCTCTACACTACGAATTAGTAGCCGTGAGACTGCAAATAGCTTTTCTGGGCCTCTGTTTTATCACCTGTAAAATGGAAGTAATAATATTTCTCTTATATGGATGTTCTGATGATTAAATAAGGTAATTCATGTAAAGGATTTGGCAATATGTAGTACATAGAAAACAATGCATGCAATTATTTTTACTTAAATACTATCATGAATTAATGGTTTTTGTTTATTTTTGTTTGTTTGTTAAAAAAGTAAAAGTACTTGGCAGCAGATAAATAGACTAAATATTTTTGAGAGGGCTTGAAGGAAAGCTACAGACTGAAAGGGGGGAAATGAAGTATTATTTTACTGGCTTTCGCTCTTAAAGCAAATGGAGAGAATATGGTCTTTAGGCTTTTTGAAAACAAGGATTATGGATTTTCAATTACAAAACTCCAGCATCTTGCTACAGGGCTTGACACATATCAGGCACGCCCTTGACATTTGCATAATTCATTAATAAATAAATAGGTCGTGGTATAAAAATCCGGGCACCCTGCTTCTGCTTCCAGAGAGGTCTTGGTATCAAACCCTCCCTAGGATGGAATCCGTTCATCTTTGGCAAACTGCTTTTTTTCTCTCTTCAAAAAGTCCTTTCGTGCAGTGGGCTTGCAAGGCTGGGAGACAAGCGGCCCCTCTGCACCGCGCCCCCACCCCACCCCCCCCCACCCCACCCCCGCCATGTTTCCCAAATGGGTTAATTCTCACTACCTGAGATTCTTTTAATGTTACCAGGTCTCACTCAATACCTTTCCTGCTGAGCCTGGAGCTCTGGAAATGAGAATCCTGGGCTTTCTTCATCTGGGCCTAGATTTTTAATGCCTTGACCACCTGGAGTCCTTGGCTGTGCGTCAGAGAGCAGATCCCTGGGCCACACCTCCTTTTGAAATAGTAGGCAAAGTCTGCCACGGGCTCTTTTCTAGAATCTCTGGAGGCAGCAGGACTATGCAGCCCTGTCTCCCAGAGTGAGCCCAGCCTAGGAAGCTCCTGCTGTTACCTCGGCTCCCTCCCACATCCCCTCCACCCCCGCCGCCACCGCCACTCAGCCCAAGGACAGCCAGACTCCTGGGCAGTTGGCGTCCGTTCAGTAATCCGGGGAGCGCTGCAGTGTAACTCCTTTGCTCCCACGCCCCACCCTCAGATGCACACCGCCTGGGAGACTCGCTAAACTGACTCGGTGCGGATGAACCATCCCCTCTTCCCTCCTCCCGCTTCCTTTCCACTCATCCACCCTTTAGATGCTGTTATCAGAAATAGGCTCACACTGCGAAGGCTTCTAAACATCGAAAATAAAAATGTGCAAAAAATCCCCTGTGGGTTGTGCGTGTGCGTTGTGTTGTGTGTGTGTCCATCCGCGCTTGTGCAAAAATCTCCAAACGTCACAGTTTGCATTCCGGACGAGCGCGCCCAGAAACCCGAGATCTTCCCAGGGATCCCCCTACCCTGCCTCCTCCGCTTCAGTGACTCCCCAAGAGGTAGGTCTGGGGCTTTCTCCAACCCCTGCTGCAGCGATACAGGAGACAGACGTCTGCTGCGATTTCCCTTGCTCCCGCTCCCAGCCCTCTGCTCGGGCGCACAGTCCCGAGTGCAGGGTTTCTTTCCAGTCCGCTCGCCTCTACCTGGCAAGCGGCTGACCAGGTGCTAGTGCTTCCCGGGCCTCAGGCAGCCTGCGGGTCGGGAGACCGGCTGAACCTGAGCTCCCCTGGGGCCTGGGCGGTGGGTGGTGCCGCGGCCGCTCCCACCTTCCCGCGGGGCCTGCGCCAGCCGCGCGCCGGGCGTGAGTGCGTGCCCGCGGGTTTGGTGGGAAGGTCTTCCCCGGAAGCAGCTGAGTGTTGGGGCAGAGAGTCCGCTGGACCCCAGCAACAGCCCCCAGAGCACTTGAGCTTCCCGAAAGAAAAGCGATTGAAAGCCAAGCAGGGAAGCCCGCTCCCCTACAGCCCGGGTTGCCCAGAGTCTCGGGTCCTCCTTGGAGCTGGGCAGAGGCGCAGCTGGCCGCGGTCGCTGCTGGCACCCGGAGTTGGACCGATGCTTTTTCTACTTTCCGGAGGAGGGAGGTGAGGGACTGGCAGGCAAGAGTTGCACCTGCTCTAGGAAGCTGCAGAGAGAACTCTGGGGTAAGTCGTGTCCTGGCCCTGGAGCGGAAAGGGGGAGGGGTGGAAGGAAAGGGCAGGGGAGGAACGAGAAGCGGGGGGAAGGTAGGGGGCAAGGAACGAATTATGCAAAAAAGAAAAAAAATTCCCCCCATATTCCACCGCAGAGGAGGAGCGCAGCAGCACTCCCAGGATGAGTCCCTCCCGGGCTCCCGGGCCGAACTGGGGGGCTCGAAGTTCTCTTTAAGGAGAAGAGAAACTCCCCAAATCTCGGAGGGTGACAGAGGCGAGCGGGGCGGAGTCTGAGTCGGAGCGGGGCTCGGGCCCAGGCGGCTGCCGCGGTGGCCCGCAGCTCCGATTCCCAGCGCCCCGTCCCCCTTAGGGCCGCATGGAGCCTCCCCCCCCCCCCCCCCACCCCGCCTCCCGCCTCCCGCCTCCGCCCCCGGGAGCGGGGGGCCCGAGGACTGGAGGGTCTCCCGGTGGCAGCGAGGATGCTCACCTGGTCGGACCTCCCCCTCACCCCCCCTCCCTCCTCCTCTCGCCCCCACCTGCTCTCCTCCCCTCCTCGTCGGGAAGCGTCGGGATCCGTAGGCGAGGAAATAACGACCCCTGCAGTTGCAGTGCTGAAACCTCGGCGGCGGCGGCGGCGGCGGCGGCGGCGGCGCTCGTGGCGGGCGCTGGAAGCGAGGGTTCCGGGGAGCCCCGGGAAGCAGCAGAGGAACGGGAAGCGCGCGCGCGGCGTGCGGAGCCCGCGGGCCCCCGACGCGCCCGGGTCCCCGGCCCCTCGCCGTTCCCGATTGGCGCCCTGGACGCGCCGCTAGGGTCGGGCTCCGAGGCGGCGGGCTGCGCGCGGACCTGGGAGCAGGGAGGGTCGGCGGAGGCTGCCGGCGGCCGGCGGGTGCGGGCACTCATCCCTGCCTCTCTCTCTCTCCCTGCCTGCTGTCTGCTGCGTCGGCTCCTCCCTCCGCCCCCCCGGAAGCAGGAGAGGAACGGCCCCGAAGCGGAGCAGCAGCCGCCCTCTGACCATGCCCCGGTGAGGGGGGCGGACTTCGAGGGCAACTTGGCGCGGACTGCCTGGGCTCGGCCGGCGAGCTGCGAGCTGCCGGGGCCCCGGAAGCCGAGGAGCAGCGCGGCCCGGCGGGGGGCTATCGTCTATGCCTTCTTGGGGCGCCCGGCGGATCGGGGTCTCGTTTTTGCAGACGGAGCCCAGCGCTGGTGGCTTCAGGTGGCTGCCGCCGCCTCGGCTGGTGTCGCTTCCGCCGCTCGGGCCGGGAGCAGAGGAGACCTTTGAGCGGGGACACCTCCGGGGCAGCGAGACGTCGGACATGTGTCAGCACACCTGGGGCGCGCATCCGTTAAGCCCGAGGGGATATTTGCCGGAGCAAGTCAAACGGCGATATTGATCTTTGGGGGTGACTGTCCCTTGACCGGCCGTCCGGTGGGAGTGCGAGTGTGCACTCGCCCAGAAGTGTGTGAGTGTGTGGATGTGTGTGTGCCGTGTCGGGCTCCCCCCCGCCCCCCGTTTTCCCGTCGAGTGATGCACTTGGAATGAGAATCAGAGGATGGAAATAGTCTGGGAGGTGCTCTTTCTTCTTCAAGCCAATTTCATCGTCTGCATATCAGGTACGGGACGCGCTGGAGTCGCGGGCGGGTTGGTGTGGTGTCGTGTTTGGGAGATATGGGGTCTTATTGTGGCCTCTGGGGTGGGATCCGGGGAGGGTGGTGGCAGAGACCTGCTCAGCTCTGCGGGTTTGCTGCCTTCCGGAATTAAAAACCTTCTGAACCCAAGGATGTGTGTGTGTGTGTGTGTGTGTGTGTGTACGGGGTAGTATCCGCGTGGAGTTCTGGAACGTTAGGGGGTGGGGGGATGAGAAGGGAGAGGCAGATGGGTGTTGATTTTCAAGGTTTTTCTGGCTGAGAACTCTGGCGCCGAAATCTGAGCCTTGGCAACCCCCACCCCCAACCCCAGGCTTTCAAAGTTACCAAACTTGGTGGTTCTGGCTGGCAAAATGGACGCGGAGCCCTGCCCTGGGTATCGGAGCACTTTCAAGGGACTGCGGGAAGATGCGGGAGTGGAGAATATTCATCAGGGACCACAGGGATGTGGAGGTCCTCCATTCCTTCCCCAAACCCATCAGGCCCAGTGGTGATGGTCTGAAACATCCTAGCCCCCCCCCTCCCCCGCCAGTAACAGCAAACCCCATCAGAAACAATACAGCATCATAAATGCCACTTTAAATTACGGTCCTTGGGAATGCCCAGTGGCAGGGGTGTGCTGGCTCAGACTCACTGACCTCAGGCTACTTGTGCCAGTCTTTGGGTTTAGCAGCGGATGGCAAGCCAGTGGAGGGGAATGAGGCAGGGCTAGTGCCTGCCTGCACCTGTGTGTCTCTGTTGGAAGGGATGCTGATTTCCAAGCAATGTCTTTGTTGGTGCAGGGAGTGGGAGGTTTGGAGGGGAGCAGTGAGAAAAAGCCTCAGGATCAGCAGTATTGCCCAATTTAGTGCCTCCTCCCATTGACGGTGTCCACCCCATTTCCCTTCACACCTGTCATGTAGGTGCCCAGGGTAAGGCCCCTTTGCAGCGCTCCCCTCTGCCTGCATTCCCTCTGCAGAATTGGGGACTCAGCCAACTTCCCATGAAGTCACCAGAAGAGGAGAGCAGGAACCCTGCCCCTGTGAGCAGGCACGTTTGAGCATCACTGGGGGACAGGGACATGTTTCCTGCATCTTCCTTCAGTCCAGCAATCCCCACCCTCTGATTCTGGATAGTAAAAACCCTTGTCTGCCCTTACACTGGACCCAGATCCAAAGACCGTTATTCAGTTTCAATGTTCTCTTCATAGAACAGGAATAGGAAATCTTTTATTCAAAATTATTCCCTTTGGGGCTTGGTCACCCTACTAAGAAATTGAGATATACTGTGGGCCTGGCAGATAATAAACAGTGCCCTGAAATCTTCTAGTAGGACCTCTTTTACCCCATCCTACATCTAAGGGAAAATTCCTAGGTTAGGTGACTTGCAAAGGTTTATATCAGTCATATATCCAGGAATGAAGTGGGTAGCATCTCACAAGGCCACATTTTGCATCTTTCTCTTTTACATGTCTATTTCAACCTCTCTCTCTCTCTCTCTCTCTCTCTCTCTCTCTCTCTCTCTCTCTCACATTCCATATTTCATTGGTTATAAAATACCCTTTCCCTACCTCTCTCCAGCATCATAAATAATTTTTAAATGAGACGAGCCATCTGAGTCCCTTTAAAACTTACAAAGGGTTAACATCAATGAGGCTCCACCCCCAGCATCCTTTATTTCCAGTCCCTGCATTTGACCATCACAGGAGACCCAGCTGAGAATGGGTCTGTTCTTAGCCTCCCATTAATGGGATACCTGTCACAGCTATACTTGGTTTGGTGTATCAGCAACTACATTATATAAATAGAAGCATTAAGAGGAGGTTATTTCCAACCCAGGAGGGGTGCCATGAGGTACAAGGCCTTTCACATGTGTTTACTAAGTAATCGTCATTGCTAAGTAATGAGGGGATAAAAGTGTAAGCGAAATTGCTAGCTATTAGCTAAACACAGAAAACCAGGTTAGCGTTGCAAATGCCTAGTTAGGATCTGCACTAATTTGCACTTTATGAAGACATTTAGGCAGAGATGCACCATTATGGACTCTGTATTTACACATCCATACAATTAACTTCAAAAGGCTATTCCTCCAGGGTCCAGGTGGTTTTCATCCTCCATAAACAGAACTACTCACTCAGTGATGTCTCTGTATGTCATAGGTCTGATTAGGAACATAATTATGACTCACAGTTTGGGGGACTTTGTTTTTTTTTCCCCATCTGGCAGCTTTAAGAAGTGCAGGAATGCGATGCACTTAAGGTTGAATAATTGTCGTAGGAGCATTTAGTAGGTCTTTCATTTCTCTTTCCATGATTTGCAGTTTTAATTTACTCACGACTGAGCTTTACCAAAAGGAACATAACCCTTGATTATAAAACCTACTAAATCTTAAAAGAGTTAAAAAAAATTAAAACAAAACACCTCTCTACCATCTTGGGATGAATTGCCCGACCCAGGAAACAGATACTAATTCTTACAGAGTTACCAGGGCATCACTAACTGAGGCAGTGCTAGGGTTGGCATCATTACTGAGGAAAACCAGACTAGGAAAGACCAGTAAAAGTCTGCATTGTAAACATTTTACAGAAGGAAAATTTGGGGAGTAGATCTGGCCTGTAGAAGGTATATTGACTGAATTTCAGTCAGTAGCACTAGCTTTCAGGAATACTCTGGTGCTTTGTAGCTTAGTGTTTCATTAACCGAAGTTGCCTACCCTCCCTCACCCCATCCTACCCCCCAAATTAAAAATATATACAAGGAGCTTTCTCCCTCGGCCTGTGTAGACATAATGCTTGAAATACAGAGACCTGCTTCTGGGTAGGTTTGATGGCTCTGCACTAGTCATTTGGTTTATGATGAAGCTGTGATACTATTTCCCAAGGCTGTTGACCCTGCAGGGTAATTGTAAGGAACAAAACACTCTTTATAAAATGCCTAGCGTGGTGTCCAGAATGCAGTCACCACTGGCCACAAATGGGACTGGGGGTCTGCTTGGCCAGGCTCAGCTAACTAGCTGCTGAGGGAGTACCATGTGTGCCTTCCATTTGAGAGATTCTATCAATTCTGGCTACTTAAGGACAACTCAGCTAGGCTGAAGAGGGAATACCACGCCTGGGAGTTCTTGGGGCTCTTCATTCGGCTCAGATCTCATTTTACTGAAAATGTAAGGCAGCCAAGATCTCTGAAGAGATGAGAGGGAGGGAGGGAAGACTGGAGGGAGGAGAGAGAGAGAGAGAGAGAGAGAGAGAGAGAGAGAGAGAGAGAGAGAGAGATGATTTTCCCGATGCTAGCAAGAGCACCATTCCATCCTTACAAAAGCAGTTCACATCTGCAGGAATGAATGCTTAGCAGCACCAGGAGAGAATTTCCTGGTCCAAAAACAGCTGTCTGATTTAATTTACTCAATGCATCCCACTACCTTATATGTAACTTTACTTAGGCAGCTTATTCATAATAATAACAGCAATAACAATTACAATTATGTGGTGCTTTCACATATATTACATAATATTGCACATATTTTAACTCATCTATTCTTAGAGTAATTTTATATATAAGGCAACCAAAGCCCACAGAGGGTCAGCCTGGAGGATTCACAGCCAGGTCTAACTGAGTCAAAATCCAATATATCATTAATGTTTTGGTTCAAGGTTTCTTTTAAATGTTGTTATTCGGTATATTTTTTTAATGTTTTCAATGGAAAGAATAAACCGTGTTAAATGGATGTAAGTCTTAGAGAGTTTGAAAGTGGAAATTAGGGGGATTATATAGTCTAGAGCTAGAATTAAGGTAGCATCTGAGTGGTACATGACTGTCAATCAAACTGATGAGACTGTTATCCAAGTTTGCCCCCCAATGCCTTATGATAAGCAACCCCTTAAGCAAAGAATGTGTCATACATTCTTTTCCTTATCTGAAAATTCAAATGGTTTCCCTTCAGCTTCTTTACACGTAGAAAGGGGATAATAGTACATACCCCACACATTTGTTATATGGATGAGACGAGATAATGTATTCAGTGATTTTGGCACAGTGTCTGTGGCTAGCAATAGTGTGCTTACAGTCATGTAAATATTTTTTTCTACAAATCTGACATTGCACAGGTTTGTGAGGCCAAGATAGAACAGAGCCTTTAGTTTCCTTCCCTCCCACTTGTGCAAAAGCAAAAAACAGAATCATCAACAATCACATTTTATTGATTGAGTTTGAGTCCTCCTTTTAAGAAGGCCTTGGCTTAACAGCTTTGAAATGTCTCTTCATTTTGTTTCTCAGACAAATGAGACTGGCAGTGTTAGGTATGGGTGCTAGTCATGAGTGGCACTCCCTTTATCCCTGGGAGCCCAATATGAAGGTGGGGCTTGAAAAGTTTAATACATCGCCTGGGAACAAGGTAGCCCTTATTACCCAGGGGAGCAACAGAATTTTCTCTTTCTGCTTTTAAATTATGACTCGGTCTAGAACCCAACTTTATAGTGCTTCCAAAATGGCGAACTGCAGATGTTGGCAATGTGGCTTGAAATAGAACATTCTATTAAATGCAAAAAAGGGCCACGCCAAACAAAGAACACCCACCTGATGATGTTGTTAGCATTATGGCTTCTTTACATCCAGTTTCCCACGTGGTGTCACTTAGCCCAGTCACTGACAGGTGCCATTGTCATAGATGAGACTATCTAGGCAGTGAGATGAGATGAGTCTTCCTGAGAAATAGAAAGTCCCTGGGGATGGCTTGCTATCCTGGGCCATCAGTGCCTAACATCTCAACTTTTCACCTTAACTAAGCATTACATATTTGGGCCTGTGGTTCAAGTCAAGAAAAGAGCTAGGCACCATAAAAGTGTATGGAAGCAAGCCATTGTAGAAGCAGTATGGAAGTTAGAAGACTTGCTCATGAAGTCTTCCTTAATTATCTAGATGACTTTGGGTAATTCTCTTAGCCCCTGAGTATCTCAGTTTCCTCATCTGTAAAATTAACTCAGCTTTGCCCATTTCAAAGAACTGTTCATAGTATTATGGGATGATCCATGCTTAAGATATAGTTTTAAAATCAAAGTTGAGGTATGGACACACAATAGTGTTATATCCTATATAATAAAGATGTAATATGCAAATGGGTCATTGCACTAACGACAGGATCACGGATCAGCAGGAGGGTGGGGCAGCGAGCTACAAGCAGGCGGTGGAGAGCTATAGGAGGGAGCAGGGCAGCAAGTTATAAGGGGAGGCAGCGGGGTGGATGGAGCTACAGGAGGGCGGGACAGCAGGCAGAGAGCTATAGGAGGGCAGCAGGGAGCTACTGGCTACAAGTGGGCGGCAGAGAGCTACAGGAGGGGGCAGGCAGCAAGCTATGAGGGTAGCGGGGGGGGAGGGGGGAGGAGATACAGAAGGATGGGGCAGCAGGGGGAGAGCTACTGGAGGGCAGCAGTGAGCTACTGGCAAGCTACTGACACACAAATTGTGCGCAGGGCTACTAGTTATTCATAAAATAGAATGAATAAGGCTTAATAAGATGTAGTTTATACTAGTAAAAGCAAAGTTGTAATACACAAAATATATCATGAGATAAAACAATAAGAATAATACCTAATGGTTTGGTAAAGGGCATAAATGCTACAGAACAGAGGAAAATGGAGAATTTTGATAGATTTTGGAGATTGGGAATAGGAGAGCTGGAGGGGACTATATTATCAAAGAGAGAGGAATAGGATTGCGTGAGATATGTAGTGAGGACTGTCCCTAATGGAAAAAAAAGGTTCACTTTGGGAGATGCTGGAAAATTGGGATGAGCCCACTCAGGGACCTGTTGCACTGAGAAGATATGCAACATCCTAATATATTTAATCTCTTGGTGGTTTTTATGTTTCTTATATGGATCTTTGCATTGATCTTATGGGCTGAACTTGGTTAAAATTTGTTTGAGATTCTAATATTTCTTTTGATCTTAAATTTGAGTGGCATGTCTCCAACTCCTGCTGTACTTTTCATAGTTTGTGCCCTATTTGGGATTGTAGACAGTTGAGATTTGAAGAGGCTTCAGCCTTTCTCCTCTGTAGAATGGAGATGATACTTCCCAAAGTTGTTGATCCTACAGGGTAGTCATAAGGAACAAAACACTATTTTTAAAATGCCTGGAATTCAGTAACCACTGACCGAATTACACATATCATGTGAGAGTAAGCATGGGATTTGCTACTAAGATAGGCCAACATGTGAATCCTGCCTTCTACATGCACTCTCTGTGTGGGCTTGGAGAAGTCCTTTAAGTTCTCTGAGCCTCTGTACCATCTGTAAAATGAGGATTGGAGAAAAAGTACATTACATAAGATCCTGCCACAGTGCCTGGCTTATTGCAGTCACTCAGTGAATTGGAGCTGCTCAGAAAATTATCATCATGGTCATCAATAAGAGTGCTTGCTGTTGACACTTTGAACCTGTTATTGTAAATTCAAATGAATTATTCAGTCATTTCTTCTGTGTTCAACAAATTACCAGCTAACTATGTACCAGGCAGAAGAATCACAGAAATGAACAATACCTGGTTCTTAGTATTTACAATACTACACATGTTATGCCCTTTGTCCACTTAACCATTCAACATTTATGGAGGGTGCCCCAGGCAGAAGGTACTGGGGATCCAGCAGAAATGAGTAAGACATTGCCCTTTCCCTCCTGGAATTCATAATCTAGTAGACTAATTTTTTAAATATTGATAGTTACACTAGAATGTGGTAAGTATTGTAATGAAAGGACATACAAACAGTGTTTGAGTAGCACAGAGAAGGGACATCTGACTCATTCTGGAGGTGGGAAGAGTAGAGGAAGGATAGTAAGTAGTGTTAGTTAGAAGGAGGTTAGGCTGCCTCTGGAAGGACATTAAAGTTTGGGCTTGGAAGCTTTTGGCTGATTGACCAGGAGGAGTGTGATTGGGGAGGGATGATCATTGGAAACAACATTTGCAAAGACAGGAAGATCAGATAGGGCATGATGAATTTAGGGGACTGTCAAGAGGTCAATATGGAAACTACTGGAGTGGAGTGTGATGGATGAGGCTGAGCATTTACGGAATGTGATCCCAATAAGAGTAATACCTTACATCTAATCCTAGTCAGTAAAAACCACCCCTTTGCCTCTTTGTGTAGGGAAAGCATCCTTTTAAGACCCAAGGGGTAGGTCTAGTTTATCCTTTTTTTCTTTGTTAGGAACAGAACAGTCAGGGTTAAAGCTTTTGGCTCTGGTCCAGCTGTGCTCCATTTGGCCCAAATCACTAGGTATTTTCCAGTGTCCTCTCTAGTTCCAGGTGGCTTCTCAGAAGCTTTGGAGATAACCCAGATACATATGACAGAATGGACCTCTTCTCGCCCTAGGAAAAGGAGCTGAGACCCTATTGGTTGGCGCTGGGTTTTGCAATGTGTCAATTATCATCTCATTCTGCTGGATCATTGAATCTTTCCCACAGCTTTTTGCAGTTTTCATCTCATGTAACTTAAACAAAACTTTAAAGGATTTCTAGCAGGGGTTGGGGTAGGGAGCCGGGGATGGTAAGAAATGGTATGGGAATTGCCTTTGTAACAAAGCGATCATTGCTGCTTATTAGCGAGATTGGACTGGTAACGGGCCAGCCAGTGTTTGGGTTGGGTTGCATTCACATGAAGGTGCCATCAGGATGGCAGAGGAGAGATGATCAGGGAGAGGTGGGACCTTTGTCACAGTAATTGCAGAACTCATCTTTGACCTCCTCCAGTACTTCATGCCCAGTGGCTGAAGGGGCTGGGATAGGAAATGAAGCCTGTGACTTTCAGGTGCGTTTTCCAGAGCCAAGTCCTGCTGGCTTCATGGCACAGTTGGCAGCAAGGCCAAAGTTGGAACGAACCCATTCCCTGAAGGATATGAATCCACATATTCCCGTCCTGTGGCCCCCTCTTCTACCACACACACACTTACCTTTCATCCTCAAGGGAAGCAGTTTTGACAGCAGCACTTACTGAGTGAGCAAAGGCCATTCCTCCTCCATGAGGTGGGAAGAAAAGTAAGTAACCGCATTGGATTCTTGAACTAATAAAGGTACATATCTACAGAAGGCTTCTCTCCCATCCCCAAAGGGTTTAATGTATTGGCTCATTAATCCCCAAAATGCTATTGAGTGCCTCCAATGATGGAGGCAATGGCCAGGCAGAAGATAAAATGTAGGGAGTAAAACAACCATGATCTTTGCCCTTGTAGAATGTGTATTTAGTGATACACACATATTGGTTTCTTTTCCCATTGTCCAGCCCAGTACCTAGCATTCAGTAGATGCTCAATAATGAATGATTGAATTACTATGTAAATGAATGACAAGGAGTGATTTAGAATGGCTTTCCTTCGTTAGCAGGAGACTGGGAGACAAGACCTGAGACTAGGAGAGAGTGGAGATGAAAACCTCTCTGTTAGCTGCCTTCTTACTTCTACTGCACGGGGGTCTTTGATCACGCAAAGTTTCAGAACTGAAACCTTCCCAAAGAGCAACATATTCGATGGTTTTCTATTTCCTTCTCAGACTTAATTCATATCTGCATTTGGCCAACCAGTGTTATTTGGGGGCACTTACCAGTTGTTTTAAAATGTATTTCAGCAACTTTATGTTCTATGATGCCATACTAAAAGCCTTGAACTAGGATGATTAAGAATCAATGGATGGCCGAAACTGGTTTGGCTCAGTGGATAGAGCGTCGGCCTGCAGACTCAAGGGTCCCAGGTTCGATTCCAGTCAAGGGCATGTACCTTGGTTGCGGGCACACCCCCAGTAGGGGGTGTGCAGGAGGCAGCTGATCGATGTTTCTCTCTCATCGATGTTTCTAACTCTCTATCCCTCTCTCTTCCTCTCTGTAAAAAATCAATAAAAAAAGAAAGAAAAAAAAAGAATCAATGGATGCATCCTTGTTCTTTTCTCCATGTCATCTCTGTTCCTATTAAAGGAGATTGCTTAGGATAAGGTGTTTTCATATTGGAATCTAGCTTGGGGAAAACCAGCACAAGAGAAAGTTCCTTAGTTAAGTATTGAACTAGACTAGAGGGCTTTAGGGGAAAACCTACCCCACTCTTTCATCTTGGTGCACAAGCAATCCAGGGAATGGCTCTGGTCTCCAAGGTGTTTCAGTCTTGTGTCTGAGAACCACTTCACCCTCCAGCTGTTTGAAACAGACTGTGGTGTAGCTCTACTAGTTCTTACCAGGGAGGAGAGCCAGGCACCTAGAAATGGGAAGAACATAGTGAATTGGCAGTTCTCGGCTGTGCATTCTGCCTGTAATATCTGTGCATTCTGTCTAGTTGATCTTAACAGCTGTGAGGAGATGGTGAGTTGGGTGGTTTGATGTTTGTTTGCTTGTTAATATAATTACAGAGGGGAGGTTACAGAACAAAAGTTCCTATTATTAACCTCTTAGCAGGTATATGGAGATTATACTGATGGTTTAAAGTGAGGCACCTGTGAGTTATGCCTTTCTATTGTGTGGCCTGGGTGTGAATAGCAGTATGTCACTGTCTGTCTAAGTCCTATAATGCACCCTCATGATACCAGCTTTAAGTCGCAGTGGCTCAAATCCCTGTAGAATGAAATATAAAGTGATGAAGTCATTACTTTTGTGTCCGTGACAAGTTCTATCCTGTTTTTCCACTGTGGTAAAGTTCTTTGTGGCCTTTTCATTTGGTGCTGCTAAATGAGAGTCCTATGCAATTTTAAGTGTAAGACTTGGTGCAGCGCCCCAATCCCCCTTCCTACTTTTAGAGCCGCTGAAATTAGAGTTTAACTAAGCCAGGTACATCATGTGCCACCTCTAAAGGCAAGATGGTTTGAGCAAATTAACGAATGAGAGTTTTGTTTATGCATTTGACTTTGAGGCCAATCATGTGTTCAAGTGAAACATTTCTCATTGATCAGAGCTTCTTGCAGGCCAGAGACTGTATTTGCAAGTGTTTAGTGTCACAAACATGAATGATGAGCCATTGAATTCATTTTAATGCTAACAATGCTATAACAACAGTATCCAAGAAAATTTGGGAAAACTAATTCTTTTTACTAAGTTTGCAGTTATAACTTTTTCAACCTTAAATCTGTACTTTTTAAAGAAAACTTTACATTATGTCTTAAGTATTCCCCCATGATGCTTCCTAGTTAATTTTCTTCAGCTAATTCTGGACTCTATTACAGATAAAACTCATAATCTCAGTGATATAACATAACAGAAGCTTACTTCCTATTCATATTACTAGTAATTGTCTGTTGGTTGCTGTGTATGTGTGAGTGCGTGCGCATGCATTTGTGTGTAAGGGGCTTGGTTAGGGGAAAGGAATAAAAGGGAAGGAATCCTGTCTTTGTAGTGACTTGGGCATCTCAAGGCTGATGGAGACTCTGCTTGTCTTCAAGATATGGCTCCCAGTGTTATTTTGCTTAGTAAGTCAGATCAGAGACAGGAAGCCGTGGTCAAGAACAAGCAAAATACCTTTCTTAAGTCCATAAAATTGAGACTTCTTAAGTATTGTTTCTAGAGCTTATTTCTATAACTTATAGAGAAGAGTGAATAAAGTGGATGGCAGGAAAGATAATTGGGATGCCAGTTAGAACATGTTGAAGTGACTGTTAGCTTTGCCACTGCTAGCTCAGTGATGTGGAGGAAGTCATTTCACTGGTCTGGGTTCCTGTTTTCTCCTTTTATTTATTTATTTTCAGGGGCTACCTTATTTTTTTTTTTTTATTTTTTATTTTTTATTTCAGAGAGGAAGGGAGTGGAGGAGAGAGAGAGAAACATTAATGATGAGAGAGAATCAATTATTGGCTGCCTCCTGCACGCCCCCTACTGGAGATCTAGCCCATAACCCAGGCATGTGCCCTGACCGGCAATTCAACCATGACTTCCTGGTTCATAGGTCAAGAAGACTCAACCACTGAGCCACATTGGCCAGGCCCAATTTTCTCCTTCTAAATGGGGATGTTGAATGAAATAATATCTAGAACCCTTTGCAACTTGGACACTTTATAGTGTTAAGAGACTTTAAAAAAATTATCTAAATTTGCTTTGATGCTAAACTCCAGTTTTTGAGATGTGGAGGCAGCAAGGTTAAATAACAGGACGAACTTTCAAGAAAAGTGGCAAATGGCTTTTGAAATGGGCAAGCATAAGCTAAGGCATGATGAGAGAATGACTCAGACTGTTTGTGGAATTATGACCTTGTCCGCAGCTCTCTAGTAAGATTCTGGGAAAGACTCTGGGGGTCATCATTGACTGCCCTACCAAGCATTTACTGAAAACCTTGGGGTCTGTATATTAGAGTCTTAGAATTTAATCTCAACTCTGCTGTTACTTGTTGTGTGACCTTGGGAAGTTACTTAAAATGTCTAATCCTTCGTATTCTCTCATAAACTGGAGGTGATAATATCTACCTTTGGAGTCAAGGGAGACTGAAATTTAGAAATGCAGCATAGTGCTTGGCACACAGAATGGATTTGATAAATGGTGAGTTTTGCATTGTTATGACTGAAGCTAAAAGAACAAAAGACGTGTTGGGCAAAATTAAGAAGGAACTTGGCAGTATCATGTAAAACATGGGGGTTAAATGAGCCAATTCATGGGCAAGTGTTTAGCACAATGCCTGCACATAACACATAATCATTTGAGGTTGGTTGAATCTCATTCACTGGGGGAAGATAGGGATGTCTGGGGAATATTTTAAAGGTAATAAGAAAGAAGACAATCGTGTCTTTTTCATAAAACCATCTTCAGAGTCAATTTCCTGGGTCTGGCCCACACTTTTTAATAATTAAAAAAATTTAATGCCACATATTTTCATTTTACAGCTGCGGTTTAGACTTATCAAGGTCTCTAATATAGGTGCATGGTCTCATGTGACGCAGTAAGAACTTGGCTTTGACAATGGTGGCATAAACAAAACCCTAATTCATTTAATGTTTTCCCTGATTGATATACATTAGTAAATGATGGTTTATTGTTCAGAACAATAAAGGAATGAGGCATTATGACCCAATTCGTTTATGGTAAAGCTATAATATTTACTAGTACATGTTTTAAAACAGTCACTTGCTCGTTTTTACAGGAATTTGGTTACTCTATTTTTTTTCATTATTCAGTCTTGCCAGCTTCCCCAAAGCACTGATTTATACACGTGGCAACCTTAACCTTGTGTGTTTTTTTTTCAACAAATTCTCAACATGAAAAGATAGTTTTGATTTATGTTTCATATTCGCTTGAGAGAATGATTTTTAAAATGATAATTAAATGCTAGGCTATTCCTGAGATTGCAACATGATTCCTTTTCAAATACATCTGATCTGAGGATTTCAGCAAAAGACATAAAAGGAAAACCAACAAGAAACAGGACAGATGACAAATGCTGTATGTATTGATGTTAAGTAAAGACAAGCAAACTGTGACCTAAGTGTATAGGTCTCTAGGGAGCCAGCGTTGGAGCTTTTCTGAGTGTTTGGTATTTTTATCGGATTTCCCTCCCCCAATCACATCAGTGGAGGCTGGATTACCACTGAGAATGCAGAGATTAATGGCCTGTTGTGACTAATCCACCTAACCCCTACTCCTGTTTCTCTGAAATTGATTGAATTTGGAGAAGCGGAAGATAGATGCACACCAGCTAGCCTGATATTAGATCCCAGTGAGTTAATGAGACCTAATAGCTCTAAGTTCATGTAACCAAGAGTCATGGAACTTTCATGGAACACAGTCACTTTCTGCATTAGGGAATTCTTTTATTCGCTGCTTATTAGATTAGATCCCAATGTGTTGTCTCACAGTCTTTTTTAAAGGCGAACATTTTCACATGATTACATTAAAAAATTATAACACTATTATAACCCAATTTAAAGTAATTGAGAGAAAAAGAGAAAAGGAATCACATAACCTGAATGCAACTGTTGTTACTAGTTTGTTCCCTCTAGGTTTTTATTGGCAAGCATTTTTATTTATTTGAAGTTGCATTCCACTATTCTGTTTGGACAAAAAGTCATGGGAGATAAATATATGGTTTGTGTGCAGTAAAGCAAGGCCCACCTAAAATGTAGACAAAAACTGTGTGAAAATAATTATATACATAGATGGATAGATATGGGATTGATGAAAATCACAATTTTATGCTAAATTAGTGAGCTCAAATTGGATGAAATTTGAACAGAATTGAAATTTCTAAATCTTTAATTATGAACATGTTGCTCTTGAAAAAAATAATTAGTAGGAAGATAAGAAAGATAAGAGATGTAATAATAGTATTGGAGGTTTTTTAGTAGAAGAAACACTGGAAGAGACAATTTAGAAAGGATTTTTTAAAAGTTTCATTTAACTATTAAAACATGGAAATATGTTTAAATGTACTGAGAAGCAATTTAGGTGAGTGATTAAAAGCTTACACAGAGGCAGACCTAGGTTTAAACCCACTCTCTGCCTCTTCCACGCTGGATGGCTTTGGTCAAGTGAACTTCTGCATCTCATTTTCTAATCTGTAAAATGGGGATAAAATAGAACCACCTCAGGGATTTTTTTATGTGTTCAATGACATGTGAAAGTAAGGCGCTTGGTATGATATTGTCAGGCAGACAATGGTGGCTTAATAAATGTGACCCCCCCCCCAATAACACTATATTCATAACATGTAAGATGCAGCCAGCCACATCCTATTTGTAAAGGATGAGCATCCTCTGAGTTGCTTGCTTTTGTAGGGAACTTTGTCCTAGAAGCTCAGAAACCTTCAATACCTCCCTCTGACTCTACAAAAAGAGTTCACACCGTCAACACTGGTGTGTTAACATCTTCTATGATAACCCAGAAGCACCTTTTTGACTTGGCTCCAATTTGCCAACTCACTCTTCTGTGAACACCTTGCACATACATACCTGTGCCTTTGTTCGTGTTGTGTTTCTCCACCTGGCCTTCACCCACCTGGGTCACACCCATCTCACAAGTTCAGCCAGCGGGCTCCTTCTCTGTGAATGCTGGGGTCATCAGTCCAGTTAGCCTGGGTCTCTTGCTTCTCTACACCCTGGGATTCTTACTGTCTCCAGAGCCGTTCATCACCGACCAGTCTTTCTTTTTCCATCAGCTGGAAAACTCACTGTGATCAAGATTCATCTAGTCTATGCTGTTCCCACTCTTAGCACAACATGCTGATTGGTTGGGTCTTACTCTGCAATTTATAATGATAATTACAAGATTCACTGCAGATATTCTAAGTAGTATTCGTTAATTTAAGTTATTTGCTATTCCTCAACCCACCTACTCCCTCTTAGAGATACTATAGCAGCTCAGGTCAGAGCTCAGTGAATAACAGCCCATGGGCCAAATCTAGCCAGCTACCTAGTTTTGTAAACAGTTTTTTGGAGCCCAGCCAAGTTCATTCATTTATGTATTGTCTATGGCTGCTTCTATGCCGCAGCAACAGAGTTGAATAGTTGCAACAGAGACAAAATTGCCTGAAATGCTTAAAATATTTACTGTCTGGGCCTTTACAGGAAAATTTTGCAATCCTTAATGCAAATGATTGATTTGGATGCGTCCACGAGGTAGAGTGATAAACTGCGTTCCTAGATAATCCATTTCTTCAATGGAAGATTGTCTAAATTTTAGGTGAAATATTTTTAAGTGTTTTTAGCCCTGGCCAGCTTTTCTCAGTGGGTTAGAGCATCGGCCAGTAGACCAAAGGGTAGCGGGTTCAATTCCTGGTCAAGGGCATGTACCTCAATTGCAGGTTCCATCCGTGGCCCAGTGCAGAGGCATGCAAGAGGCAACCAATCCATGTTTCTCTCTCTCTGCCCTCCCCTCTCTTCCACTCTGTCTTAAAATCAATGGAAAATATATCCTCAGGTGATGATTTTTTTAAAAAGTGTTTTTAAGCATTGAGGCTTTAAGAACTTCAGAATTATCTTGACTTTTGTGGCTATCTTGCCAGTTTTTACTAGCCCATAGGGGGTTCCTTATGCACCTCTCACTGTCAGAAACCGAAAATGAAATCTTTGTGCTAGTTTGGATTTCTAAAGCTCCCTCCGCTGTCAGAAGAGCTTGGCATAGCTCTGGCCTTGCCCAGACAACATTCTGGGGGAAGCCACCCTCCCCTAAGGGATGATTTGTGCTGGGGATGGCAGCTTGGCAGGGAACGAGCAAGCTTTCTGAGAGAACAGTTCTGCTGCCAGCCCTTTGAAAAAATAACCTCTGCGTTTGGGAATATGAAGGTCAGACCACATTCAGAAATAAGAATGTCACCTGGAAAGACAAGCAATTTTAGGAATGACAACCTGAAAAATCAAACCTTTCCCCCCGGTGATTGAGACAGGCCAGACACATAACCCGAGCCATGATCGGTTTCTGCACTTGGATACGTTTCCTCCCAGAGACCAAGCTGAAGAAGCATTGCAGAGCTCTGGGAGATGGTTGCTGGCCTCCCTGGACAGATGAGGAAATTGAAGTCGAGAGGCAGTAGCTTCCCTTGGCCACAGTGGACATGGGGTCTGTCATAGACCCCGCAGGACTTGCAGGAGCTGATTTCCAGCCCTCTTAGACATGGCATTTGCAGTGAGAAGCCCCTAAAGCAGATTTCAGAATGCTGCTTGATGGAGGCTCTTCTGAACCCCAGAGCAGGGCTTGGCAAGCAAATTGTTTTTATAAGGCCAAGGCCGTGAGCTAAGAATGATTTTTACATTTTTAAATGGAAAGAATTCAAAAGAAGAAGAATATTTCATGACACATGAAAATTATATGAAACCAAATTTTGGTCCATACATAATATTTTATTGAAACACAGCCGCACCCATTCATTTATGTATTTTCTATTATCTGTATTCACATTACAACAGCTGACGTTGAGTTGTCTTAACAGAGCCTCTGGCTGGCAAAGCCTAAAATATTTACTCGCTGGTTCTTCACAAAAACAATATATTTGCTAACCCCAGCTCTAGAGTGCATGTAATATAATAATTAAAATCAATTTATTGAACTGTAATATATATAAAATGCACTCATTTTAAAACTACTGTTTAATGAGTTTGGGAAAAGAATAGAGTCATGTAACCACCACCACCACCATCAAGATACAGAACATTTCCATCATCCCTTTAATTTCTCTGTGCTCTGCATAGTCATTTTGAAACTGAAACCCCAGGTTTGAGTGCCTGCCACCTTAAAAGCCAAACTTATGAGACAGGTGCTGGTGAAAAAAGGAAAGAGGTTTATTCACCTGCAGGCAACCTGAAAAGATGGGGGACTCTTGTCCAAAGTCTATCCCCCTATCTCAGTGCAGGCAGAGGTTTTTATAAGGAGGCAGATAGAAAGCAGAACAAACAAATCAATGGGAAGGGGTTGAAAAGTTCTCTATGTGCAGGCCAACACGGTCCCATTTCAATAATGATCTTGAAACTGTTCAAGTGATTGTCTGGTTCTATAGTTGAAGGTCAGCAAGTCTCCTAGACCTGGGATGACTGAAGGTTGGAGTTTGTATCCTCTAAAGTTAGTTCCTAGAATTCTTATACAAACATGCTGTTTATCTATAAGCTACATATTAGTCAGAATCAGCACTTACAGGAACAATGTCAAAAGAATGGTGGGGTGTGTTGCAATTCCCCACTGTTAACAATTTGTTCTCCCATCCTTGAATTCAGGCAACCAAAGATATGATCTCAGTCAATAGTAGCCGCTTTTAAATGTTTGTTTCTTGAGCATTTTGGACCACTAGAGACTGTGTTAAAGAAGAGTGGCTGTGGGAATGTGGGAAATGATTTTATTCTTTCATTTGATAATTTCTTAATTCACTCTAAACAGCCACTTAACTGTTTGTAATATTAGTAGCTGACAGGTACTATGCCAAGAGCTCTCTATTTATTATCTTATTTAATTGTTTAACCTTATAAGGGAATTCTTATCCATCTCCCATTTTATTAAGAGGAGACAGAGACACCCAGGTTAACTTGTGAAGGGTACACAGCTGATAAGATGTAACCTAAGATTTGAACTCTGATAGTATATCTGAGCCCAGATCATGAACATGCCATGCACTTAATTCAGTTTTCTCTACAAGCCTGCTTGGGGATGAAGTAGCAACATTTTATAGAAGAAGGAATCTCATAGAAGTCCATGTCACAAGCGACTGGTCCATGTCACACAGCTACTAATTGCCAGTCAGGATTTGAACTCCTAACAGCAAGCAAAAGGCATGACACAAAGAGCAATTGAAAAACATTAGTTTGAAAAATCACCCTATCCTACAGAGAGCTATGGGTGAACAAGCTGTAGCTAATGCAGAGGGGGAGAGATGGCAGTGGGTGGAAGAAGTCTTGAGCCAGATGTCCTTTTGCTTTCTAAACTAATGGATATTTCAAGACTATTTATTTAATATAAGCAACTAATGGCAGTAAAGTGCTTTGGAAAACCCTGAGGGGTACGTCCATGCTGACCAGCATCAATAATCAAAGTCTCTCTTCCTATCCCTTCACAAACAGCATTATACCTACCCTGGTTTGTTTAGATTGAGCAGAAAGCGAAAATCAAAGTGAGAGGAGAGCCACATAGGGTGTCTCTTTCCCTCCTCCTCCTCTTCACACCTGCTATTACAAAGGATGGTGCAGCTTACCAACCCCTAGTTTGAATGATTATCAGAACACTGCATTTCTTCAGGGCCTTTTTACTAAGCACTTGGCACCTAAAAGGTACCCCAAAATAGTACTGGTTGTTCTAACTGTCTAGGAGCACCCCATCAGCCTCTACGCAGGCTTTTCTTACTACCCAGGTCAGGAGATTATGTCCACTGGGGTCCTTAGTTATATATAACAGAACCCCTTCAAGACTAGTGTCCGCAGAGAAGAAATTCATTAAAGCATCGGGGGTGCTTACAGCATCTGCGGGTGGGCCAAGGAACCCGAGTTGAAGACTACGCTTATAAGAATGTGCTGTGGGATTGGTCCAGAGAAGACCCCTCCTTCTGCCTCTGCTGATGAGAGACCGCCGAATCCCATTACTGCTGTGGACGGGTCACTAGACACCACTGGTGTCCAGAAAGCTGGACAGTTCTCCTCCAAACTTACCAGAAAACGGATTCCACATCAGGACCTACTTCCTCATGTTGTTCACTCAGAACTGAAGTCTCGGGCGTGTGAGGTTGGCCAATTTCAGCCACGTTCTGTGCCCTCTGAAAAGTCAAGTTCAGGGTTCTACCTGGGTGGGATTGAACGCAATAGGCAGGAAGTAATACTCCAAACATAGTGGGATGGCTGAATAATGGCCCCCTAAAATGTCCATGTCCTAATATTAGTATTCTGTGAATATGGTAAAAGGGACTTTGCAGGTGTGATTAAATTAAGGGTTTTGAGATGGGAGATTATATTGGATTATCCAGGTAGGCCCAATATAATCACAAGGATCCTTATAAGAGGAAGATCAGAACCAGAGAAAGTAGAGGTCAGAAGCAGAGGCTGAAGTGATGTTCTTTGAGGATGGAATAAGGGGCCTGTGAGCTAAGCAATGCAGAAGTTCTCTAGTAGCTAAAAAAGGCAAGGTAAGGATTCTCCCCTAGAATCTCAAGAAGGAACACAGGCCTGAGGACACCTTGATCGTAGTCCCCTAAAACTCATTTCAGACTTCTGAACCCCAGAATTATGAAGATAATAAATGTGTGTTGTTTAAAGCCAATACGTTTGTAATAATATGTTACAGCAGCAATAAGAAATGAATACACATAGGAAAAGTGTTCAAAGTGTGATGGGAAGCTAGAAAGCGTGACCAATGTCAATAGAGCAGCATCGAAAGAAACCTAGAAAAATTGTTTCCTACATTCAAGTCACATAGGGTTTCGTCGCCCAACTCTGAGAGCATTCTAATATAATCCTGGAGCCAGATTGGGTGAACACGCTGAGTAAGTTGCTTTTGATTATTCAGCTTGTGCACCTACTTTATTCATTCCATGATTTATTCAACAAATGGGTTACTCATTAAATAAATATTTACTGGAGTTAAGTGCCACCACTGGGAAAGATCCCATGGTTACAAAGGAAAATCAGAGAATAAGACTTAGAGCTAACAGTCAAGAAGTCCAGAGACACTGGGTTTAGATTGAACTGATTTCCAGTTGTCTGTATATATCAAGTCCCAGCAAAAATCCATGTTAGGGTGGTTTGGAAGAATAGGAGTTAGGATGTCCAGATTTTTCCAGAAGAAGAGTCCTAACAATTTATATATAAAGGCATTATAACTGGAATAAATATATTTCAATTAAATATCTATTATAGTAGTAGCCAACCCTTATTGAGTACGTAAGCAGTTTATGTGCTTTATCTATAATAATAAAAGCATGATATGCTAATTATACTGGACGTCCTTCCAAAGTGGGGGCTGTGAGGGAAGCCTGGGGTCCCAGGTGCCAGAGGGAAGCCAATGCCAGCAGATGGGGGAAGGAAGGCCTACTCTTGCCCGAATTTCGTGCATCGGGCCTCTAGTTTTCATATAATTGTCACATCAACCCCATGAGGTATGGACAATTATTATTCCCATTTTACATTTGAGGAAACTGAGCCTTAGAAAATATGATCACATTCACATTGCTAGGTAACAGGGCTGGGATTTAAGCCTCAGGTCTTTTGACACCTGGATACATGTTGTGTGGCTCGCCTGCTTGTGTGCCAAGCACTGGGTTAAGGGCTAGGGATTCACATCAAGGTCCCCAAATAAGTGAATCTCAAAGTTCAGTAGATAAAATAAAATAAGCTATGAGAATGCAAACGAAGAACTACATAGCTTTCCAAGGTGACTGATTTTAAAAGGGAAAACCCTCATTTGTATATACAATTTCTGGTGCATTTAGTTAAACATCTTATTAGTTTACAACTGCAGGAGAAGCAGCCCCTATGTTCCTTTGACCAAATTAGGCACAAAATACATTCTAGATTACGTCAATTTTAAAATAATATTACATAAAGAATATATATATATAATTATACTGTCTCCTTTCTCCTTCCATTCACCTGTACCTGTAAGCTCAGGTCAGCACTTTGGCCAATGGCATTGTTTACATTCATGCCCCTTGAAGCCTCTTTTCCGAAAGTGTAAGGGTCAGAGCGGTAGCCCTCCAGCATCTTGTTGTTAGGTGGGTGCCTCCTCTCTGCAGTGGCTCATCAGCACCCACAGAAAACGCTGAGTCTGAGCAGAACTGTAGCAAGGACACACAGATACCACTTATCACTCCCGGGCTGAGTAGGTAGGCTGTGTAAGGTCTCTTGACCGCGGTGCCAGGAGCTACGTCTTACCCAAATGACGCCCAAGTGTTCTGTTCCCTGGGTTCTGGGAGCTGCTGCTTTGCTGAGTTACTGCTCAGCAGTCCTGTTGACAGATGGTGTGCCTTGCTCATTAAATCAGGATCCTCTTCACTCCAAGGGCCCCAGGCATGTTGGGAAATAGACTCGGTGGTGTTTTCCAATGCTGGATGGTCTGCAGCTCAAAAGCGTGAAGATAAATATTCTACTTCATTGTGCATCCACTAACTCAAGCCTTACTGGGTCTATTCCCTTCACGTTGACAGGGCACATTTAGAAGAGTGAAATGGAGTGCTCTCAGGCACCCAGCTCCTCCACCCATTACTTTCTCTTTTACTATATAAGCTTGACTCTTTTCTCTGAGACTTGTCTCCACACAGTGTTTTATATCAGTTATGTACCACACCCTGAACCAAAAAGAGCCCTTCCTAGTCCAGTGTTCAGGGCTTACCTTTGTTTTTGAGGCAGTATTTTGCACAGCTTATTCCTTTGAGCACTTGTTGGAGGAAAAGAGGGGGCGCTGTTATAAACCAGTGTGGCTTCAGCACAGATAGCAAGTGTGACTACAAAACAATCATGTTACTAAGAGCGATAGGAAGCCACAAGAGGGTCTTAAGCTGGGGGCGGGCAGGGAGTGGGGAGTTCACATGATCACATTTGAGGCTTAAGAAGACCTCTTTGGCCACAGATTGGAGAATGGCCTGGGAGTGAAGTAGGGTGAGGAAGACAGGTGACCTTGAAAGAGGCTGTCGGAAGACTGCCAGTCTAAGTTGGAGATGGAGGTAAGCTGACGAAGGTGGTGTTGGATATGGAGAGCAATGGAAAAGTCAGGAGCTGTTTAGGACATGGAGTTTAAAAAATTGCATATGGTGGGAATGAGGGAGAAGGGTGAGTCAGAACAAGACCCACGTTTTTGGCTGATGAACTGTGTGGATGGCAGTGTCATTCATGGATCTAGGTCACAATGGAAGAGGGGAGCCAGCATGCATAGCATTCACTCTGCATTGAGTCACAGAGAATTGCAAGCCACCATGAAAGGAAGAAGGAGATGTATAGAGTTGGGGAGCAGGAGAAAAGGAGATACTAATGAAAGAAAGAGAACACCGTCTCCTCTACCAGAGAGTTTACCATGGTATAAGAACAAGCAAACCTACTATTACTATTATCTTTAACTAGTACTGGCAATACCACTGTTACTGTTGATTGCTTAGTAAATGTCTAAATCTTGACTAGACATTTTCTTACAAAAACCACCTTGATAGGTATCATTCATCGCCCCTGCAGAGCTGAACAGACTGAGGCTCAGAGATATTAAGTAATTTAGCTGGAGCTAGCAATTGGCTAAGCTCTGACTTGAACCCAAGTTTTCCTGGCTCTAAAGAATATATTCATAACTCCTAGTGAAAACTGTCACCCAAGGGGCAAATAAATGGGTGCAGATTGAGGGTGACGAACAATAAGAATAAAGTGCTGAGATAACAAAGAGTCTGATAGGAGGTTGTTTTAGGGATATTTCTTGGAGCAGTTGAGGTCCGCTGGTTTTGAATGAGGCTGTAGATGCCAAATCTCTGCGTGCAAGGACATTAGTTTGAAGTAGGGAGCAAATAAATGGGATTAATAACATGTAGGGTGAAGAGGGCATTGGAGGTAGCTTTTTGAAACAACATTCTGCTTATAACCTTTGATGATGCTACTTTGCCAGTGAGATAAATGCTTAGCTTGGCCCACGTGACTCTCATGACCTTTATAAATTCCCTTCCTGCCTCCCCTCTGTGTGTGCCCTACACTCCAGCCATAAACGAACTTCCCTCCCTCACTGCTTCTTTTCCTTCTATGTTTTCTCCCTTCCTTTTCCCCTGCATTCCTTCCTTTTTTCACTTACTTATTCAATGTTCCTAAATTGAGCACCCTAGGAGCTATACTAAGTCTTGAAGGTCTTGGGGACATGAAGATAAAAATCCTCAAGGAGCTCGTGGGTGGCTATAATACATTGAGTTCATAGCTTGTTGTTTTATACTTTGAAACACACTATTACACACGTTGTGTAGTATGAAGAGACCAGAAGAGGGTGTGGCTCTGTCTAAAGGAGGTGGACTTTGAGCTGGGGGTAGGAACAGGTGTAAATTGTCAGATATATGGAGGAGTAGGGCTTTTCTGTCAAGGTTGACGACATGTGTCTAAAAAAGCAGCAGGTACAGGAAAACAGTGTTCTGCAAATATCAGTCGGCACTGTCTCTGTGATGTGACTGTTATTTTTCGCCTTGTTACCATCCTTTGCATTTTTCTCCCCAAATCCCAAGGCCTCTTCTTTTACTGTCTTCTCTTCTGCTTCCTTTCACCCCTTTGCTGACTCTCGATTAAACTCTTCATTGTGGCTCTCTGACAATTTCTCCCCTGCTTTGCTAACCACTTTAAAAAATAGACATTTAAAAGCCTTCTGTGGGTCTCCCGCTAGGTTATGGCTGTCCTGCTGTGTGCATCGACGTTCCCTGCCCAGAGGACGCGTGCCCCACTGCTGGGGCCCTGGAGGCTGGGAGGCATGCATAGAGGTGTACACCATGGGCTGTGCCCACTGACAGCTTGATGTCCGCTCCTGGGGTCAGTCACCTGCCGTGTGCCTGCCTTCAGCAAAGGGCAGGGCACCAGATTGCTTGCTCACCGACAGGGTGAGGCCGGGACAGGGAGTGAGGCAGCCTCATGCCATATGGATCAGGTCCAGCCTGACTCCCAGCTTTTTTTTTTTTTTTTTTCATCTTTGATGTCACATGATGCTTACCTGCATATTCAGCCTGACCATGGGTCTCGGGGCCACTCCAGAGCAGAGCTAGGGCTGGTTCAGGCGATCTTACCCTGTGTATTGGACTCTGTTCCAAGGTACACTTGCTGCTGTCTTGCTCTGGTCCTGTGCCTCAGCTGAGTCATGAGATTTCACCAGCATCTGGGACCAGATCCGCAGTTTGTGGCTCGGTTCTGTTGGATAATTGGACTATGTGCAACTGACTCTCCCTGTACCCAGTGCCTTGCTTTCTGCAGGCATCGTACAGGGACCTTGGCATCTCTAGGCTTCGGGCACAGCGTTCTCCCTAATTTGGTTCTACTACCCATTGACTAGAACCCACTGGACTCAGGTTGTGGGAGCCCAGGAAAAGAGGCTGAATTCTGAATATACAGTGTGCCTTCATTCCCTATGGCTGCATCCCATATGCAGGTCAGGAGCCCAGATATCAGCTGTTGTTGTTCATCCTAATTATTCTGAATTAGAGGTGTAGGGTCCCTAGGCCTGGCCAGCAATCAGGGCCCATCTTTGGGGCAACCAGTGGCGGGGGGGGTCGGGGTCCCTATTTGCACCCGCCTTGGCCTGGCACTGTCCACTCACCTGCTTCACCATCCCCCCGTGGTCCTGCTCTCATCAGGGCCCATCGGGGCCTACAGTGCCTCCACTGCTGCCCACCACCAGTGCTGCGTTGCCTCGCCTGCCATGTTCCGCGTTGCCCCCTGGTGGTCAGCGCACGTCTAACTCCCGGTTGGTTGAACTCCCACTGGTGGGGACAATTTGCATATTAGCCTTTTATTATATAGGAAGGAAGGATAATATAGCCATTAGCATGCACCTACTCTGCCCATTACTGTGCTAAGCACTCGGTAATTAGCGCACATAGCTTCACAATGGCTCCATGAGAAGGGTGTTCCAAGGTGCTAAGACTCCAGCTCAGGCAGCCTTGCTCCAAAGCCCTTTTCTGAACGAGAGTCCACTTCACTGTCTGCCTCGACTGGAGCATGTCCTCTTGTTGTCATGCTCAGAGCTTTTCCAGCCAAACCAACTTTTAGTAGCCTCTTACTCTGGGTCTGCTTCTTCAGTGCTTCCATAGCTCCTACAGGCAACTCTTGTTCCAGTCTGGTCCCTTCCTCCATAACTGGAAAATGGCCAATTAAGTAATTGGACCACGTGCAGCTGAATCTCAAAATGATCCTAGAATGGACGTAAGGATTCTGAAAGGACCATTAGTGTCAAATTGTATACCAAGCAGCCAATGAATATTTGTTGTGTAATATTTCTGTGCTCAGCTCTTCCCAGTATTTTAAAGGGATTGCATGGAAGAAGTGCTCAGTGGTTAAGCCCAGAGCCCAAAGATCCTAGAACTGCATAAACTTGAATACTTGTGTCACCACATAGTATTCATGTGATCTTGTGCAAGTTACTTATCCTCTGGATGCCTCAGTATTCTCATCTGCAAAAGGGGGATAATAATAGTGCCTACTTAATAGGGTTCTTATAAAGATTAAGTGACTTGAGTCTTGCAGAGCATAACTATACATAGTAAGTGTTAAATAACCATTTGCTCTGATGATGTTGATGACTATGGTTAAGGAGAACATAGCAGTATTGTCCCTGTTTCAACAAGCGTTTAGTCTAATGAGGCAGACCTTAAATCACACAAAACAAAAAGAGACCATATATAATTAAATATTAGTATGGGTAATGAATATCAGAAGTTTAATAAGGTTCTCAATAATTCTTGGGGGAAATTGGTAAAGGCAACATGGAGTAGGGACTTGACCATGGCTTTGGGGCTGAGTAGACTGGAGAGAGGCAGAGGGGAAAGTGTTGGCTCAGTGTTCTTGACATGGGGGCTGCTTCCTTTAATTAATAGGAGCACTGATGGTCCTTTTTACAGTGTTTGTTAGCCAAATTTCCATCCAAATAAACAAAGCCCAGGATTCTAGGTCTAAGCTGAAATTTGGGGGGCTTGCATTAGTCATGGGAGTAGAGAGTGCTTTTCCCTTAGGTAGCAGAGCATGGAATGGAAGGTGATTCAAGAGATGATACCCAGCAGTGGAAATGGCCTGGAAGCTGGACAGTCAAATCAAGCTTCCGCTGAGCAGCTGAGTTGGAAGACAAAATAAAGGCATGACCCCAAATATTGGAAACTTGTTATAAATGCTAGGAGAAGAGGGCTTGGAATGAAAGATAGAAAACGGAGCATGGGGATGGAAAGGAGCAAGCTGGGAAGGGCTTCAATTGATAAATTAAGGCAAATAAATTCTAATTAAGGCATCAGATGAATTAACTCAAATTAAGGCATCAGATCTTGCATCAGTGGAGTCTTAGGGGAATTGGCCATAAGGCAAATGGTTGCTAATGATAGAGATGGGTTAGAAGAGATCCGAGTCTAGAGTTTCTGATGTGGGAATCAGCCCCAGGACAAACACCGCAGTAGGTGGCCCATGAAGACCGTTGTCATATTCAGCTTGGGGGACACTCAGTGATCTTGGCTTATTTGGGAAGAATTTTATGAGATTCAATGGTGACTATTCTTTCTTTGAAAATATATTTACTAAGTTTTTGTTGTGTTGGAGATACTACACTTTTTGAAACCGTGATGGAGACAGAGGTGACTTGGCCATGCATCTTTTGGTTGAGAGGCTAACAGTCTAAAAGACAAGATAAATCCTATTCACAAATAACTAATATAAGGTAGGAAGCAGCACCTGATATAAAGAGGGCAGAGATCAAGAGCCTTAAGAGGGCAGAGAAGGGAATGATTGCTGTAATGGAGCTGGGCGACTCACAGCCCCAGAGCCAGCATGGGAATCACCTAGCCCATGTCCAGATTTCTGCTCCACCACTTGACAGATGTTGTGATCCTGGGCAGGTACATGTAATCTCTTTGACTGTATCCTCAACTGTAAAGCGTGGATCAAAGTGGTACCTATCTAACAGAGCTATTTCTAGGATTAACTGAGATACTGCATGCAAAGTGTGTGACACTTAATAAATGATAGTTGCTATTAATTCCAATGGACTATTTCATTAGGGTCATATCCCAGGGAAATGTAGGTCCAGCGGATATCTGATATCAGAGATTGAGGGTCAGCTGAAAAGGGCTTAGTAGCACAGAGGAGGAATTAACTTTAGTGTAATAGAAAAGAGAGAATTATTGCCAGGCTGAGCTCCTTCCACTCTCAGAATTTAGTGGCTGAATGTATGTACATAACTCCCAGAGAGCTAGAAGGCACCAGCTTCTCCTTCCCCACCCACATCCTCCCTGAATAGCACAGAGATGCCTCCTAACTGGAGTGGAACTGGTTGGTGAAAGTGTACATTGTTGTTCCATTATCAGACAGCAAGTCTGTAGCATCTATTAAAATCTAAATAAAGAGGCCCTGGCCTAATAACTCAGTTGGTTGAAGTGTTGTCCCAGTACGGCAAGGTTGTAGGTTCAATCCCCAGTCAGGGTACATACAAGAATCAACTAATGAATGCATAAATAAGTGGAACAACAAATCAATGTTTTCTTTTCTCTCTCTCTATAAAAATCAATCAATCAATAAAAAATTTAAATTAAGAAACAATGCAAATGTCCCTGAAGCCACAATTATACATCTCAGTGTGTACTATGGAGAAATATGCACATATGTGCAATAGGAAGCATGTACAAGATTCTCCGTGTGGCATGGTTTGAGCATAAAGACATCGGGCATCACCCAAATCTCCATCTGCCAGAATGGGATAAACTGTGATGAACTAAGAAACCATGGTGGAGCTACATCATACAATACTATGCAACCGTGACCAAGTTTGGGGAAGAGCCCTTTGTCCTATATGGCGGGGTCTCCAGAGCATAAGTTAAGAAATAAACTTCCTGGACAATATCTGAGGTGTTCTATTTATATAAAAATACACATAGATGTTTATGATTCCATATGAAGAAGTCTAGAAGGATGCACACTACATTGATAACAGTGATTACCTCATGGGTAGAGTGAAATTATAATCGGGGAGGTGAGAAGATAAGAGTAACTTGAGCCCTACAAATACTGTCAGAATTACTGTGAAGATGTGTTCATACTTTATTGTATAATTGCAAAAAACAAGTGCGTAAGTAAAGTAAGCCTGAAGTGTTCACTCCCATTAGCCACATCTTCACCTCACTCCTACGCACATTTCAAAATGGCGGCCATTAAGTTCTTTAGCAAATGCAATAGAGAAAAGTTGTGGCTTCGTTTATTTTCATGTACTAACCCTTTCTGAGCTGAGCTAGTTTTAAAAAAAGTATGTTGCCATTTTTTAAAAATTTTGCAAACAGTTGCACAATTAAATTTGGTTCCTAAATTTCATGGAGAATGATTTAATGTTCTCCCACACATTGCTGGCATGCAATATGTTCTAAATAAAAATGAGCTATGTGGAAATATAAATAACATTTATGTGAGATGGACAGCCCTCTCTAGCTTATTTTGTGTTTTTGTTTTTACAAATCGACATGAAAATGCCCATTTTAAATGTACATTTAGACAGGAAAATTGCCATGATCATAATAGTATAAGAAAAAAGAATGGTCCCAAAGACTGATGCTTTCAAGTGCACAGCGAGAACTCACGACTCTTCCAACCATGCAGATACGTTGGCCAAACATTCAGATGAAGACTCAAGCTGACAGCCATGCATTTGTTCATTTTCAAATGTCTAAATGACTGATGGACTTTTCAGATTCACATATTGGCTCTTGGAAGAGGTAAATAGAGACTACATTACATCCAAATTAAAATAATAATAATAGCCTATACTTGGTATGTTTCCAAAAGCACATTCATATTCTTGCATACCTGAACCTTGTAGAAACCTGGCTGGTTATTCAGAGCGGATATTATTAACACCATTTTACAAACTACAACATTGAGTTTCAGACAGATTTAATAGGTTTGTCCAGGATGGTACAGGCAATATCATAGCCACTGTTTTTCCTCATAGTATCATTAATATACATTACATTGTATGTTTATCTTTTTTTGTTCTGATCTGACTCTCTTAGTAGAATGAAAATTTTATTAAGGACTTGGCTTTGCCTATTCTCTTCATTGTCTAGAATAGCACTTAGCATACAGATAGGAAGTACTCCACAAATAGCTATTGAATGAATGAATGAATGAATGAATGAATGACCTGAGACTGAGCCAGCATCTAGTTCAGCGTTCTTTCCACAATACCAATCACCCCAAACCTTTATAGAGTTATGATAGCAAACATGGGGAGGCATCTCCCATAAAGAAAATCCAGGAGAATCTGATCATAGACTCTCTTCATGGACCCTTTCTGGGACAGACAGGAAATGTATCAAAGAAGAAAAATCAGGAGTGACATTGGGAGAGTCAGTCACAAAGGACCTGTCATGGTGAGAAGACACCAAGATTTTCCAAAGATAGGGTCTGGTTAGAGGTGGGGAGAAATAATGTCTTTGATAGTGCAAAGATTGGGAATTACTGATTAAAAATGACCTTGTTTTTCAAAACACAACCCCTCATGAAACAGAAATGGAGAAATTAATGTTAAATTTGGGGCTTTCCAATTTCAATCTCTCTTGAATAAAAGCCATGGCTTTTGAACCCAAGGGGATATTTAACTTGTTTAATAATGCCAAACTAAAAACCAGCCTCCATTCCACTATACTAATTCTGGGGCTTTTTTTTCTTTTTTAATAAAGTGGATAGCAGTATTCTGGAATGCTCTATCAGAAGCTAATAGTCTTTCCAGTGATACAAGGATGCTCAATAATTTGGAGAGGGGCAAGGACAAGGGTGAGATAAATGAGACACTTGCCTCTGGTGCAAACCTAAGGTGATCCAAAAACCTCATCAATTGAGATGTTATATTTTAATGAAATATTTTTAAGAAATCAAAATTAGTGTGAAAAAACCCCGTGGTGAACAGAATATCTATATTTTTAATAAAGACAGGATCACTAATACTGATTTTTGCCTTTTGTCTTAGGTTCCCAGATGGTTCATCACAGCACTGTTGAATTTTGTTATTTAAAATTCTGATATTTTGCTTACAATGATTGTTTTGTAAACAGAAATGGATATGCATTCACTTGGATTTTTTTTAAATAGTGCGTTAAAATGTTAACCATCTGTTTTGCTGAATTTGGGGGTACACCTTAAATTTTGCCTCCCTCCCATCACCCTAGTCCCAGCATCTACGGGGTTCTATATGAGTATTTGACTCTGCAGCCATTTTTCTGTTTTGTGTGTGTGTGTGTGTGTGTGTTTGTAACTCTTCTCCCTCTCCAAGCTGTGTTAACGTCTGTTTGGGTAGTTCTGATGGAAGTAGCATATCTGTAAAGGGGTTTTTGCTATAGAATAAAAGGCAGTGGGAAGTGTATTTTTGTGGAAGAGGTTTTGGTTTGCTGATCCCAGGACTAGGCAAATAATCGCTACCTTCTGAGCTATGCGCCAGAACTGGGGGAGGCTGAGTAGGTCAGGGCTGCTAATGACCAGCTCTTGCCTGCGGGTTCCTGGAGGTGGTTAGATGGGAGGGCAGCACAGGTGTGCACAGAGGCAGGCCTGTGGTTTGGGAGACAGATGGGCTTTCTTTTTGTAACAAAACTCATGCTTAGTTGAGTTCCTCGTTGCAAGTCATTGTGAGAGGCCTGGTGCCTTCTTAAGAGTGATTGGAAATTAATAGCCCGCATTTTATTTTGCCTTGACATGTGTGTGTAAGATAGACAGGAATGCACTCAATTTTTTTTTCTCCTTTTATGTGATTGCTGGGGATGTTTATTGGGAGGCTGCAATTCTCTTTTCTTTTCTATGAAGGTCTCTTTCCAGTGAAAATTATGGAACGGGTTCATGGTTCCCCATTCCTAAGCCTGTGGGATTGGTCTATGGAAGAGCCATTCGGTAGCTCTGTTCTGGGTACACACTATGCGTTAGTTTGTGTGCTAAGCAGCAGTCATGTTTTTTGAAGCAATATCCCACATCACTTATAACTTCTCCCTATTAATGCTGATGAACAGTTTTGCCAAAAATAGCAGAATCAGGAGGAGCTCTGAATAGTCTTCCTTGTGTTTTCATTTTGTAAAACCAACCAACCTAGAGGTGATTCAGAGAAGGTGAGTCCTTGGAGAATGCTCCTGAGAAACTCAGTACATTTGCCACAGGGCTGCAGAATAGTTGGTGGTCCAGCGTTTTGAGACTACCTGCTCCAAGGGAAACTGACAGTACTTGAGTGGATTAGATGCCAAACCACAAATGCAAAAAAGTAGAAGCCAGTCAGATTCTAGGAGGCGCAGATGGTGATGGGAGAAGGTCTCAACGGGACAAGGGAAGATATCTAGGTAGACATGCAGTCATCACCTGAGCAGTCATGTCATAGACAAGAGCCCATGATGGGAGCAGAGCTAGTGTTAGAGGGTCCCTGAGGTGGGAGGGGCCTGGGGTGCAAAGACTGATCTAGTTCTCAGAATGACTGACATAGGTCAACACAAAGAAAAAATCTGGGGTTCTTTGAAGCCAGGACCTGATAGGTAGAAGGAGAGAGTTCGAACCAAGTTACTAAAACAAGGTCCTCTGGGTGGAACCAGGGCTGGAGAGGATACACACAGGACCAGAAACAAGCCTTCCAAATAAGTACACTCTGACTTGTTATCTCTTTCTTTGTAGGGCCAATGCTGGTCCCAGAGGAGGAGACAGGGCTGCCCTGTAGATGACAGGTTAAGTAAGAGAGAAATGCAAGGACCGAGTATGACAACTTACACTCCTTAGGTGCTATGTACCAGGGATGCTTTTAAAAGTCTCACATGTCTTTTAACTCATTTGGCCCTAATCCATCACTATGAATTCAGTATTATCCTCCCCACTGGGATAAGTAACTTGCGCCAGTTCATAGAGGCAGAAGTGGGACTTGAACTCAGGCAATTTGGTCTTGGAGCCACAGTCTTCACCACTATGGAGTTTCTATAAGCAGGTCGTCACATCACCAGAATTAGAGCTTCAGGGGTCCAAAAGGAAGAGACACCTGGGCCTGTGGTTCAACTGGCATTTGGTGACATGTCTGGGAATAAAACCCTTTCCTAAGCATCCTGAAAAATAAGGATGCCTACAGTGAAATGAACTGGTGAAGGGGATGGAGAAGCTTCATTCACAAGACTCATTCTCAAGTGTTTCAGCTTGGACTTTCCAGAACATTCTAGAATTCAGCCAATCCTGTTCCTTTCTGCCAAGTCTGAGTTCTGCTATGTTCCATCAGCTTTGGGGTCCTTGGACGCTGTTCAGGACCCCATCCCCTCCTCGTGCTCTGGCTGTGGGAGTTGTCCTCTTTTTCAGGGCCTCCCCCAACCACATATCCTGGTTTCCATCTAAATCTCTTGGTCCAACCTACACACTTCCTCCAAAAACATTGCAACTGAAGTTAGACAACAATGTTCAGTGGCTGGTTAATGCACATGGTTAGCCTGGGAGGCTAGTTAATTCACGTTCATTTTAGACTAAAACACCTTCAATTCTCACTTGAAATGTACATACATATTTAACTTTGGTGGTTTATCTTCCTTCAGTAAGAGGAAGTAGGAGGGCCATTTTCTTCTCCTTTGTTTTGGTTAACCAATGCACATGTCCTGTGGATCTTATTCTCTGAAATTTCCATAATGCTATCTGAAGAAAGCCTTTAGCAACTAATTACTACATGGTGGTATCTTTTCCATTGTTGTCTTGTAAAGTCATTGAACTCATTAACTGCTGTTTAACTTTTCATGGACTTGTCTTGTAGTTCCAGGTGGCTTATTAACTCCCTAGGACAGGAAGTATATTTTACAGGTTTCTTCCCATGGTTCCCAGGGCCCTGCTTGCACATATTGGCATTAATATAATTTTTTTTTTTTTTTGCTCATGACACTTACCTTTTATTATTGAACCCTGCTAGGAAGAGAGGCCAGGTGGGCAGGAAGGAGAGGGGAAGAGAGAGAGAGAGAGAAAGAGAGAGAGAGAGAGAGAGAGAGAGAGAGAGAGAGAGAGAGAGAGAGAGAGAGAGGAACCTACCTGTCCATCTGTGTTTTTTTGAGGGCTTGTCCTGCCTACCTTACATTCCTACCTCACAGAGGCTGGGCCCTCTGTGCCTCTAGAGCAGCTAATCTGTACCCACTAATAAGCCCTCTTAGGCATTCAGGGTTGGTGTTTTAAACCACAGTCCCTGGATCATATGATCAAAGCCCCTAATTGATTTTAAAGGTGAGAAAGCACTGTTAGTTGGGAAAACAAACTCATTATTTTGTCAGAGTTGTTAGGCTGGCCATTGAATGTCTTAGTAGGAGTCAGAGGAAGGAGATTTGAAGCCTCTGCATGAGGTTTTGACTGAAGTCCTCTTCCAGGAATAAAGTGAGGAAAGGAAAAGAATGTTTCCCCTCTGCATGGCTGCTATGGATTCCCTAGAAAGTGCTCTGTCTGCA
This sequence comes from Eptesicus fuscus, assembly GCF_027574615.1. Lineage (NCBI taxonomy): Eukaryota > Metazoa > Chordata > Mammalia > Chiroptera > Vespertilionidae > Eptesicus > Eptesicus fuscus. Next base: position 23,170,495 of record NC_072492.1, on the reverse strand, counting down.
TCCGCAGTAAGTTATGTCTGAAAGACATTCCGAATTTACATATGGGAGAGGGCAGGAAGGTGTCTGGTGGTCCGTCTCCTCTTGGCAGAAGGGCCACTGATGTATGTGGGGAGAGGGAGGAGGTTTGATCTTGCTGTTTATAACAATTATGGCTAACAGTTATTGATTCATTAATAAATTCCAGACACTTCTAGGTGCTTTGAATACCATAACTCATCTGATCTTCACATCAACTCTATTTGGTAGAGGGTATTAGTGTCCTCATGATAATGATACTAAAGAACTTCCTCAAGGTAACAGAACTAATACGTGGTAGAGCCAGTATTTAATCCCAAGGAGTCTGACTGTAGAGCAGAGATCAGCAAACATTTTTGGTAAAGGGTGAGATAGCAAATATTTTTGACCTTGTGGGCCAAGATGGTCTCTGTCTCCCCTACTCAACTCTGCTACTGTAGCATAAAAGCAGTCACAGAGGATATGTAAATGATGGGCATGGCTGTGTTCCAATACAGCCTATTTAAAAAGCAGGCAAAGGGCCCGATTTGGCCCAGGCTTTGCCAGCCCCAACTCTAGAGCTCAACTGTCTGCTCTTCCAAAGTTAGAGTCTGCCCACCCCCCTTTCCCATGACTATGAATATACATGTGAGAGATCAATTATTTTGTGGATTATCCATAACAAAGAGGAGCTATTGCTGTTTTTCTTTCTCAAATACCTGTGGTCCTGATAGAACTAAGTTGAAATCTGATGAATTAGGACAACAGACCCATTTGTTGCACATACCTGAATCTTTCCAAAGAAAACTGGTTGCCAGACATTGATTTCCTTGACCTCATGATGGTGGAGCTGGGGTCCAGAACCCCTGTTCCCTTTTTGTATGAGGCCACTCACTCTTAAGGGTCTCCTAGCACCTGCTGGGATTCATTTTCTGAATTCAATTTGGTCCCCACCGATAGAGTTTCAGATGAAAATGCAAGAAATGAGCTGGTCGCTCAACCTGGTGGGGCTCTTTTGTATTTGTGCCAGTTGCTAAAACAGAAACAAAATCTCTACAAGGGGCTGATTAGTTCAGAAGGAGACGTGAGGGTCAGGAGATTTGGAGAACGTTGAACATAAGGTTGATGATAGAAGAATTCATATTAATACTAATAATTGACCTTTGTAAAGCACCTTACAATTTACAAAGTGCTTTTTCCCACTCCTGTTAGTGACCAGCCCCTTCCCTGGGTGCCTGGGGATTTGTCTTAATGGTGTTTCAGAGTGTAAGTCTGCTGATACAATATAATGTGAGCAGGTACTGGGACCTGAGCCCATTACTTATTCATGCATTTGCTGATGGAGATGGAAATCCAAGCATGACATCAGTAGATCCAGAAGGTAATGCCTTTACATCTTCTATCTCTTTAAATCTGGGCTCTTGCATGTCAAGAAGGAGAAAAAATACATCATTTAAAAGTGCATCTGTCACTTATGTGCTTGGAAACATGTCACAGTGCGTGGTGAAACATTATTAATTCTTTTTGCCTTCGAAGAATAATTCATGCACTTACAAGTGTAATCTGCATCACAATGAAATATTTGGATGTAAGCGTAGGTGTAATTAACGCCAGAAAAATCTCTGAAACAAGGGAAGCAAGGAAATTCACTGTTAAGTTAGCCTCAGACATAATCAGTGTGCCAAGAAGTTTAGGGATATGCCGCAGCCTTGTGTCGTCTTAGTAATTATGAGGGCCAGTGAAGGGGAGAAATGTGAGCGCTGCTTCCAGAGATTTTGGACCTGTGGCTGAGACTTGAGCTGCTCACGCTGGTGTTGTGTACTCTCCATAATTGGGATCCTTTAATTTAATTGAACCCCTGTCATAGCAAATGATCAGATCTAGACATGGGATTTATAAATATAATAATAGTGTAGTGGGTGATGTTGGTGCCCTGCCCAGAGCTCCCTTACGCAGTTGCTATGAAAATTGGCTCTTGTCAGCTCACAGCTGCCCTCTTCTCCAGAGAAAGTCCTTAGTTAAATAAGAGCTACTTGGCCATAGTAGATGCCTTCCTCACCCGCTCAGTAGGGGGCAGTCTATAGCCAATGGACTAATATGGAGGGGTTGGATGGGCAGGAGGGTACAACAGGCTGAATCCATTCCAAGATGCATCCAACTCTTTGGTGCAATTTATACGCCAGAGTTCACTGTGGGATACAGGCTGAAGCTAGGTTTCAATTTAGCTCCTCCTCCTGCCCTATCTTGCTTCCCTCACTCCCTCATTCCTGAGACCTCTTCTTCAATGAAATCACAGTCCTTCATCACCTTATCTCAGATTTTACTTCTGGAGTGCCAAACTTAAGACACAGCGCTCCATCACTTATTGCATCCATTACTAGGGGCAAGGCATTGGCTAAGCAATCTACATGTATTATCTCCTTTGTTCTGTACAGTAACTGTTTCACTGTTGAAATGGAGGCTCAGAGAGGTTAATTAGAGCACCCAAGTCCCATAGTTAGTAGAGCTAACTTTCCAGGACAGGTTTGTTGGACTCCATAGACCTCATTCTACCCAGCTGCCTGAGCTGAGTAAGACACATGACCGTACATACTCTCTACCCACAGGAGCTTACAGTGCGATAGGTGGAGAGCGCAAATGCAAAGCTATGATCAGAGAGATGCAAGAAAGGCTATGGGCATTCAGAGGAGGGAGTGCTCATATCCAGTTGAACAGTGTGACCGTAGAGATTTTATCACATGTTTACACAGACATTGTGCTGAGCTCTCCATTTTTCCAGCTGGACTCACGTTGGCGTCTAGTCTGGTGTATTTTAAGCCTTGTACTTGCAGAGTAGTCGTGTGGGTGAGATGGAGGGGTATGAGCACACATTGTTATGTCTTATGAACTCCTACATAGGCCTGTTGCAGATAAAGCCTGGGAGCATGATACAGAGGGGCCTTGGGCTGTGTTGCCTCCTGATTCCAGAGACAACAGGAACAGGGTCTCAAATTCTTCAACAGTCAGCTAGGCAGAGGACCCCTCTTTGATATGCCCTTCTCTGAAACTGGCTACCTGAAGGTCATAAAACATACCTTCAATGGACCTTTTGGACCACTAGTCTAGTATGGTGATAGCAGAGATGGAAAGAATGATGAGATTTGGGACATATTTTGAACTAGAGCTGGTAGTTTTTTTTTTAGACTTGCTTATGGGATTCGATGTGACCTGCATGAAGCTTCCTCTCCATTATTTTGTAACCCCCAGGAACTAATAGCTACCAGTCTATCCACAGGCTTCATAGAGAACAGAATTTAATCTGCGTTCATCTGCATAGCTCACTCCCATCTAGGCAAGGATTGGGAAGGGATTGTGGCTTCCTGTGGTGCTTCCCGTACAGTGCATTCTAGGTGCCTATCCACACTCTGGGTGATCGTCACATTGAAGAGAACTTTTGTTTTGGAGAAGTCAGGATAGAATCAAACTCAAAGGTTTCTTTTCCCAGCTCTGACGCTCTGGTTTTCCCCTGGTAACCCGTGGTTTATTTCTCTTTTTCTCTCATTGGAAAGAAGAGACATACATACATACATGCATACATACAATATTAACATCCTTAGAAGGACTTGCATGTTTTTCTTAGAAAATCCATTAGAACATGATTTTAAATATCTGGGAACAGTACTGATTCCCCGGATGTTTTGGTTTTTAAAGGCAAGGTACATAATTTCTTCAGTTGCACCTACAAAGTAGGCCTACTGATGCTCCTATCAACCCCTTCCCAGTGTCGTTTTAAGACACCAATGAAAGTATGCATTTGACAGTGTCTGGTAGAATACATGGCTACTTAAATGTAAGGAAGTTATTATTTTTGTTTTTAGTTCTTGTCACTTGGTGAATTTTCACTGGGCCAGATCGTTGCTAGGTCAATCCACTTTATGATTTATGTGGCATTTTCTGTTTCCCCTGTGGTACAGAAGCATTGCTTTGCTCTGACTTTCTTAAATGCGCTCAGCATTTGTTGCAAGGATGGAAGATTGCACTGTGCTCACCTTGCCTGAGCTAATGTCTCCTTTGAACTGTGACCAGGGAGTGGGGAGTCCGGCACTCACTGATGGAAGCAAAGGTCGCAGATGACATTGCAAATCTGCTTTGTAGAGGGAAGTTGTCTAGCTTTTTTCGGAACGTTTCTATGTAGGCTCTCTGAGGCTGCTGTCCTTCCTTGGATCTGAAGGGCCTCATGACTTCATTTTCTCAAATTGTAAGAACCCACCTCTAGAGACTAGTGCTGGATATTTTTATCTCCTTATTTTTCTATACAATGAAAATATTAGGATTTATTCCAACTGTCTGTTTGGAGGTGATAGTTTGTTGCAAGTATGAATAGCTATATAAGGGAATCTATATATATAAAAGCCAAGCGACCAGAACTCTGGAACCACCCGAATGACCACTTGCTATGATGCACACTGCAGCAGGCCAACCAGCCCAATCTGGTGGGAAGAAGGGGGAGGGAGTGGCCAACTGCCTGTGGCCCCTCCCCCCAGCAGGCCCAGCCCCTGATCGCCCTCCCCTCACCCCAGATCAGGGGAGGGACTGACCAGCCAACCTCCCATGTCCCCTCCCTCCCACCAGCCTGGCTCGATCAGCCCCCATCAGGGCGGGCTGGCCGGACCCCACCCATGCACGAATTCGTGCACCAGGCCTCTAGTTTTCTAGATAATTTTCAAGGGGAAAAAATAACATGTAAAAGCTTTTAACTGGAATTGTTCTTGTAATAATGTTTTTCCCTGGCATTTATATGTGTGCTCAGGCTTAGTATGACTTAGGTCATAGTGTATTAGAATTCACAGGAACCCTAGAAATTCCATTCCCTCCTTTTTTACTTTATAGCAAGAGTAAAAGTCAGAGCCAGGACTAGAACTCAGGGCACTGGGCTCCTAACCTGGGGTACAGGATCTATACAGTAGTCGGAGAGACTGAGAAGGACCCTGAGGTCTGCCTTACTCATCCCTCTCTTTTCAACGATGAGAAAACAGGTCCATATGAACTCAGGTCTCCTTTCTCCTGGCTATGTTATCTTCATAAATCACCAAATATATGAAATCAGATGATCTCCTTTCAGGAAGCAGAAAATGCAAAAATAAGGGACAGTTGGAGATTCAGTACCAATGGGTCTCTCTACTATTCAATTAACCTCTAGAAAGTATTTTGGATTTTAAAAGCCCAATATTTTCTAAAAAAATAGTGTTAGTTTTAGTAGGACATGGTCCACACCAGGTTTATACGCCATCTTTATGGCCAGTAGAGGGCGATCATGTTAATACAATCTTTTTTGAGCTGTTGGGCTTTCAATTAATGTATGGCTATGAATAAACAAAACAAAGAACCAAGTTAGCCTACATGCTTTAAAACAAACCCTTTAATCAATATCCACTAACGGGGGAAACACGTTTTGCTTTATATACTGTAGTCATTCACTGTTCACTGGAGTATTACAGAGTTATAGCACACAGCCTGTAACAGTTCAATAGTTAAGCCCCTGTAATCCAGCAGCTTGCTCCTCCATCACTATCAGGGATCTGGTGGCCATCAGGTAGAAGACCCAGGCATGGTACTTGCCATGTATTTTGGTAAAATTCGTAGAATTTTCATATTAACTACAACAAAAAAGCTACTCTCTGCCAGAGTGAAAGGACCTCATATCAAATGTGATGGGGAGCAGCTCTTAATTCATTCTTCATCCCTCCCTCTCCCTCCCTATTCAATTTTCAAGGACTCAGCGATAAACAAATCAGCAGTGTAGGATTCCACATCCCTGGCGCGCGCCAGGGGAAGCATAAATCAGGGCTGCTCTTGATTAGAGCTGCGGGCAGGTTGGCAGCATTTGGAAACAGAATGAATGGCCCCATGGCCAGTGAGGTTTTCACCATCTTGAGACATGGGCAAAATCAATGTGAGTGCCAAGGCAAATACAAATCCCCTGGTAATTCCTTCATTCACACATTGGGGAAGCATTCTCGAACCCCTGATGTGTGCCAGCCACAGTGCTAAAAGCTGGAGAAACAAATACGTTCAATTAAGACATTTAGTCTCATTTAAGGAGCCAAGTTGGGCCATTTTCTTGGATAATAATTGTATTAAAAATCCTAATGGAATATCCACCTTTATTGAAATTTTATTATGTGTAGTTCTAATATTTGGCATTTATTGAACATTTACTATGTACCAAGTCTCTACTAAACACAATATTTAATTGAATCCTCAAGATATATTTAGTCCATTGATGCTGTTGAGCATCTCCTGTGCACAGGGGGTTAAGTAATTGGCCTAAGACTATGTCATTTGTGTATATGAATGTGCAATGCGTGCCCACAATAAGAGCCAAATGAATGCTTACAATGCTAATAATAATAGCTACCATTTCATGAGCCTTGCTATGTGCCACATGTTATGCTAAGTGATTTTCATCTTACTGAATCCCCATAAACACGTCTGCAGTAGCTACTGTTGTTAATGTCATTCATTGGTGAGGGACTGGTGAAGTACCTCACTCAAGGTAAAATGGTAGCAAGTGCAAGAGTAAAGATGTGAACTTGAGTCTGACTTCAGAGCTGGAGAACTTCAAGGAAGCTAGTAGGGAGTGTGAGAATCACCTGGAAAGAGATTCATTCACCCCATTCTAGAGATTTGACCTTGTCACTAACAAACATCACCTGGAAAGGTGTTTTGTTTTGTTTTTAATGACCCATTTGTCCCCACCCCAGATCAATGGAACCAGAAACTCTGGAGGTGAGGGGCTAGACTTCAGTTGAGTCTCCTGTGCAGCCAGGGTGGTGAACTACTTTCAAGGGTTTTGGGTGGGTGGCGGGGGGGGGGGGCCTCAGGAACCTGTAGTTTTTTTTTGTTGTTGTTGTTAATCCTCACCCGAGGATATATTTTTCCATTGATTTTTTAGAGCAAGTGGAAGGGAGGGGGAGAGACAGAGAGAGAGAGAAACATCAATGTGAGAAAGACACATCAATTGGTTGCCTCCTGCACATCCCCTGACCAGGGCCAGGGATCGAGCCTCCAACCAAGGTAGGTGCCCTTGACCGGAATCAAACATGGGACCCTTCAGTCCATAGGCCGGTGCTCTATCCACCAAGCCAAACGAGGTAGGGCAGGAACCTGTATTTTTCACATTCACACCAGTGAGAAAAGTTGCCTAAGCTCTACTGTTAATTACTCTAAAGTACATCTAAACTACTGGGAGAAAGGAAATGGTTGTCTTTCACCAGTGCAGCATATGGTGAACTGAGGGAGTGAAATCCGCAGCAGGCCAAGGCTGGTGCTTAGGGAGCCCAACTTAAGGAGGTGCATGATCTTAGGATTGACAGTGAGCAGTTGTGCACCCTGGACACCTCCCTTGCCTCACATGGGCCTACCACCTTGGAAACATTCAGGGAAGTCACTAAGAGAAGGAGAGAGGGGAGATAAATTGAGATATTTTTAAAAAGGGTTGGATCTAGGGGTGGGGCAATGGGTATTTTGTCAAAGCTCTCCCAGTAATTATTGTCATTTGTCTCCTTGTTTGAGGAAGAAAGATAAAAGGAAGGCAGGGCAGGTGATGTGTTCTCTGCCCTCTGTAAGGTGAGCCAAAGGAGGAATGAGCAAGTACTAAGTGCCTAATATATGGGCCTAATCTCATCTTCTTTAATTCCATTAGCCTCCTGAGACAGGTATTATTTTATTACTATCTCCATTTTATAGATAGCAAATGGAATCTCAGAGAAGTGTGGTCATTGGCCCAAAGCCACAGCACTTTAAGCGAAATGTCACACTCCCACCTCTCGCTGTTATTCTTGGCATAAGACATTCTTCTTGTGTTTTTTATTGTTGATGTTTTAATTCGGGTGTTTTGGTTTTGTTTTTAAGCATATGTGGCCCAGCAGAATGGAAGCTCCATGAGAGAAGGGGCTTTTCTTGGTAACTAAAACAGTGACTGAGTGCTCAACACTCCTTATCAAAGGAGTGAAGGAAACATTTATGAAGGTGTGTCTGCGAACCTTAGCTCACAAGAGAATTGCTTTAATTTAGCAATGGAACAACAGACAGGTTAGCAGAGGCTCAGGTGCACTGTCAGGAACACGTTGGGTAAACTTCTCTCTAAACCAGTGGTTCTCAACCTTTCTAATGCCGCGACCCTTTAATACAGTTCCTCATGTTGTGGTGACCCCCAACCATAAAACTATTTTCGTTGCTACTTCATAACTGTAATGTTGCTACTGTTAATGAATCGTAATGTAAATATCTGTGTTTTCCGATGGTCTTAGGCGACCCTGCTAGCGGTTCTCAACCTGTAGGTCGTGACGTATGTATTTCATACATACGTTCAAGTATGTATTTCAAACATACGTTAAAGTTTGACACACACAGTTCTTAGACCATTTCCTCTAAATATCCTTTTGGGGGCTCTAACTTATGAGTGATAATGATAAGCCAGAAAAAGGGTGGAACTAGGATGGTGGGAATACCTAAAACCTGGTGACAGGTGAAGATAGGCCCCTCCTAGGGAAGACAGGAAAAATATGGAAGAGCCAGGCCTGGGCACCAACCAGAACAGAGGTCTGCTGTAGTACAGGAGCAGGGCCCCACCTGTGTCACACCTGTAATTAAATTAGATTAAATTAGAGGGACTGTCCCTGGGAAGTGCCACCATGGCCAGGTATGCGGGTTAGATACTCAAAGGGCTTGTGGCAATAGCTGTTTATAACAGATACATTTTATACAAATGGCTTAATATTTTAATAAAGAGATATGTAATAAACATGACATATCTCTTGAAATCATCCTTATTCTGGGCTGCCTTTGTTTCTGGTACATACCACCCTTAGTGGGCTCACCATGCTACTGTGTTATTAGTTGATTCACTGTCTGTCTCCCCTACTAAACCACAGCTTCTTGAGGTCTTAATCATGTCCTCGGTGAGTAGTTAATTAATGTTTGCTGAAATAAATGAATGCATGCATGCATGAATGAAGGAATGAACACACAAATAAATATGAGAGAAAGGGAAAACTAAGTCTGTGTCATCCCAGAATGCAAAACCAGTGTACTGGATAGAAATAGCAACACATATTTTAGTTCAACCTTCAAGAAGAAATTTTTTGAAAATTCGAGGTGTGAGAAAATGGATTGAGTTTCTCTGGGAGGAGTCAAATTCCCTGGCACCAGAATTATTAAAATAATCTAATAAATCATTTTATGTACAAATTGTATAAACAACCCTGCATGTGGATTAAGAAACTCAAATAGCCATAAGTGTATGAAAAATTTGCTCAGCCTCACTGGGATTCGGGGGGAATTAAAATCACAGTAGCATACCATTTCAAACCCCTCATGTCGGCACACATTTAAAATCTGATTACACCAACTGTGGGCACAGGATGTGGTGCTTTAAATTGTTATAAGCATTTTAGGAAGATCTAATTTAATTCAAGTTAGGCATACTCTGTAATTCAGCAATTCTACTTTTTGGCTTTCATTCTAGATTTTTAAAAATGGGATATCCTAGTGCATAGGCAAGATTACACAAGGATATTCACTGTAGCACAATTTGAAATATCTAAAAAAGGGGGGGTGAAATCCAGCTATTAGTAGGGGAATGGACAAATCATTGATAATTTATACAATGACAGACTACACAGCAGTTACAATGAACGAATTGAGACTGCAATGTGAGCAAATAATGAGAAAAGCAAGTTTGAAAGGATGGATATGACTGGATACATTTAATTTAATGATACCCTAAACAATAGTATGCGGGGATGAGGGATAGAAAACCAAAAGGATGTATGCCAATGATTTATACCCATTTCAGACATGAGATTCTTGCTCAAGAGGGGCGAGGATAAAGAGGAAGGATGGGGAGTGGAACTTCAGCTCTACCTGTAATGTTTCATTCTTTTATTTTGAAAGAAAGATCCTAGCTCATTTAGCATACTGTCCATTTCACTTTCAAAACAGGGGTGGAGACATTGGTGTCTATTATATTATTGCCTGAGCTTTTTGGCATCTTTAACCACATAATGAATTTTAAAAATGAAAATGAACCAATGGCCATGGAAGTTGAGGGGGTGGAGGGTAAGAGCATCAGTTAGCTTCTGTTGGAAGCTTGTTCGCTCTCTCTGAGCTCGTTTCCATCTCTTTCTTCTCTGATCAGACATGCCGGGGCGTCCTGGAACTTTTTCTCTAAGGGTAGAAAAAGAAGACAGACCTGAGGCTCTGAGTTCCATGGTCATTATCCAGCCAGGCCTTCTACGTCGCTTTCACAGGCTTCTCCTTGAGTCCCCTTTCCTGGTAGCAGGTGGTCTGTTTTCATCAGGGGGAACACCATCAAGTTCCAAAAAGGAAATGTAGGTCAGAGGAAATGTGGCAGATGGAGAGCAATGAGGTCCTCGAGCTGCGGTGGGGACACTTGGATCTGCTTCTTCACTGACCTCAGCTCACGGGCAGCCAGGTGAACCTTATCACCATGCTTTCTTTTTAAAAAAAGTATATATTTTTATTATTGATTTCAGTGAGGAAGGGAGAGGGAGATAGAAACATCAATGATGAGAGAGAATCATTGATCAGCTGCCTCCTACACACCCCAACCGTGACCTCCTGGTTCATAGGTCGACACTCAGCCACTGAGCCATGCCAGCCAGGCCTGCCATGCTTTCTGATACTTTGCATATGCATTATCCCATGAGATAGTCACAACACCTGTGAATGGCATCCTGGTTTTAGAGCTGAGGAGGCAAAAAGCTTCAAATAAGTGGTTTGCTTAAGTTCACGCAAGTAACCAAAGGACGCATAGACCCAAACCAAAGTTTTAACTCTGAATATGATCGTCTTTCAACCACTTTTCAGTTCTGCCCATAGCATCTTCTTCATCTAGTACATTGTTTGTGTTATGCCCTTACCTGCATCCAATGTGGTTTTGAGGTGGCAGTAGGCTTATATAAAAATATTTGCCAAATGGAAATGGGGTTGGAGTTTGGGGACTGGGGAATAGAAATAAATACCCTAAAACCTAGGCTAGGAGAGGGATTAGTTCAGTATTGAATTAGAGTGTACTTCCTGGCACAAGTGAGACAGGCCAGGAGATATGGTTTTATTGTCTGATAAAGTGAAGCTTGACAGTGTGACTGGAGAGGACATTCTCCCTAGAACTTAATTATACAAAGGGAAGGTCACATCAACTCTTAGACAAGAGAGCATTGTAGCTGCAATTGTATTTCTCTCCCCCATGCTCTCCTCATTGGGAGACAGATGTTGTTTTGTTTGCTTGTTTATTGCTTTTTTATTGAGATATAGCATATGAAATGCACAAATAGTAATTGTACATCTCTATGTATTTCCATGTAACCACCACCGACACCAAAATTTAGAACATTTCCTACTAGGTTCAATAGGATCCCCACCCCCCTCCCACACACACACACACTCCTTCTCAGTCAGTGAGCAACTTCTCCACTGTTAGGACTTTTCTCAATATTGACTTGTTTTGCCTGTCCTTAAACTTGATATAAATAGTATGGAACAGAATGTGGTCTTTTATCTGGCTGCTTTCACTCAACAGTTCTGAGGTTCACCCCTGCTAATGCACATGCCAATTGTCCATTCTTTGTTGATGTGTAGTATGCCATTGCATGAATATACAAAAACATTTATTCACTGGACTGTGCAAAGGCATGTTGGTGTTTGCAGTCTTTGCCTACCATGAATAAAGCTTCTGTAGACATCTTGTGCATGTCTTTTGGTAGACATGAACACCAGTGCCTTTTGTATATACACCCAGGAGTGAAATTGCTGGCTTATAGAGTAGGTGGGTTTTGTAGTTTTAACTTTAGGAGATATTGCAAACAATTTTTCAAAGTGGTCGTGCCAATTTAGACTCCCAGCAGCAGCAGTTGAGAATTCCAGTTGCTCCACAGCCATGCCAATACTTAGTATTGTCAGTTCTTTTCATTTTAGCTGTTCAAGTGGTTGACAGTGCTATTTCATTATGGTTTTAATTTGCTTGAGGAGTCATGACACTGAGCAAGCTTTCCATATGCTTCCTGGCCAATTGGATGCTCACTTTTGTGAAGGGCCTATTTAAGTCTTTTGCTTATTTTAAAAATCGGGGTTGTTTGCTTTTGTAAAAGTATTTAATATATTCTGGATACAAATCTTTTGTCTGGGTGCATCTTCTAATCCATGACTCGCCTTTTAGCCCTTTTAATGTCCTCAGAAAACAGAAGTTCTTGATTTTAATGAAGTTCAACCTTTTCTTTCTCCAGTGGTTAGGGCTATTTGTGTCCTGTTAATGAAATATTGGCCTATCCTGAAGATATCTTCATATCTCTTCTTCTAGAAGCTTTGTGAGGGGTAATTTTAAGCACATGAACTTTCTAGTTGAATCACGGTTTCAAATCCCAGCTTTCCTATTATCAGATGCATATCCCTGATTAAGTAATTCTGAGCTTCAGTTTCCTCATGAGTAAAAGAGATAAAACCTACTTAATGAATTCATTGTGAGAATTAAACAAGATATGCATGTAAAGAATCTAGTACACAGAAGCAGCTCAGCAAATTTACTTATCACCCTTTCCCCATTCTGTCACATAAAAGTTAGTAATACTTTGGAGTATTTGTCTCTTGCACTCAAGATATTAATAAATTAAACACGTATTGAGGACGCCCTGTTAGAGGAGCATAGTAAAGACACAGAGAAAGACTAAGGCCCACTCAGCTGAAGAGACAATGACAAGGGAAACGTGAAATAACAATACAAAAGTTAAGTAATAATTAAAGCACTTATTAAAGATTATTCACAGCAGAGTACAGGGTAAACTGCCAGACAAAAAATTTTGTAAATATTCAGAGAGGAGCAGTTGTCTCAGTCTTCAGAAGTCTTTTCACTCGGTTGGTGATAATTTAGCCAGGATGTGAACAGCATTTGTAAAGGTTGAGGAATTATCTCGGATGGGGTCTATTGATGGAAGCAAGAAAACACATGGCACATGGCATGTGTGGGAGGTACTTTTCTAGTTGGCTGGAGTGAGAGATTTGAGATGAGGATTGGGAAATAATACTGCGAGTTGGTTCATTCATTAAGTCAACAGTTATTTATTGAGCATCTAGTTTGTGCCAAGCTCTATGATGTTTGGTTTTCTCGACTCTGCGCTCACATATATCTTTAAAAAGGAAAAGACAGAATAATACATATACTAAATAATGTATACATGTGTATAAATGTATTTACATTAAATATTACTTATACTTCTGTTTATATAATTTTACTTTTTTTATAAAGAGGATAAATAGAAAGTGAGCAAGTTAAGAGAGTGTAAGTACAGTAAGGACTCGGTGGTGGCCATTTGATCTTGGATATTACAAGACTCTTGGAAGGGTAACGTTAGATTGTTTTAGGAACAAAGACCAGGTCAGATGGAAGGAAGTTTAAAAAGAGTTGCTCGGAAGGCAGTTGAGGTGGGAGGGGAGGAGAGCCGGTTGCTTTGCTATCTTTCTCTTTCCTTTGGGTGGGTCAGCTCACATCCTGGGCCATGGATTTTCTAGCCTGTAGATTAGGAAGAATAAACCCTTTTATCACAGAGGAAGTGCCTCCTCCAAGTGTAACCATAGAACAAGGACAGTGTTACTGCAGAAAATAGCTATCGGGGCTTACTATTGAATCGCCATCTCCATCCTCTGTGAGTAGACAGGCCAGCTAGACGGGGTCCACACCCCATCTCTACCACTTACTTGCGACTTTGGACAAAACCCTTCTCTGAGCCCGTTTCCTCTGAGGGTGGCTGAGTGGTTTACATCCGTGGTCGGCAAACTGCGGCTCGCGAGCCACATGCACTCTTTGGCCCCTTGAGTGTGGCTCTTCCACAAAATACCACGGCCTGGGCGAGTCTATTTTGAAGAAGTGGCGTGAGAAGAAGTCTAAGTTTAAAAAATTTGGCTCTCAAAAGAGATTTCAATCGTTGTACTGTTGATGTTTGGCTCTGTTGACTAATGAGTTTGCCGACCACTGGTTTACATGAAACAATGTATATAAAGTAATAAACATAATGCCGGTCGAAGTAGGTGCTGTATTAGTCACCCCCAATTTTTTTGTTTCAATTGCATGAACAAGAAGAAGGAATGGTGTACAGAGAAAGAGACAAAACGGGCATTTGAGGAAAACACAGAGACAGAAAGAGCCGCACAGAGAGGGAGAGACAGAGACACAGAAGCATAGAGACACACAGAGGGAGAAACAGAAAGCATCAAAAGGGGCCAGAGATGGAGAGAGAGAAGGTTGTTTTAATCCATCCCTGCCATAGAGAGAAGCATCAGCACGTTGAGGTTTGGGCAGAGCTTTAGAAGCACCGGAATGTGAAGCACATACACAGCATTCACCTTTCACAGGTAACGTGTATCCCACGCCCTTCCCACCTCTCCTCTGTCTGCACCTGTTATTCAGGAAGCCCCATGGAACTTCCTCAGCTGTGCGGACAGCAGGCCCTGCCAGGCCCACACTTCACCGTGCAGCTGCCGTCCTGTTAGCAAGACCTCTGGCCATGGAGATGGTCTTTGGGTTTGCTGACACTATTTAAGAATTGAATGCTGGCATAAACAAGGAAGTCCCCCCACCCCCTCACCCCCCAGTGTGGTCCCCTGTCTTTACGGGAGCAAAGTGAAATTGAGTCCAAAATGTTATGGTTTCTGAATTTAAGGCTTGAAAGAACACTCCAGGCTGCCTTGGTTCATAATCGCCCTTCAGGAGGTTTCTCGGATTTGACATGTATCTTTTTATGCATGAGTCAAAATGAGTAACCAAGAATGGGGAATTGTTTAGCCAGCAGCATAGTGGCCAGCGTGTGAGGGTGAGCAGTTATGCTCAGCAATGAATGTCCTTTGGGCTTTCTTGTTCCCGTCTGTAGGCCTGCAAATTAAATATTAATGTTGGGGAGACTCATTCTGACCACGAAGAAGAGAAGTTGTTAGGGTCTTTGCTGAAGTCTGAGTCACTGGTGCTGGGAAGCTCAGCACACAGTGGGAGGTTTTGCCTTTTACATTTTTAATAACTTTTTTTATTCTCATCATAAAAATACATGTTGCAGTATCCTGGAAAAGAGAGAAAAATAAGAGTTAGAAAATTAACTCCCTGTATAATCTTACCACCTGGAATAGGCTTGCTCAACATTTGGTTGCATTTTCACCCAGATTTTACTGTCCCTTCTCAAAGTTGGGATCATGTTTTATATACCACCACCACCACCACCACCACCCTGCCCACATGTGTATTCTGCTTTTTTTCACATAGTGTTTTTTGGTGAGGATTTGTCTTCAAATAATCTCCAAAAAACACAATTTAGTACTACATTGGATGAATGTTCCATGATATATTTACCTAATGCTCTTCTGTACAACATTGGGTTATTTGTAAATTTATTAATAAGGATGCAGTCAGAGCCCTTTTTGTTTTACATAAATCTTTGTTGTCATTGGCTCATGGTAATCTTCCCTAAGGGGCCTCTTTATCTTTCCTTCAGGAAACCCCAGCCCATCATAAGTCTACATAAGTCTGTACCTAGTGCATAAAATTCATGCACTTTGCGGGGGGCGGGGTGGTCCAGCCTGGCCTGTGCCCTCTCACAGTGCGGGAGCCCGGCGATTGATCGCCCCAAAGAGGTAGGCCCCGCCCACCCACCTGGAACTCCTCGATGGATTGCCCCAAAGAGGTAGGCCAGAGCTGGGGATCCTGCCTTCGTGGTGGGTGCAGCCATCTTGTGGCAGCGTGAGGGCATCATGGCATGATGGCGTGAGGACCACCTAGGCTTTTATTAGTAAAAGAATTTACATTGTGACAAACATATCTAACCATTTTTTGCTATAAGTAGTCAATTTTCCTAGAAAATTGCCCACTTCACTGTTATAGATTTTGATATTTTTGTTATTATATCTTATTAACAAACTAGCGTTCCCGTTGCAGGAAAAATCCTGCAATAGGATTTCCTGCTGCACTCTACCCCACCTCCGCTCCTCCCTTGTCGCCCTCCCCGCCTTCTCCGCCAGCCCGCCTGCTTTTCCCTTCACCCCCCGCCCTGACTTCGCTCCTCCCTTCTCCTCCCACCCCGGCTTGCTTGCTTCTTCGAAGTTTTACTCCCTTCTGCAGCTCTTGGCTTCTTTCGACGCTGTCTTGATATGCAAATTAGCTGCCATCTTTGTTGGGATAATTTGCATACTCGTCCTGATTGGCTGGTGGGCGTGGCTTGGCTGGTGGGTGTGGCTTGGGTGTAGCGAAGGTGCGGTCAACTTGCATATTTGTCTATTATTAGATAGGATATGCTAGGGAATATTTCAGCACTATCAACGCTATTTTATTGCTTTGTCTGCCAGTTGCTTATCAGTAACTCATCATATTATTATAGCTTTATAAGGTGTTGATCTATGAACATGTAGATCCCTAACAATATTTTTTGAAGTCTTATGTGTTTATTCTTCCATAGAAACTTTGAAAACAGTTTAAGTTACTAGATTATTGAATTAGATTATCACTAAAACTATATATCCATTTAGGAAGAATTGGCATCAGTCTCCAACTTCTAAATGATGACAGGATTTTACTGATCTCTATGTTACTGATTTGTCGATCTTACTCATCTCTTCTGAGGTTGTTTATTTCCCAGCTAATTTTCAAAAATAGGTATTTAAGTTTATCTAATAACATGTTTATTTTTAACCACACCTATTTCCCCATACCTATTTTAAAATCATGGATTTTTTTTTTACCAAAAAACTACAAAGAATATGTCAAATACTCCCCACTACTCTAAAATAGTAAATACTAACGTTTTGCCATATTTGCTTCAGATATTTTAAATTAATAAAATTTGTAGTAATCTGTGTACCCCTTCCTAATTCCACCCCCACTTTCTCTCCTCCTCTCAAGATATAATCACTTTCTTTAAGATTGTAGTATCTATTTTTACATAATTTCACTATGTATGCACATGTGTATAAATTTTATAGTTTTATTTTGTGGTATGTATATGACATATAATCTATTTGTGATATATAGTTATATATGACTATATTTTGCTTTATAAAATATGCATATTATCAATATCCTATATATAATTATACTAGAGGCCCAATGCACGAAATTCATGCACGGGGGGCGGGGGGGTTCCCTCAGCCTGGCCTACATCCTACCAATCCGGGACCCCTTGGGGGATGTCCGACTGCCTCTCACAATCCAGGACCACTGGCTCCTAACCGCTCACCCGCCTGCCTGCCTGATTGCCCCTAACCCCTCTGCATGCCTGCCTGATTGCCCCTAACCACCTCTGCCTGCCTGATCACCCCTAACCACCTCTGCCTGCATGCCTGAACGCCCCTAACTACTCCCCTACTGGCCTGATCGCCCCTAACTGCTCCCCTGCTGGCCTGATTACCCCTAACTGCTTCTGTCTCGCCCTGCACCCTGGACCCAGGATTCCCTCCTCTGGCCGGTCACAGGCACCCAGGACCTGGGCCGGATTCGCCCAGACAGGCTGCAGGGGACCATGGGCAGGCGACTTCACCCGGGCTGCGGCTGCAGGTGGTTTGTCCCTCTCCAGGGCTGGGCCACAGGCACAGGCGCAGCTGCTGGCACCTGGGACCATGGGGCATGCAGCTTGTCCCTCTCCTGGGCCACAGGCACAGCCGCTGGCACCTGGGACGGCAGGGTGGGCTGCTTGCCCCTCTTCCAGGCAGTAGCCTGGCTGGTCCCATTCCTCTCTCGCGAGCTCATTTGTGCCTGGCTGGTCCCCATTTCTCTCTCCCCAGTGTTGAGTGTCTGAGCCATTACTGCGTGGTGGTGTGAGGGCATGACAACCATTTGCATATTAGCTCTTTATTATATAGGACTAGAAGCCTGTTGCACGAAGTTTCGTGCAATAGACTTTTCCTTCACCTGGCTGCCGGCACCAGTTTTCCCCCAGCAGCAGTTTTCCTCTGGCCACCCGCCGATCAGAGCGCCTCCAGCCAGCACGATCGGCCACCCTGAGAGGAACTCTGATTGGGAGGCGCTCCGATCGGCCAGTGGCCAGAGGAAAACTGCTGCTGGCGGAAAACTGGTGCCAGCAGCCATGCAATCGGCCACCCCGAGTTCCGCCACCAGCATCTTCCGCCGGCCCCATGGGTCCTTCCGCAGCCGTTTAGGCCGGTGGGAGGAGCGGGGGGTGGGGACTCGCGAGTCCCCGCCCCCCGCTCCTACTGCCAGCCAATCGGCCACCCTGAGTCCCGCCCCCCACGCCTCCAGCCGGCCCAATCGTGGGTGTAGCGGAGTGATGCAATTTGCATATTACCTTTTTATTATGTAGGATACCATATATACATTTCAAATTATCAGTGTTTTACAAATTGCTTTTTCCCTGAATATAATTTTTATTTAAAATTGATACTTATAGATCAAATTCCTTTAACTACTACACAGCATTCCTACAGATGAGCATAACTATTAACCTATTCCTACACAGATGAATATTTAAATTGTTTCCATTATTTACTTCAATCCTTTGGTGCCATTTTATTTTAACCATATTGCTAAAATATAGAATATTTCATTCTTAAAAAGTCTAATATGTGAGTCTGTTCCTTATAATAGTTGAATTCAAACCATTTACATTTATAGTGATGATTAATATATTTGAATGTATTTTCCCATTATATTTTGTTTTCTCTCTCTATGGTTTTCCTTACACCTCCCTCCCTCCTTCTCTTTCTGCTCTGTCTCTCTCTCTCTCTACTCACTCCTATCTCCATTCTTGACTCTACAGAATTATTTTCTCCTTTTTTTCTTTGTTGTTGTTTTTTTCTTAGTCAGTTTGGAAGTTCTTTGTTTCATTTGACAGCTAGGATAGGCAAATAATTTTTTCTGACTTATTTTCAGTAGTTATAGTTATTATTCCCAACCCCTGTATTGATTGTTCAGAGTTTTCAGGCAGTCTAGAGAGTAAATTTATGCCCATGAGCTTTGGCATCCAACAGACTTCATTTAAATCCTGCATTTGCCACTTAATAGCTTGTAACCATGTACAAGTTATATAATGTTTTTTAATCAATCTGCATGATGTTTTCTCTTTTATAGATTTGTTTTGATTGAGTGACATGGCATGTGTGGGGTGCCTAGAAGGGTGTCTGGCATGCAAAAATCACTGAATAAAGGACAGATTTTATTTATTAATCATCATTTTAATAATCCTTGTCTTATTTCAGATTAGGATGGAAATGCCCATTGATTTATTTCTCCCCTTTAACCCCAATAATTCCACTTCTAAGATGTATCTGAAGGAATGAACCTCACTTGCAGTAAAGTTTGATTCACAAGAATATCTTTATAGTTTTCTGAATAGTTGTGATAGAATATTCTGGTAGGAGAACAGTGGTGGTGGAGGGGTGACTTGGTCTTTTCCGTGAGAACCCATCAGAAACAGTCTTTACATTAGGAGTTTTTTAAAGATGATCTCAGCTATTTGCTAGAGTCCTCCTGCTTCCCACTTGCCCCTTTTCTAACAGTGTCTCCAGTCTTGGTCACTTGACCTCTTAGCTCTATTGCTATCTTGAGTCCTGTTTTACCCCATTGGCATTTGATGACCTTTTTTCTTCTCTTTTCTATCTTTTTTTTTTAATTACAGTTCTCTAAAGAAAAAACTTGTGTTTATCTTCCAACTTTTTAGAAGAAAGAGACATAGTGATTAAGAGCACAGATTGGGGAGCCAGACTGCCTACGTGTAAATCTCAGCTGCACCCCTTCCTACCAGGGAGACCTTGGGCAAATTACTTACATCCTAATCTTTGATTTCTTCACCGATAAAATGGGGACTATAAAATTAACACTAAAGGGGGTCTTGGTGACCTTAATGAGTCAATATGCATAGAGTGTTCAGCGGTGCCTATGTGTAAAAGCTATTTAAATGTTAGCTATCTTCTATATATTAAAAAGGATAATATGCTAAGTGACCTTCCCTCCGTCCGGGTAATGACATCACATAGCTAAGCTGGGCTTCCTCTCGCTAGCGCCGACTATCCTCCTTGCAATTTCTTCACCCCAGGAACATGACTTGCTTTATAGCCAGGTGGAAGCATTTCACACTGTAACCAAATGTCTGTGAAGCATTTTCCCGTGCCTCATCTCATTTGATTCTCACAGAAGTCCTGGAGTATGTAGATAGGAGACTTGGTGGAATCCTATTTTCTTTTCATTAGCTGGAAAACGAAGATTTAGAAAGCTTAGAAACTTGACCCAACTGAAAAGAAGTAAGAAATGTTGGACCTTGAAAATGACTTCAGGTTTTCTCACTGCACACAATATAGTCAAACACTGCTACAATTAAATATTTTACCCTTTGTTCTTCCTGCGTGATCTACAATAATAATCTGCTTCATGTTGATATTGACTGCTGTGTTGCTGACAATTACCTGAAAGAGAAGTTGGGGTGCTTCACTGGGCTAGAAAAAGTTTGGCTAAATCATAAAGCAGGTCTAATTAAGCAAGTTTACTCTATATCTATAAAAGGCTAAGTTGGCTCACTCATGCACGATACATATAAAGCTCTCACGCCAAACGCATGTGTGTGTTTCCATCTGTCATTGTCAATCGTGAGTTAGGTTGACACTTCTATTATAGAGCAAGGGCGAATAGCAATATTAAAATATTTCTTCTAATTCATTTCCTTTCAATGTGCACAAATTTGTGCATCGGGCCACTAGTTATTATTTACAATTTCTTCTCTTTTTAAGGGAGAGGGAGAGAGAGAGAAACATCAATGATGAGGGAGAATTATTGATCGGCTACCGGGAATCAAACTTTGACCTCCTGATTCATAGGTTGATGCTCAACCACTGAGCCATACTGGCCAGGCTATTAGTTATTCTCTTGCATGACTCTTGGCTAAGAACACCTTTGAATTCAACTCAAGCTCCAAATCCTAATGTCAGCTTGTCCTGACTTGTGATCATACCTTCGTATTGTACACTCACCAAGGCCAACATCTCTTCATCTAGCAGCCATGTGTGAGTATACTAGTGACACAAACACATGTACATGAACTACAAAAACACTCAGCTAAGGTCCACACTGTGTGCTTCATGCAGACTCCTGAAATCTTCCAATCCTATCTCTTTTACCTTGAACATTAGAGCTCAGTGTTTGCTCCAGGAGCACACAGACTATTTCTGTGTCTGGTTGTGCCTACCTTTTGAAATTCATGATTGCATGACCCTGGATGTTCCAACGGAAGTGGTTGTGGAGAATTGTGGAGCATTAACCTAATTAAGAAAGAGCATTTGCTTACATTCTATACAAAATATGGTCTGGGGAAATATGGCCAGGATGATGAAAGCATGTTATTGACTGAGCTCTATATAATCCTTCATGTGTTTTTCTACTTTTTTGCTTGGTGATTGTTGTTTTTTTTAAGCCAGAGGTGCTGTGGCTCTCAGGACTGGCATCTGCCTTGGTTGGGTGATTTAAAAAGTATTTGTTTGCAAGGGCTTTTTCTTTCTTTTCATTTATTGGTTTTATTATTATATGCTGTGTATAACATTTGTAACTGAGATAGGATGTTCTTGGCATTCCCAGAAATTTGAGAAAAACCTATTGTTTGAGAAAAAATAGTCATTTGAAAGTACACTTGCCTTTGTTCCTTTAGAAATTAATTTTTGAAGAGGATCTCAGAGAAAGCAGGCTCTCCCATAGATCCTCCATTTTCATCCATAACAATCTGTCTTTGATTTACAAGTGAGTAAACCTTGAGAGTGCATCACACAGAGTTCTAGAGGTGGATAATGAAAGAACAAAAGAAGCTTTCTGGAACTTAGAACACGGGAACTTTCCAACTCTGTCCTTCCTCTCAGTTTTCCAAGGCAGAGAGGGTGCATTCTGTTCCTGAACCCCTTCTGCAGGCTGATAAAACAAAGTCATCCTGAAAGAGTTCTTTGGTGGAATTAGTACACATGTCATTAGAAAGCCTGGACTTGGCTGACTATTGAGCTGAGAATCCCGAGTACCTAAAGGCAGGTGTTCTGTTCAACTGACAACTAATCTTTACCTTTAAAACTCATTTAAAAACCCTTCTCTAGCCCAGTGTGTCTCAGTGGTTGAGTGTCGACCCAGTAACAGGAGGTCACCATTGGATTCCCTGTCAGGGGTTGTGGGCTCAATCCCCAACATGAGGTGTACAGGAGGCAGCCGATCAAGGATTCTCTCTCATCATTGATGTTTGTCTCTCTCTCTCTCTCTCTCTCTCTCTCTCTCTCTCTCTCTCTCTCTCTCTCTCTCCTCCTTCTCCCTTCCTCTCTGAAATCAATAAAAATATATATTTTTAAAGTTCTTTTCTATATAGTTGGAAGAGTAGTGTTTGATCAGCAGATGCCTTAAGGCACAGCTTGGGCTCCCTGCCGTAAC
Source organism: Eptesicus fuscus (assembly GCF_027574615.1). Taxonomy (NCBI): domain Eukaryota; kingdom Metazoa; phylum Chordata; class Mammalia; order Chiroptera; family Vespertilionidae; genus Eptesicus; species Eptesicus fuscus. The sequence goes on along the minus strand of NC_072492.1, from coordinate 23,148,069 downwards.
TTTTCTGAAGGCTTTCATTCATCTGGGTCTCAGTTTCTCCATTTGACAAATGAGGGGCCAGAAAATAGGATTTCAGAGATCCCTTTCACATCTGTAATTCTATGTCATGTGTTCATTTTTCTGAACAGGCTAGTTCATATTTAGGGGTAAATGAAATATGGTTAGATAATTTGTTTATATGATAATTATAATTCATTATAGTTAATATACTACAACTCATTCCAGTAGCCATTCTTACAGTATAGAAAGGAGGTGAAGAAAGCCTTGGGTATCATGTTGAATATTTACAGATGGAAAAAGGTTACTCAGAGAAGAGGGATCCTTCTCCCATGTAATCCAAGGCTTTAATACTTTCAGTTAGCTTATTTAATTGAAATTTGCCTCTTTTTATCTAACATTTAAATAAAAGGAAAAGTTCCTGGATCATCAGGTTACTAGTAATTGTAGTTTTTTTCCCTGTGGTCAAATAAATTGGTGTTATTGATTTATCAGCTGGGAAATGTTGATGAGACTAGCAGGAGAAAGAGGGGATATAGGAGGGGAGAGAGAAGGTACCATTCTTAAATTAGGTTAAATAACATACATGATGAAATAGTTATCAATATGTGAATGATCTGACATGAATCTAAATACCTTGCAGGTAGGCTCTTCAAAGTGGCTATCGCTATATGTGGCCAAGTCTGTGTAGAGATGGCCATGTAATTTGTCATTTCAACTGGGGCACCTTTGAGAGCAAAAGAGAGTCCTATTTATAATTATATTTAAACAAGGGTAAACTAGGAAATCCTAGGCAAATCGAAGTTACAGTTACCCTGGCTATGTATGCTTCAAAACATTTCTTCCTCTTCTTGGTTCATCCTAGGGAAATGGGAAGCTTTACATTTTCTTCAGCATCACTGTGGGATGTGGAAGATTCTATAGGACTTACCTTCCTTCTCTCCAGTCAAACACCATTGTGAAATCCACAGCTGGGCATTTCCCTGGCCTCTCTTACATTTAATAGTAGATATATTCAGGAGATGAAGTTCTAATCAATGAAATGGAAGCAGATGTAATGGGTATTATTTCTAGGCTTAATTCCATGACAGTTACTCACCAGAGAGTCTGCATGCTGTCTTCCCGTCTGCCTTGAACGGCATGGGGTTTTGAATCATATATTGCAGATAGCAGAGCCACAAGACAGAAGGAGCCTGGGTCCTGGATTGGAGAGCTGTGCAACAATCAGGAAAAGCAGTTTGGGGTTTTGCATGTGTGAGAAATAAGCTTGTACTCTGTCATTGAGATTTTAGAGTTTACATTTAACAGCAGATAAACTAGTGTCATCATCACTAGCATTATCTTAACTAACATATTAGTATAAATGTTAGCCTCAAATATAGTAATCACATTTCTTTTTTTCTCATTGAACTAAAATCTCCTATCTTTAGCAAGGCTAAGTCAAATGATTAAAGAAAAGGAAACAAGTAGAATTGTCAGTATCTTTTGAGAGGCAGTGTGAAATAATGGAAAGTATATAGCAACCTGGAGTTTAATTCCAAATGTACTACTAAATTTTGTGTCACTCTGGGCAAATTATTTCAACTTTTAAATGCTCAGTTAAAATAAAAAAACAATAAGACAAACCTCACTGTCCTTATCTGAGAATTGGGATTAACCCCCTTAAAGGACTGTCATTAAGGACTAAATGTGCTAATATATATACTATTTTGTGCTCAATAAATAACATCCATTACTTTTATTATTTGTTGCTAGTGGTGTTGATATTGGGAAAATAGAGGGTTGCAAGAAGAGGCAGAGCCTCTCCAAAATAGAAATCCCGAATAGGTATTCAATTACAGTGAGTACATGCTAAATATTTTTTGGACTGGATTGAATAGAATCATATTGAATTGGATTGATATGAAATAAGATGTACATAAAATGAAAAAAACAAGTCACCTGTCCACACCTAGCTACAAGGGAGGTAGGGAGATGTAGTTGTTATTATGAGAAGTCATGTGCCTTACTAAGAAGCCAGGGATTCTCTTGTTAAAGAAAAGAGGAACCCTAGCTGGTTTGGCTAAGTGGATAGAGTGTCGCCTGCAGACCAGAAGGCCCAGGGTTCAATTCCGGTCAAGGGCACATGCAAGGGTTGCAGACTCGATCTGGGGGGTGTGCAGGAGACAGCCAGTCATTTATTCTCATCATTGATCTTTCAATCTAACTTTCCCTCTCCCTTCCTCTCTGAAGTCAATAAAAATATTAAAAAAAGAAAAAAGAAAATGGATATTGGGAGATTATTAACACTATCTTTGCCACAGGAGCAAAAGACAATTTTTTGTGATCACCAAGTCCTCGAAAATAGTGATACCCTATTGAGTGGGCTCTGGAGAATTTAAATGGGTTCTGAATGAAAAGTCCAGGTAGGAAATATAAATTTATGAGTCATTCTCATTGATAGACTGAGATAGATCAAATGATCAACTCCAGTTTCAACTCTCCCAATAATTCAAGTTCCAAACTTTACTTTCATCTTTGTTATTTAACTAATGGGACCCTAGTTTGGCTTGTCTGGACAGCCCAGCTATGCCCATCATTCACTGGCTGCAGTGTTTGTAAATTATGGGACAGCCCCTGCCATGAAGAGCATGATCAGCAAAGACTGAGTCCATCATAATCTGAAAGAAGGACCAAAAAAAGATGCTAAGTTCATAGTATATGAAAAAAATAAATTGCCCTAGCAGCGTGGCTGGGTTAGTCATCACATACACCAAAAGTTTGTGGGAGCAATTCCCAGTCAGGTCAGGGCTCATAGCCAGGTTGTGGGTTGATCCCTGATTGGGGCTCTTACAGGAGTGTCTCTCTCTCTCTCTCTCTCTCTCTCTCTCTCTCTCTCTCTCTCTCTCTCTCTCTCTCTCTCATCCGTTCTCCCTGAAAATCAATTTAAAAACCCTATCCTTGGGTGAGGCTTAAAATTAACTACTTGATTAATTAAGCCACATGGCCTTTGCCTAAGGCTAGCATCTTGCCCATGGCCCACCATAGCTAATTGATTCCAATGGGTCATTTTGTCTGCTTTTCCTGCAGCCCCACTGGGCCTTGGGATTTGTTTGGCCTTTGTCCTAACAAATAGCAGAGGTTTCCTCTGTGAGTTGTGGGAATCATTTGTTTTTTGGCTCCAGGTCTTCTGTTCTATTTCCACAGATTCCTTGGTGACTATATACTTTGACTTGCAAATATCATGAGTGTTCTCAGGGGCTCCACACTCTCCCTTTGTCAGTCAGGGCTAGCTTTTTCCTTCCCTGAGTTGGCTCAGAATTTATGGGAGGGAGTATGCAGGTTAACACTGCTTCAGGTCATAATTTTTAAAAAATATATATTTTATTGATTTCAGAGAGGAAGGGAGAGGGAGGAGAGATAGAAACATCAATGATGAGAAAGAATCATTGATCAGCTGCTTCCTGCATGCCACCTACTAGGGATCGAACCTGCAACCCGGGCATGTGCCCTTGACTGGAATCGAACCCAGAACCCTTCAGTTGCAGGCCGATGTTCTATCCACTGAGCAATACCAGCTAGGGCGTGGTTGTTGTTTTTTTTTCCAACCAGATTCAAGTAAAATTGCGCCATAGCTTCTGGTTTCTTTTCTGGGCAATTTTCTACTTTTTCCATATTCTCTTTCTGCCTCTTCTTGAAACCCTCTATTTTCCCAATATCAACACCACTAGCAACAAATAATAAAAGTAATGGATGTTATTTATTGAGCACAAAATACATTAGCACGTTTAGTCCTTAATGACAGTCCTTTAAGGGGGTTAATCCCAATTCTCAGATAAGGACAGTGAGGTTTGTCTTATTGTTTTTTTATTTTAACTGAGCATTTAAAAGTTGAAATAATTTGCCCAGAGTGACACAAAATTTAGTAGTACATTTGGAATTAAACTCCAGGTTGCTATATACTTTCCATTATTTCACACTGCCTCTCAAAAGATACTGACAATTCTACTTGTTTCCTTTTTTTTAATAATTTGACTTAGCCTTGCTGAATTCAAGCTTTCAAAAGATAGGAGATTTTACTTGCATTCGTAGCTGCTTGTTGTGATTGAAGGTTTTGTGTGAAACGAGATTAATCCCACAATTGACTAATTCATTGATTTTAGGAATTAGAAATAGTTTATCAGCTATAATGTAAAATTGACGTATTATATCAATACCCTTTTAGTATTCTGAATACAACACACATTCTCTCTCTCTCTCTCTCTCTCTCTCTCGCTCTCTCTCTCGCTCTCTCTCTCTCTCCTTATCACTATGATTTATGAGAGTCTGAGCGAACCTGGGCATGGACTTTGAAGTTTCATTCATCTGTTTTAAAACGTGAATAGACTACCACCAAATTGATCTATAATATTCATGTACAATACATCTATACCTGATTCCAAGATGATAAATAATAATAAAAAACATGAAATACAAAATGTGTCCTGACTTTGATGAAATGTTCATCTCATGAATTTGTGACAAAAGAGAATCATTTATTGGACAGAGTTGCAATGCTTCTTGTTTAGTTGCCTGTTTCTCAGAAGTCAAAATGAATTTTTAATGAATTAGCATTATTCTGTCATTATTTATTTATCTTAAGGTTACCCCAATATTTTCCTTTTAAAAAATAATCACTTACATTAAAATGGCAATGCAAATTGATCTAACTTTAAAAAAATTTTTTTATTGATTTCAGAGAGGAAGGGAGAGTAGGAGAAAGAAACATCAATGATGAAAGAGATGAAAGAGAATCATTGATCAAGAATCATTGATCAACTGCCTCCTGCATGTCCCCACCCCTCTCCCCCCACTGGGATCAAGCCTGCATGTGCCCTGACAGGGAATGGCATTGTGACCTCCCAGTCCATAGGTTGATGCTCAACCACTGAGCCACACTGGCCAGACTTGATCTAATTTTTTTGAAAAGTAACTTAAATACACTTATGCCTTGTCCTTGCACAGTGATTTTGTTATGCTGCTCTACAAAAAGATTCTAAAGAAGGTGGAACAAAAGAAATTCTAGGCTAGAAAAACTAAATTTCTGTATTCAAACAACCAGACAGCCAATAGGAAGGGCATAATTGGGAAATTGTGGCATGTTTACTAAAAGGGCTATTATGTACACATTAAAAATAAGAATGGAGAAAACAACCCAGGAAGTAATGTTTGATAAAAGAAGCTACATTTCTGTAGCTACACTCTTACAATTACATAAATTAGAGATAATCTTTTTATCTCCTTCTTTTGTGTTCTGTTGTTATTATGTAAGTTACATGATTCTTAATATCTAAGGGCTATCACTAAACTTATTTCAGGGGAAAAGTAGAGAAAAATCTGAAAGTGAATATTCTTATAAAACTTGTAAATAACATTTCTAAATGGAGCTTATGCTTTCTCCCCTTCCCAGATTTCCTAAACATGTAGTAATCACTGTACCTAATGCACCTATTACATGTACTGCCTTATAGTAGACAAGGCACTACATCTACCTTGCGATAGTTTTAATTTAGTTAGAGAGACAGGACTATAGGAAAATACCAATGAAAAGTATATGAAGAAATTCTTGCAACCATGAGAAGACTAAAGAGATCCAACATCAAACTGTGATGTGGGATTCTAGATGAGATCTTGGGACAGAAATAGGACATTAGGTTCAAAACAGGAAATCTGAATAAAGTTCACATCCCTGAGCTCTATCCGTGTCTCTTTTGGACTCTACACATTTTCGCATGATTCTTGATAACCCCTTGTAAGCTCATGGTTTTAAATATCAGTTATATGCCAAGAGTCACAAACATGTATCTCATCTTGACCTTTTCTCAGAACTCATTTTAGATCCAACTGCCTACGTGCAACCCCCCCCCACCCCATAAAGTTCATGAGCCATTGGAAACAGACCTTCATGCTCCAAAGTTACTCTTCCCCCGTCTCCCTTGTCATCTCAGTGACTGTCAACATAGTCACTCAGGCCAAAAAAGGTGGGAGTAATCCTTCACGCATGGTCTTTAACTTCCCTCATCTGATCCATCTGTGCCTACTTTTCCTCTAAAAAATATGTAGGGTCCAGCCACTTCTATTTGCACCATTATTATCCCAGTTAAAGCCACCACCATCTCTCTCCTGGACCACTACCCACAGCCTCAAGCCTCATCTGGAACCCCTCTCCCCATGCATCTCCTGTGGCCACTTTTATTGTTCTTGAAAAAGCCACACACCTTTCTACCTTCCTAACATTTTTGAGCTCATCTGAAATACTATCACTGTTGACCTTTATGAGGCCAGATCTTTTTTGTCATTTAAATCTCAGATCAAGTGTCATAATCTCAAAGGTCACCACTGTCACACCATCTAATGTGTCCTTCCAGTCGCTCTATAACCTCATCTGTTAAATTATTATGCAGAAAAATGTTCTCCATCTAATATTCTCCTTATAGTTTAATCCACCTGTTTACTTTTTCTGTCTCCAGGAGAATCTAAGTTCTTGGAAGAAACGGGAACTTGGTATTCTCAATGTACAGAATAATGCCTGACAATCATAAGTGCTCAATAAATGTTTGTTGAATTAATGCAAGTGGTAAATGAGGAATAGACACTAATGTTCTGAAATTCACAGAGGCGAGTGATCAGAAGTTTCTTGAAAAGCGTGGGAATTGGTACAGCTTTGAGAATGAGTAAGACTAGTCATGAAAAAGTAGATAAAGAGGGAATTCCAGGGGGAAAAGGGCTGAGCAAATAAGTGGAGAGAGTAATAGACATGGTATACTTGGTGACAGCAGGGAGAACATAAATTTTGTAAAGATTATGGGAAATGAGATCCAAGGAGTGATAATCCATGTGGCAGAGAGTCTAGAATACAGGGCAAAAATGAGCCATGTTAGGACTTTTCCTCCTGTTGATTTTCAGCTCCAGCTACCTGAGCCTCTTAACCATGCTGTCATTCAAAGCCTTTTAGGTGAAAGAAAGAAAAGCTGATCCACTACCACCTATTTTTTTTTCTTTATCTTCCAACACAAATATAATTTTGATGTCAACTTGCCTGGGTCTGGCCCAATGTGTACGGTGATTCTAGCTTATATCCATCCTCAGTGCTTGGAACACTTGTCTCTCAGTTAGCCAGTGCAATTCTTGATGATCTGTATGTTCTGTCTAGTTTTTATGGTAAATTGGGATCATACAGGGTGGTGAACTGGGTAGAAATGAGTTTATCCTTGTCTCAAAACTTCAGAAAGAGTTCAGAAGGGCAGAGATATAAATACTATCAAGTATGGCATTTCTTCCCCCACCCCAACACCCACCCCCATCTTTTTAAATAAAACACATTAAGCGAAATAAAGGAGTTTTGTATTGCTTTGGTTTCCCCAGACAGGGTATCAGCTCCTGGCGCTCTTCCACCTGTCAAACCAGTGTGGGCCCATCACCTAACTTGACAACACTTTGTCCACATTCCCACTGACTACAAACACAGGCCTCACACCAACGTATTTGGATATAGACTAAAATGTCCCAAGGGGGACTGTTCAAAGCTGGACTGAAGTTTTGTATCATGGATGACTCCACTACCGCATTTTTCATGCACTTATCCAACTTTGACTGGGTACCTCTTAAGTACCAAGCTTTGCATAAATGATGGGATTTCCAAAGAAGACACATTCCCTGACCTCCAGAAAGTTACAGTGTTGTGTGAAAGAATGACTTGGAAACAGGTAAGTGTGGGGCACTATCTAAATGCTAAAATGTAGGATAACATAATATCAGGGGTTCGTGGAGGGAGATACCTACCTGGTGGTGTAAAAGGCAAGGACTTGGAGAAGAGCGTTATCCCTGGCAGGTCCAATGGTGCCACACAGTGCACTCAGGAGGCCATTCACGTTCCCTATGGTGAGCTGTGCACATGCACTTCTCAGTGTTCCTGCTTCCCAGGGAGGGGGCAGAACTGGCCATTAAAGGGAAAGCAGTGAAGTCCTTGGGATAGGCCAGTGGTCGGCAAACTCATTGGTCAACAGAGCCAAATATCAACAGTACAACGATTGAAATTCCTTTTGAGAGCCAAATTTTTTAAACTTCTTCTAATGCCACTTCTTCAAAATAGACTCACCCAGGCTGTGGTATTTTGTGGAAGAGCCACACTCAAGGGGCCAAAGAGCCGCATGTGGCTCACAAGCCGTGGTTTGCCGACCACTGGGATAGGGGATATGATACTTTGCATCCTGTATCCCATGCAAGCAGGACTTTTTCACCTTGCAACAGCTCGTGTGCTCCTGGTCCAGTGGGCTCAGTGCCTCCTTCCTTGAGTTACCTCTTCAGTGAGAAATGCAGTTTCATAGGGAAGCAACTGCTCATGGCTCCTACAGTCACGTTAGAACCGAGTAACCACATGTGCTCTAACTGCCTCTCCCACATACAGGCAGTCCTCGGGTTACGTCGGGCTCGACATACGTCGTTTCGTGGTTACGTCACCATCTCCCATTTAGTTAAAAAAAAAAAAAAGTTCCGTCATTTCGACGTATGTACATATGTGCTTTATGTTTTTTTATTATTTACTGTATTTACCACAAGTAAAGGTCAGGAATTATCTTTCTTTTAAATTTTTTTTACTGTTTCACTTCATTACTGCTGTGTATGTGCTTCACGTGAGTGACGTAGGTGCTTATGTAGGTGGGTTCCGACTTACGGCGAAAATCACGTTACGTCGTGTTACGTCACGCCGTAGGAACGGATCTCCCACGTAACCCGAGGACCTACTGTATTTGGCTCCATCTTTCCTTCTGGTAAGCCACCTGGCACAGGTGTAATTGTACAGACCCAGGCTTGGAAGCTCGTTTTGCAGTGCGTATGCTTACAGTTCGGTGCGTTTTGACTGAGGGTGGGCTTTTATTAAGCAATCTCCCTCCCGTACTGTCCCTTTACAAGGGCTCCTCTCTTCCCTCTTGCACCATTTTCTTCCCTCCCACACCAGGGCGCACTCAGTTGTTGCTCTTGAGTGTTGTTTTTTTCCCAGGTCAAGAGATCACTGTAATGTCCACATGCAGATGTTTCACAGTTGTATTTTCTTCGTACCTAAGTTAATTAAGTTAGTTAACTCTGTCTTGCAGCTCGTGATAGGGATAGAAACATATATATACTAGTAAATAGAGGAGAGTTGTAAATGTTTATCTCAAAACAATGTGAAAGAATTAGCAGGTGAAAATATAATTACTTTATCCATGGAAACAGGTGAGATTCCCAGGAGTCATCCAGAAATGTGCTTTATGGACTTGTGGGAGGAATAAAAGGGCTTCCAGGAATAGTCATGTCCGTATGGTTAGTTTGAAAAGCCCAGCATGGGATTGTGGGCAATGTTTGCATGAGACCCCTCCAACTTTGGTGGTTTAGCCCCGTGGTTGGCAAACTGCGGCTGGTGAGCCACATGCGGCTCTTTGGCCCCTTGAGTGTGGCTCTTCCACAAAATATCACGGCCTGGGTGAGTCTATTTTGAAGAAGTGGCATTAGAAGAAGTTTAAGTTTAAAAAATTTGGCTTTCAAAAGAAATTTCCATTGTTGTACTGTTGATATTTGGCTCTGGTGACTAATGAGTTTGCCGACCACTGGTTTAGCCCAATGAAAATGGGGGTGAAGAGGGCCTATTGAATTTTAGGTAGACTCTAGTGACTAATTTCAGGAAGTCTGGAAAAGATTTCATATTACACATACTTTCTACAGTGTTTATTGATCAGATGCAATTTACATGTCATTGGAAACTCATGTAGTTCCATTCTTTTTTATTTTCTCTAAAGTAGCTCACATCTAAATATTTGAGTAAGAAGCAGAATTAGATGACAAAATCCCCTCTTGCTCTAAGACAGGAGTCAGAAAATTGTGGCTCACAGGCCAAATCCAGTCCTCTGGCTATGTTTATGAATAAAGTTTTATTGGCATATAGCCACACTCATCCATTTATTATTGCATATGGCTACTTTTGTGCTGTATTTTCAGAGTTGAGTGGGTAGGACAGGGACAGTATAGGCTTCGAAGCCAACAACGTTAACTATCTGGCCATTTACTAGTACAGTAGAAGTTTGCTGACTCCTAATACCCCATATTTTTTTAAGTGGCTTCCCTTCTCTGTGCCTCAGTTTCCTCATCTGCACAGGCAGAGATTGGAGCAGCAAACTCTGTATCTCTTTCAAAATCTGGATATGCTGAGTTTCCTTTCAAAGCTCACAAGTTCTCAAATTGCTCCAATGAGAAGAATAAAATGGAAATGGCTTTTCTTTACTGTCAGGAGAGGGGCCCTTGCCATGTGTATCGCCTCATCTGGCAGTGATGACAACTTTTATTGGCAGCATAATGTCTTTGATTAGACACCTGAGTTTCCCCACCCAGGGGCTGGCTGCATGTGAAGTGAAGAAATCCCGATCCATAAGCAAAGAGAAGCAGAGAGCCCAGCAGAATCTAAGGCTGTTTCCTGTTCACCTGTTTGCTTGGAGGAATTCTCAAGCAGCTCCCCACTCGCTGCAAGTTAGATGTAAACAAGATGACTAGTGAGGGTCTGGCCATGAATTAAAGTGGAAATCCAGCACTTCTTTGGTGCTCTGTCTCAAATAAGCTGCTCCCAGCACGTCGCAGAACCTGAAAGGAGGCACCTTTTCTGTGTGCTGTTCTGCCTTTCAGCTGGTTGAAGAGTGTGAAGCCAGACTGGGCCTTGGAAAACATGTTACATAAAATGCCTTTATTTTCTTTAACTCAAGGCTGCAGGGAGCATATTTTGTAATTGATAAACACTGGGCCCCGCTCAGGCTGACTGATTTGGGGAGATGAAGTTGGGTCCTTCACAATGCATGTTGAAGGAGGCTAAGGAAGACTCTGCAGTTCGATCATCCTAACACACCTGATTCAGATGGTCTGACTGTCCAGCCGCCTGCTAACGCCTTACATCAGCCACTTCTCAATGGGAGCTGAAGGGGCAATGATTGGAGATGAACAGAGCAAAGTGTTCTGCAACTTTCTGGATGGGACAGAGGTTTTCGGTGAAACTTCTGTTACTTGCCATCCTCTTAATGATCCAATGACTTCATTTTCTTCCTTTGAAATGATGTCTCTTAAGTGGATGCTTCGCAGGCAGATAGGTCTTCCTTACAGGAGTGTGTGTGTGCCTGTCAGTCTATCCATGTGTGTAAGCAAACACACACACACACACACACACACACACACACACGGGAGAGAGAATATGAATGTATCTTAAAATCTGAAAATTTAGTCTTCTTAGTTGCATTAGAATTAGCTTTCCCTTTTATGCCATCTTAAGAGCAAGCATCTTTGCTTTTTCTTTTTTTCAATTTATTCAAAGTATTTATTCCATATTCCATTTTATTTAATTTATTGGGGTGACATTGATTAATAAAATTACATAGGTTTCAGGGGTACAACTCTGTAATTCATCATCTGTATATTGTATTGAGTGTTCACCACCCAGAGTCAAGCCTCCTTCAGTCATCATTTATCCCTCCTTTACCCTCCCCTTGCTTTTGCTTTTTCTTCACTGTTTTATCCTTTGGTGGAAAGGACAGCTTCTTCAGGATACGGTCAAATGGAAGGAAAAAGTGGAAACAAATTTTTGAGTATGTAATGGGGTGCACGCAGCACTACAATTCCGATACATAGGGAAAGATGCATCTTTTATCCATTTAGTTAAAACGTTATCTTCTATTAGTGTTTAACACACGTTTCGCTCTATCTCATTTAGCATGTAGAAATAGTGCTATATATAGCCCCTGTAGGTCAGTGAGTGTCAAGAGGGGAATATTTGGAAATGGGTGAGGCAACTTGAAATGTTTCAATGAAAGAGGATCCAAGTAGCTCCAACCCAGGATGCACAGAGAATATACTCTGCAGTACAGTTGACAGTTCCAAGCAATGATAAATTGTCCCGTGTCCCCGCCGACATTCAAGTGAGTGAAAACTATGTTCTCTATCTGAGCCTACAGTTATACTTCATTTTGCATCTGAACATAAAGCATCTCTTACATAGCTTTGATATACCAGTTCTTTGGCCATGTAAATCAAGGGAGGGTGGTATTTCATCTTGTTCCAAACTTTGCCAGAAGTCGGTTCACTATTTTGGAAAATCACACCACTGAGAGAGTGCTGCTTGTGGGTTCTGGAATCTGCAGTATAATACAACCTCTTTATTCTCACCTGTTTCAACCATACATCCTACTGCTTCATTTTATCTCCTAGTGCATCATACCCAAGTATTTGCAAATTGAAATACACATTTTATTGAAATTTATCTCTTTGCATTTGTCCTTTATATTATAGTTAAAGCATTACATTAATTAGATATATATACATATCTGAAATTATGTGTGTAAGTTAGCAGTCAAACTTTTCAGTAAAGAGCCATGTAGGAAATATTTTAGACTTTGTGGCCAAATGGTCTCTGTTGCAACCATTCAACTTTGTTGTAGTAGAAAAGCAGCCACAGACATTATATAAATAAATGGGCATGTCTGTGTGTCAGTAAAATTTGATTTATGGGCACTAAAATTTGCATTTAGTATGATTTTTACGTCACAAGAATTATTATTCTTTGATTTTTTTCTCAACTATTTAAATATATAAAACCATTCTTAGTGCCTGGGCAGATCAAAAACAGTTAGTGGGATATCTTTGGCCAGCCGATGATAGTTTGCCAATTTCTTTTCTAGTGCCTCATGCTAAAGCATTTACATATTGAGACACATATCATTGATTATAGTTCCTTTATTTCTCCTCTATATTTTATAACTAAAGCACTATGTTGATTTTTCAAAATTAATATGTGTAAATACTGTAAACAAAGATTTTTGTGAAACTACTTGATAGCCCTGGCTGATGTGTTTTGGTTGGGCATCATCCAGTGCACCACAGGGTCGATGGTTTGATTCCCAGGTAGGGCACATGCCTGGTTTGCACGCTCAATTCCTTGGTGAGGGAGGGGGTGCAGGCGTCAGCTGATCAATGTTTCTCTCTCTCCCTCTCCTTTCCTCTGTCTTTAAAAAAAAGCAATTAAAAATCTTAACTAAAACTACTTGGTTAAAAAAACGAATGTAAAACAACAATTTTTGAGTGCTATGTAGATCTTTTCTTGGAATGATGAAATATATGCAATAGAGTATAGCTTCTCCAACAGCTGTCTCTGAACATGAAAGAGAAGGCTGTGTTTATGGTCTCAGTTGTTCAAATGACAGGCAAAGATCCTGATGGGATAAAATTTGGTGATTTTTTACAAAATTCAGAAGTTCCTTTTTGATAAGGAAATCCATCCCGACTAATCTCTGGTGTAAAACCATTTGGTGATGTCCACTGTTCAGTGCTTTTGAGCTTTCAGACAGGTGTATCTTTTCCAGGCCTGGGACATGCTCCATGTCCAGCAGAGCTATGCTGAAATATCAGTTCTTCCCCCCACCCCCAGTAGGATGTACTGTCTGTGAATTTAATTATCATCAATGTGTGTATTACAAGGTGCTTGTTTCAAAACAGGGCCACTGTGTTTGAATGCATTAGGTGACACCTGATCTCACAGATTTCTTAGCCTTTGAGATTCCCCTCTAGCTCCTAGTCCCGTGGTCGGCAAACTGCGGCTCGCGAGCCACATGCAGCTCTTTGACCCCTTGAGTGTGGCTCTTCTACAAAATACCATGGCCTGGCGAGTCTATTTTGAAAAAGTGGCGTTAGAAGAAGTTTAAGTTTAAAAAATTTGGCACTCAAAAGAAATTTCAATCGTTGTACTGTTGATATCTGGCTCTGTTGACTAATGAGTTTGCCGACCACTGTCCTAGGAGTACCTTCCAATGAGTTGGGAAGGAATAGGAGGGTGAATTATATGCAGTGGCAAGGTCAGTGGGAGAATCAAAATCATTCTGAACTGTAGAGAAATGTCCTTTGTCCACCTACTTGGTGAACTTTGCAAGCATATTACTCTTGATCTGATATCTTGGTTTGGTCATGCTTAACAGTCTCCTGGCTTCCTTCACATCTCCTCGTCTTTCCCTGGTGCTACTAATACCTGGAGTCTCTGTGGACTCTTTCTCTTGGCTCCCTGGCTGGACAGAATCCCTCCAGCCTTTGTTGGAAGTCACTTCTCCCTTTGTCTTCTGCCCCAGAACAGATGCACTGGCTTTCAACTCAGCTGCCTGCAGGAGCTTCCTCAAGGGCTATGGGAACATCTGGCCACCATTCATGCCATGTGGGAAGTCAAAGTACTGGAAAATTCACTCTACTTTGATGCACCTTGAAATGTGATGTCTTTCCAGAGCCTTAAATAGGATATTTGTCCCTCTTCTATTTGTTTCTAAACTCTCCTACCCCCACTGTCAGCCCCAGGAGAAGTGGGCTTCTCTTTTACTTGTCCTATGTCATAAACCCGCCTTCATGACAGAGCTGCATGCCTCAGGGGTCTTATTGTCATAGGCAGGAAAAGCATCTCCTCTGTACAAGGGAAGACACTTGGGGCTAAGCAATTGCAGCTCATATGGGAGCTAAAGGAACTCAGCAGATCTTCCCTCTACACAAAGCATTGCTTTTAAGCCCATGGTTTTGTATTGTTTTCTCTGACCCTGAATGAGGAGTCTGAACAAGGAGATTGAAAAACAGAACAAGATTTAAAGAAAGGACATCCAAGCAGAGTTTTAACATTTATTATATACTAGACAAATTATAATTATGGTCTGAAATTACATTGTTTTCCTCCATTGGGACTAAGAGCTGAAATGTGAATGCGGTTTAATTGGTGAAGGGTTCAGCACAAGTGTATGTGTCACCATACTTTGGGGTGTATCCCCATATGAAATAGCATAGCCCCAATTCACCCATCAACTGTCATAAATGTCAGATTATTCTGAGGCCATGTCAGTATGAGCTCACAGATCCCTGTGGGATGTTCCAGTTTCTTGGGGTTTCTGCTCTTCCTCCCTATGAAGTCCAAAGCCCTCACCATGATTATTTACCTTCTTATCTTCATTCTTCTGGGAACTGAGGAGAGCTGGCTGATTGCACCCTTCCCACTTCTAGTTGAGCTCTTTCAGCAAATTCCCTACCTCTCCATCCCTAAGAGTTCTGTGCATCTGTAGGATTTTTGCCTGGCTTGTGGATGGGATCAGCCTCCTCTCAGTTCCAGCAGAGGGTGTGTGTGTGTGTGTGTGTGTGTGTGTATGTATGTGTGTGCAGGGAACAGAAGAAGAAAAGAAGCGAGTCAGAGGTAGAGACAAATGACAGGGGAATTCAAATAGGCTTAAATATATAATTATAGTCTATTTCTATTAAATAGAAATATCCTGAGTGCTTTTTATAATACTCCATGACAACATATTTACAGGATAATGATCTAATTGAACAGAAGGAGTGGGAGGGTTGCTATTGAATTTGTTAGTAGGACTTTTGGGGAGAAAAGTATTATTTTATGTATAGTCATGCTTTTTGCTTTGACAGCCAGGACACAGTACTTCTCTGCTATTATCTTAGTCTCTCTTCCTTGTTTTTCCTTTAGCTCAACAGAATTCACCAAAAATCCATGAAGGCTGGTGGGCGTACAAGGAGGTGGTCCAGGGAAGCTTTGTTCCAGGTAAAACATTTACTCTCATTTATAAGAAAAGAATTTGAATGAAATATGGTATTATTTCCAGAGTTTTGCATTTGCTACATGGCATGCACTGTATTGCAAAAGGCAGTATACTCTGACTTATATGTTAGATGAATACTCCATCAAGAGAAAGTGTATTGAGCGAGTGGCAATTTAATCAAGACCGAATTTTTCCATCTGAGTCTACATCCCAAGGTTCTTCCACCTGCAGGTGGCTCTGTCAGGGAGAGGGTGATGGAGGATTGAGGGTTGAAGCTCTGTCTGCTGGAATTTGGTGAAGTGAGAGAGCGCCGTTTCTTAACATTAGTGAAGCAGGGATTCTGGAAAGGATGGCCATGGCCATGTGGCCTGCTGGGATGCATGCTGTCATCGATGTCACTCCAGGAGCATCCATGGTCAGCACTTAGCAGATTAGGCCAAGCACCAGCTAAAAATAACAGGCAAAGAAGATGCTGTCAGCATGGGGGGAGGGAACTGGAGACAGGTTGGAGGCAGACACATACTGTGACTTTAGTTTAGAAGCAAGGTGGAGGGTCCCTGCCTTTCCCCACTCCCCTTATCTGAGCCGTGGTCCCCATCCTTCTGCTGTGTTAATGAAGACTTTAGTGGGGAGAGAAGCAAGGGGAAGAGAAAGAATGTTCAAGAGAAGGATGGAAGGGAAGGCAGGTGAGATATTTCAAAGAATTTTAACTGCTTATATATGAGAGGGTAAAACAGAAAGCTTTCAAGAGGAGCCAATGTGGGGTCCTCACTCAGACACTGAGAACAGACGACCTCAAGTGTCAGTTGGGGTCTTCGTAATTGGTGGCAAGTGGAAAGAGCAGTGCTCCAGGTCACCTGGCTCATCCACATGGTCAATGTGATGTCATCTTCTCCCGTTCTTCTGTAGAGTTCACTACATTAGCTGTGTGCCGCGCAAGCATGGCCAAGGGTGAACCTGAGTGGGGGCGGCTGAAAGGCCTAGAAAAGACAGACAAGAGAATGAAAGCTGGGTCTCAGTGGGACGCTGCTTCCTCATGGAGAGACAGCGCCGCACCCCACAAGTCGTGTCTTTATTTTATAGTCAGATGCCACGAGGCAAAGTAATGGCATGGTCAAGATGTTTACAGCATTCTCATGGGTTTCAATCCTACTCAATTACATGCACCTGAACTCTATCAAGCCCACATCACTCAGGCATGTGGTGCTATGTGTTCAGACCATAGGTTCAAGCTTACAACTATAGCTGTTGGCTCTAATTGTGCTGGGAGGGCCCTGCCCTCCAAGCTGGGACTTGCACGTGGCCATGAGAGGACTGTGCCCTCTCATTAATCCGAGGCTTGAACCTGTCCAAACACTGTAGCCGCGCCCCACATAGCTGTGCAGAGCTAAGCAAGTTACCAAGCTTCTCTTAGTGTCCCTTTTCTCACTTGTGTTGTGTGAGAGTAATGCATGCTTTGGAGCTTTCCAATAGGAGGAAAGCAGGCATGGTGAGGGAGAGTGGGGGGCTCAGGAAAAAGCCAACTGACTGCCAAACAGCCTCATAAACTGACATTATTAACTTCGTAAATTCATTATGGTACATTTATTCCTTGGCTCAGTGGGATAGAAACTGGACTTGATTAATTCACCCGGAAATGATCAGGTTTCTAATAATCTTATAACAACTTAATTAACACAAGTTATGTTCACATGGCATGTATAGATACATGATATTTTATACTACAACTGGGAATGTCCCTGTCCAATGGATGGAATGTTTATTTGTTTGTTTGTTTCCTGGGGAATGTGCTGTTTATATTCAAGATATCCTGGAAATTACATTTTTAAATCCTCATCAGAGGATAACCTTCTATTGATTTTAGAGAGAGAGGAGGAGAGAGAAAGAGAGAGAAACATCAATGTGAGAGTGAAACATCGATCAGTTGCCTCCCATATGCTCCCCGACAGGGGATCGAACCCTCAACCTCTTATGTGCCCTGACTGGGAATCGAACCCACCGCCCTTTGGTGTATAGGACAACACTCTAACCAACTGAGCCACCTGGCCAGGGCAAAATATCCTGGAAATTACATGTATAATTATATTCTTGTTTTGGGATTATGGAATTAGAGCAGCTAACGGCATTCCTCCAGGCTATAGTAAGTCTTGCTAAACTAAACTAGGCTTATTATAATGTTCTCTGTAGTGACTAAAATGCTCATGGATAATACTGGCTAAGCACTGCAGGATTCTGCTTTCCTGCCCCACCTTTTTTGATGATTTCCCTCTCTGTTGACACGCTCTTTACATGTGTTTAAGGCCATATTTTGAGTTTATTTCATATTATTTTTAATTACAGGAAATTATATTTTTCCTTTCTGTGTTGATTTAAGACTTGAACTTTCCCTCATTTCCAGTTTTAAATGAGATAATACATATGAAGCCCACTATCTGGGGTGCAGAAGGTATAGAGGCCTGAGCATGGACTCGGGGGTCATACCTAGAGCTGAGTTCAGGTTCCAGGGCTTCCTGCTGGTATAACTGTCAGCACGTTGCCTACCCACTCTCAGCCCCGAAGTCTTCATCTGTTGAAATGGAGATAAGGACTAAATTAGCTTCATGAGATTTTGTGAGAATTAAATTACACAATGCAGGGAAAGTGCTAATGGTGATATTGGTACTTGTCAGTTTCCTTGGTATAATTATCATTCTTTTATCACCATAGCTGGATATTTGATACTTATCTACTTCAGCTAAGGCAGTAGGCTGAACTTTGGAAAATATGATATTGCAAATGAGTGTCTCTCCTGATGCCCAGAACATGGAAGGTGCTTAGTAAAATGCTCCTTAAATTCCTCTACACAGTGGCCAAGTGAGAATTGACTTTATCATCCTCTGTATTTATCATTCCTGATGACCTCTGACTTCCTGATAAAGAAGACTGGTATCTGATTATTTCACTTTCTAAACTTTGGGAACTTTAACTCTGTTAAAAAAATATATAGGAGTCATGAGAATATTTGAATTAAGTAATTGTACCTGAGGCTCTAAGATCAGACAGACTCCAGATGACCTATTTTATCTGAGCTGATGCTTTAGGGCAAACAATGGACCCTTTATCTCTAATTATTATTGCTGAGTATAAGGCTGAGAGGGTTCTTTACTTTGCCACTGGGATTTTTTTTCAGGTTATGGATGTGTGAAAAAGAAGAGAACTTCACATGGCTAGACTACTTGGACAAGTTTTATGGTCCTATAAGTTCTTTACAAGAGTGTCCAGAAGTAATTATCAGTTGGAATAGCAGTTGCGAATCTGTGACTTCAACAAAGGTTGTGGTGGATAGAAATATGCGATTTCTGTAGCAATAGCAAGCACAAGGTTGATTTAGCACAATAGCCAACTTGGGTTAATTCAGTACCATTTATGGAGTATTCACCTGATACTGAGCACCACGTAAGGGGCTGTTGATGAAGATGTAACCGATACATCCTTCTTATTCAAGGGTTAACCTACAGTCTAAGGAGAAAGATACGCCATAAACCCATGACTCAGTATAACAAGGGATCTAATAGGATTGATAGAACATATAAAGAAGGCCATAAAGTATTGGGATTCTGCCTGCCTGGTGTTTAACAGACTTTGCCATTTACCCGCTTAAATCCATACTTTCATCCAATCCCATCCATAACCACAGGCAGAGCCCCAATTTTGTTTGAATGTGCCCAGGGAAGGAGCCCCTCCCCAGCTCCAGAAGATTAATTACCCTTGGCTAATATCTACAACAATCATGGTAATTTCAGTCTCATAATGGCTAATTTTATGTGTCAACTTGGCTAGTCCCCAGTACCCAGACATTTGCTCAAACATTATTCTAGATGTTTCTGTGAAGATAGGTTTTAGATGAGATTAACATTTATAGCAGTAGACTTTGAGTAAAGCAGATTACCCTCCTTAATGTTGGTGGGCCTTATCCAATCAGTTGAAGGCCTTAAGAGAAAAGGACTGAGGTCTCCCAAGGAAGAGGGAATTGTGCTTCCAGAATCCTTGGGTTTTTGGGCTGCAACATTAATACCTCCCTGGGTCTCCAGCCTGCCAACCTGCCTGCAAATTCCAGATTTTTCAATTTCCACAATTATATGAACCAATTCCTTAAAATAAATCTCTCTCTCTGCTGCACGCACGCATACACACACACACTATAGGTTCTTTTTCTCTGGAAAACCTGACTAATATACTAATATAGACATGAACATATGATAAACAGTGCTATCCGTGGCTTGTGAGGGAAAGCCTGCTGATCAAACTTGAGGACAAAAGCCACACTGGTGATGGCAGAACAGAAAGTTGGAAAGAACCCGCATCTTTTATGGCCCATTGAGCATTGAGTTAACCACAGCATTGCCTCGGCATTGATTTTCTTAAGTGAGAAAACAAACCTCTTATTGTTGGAGCCACTTTGAATCAGGCTTTCTGTCACTTGCAACCCAATGCATTCTTCCAGGTTCAGGTTTCTCAGGACACCGTGAAAGGAAGGAAGTTGGAACTGGGTCTTGACAGTGTTTAGGATTATTCCAAGTGGAGAAGGAGGAGATGGTAGGGAATGTTAGAGTAAACAACACTGGCAAAGATTGAAAATGCACTTGAGGGATGGTGGGTACTTCTGAGTATCCAAAGGGCAGGGTACACAATGGAGCCTGATGTGTGAGAAGGCCAGCAAGGTCCTTAGAGGCCAGACAATGAAACTCTCTGTGTTCTAAATTCAAGAGCTAAAATACATCCCTTTAAAAATAGAGGTATTGACCCATCGGGCATGGTGCAGTGGTTGAGTGTTGACCTATGAACCAGGAAGTGATGGTGCGATTCTGGTCAGGGCACATGCCCAGGTTTTGGGCTAGATCTCCAGTGTGGGGCATCATGAGGT
Source organism: Eptesicus fuscus (assembly GCF_027574615.1). Taxonomy (NCBI): domain Eukaryota; kingdom Metazoa; phylum Chordata; class Mammalia; order Chiroptera; family Vespertilionidae; genus Eptesicus; species Eptesicus fuscus. Next base: position 23,127,570 of record NC_072492.1, on the reverse strand, counting down.
GTTTTTTTCTTTTCCTGTTTTTTTTTGTTTTTTTGTTTTGTTTTGTTTTGTTTTATCATCCAGGCAACAGATGGTAAGCACCTATACTAAGACTGTGGAATCAAAAACAAAAAACAAAAACAGAAAAATGGATTAATTATGGGATTTGTTCAATAGCATTTAAAGTATATATCTCTCTCACACATGTACATAACACATTTATAATTTAGCATAAATATATACACACATTTCAGAAAAAAATGTGTGCCAAATACTATCTATTCACATTTCATTTATCCAAAACAGTAGGGAGATTGGGCATTCCCTTTAGTGGAGGCACTATGCTAGGAGCTAGGATTTCAAAAAGAGATGGCCACACTTCAAGTGTCTACGTAGAGATCCTAAGGATAATGGGAGGACAATAGACAGTTATAAGCAATTTACTCTTCCTCGGAGATATGACAAACATCATGGGATCATGATACCGAGTTTCTGTCTGAATGATGAACAGAGGAATTCATAGCTTCATTTCTGACCAGGATGGCGGAAGGGTGCTTTGACTCAGTGGCGCCATCCTCTGGTGTGTTCTTCAAAATCGAGTAGGAATGGTTCACCCAGGCTAATCAACTCATTCAACATGCAATTTCCAACCCTTCCTTGTTGGGTAGTTTTAAAAGCTTAAGATTGTTAGAAGATGAGGATAATTACACCTGTTGGCAGCCACCTGTGGTTTAGCAGTGACGCCTAATTACCTATGTTGTTCAAAATGGCCAATTTTCTTTGCTTAAGAAAGGCTTATATTAGACACTGGTAAGACAGACAAGAGCTCACTTTTCTCCCAGCAGTTCTCCCAGTAGGGGGTGCTTGCTGTCTAGGATGGCTGGCCTAGGGTCATGCATGACTCTCATTCCTCCACATAGTAAATGGTGCCTTCTAGTTAGAAAACTAAATATTACTTTTCCATTGCTGTGCAACAAATAGCCACAGATTTAATAGCTGAAATCGACACACATTGATTGTCCCACAGTTTGCTGGGTCAGGAAGTCCAAGTATGGCTTCGCTGGGTCCTCTGCTCAGGGGCTCTCAGTGCTGCCAAAGGTGTCAATGCCGCTGTATTCTCATCTGGGGCCAAGCTTTTGCAGGTCCTTAACAGAATTCAGTTCTTTGGGGGCTAGAGGACAGTGGCCCTAGGCCCTACAAGCTGTCCATTCCCCACGGGTAGTTCACAACATGGCTGAGGGTTTCTTCAAGGCCAACAGCAAAGTGTGCTGCCTCAGATCTTTCCCTTCCTTTCTGGGAAGGCCTTGTTTCTCTTTTTAAAGTTAGGCCCACCCAGAGTAATCTCGCTTTTGATCAACTCAGCGTCACCTTTGGGGACCTCATTTACATCTGCAAAATGTGACCTACTCACAGGGTTGAAATCCCAGCGTTTCCTAAATCCCACCCCCTCTCAGTTGGAGGTTTCTCATGGGGTGTGTACACCATTGTGACCTTCCTATATGAGTAGACATTGTTCTAGTCTAACGTCTTCAAATTGAGAAGTAGGTAATAATGTTCTTTGGGTGGGATATTACTTGTGTTGCCTTTACATGAAGAATATCCTCAAGAGAAAACCAGAGCTGGCTTCCCCCACCTCACCTCAGATTTCTCAGCCGCTTTTCTCAGATTTACAACAGATGTAGAGGGTGAGGGAGAAGTGGGGATTTAATACATGACTCCCAGGCTTCTTTCAATGTGTTAGAGAGTGGCGCTGTAGTCCATTGTTGAGATGCAGAAACCATTCAGTCAGGTGGGCAGGACAAGGTATGTAGAGACTCCTGTGGACAGCAGCACTCTGGGGCCCATCCAGATGTCACCCCAAATTGCTCTTCCAACTTTTCCCCCTGCCCTCCTCTCCCTGGCTCTTTTACCCTCTGGCCCTAGAACCTAGCTTCTCATATGTCTCGCCCACGTCCTTGTGTTTAGGGACCTTGCCTTTTGGCCTCTGGCTCAGGCTCAGGGTTTGCTTCCCGCCCTGTTCCCAACCTTCTACTCCATCTTTGACCCACAGGTTCTGTTGACCGTGGTATCAAGTGAAGCACAGGACATAGGCTCTCTCCCCTCAGGTATTCACTACATGGCCACCCCAACCCCCACTCACTCTTCCTTTAAAGGGAAGAGAGTCCCATAGCCCCCAAGCTTACCTGTCCTCCAGCATCCTTCAATACACCCCAGTTGAGAGCTATATAAAATCATTCCATTGGTTTCCTGTGGTACAGATGAACACAAATAGGTGCTCAAAACAACACACATTTATCATATATATATATATATATATATATATATATATATAATTCTAGAGGCCAGATGTTCTAACATCAAGCCCCTCTTAATACCCCACTTTATGACATCAGTTTCTCTGCTACAAAAATATATACAAACCTTGTTTTGTTATAGCATTTAATTTTAATTTCTCTAAGAGAGAAAACTTGCATTTTACAGAGTCCTGTGGCATATTGTTTGGTCAAGGGAATACCCTCTGCTGTGGGAGCCAGTCAATTCTTACTGTGTAAGTTCTTGTTTTGTGTTGAATTTCCTTGAGCAGGGAGTCGGTGGGTGAGCACCCCAGTCTCCGTCCATGAACTTTGCTTTAGTCACTACCAACCTTCTTCCTCCTTTGGGTCATGGAACCAGCAAGGAATATCAGCAAATGCAAGCTGGCTTGGCTATTCCATGAAATCTTAGGCAAGTCTCTTAGTATCTCAGTGTCTTGATTTCCCCACTTACAAAATCAGGATGTTGAGTGACATGATTTTTCAAAGACCCATTCTGGCTCCAATATTCTCTGAGAGTTTGCTAATGCGATACATGATTGGTTTGGGAGATATATTTATCAGCATTAAGAAATAGAATATTGATTTTATTCACAGGATAATCGTGTTATGTTCTTAATATCAGTGTTTGGAAATGGAGTCGGTGATGTAAGTGTGTCTCTCCAGATTTCTGATCTCTCATCTCTAAGAGAAAGCAAATAGAATTTAATGGAGACATTCGCCTCAGTATAGGAGGGTGATGTTACACTGACTCATCACCCTCAATTATACTAGTAAATATCTTAGCTATAGTGTTTCCCAGAAATTGGGATGTGTGGGAATGAAAATTTACTCAGAGCCTGATAGGTGCCAAACCCCCTGCTAGACGTTGGGCATCCAAGTGGGAATAAACTAATGCTCCTGATCCTAAGGAGAGCCTTGACAAGTTTAGAGACAGACGGGCCAGTCAGGGATTACCATTTACCTGGTCAGGGATGTGAGACGGGAGTGGGGAGACAGGAGAAAGCAACTAACTCTGCCTTTGGCATCAGAGAAGGCTTCAGGGATGAAAACTTCTCTTGAGATAGGTCTCTTTTGTTGTTGTTATTGTTAATCCTCACCCAAGGGTATTTCTTTTTCATTGATTTTTAGAGAGAGTATACAGGGGAGAGAGAGAGAGAGAGAGAGAGAGAGAGAGAGAGAGAGAGAGAGAGAGAGAGAGAGAGAACTCCATGTGAGAGAAACACGTTGATTGGCTGCCTCCCAACTGGGACCAAGGATCAAACCTGCAACCCAGGTACATGCCCTTGACTGGGAATCAAATCAGTGACCCTTCGGTGCACAGGCTGATGCTTTAACCACTTAGCAACACTGGCCAGGGCAAGATAGGTAAGTATATGTTAGATGAACAAGTTGGAAACGGACATACCTGGCAGATTAAACGTAATGGAATCTGACCTTCTGCTAACTAACAGATTGTAAACTTCTTCTAAGCAGTAGGCACTCCTATTTATCATCTCATCTATGACAGGGCCTACTCTAGAGCTGTGTGGTAGAGAGTGCACTGGGTTCAGAAGATCATGCTTTTGTGTCCCACCCCGTCATACACGACTGTATGTTGCTGGCAAATCACCTACCTTCTCAGAGCCTCGGTTGACTCATTTGTAAAATAAGGATAGTAAACCTATATCTGAAACATTTTTGTAAAAATGAAATTGTGTACTAGACCCAGATGTGCCTTATGGACTCTTGACAGTACACAAAGGTATTACTATTTTTGTTAGCATAATTTTGCATTCGGCTACTTAAGGTTGCCAGGAAGAGACTTGCTTCGCTATACCACTACTCTGAGGTCCTGCTACCTCTCTCTAATCCAGGGAGGCCCTGGAGACCTTTTAACGGTTAACAATAGCACATTGTACACAAAGATGCAACTTGAGCACACATACACATGAAGCCTCCGATAGGCTCTACTCCAAAGAAGGCTTGTTTGTTGTCTGGTTGCAGCCATCCAATGGGGAGCACTCCTGTTGGGTGGGCTTTTGCACCAAACCTTCTCAGAGGTACGTGGCTCTCCTAGTACCACACGCTAATCCCTGGTCCAGTCAACTCAGGTATCTCTAGCCAGTCCACCTCTTGGGAAACACTTCTAGACCTAGCCAGTCAGCGGTGTACCAATGGAGGCTCATTGGCAGGGGTCCCCTCTGGATGCAGGCAGAAGGGAACACATCAGTTGTAGAGAATTTAATAACAATACTGAAACCCACCAAATGTTTGATCTGCTTTTTATTACCCCCCATGTGCTAGAAATTCTAAGAATGCCAGTGATAAAATAACCACTCTGTGGGAAAAAAAAAAAGTGTATTGGTCTGAGCTCTAAACAATGCCTGTGGTTGCTGTTGTGTTTTAATAATAAATGTGTAATCTTTAAATGAGCGCATTTTTGTTACTTGTTCTTTAATAAGTGCTTTGTCTACAAAGAAGTTAATTAGAGGGATTCTTAGTTATTCTATTAGCTTCTAGCACACAGGGACTCATCTACTTGCATTTGTTCCCAGAGGGCAATGCTAAGGGTCCAGAACAGGTGGAGTTCACTCTAGGGCAGACCCTGTCACCATCCCCATAGTACCACGTATTCCTTCCTGAATTGAAACAGTTGGTTCAAAATAAATGACGCCAGCACTGCGATTGTACACACAGACCCAAAAAGTGGATTACTTCAATTATGTCATTCTAGGGGACTATTTGGAGTTTTCATTTGTACTTAAAATTTAAAACACTGAAGCAGAAAGTGAACTGCAAGGCATAATATTTTTGCTTCATAACGGCAATTTTCAACTCATCCATGAAATATTTGATTGAATCTGAAAAAATGCTTTTATCCTTGAAATTTTAAAGTTTTGTTGTTTGTCTTAAAAACTAAAGAAAAATAGTTGTTATTGAATGTTGTGTGGGATTATTATTGAAAATAATTGTTTTTTGAGAGAGGGGGGCATGGAAACAAATAATCTGCTCCTGAGTAAAATACTTGAGGTACGCCACTGTATACAGCCTTAGGTTTAGTAACTTTACAATCACAGAAAAGCCACCCCAGGGGTGGGGAACCCAAAAGCAGAGTTCAAGGGTGCCTTCTGGCAGAGAAACACCTGGTTTCTCTGAGTGATGCTAACTGAGTTAACATCCCAGGCATTGGCCTCATTATCTCCTGGCTTCCTAGCTAGCTTAAAATCCATTCTCCCCTCCTCCTGGCACAGCCTCCCATTTGAAAGACATGCCTCAGTTACCTTCACAGGCCACAGAGACATCTTCTTTGAAAAGCAGCGTGGTGAGCTGTTGGGAGGTACCTTGTCAGGGTAAATACTGATCATTGAGTTGTTGTGTGATAACAGGGTGTTTGCAAAATTGCCAGCAGGATGCTTCACACTCAGGTTATACATTCCTTGTCAGGTGGAAGATAATCAAAGGCAGCAAGAATGTAACCCCCAACCAGGGATCCTACTTCTTATATCTACAAGAGGATGACAGGGAGGTGCCTGCGGACTTGGTTCCGGAATATTAGCTTCTATAGCATTCACAAAAAGACAGATTATATAGCAAAAGCTTTATGCAGCAAGTATCCAGCATGGGATGCTTGTAACTTTGCAGATCTGGCAATAGGAGGGAGCCACACCCCCTCCTCCCATTCCAGACTGGATTTCAGGGTCCCAGTGTGTTGATAAGGGCTAGAAGGGAGGCCTCCCTTTCCCCACCCCCAACCCATTCCATGCCTCCTTATAACTGGCCCCCACAACAGCTGTGATGATTTTTGCATTCCAACTCCAAATTGCCCTTCAACCTGTCCTCTCCCCTCATGGAATAGAATTAGGTCACCTTTTCCTGCCAAGTGCCAAACCATTGGCTCCTATTCAGCCCGGGCTCCAATTGTCAGTGGTTCTCCTTTTAAAAATTTTTAATTGATTTTAGAAAGAGGAAGGGAGAGGGAAAGAGAGATAGAAACATCAATGATGAGAGCTAGCTTCCTATTGGAGATCAAGCCCACAACCTGGGCACGTGCCCCGACCCGAGAATCAAACCATGACCTCCTGGTTCATAGGTGGATGCTCAACCACTGAGCCATGCTGGCCTGGCACTCCTGGAGATTTGACTGTTTTTTCTCTCCAGAATGATCTTTCTAACACGGTAGTGGTTGCCCAGAATTATGCCTCATTTTAGAGTGTTTTATATTTAAATCATGCCTTTCTTGCACTTATTTTTCCTGGGAAAATGCTACCCAGGTTGTTCAGAAAAACTTATACTTTTATCTCATCAGTATGAAAATATGTAAGTAATATATCACAATATTATTATACATTACATATGTGTCATTTTATAGTATATCAGTATCACAGTAGTATATTTATACTTCCCAATTTTTAATTATGCATTTTGTGTTATGGCAGCTACTTTTTCTTGAAGTTTGGGTTTGAATAACTCAACGATTGTGGTGCCATCATCTGGATTAGTGAACTGTGATAAGTATGGGTTTGGAGTGGGGAGAGTCTAATATTCTGTCTTTGCCATGTTGACTTTGACGTGCTTGTGAAACATTCAAGAGGAGGCAAGATGGTGGCAAGAGAGTTCTAATGGGATATGTACATTGGCCTTCTGCCCACATACAAATGGCATTTAAAACCACTGATCACTTATTGGGGTGATCACTTCATAAGTTGCATAAATATCTAATCACTATGGGGTGATCACTTCATAAGTTGCATAAATATCTAATCACTATTTGTACACCTAAAACTAATGTAATATTGTATGTCAACTGTAATTGGAAAATTAAAAAATTATTTTAAAAAATTAAATAATATCCAGGTTGATTTAATTTTACTCCATTACCAACATTTAAGATTCCTACTATGTTTATTATCAATATCCTAAATTTTCTTCCATTCAAAAAATATTGAAAACGTTAATCTTTCACTTAATTTTAGCATAGGTCTAGTAAGTATCATATATGTCAAAAGGATGACTCCAAAATAATAGTCACCACTTTTGAACACCATTGGCATTTTCAGTATTTATTTTTAACTCTGAGGACAATCTTGTCAGGAAGGCATCATTAACATCTTGTTCTAGATCTAGAAACTGAGGCTCCGGGTGACTGACAGTCTTTCCCATCACCATACCACCAGAAAAGGATGAAGCTATAATTTAAACATGGAACTTCAAATGCTACTTCTGTCCTTTATATATCTCTATTAAAAATTCTTAAATAGACTTTCCTCTTAACCAACAAACAAACCACCGAGTGAATGAGATTGCTTAAAGAGAAAATATAGTTCACAAATAGATTAGAAACCAAGAAAAGCCAACATTTTAGGAGATGGGCAGAGCAGGAGGAAGTTTACCTACTATGACAACTCACGTTAACATAGGACTACATAAGCATTTGTTTGAGTTAACAAACACTCATACCACACTTAATCTCGTGCCAGGCGTGATCCCCAAGCATTTGGCAAATGTTAATTCATTTACTCCTCACAACCATCCCATGAAATGGTTATGATCAGCCCCAATTAAAAATAAAGAAATGGAGGCATATGAAAGTTTAGTGTTTTACTCAATGTCGCATAGTAAACGACAGAGCCAGGACTCTAACCCAGATAGTCTGGCTCTAGCATTCTGCCTCAGTACTTATTAGCATCCTGTGGTCTCACCTGGGATTAGGGAGACCCATTCTTAATATGGCCAGAAGTGAAAGTTTCTTCATATAATCTCTATTATGAGATCTGCACTCAACATCTATAGAATGTAGAGTAGAATTTAAAAGCAAACCGAAGAGCAAATTATGATGATGGAAGAGGATCTGAGGGTCCAAGTACCTCTAACATAGAAAACATCGTTAGTGCAAAACAAAAATGAGGACTGATACGTAGACCAGTATTGATAACCTAATATTGACTTGGACTTAGAGCTCCATGGTTATAATTTGAGCAATGAAAGCCACACTTTCTCTCCAACAGGAATGTAGTTTTTCTAAGCTGTTGATTAGGTCACTCAAGAATAACTCAAAAAGGGGGGTAGGGTGTTCATCTTAATTCTATAAGGAATCTTTGTTATTTCCCAGCCATAGGATCTCTGATAGGTGACCATCCACACTCGGCTCACACATGTTCTGTGTCCAGTCAGTGCCACCTCTGGGGGGACCTGTTCTAATAAAGGAAAGCCTGATTATTTAGAACCTTCTCTGTACCGTTCAGACAAATATCTCTTTCTTTATCTCCCTCCTATTTATCTTCTTTGTCCCCCTAAATCACATAGAATATATATATACCTAAGCGACCATTACAACTGAATGACCAGAACAACCAGAACTACCAGTCGACCAGTCGCTGTGACGTGCACTGACCACCAGGGGCCAGACGTTCAACGCAGGAGCTGCCCCCTGGTGGTCAGTGTGCTCCCACAGGGGGAGTGCTGCTCAGCCAGAAGTCAGGGTCATGGCTGGCGAGCGCAGCTGCAACAGCGCTACTGGAGCGGTGGCAGTGGCAGGCACAGTGGGCCGGAATGAGTGCGAGTGGCACGGTGCGGCTCGGGCTCCTCCCTGGCCACCTGCTCCTTGGCACACTGCTACATCCCTCAGGGGATGTCCAACACTGCCTGTGGGCATTGGGCCTAAACTGGCAGTCAGACATCCCCTGAGGGGTCCCGTATTGTGAGAGGGCGCAGGCCAGGCTGAGGACCTCATGCACTGGGCCTCTAGTATGGTATTTAAGTAATTGACAACTACTATGGGGTTCCTTTCAAGTCTTTTTTATCTGGATTAAAATCCTCTGATTTTTTATAGAGCATGCCTTTCAGACCCTCTCACCAAACTAGTCATTATTCTTTAGAGAAACTCTAATGTGTTACTTTTACACTCAAATTTGATTGACAGAAATAAATATTCTAAATACACAGTGAATGGGTCAATTGTTTCCCATGGCATCTAAACTAGACTTCTGTTAATGCAGTGTAAACCAGTATTAACATTTTTTCTAATGTGGAGAGATTTAATTTCTAGGTCTAGCTGAACCACAGGTAATATAAAACACATTTATTTCTCACCCCATTGATGCATGGGTTGCAGAGGTAATCACAGAAAGCCATGGTTCATCCATCTGTCTGAACTTCGGGTGATTGTTTGTGCTGATATCAGATTAAAATATCAGTGTAACTTTCATCCCCTGAATCAAAGCATGTGCCTATTGTTTAAGATGATCACTTCTCCTCTGAAATTTCCTATCAGCTGCCAGCTATAAGGAATAGAAGTATTTTTTAAAACCCTATCGACAGTGAAAATGTAGAATCAATCTAATATTTAGAGGAGAAAGTTGCTCATCCTGGGCTTTAATGCTGTAATAAGGATACTTACAGACAGAGAAATGCTCTATATGTATGTTCAATCTCAGAATCATTTCAGGGTCAGGAAAATAAATATTTCTCCAGATTCTTAAGAACCAAGTTGGAAAAAGGGGGAATGATTAAACCACATTTCGCACATCAAATTGATTACACAAGAGTAATCATAAAATGCGAGAGTTGGTAACAATTTTAGAAATCATTTAATTTAATTCATTTTAGAGGTGAAGAAAGTGAGACTGAGAGAAGGAAAAGTATTTGCATATGACCACATAAATGGTTTGTGGCCCAACAGGCCTTCTGAATTTCTTACCCCCCAACCCCAGCCAAAATTCTACTATAGTATTTGGAATGTTTCTTGAAAGACATCATCTCTTTAAAATTATTTCTAAATAGGGCTCAGAGGAACACCATGGGCTTAATTGCAAGCACTTTAGTATGATTAAGACAAAAAGAAAAGGATAAGCAAAAATTTGTAAGAAAAATGTCTCAAAGAGTGTAGGGCAGGGAAGCAGTCAGGAGAACTAGAATTAATTATCCCTTAGTGTGTGGAGCCTGTCTCAATTTTCAGAATGCTTGCAAAATATGATGAATGCTTTGCCCCCTGAGGTAAGTAGGCAGGACAGATCTGATTTCGTCCCCTGAGGACCCAAAGGCTCAAAGTGGGTGAGTTACTTGAACAGAGTAACTCAGCTATCAGTTGGCAGAGTCATGGTCAAAGTCTAGGCTATTAAACATTGTTCAGGGTTGTTTTCACTGCACGATTTCTCTCCACACAATGATTAATTATGATGCACCCTTTTAATTACAAGTTTACCTGCTCTTGCATCGGTAGTTCTGTTGCCCTTTACTAGATCAATTAATGGACACCGAGTCTCTGTTCACATCTGCTTTACATTTAATTTGCTCTACTCTTGTGCATTCTAATTCATGAAAGCAACGTGGCATCACACAGAATCAGGCTCACCGCAGCGCTGCCACTTATTCGCAGTGTGATTTGGGCAACGAATTAGTAGCCTCTCCAAGCTTCTGTGGGCTCATTCATGAACTGGGAATCATAACACCTACTTCACAATGTTTGTGTGAGGATAAAATGACTGACAAGGAATGTGTCTAGTGGGTACTTGGTGACTTCTTTTCTCTCCCCCCACTTGGCTCTCCCCAAACTTTAGTTCTGTTTATCGCCTTCAACTGTCCAGGATAACATATTACTTCTTTTATGAATTTTCTTATATGTGTCTAAATTATTTTTAAAATTATTTTTAAGCATGACACATTGTTCCCTCTATCCACTCAATGGCTATTGATTGAGTGCCTTCTGTATACCAAGCACTGAGATGCAGTAGGTACAAATGGGTAGCATAAAGACCTAGATAAGTGTGGTCCTTCACCTTGTGATGCTTACATTCCAGAGCAGAGGCAGGTATTTAAACAGGTAAGTAAACAAATGAAGTATAATATGGGAAAAAGTGCTGTGAAGAAAATAAACAGTGCCCGGCTGGTGTTACTGGGTGGTCGAGCATCAATCTATGAACCAGGAGATCACGGTTTGATTCCCCGTCAGGGCACAAGCTCTGGTTGCAGGCTCAATCCCCACTGGGGGGCTTGCAGGAGGCAGCTGATCAATGATTCTCTCTCATCATTGATGTTTCTATCTCTCTCTCCCTCTCCCTTCCTCTCTGAAATCAATAAAAATACATTTTGAAAGGAAAAAAGAAGGGAAGGAAGGAAGGAAGGAAGGAAGGAAGGAAGGAAGGAAGGAAGGAAGGAAGGAAGGAAGGAAGGAAACAGTGTTGGGGCAGAGGATAATGGTATGTGAGCAAGGTCAGAGTGTGGCATGGCACAGAAATTAAGCTTAAAGCATGATAATTTTTTGTCATTTGGGAGAAAGATAAAGGAATTCTAGACTGAGGGAACAGAATGACCAAAGGCATAGAGGTTTGAAAAGTCATGGTATATATGGGGGAAATACAGACCATCAGCATGGCTAGGACAATCTTCATGGAAGGATGTCTGGGAAGGGAGTGTGGACTAGTGTCACCTAAAGCCATATCACAGAGGGCAGGTCCTTGGGCATAAAGTGAGAGTAAAGAATTCAAACCACTATTCCTTCGATTCTCCAGGAGGAGAGTTTTCTGTTGGCTTGTTTTTGGAAAATCGTGTTGGTTCTTTGACTAATTACTGCCTATCACCTTTACCTTCTTATATGCAAATCAGTGGTGTTGCATGAAATGTCTGATGCAGTCCACTTAGAATTAAGCAGATTTTAAAATTGCATATCCTGGTTTAAATTCAGGTGTCACTCAATGATCCCTATCTTGTTTGATCTTTAGTGTCTATATTGTATCTCCTTCTTGAAACTTTCCTCTCTTAATTCTAGGATAATATCTCATACGTCTTCTCTTCCACTTCTCAATACTGGGCATTGGTGTACACCCTCTTCTCTCTACAGAATATCACTGGGTCATGTGATTCACTTCTATGGATCCTCAACTGCCAACTGGGAGATCCCAAATTGACATAGCCGAGACCTTTCTTGAGCTCTAGACAGTTTCACTTAGATATCCTACTTATTTCCCAAACTGACCTCATCATCTTTTTTTCAGAATCTGCCCTTCAGTCATCCATATCATCCATCTATATCATTCTCCCTTCCTCCGTTATAACGCAAATGCTAGTTTTTCACTCTTCATCACTGGTTACCCATGGCCTTTATGTAAAAAGAGGCTATTGAAGACACTTCTTCATTGTCTGGCCTTGCCTGCCACATTATCTTCACCCACACCTCATATTGCAGGTCTATTCATGACTATGAACGTATTCTGCTCTGACACCCCGCCGTCACAATGCTAATAACAATTGCTCATGTTCATTAAAGGCTAGCTGTGTTTCAGGCACTGTGCCAAAGCACTTTATATTTATTACCTTATGTAACCCATGCATCAGCCCTATGCAGCAGGTTCTTTTAGTGTCCCTGTTTTCAGAAGAGGACACTGAGGTTTGGAGGTTAAATAACTTACCCGGGCTTGCATATAATAAAAGCCGAAGCCAGAATGCCTACTGTTAGGCATGATGCTATGCTGCTTGTCACATGCCTTACACAAGCTGTTCCCCTGCCTGGAATTTCCTCTTCCCACCTGTTTATTTTGACTAGTTGACTACTATTCATGCTTTAAGATGCCTCAGGTGTCATCTGCTTCAAGAACTCTTCTCTGTGGTCCCACTGCTTCCTATTCTCTTAGGATTCATACACACTCTATCATCTATTATCCAGTTTCCTTCCACTAGACCTCTAGCGCATGTCACATTCATCTTTTTCTACCCAGAAACTAGCACAGCACCCAGAATTTAGTCAGAACTTCCTACATAATTTTAGAATAAGTTTTTGATTGAAGCCCCAATTCCCTCCGTCACTGGCTATGTGACCTTGCATAGGAAATTGAGTCAATACCCCTGGCATTTTTCTTCTTGTGTATAAAATAAAGAAGTTGGATCAGAGCAGTGGTTCCTCAAGTATATATCAGCATCAATATCACCTGGGGACTTGTTGGAAATGGAAATTCTCCAGCTCCACCCCAGATCTGCTGAACCAGAATCTCTGGGAGTGGGGTCCAGAAACCTCTGTTTGCAGCAAGCCCTCCTGTGATACTGATGTGTGGCCCTATTTGAGAACTGCTAGATTAGGGGTTGGAAACTATGACCCAGGGGTCATATTCCACCTGAGGCCTGTTTTGTACAGGAAAGTTTTGACAGGGTCTCAGATAAATGATAGGATCACCATGGGCCTTTTCAGTTCTACGCTTAATCAGTAGTGAGTCCAGTGTGATATCCCTGATTGATAAAGGACTGCCAGTCAGCAGACTTGGGTTCTGGACCACGTGGTCCTACCTTGCTATAATGTAACTTATTTCTACTCTCCAAAGCTCGGTTTTCTCATCCTGAAAAGTGACTTTGGAGTAAGGTTGCTATATAAGTCAGGGTCCAGTTAGAAAAAAACCCAACCATGCCAGGTACCTCAAACAAGGGGAATTTAATACAGGAAACTGGGGTACACAGATATGTGAAAGGTAAAGGTGCACAGATATTTGGTTCTGGGCAAAAAGGGTGAGCCAAGGCAACTTGGCATGAATACATCCAGAGAGAAACTCCAGTGTTAAAACCTGGAGAGCAATAAGGAAGAGGCCACAAGCAAGAATTTGGGAATTAAGAAGGTGTGTCCTGAAGGACTATAACTCAAACCAAAAAGAGGACAGCATGATGAGCTAAGAAAGCATTGCCCTTTTGCCTGGTACTTGGATGGCCAAGTGGGGCACTGCCTTATGGTTTCTTGGATTAATAAAGGGCTGTAGCCCTGTAGGTGCTTGGAATATCAAAGAAGCTGTGGCCCAGCAGGAATTAGGATACTCAAGGCAATGCAGTCCTATAGCTAAAGACTGCACTGGGCTGGTATTCCACTGAGGAGTGTAGGGCCCTGCAGGCTGGTCCTGGGATTGCTGGGAAAAGCTGAAAGGTGGAGTCATAGCTGTTTATTGTTGCTGTTACAGTAAAGTTGACAGTGGCTAAAGCTGGAAAGGGGCCTCCTTCTCCCTCCTTCCAACTTCCAGTTTCCCACTGATGCCTTTCATTGGCAGAATCTAACATGAGGCCAGAACAGAGAATAGAAATGGGGAGGGAGGGTTTTGAAGCTGAGACAGGCAAATACCAGCAGGGTCATTTTGATGACCTTCCAGGTCTATTTCTACTTGGAGAATTGTATTATATATATACTAGAGGCCCAGTGCATGAAAATTCATGCACTGGAGCGGGGGGTCCCTCAGCCTAGCCTGTCCCCTCTCACAGTCCGGGAGCCATCAGGGGTGGGAGGCGACCTGGTGATCAGGGGAAGGTGATGCCCCATCACACCTCTGCTGTTGCCACTGCCAGCAGCGCAAGCCTCAGCCTGCCCTGGTTACCTGAGCCTTGGGCCGGCCCTGGGCAGCTGGGAAGCTGACATCTGAGGCTTGCCTGTGCCTCAGGTGTCAGCTAGGCAGCCGCCATCCTAGGCTTGCCTGCACCTCGGGCTGGCCCTGCTCGGATGGGGGGCTGAGGGGACTGGGGGACTCTGGAAGCAGGCACACGGAGTGGCCGGGCCCACCTGGGGGCGGGCTCGGCCTTGCCATGCGCCTGCCGCCCCAGCAGGGCTGAAGGGACCAGGTACAGCCATCTTGTGGTGGTGGGCGCTGCCATCTTTGAGGGCGGGACAGTCAATTAGCATATTCCCTCCTTATTGGCTGTGGGCACCACCATCTTTGAGGGTGGGACAGTCAATTAGCATATTCCCTCCTTATTGGCTGGGGGTGCCGCCATCTTTGCAATGGCATGAGGGTCAATTAGCATATTAGATAGGCTTGATTGCATAGAAAAGTCATGGGTACAGTCATGCCTTCTTCACCCACCTCATACATAATAGGACATAACCATCCTTTAAGCCTGGTATTGTCATGATCCCTGATGGCAGGACTCTAAAGGGGCCTGTTTTACCTCTGGAACATTTTAGACCGAGACAAGTATAAAGCAAAGGAATGTTTTGTTTTGTTTTGTTTTGTTTTGAGCAATAGTTATGTCTCAGGGACTCATTGTTTCCCAATGCAATGTTCACCAGTAGATTGAATTTCAGTTCTCCCAAGAATGTTCTGAGTCCAGACTATTCTTTTGTCATTTATATTCACCCTCATTCACTCTGGCTTCAAGGGATGTCTGCAGGCTTCTAAGGACCTTTGCTTCTCCCCGAAGTACCTCTCCAGCCCCATCCCAGCTATCCTGTTCTCTACTGACTTAAGCTGTGCCCCAGACTAATTGCTTCTCTTTAGCAAAATATAGTTCTTACTTTGTGTTGAAGAGTCTTCCAAACAGTAATTCATTCAGTCCTCATAGAAACCCCACGATGCAGATGCTGCTATGAGCCATATTTTGCAGGTGAGGACTTGAGACTTAGAAAGGTCAAGTCATTTTCCTGAGGATACACACGTGAAATGGGAGAGCAGGATTGCACTGGATGCAGACAGTCTAGCTTCAGACCCCATGGATCACCACACTAAAATATGAATGACTCCCATGTACCCGTCACCCATGTCTGCCACATCTGAAAATGCTGCCATATTTGTTTTATCTCTTTCTCTTCTAAGAAATAAAGCTACAATTATAGTTAAAGGCATCTGTGAACCTCTCCCTAATCTCTCTTTTCTTTCCTACCTAAAGCAAACACTAGCCAAATTTTATATATGTATAACATTATGTGTGTGTGTGTATTACTATGCAAAATTTTTACCATATACATTTATTATATCTATTAATATGTATCCTTTAAACAATTTATAGTACATTTTCATGCTGTCAATCTTTACTGGTATGACATCCTATAATACATATCCTTCTGCAACTTTTCTTTTACACACAACATGTTTCTGAGATTTACTGAAATTAGTCTTGGTAACCCAGGAATCTTATTCCTGGGTTATACGGTATACACCTCTTCAATTTTACTAGATACTTCTGCAGCGCTTTCCAAATTGATAGTAACCACATGTGAGATGTTAACCCATATCCTTCCCAACACCGGGTGTTATCAGGCTTCTGCATTTTCTCCGTCTGAGGAGGCTGAGGTGGCATCCCCTGCTTGTTTCCTTTGGGTTCACATGGGTATGAACCACACGATGCAATTTTATGCTTCTCCTCTTGGTGCTTGCCATTTTGCCTGGAATGTTTTCCTGTTTCTCCATTTAGCACCATCTATTTTCCTTCATGACTCAAATCAGAAATTCCTCTGAAACCCCTGGTGGTCCCCCTACCCCAAATGCATTTTGCTGCTTTCTCTTTTTCATTCCCCAACATTTATATCCTAACTAGAGTAATGTTTATGTCAATCGCCTTCAATAAGTATGAGGAGTGCCCCTTTCGTTCTCAAAAGTGACCCAGTTTGGACAGTGAACCAGTGGTGGCCTTGATGTGCCTTTGTTGCAGTTTATTGACCTCCCGTGTTTGCCCGTTTTCTCCCCTTGCAAATCTGAGGTCTCCTAGACCCCTGGTTTCTTCACCGAAGTGCCAGTAGTTGCTCAATAAATGTTAGTTTTGTCCAGTTACTCCTTTGTCATCCAGAGGGATGATTTTCAGTCACTCATGTTTTATTCTCTTTAAATGGGCCTGGCTTGGCCCGAACCCACCTCCTCTTGCCGGGGACAAGTGCAAAGACCCCTTTCTCTGCAGCAGGCTTATCCCGTTTCCTTACTAGCCTCTGCCTAGAGGAAGGCACCAAGAAGTCAATCACTGAAGTCAAAGAAGCGGCCTGCTTTATGCTTTCACTTCAAGTGCTATTTATGAGTTGAGTTTCATGAGGTAATTAGAATAAGCCATGGTGTTTCCAGCATGTGAGAGGAGATACAAAGGCTTATGGATTCGAATTATTTGTGGAGCTGTCATGTAGAACTATGCAGAAAGGGAGTTGCTCTTCAAAGAAGGTGCCCTGCAAAATGAAGAAAAAAATAATAATGTGATATTGGTAGCCTTTGGTTGCCAAGGAAATACTAGTTCACCTGCTTCTGTTTGGTATTGTGGTTCATTTCACTGTATTAGGTTTAATAGAAAATCACATACCCCGTTATATTTCTTCACCATATCTGGGATTTAAAGCATTCACTGGGCTGTAGCAGTAGTGGGCGTGCGTAGAATTGTGCATTTGAGTTTGTGCATTGAGATGACCTCCCTGTCGGGTTTAGAAGGCAGAACCGTCAGTGCTTTTAACTTAATCCTTTTTGATTCGTGTGTATGAGATTAGACATGTTTGCTGTGCCCATGGCGGCTCCTGTATTTTTCAGACTGCTTCCAATTTGAAATTCCTGCCCCCTTTGTTAAAATTCTGTTGCACTGAAAACGTGTTCATGGCAATAATATCTCCAAGATTCCAAGGGAGTCAGACACTCTCGATTTCTCATTTTTATCAACTTTATCAGTTGTATCCACCATTCGATTTGTGGACCCCACAAAAGAATTACAACAGGAGACATTTATGAAAATGATATCATTGGGAGGATAAACTAGAAAAAAATGGAGAACTGTAGGTACCAGAGGATTCTGGGGTTGGAGGAAAAATAAGAGCATGTATTGAACCCATGCTATGACCGAGGAGCTGTGTGAAGAACTTTGCAGTTATTATTGTCCTCGGTCCTTAAGATGAGAGAAACCCTTGGTTTTTTATTTTGTGAAATTCAGTACTGGAGGAGGGAGGTGATTTGCAACAAACTGTCATATGATTAGTGACAGAAGCCAGTGCAATTCCCAACATACCATAGTGAATTGGTGACCATTACGTATTTTTTTTTAAAGTGTAGACATTTACATTATTGGGTGCAGTTATGTAGATGTGTTTGTGCTTTTCACATCCAAGAATTGAAGTACTTGTCAGCCACCTCATTATAAGCCAAATATTTCATATTTTCTTGGTACGTGCCTTGATATACACACAGGGACTACATATGGAGTAGACAGAGAAATGGAATCCATCCTTTGCTTCCATGTGACTCCTCTGGTCCCATAGGACTAACACAGGTTTCCTGTGTCATCCTGAACAATTGTTCTCACCTCTTTCCCTCCACAGGGACTGCTCTGAGCATACACTCCTGTCTCACTTCATTCCATGAATGTTATCCAACAGTTTTGCAGCTCATCATTAAGACAGAAAGGTCAAAAGCCCTACTGCATGATCTTTCAAAGGCTGATAGTGTCAAGATAAATGCATCCTCTTAAATCTGTTTTTAAAGGCCGGAATCACTCATGCATTTCTGGGAGAGGGTAACGACATCAAAATTATTACCAGGAGCCAGTCCCTGCTATCACCAGGGCCCGCTAGGACTTCTGCTCAGCTGAACAGAAGTCTGTCACCACAGCCTGTTTCCATCCTTGTGGACTCAGTTTTAGGGTGTGAAGAGCAAGCCATTCATTTTTCTGTACTTTGCAACAGAGAGTATGCCCTCAGTGCAAATGAACAGGAGCCCTTCTTGCTTGACATAAAAATTCTTTGACTTTTGCCCAGCTGGCATGGCTCAGTGGTTGAGTGTTGATCTATGAACCAAGAGGTCACGATTTCATTCCCGGGCAGGGCACATGCCCAGGTTGCCGGCTCTATCCCCAGTGAGCAGTGTGAAGGAGGCAGCCAGTCGATGATTATCTCTCATCATTGATGTTTCTTTCTCTCTCTCCCTCTCCCTTCCTCTCTGGAATCAATAAAATATATATTTTTTTAAAAAATTACTGACTTTCAAAAAGGTCTTTGTCTCCAAGAGTATACATATAAAATGTGTGAGATAAATACACATATACCAGTGGTTGGCAAACTCACTAGCCAACAGAGCCAAATATCAACAGCACAATGATTGAAATTTCTTTTGAGAGCCGAAAACTGACTTCTGTGCATGGGCCACGAAGTTTCAATCGCACTGTACGTGCGTGCGCCCACACGTGGTATTTTGTAGAAGAGCCACACTCAAGGGGCCAAAGAGCCTCATGTGGCTCGCAAGCCGCAGTTTGCCTACCACTGACATATACTATTATGGTACAATAAATTATAGAATAAATGCACTCTTTAGTTTGGTCATGTGACTTTATTGTACTTGGATAGGAAATGGAACCTATGGCTAAGGAGTTGTAAGATTTTTAGAAATATTTCTGATCAGGGTTCAATGGCTCATGCTTTTAAATTTCTTTGCTTCCCTTTGGAAAATTCTAGTTCAAGCTCCTCCTTCTACAGATGGAAAAAACTGGAGGTCCAGTGAGGAGATTTTAAGAAGAAAGCCAGTTAGCTGCATTTTCTTTTCTTAAGGAGGTTTTCTTCTGTCACCTGCCTTTATTTATGAAAATGATGTCATTGGGAGGATAAACTAGAGAAAAACTGACAGCTGTAGGTGCTGTTGAGTAGAGGACTCCGGGCATTATGTGGGAGAGGAATGTAAGGTTTCTGAAGTTGGAAACGATGGGGGTGGTTTGGAGAAGACTCAGAGATCATTGGATCGAAGTACTCATTTATTGCACACCCCACTTTGTGAAGCAGGATTCTCACCTCCAGGTGGTCCCCTAATTTGCATGACTCGCTTCTCCTCCTGTAGAAGATCCTTTATATTTCCAGGACTGCTTAGTGCATTCATGAATGAGAGCCCATATCTGCCAGAACCCTAACCTTGGGCAAATTGGAGAAAGACTGTTGTTTTCTTCTCAATTTAAGATATATTTTTATATATATATGTATACACTTTATATATAGCGGGGAAAATATTTATGTTTATATGGTATATATTTTTGTTTTCTGTTGCTTCTCTGTGTGTGTCTCATTCCCTTCTCTGTCGTCATCATCCTCTTTTTCACCCACAGCTTGAAAAGCAATCATGAAATTCATTTGCCTCAACAGAGTGGCCTGTCACATTCCAAAAAGGCTGATATTTTATCCATGTTTCACTTCTGGACAATCAAAAATATTTTAAGATAAATGAGGACAGGAAAGGTGTTCATGAATAGAAATGGTAGTGTCCTGATTTTGTCTACTCCCATCTAGGGGCTTATCCATTTGGTTTAAATGGCAGTTATATATTTTTTAAAAATTATCCCCTTTTAAAATGCAGTGTATTCAGAGCAAAAAAACCATCTAGGCCCCTGAGAATGAGCCTTAGGAAATTGCTTTCTATTATCAATATTTTTCAGCAAGAGCCACGATGAGGAATGTGTCCATTCTGAAGTATGTGCTGTTTCTCCTTTGAGACCTTGCTTATTAATCATTGTGAAATTCTGAGCCATATACACTGACATTGAATCCTCCAAGCTCCATGACAGTGAGTTAGCTTTATTCCCTCCCCGGTACTATTAGTTATGAGGGACAGTGGCACAAGACCATGCTTGTGACATGTCATGTGTCCCATTGAGTCTGTTTGGGGTATTGGTCCCCCTGTTTTATCAGATGGAGCCTAAGGAGCATGGCCACTTTAGGTAAAACAAATATTTTAAAAGCAGTGAATACTAGACTTCCTTTTTATTGTAAACAAACAAACACAGAAAGTCAGTTGTAACATGTTAGGACCGCATGCTCTGATATCCTTTGACTTCTTTCTGACAATCATGATAATCATTTTCATGTCATGATCATCATCACAATCACCGATACCTTCAGTACAATCATCGTCATTATCACCATCACCATTCTCACAGCTCTGACTTATTAAGCAATTTACTATGAACAAGACACTGTTCTAAACAATCTGCATATTTATTATTTCCAATCACTACAAGCCTGTAAAATAATTAATGCATAAATTTCATCATTTAGAGAAACCTGAAACTTAAGAGTCAGGAAGTTGTCTGCTTTTTGAGGGAGGCCTGATCATTATCTGTGGAGGAGAAAGAGTCTTTGGGGTATCTTCCCATTCATCACTCTGCTTCTCCTTTGACCTGGTTCACTTCCTCTGCTTCTCTTTGGTTTGGGATTTCAGGCAGTGGCTTTGTCACATCTGACTTCAGCTGGGGATTTGGCAGCCCTTCTAATTCCCAAGGGTGTACAGTGAGGGTCACAGTGTCCTAGAGCCAAGAGCAACTAAAGAGTAGAATGGCAGAGACGTAATTTTATTTAATAGGCTTGAAATTATTGCTTTTTGATGCCTTAAAGTTGGCTCCCATTTCACATGGTGACTATGTATAAGTAAGACCAAACAGATGGCGTGTTCAGTCTATGACTGGGATTAGTACAGTATAAGAAATATCACCTCAAAAGGGAATGTTCTTCTGGCGATTGAAGAATCACTTATATCAGATCAGTCCTTTTGCTGAGAATTAGATAACATACAAAAACTATTTTTAAAATATGTCAGAAAGCATCATAGAGTGACCAAGGTTGCCAAGACCTCAGAAGCCAAGAGCCTCAATAACCAGAAGGAGAACATTGCCTTCTGAAAAATATTATTGATTTGTAAGGGTTCTAGATGCTAACATTATGTCATGTCAGTTATGTGCCCAGCCAGTAGTATCTTAGGATTTTTTATTTTGTTTATAGAGAGAGTTTAAAATTTTAATGTCATATTTATTCATTCATCAAACATTTCTTTTATAGCTTGTATATTTTGAGTCTTAGTTTATAAATACTCCCCTATTTTAAGGTTATAAAAATACTCTCTACTTCTCTCCAGATTTTATAATTTTGCTTTTCACACTTTGGTATTTTATCTATTTTTTGGTGTAAGATAGGAATCCAATTTTTTTTTCATACAGTCAGTTGACTCCGTACTATTTATTTATTAAGTAGTCAACTCTTTAGTCTATGCTGAGTTTTAATGCCACTTCCATCACTTCTAACTTCCAATATGTGCATGCATGTGGTTGTGACCATTTCCTCTGTCACCTTGGTCTAGTTGTCTACAGTTTATATTTGAATTAAGTCCCAATATCTGGCATAATAAGTCATCATTCCTTCTACTTAACAATTAGTCTTAGTTCTTTACTCCTTCATACATTTAGGAGTTGTAATTATTTCATTAATTTAAAATGTATGGTGTTGATTTTTTAAAGAATTTTCTACTTTTTATACATGAAAGTTTAATTCTATCTTCATTTATTATGTGGTCATATATATGGTAAAACTTCTATCATATTTTTGTTTGTTGTGTTTTATTTTTGCCTCCTCTAGTTTCCTAGAATTCTATTTATATTCATTTAATAGTCATCCTCAACTTGTACCAAGCACACATGAATTAACCAAACCAAAATTTAATCAGTATAGTAGTCTGCGCCTAAATATTTAAGTATCTTAGCTATTTCATATACATTTCCATTATAAAGTGTGAAACCAGCCACCCTAAATTATAGACCATTGCATGAAGAAGAAGAGGAAGAGGAAGAGGAAGAGGAAGAGAAAGAGGAGGAGGAGGAGGAGGAGGAGGAGGAGGAGGAGGAGGAGGAGGAGGAGGAGGAGGAGGAGGAGAAGGAGAAGAAGAAGAAGAAGGTGAAGAAGGTGAAGAAGAAGAAGAAGAAGAAGAAGAAGAAGAAGAAGAAGAAGAAGAAGAAGAAGAAGAAGAAGAAGAAGAAGGTGAAGAAGAAAGGGGGAAGAGAGTAGGAGCAACAGGACAGGAGAGAAAAATATCTAAATGTACTTTGTAAGGTAGACATTTTTCCCTCATTTGCTTTAATAAAGTGTCTCATGTTTTATATATTGGTTAATATAACTGAATAACATTTTTTAGCATTGTCTTCCTGTTATGATGAACTATTCCACTTGATCACAATCAGCTATAAAAGGTAAATACCTAAGCTATTGAGAATGTAATTTTTGAAATTGCCCAAAGTATATGAACCAGAGCATACTGCCATGTTCATGACCCCAAGGACAAACTACTTCCTTTGACCTGATCAAAGAAGAAATTCAAGTCTAAATTTACAGAGCTGCTCCTATAGCCTTTAAGCCCAAGAGACATTGCTGACTTAGTGAAAAACGCTCATCATCATCGTCATCATCACCCTCATCATAATTAACATATATAATAAAAGCCTAATATACTAAGTGTCCAACTGTTCATTCAACCATATGACCGGTCGCTATAATGCACACTGACCACCAGGGGACAGATGCTCTGACCGGTAGGTTAGCTTGCTGCTGGGGTCCGGCTGATCTAGACTGGGCGAGATGGGCCAGACACGCCCTGGAGCCCTCCCCCTGTCCCTTCCTGGCTTCAACCGTGGGGTCCCTCAGCCTAGTCTCACCCTCTCGCAATCCAGGACCCCTCAGAGGATGTCGGAGAGCCAGTTTCAGCCCATTCCCTGCAGGCCAGGACAAGGGAACCCACCAGTGCATGAATCCATGCATTGGGCCTTTAGTGTAAATATAATGACCAATGGTCATGATAAATGACCACAAATTATACCATAGATAGTAGGTGCATATTACAGTATTAGGAGTCATGCATACTTTTCTCTAACCTTCACTAATATTCTGCAAGGTCTGGAATACAATTCCCAAATTTTAGACATGAAAAGCAAGGCCCGGAAAGGCTAAGTGACCTTCCAAGGCTGGACAGAAAACTTGATCTTCTAGGCTCCACTGCTTGTTCATTTGTAGCAATCCTCTCTGCCTGCTGCTGCTCATCACTTTCTACAGCAAATTTACTGAAACTTGACCTTATTCCCTGATCATAGAATTGAAGCTTTAATTACATATCAAATGGTAGAATGAATTTAGCACTTCCATTTGATGACATCAGCTTTGCTAAATCAAATTGCAACAAAACAACATGCATTTTTCTGAAATAAAAACATGAATAAATGCTCCTTGAACAAATATAAAAAATCATATAGGTGGCTTAACGTTTTGCTTTAAAATGCGAGTTTTGAGTCACAAATGTTTATCCCTTTAATATTAAACATCTCATACTTGTAAATTCAGTAGAGAAATGCTCTCAGAGACTACAATGGGCCATTGCTTCAGAGATCCCCTGTGGAAGAGTCGATTCTGCTTTGAAAGGAAGGAAAACATTTGATGCTCATAGGACCTCTCTCAAGTGACATTTTAAAACCATAGTGTAGGCACCTTCATGAAGGCCTGGTGAATGTAGTGACTAAAGAGTGAATAATTGGAAAATTCCATTTTTAAGTGTATTCTTATGCTTTAAACTATTTATTTAGCAGCAAATACCCAGTCCATCTTTATAATCTGCTATGTGTAAGACAAAAATTAAACAGATCCTAGTCTAAGAGAGTTTTATAGTCTTATAAAAACAAGAGGAGCCCTGGCTGGTTTGGCTCAGTGGCTAGGGTGTCAGCCTGTGGACTGAAGGGTCCTGGGTTCGATTCCAGTCAAGGGCACATGCCTGGGTTGTGGGCTCAGTCCCCAGTGGGGGGAACGTGCAGGAGGCAGCCGATCAATTATTCTCTCTCATCTCTCTCTCTCTCTCTCTCTCTCTCTCTCTCTCTCTCTCTCTCTCTCTCTCTCTCTCTCTGAAATCAATAAAAATATATTATTTTTTAAAAAACACAGAAAGAAAACAAGAGAGATGAGATAGATGAGAATATTAGTGGCAGAAATCTTCATTGAGTACTCTTGTGCCAGACACTGTGTACTAAGTGCTAAATCAAAAATGGTAAAGAGGTACTTCCTGTCCTCTAAGCTCCCTTAGTTTGATGTTCAGGTGGGGGACTGAGGAAAAGGTGAAAGAGTGTGGACAAATGCTAGAAGAGGCATCAACTAGTCTTTAGAGAAGAGAAGGCTATGCCAAAGCAGGAGTAAGAAATACTCTCAGATAGCCCTGGCCAGGTAGCTCAGTTAGTTAGAACCTAGTCCCAATATGTCATAGTATGGCTTTGATCCCTGGTCAGGGCACATACAAGAAGCAACCAATGAATGCGTAAGTCTCGCGCTCTCTCTTCTCTCTCTCTCTAAAGAAGTAAATAAATTGGAAAAGGAGACAAAGAAGAGAAATAGGTTCAGTTAGGAAGGCCACTACCTTCATGTTTAAATTCAATATTTTTTTATTTAGTAAGTTCAAATAGCTTAATATATATAAATTCTAATGAGCTGTGAGATGAGAGTACCTTTCAAAAATTCTTTAAGAGGGAGGTACTAGAAGAACAGAAACTTCTGATTTCTAGTCAGGATAACACTGTACATTCCTATTTTGAGTCTTCTTCTGCTTCAAACACATGGAAGTAACAGAAAAAAAAAATAAAGAGAGACATTAGAGACATTAGCGTTCTCCCTAAATTTTTAACATACTTAAAGTGTAAATTGTTTAGTTTCTCTACCATGTTCCCTCCAAGAGTCCGCTATACATTAGACACTTTTGGCACTCCCAACTTCCAAATAATTTTTGCCTAAAGCCTCATCTTTTCAATAAGAAAAGTGGTTTGTATGATATTTTATCTAATCAAGGATGCTGAACATGCTCATCTTAACCTTTTGCACTCGGATGTCGAGTGTGACTCGACACAGTTAGCATTAGAATAAAGGAATTGAGAGAAAAGCAAGCGAGTGCAAAGGGTTAAATTTATTTTTAATATCCTCTATTATTTTCATTCCATCCGGAGTGTATTCAGATCTTAATTGTTGATTTTATTGAATTCCTTTTGCAATAGCTTTCCTCTAGGGTTTTGGAACCTTGTTTGCAAAGGAAGCCTTTGGAAAGAAGTAGTAATGAAATAGGAAACAAACAAATAAGAGATAATCAAAACTGGCCCTTTGAAAAATAAACAAACCAAATTGTATTACAAAGTAAATAAGCAGATTGATTAAGAAATAAGAGAGATTGCACAAATAAATGCTATAAGTAATGGAAAAAGTAATATGACTGTAGATATAGTGATCAACAAAAGGAGTTTAATACTATTTAGATCAGTTATTTAAAATTTTAGGAGATAGATAATTTCCTAAAAATGTAGAAATAATTGAAAATGCTTGAAAAAATGAATCAGTAACCATTATAGAAATATTTTCCGTGGACAACTAGAGATATAAATTGACTTATGAGTAATAGTGCTCATATAATGTAAACTGTATCAGAGAATAAGGAAAGCTGCCCAACATTTTATCTGAGGCTACTATAGTATTAACACCCAAAGCAGAATAAAACAAAAAAAGTATAAGCTGTTCTCCTATATGACCCCATATGCAAACACTAGCAAATTAAATACAACAGAATATTAAAAATCTCTTTTTAAACTAATTTTTCCAGAAAAGTGACAATGGATTTTTACAATAAAAATTCATTATTATAATTTCCTACTTGATTAAGGGGAAAATTGCATTGTCATCTCAATGGAAGCAGGAAAAATATTTTTGAATTTTAGCATTATAAATACTGAAATTATTTTTTAACTAGGAATCAAATAAAACTTCTTTAATCTATTGAAAGGTATCTACCAAAACCCTATATCAAACACCTTATTTATGGATGAAATGTAAATAATATTTTCCATGAGGACAGATATGTGATAAGTACTCAGGGCCACTGCTAGCATTTGAATTTGTTACTGGAGGTCTCAGCCACAAAAAGACAAGAAAAGTAAATAAACTGTAGAAAAATTACAAAAGAAGAAAAAAATAATTGTTACTATTTAAATGTGATATGGTTATCTATACAGAAATTTAAATATATATATAAATATATAAATATATATATATAAAAGAGAATTTAAAGCCAAATGGTTTGAGTATTTCACAAGTTTACTGGATATAAGATTAATGTATAAAAGTAATGAAAGTATTTTTATACATCTGCTAGAATAAAATAGAGGATAAAATAGGAAAAAAATATACCATTCATAATAATGACTACAAGGAACCTATACTATGTGTATAATATGTGTGAAAGTTCTTTAACAACAACAAACAAAAACATTACTACTTGTAATTGAAGGATCTAAAAATACTGGGGGAAAGGGAGAGAATCACTATGTACATCAGTAGCAAGAGTTAATATAATAAAGAGGCTCATTCTCCCCAGATTAATCAGTTCATTAATAGTTTAATCAAAATCCCAAGAGGATCCAAGAATCACCATGACATTTTTAGAAAAGATATGTATGCATGAAAACTTACTGTATTTAAAATAAATGAACTAGATATGTCCATTTTAACACTGATAAATCTCAACCAATCTTGTGTGAATAAGCAAGTTGCAGAGTAAATACTATATGGTTACAACTCAACAAACACTGTGTTGTGTGGCTATATATATATATATGAAATATAAAAGCAATGGTCAGAAAGAAAATCAATTACATCTAGTGAGAGAGGTGAAAAGTGGGCTTAAAAATTATGAAACTGGATCTTCCACTGTTTTTTCATAAAGAGAGATCCATTGAAAGAATAGCATATGTTAACCATTTTTAAATTAGGGTGTGTGGGGGCAGGAATACATGGAATTTTTATATTATTGTCTGTATTTTTGCTGATATTTTATTGCAATAATTCATAATTTTTGGCACAAGTATTCCCATCCCTTTTGAGGTTTAGTTGGTTGGGATTTAAGGGTCAGAGAATAGAGTAAGTTGTACATTGTGACTTCATCTTTTCTGCTATAGGGGGCTGTCTTGGTTTAATACTGTAGCATCCAAGCTCTGTCCACATGGGATTTTAGGTTTAGGTGAAAGCAGAAATTATATTAGGAGATACTTCCTTGTAGAGAGACAAAGACCAGGATCTCTGATCATTTTGCTGTTGATCAGGGATTTTAGAGTATGTGCCTTCGGCATCTTTTTCTCTCTGGGACTCATTACTTCACAGTCATGATCAAGTGATGGAAATTGCAATTTGGCGTTACCTCTAAGACCCATGGGAGCTCTTTGTGGGATGAAGATGTTTATACTTGGTGCAGTTTTTTTGCATTCTCTTTTCACCTTGAGCCCTTACCTCAGTTTCCCCTCATCTTTATCATCTCTTCCTTTGTCACTCTTCTCCTTCTATATCCAGATGTTCAAAGTAAACCTGGTATATGGACTCACCATTTTCCAGTTCCTGGTTGTTTCTCATGTGACTAGTTAGTATGGGTCAGTAGAGTCAAGAGAGCAATATATTTTAGGGAAATTTCTCCAAAACCAAGAATTTTGGAGGATATAACAGGATCTATTTGAAAAGCTTATCATTATGTCAAAATTGCAAATCAAATCCTCACCCCACCTCCAGTAGAGCTACTTTGTACATGAAATTCTGGTTAAGAATTTCCATCCATGAAATGACTTTGACAAACTGCTCTCCAACCCAGTGAAGTAGAGCTCTCCCAGACCAGATGGAACATTCATCCTGTTTGCTATTAGCAATGTGCCCTAAAGAGCCATAATGTTTTATGAATATAATGCAGAAACACACAGTGTGCGGCTGGTAGTGAAGCCAATCACTTGGCTGGTGAGTGGCCCAGTGGGCTGCCCACCCTTTTCATTTCAATGAACCTTGGAATTATCATTGCTTAGAGAGTAACTCTCAAGAGGTAGGTCCTAATGGAGATTAAAAGTTTTTTTTAAGATTCCAGTAAGTTCATAATTAACATTACGACAGTACCATGGAAGCATAATGAAGTGTAGAGTTTATTTTGGAAGCCGAATTTATTTTTATGGCTTTATAAATTATTTTATTCATGTATTTATAGAATCATTAAGGTTTTAAAGGGTCAACTAAACTATTACATTATATTTTACTACATTTTATGGGGGGAATGATATCCTACAGTGATAGTCACAACTTTGGGGACTTATGAAGGTCCAGATTTTAATGTTTCTTGTTATATACTTCAGAATAAATTGCTAATATACCAGTGAAGTTCAAAGGCATTTAAGTATTTGAGACTCTTAAGGTTTTGTTTTGTTTTAGACAAGTTTGAAAAAGGAAACTAAGATCCTTATTTTTGCCCTGGTTTTGGGATATTTGAGAACAATTAGTAAATTCAGGAATAGAAGAACCATAAGAGCCACAGAAACTATCTATTGAATAAGAAACAGAGATCAGAAGAGAGAACATGATTTCCTAGGATTGCTCACATTATGGGCCAGAGTTTGATCAAAAAAAGAGGCTAAAAATATGTTGGTATTTTGATAATTTTATACTAAAAATAGAATTTGTTTATTATTAAAGGATGTGACTTACCTTTTATTTTGTAAAACAAGAACCAGACTGGTTGACTGCTATCTATCACTACTTCATTCTTATGTATTTGAACCTTTTCGTGCCTCAGTTTCTCTGAAATTTTTGGAAAATACTTGCTAATTGTTGAAATACTTGAATTTCTTTGAAGACATAGTGTGAAAATAACATAACACGGTGGCATGTCAATTAGTGCAAAATGTATAACTTTATTTCAGGTCTTGGTTGTTACCTTATTTCAGTAGCCACAACTCTCTTGTTAAAGTCTGAAGCACAAAAAGGCTGTAGTAAAAAATCTCTATTGTCAACTTCTAAGAAACCATATACATGTGTCTTTTCCACAATGTTGGTTATAAATCACAGATTTGTTGGAATCAGCAAGATATTACACTTACTCCCAAAATATACAACTGGCTCTCTTATTAACTGGGCAGTTTTGTTGTTCAGATTCCTAATAAGTTAGATACTTCTCTTTGTTCCTTTTGGTTTAAGAGATTATAATATGAGAAATGTGTTTCATTCACTCTTAAAATGCACAAAAAATACATGTGCATTGTTTGTAATTGACTTCTAAAGGATAACATAGGGAAACTATATACTCAACATGGGGATTTATTCCAGTGCTAAAACCAAGATATTAAATTATACCTTAAGAAGAAGCATAATTCAATGAATTTTTATGATCTGTAGAGATAGGTAAATTGCATTGCAAATGATAAATGAGTTTTCAGCATCAAGATCCACGAATAAATCATTATAAGTAGGTATTTTGATTTATTAATATAACCAGGAAGCAGCCCCTTGGGATGCGCATGTTATTTCTGGTGGTTGTCCTGGTAAGAGTCAGTTAACTTATTTATGTGTTGTTATTGTTTTCTTTTCCTGTATGTAACTACTCTGCATATTTTTAGGGAAGAGTTTACTCCCTTAGAAAGAAGGTTCCTTTCACATGAAAGTGGGAATAGATGCCAATTTGATGGGCTCAGTGTCAACACATAGTTCAAAGCTGATCAAATTCAACAGAGCGGTTGGAAGATTTCTTTCTCTGCCTTTCCTTAAAGTCATTGCATTCAGATTTGCCCATTTCCCTTATGAGCAAACTCTGCTTGTTTTATTGTCTAGCTGAGCTGCAATGGTTCATATCAAACCCTCTGTCTTAAGCTTCTCTTACCCCTGTGCCATTGGAAAAAGAATGAGAACACGTGGGTGTGTTTTCTTCATCCGCTACTATCCAACACTGTGCCCTAAAAATTATTAAACAGGAAAACAAAAAGGTTTCATTTACTTATTCCTTTAACAGACACTAACTGGCCATTTATAGATCAGGAACTATACTAGAGTCTGAGGCAACAGAATGATCAAAATGCAACCCCTGCTTTCAAGGAGGTTACAGTAAAGTGAGAGAAGCAATTCTCTAAACTGGGTGTCACCTTGTAGTGTCTGTGTGCTTGATAGAGAGAGGACAAGGCACATGGGAACCCACAGGTCAGACATGTAACCAGAGGGCATCCTTCAGGGTGCAGCATGGTTGCCCCAGTTTAAAAAAAAGTGGTGAAAAAAGACTTCCAGGAGAAGGTAACTCTCAAGCTGAATCTTGAAAGAAATAAAGAACAGGTAAGGATATGCCTACAAGGGGAGTGGCATGAGCCATGGTCCACAGGTTAAAGGAAGTATATTCAGGGATAAAAAAAAAAAAAAGGAGCCACATTGCCTGGCTGACATGTCTCAGTGGTTGAGCATCGACCTATGAACCAGGAAGTCACGGTTCGATTCTTGGTCAGGGCACATGCCCGGCTTGCAGGCTCAATCCCCAGTGTGGGGCATACAGGAGTCAGCTGGTCAATGATTCTCTCTCATCATTGATATTTCTCTCTCTCTCCCCCTCTCCCTTCCTTTCTGAAATCTGTATATATATTAAAGGAGCCACATTTTTCTTTGCTGCATATTCTTGTTTTCTTTTCTGCAACCCTTTAAAACTCTTTAAAAACAATTTTTCTGGGCCATACAGAAATAGGTCTCAATCTGGATTTGGACCAGAGTACATTGTTTCCTAATCCCTGGCATAAGCCATAAGAGAACCAGCATTACTTAGACTCAGTATGGCCTAGTGCAGTGGTTGGCAAACTCATTAGTCAACAGAGCCAAATATCAACAGTACAATGATTGAAATTTCTTTTGAGAGCCAAATTTTTTAAACTTAAACTTCTAACGCCACTTCTTCAAAATAGACTCGCCCAGGCCGTGGTATTTTGTGGAAGAGCCACACTCAAGGGGCCAAAGAGCCACATGTGGCTCGCTAGCCGCAGTTTGCCGACCACGGGCCTAGTGGATGAGACAGTTAACAAAAAAGGAGTTCTCTGACATGTCAGGTATGGTATAAGCATCTTATTTAATATTAGCTTTCAGTCCTGGGAGCAACATTATGAGAAAGGGATGATATGGATCCACTATTGAGAATCTGAAGATGGGAATGCCATCCCCACTCCACCCTCAGCCCCTTGGTTATCTACTGTCTGAATTTTAGTACCCATTTACCATTTACCTGCTATGTAACATAAAGCAGATATTTTAGCCTCTTAATCTTTAAGCCTCAGTTTCCTAATCTCAAAACAAGGGATAGTATTATTGTTTTTATGGGGTTTTTGCTTGTTTCTTGATGAAGATTAAATAAGCTAATATGTGTAGACAATGTCTACCATGTCACATATGCTTCCTACATATCAGCTTTATCATTATTTCAGTGGATCAGGTTATTGGTCCCTGTTCTATTGGTCCGTGTAAGTACTTAGTAGCCATATGACCTCAATCAAGTCATTTATATACTTCATGCTTTTTTCTTCCAAGAAAAGTGGGTGATGATAGCAGAAGATAAATCTTTTGAAGAGGAAAAACATATTGCATTCTTGAAGACAAATATGATTGAATTGGATCCAGCCATTATTTCAGATTATCCACTCCATTAATTCCCAGTACTAGTAGGGAAAATGGATTGTCAGAGACAGTTTCACCAGACCAATTTAAACCTGGCTTTAGATCCAGTTTATGTGGAGTGGAAGAAATGTGCTGTTCCATATTCCATATGGAAGAGACAGGAAAGGGGAGGAGAGACTCACTTGATTACTCTCAGCTCATAGCCTACTGAACTCCACTGGATGATTACGGAGAACTATTCTGTGACCAAAATAAATTGATTAAAACCAGAGCCCTGCCACTGAAGTGAGATTAAACTACTACAGTATGATTTTAATACCAGGATCTTTCCCTGTGGTATGTTGCACAATAGAAACCAATTGAAAAATATATATATATTATAACAAATAAATATAAATAAATTGATGAGCTGTAAAGAAATTGGGCCTGGGGGAGCCTACAGTGAAAGGAAGTACTGTCAGAGTTGAGAGCAAGCATCTTTTAATTGATAAATAGGAAGTAGGAGGGAAGAGAAATACATCAGAAGAAGATGGGCTGGTGCTATAATTTTATGAGGTTGGTGGTTTATGGGATAGAGAATTCCCAGGGAAAGGCATTAAAAGAAAGTAAAGTTAAATGTATCCTTGGCTGACTCCCTGCTTGATGGATTGCAGGAGGGGCAATATTTATATCCCATCCTTTTCTACATGCGTTTTCTCTCATCTCTAAATATCCGAAGCTCCTGGAGTCTGTACATGTAGTTGAGCACAAAATTGTTTCACTACTTTTATTGTTTCTTTATTTTCTCATATGGTATGTCTTTTTTAAAATATATTTTTATTGATTTCAGAGAGGAAGGGAGAGGGAGAGATAGAAATATCAGTGATGAGAGAGAATCATTGATTGGCTGCCTCCTGCATGCCTCACACTGGGGCAGGGGGAGCGGGGGGGGGGGGGGGGGGGCGTCAAGTCTGCAACCAGGTATGTCCTTGACCTGGAATCAAACTGGGACCTCTTGGTTCACAGGTCAGTGCTCAACCACTGAGCCATACTGGTTGGGCTCACATGGTATGTCTTTTTAATCCTTGTTCTCAAGGATACAGGCATGTAGCATGAATGAACAAAAGACATGGGTGGTGATGGCCTCTGTATAGAACGTAGGCTCTGACCTGGGTCCCTACTGAAAGGAATAACTGAGCCCTTCTCAACATCTCCTTTGGCCTTGTTCCCCAGGCTGAGTGACCAGGGCAACCTGTCTGTTACCTTGTTAACATGCTGCTCTCCAGGTTTGCTATTTAGTGGCCATAATTTCCAAATTCTTCTGTCCTTGTGGTTCCCACTGGGAAGGTGACCTTGGGTTTGCCACTGGAGGCTGACATTGTTACAACAGCTCATATTGTCTCCCCTCTGTTTATCTGAGTGCTCCTCTCACAGGGAATGAGGTGAGATTATTTCCTCAGTGGTGTTCCATTGATGATCCCTTGAGTTTTGCCCTCTACTTATATTTTCTTAGAGCATGCTATTTCATTTTATTTTTTTCAAAATATAGTTTTACTAGAGGCCCGTTGCACGAAATTCATGCAAGAGTAGGCCTTCCTTCCCCCGGCTGCCGGCACTGGCTTCCCTCTGGCTCCTGGGACCCGGGCTTCCCTTACAGCCCCTGCTTCATTCGGAAGGTCATCCAGAAGGACGTCCAGTCTAATTAGCATATTACGCTTTCATTATTATAGATTATTGATTTCAGAGAGGAAGGGAGAGAAAAAGAGAGAGAGAGAGGAAGAGAGAAACATCAATTATGAGAGAAAATCCTTGATTGGCTGCCTTCATGACTTCCTTGTGGGTCTTCTTACAGACAAAACTCTTGAAAACCACTTAGCAACCCTTATATGCGTAGATCCTCATCAATAATTGATTTATCCAGCAATCAGACTATAACTCCAGTGGACATGTTATCTACTGGGTTTTTTTTTTGTTGTTGTTGTTGTTGTTGTTTTGCTTTTATGTTATCTAGTATAAGGTGACATGGAATTGTAGTCGCTCAACATATTTATGGGGACTCACTCTGTGCCAGACTAGTGCTGCTTAGGTATAGATGAATAAAACAAACGTGTCCCCTATCATTGTGGATTTTACAAAATTGGGCAGAAAAGGACAATAAACAAATAATAAATATATAATGATAAATTAGGGTAAGTCTGT
Organism: Eptesicus fuscus; assembly: GCF_027574615.1. Classification (NCBI taxonomy): domain Eukaryota; kingdom Metazoa; phylum Chordata; class Mammalia; order Chiroptera; family Vespertilionidae; genus Eptesicus; species Eptesicus fuscus. The sequence goes on along the minus strand of NC_072492.1, from coordinate 23,093,181 downwards.
AGAAGAAAAGATCCTGATTATATTAGAAAGATGATAGCAAGATTGACTTGGGAATGACATCTAGAGAGATTTCTTTTATCTGTTTTTATTATTATTGAGTTGAGAGAGAACGGAGCAGGGAGAGAGAGAGAGAGAGAGAGAGAGAGAGAGAGAGAGAGAGAGAGAGAGAGAGATCAATTTGTTGTTCCACCTATTTGTGCATTCATTGGTTGATTCTTGTATGTGCCCTGACTGGGGATCAAACCCACAGCCTTGGCACTTTGGGATGATGTTCCAACCAACTGAGCTACCCCAGCCAGGGCTAGAAAGATTTCTTAAAGAGTCTGAATATAAGCCAAAATATGAAAGATAAACAACGCACCATACAGAGAGGTTGGAAGTCGTGAAGTTTACAGTAGAGTGCACTTGTTGGCTGTGAGAAAGTTAGATATTTTGAGAAATGTATAAACATCTTTAAATCCATAGAAAATAATTGAGTACATTATAGCAGCTCTCTCAGTGAGAATTTTACCATATGTGAATGTTTTGTGTTTGGCTAAAGTGTGGTCCTCAACTGCTTAAGATGAATAAGTATTACTTTTTTGGAGTGAAGAGAGTAGTGGCAAAGAGTTTATTAAAGTTGTTCAGGCAAGAGCTGAAGGCCCAGTTCATTAGGAGTGAGAAGAGATGTTGGAGATATTTTTGGAATAGAAATCACCATTTGATGTGAAGAGGTAAAAGAGGAAATGGGTGTGACAACGTGTTGGGAACATGATGAATGATCACACCATGAATGAGCCATGGGAGAATCACCTCACTCCCCTTTGAATGAGTTGCTGTCTCACCTGTGGTCTTATATATCTTCCTCTACAATGAGCATCTGCCTACGTTTGCCTCTCTTCGTTGACTGAGAGCTCCTCAAGGGCAAGAATGCTTCATTTGAGGAGTTCAGTAAATAATAACCACTATTATTAGGATTTCAATAGTTGTGTTTTAGTGAATGCAAGGATGGCATGCCTTTGACAGTATAATGGTGAGTTCTGAAGGCTCCAAAGAGGATGATGGGAAGCTGATTGAGGTGAATTTATTTCAAGGAAAAGAAAAGTGACAGCTCCTAAGGGAAGAGGAAATGTAATATGAGGGGACACAATAGCTGACCTAGTTTGGTTCTGCTAAAAGGTGGCCATGGGAAAGGTTTGAAAGCAAGAATAACACAGGAAATGAGTTCTGAAAATCCAACCATCTTAGTTGGGTCATCCTAAGCACTGAATAGACAGAGAGCCTTTGCACGAAAACACATAACTTTTTAAAGGAATTTTGGTATTAACCTCAGCTACACTTTTCTCCATTTATATATTCTTTTTGTTAGATCATATTCCCTCAGTTAGGGAGTGCCATAGAATGTAAGGATTGATTATCACTTTAATGAAAATGTTAATTTGATCTTTTGAGGGTTTAAATTTTTTTTAATGGTTGAATAATGTCTTCTAATGATTTCTTCTTCAATTATTTTGTTAAATAATTATTCATATAAGTTTTTGGTGTTTTTTTTTTAAAGAAATGCTAAGGCATATAAACAGAATTCTTAGTTGAAATTTCAGCAACTGTATTTCAGGCATTTTATATCCTGAATATATTTACTTATTTACAATAAGCGAAGCACAGCATAAAAGCAATTAACAATTTTAATTAAAGAATGACCTTTTTCTAATAATCCAAATGCTGAGTGTTGGCCTTTACGTTCTTTTCTTGGTTGCTTTGTTTGTATTAAGCATTTTACGAATTTGATATTTGAGACATAAAATGTATTACGTGGTTTTACTCCTCTAAGATAATTTTGCGTATCAGTTATGAACTTGACATCAGCTTTATTCCATTTCTTTTTACGTGAATCTACCTGTTGTTTATTTCTGGGTTGTTACCACATTCAATTCCACTTAAGCATCTTCTGTAGGTCTAATGTTTTGCAAACCATGAGAAGATAATTGATTATATGTCTTAGAATTCTAGACTTGGAATATCTAGGTGGGTAAGTGCTAACAAGGATCCTCTAAGAACTTAGCTACATAAGAAATAAGATGGTCCTCTCCAACTTGAATTACCAAATCAACTCATGAACCATCTTAAGGAGAAGGAATGCCCCATAAAATAGTGGAGACTTTATTGAGGAATCAATAGTTATAGATAGTACATATTTACTGAGATCTATAGGAAAGAAAAAGTGGTGAATAATGAGAATTCAGAAGGAACCTTCTGGGAGATGAAAGTTGGTAGTATCTCTTTAACACTGTCTTTAGAGAGGTATTCCTGGCCCAGTCTACTCAAGAACAGTTCCCCTTGACAGACAGACTCTACATGGAAATGGGTGCATTCAGACAGGTGCTTCCAGGATCTGACGTCATAAAATATTTAAAACACTCAATGTCCTTAGCTTTGAGCCCATGGTTAAGTAATCTTTGATTAAAATACATCTTTCCCTGTAGGCTGCCAATCTCTTAGAAATTTAGTCTGTGTAAATCACATATTCAAGCCCAGATCTCTGTAGCACTGATATGAGGAAGTTTATGGACTTGCAAAGTGAAAAGCTAGACCCTGATCTATAGTAAATCCACCAAAATAGCCTTCTAGCCTACCAACCTCATTTCTGCAAACATTGGGTAGAATATGTCCTGACCAAACCCCTTACACTAGAGTTGGAAAAAATTAAAGCACAGCCTAGAGAAGTGTCTTGACAAAGGTCATTACAAATTTGGCCTCTTCCTAAGTATATGTTCTTTCCATAACACCATGTGGCCTTGTAGTACACCATCATCCTTGGAGAAGTGAAGAAACAATTCAATAAATCTTATCTGAATCATAGGAGGAAACAAAACTCCTGAATTTTTTTAGTCTAATTTCTGCTCTAGCACTTCAGCGGATAATGGGTCTACATGCCATTTAATCCACCTTGTACTTTTTTTCTTCTTGCTGATGGAGTCAGGACCTGGAAAATTCCACTCACCTTTCAAGATTCATCTCATTTATTACTTCCAATTTCTAAGTTTCTCTCAGCTTCTCCAAGTAGGATTAGTTGCTTCCACTTCTGGCCCATTCATATCTCTATTATGTGCTTATCACATGATATTAAATACCTACATACATACTTTATTGCCCGTGAAGATGTGAGCTCCTCTAAAAATTAACAATGGTTTGTTTACCTCTGCATACCAGTACCCATCACTGTGTCTGGCACTTAATAATTACACACATGGCTCAAAAGAAGGATGGCAGGGCAGAGAAAAGAAACTTGAATGCATCTTCCATGGGGAGAGTCTTCTTTTTTTCCTACAAGGCAGTCATTAGGATTACATGAGAAGAGGAAGGTGCAGAAAATATAAGCAGAACCACACAGTCGGCTCAAAACACTTTAATTTTCAAGGCTGATTTGGAAGACCCTGGGTTACTTTCTCTTCCTATTACCTTATCCAGAATACAATTATTAATTATTAGATTTTTTTTAACTTTCCACGGTGGATTTAAATAGTAATATTCTTAGAGTGGTAGGGGCTTTGGGAAGGTTTTGCTCTTGGTTACACAGATGCTAATAAATAGCTCTCGGTTCTCCAAAGTGACCTCATGTCAGATCTGAAGGGTAAGGAAGTTCCAGTGGTGACTGAGACACTCCGTCTCTGGAACAGATGGGGGAGAACCAAAATGTATGCTTGCAAAGAGGTCCTTGTGACATTCAGTGTCAGAGACAACAGTGGATGCTAATCCAGCAGAGCTAATTCTGTAGTGGAGAGTGAAATATTATTTAATCAGCAGTGTTTCATACATAATTCAATTAACTGCCTTCACTCATCAGTGTTAATGAGAACGGGAGCCTGGATTAATGTGCAAGAGCCTCAGAAAGGAGCTCCCAGCCTACCTAAGTGCTGCCAAAACTTAATAAAGTCCTGCCAGTCAAACTGTGGTATCTGGACCCAATGCATCAGTACACTGAAGTTACAGATTATCCTGAGCGCTGCTCATTGTTTCCTAATTCTTTAGTTATGCTGATCTCTGCACTAGAATGTTTAATTAGTGTATGGGGGGAAACAAGTAAGATTGCCCACCGCTTCCCTGACGGTGGGTATTTAGTGTCTAGTAAACAAAATAGAATTTTATTACAAATAATTTGAAGTGGCAAGTTATGCTTTTTTTATGTCTATAAATCTCAATAATTGAATAGGAGACAGCAAGTGGGGCTGTAGCAAACTAAAAGGCAGCTTTTATCTTGAAAGGCTATTGAGGATGTCAGAAGACTGGGTGCACATCTGTCCAATACCTGTCCATCTTTAGTTCAGCCTATGAAGTTCAGGAACCCAAATTTTTGTCCCATTCTCCTCTGCAGTCAGGTGTTGGAGAACAAGTGATACAGACAGGTAATCAGGGCCACTTGAAAGAACTAATAGATCATCATGACTCTGGATTTTTCAATGATGAATGAATACTGCCTGCGTATTATGGTCAATTTCCTATTTGAGAAAATTTGTAGAGGACTTACTAGTATGCCTAGTGTGGTTTAATACTATACCTGAAAGTAGAGAATGGACTGCAGTCATTCCAGCCTTTATAGTGTTCATTTAAGTTACAAGTTTTGTGTGCTGGCTATTTATCATTCTTACTACTTTTCCTTCATTTTCTTTCTTGACTTCATCTTCCCCACCTATAGACTTATATGCTTAAACTTTCTCTAATTTAATGGATCTAAAATCAAATTCTTGATTTCTATCTCTTACGTAGATTTTTTTTTTTTACTTTTTTAGTGGTTGTCACTAGAGTTTACAAAATACATTTACAATTAATCCAAGTCCACTTTCAAATAACAAACATTGTACCTACTACTTCATGGGAAATGCAAGTACCTCAGAGTATTCCCAATCTCTCTGTCCCTCTCCTTACACTATTGCTGTCATTCATTTCACTTACCCATTAGTTATAATCACTGAATAGATCATCGCTATTATTATTTTAACCTGTTATCTGTTAGATTAATCAAGTATAAGAAAAATAACAGATTTTATTTTACCTTCATGTTTTCCCCAATTAATGTGCTTCCTTTCTTTATGTAGATCTGTTTCTGACCTATATCATTTTCCTTCTTCTAAAGAACCTCTTTTAATATTTCTTGCAAGATAGGTCTGCTGTCAACAGATTCCCCCAACTTTTATTTTTATTTTGAATTTCAATTTTTATGTCTCTGTGCTTTACTTACTTTTTTTTTAATTAGCTTGTGGACATTTCACCTATTCTTGTGTTTTTATTATTACTGTTACTTTTCCCCCCATGGAACAAAGTGTAAGATTTAGTCCACAAATTAGCAGTTTTCCTGTCCTCTGTTTTCTTATTTTCTGCTTTTATCTGGCACATTGAAGAATCTGAATAAACATTTATTGAGTAGACTTTTAAGTAAATCCTTATGCTATTTTTTATTCTTTTTGTGTCTTCTTATGTTATGAATTATTAATTTTCTAAACTTTTTGGTAGGTCAAACAGGTGATATTTTAGTTATTTTATAGATGCTCTTTAATTACAGTTTTATTTCTTTTTGACACAAGAATTAGTAGAGGGATTTAATTCTAAATAGCTTGTTGTTGTTCTACATTAACCCATTCTACATTATTTTTTATTTATTGACTAAAATATATGGCATATTTTTAAAAATATTTCATGGATATCAGAAGCTATTTCAGAGAATTATTCAGATACAGAGAATTATACACACACAAACACATACACATATTAGATCAACTTTTAAAATTATATTATTTAGATCCTCCACTTTCTCCCTTTGTTTTGTCTTTTTACTCAGTCAAAAACTGAGAAAGAAATATGAAATTCTTCTCTACCACATTGTTTTCTTAACTTTCTCCCTGAAATTTCCCTGTCTTCTCCGTCATTTTGCTTCAGGTATTTCAATACAGTAATCTTCAGTACATATAAGGTCAGAATAGTCATGGTTCCAATTTTGACTTTACCCATGAAATTACCTTCTCTTTTCAGTTTAATGCTTTTTGCCTTAAATCCAACTTGGTTTGCTTTTCATATTGTGACATTGACTTTCTTTTTGTTTGCATTTTGTCTTGTGTATTTTTGTCCATCGTGTTATTCCCTGAGATTGTATACACAGTCATAAATGGGTAGATGTGCATATTTTTTGGTGAAAGATGCAGTGCTTGTTTTTGTTTGTTTGTTTGTTTTTTGCTAACCCTCACCCAACCATATTTTTCCATTGATTTTTAGAGAGAGTGGAAGAGACACAGAGAGAGAAACATTGATGAGAGAGAGACACATCGATTGGTTGCCTCTGCTATGTACCCCAACCAAGGCCAGGGATCGGGCCTGCAATTGAGTTACGTGTCCTTGACTGGAATGGAGTCCATGACCCTTCAGTCTGCAGGCCGCTTCTCTAACCACTGAGCAAAACCAGCTAGGGCAGTACAGTGCTTTTTTAAGTTAGCCATCTAATTGATCCAGAATCCATTAAAAGTTGTGAAGTATTAGAGTAGGAATAATATGGGGAAAATTAATTGAAAGCCAACAGCTATGATATTCCTACTCATCATAGTCAACTCTCACATAGAGACTTAAAGTAGAGAGTATTTGCCAAGTAGAACAGATTTCAAGGAAAACTCCTCCCTCTCTGAGTCCTAGGCTTAAATAATGGGCTATTTCTGCTTTTGATATAATTAATTCCCTCTTCACCTTCCCCATCAATCCAGTTTCTTTCTGCTAGATGTGATATTTTGCTTCACCTCCACACACCCTCCTTTTCTTAATTATTCTTCACCATATTCCAGCCACAAAGCTCTTATCATCACAGTGATAGGGGGATCATGTGACAAACATGCCCCAAAATCCAGGGAACATAGCAGCATATGCACCCTGAAAATTGTCCCGCATAACGTTCTTTTGACCTTATGCATGGCAAGCCACCCAGACAGTAATCCTACTCTTAAATGTTCTTTGACCCTAACCAGCTTGGCTCAGTGGATAGAGCATCAGCCTGTGGACTGAAGGGTCCCAGGTTCAGTTCCGGCCAAGGGCACATGCCTAGGTTGCTGGGCTTGGTCCCCAGTAGGGGGCATTCAGGAGGCAGCTGATCAATGATTCTCTCTCATCATTGATGTTTCTATCTCTCCTTCTCCCTTCCTCTCTGGAATCAATAAAGAAATATATTTTTAAAAAGTTCTTTGTTTGTTGGCATAGCTTTTTAAAAAATGTATCTATATACATACATATATACGTGCGCCCATGTGTGTGTGTGTGTGTGTGTGTGTGTGTGTATTATCATGAAGGTATAGGTCAGTGGTTGGCAAACCGTGGCTCGTGAGCCACATGTGGCTCTTTGGCCCCTTGAGTGTTCTAACACCACTTCTTCAAAATAGACTCGCCCAGGCTGAAATCCGACTTCTGCACAAGGGCCACGAAGTTTTAATCGCACTGTACATGCGCGCTCGCATGTGGCATTTTGTGGAAGAGCCACACTCAAGGGGCCAAAGAGCCGCATGTGGCTGGTGAGCCGCGGTTTGCCGACCACTGGTATAGGTGAATAACAAGTAGTCATTAACTTCTGTTTCCATTGTTGAGTAACTAGACCTTCCTGTTGTAGAGCTCTTTTTGCTAAAGTTTTATCTAATTACTAATGGCCTGGTGCACTGATTCATGCACATTGAAAGGAAATTAATTAGAAGAAAGATTCGTGTGGTAATTACATTACTGCAAAAAATTACATGTCAAAATAGTATATATAATATAGTATTATAAAATTAAAACAGGAATGCGATTGGCGCTGGCAAGAGCTTTATATGTATCACGCATGCGCGAGTCAAGGTTTATTTTTATATTGCCCGTGCATGTCATATGTACTGACCGGTCAGACAGTCAGATGGATGGACAGTCGGTCACTTAGCCTTTTATATATATAGATACAATTCCTTACATGTTTGATAGGAAGCCATGGGCAGTGTCTTAATTTTCTTTTGCATAAGATTTTAAATCAATAAAAAGTAAACAAAAGGTGAAATGCATATGCATTCATCTGGCAAAAACCAGAGAAGCTAGGCTCCGTGAAAACAAACAAGGCCTGCCATTTGTTTTGGAGTTAGTTAAGCAGAGTTTATTACTGCAAATTCAAAAGACAGTGAAAAGTCACTCTACGTGCAGATAATTCATTGAGATTTCCACTGTACTTGCACAGTATAATGGGAGAAATCAATCAAACAAATCAGAAAGCCTGATGTGAGGGTGTCTGTACATTAATCCCCAATTTGTGTTTAGGAGAGAAAGAAAAGTTATTCGTGATGGCAACAAGCACTCTATTATGAATATCCTAGAGGGGAATAGAGCTGGACAAGCGCTCAGGTGTCCTGATGCCCAGAAAGCTGACAGGAAGCATTAAACAAAGAGTAATCTGGACAGTTAGTTTCATGGTGGATAAATGACATACTGTATTAAGAGTGACCAGATATAAAACATGGAAGAGTTTGGAATCAAGAAAATAGAAAAAAAATATCATTTCCTATGGCAACATTGAAAGCCAACTCACAGATGTGAAATCAGATTAGGCTGGAGATAAAAAAACAATATTACTAGAGGACCCAATTTAAAAAAATCCAAACTAACTGATTAGCTTGAGCTGAAATTATCATCATGAAGTTGACACCTAGTCAAATTATAGAGGTGATGGTGTTCCCAAATCTCTGCTTCCTATAGTTTATTTGGTCATTCATCAAACAGTGATTTAGCACCTACTGTGAGCTAGACCACAAGGACATAAAGATCAACATTACAAAGCGCTCCCCATTCTTTTAAAAGGACAGAGATGTGAGCAAATAAATTGAAAATACCTAAAGGAGAGGTTCTTGTATTGCACAGACTTGAGTGAAAAGTGGAACCTTAACCAGCAGGCAAAGGGGGAAAGAACATTAAAAATAAAGGAAAAGAGATGAAAGAGCCCGGTGAGTCTTGAGCACTATCCATGCATAGCGTGGAATGGCTTCAGCAGTTATAAATCAGTCCAAGTGAAGGTTGAACATATGAAACTAGAATCTCCTTTAGTGTATTTTCTTCTTAATGCGTTATCCATGAAGGTTGGAATAAGTCAGGGCATTAAATGTCCCCTGGACACCTTTAACTCATAGATGCAAAGTGCACCGTAACATTGGACCGACTCTAGCTGAATAAATGGATAGACCCTGATCGCACAACTTACGTCAACCAAGCAGCTGAACACGTTGCTGCGAATAGTGATTCGGATCTTTCCTACATACTCGCCTTCAAAGCCATGCCAGGGGAGGTGTGTGTACGATGGCCAGACTGGCAAATGTTAAATACTAGGAAAAGCCATCACAGAAAGCTACAATGCCTGTGTTATTTATGCATGAGGTTTTTCTTGGTGTTTACCCAGCCACCCACTATAGTTCTCGGAGTCACAGGTAAGAGAGAGGAAAAGTTCAAAGGAATTTTTATAGCCAGTCAGTGAAATTACAACTTAAAATTCATGAATGGGAATCTAGCTCTACCTCTGGCATTTGTTTAACTTCTTGCAAAGCTGAATGGCACTTTTCCAAGTGTGCCGTAAGTTCAGTGACCTGTGGAGGATCTTAGGTAAAAGAGGTGATAGATAAATTCAGTTGATTTTTTAAATTCAACCCATTCCTTCTTAACACTTAAATCAGTTATTTCTGTCTTAAGAGATATATCCCCAGTGGCAAACCAATTTCAGTATTGTCAAAATCTGCTGGGGTTTATTATTATCATTATATATATATATATTATTATCATTATATATATATCCCCTGGACACCTTTAACTCACAGATGCAAAGTGCTCTGTAACATTGGACAGATTATATATATATATATATATATATATATATATATATATATATACACACACACACACACACACACACACACACACACACTAGAGACCCGGTGCATGAATTCGTGCATGGGTAGGGTCTGGCTGGCCCGCCCCAGGGCTGATCGTGCAGGGCTGGCCTGGGGGAGGGGCTGCAGTCAGTTGGCCAGCCCACCCCTGATCAGGGTCGGGGGGGGGGGGGGGTGATTGAGGGCGGGGTTGGCCGGGGCAGAGGCCACAGGTGGTTGGCCGGCTGGCCCCGGTCCCTGGTCGAACTCCAGGTGGAGGGGACAATTTGAATACCAGCCTTTTATTATATAGGATATATATATAATCAACAGGAAAAAAAATAAAAAGAACCTAAATGCTGTTCAGGGGAAGACTGAAGCAAATATTAGCTTCCATGACTAAGCACACATGTAGCCCTTCAAAAAATTGAAATATACAGGGTGAGGCAAGAGTAGGTTTACAGTTGTATGTGAAACACAGTTTATTTTTGTATTGTTATTTGTTAATTATTGTATTATTTTGCATATAAGCAACAGTATACGTACTTTTGCTACACTTTGTAATCTATATACAGTAAAATGCATATATATATATGTATGTATATACCTTTAACAATAAAGTTTAGGTGAATTGTGACAAGTGTAAACATTTATGTAGCATACCCTCATCAAGATATAGAACATTTTCATTACCCTAAAAAGTTTCATTGTGTACCTTCCCAATCAATCACACTACCTCAGAAGGAACCAGTGTTCTGATTCCTTTCATCATAGATTGGTTTTCCCCCTTCTGGAACTTCACACAGAGGAGTCATTTAGGATTCACTCTTTTCTGTTTGACTTTAATGTCTTTGAAATTCATCTGTGTTGTTGCATGTACCAATAGTTCTTTGCCTTTTATACCTGGACAATATTCCATTGTATGACTGTGTCACAGTTTATCAGTTCTCCTGTTGATGGTCATTTGGGGTATTTTCAGTTTGGAATTACTACTGTCATATGAATCATTCTCCTAGATATAATGTGTTGGAGTATTTATGTGCTGCTTTCAAGATTTTTTTCTTTATCTTTGGATTTCAGCAGGTTGATTATGATGTCTCTGAATGTCCCTTTTGGGGGTTCTCTCAGACTCTTATATCTGCACATTTATGGCTTTCACCAAATGTGAGGAATTTTCAGCTATATTTTTTTCTGGTCCAATCTCTTTTTCCTCTCCTTCTGGAATTCCAGTGACATAAATGCAAGGCCTATTCCACAGCTCCCTGAGATTCTACTCATATTTTTTTCACTTTTATTTTTGTCCCTCTTGTTCAGAAAGGATTACTTCTATTGATTTATTTTCTAGTTCACCGACTCCTTTCTCCCCTCTTCACGCAGCTATTGAGTTCATTAAGTACAGTTTTCAGTTATATTCTTTATTAGTAAAATTTTTGTTTGGTTCATCTTTGTAGTTTCTATATCTTGACTTAGAACTTCTCTCTCTCCATTTATTTAAAAAGATTTTTTCTCTTACTTCATGGAGCATAGTTATAAAACTACTTTAAAAGCTTTGCTCAATAATTTCAGCATATGAGTCATCTCAGATAGTGGTTTCAGTTTATTGTCTCTTCTATGGAGAGTTGGTGAGATTTTCCTAGGTTTTCTTTTTTTTGTTTTGTCTGTTTTTTATTTTAAATTCTTTATTGTTTAAAGTATTACGTTTCCTTTTTCCCTCATTGACTTCTCGCTGGCTGCCCCACCCCCCACCTAATTTTTTTTATGTATAGTAATTTTTTATTGTATCCTGGACATTTTGAGAATTATGTTTGTAACTTTGATCCTGTTAAAATCCTATAGAGAATGTTTTTTCTTTGGTTTGTTTTTGTTTGTTGTTTGTATTAGCAGGTATTCAGCCTGGTGTGGTTCTTGCCACGCCTGCCTTCTGTAAGCTGTGGTTCCTGTGTCATTGTAGTTTCCAAAGCACATGTAGTGCTATTCTGTCTGCTTCATATGAACGTGACCCAGAGGGGAACCTTTTGTGTTACCAGAGTTCAGTTTTTGAAGCATTTGCTATGCTATCTCTGGTCATTTCAATGCATGTGCAACTCATTGGTGAGTCTGGGAATTCATACACAGATTTAGGGCCTTTTTCTCTCTGCCACCTTTCTCTCCATGACTTTTCTTTATTCTTCAATCCTTAAGGGTTGCTCTCCCAAGTCTTCTGTCTTAAAATCAGAGTTTGGGGTTCCTTAAGTCAGTTCACACTTCCCATAACTTGGTTCACCTTGAAAGAAAAGCAATGAGAGAAAAGGAAGGAAAGAAATTAATGAATATTTTTACACACACGCATGCTCTCCCTCTGTGGTTACAAGGACCTGATTTCCTAGTTCCTCTGCTCAAAGAGCGTTTCTTTCAGAGTTTTAAGTACATGCATAACCACTGCATTTACTACTATAACTGCAGCTTGTCTGGGACCACGCCAGGTGAGCACAACGAAAAACAAACATAGGAAGGGATTTTCCTCCACAGCCTCCACCTCATCTGCTCTTCCTCCCCAGCACTGTGGAAAGAAACATAGGGAATAAATCTCTCCTGGAGATTTTCCTCTTTGTGCTGATATGCCATTCTGGGATTCGGGCTGGCCTGGAGTCCAAGCTGGAAGATTATGGGGGAAAAAGAAAATACCAGTAAACTAACTGCCATATTGGTCATCTTTAGTTTTGATTTCTTTCCCTAATTCACCTGCTATTATTTACTTTTCTGACTCTTCAGATAGATGCCTTTGTGTTTTTATTAGTAATCGGTGGGAGCTGGAGAGAGGTGTATTCTTACTCTATCACAGCCAGAACTGGAATCAAACGTGTTACTTTTCCTTTTATTGGTACTCTCATGTATTCGTTCTTGTTTGCTTTTGTTCATCAGTTTGTTTCTTTGCTTTGCTTTGTATTATGTATTTATCAGCCTTTGAGTTTTAATAATTTTTCTCAGCCTTCCTTGCTAAAACATGTTTCTCTTTTCCAAACATTTTTCTAGACAAAATGGAAAAAAATTTCCTAAGAAAAAGCTAGTCACAGTGGTTTTGAAAAAATATAATAAACCATAAAGTTGAATGGAAAATAATATCCTTTTAAATTCTATCTGTAGAGTTTTTCTTCTTGCCTTCTAAATTTTCTTTCCTAGGCATAATTTTGAACTATTTTTCTGGCTTTAATAAAAATAAGCATTTCAGCAAATGCAGTCTAGGAAAGGTGAGGACTCTGGCAGGAAATGTTCTCCTTTGAACATAGTTTGTAATAGAGATGAATGAGGAATACTCTCATCCATCCACTCAAACATACAACTTAGTTTCTTTTGAATCTTGGACTTCTAGGGAGACCTGAGGAAATAAATGCCCATAATAAAAAATAATTTAGAAAGTCAACACGGTTATTTTCAAAAGAATCATATCTACATTAACTTTAAGGCAATTATACAACCAGAATCCATTGATTACTCGCAACTCCAACGTTAAGTTTCCTTACTGGCTATGCAAGTCATTCAATGAACTTGACATTGAACACATACTATGTCTTGGCACTATTCCAGGTACGGAGGGGACCACAAGATAAATTAGATGAATCCCTGTCTTCTCAGAGTAGAGGACACAGAGTCCCCCAGACTTATGAGGCTATTTGTCAGACTGTGCTGAGTGCTGTACTTCACAGAGGCCAAAGCAGCCTTCTCTGGGAGCACACAGGGATGCTGCAGGCCTCCGCAGGGGATCCAGAAAGGTTTCCTAGAGAGGTGATGCTTAAGGTGGGCTTTAAGGATGCAGGAGGCCACAGGGAAGTAGGGCACTCAGAGAATGTCATGCAAAGAAGGGTTGTAACAAAAGCTTGGAGGCTGGGAAATTCAGAGCCCTCTTGGGGAACAGACAGTGGTTCAATGTAGCTGGTGTGTGATACACTCCACTTTGTTTTTATGCTCTTTACCCATGTTGTTTTATTTCTTCTGCATCATGGTTTTGGTAGTAGTGGAACTGACCAAACTATAGAAACCAAGACTTAGGGCCCAATGAGCTGTGCTATTGCAGGTGTTCCTTAGAGGCAGTAATATCCTGTCATTACTCCATGCCTTTGCTCACATGCTCATTCCACAGGGAATGCACTTTCTATCTTATTTTTTAGCACTGCCACCCAATCTCCTGCCTCCCCCAGAGACCATATCATCTCTCTCTCTCTCTCTCTCTCTCTCTCTCTCCTCCTCTCTCTCTCTCTCTCATTATGTTTTCACATATTCAGGAAGTGACTAGACACTCTCCTATTCATCCAACTATCCCCATCCTATCACCATGCCTATGAGATTGATACTCTCATAATAAGCAGAAGAAAAGGGTGATGAATGCAAATGTCCCAGTGGAACCAGAGGGAACTCTTGAGTTGATATAAGTCATCTATTTTCCTGCCTGAACACCCTGTAATCACATTTCTTGCCTTCCTTGCAATTTTTATAAAATCATTAAGAAATAAAATCCAAGTTCTGCTTTAATTAGCTCACAAAATAGTTGAGCTGGCCTATCCCTCCCCTCTTTTCTGTAGGATTATTTATAGGCATATTTTAAAACTCTTTGGGGAAAAACAATCATATCTTGTGTAGCCTGGGTTATTTTTTAAAAGAGTTTGTTATTTCAGGGGGTGATTAAAGCAAGCTGAGCAAGTGCTGGGTAAAGGAAACCAGAATTTAGAGAGCTAAGACTCCAGGTGCACTTTGGACTTACTTCTACTGTTTTCTATAATAGCACGAATAACATCTCCTACCTCCACTTTGGATATTTGGAAGAGCTTGGCAGAGGCTAATCTCTGTTGTATGTGTATTTCCCTAAAAATGCTGGTAGACCATTCCCCCGCGTTTTTATAAATCTAAGAAGAAAATTATTTTTGCTGAACCAAAAGGGACAAAAAATAAATAAAATAAAAACTCTCACCACTGACAAATATATTATTTTGATGTCTCTAATTTTTTTCTTCCATGAAAGCTTGAATGGTGCTCTAAGGTGGGAAAGTTTAAGAGTTCATGGATCAGTTCAGATCCACTTCCTGGTTTTGCTGATAACACCAGTGTTGCAGTATGCATTGCTGTAGGTTTCTCTTTGTCGACACTAAAAAATAATAGAGAATCTGAAATGCCTAGCAATCTAATAGAATAAGTGGTTGTGTATCCATATAATAAAATACTATACAGAGGATTAAATGAAAAAATGAGAGTTAGAAAATCATAAACACATGAAAAAGCCAAATATGACTAATTGATTGATACCTACTGAATGATACTCTGTGTATAAAAAATCATGTATAACTTCGGGGATACATACATATGTAAATATGTATGTATGTATGTGGCATATAAAAAGCATGCCAATGAATGATAAATACCAAAGAAGGAGAGTTAATGCTGAGAAAGATCAGAGAGAAGTACACAGAGGATTTTTAAAATAATAGTAATGGTCTATGCCTTTAAAGAAAAATCTGGAGCAAAATGTTGAGATTTGATAAAGATGGGAGGTGAGGATATAATGTCATTCTTTATATATGTTTCTATAAAATATTTCATGATTCTAAACGTTATTAGGTGGGACCCCTCTGTACTATCTATGCACCTTCTCTCTAACAATAAAGTTATTCCAAAATAAAGTTTAAAAAAATTTAGATCTGGCATCAGTTTACAAATAGCTTTGTTTTTAGTTCTAATCAAAAGAACCAAAGCTTAGAACAAGAGGCTATGAGCTGAGCCCCAGAGAAAGAGCTGGGCTGGGGGAGTGATTTATTCTGACCCAGAAGATTTCTCCAAAAAGAGAGCTTCTGAGCTGAGCCTGGGTTTTCAGGGAGAATTTTTATTAAGGAAGGAAAGAAGAAAGGACATGCACAAGGCAGTGGCAACAAGTGACATGTCTGAGGAGTAGCAAGTGACCAAGCACGGCTGACAGATGAGTCACCTGGAGCAGTGGAGCAGGAAACGAGGTGAGCAGAGGCTGGGTCTCCCAGGACCTAGTCTGTGGATCTGAGCAAGGTGGACTTGACAATGTGGGATGACAAAGGTTTTCATGAGTGACAATACCCAACCGGTTCAGCAGTGTGGACAATGGCCAAGATGACTTCAGATCATCTAGAAAACCAACAGAGGTGATGAGGCCCTGAGGTAAAAAAGATGACTCCTTTGAGGTCCAGAAAGATCCAGGAGCAGTGAGTTCAGCTCCTGGCCTTCTTTGCTTCTTCTTTGCCCCTCTCTTTTGCATTCTGTATTTCTTTCAAGACTTCTATCAAAATGTTCTATTTCTCGCCCGGCCAGCACGGCTCAGTGGTTGAGCATCCACCTGTGAACCAAAAGGTCACGGTTTGATTCCCCCATGCAGAAGGAAGCCAATCGATGTTTTTCTCTCATCATTGATGTTCCTATCTCCCTCTCCTCTCCCTTCTTTTCTGAAATCAATAAGATATATTTATTTTAAAAAACGTTCCATTTCTTTATGAAGACCATCAAATACTTCACCTAGAAGTGAGGGTATTTTAAAAACGAGAGGCGGCATATTCTGTGGGGCGGTCATCAATAATAGAGCCTCAAACTTCCTATATCTTTTGTGAATCAGAAAAGAATCATACATTATCTTTCACACAGACTCCCTGGAAGGAATTAACGTTCGTTCCTCTGGAGCCGTGATAGGGTCTCTGAAGAAAGAAGCCTTCTCCTGCAGCATGCGACCTCTTTTCATCCCCATAGAGAGGAGCAGCTTTATGCCTGCCAGGGGCTCTAGGCCACCAATTTAATAATTTTGAATTACACTAGGGTGCTCTCATGCTTTCTCTCCCATGCACCTTTAATGACCTTTCTTGCCTTCAGAGAAAGTGGGATAAAAGCAGTCTGATCAGGATTTTTTTCAGCTGTTTGTCCTGTAATCATTGGAGCACTGGGATAAGAGTCAGGGTACCGGGTTTTTAACTTGCTCTAGGACCTAGGGCCTTAGCTTCCTTGTGTGTAAAACAGAGGCTATTATTTGCAACCCCTCTATGCCCATCCAAATCCTAAGCTTCTGTGACTTGGTGACTCGCTGAGATCTGAAGATACAACTCTCATCACTTACCCATATTTCACAACCATCTGCTGAATGTAAAGCAGTGGGGGACTCGAGTACTTGCAGGAATTATTAGAGAGAGATGGTTGGCCTATGAGCAGCTCTCCCACATTTACATTTCAAGGAAAAATAGAAAAAACTTGAAGGTACATGCTAAGACACTTATGAACTTTTAAAATGTTTAAATTATGAGGTGGCCGAGAAGGAGGCCCTAATATGAGGTGACAGGAGAAGACTTGACTGTGGGTGGTGAGCACACGGTGCTATATACAGATCTTGTAACATAGAATCCCACACCTGAAACCTCTATGTTCATCCTGCATAATGTGATCCTAGTCAATTTAATAAATAAATATTTTTAAATGTTTAAATTTCAATTTGCTCAGAACAATAAGAATTCAGTAGAGAGAGGACTAGAATTTGAATCAAAATTTGAGATAACACACAAGCTTTATCAAGTATTTAGTTAAAAAGACACTGTTAACACTTTAGCTTGAAAAAAAAATCACTTTTCTTTGAACCTGAGTTTCTCTTTCTGTCAAATAGAAATGCTCGTCTCTCAGAGTTTGCAGGGAACAAATGAGATAATGGATTGGAAAACACAATATGCCATAGAAGCACTGAACGCTTGTGAGTAATTCTTTTCGCTACTAAAATTAGTCTCACTTACTCATTCAAACTTTCTCAGGGAACTGAGGGAGAGCCAGGAACTATGTCTGGCATTCAGTTGGGTTTGTCTTGCAGTAATCACACCTAGCTTTCCCGCCCAAGTAGATGACCCTCACAAGGCCAGCTGACAGAGACACACTGCTTCTGCCTGGGCAGGTTTTCCAGATGTGCCAGGTCGCTGCTGCTTCCCCCTCTGTACATGCAAAGCCACTTTCAGCTTCAGGGAGAATGACACTGGAGGCCGTGTCCTGTGCTCAGGACCTGAGCAGGAAGCGATGTTCTGGGTCTGTGTTACCAACTCTACCAGGAAGCCTGCCCTGGACATGTCCCTTTCTCTTTCTCATTCTCACTGAAACACAAAGGGTTTGAATCAAGTGGTCTCTAAGCATCTTCTTGAGACCTAACATTTTGTTTGTTTTTACCACTTTTATGGCTTATATTGTGTGTCTCCCCCTCGCCCACCCCCAAAATAACTCAGGTTGAGGTCCTAACCTCAGAATGTGACCTTATTTGGAAATGGGATTGCTGTACATGGAATTAGTTAAGGTGGGATCAGGTCATACTGGAGTAGGGGGGTCTTTAATCCAGGACACCTGGTGTCCAACTAAACAGGGGAAATGGGGACAGAGACACACACAGACTAGGAGAGCACCATAAAAAGGTAAAAGCCAAGCTCAGGATAGTATAAAAAGCCAAGGAGCACGAACACCAGATTGCCAGGAAACTACCAGAATCTGAGAGAGTGACATGGAACAGATTCTCCCTCACAGCCCTCAGAGGGAACCAACCCTGCTGACACCTTGACCTCGGGCTTCCAGCCTCCAGAACCCTGAGCCAATCAGTTCTGTTGTTTAAGCCTCCCAGCTTGTGGTCCTGGCTACGACATCCCCAGCAAATGAATACAGCTTTCATCTTTCCTTATGATGTGTGCAAGCGAATCCATTGTGGTTGTCATAGACAGCAGAGTTCCGTTTTAATAACATTGGCAGTTAATTTCCTCTTCTTCCCCAAGACTGTTTGAACATCACAATGTTTTGACTTGCAGCTCCAGCAATGTAAAACCACATGAGAAAACTCTTACTCATGCTATTATATATAGCCAGAGACGAGCACGGCATCTAAAAATGGAGCCACATGCACGTGGAAGTTACTGTGTTTACAAAATGTTTCCTCCTGGATGGAGGGTTCAGCAGTTTCTTGCCACTTATGTTCTCCCTCCCGGCCCAAGCTCAGCAGGTTCAGGAGGTTGGCTTGAAGATCAGGTTCTATTCAGTACAGTAGTCACTCTTAGCACCCAGCTGCATTTATTGATTAATGCTGAGAAAAAAACTCAGGTGTGTGAAAAATAATCTGGCTTATCTCAAAGGGAAGTACTGGGCATGTTTGATGGGCATAGGGTAATTCAGTGAGTAGCAATCACCCACATTTGTACACTGAAGGACAATAAAAAGATTTATATGTGTTTCTGATCTTTAAAAACTTTATTTGCTGTTTAATTAGCTATTCTTGCTCTAAAGGGTATTGTTACTAAACACAATTAAGTCTGATCTGGGCAACTAAATCCTAGAAGTTATGTTAATTAAATAACAGGGCATTGTATGCAAATTTAGTAAGTAAACTGGGGAACAAGATGTTGAGTGATTTTTCTCCTGTTATGAATCGGGACAAAGTGGGCCAGCCAAGTCTATACTTTTGGGGAAGAGGGGTCCCCAGGTAAATAGAGAACACCCAATCCAAGTGCTCTGGAGAGAAGTAAAGCAAGAAGGGGAGAGGGCAGGCAAGGGGCATCATGGTGAAGGATTTTAATTATTAATATGGCTTGTCAGGGAAGGCCTTCTGAAAAAGAGTGACATTTGAGCAGACTTGAAGAAGGTGAGGGTACAAATCAAGTGGCTAACTGGAGAGCCATCAAGGGCAGAGACTGTGAGGTAGTAACATGCTTGGCAAGGTCAAGGGTCCCTAAGGAGGCCAGTGTGGGAGAGGATGCTGGCCGATAGTCAATCTTAGAAGGTACCCAACACTAGATAATACAACAGCATACATCTCTAATTTATGAATAATTTTTTATGGGAGCTTCACTTTATTTTGTCACTGACAGGGCTTTACCTTCCAAAATTTTGGCAACCACTTATCTTAGACTGAGTTGCTCTGAGATATTGCAGGTGAGTGATCTTATTTAGGGGGAGGTTGCCTACAGACAACAAAACTCTATTGGTCCAAAGCCCATTTCACAGAGTAAGATTAGCCCAAGGCAACACTGTAGAACACGGCCCTGAACTCAAGTCTCTTACATTTCTTCTTCAACACTTGCTTCCCTACTTCATGCTCCCCTCCTGCTTCATCACATGTTGTAGGTCAACTATCTCCAAATTTGGCTTACACCAGAGAACGTTCGATCTTGGCCACCTTTAGAGACCAGCCTTGTTGCCTCTGCCTTGGAACCTCACTCACATGTCTCTAAGTGGAAATTCTGACAAAGGAATCGAGGTGTGGAAATTTCAAACATATGTGCAGATACTCAAACACTGTCATTTTCTGACAGGTACTTATGGTTTGATTGAAGGCAGAGGGAGAGAGTTAAAATTAATTCATGAATGGGCTTGAAAATAGAAGTGTAAATGAGACCCTAATTGAAGTTTTTGCTAATTCTTCTTCCCAGCTGTGGACTTTAATGTGAGTTGGTTTTAGCTATATTTAGCTAAAATGTTAACTTTTAGATGCAGTAGCATGTATGCCTTTGAATTATGCTTATTATATAAATGTTTTTGGCTTCCAATTGCAGGAAAAGCATCAAAAAATTGCATCTTAATTGTTTTATACTTATTGCAATCCCAGCTAAATATGGCCCCAAAAATCATACTGTCCTGATTACATATATTAAAGATATTTTAAGTTATGTTAACAGTAATAATGAAGTATCCTGTTAGTTTATACCTCTTAACCATTTCCTTGATTTTTCTCTAATTGTAAAGTTCTTATTGCCACTTATAAAAACATTTGCTTTTATTACTCAACATGTCATGGAGATATTTTAGGAAAGTAATATTGACTTATCAGTTTTTAACAAATGCAGTTCATTCATACATTTTTACATTTGTAGCACATGAATACACCTTCCAAAATATAAACATAATATCAACAGTATTGTAAAAGTCTGTAGCGCCATTACAGGTAGTAAATTATGTCATTTGGGGCTCAGTCAAGAAAATAGAAACCATGTAATTATTTCAAATCAGAGATAATTTAATATAAAGTAACTAGAGGCCCAGTGCACAAAATCCGTGCACTTGGGGTGGGGGGGGGTGTCCCTCAGCCTAGCCTGCACCCTCTCACAGTCTGGGAGCCCTTGGGAGATGTCCCACTGATGGCTTAGGCCTGCTCCCCGCTAAGCCGTCAGTTGGACATCCTTAGTGCTGCCACAGAGGCGGGAGAGTCTCCCGCCACCACCACTGCGCTCACCAGCCATGAGCCCAGCTTCTGGCTGAGTGGCGCTTCCCCTGTGGGAGTGCACTGACCACCATGGGGCAGCTCCTGATTGAGCATTTGCCCCCTGGTGATCAGTGCATGTCACAATGACTGGTTGTTCCTGCATTTGGTCAATTTGCATATTAGCCTTTTATTATATAGGATTGTTTAATCAGAGGATTGAAAAGGGAAAATAAAAGGACCCCCGGTGTATCATAGGCATCATATTAAAAGCAATCAGCTACCACCCCAGGGCCAGGAGAACAAGCAGAGACTGGAATGAGAATTTAAATGCCTAGGGGAGGATACCCCAGAACTGGGAGCTTAGAGCAGGTCTGCTGTTGAGAGTTCTGGAGTCGTGGGAGGCCCCTGTGGGTGACACGCAGACCTCTGGGGACTTTGGAGAGCTAGTTGGTGTTGGAAACTCAAATGGGGTGTGATGAAGCTGTTTGGGGAGCATGGGAGTCAATGCTACAAAGTGGGACCAAATGCTACTGCCAGAGTGAAGCCCCATGGCCAATAGGAACAGGATGCAAACAGGAAGGGGCAGGTCCTTCATTTCTACATTTCCCTGTAGGTGGAGCCTGCAGAAGTGAACTGATAAAGTACAAATGTGGCTGTTGAGGCCTAGGGGGAGCAGCATACAGGTAGAGCAGGGACAAGCAAAATGGGGAAGGGCAGAGTGTAGATTAGAGACTGTGAGAACCTCACAGGGGTGTTGGTCCCCATGCTGAGTCCCAGCATTGTTGGGGTTGTTGCTAACTCCAGCATTAAAGGACATTCCACTATGTCTAAACTCAGATTTAGCTACATTTCCTGGGCCCCTTCTACTTGAAGTTCTGAAGGACAGTTATCCCTGACCACTAGCAGACAGATGGATCTGTTCATTGTGAGTCAAAGCCCCCAAGAATGAATCTAGATAGTGTGTTTGCTCTAACCCCACCCACCCTTTTACTTTTCCTTGAGTTTCCTAGCCTTCCTAGTGTCTTTGGAAAAGGTGTGTTTCAGATTTTTTGGGGAGCAGACTCCTACAATTGGAAATAAGTCATGCTGTGTTATTCTGTCAGAATTTACAACTAGAAGTGTTTAAAAGTTCTTAGAGGCTGATAAATATCATCCACAGACACCTCCTGCATCGTCTAGTGATTGCCAAGGTCTGCTAGGTGCACCATGTCTTGAATAAAAGAGCAGAAAGTTTTGACTCAGAAAGAGATGATGACTTAATCGGCACTACAAAGCGCCACATTGTTCAAATGTGGCATACACCATTTTACTCCAGATCAGGAAGGGAACCATGTCTCACATTAAGAATTCAGACTGTAGTGTCATATTAAGTGAAGTTAAATATCTGTCTGTTTGCTGGGAGAATAATTTCCCTGAGTATAATGTGCCTTTACAATTGAGTAGGAATATTTGCACAGCAGCAATATAGTCTGCAGAGAGACCCACAAGGTCATATCTACCCCAACAAGAACATACACTCTGTTTACAAACCTCAGGGAGGTGAACCTCCATGGGACTTCATTAGCCCTCCTGTTTATCATTACAGAAATTTTAGCTGCTGCTTCTTGTCTTTCACCTCCGCACGGGTAAAGGCGGTTCAGAAGGCTAGACAAAGTCTTTGCTTATTTTTTGCCTTGTGATGATGCATCTGAAAATCAAGATTTTGCACTATAAAAAGTCTCCAAAGGCCTCTGTGGAACAAGGTGGATTCTACATACAGAAATTTGTAAATAATTACATTCTAAAGGCCACATAGGAAAAGATCTGTCTTATTTAATCATTATTTTTACTCTATTTTTTCATCTGCTTATCATTCTTTTGTTTTTCAATTTAGATATATGAATTGTTCCCTGTGTGTGTGTGTGTGTGTGTGTGTGTGTGTGTGTGTGTGAGTGTGTAACGTGCATATGAAAGAGGAAGTGAGCAAGCCAAAGAGAAAGCTCCATCAGTGTGGTGGCATTCACTCGGAGTTTGTGGTTGAATTCCTCACTCATTCATCAAACAATTGATATTCCATTATCTACCATAAGCTATAAGGAATACTAGGACATAAAAAATGTGCTGTCTGCCACTATTTATAAGAGCTATTATAAGAAGTGGCAGAAGAGAAACATTGGATACAACAGAATTTCAGAAGCAGAAATGGGCATTGTGGGAAATTCCCAAAGGAAGAGATACTTGAGTCCAGCCTTGGAGAATGAGTAGATTTTAATGCATGTCAGGCAAAGAGCATGGTATGATGAAAAGAGGAAAGCTCCATGACACTCAAAGAATCACAGACTTCTTGTTCTGCAGAGGCCAGAGAGCATGAGGTTGAGCAGTGGGTGGTAAGCCCCAAGACAGGCAGCTGCCAGACAGTGGGCAGTCTTGAAAGCTACAGTAAAGGTGGCCCCAGTGTTTTAGTAACAATGAGAAGCCACTAAAAGTTCTTGACCCCCAAAGATGCTCGATTATCTGATCAGTAGTTAGAACTAGTGAGAACCAATGAGAATGCAGAGGAAGGAAAGCAGGAAAAAGTTGTAAGACCTCTTAGTGGATGATTGTCTTACACTAGAGGCCCGGTGCACGAATTCGTGCACCAGTGGGGTCCCTCAGCCTGGCCTGCGGGATCGGGCTGAAACTGGTTCTCCGACATCCCCCAAGGTGTCCCGGATTGCTAGAAGGTACAGGCCAGGCCGAGGGACCCCACTGGTGCACTATCAGAGCCGGGGAGGGATGCAGGAGTTTGACCAGCCAGGGAGGGATTATGGAAGGGCATGTCTAGCCCATCTCACTCAGTCCTGATCAGCCAGACCCCAGCAGCAAGCTAACCTACAGGTTGAGCATCTGCCCCCTGGTGGTCAGTGCACATCATAGCAAGCGGTTGAGTGGCCTTAGTATATCATTAGCATATTACACTTTGGTTGAATGGATGACTGGATGAACAGAAACTTAGTATATTAGGCTTTTATTATATAGGATTAGAAGCACGGTGCACGAAATTCATGCACAGAGGGGTGTGTCCCTCAGCCCAGCCTGCACCCCCTCCAATCTGGGACCCCTTGAGGAATGTCCAACTGCCCGTTTAGGTCCCACTGGGATCAGGCCTAAACAGGCAGTCGGACATCCCTCTCACAATCCAGGACTGTTGGCTCCCAACTGCTTGCCTGCCTGCCTTCCTGATCACCCCCTAGCCACTCCCCTGCCAGCCTGATTGATGCCTAACTGCTCCCCTGCCAGCCTGGTTTCCCCTAACTGCCCTCGCCTGCAGGCTTGATCACCCCCAACTGCCCTCCCTTGCAGGCCTGGTCCCTCCCAACTGCCCTCCCCTTCTGGCCTGATCCCTCCCAACTGCCCTCCCCCTGCTGGCCATCTTGTGGCAGCCTTCTTGTGTCCACATGGTGACAGCCATCTTGTGTGTTGGAGTGATGGTCAATTTGCATATTACTCTTTTATTAGATAGGATAGAGGCCTGGTGCACAGGTGGGAGCCAGCTGGTTTGCCCTGAAGGGTATCCCGGATCAGTGTGGAGGTTCTCTTGGGGCATGGGGTGGCGTGGGCGAGGGGCCTGTGGTGGTTTGCAGGCCGGCCACGCCCCCCAGCGACCCAAGCAGAGGCCCTGGTATCTGGGATTTATTTATCTTCTATAATTGAAACTTTGTAGCCTTCAGTAGAGGCCAGGGCAGGCCAGGAACTTGGCTTCCTCCATTGCCAGGGAAACCCAAGCCTCCTGCTCGCTCAGTGGCCACAGCCATTTTTGTTGGGATTTATTTATCTTCTATAATTGAAACTTTGTAGCCTTGAGCGAAGGCCTGGGCCGGCCAGGGTGTGCAGGAAGCTTGGCTTCCTCCATTGCCAGGGAAACCCAAGCCTCCTGCTTGCTCCGTGGCCGCAGCCATCTTGGTGGGGTTAATTTGCATACTTGCTCCTGATGGGCTGGTGGGCGTGGCTTGTGGGTATAGTGGAGGTATGGTCAATTTGCATATTACTCTTTTATTAGAGGTTCTCAATCTTTCTACTACCGCGACCCTTTAATACAGTTCCTCATGTTGTGGTGACCCCCAACCATAAAATTATTTTCGTTGCTACTTCATAACTGTAATTTTGCTACTGTTATGAATCGTAATGTAAACATCTGTGTTTTCCGATGGTCTTACGGGACCCTGCTAGCGGTTCTCAACCTGTGGGTCACGACTGTAGAGCCTAAGACCATCGGAAAACACAGATATTTACATTACAATTCATTAACAAAATTACAGTTATGAAGTAGCAACGAAAATAATTTTATGGTTGGGGGTCACCACAACATGAGGAACTGTATTAAAGGGTCACGGCATTAGAAAGGTTGAGAACCACTGGATTAGACAGAAGGTTAAATGGATATGTAAAAGGAATGGAAAGGGAGACACTAAACATGGGAGAGACTTTATCCCTCATTGTTTTGTAAATCCTGGGTTCTCCCTACTGCTGCTTGAGAGTCCTTTCATCTGCAAATAACCAGAACCCAGAGGACTTTTGTGAGCTGGTCTTGAGGTCAGTTTGGTAGTATATAAATTAGCTCCTATCATCATATGCTGGTTCTTTCCTTATTCTCTTTCATTTGGTGTGTGTGTGTGTGTGTGTGTTCATTTCCTGCCTTCTTTTAGGAAAGTTTGGATACAGTCCTGAATTTCTGATGTAGCACAAGCTTCAAGCATTCTGCCACCCCTCCTGTGTCTGATCACAAGTACCGAGTTGTCATTCAGATTGTGTGATTGTGACACATGGAATACCTGTTGTCAGGAGCAGAAGAGGTAGACCGAAAGGGAGTGAGAAAGGGAACCCAGATTAACTGGTAAGGGAATAGGGTGGGAAGGAGGCTTAAAAGGCAAGTGAAAGGATGTGGAAAACCCATTTAGCTGACTTCAAAATTTTGCAGAAACCTAGCTCCACTAAGTGATCCTTTGATGAGAGTCACAGGAAATGAGCATGCTAATCCCTGTGTTAAACGCAACACTAATTGGTGTGGGGAAAGAATGAGCAAACTCAGCTTCGATGGGTTTAACTTGTCCCTTCAAGAAGGCCCTGACGAGTTTTCTGTCCACAGCCCAGAATGAGCCTGCATTTGCTTAAGCTTCACTCAGTATTACATGACAAACTCAAATATGTGCAGTCAGTTTCTTGTATTTTTCTTCAAAGAGACAGGAAGGCCAGTTGTGCCCCAGCAGGAACTTCACCTAATGGAGCCCCCACTCTCCACTCTCCAGGGAGCTACTGCTCTGAGCCTCAGGACCTGGGACCTTCTGACACTTAAAAATGCAGACTCTTTGAAACATCAATCAGCAGCTAAATCCTCCTGTTATCTGTTTCCTCCTCTTTGGTTTTTCTTGAGATTGGACTGGATTCATTAGCCAATTAGTATGAAAACCAGCCAATTAACAACACCCCTATTAACTTCTCATGTCCAAGGGCAGGGATGAAAGGGAATAATTCCTGCTCTGTATATTGAGGTTTTTCATGTGGCCTGTTTGGCAATCACTACATGTGCCCAGTTTCTCCTGCATTTTATTCCTGGGTGTGACCACACCATCTCCATCAGCCCCTAAATTTGGAAAGTGGGTGCTGGGAGGCTGACAGTTTTCCTTCAGGGTTATAAGAAAATTAATCTCAGGTTAACAGGATATAATTTTTGAAGGGTTAAAGTTGACCCAAATAAGCAGTCTTTTTTTTTCCATTGTGAAGGTACTACCTGCTTGTTGTAGAAAGCTTAGACTTGCAAACACACTTGCATATACATTAATATTCACCTGTGATTCTGCTATCCAGAGATACCTGTTATCCACATGTTGGTTAATTTTTTTCCCTCCAGTACACTTGTTTTGTATATTCGAAACAATATTTTATATAAAAATTTGCTCTATAGTTAAAATTTATAAGGACTGTACAAACATTCTTTACATGTCTATACCTAATTTACTAAATCATTCTGTTGTTGCATACTTAGATGGTTTTCGGTGCTGCATTATTATAAATTATGTTCTGGTGAACGTCTTGGTGCACAAATCATTTTTGGTTTTCAAATGCAGTTTATGGTTTCTAAAATGATGATGAGTGCGAGTTCTCTTCCGATGAGTTGGGAGTGTGGAGGGTGGGGGCTACTACAGAGACAAGCCATTGAGAGGTGTGGTCTGTTTGCTGGCAGTGCCTGTCCAAGGCCACATGTGGGCCAGAACCTATGACCCAATGTCTGATGTGCAGATTCGCAACCTCAGAAACAGGATATTCTAGGTATATTCACAGATGATCAGGCTTTGGGGCTGGTTGGTGCTCATTCTAATAGCACAGGATGGTCAATGCATCAGCCATCGTGACAAGTTGCTTCTGTGATGAGGAATTGGGAAAATGTCCCCCAACCACAGCAGAACTATTTCAGTCTAGCATCTAAAACAACTTTTTCCTTCCTTGAGATTAGAACACTCTGAGATATTTATCCGAGGATTTTGGTGGACAAGGAATTAGAACAAGAGGAGATAGATACACAGTGAGGGCTATGGTAAGTCCTAGTGAACTATTACCATCCCCACCAATTAACACCTTTCTGTGCCTCTCTCTCGTGGCAGGGCTGGAAGCAAAATGTGGATGTTTGTTTCTCTGTTTTATTCTTTGTAATTGACCTTTTAGTTCATATGCTTTTCTTCTGAGGTCTGTCATTGTTCAGGTCACATTGCTGACCTTGTGAATCTCAGACACCTACTTTCTGCCAATATATGTTAATTTTATCAGCTGGTGTTTTCCATTATTATGTTCTATGCAAATCCCTGGATCCCACAATAGATTTATTTAATAAGAATGTATTGTTGTGTATCCTTAAAGATTAAGAAGCAAGGTAAGATCACATAGTGTTTAAGGGATAGAGGTTCTGGAGCCAGGCTTCCTGGCTTTGAATATTGGCCCAACTGCTTACTATGTTGGAAACTCAATCTCCCTGTGCTTCAGTTGCCTCACTTGATAAGTGGGGATTATAGTTGTAGAGTTGTAGCCATATGATAGGATGTTGTGAGGATTAAAGTCATTAATGCATATATGACCCTAAAACAGGGCCTAGAATGGAATTAGCTCTTCATAAAAGTTAATTATTCAATCACAGCATTAGGCCAACTCTTTGCATCCTACAAAGACCATTGATTCTTTAACCAGCTTTTTCTGTTTCCCTTTCTTTTCAAACATTAATCTACTCCTTATTCCTCACTGCACCAAAACTAACTAAGTATCTTCTATGCTCATAGCTTAATGCTATGCCCAAAATTAATGCTTCAACACTACACTAAGGCTCTATTCATGAATGTTTGGAGTGATCAATAATCTAACACCTCTGATTGCTTCAGGACTTGGATTTTGCTCTATGCTTTCCAGAAGATCGGAGAGGAATTTTAAGAGTTGCTTCTTTCTGAGAGAAGAGGGTATACATGCTCATGTTTGGTGACCCAGACATTTGCACAAGGATTTTTTTTATTGAACTGCCTAATTGTTTATGAAATCCTGCCTGGCCAGTCTAGCTCAGTAGTTGAGCATTGACCTATGAACCAGGAGGTCACAGTTCAATTTCTGGTCAGGGCACATGTCCAGTTGCAGACTCGATCCCAGTAGGGGACATGCAGGAGGCAGCTGATCAATGATTCTCTCTCATCATTGATGTTTTCATCTCTCTCTCCCTCTCCCTTCCTCTCTGAAATCAATAACAATACTTTTAAAACTTTATTTTAAAAAATAAACTGCCGCCGAAACGGGTTTGGCTCAGTGGATAGAGCGTCGGCCTGCAGACTGAATGGTCCCAGGTTGGATTCCGGTCAAGGGCATGTACCTTGGTTGCAGGCACATCTGTGCAGGAGGCAGCTGATCGATGTTTCTCTCACATCGATGTTTCTGACTCTCTATCTCTCTCCCTTCCTCTCTGTAAAAAATCAATAAAATATATTTTAAAAAATAATAAAAAATAAATAAATAAAATAAACTGCCAAATTATTGATTAAATCCTGAATAGCTATATCAGGGAGTCATGAGCTGCAGGTTTTGAAAACATGCTTTATGAACCTTAATGAGTTGGAAAGCGATGACTTTGCTGATTTTTCTGATTTCCCGATGCATAGGCAGAGACAGAAAGGGAGGAGGGGCCAGCTTTATGATGAACTGGGTGCTGAGGCTCAAGCCACTTACAGAGGAAACTTATAAGGATGTATTCAGTGCTGATTTTATTTCTGAGCTGTCTCTGCTGACTCTCTGAGGCATCCAGATATTTAAAACTCAGATGCTCTTTTAATCTCTTGTCACCATGAACTGGTGTTTCCTCGGGGCACTTTGACTTCTTCTCAGCTAAGACCAGGGAGCCGCCAACTATAATGAGGAAACTTCAGATTCTCACTGTTTCAAACAGAAGATGTCAAACTTTAATGTCCCAAACCATTGATGTGAGAGCGTCTTCTAAGCTGGATTAGTCTCTGAAAGAAAGCTTCCCTTAGATCAGCATGAACTTCTGCTGCTGCATTGCCACAGTTCTCCTGGGGAGGCTGCAAGATGAGTATGATTTATTAATCACCTCACTTTTTCCTTAGGAAACAGCAATAAAGGAAAAAGCAAACATCCATGCTCTCTAAGCAAGCATCACAGCAAAGATCTATTTCTTGTATTTAGCACATGAACTTGAGTTGTTCTGCCAGGAGAGCAAAATGGTGCTGAAATGCTGAGCTCCAGCTGACCAAGAGAGTGCTGGTCATTTGTAAGCAAATTGTGATGTAAATACAAATAATTAAGACTTTGTAACAGTTTACAAAGCACTTTTACATTCATTCATTATTGAATCTTCATACAGGGCTGTGGGGAAGTGAGAATGTCTTTAAAAGGGGAAACATGAGTACCAGCATGGGTAGCATTCTTTTATGTTCTGAAGCCATTTTTACCAATGCCAAGGTTTCCTGGGGTGATCCCATTTTACTTCTTTTTCCAATGTGATCATTTGATGCAACCTACTATCTACCTTTCATGATTAGCAGAAGGACGGATCAGGGCTATGCTTTTGAAAGCTCAGAGCATACCATGTTCATGGACATAGAAATGAATGAAATGCTTCTCTGTCTCCTTACTGTTTGACATATGAAATTCCTTTTTTCCCCTTCCTACTGCCCACTGCAAATCTCCTCACTTATCTACTTTTCTTCCTTTGATTTTGATCTTGAATCATTCTTTTTTCTTTATTTCATGTGGTAATCCAACTTTGGATTTTGCCTTGGTAAGAATGACATTAAATCCCCACTGTGGCCAGTGTTCATGCTTTACAACCTGGATAAGTAAGACCATGACCCTGAGATCAGGGCTTATCTCCTCTTTATTTGGGGAGAGTCAGGAGACATCAGATAAACATCCTGAGTAAATGCCTATTACTGGGCCTGTCACAAAGTAGATGTTCAATAAAATGATAGTCCTCCCCACTCTTCATCCTTTGTCTCTTCCTCCACTAGTGTATATATGGTCTTGACTACTTCAGATTCCAACAACATTGCCTATAAATTTACTAACTACTGGGCACTGTGCTTAATGATGATATAGAGACAGAAGTCTGTTTTCACAAAATGCCCATCGTAGTTGGGTAGACAGGAATGTACAAAATATCAACAATATGTGAGTATTAGAATAGAGTAGTGCCCACATTGCATGGGGGTGGGCATGTGACTCCATCAGAAAGAGTGGAGAGTAGAGGGAATAGCAGTAAGGCTTCTTAGAGTGGTCTCTTGACCTGCATCCTTAAAAAAAAAGTTAATTAAGTAGGTGTGTTAATTAATGATAATTAATAGTTGTGGTAATTTATATTAAATCATCACATTGTAGACCTTTAAAAATCTTGTTGTATAGTATAAATACATACAAACTTTATTTGTCAGTCATACCTCAATGAATCTAGGGG
Source organism: Eptesicus fuscus (assembly GCF_027574615.1). NCBI lineage: Eukaryota > Metazoa > Chordata > Mammalia > Chiroptera > Vespertilionidae > Eptesicus > Eptesicus fuscus. The sequence goes on along the minus strand of NC_072492.1, from coordinate 23,062,175 downwards.
GAAAGAAGCACAGGAGTATGCATGAGTACACTGTGCTGTTGAAGGTATGAAAATAAAACAGAATGATGTACATTCATCCCACAAATTGTATTGAAAGACTATAAATAGTTGTTAAGTGCCTACTCTGTGCCACACAGGAATGGGAACTTGGGATATAATGGTGGCATCAAAACAGAACTCTAGGGCTACAAAGAAACACAGGCCTAGAGTAACCTAATTCTGACCCTTGCTGTGCACTGAATTCTGTTGTGGACCTTAGATCCAGCCCAACTTCCAGCCCTGACTCATCCTTGTCTGCCAAGCTCTCATTTCATTCGTGATGTAGACCTGACCCTGGAGCCGGGGAACTTATCTAAGGAACTGTTGCAAAAATGAAGGTGTGTAGAAGTGGAAACCTGGACTAGGCTAATGGCAACTAGGTTGGGCAGGAGCATTTCTTAGCAAAGAACTCACTCAGATTTGATTGTTGATGAGATTTGGGGGGATGAAAGAGATCGACAGTTAGTGAGATGCCTGTATGTTTTCTCACCTACTAATAGGAAGCGTGTTGATGCAAAACTCAAATAGAAAAGTTAGGACAAGTTGAATGTCGTGGTGAAGTCGCTATATTACCTAGAAGCTAAATTTAGCATCTCCATAGCATATGAACCGCAGAGTTATTGGACGATCCATCCTCACACAAAATCGGGAAGAGACTAAACAGATCGTGTTTTTGTTCTCTGTTTAGTGACTGATTCTGTTGTGTTTGGGCCCCAAGACTCAGTGATCACAGGAAGATTATTTCTCCTAATGTATCATGAAGATAACTGAGCCCTGTTATTTTGGCAAATGATAAAGAAAATGCCCTAAATACCTGTCAAACTCAAGACAGACTGGAACAGCTGGAGCTTTCTGTAGGATTATACAAATGTAAACACAGTGAGACTTTGCAAAAGGCTGAGATACCCACCACTGGGATGGGCTGTGAGGCTATTGCTCAGTTGAGATCCACATACATCTGGGGAACAGAGCTTTCATCGTTTGCCTACTTTTAACATTTGTAAAAGAGGATAATTTGTGCGCACAGAGGTGGTGAGAATTAGGGGAAGAGAGAGAGTATTTACATATTCAAATAGATAAAGGACAGTGTATTTAAAGATATCCAGGGGTTTTGCAGGATTTTAAAATGCTTCACCAGGTGTTTGAATTTGTAGGAAACCATTGCCTGGTACTGTGTGGTGAATTTTTCAAAATTCCCGGAGGCTAAAGCAGATCACTTAGTTTCAGTGGCTATATGTTCTTCACCGAATGTTTGGTTCTCATGCCCCAGCTGGTTCCATCACTACTGATATGTGCTTCTTGAAACCACGTGGATGCAGTTTTTGTACAAAATTCAGGCCGGTGCTGTGGTTATCCAGAGGCATCAGCCTGGTCATTTTTTTCAAAGTTGGGTAGGTGGAAGTAATTAATGGGCTGGTTTATTGACATGTGTTGAGACAATGGCCACCCGAATACAATCGGATAATACTTAACACCACTCTTGGGCTAAATCTGAAACCTAAAGCACACACAGGGTGTAATGCCTACATAATCCAGACTGTTTTATGACTTCCTGTGTTCACAAAAACACGAGTCATCCTGATTCACTGGCAAACGAATTGAATTCTGAGAAAGCAAAATAGCAAGGAGAAAGTCATGTTGGCAGCTTAGTTCAGCTCAGATCTGTTGCTGAATATGAGAATGGATGAGCAGAATGAGATGGGAGTCAGACTTGGGTTCAAGTCAGCAACTCAGCTATGTACATTTTAAATGTCCTTGGGTAGTTACTCAACATCCTGAGTTTGTTCCACCTCTATACAATGGGACAAATAATACCATTCTTTGAGGACTACATTTATGAATAATTTCCGATCTACCTCCAGTGGCATAATCCACGACTCGTCAGTAAATGGAACTGGCTATGATAGTTGTTGCTAGTTTTGTCCTTTCAATTTTTACTGTCACTTAGTTGGACACAGGTATCCAGGGAAGTGTATCTTCTTATGATCTTGATTTCACAAATGACACTGAAGCTCAAGAGAATATGTTTTAGGCTCAAGTCAGTGTACCAGGATAGAAAGGAAGTATTATATGGGCATTAAGATCAAGGATCTGGGCTAGACAGTCTGAGTTTTGAATCCTGATTTTACCACTTATAAGTTGTTTCTTTGGTTGTTTGTTTAAATACTGGGCTCACTCCCTCCACTCATTTAGACATTGAGAGTTATGGACCAAGAAATAATTGCACATGGATCATTAAAAGTATGAAATTAAGTGGTCAATCCAATGACCTAGACTGTTCCCTGCTTTGAATCCAGGTTGTGTGGGCATCTGAAAGCTGCTCTCCTCCCCTCCTGCCTGTATCCTCACCCTTTTCCTCTCTAGAATGCTACAGTGGTGGAACCACAGTACGGTGGCCATTCCATTCCCCAGGGTCCCCTCACTCAATTCCCTCTCCATTGTAGAGTCTACAACGTTCATTGAATACTTATTATAGAAATGACATTAAGCTGGAGCTTCTATAAACATGTTCTCACTTAATCTTCCCAACAACTCTGTGAAGTAACCATCATCCTCATCTTACAGATGGAGAAAATAGGCTATGGAAGTTTAGCCACCCACTCAGAGTGCAAACCGGGCAGCTCATGGTCTTTCTCTTACACAATAATCACTCTCCAAGTTGGAGATGTCAGAAGATCCAGTGACTTAAACTCTCCCTGTATAACAGTTATTCAAATCCCAGTGATGACTGGTCTCAGTTGCTAGGAACTGCATGTCTCTCCATGTTGGGGAGAACATTATAGCCTTTTAACTGGTTATAAGACTTTTACAGCTTGCAATCTGTAGTCATGCTTTCAGGATGAACTTGAATGTCTCCTCTACTAGGAAGGCTTACCATAGCACTTAAGAAGAGGATCGCGGTCAGTTTACTCCCCTCTCTGCATTTAATATTTAAGATGCATACACCTTAATTATAACATTTACTATGTTTTGTTATAACCATTTGTTGGCTTGCCCATCTTCCCAATATATAGAGAGTTCTTAAGAGTGGGGCCATTTTTATATGGTTTATTTGAGATATTCTTTTAATTTTTTTAGATAAATGTACAAATGAATGGTGATGTGTTAAATAGGATTTCTATAACCCCTTAAATGTCCAAGTGAGAGGGGGAGGAGCCTAGTTAGCAAAGGAAGAAGAATCCAGCAGCAAAGGAGTTATGCTGAGCCATGTCCCCCTATGAAATAAATCTGAAATCATCCAGGGCCAAACACCTGCAGCAGTGGGTATTTTAAACATGCTCATTAACAATGGCTCAAAGTGGGGATCTATGACAGTTGAGAAAAAGGAAGGAGACAGTAAGTCAGCATTGGTGAGGAAAAGAGCAAGGGGAAGATATGAGTTTGTATTTAAAATATATGCATATGCTTTATAACCCCAAAGTAGAGATTGCTGTATTGAAGTGGAAGGCTTCATTTGTAGGACTGAGTTCACTGAAGATGTGTTTTATGCCAGTATTCATTTTCCCAACTTTCATTTGCTTTCCTTTAGCCAAAAGTTGGGGAGTTAGTTTATTGCTTGAAAGCTAGAATAGATTGCCTTAGCTGTCTCTTCACAAAAATATTCCTGGCTTGAAATGATGACTTATAAAGCACTAGTTGGATCCTAGGAAAAATGCTATTTTATTGGCACACATGTTGAAGAGAATAGTTTTTAAAACATTCAATTAGTTCTGCCTTTGAGATAGAATTTAAACAAACCCAAAGCAATAGGATTAAATTCATGTAAAAATCTAACTGTTGCTCAGGAACCAATTCTTTTCCCACTCAAACTACTCCAAGGATAATCACGCTGACTCTTGGCTGTATTCCAGCCAAAGCAGATACGTGCTTTTAATTCATAAATCAGACCATGGTACTTCCTTGCCTAAAACTCTCAGTCCTCTCTAGCACATTAGAGTAAAATGCAAACTGCTAACTGTGGTCTGCAGAGCCCTGAACATCTGTCCTTGGCTTACCTGGCCAACCTCATCTCATCTCACTTTTCTTCTCATCTGATTCATCACATTCACGTTAACTGGCTTCTTCTCAGTTCCTTGGAACATTTTAAGCTCTTCTCTGCCAAGAACTGCTCCTCAATTCTGCCTTAGACATCTCTTCCCCTGCCACTATTCAGGAGAAACTCCTCTCCGTCCTTCCAGGGTGTACCAGATGTCACTTCCAGACAAATTATCCTCAACCATTTTTCCTGGATTATGTCCCCCTCCATGCTTTATTCTGTAATACATTACCATCTTAATTGTCTCTACAGCATGCTTACCGAAAAGTCCTAATTACATAGATATACATATGTAAACTTGGAGATAAACAGTATCTCCCATATTCCCCACTAGACTGCAAGATCCAGGAGAGCAGGAATCATATGTGCTTCATTCATTACTGACTATCCAGAACTGATGCCAGTATCGGGCCCATAGTAGGTCCTCAGTCCATATTTGCCAAAGTGAATTGTCAGTGTCAAGCCAAATGCCTGGCCCGACATAGGCTGTCAGTAAACAATTTTTCATTGAGTTTATTTTGTTCCCATAGAATTTAGCAAATTCACATAAGCTGCATAAATTGATTTCTAGTGCTGAACTCCCTGTCCACAACAGCATGGTCTCTGCAAATTTTGCTGAGATGACAAATGACAATTCAGGACAAATGAATAAGGAGGATGCCTAAAAGCCTACACTGACTTTGGAACATCTTCTCAGGGTGAAAATGTCATCGAGGCAAATTTTAACTCTCAGTATCAGACTTCGTTCTTCTGGTTCCTTGCTCTCCTGACCTATTTCTTGTTTTGGTGAGAACTTTTTTTTTTTTTTTTTGTTTTGTCTTTGTCTGGGGGCAACCACAACGTGTTAATAAAACTGAGCTCCTTTGTTTGGTTTTAAACAAGCAGCTGATAGGTTTTGCTTTGGGTTTTCCAAGGCTCCTGTTTGAAGCAGCTGAAATCACAGTCACTGAGCCTCTTTCACAGTTCACTGGACCCAGCGCCAAGAGACCATGTGGGATTTAGAGTGACAACACTGTCGTGGGGAAATGTTTTGGCATGAGAACGCATAGCCGTGATTCTGCCATTAAGTCCCATTGTTTAGGCTCAGTGAAAATTAATTTGCAAAAACATCCAGGTCTGTTGTATGTTCTGGTTTATATGTAAATTAGGAGATTGTGTGAAAAGGATGCCAGGGCTGAACCCTTTCAAACATTTTCAGACCAGGTGTCCATTAATTAGAGTGATTCTCACTCAATTTTACTGTACATTTACATGTTTTTGCTCAACGGTAAGCTGTATCAGTCAAGATAGAAATAGACACAGCATTAGCTGATAAGCCGCAATATCACGTTGCTTTAAAAAAATGACAAGGTTTAAAATTTTGATTTATTGGGACAGTCATGGAAACTAAGAGAAAATTAATTCAACACTCATTGTCTAAAGGTGGAAATAGACGCAGTGCCATAGCATTCTGTAAATGGCACATGCGGTCCCAGAGGAGACGTGGGGTGTTTATAACCTGAAGGATCAGTCATGATCATGTGGAGGAGAGGTATCAGAACCCTGGGGCTAACCGGGAGTTCTGCACAAATCCAAAGGGTTTGTTTCTTTTTAAAAAAAATTAATTTTGAGAGAGAGAGAGAGAGAGAGAGAGAGAGAGAGAGAGAGAGAGAGACAAACAGAGAGAGGGAGACATCGATTTATTGTTCCACTGATTTATGCATTTATTGATTGATTCTTGTATGTGCCCTGACTGAGGACTTGATCCTCTGCCTTGATGGCCTCAATTTCATGTATTCATTTAGATCAGATGATCTCTGAGGTGGCATCTAGTTCTGAAAAACCATTAATTTATGGCATATTTAAAACCAGCAATCAAATGGCAAATGAGTTTAGATAACCCCTTCAGGAATGGAATAATAAGAACACAGCTGAGCAGGGGCGAGTGTTTCTCAGTTGTTCCTGAATTGGCCGAGCAGGTGTTTAGAATGAGAGACACAGGCCTTGCTAGTGGAGTGGGGATATAAAACCTGGAAACTGCTTGTCACAGAATCATGCCCAATAAAAGCCCAGGCAGATGTTCGCATAAAGTTTTTGCGGTTTGTGTTTTCATGGGGGTGTTTGGGGGGGGGGTGAAGTTTATTAGTGAGGCATAGCAGTATATGCCTACCCGCATTACCATGTAACAGTCTCGCAATCCATTTATAGGGTTGGGATTATTTTTGCTAATGATTTTCATGGGTGTAGATGAAAGGCAATGTGCACCCAACTGTAACTTCGTTTATCATGCAGCTGCCTTCCAGGGAAGGCCCCCCAGACATCATAGATGGCCAGCTTGCCAAAGAGAGTATTGTCTCACAGACTTTTAAAGATAGAGCAGTTGTATTAGTTTCCTGTTCTGGCTATATCAATTTAGTGGTTTAACACAACACATATTTCTCATCTTACAACTTAGAGGTGAGACATCAGAAATGTGCCTTGTGGGGTTAAAATCAGTGTCAGCTGGCCAGAATTCTTCTGGAAGCTCTAGGGGAAGAATTTAGTTTCTTTGCCCATTGCAGGTTCTAGAGGCCACCTGCATTCTTTGGCTCATGTCCCCTTCATCCATCTTCAAATCCAGCAACTTCTGTCCTCCTCTTTACCCTTAAATACTTTCTGTCGATCTCCAACTTCCTTCACCTTTCTTAAAAAAAAAAAAAAAAGACCCTTGTGATGATATTGGACCAACCCAAATAACCCAGAATAATCTATTTATCTCAAAATCCCTAATGTCATCCTTTCTGCAAAGTACCTTTTACTACTAAGGTAACCTTCACAGGTTCTGGAGTTAGGATGTGGGCAACTTTGAAGGGGGACTGTTGTTCAGATGACCTCAGGGGCTGTAGAGAGCCATGACTTACCTAAAGTCATGACTTATCCAAGGCCTAAGAGACCCATGACTCAGCTAAAGTCACACACCCCATTTGTGGCAGTGCCATGACTGGATTATCCCCTGGCATCCTCACATTTGCCATCTTTATGAGCATCCCTGACAATCAGGGATCAAAGCATGCCCTGATGGATGCTCTATTTTCATAATAAACTTGAAATGATTGAGGAATATGTGTAGAATTAAGTCAATGATTTTAATAGAGCAGCTATCTTAGAGAAGACAGATTTTTATATATTTTCTGAAATAAAATTTTAATGCAGAAATTTTCTTAATATTTATAAATTTTCCAGGGTATGGTACCTTCTAAAGATGTTACGTGACTTCTTAAGATGTTAAGTGACTTGCAGTGATAACAGAGCTTAAGCAATGATGAGAAATGAGAATGCCAAGGAAACACGTTTGTGTTCTCTCTGCTCCTCCTTCCACTCCTTGTTCTTTCTCCTTCTGGCCACTCCTGCCATTTTGAAAATCAGTTGTGACTGAAAATCCAATTCAAAATCTTTACACTAAAGGGACTGTAGCCACCAGAGGCTTGTTGGAATGGGTTTAACCAAGTCAGGTGTTTGCCATATTTCACAATGAAGCCCAGAGTTTGGCATAGAAACATTCTCCTAAGAATCCTGGGGATTGGTTTTGAATTTTTCTCCCCCTTCTGCCCAACAGTTGCTTGCAACAACTAAAAGGGTCATAGAATTTTGGATTTAGATGAGATTCAACATGCCATCTAGCCCAATTCTTTTCGTGAATTATGGGTCTCTTATATAGTATCTTTAGCAAGTGTTTGCCAGCCTCCTCTCTTGCCTTGGTTTTCTCCATCCATGACATGGGCAGGAAAGATAGCTGCTGTAAATGAAAGGCCTTATTCCATTTGAGTTCCTGAGAGGGACAGGAACATTTGAGAGGGTTGTGATTTGACTATTGGGCTCATCTTCTGAAGGAATCACTCCCTGGCTCCATTTCCTCAGCTATAGGGTTTGGTGACCCTCTTATCCTATCTAATAAAGAGGGAATATGCTAATTGACCATCACTCCATCACAAAGATGGCTGCACCCACAGCTGAGGCCAAGTTCCCATAAGGAGCCTTAATGAGCAATCAGCAGGGACCTCTCCCAACCTCGTGGGGCTTGACAGGGGACCTCAGGCCGTGCCCCCCACCCAGCAGAGCTTGACAGGGGACCTCAGGCCATGCCTCCTGCCCTGGCATCAGGCTGGGGGACCTCAGGCCACGCCCCACACCCCGGTGCCAGGCCAGGGTACCTGAGGCCATGCCCCCCACCCGGCGGGGCTTGACAAGGGACCTCAAGGTGCGCTTCCCATCCTGCTACTGGGCTAGGGGACCTCAGGCCACACCCCCCATCAGGTGGGGCTTGACAGGGGACTTCAGACTGCGCCCCCCACCCCTGCACCAGGCAGAGGGACCTCAGACTGCACCCCCCCCCCATGCCTGGCAGGACTTGATGGGGGACCTCAGGCCATGCCCCCCGCCCCAGCACTGGGCCAGGGGACCTGAGGCTGCATCCCCCTGCCTGGCTGGGCTTGACAGGGGACCTCAGGCTGTGCCCCCCAACCAGCAGGGCTTGCAGGCCGCACCCCCCACCCAGCGGGGCTTGACAGGGGACCTCAAGAGGGAATATGCTAATTGACCATCACTCCATCACAAAGATGGCTGCACCCACAGCTGAGGCCAAGTTCCCATAAGGAGCCTTAACGAGCAATCAGCAGGGACCTCAGGCTGTGCCCCCCACCCAGCAGGGCTTGACAGGGGACCTCAAGATGCACCCCCCTGCCGGTGGGGCTTGATGGGGGACCTGAGGCTGTGCCCCCCCACCTGGCCGGCTTGATGGGGGAACCTCAGGCCATGCCCCCCACCCAGCGGGGCTTGACGGGGGACCTCAAGGCATGCCCCCCGCCTTGGTCTGGGCTGGGGGACCTCAGGCCATGCCCCCCATCCTGGCACAGGGCCAGGGAACCTGAGGCTATGCCCCCTGCCCAGTGGGGCTTGACAAGGGTGGGACTGGCCAGGTCTGGATCTAGCCCAATGGTGGGGGGAGGCCAGGTCTGGGTCTCACGCGATTTTGAGGCGCATGTGGGTGGGCGGGGACTTGACTCTGGGTCCCATGGTACACCCCAGACTCTGACAGGAGGAAGGTTTTCATATACATTTTACTAATTTTCTTTTATCTCTGACACTTCTATTATAGAGAAAGGGCAAATAGCAATATTAAATTATTTCCTCTAATTAATCCCCTTTTAATGTGCACAAATTTCGTGCACCGGGCCACTAGTAGAGTCTCATAAAACACTTCACTTAGCATCACACTCTCCCCACAGTGTGGGCATTGTTATTGAGTGTATCTGCCCTCCTCACAATTTGGCATAGCCCAGGGCTGGGCACACGATGCTAGTTCACTAGGCTGCTGATGGATGCTGTGGATGGTTGAGTGAATGATAGTTAGTATAATCTCAGGGACATATGGGGAACATATGGATCCAGGCCCTCAATGGAGATCCTGAGAGGGGCTGGAAAAGTCTGTGGATATAGTCTTTGATGTTCACTGACATAAAATTAGTAGGTTGGCTTACCCCTGCTCTGTTTAACTTTCTTAAACAAAATAAAGTAGGACTGGAAGTTGCCATTGAAGTTCATTTTAATAGATGTTTTAATGTGACACGGAAGATGGGTAGACATTTTCCCTTTGGAGATTAGCACTCAGCACTCAGTGTCATTTTTTTCTGCCTATTCAAGGAATCAACTCGTCAGCTGCTGATACATTAGGTTAATGGCACAGTGCAGGACTAAACAAAGTCAAGTTGCCAAGCTCCTGTCTGGCATTGACTGAGGGTCATAAAAAGCATTCATTCCCTCAGTTTGATCTTGACAACTCCAAGAATATCACCTTGTATATATCAAATGCCATGTTCTGCTATATAGGATAAGGTCGATGTTCACATTATTCCTGCCAAATGGGAAAGCAGAGCATCAACTCGGGATTTGCTAAATATTTGATGAGCCTCAGAGATGTTGCAAGTATGATGTGGTTGGATTATGCCACCTTCCTCCTGAGGCATTAATGCCAACTATACCTACCAGAGAGTCCATAGGATGAATGGGTCTGCAATAAGAAAATCTGACCTTAAAGATCATGAAAGTAGGACTTAGAGAAATGGACTAAAATTCAGAAAAATACACCCAAGGATCTCTGTGGATGACTCTTTGATTTTACCACTTTAATACCATAGCTCTTTCTATGTTGTTTCCCCAACCTTCCACCCAACCTGATTCTACAATTTCTTTTTGTTTCCAGTTCCTTCTTTCTGGGGATTGGTGAACTCAGCTTGGAATCTTTGCTCCGTGGGGAAACGGCAGTCGCCAGTCAACATAGAGACCAGCCACATGATCTTCGACCCCTTTCTGACGCCGCTTCGCATCAACACTGGGGGCAGGAAGGTAAGCAGCCATGTTGCTTCCATTGTGACGTTGAGGAGGGGCATGGGGTGATACTGATTCTGAAAGCCAATCCTCCAAGGCTGGATCTCTGCAATGAGTTTGTCTTCTCACCTAGACCTCAGGCCTACTGCCAGCACATCTAATTATGTCTAAACTGTGGTTTTTTTCTCCCTAGCTAGTGAAGCCCTCATGTTTCTAATTACTTTGTAACCCCTGGAGGTTGTCTGAGGTTCTAGCCCTTGGTACCCCATGAAGGTCAGAACACAGAGTTGCCTCCTCTGTGTATCATGCTGGGAAAATCCTTTTTCCCAGAAACCTCTTTACTGGAGCTTCTTTTAACCTGAACAAGGTGAAAATAAATTTTTTCACAAAAGTAAAATCAGACATTTATCATTTTAAAAAACAAAACAAAAATCACCCTAGATGATTTATAAGAAAATCAATAATTCATCTTCCTCGAAGCATCTTGCTGGCTAAGAATCCTAGCTCCTGCACAGAAATGCTGAGCTGTGCTGTGTGTGTCTCACTCTGACATCCCTCTCCTTCTCCCTCCTCCCCCTATGATGGGCTCTTCCTTAACTTGTGAAAGGACATGTAGTTATGCCCATGGGGTCTTCTCAGTGCTGGAATGTAGCATTTCTCTTGCTGATTCATTTCTACTTGGCAACCTTTTACTGTTGAGTAGATTGTTGAAGGTGGAAACACACATCCATAGAGAAAATTGTGTCTGAAGGTCATTTAGCTGTTGGGAACTCAAGAGGAATGAGAGATCATTTGTGAGCAAGACATTGATTGGGCTTACAATTATGGACAACTTTTGTTACTGCGGGCGGCTGGTTCTCCAGGGCGTGGGCTCCTTGGGCTCTGCTCTCTTCTCCACTTATGCAGAGTATTCACCTTACTTACCACAGACTTTGTAAGTAATTTTTTCCCTTATGATATTGGAATTTTTTTTTCTATCGCATAACTGTCACTAAAAAAAAAAGAAAGAAAGAAAATCTAATGACTAATCAAAGTGTTGTTAGTATCCTTGACTTCAGTCACAAGGCAAGTTATAACAGACCTTGCATGTGGCTAAGACTGTTTAGCCATGTAGTATTTGTGTGCTGTTTTAAATATAACTTGGGAAGCATTTCTGTAGCAGGGTTCTATGCAGTTGGAATAGTTTATTGTTCTGGTTTCATAGAAAACTAACCTAGCCTAATTGTTATTCCATGTTCAGTTTTATTTATGCAAACCCTGAAAGGAACTTGTTGTGGGTTCTACATACATCTCTCTCTTAAAAGGGGACTCATTCAAGTCAAGTCATGAGGATGGATAAGGTCACTGACCAGTATTTAAGAAGGACAAGTTGCCGTGTTAACTAAACCTCAATTATCTTTCTTTCTTAGAGAGGGTGATGGAGGGAATAGCTGTATTCCAGGCAATGGGAAAAGCCCAAAGTAGAATGAGGGTTGGTAACTGATGTCCAGAAATTATCTGAAAGATGACCAACAAGGCTGAAGGACAGAGACCAGAGAGGAGGTAGTGGGGACTTGTCGATGGAGGAAGAAGGCAGAGGCCAGATCCTGGGGCTATGCTAAGGAACTGGGTCTTTTTCCTAAGAGTTATGGCAAGCATTTAAAGTGTTTTTGCATAAAGGGTACATTGAGAGTGGGATGGAAAGGTGGAAAGCTAACACAAATAAAGGGGATATAATCTTCAATAGACCATCTTAGAGGGAAATGTTGTGAAACCTGAAAAAAAAATCTCATTTCAAGATAGCTTCCCCCTAAAATTCATTGGGAAAGAAGGGACTGAGAGAGAGCCTGGTGGTAAAAATCACTCTTATGTTTTGTTCTGGTGTGTGTTTTTTTTTTGTTGTTGTTGACAAGTGGTTTTTTAAAAATTCTCAATTCCGTAAAGTGTACCTGATCCAAGTCAATTTTCAAATGCATTGGAGTTTGGAATTTTGGAAACATTTACTTTTGATGATGTAAATATTTATATCTGGCATGATTTGTGTTGTCAGCTGTTTGAAGAGCTGAGAGCTGTCTGATGGGTCCCTTTGCATTTGTGAATGGTAGAAAAAAAAAACACACACAAGGTTAGGAGAAGGAAAAAGCTGGTAGATGAAATGCCTAAACCCGATAGACAATAGCGAAAACGTGCTGGAGAGCGGTCTAAAAGGTGATTTTTAATGAGTTGAAGATTTATTTTGGAAGTGAGAATTCAAAGCCCTGCTCTGAATTTAGTTTTGCTGTGAAGAAATGTGTATCCAATTCAAAAGGCTTAAAAACCTTCCTGTGAGACTGGGAGGCTTCATGGACTTGAGCAATTTGAAGTCTGAGATCAGGTGGGTATCAGCATGTTAAATGCATCCCAGTCATTATGTGTTTTATGTCGCATCTTTATGCGTGAGCATTATTCCTGCCCGTGTTTAAATGTTGCTTACTTACAGACCCATGAAGCAGCTCCGCCGCGGTCCCTGCCCTGGATTACTGACTTTGTTTTAACGTGTTTGGCCTGGCATAGGCTCGGATGATGAACTGAGGGCTTTTCTTAGCGAGGGGCGAAATTCAACCTGAACACAAGAATACAAAGAATAATAAAAGTCACATGAGCATTAAAACATGCTGTGTCTTGAGTATAATAGAGGGTATTCATTTTACTTGAGTGGTGAGATTTTGTTTACTTAATGTCAATGGTAGGTTGTAAGCTTGTGTTTGTTTGTTTTTTCATAAAGGATAATATTTTTTATCCAGTTCCTACCTAATACATAGAACTTTTAAAGATAAAATCTTAAGTTCCTTGTTTATAGTTCTTTTAGGATCTAGAACTTGGCCTATAGTCTTACTTGCCTTCTTTCCCCCTGTCTTAGCTTAAGAGCTCCTCGAAATAAATGTGCTTTTATATTTTCCACAGAGGCCTGGTGTTAGGAGGTCCCTTAGCTCAGCCTGCCCCCTCTCACAGTCCAGGAACCCTCAGGGGATGTCCTACTGACGGCTTAGGGAGGCGACTGGGCTGATCAGGGGAAGGTGCTGTCCCCATAACTCCGCTGCTGCTGCTGCCACTGCCGGCCATGGCAGGTGCGAGGCCTGAGCCCCGGGCCTCACCACCACTGTGGCTTTGTCCAGATGGACATCCAGAAGACGCCTTCCCTAATTAGCATATTACCCTTTTATTAGTATAGATTTTATATCCCTGGAGTTATCTGTGATCATACTGGTTGATTTGAGTTGAACCAAGATTACCCTTAATTACAAGGAAAGGGTTTTGTGGAATTAGTCAAAAGTTGCATTGGCTTAAGTTGGAAAAATATAGCAAAGCCCCATGGTGAGAAAAGTAAGCTCATTATCAACAGAATCTGTCACTAGAAACCAGTATCCTACACTAGAAACTTTTCTAAAGCATGGCTGAAATACTAAGTTGGAAAAAATAAGACATGTGAATTAGTTTGTGGCTTAAAATTTTACCACTTCTCTATTTTTAAGTTTTCCCATGAACCTGACAGCAAAATTTAGTTGACCACAATAAACCTTTGCAATTCATAAGTATATTCTGAAGCCTTTTCTGAGTGAGATTTAATGTTATATTAGGGGAGAAAGCATAGAGATATAAAAGTAAATGGCAATAATCCATTTAAATAACTGTTTGAGAGAATAGTAGGATACTAAGGAAGCAGTGAAATGACTAATTAGAAGATCGATCAATTTGGCATTAATTTTAATGGGGGCAAGAAGTTGGGTTGGTTGAACCAGGCTTTACAGAAGTGCTAGAATATGGGCTCCCAGGGAAAAGTAGGTAGAATGAAATTACGTAGGCAGGCAGGACTTTGAATGTTAGATGTTCTGGCTCTACCTGTGTGATGAAAGCAAATAGTAGAGATAGCATTTTTGCCATCTAAATATGTGGCTGTGGTGCTGGTTTTTCTTGGGTAACCGATCTGAAACATTCACAGATAAGTATTCTTACCATTTGGAACTTATTAGCGGTCTTGAAGTACCATGCATGTGCCCATTTACACTGAAGCAGATGCAAATGGTCCATAAAACTTCATGTGTATTTGTAGGACAGAGTAGATCTTTAAGAGTCTTTCGGGGTCTGCTGCTCTCCAAGCCCAGGTTTAGAGCCTGAGATGGAAAGTCTGTGCAAATGACTTGCTGAGGAAGTGTGACCAAAGGTAGGCCTGGAAGTAATGGGGGAAGCAGGCCAGGGGTGCTGTTCAGCTAAGATATGGGTTCAAGTGGGATCCACCTGGAGCCTGATGCCACAGGGAGCTCTTGAGCATGAGTGGCAGCTGCAATCAGGCCCCACCCACCCCTAGAATCTAGGAGGCCGCCTACGAGGGATATGCTCTCCCTGGCATTCCCAGGCCAGCCACCTCTTATGCTTTGGGGTCCTGGAGAATTCTCTCACGCTGGCTTTCAAGAGCCCATTTATGAATCTCTTCCTGAAACTCGGTGTTTATTAGGTTGGTAACTTGAAATTCACCTTGGAATGAGTGTTTACACCAGTGAAATCTGTTCATTAGGGCTTTTATTTTCTTCCTGGAAAGTTGGTTGATAAGCATTTACCGCCACAGTTCTTACAGGCCAAGGGCAGTTCCCAGGAGGAGAGTGAGTTGATTGTAGCCAACACTCATAGCAGCTGGAAGGCCCAATGTCCACTAGCCCAGAAGAGGGAGTCCCGGTGGAACCCTCGAAGGATCTATTACACCTGGTGTTGAAAAGGAAGTTTCACAAATATTCCTATGGACCATGGTTTGGTCTCCTGAAGTGTCATTGGGACTGAACTATGCCCTATATTCTGCCCTCCGCAAGCCCAGTTTCCACTAACTGGGAAGGAGGGGAAGCACAGAAGTGAGTATATGGGACTCGGACTTTCCTTACCGTCCCCCTAATTCCTCTTTAATACAGCTCCTTGACATGCTTGCCTCTTGTAAGCCTGAATTCCTCCTAATCACATATTTGCAAAGGCAAGGTTGGTGTATGGGTACAGATAATGCCTTGATAGTCACAAAGCACATTTTCAACTTCTCCAGTTTAAGTCACCACTACCCCAGGACCAGGGGTGCCCTTGTCCCTTTCCCACCTCCAGCCCCTCCACCAGCCTCTTGTCAATGATACTGTTTCCAGCAGCATAGCTTATAACACCGTAAACACATACTATCAACATGTTTGAGAATCTGAAGGGAGAAAATAGGGAGGAGCTTTTAGGCTTGTCCAAGTAAGTGATCCTTCTTCAACCCATTGCCTTTTAATGATTCTCTTTGCAGTTTCTGAATCCAAAAGGTAAGAATCAGGGGAGAGAAAAAAATCTAAATAGGAATGAGGAAATAGCCTGTGTGCCAGGCAGTCTTGAGTCCATGCTATTCAATCAATTCCAAGTATTACTAGCATTTTTCTCAAGAGTGTAATATACGGCAACTGCCAAGCTTTCCTTTTGCGATTACAAAAAGGACAGATACTGGAGTGAGCCATATTTCAGCTCTGCAGGGATATAAAAAATGAACTGCCGAAAACGGCCCAGGAGGAATGAATAGCAATAAGACATCAATGTCATCTGTATACTGATTTGTGATGAATTTCCAAAAGGCTTAATGGTATGATGCTATGATATATAAGGGCTTCCTGAAAGTTAATAACTGTGAGTTATCCACTTGGAAGAATGTAATGGGAAGAAGTAAGTGATCACGTATAATAGACAAATAAGGAACTTCACTAATACTGGATAGTCAACGGTTCTGTGTGTCCCAGATTGCTACGCACCGCGATTAGAAATAGAAAATTAAAAGGATTGTGAAGACACAAGAAGGTCAAATGTTACACCAACACCCATAATGACACATTTGGTAAGACCTTTAATTTGCCTTTTCATAGACTTGGACCCATATAGCTGAAGAGAAAGTGTATACATGTATCACCTTTCAGAGGTGAATTAACAACATCCCTTGATACAGATTCAAATGGGAGCAACGGAATCTATTTGGATGTACCTATTGTCTTTGCCAGTTCCCATGGGTCTAGCATGTCCCGCACGGACTGCGCGATTAAAGCATCAACAGATATGAGGCATAGGATCTTGAATAATGGTGGCCCCTTTCACCCTGCAGTCTGGGCTCCTTTGGCCCTCTGATTTTTATGGCTGTGGCTGACAGCTTCTGGTTTGCAGCAAAGTGCATGGCATAAAGAAAGGGCTCGGTAAAGGTTTATTGAGTGAAATGATAAATAGATGAGTGAAAAAATGCCCCAGATCCTGAAATCACAAGTAGATGGAAGAGAAAGGAACTAAATATATTGAGTACCTACTACCTCCATTTACACATATATATTTTATCTCGTTTTCTTTCCCAAACAACCTGAGATGGTCAGTTTCACACACCAGGAAAGTGAAATGTGCAGTTGTTAAATAATGCGCCTACAGCTTACAGAGATGAGAAGGAGAACTGAGTTTCAACCTCAGGTTGTCTGAACGCAACGCTGTGTTCCTTCCCAGAATGTTGCAGGAAAGCTGGAGATGGGGGAGGAATATTTTCCATCTATATCAAGGGTTTAGGAAGAAGAGGGCATGGGATCAGAAGCGCCCTGACCTTCAGCACGTTTTCTTCTCTTTGGCATAATTTGCAAGAATGAGGAATGGCGGTGCCCTATGCCGGGTTTGCACCGGGTTCAGCCTGTTATTTTCATCTCTGCGGGCTGTTTATTTTGCTCTGGCATCATATATGCTTTATCCTTAGAAATGGTGCCGCAGGTCTGGCTGCCAATCTCTCCCCTGGCAAGGTGGCAAAGCACACACTGAATGTCGTTTCTGAATGGGCGGTTAATTTCCCTACTTCCTTCATTTAAAAAAAAAAAAAGGAACATATAAAATGCCCAAGGTAGTTATTAGCATCAAACACCAGATCTGGCAGCTATGGGGTCGGGAGAAAGACATACAGTTTTAATTTCTAGGACACAAATACGTGTGCTTTCTCTCAGGATAGAGGGAGGCAGTGTAATCTCTGTCACCTGTTCTCTCTCTCTCTTCTGCTTGCTCACTCTCTCCTCATGTGTGATGAGGACACACCTTGGAGTGTCTGCCTCTGGGTTATTCCCCCAGAGGACATGAAACCCCAGTAGGCACATGTCCAAGTTCTCCTGGGCTCAGAGCAAATCAAGCACAACTTCTGAAGTCATGAGCCTCGAAGGACTGGCCAGCGTGAACGGCCCCTCCCTGTGTCTCCTAGGCAGTCATCCTTTAAGTCATTTCATAGGATGTGCATAATTTAACAGGGGCGAAGCTGCCACATCCCTGCCATTCATTTCTCAGCCTGCCCGTACTTCTCTGTGGATAATAAGGATGATAATGGATGGAAATTTTAAGTTTGTTCTTCTCCACATCCAGCGCTAAGACTGGAAAGAATTCAAAGGTGACCTTCAGGTCTCGTCACACCAAGAATAGGACAATCAAATCGAAGGCTTGCAATGGCAATGGTATTTAGCTCAGCGTCCCCGCTCACGACCATTGTTGGGAGCCGCTCCCAGCCTCCCGGGCCTCTCCCTTCTGCATGGTCTTGGGCGGCGCATGCTTCCTGGGAGGCCGATGCCTATGGAGCTAGTGTTGCTTCTGCTTCTCCCACCCCCAGGACTCCACCCTGCTCTCGCTGGCACTGTTGAAACATGGCACTATGGCTCCATCCTGGCGCTGGAGTTTCTCCAAGCCCGAATGGTCTGACCTTGAAGGGACTCCAGCTTTCTTTTGCATTTCCCCAGAAGATAGTATGGCTTTTCCAGTTCCATAGGAGCCTCTTAAAACAAGATCCCTGGGGATCCATCTGGAAGCCAAGCAGGTGAAGTAACCATGCCTGATGGGAATCAGCAGGGATGCTCTTACTCACCAACAAGAGGCTGCCTCGCCCGAGACACAGGTCTTTAGAACTCTCTTCCTCAGAGTAATTCACCCAAGGAGCAACAATTGGTACATTTCCTCTCCTCGCGTTTCTTGAGATTCTTAAGATCCAGAATCACTGTCAGTTCCGAAGTCCCTTTTAGTGTTTCCTGAGAGTGCCCTGAAACCTTTATGTAAATGGGCTCTGAGGCTAGAATTTATACCCTTGTCATTCTACAGGAACATGCAAATTAAACTAAGCTTGTACTTAACTCGCCTTGCATAAGGAATTTCTCCCCACCTCTTGGTCATTGGGGGGGAGTTTTTCTAAATGGATGCCCTCCCCTGGCCCCTCAGCTGCCACCTGTGCCCTGCTGGAAAGGGTGAGCAAAGCCACGGGGTTGAGCTTTCCTCCTGCAACCGAAGGATAGTCATTCCTAGCTCAGTCAGATTGGGCTGCCGAGCCCCGTGAACTTCCTTTAATGTTATTAACATGAATGCAGCATTATTAGAATGTACTTGGAGTTTTAGATGGATATTTTATCCTTTTGTTACCAAGGCTTTTCAAAAGATAAAATATACATTTTCCTGCATGGAGTATATGAAAGTTCAGTAAAATATGATAATGTTGCTTCACATGCTGTTCTCTTGGGTAGGATCTCGGGGAAATGTTTTCCTCTGACAGCCTCTTATAATGGATGAAAATATTCCCTCTCCATTGCACACACAGTGCCAGATTTGAGGCATATTATTGGAGTCAGGTAATCTGCCTCTGAAATACTGGTATTTGAAAAGCAAATTTAAGGCTCAGGACGTTTTCACTTTATGATCATTGACACTGATGTTAGTAAACTCTTTCTCTAGCTATGAAGAAGAGAAATGGCAGGCAAGTTATTTTTTCCCCCAATTGCCATTTGCTTTATAGTGACTGCACCATATGGAGCACAGTAAATAAACTATGAAGGTAGCAGGATGCATAGAGAAAAGGAACGCGCTTGGACTCCGGCAGTCCTTATACAAGTTACTTTATCTCCTTCAGCCTGCTTCCTAATCTGTAAAGGGGAGTTAATATTAAAGAACTAGAGGCCCAGTGCATGGATTCGTGCACCAGTGGGGTTCCCTCAGCCTGGCCTGTGCCCTCTCACAATCTGGGACCCCTTGGGGGATGTCGGACTGCCGGTTTCGGCCCAATCCCTGCAGGCCAGGCTGAGGGACCCCACCGGTGCACAAATCTGTGCACCGGGCCTCTAGTATGCATGTAAGGTCTTTGGTTAATCTCTTCCTGCCCTCCCCTCCTCCCCTCTCTCCTCTGAGATTCATCAGTCTGTTCCATGTTTCTCTATGCCTTTGCGTTGAGTATCTGCAGTGTACATTATAGCTACCAGTTGAATGGTTGGATGGTCACTTAGGCTTTTATATATAGAGATTGTGGCCCTGGCTGGTGTGGCTTAGTTGGTTGAGCTTCATCCCATGCACCCAAAGGTCACCAGATCAATTCCTGATCAGGGCACATACCCAGGTTGTGGGTTCAGTCCCCAGTAGGAGTGCGTATGGGAGGCATCAATTGATGGTCCTCTCTCACATCAATATTTCTCTCTCTGTCTTACTCTCTCTCAAAAATCAATAAAAATATATTTTTAAAAAAGAATTGTGGCGAGGAACAGTTTATTGGAATGCTTACATGACTGTGCCCAGCACATACTTTTTCCACAATTTAATTTTAATTTAACAGAGAAATAGCTCACCCTGAAATATATGGTGATGTACTTAGACTTTGGGTGGTAAGCATACTATGGCAATCCATGGATGATGTATTATAGAATTGTACACCTGAAACTTGCATGATGCTATTAACCAGTTACCCCCAATAAATTTAAAAAAGAATAAAAGAAATAGCTGACCATGGGAATTATGTCAACAGAGACAACCCATGTAATAATAAGCTCAGCGTTTTTATGCCAGCAGTAATAGTATACTTCTAGTCAACATAGAAGGTCAATGGTGCTGCATAGAACATGGTGAGATATACGGTAGGTTGGAGGGGACCTAATACATGGTGATAGAAAGATGGTCTGACTTTGGGTGGTGGGCACACAGTGCAATATACAGATCTTGTATCAGAGAAATGTACAATAGAACCTATATGATCCTAATAACCAATGTCATACCAATGCATTTAATTTAAAAAATAATAAAATAAAATAATAGTTGAAACTTGAAGGGAAAAAATAAAATAGCATGGTGAAAGGTATAGCAGAGTATACGGTTTGTGATGTAAGGTCTTCTGGTCTGCTGGGGCAGTTCTCATTCAAACTTCAAGTCAAGGTCAGGTGTGCTCTGTGGCCCAAGCTGAAGGTGGTAGCAACTTCCTAAAGTGTGTCCTTCTGGCTGAGATCAGAAGCTCCTGGAAGAGCAAGCGGAAGCACAGAATGTCACATGAGCCTTAGGTACAAAACTGGCCCACTGTCACTTCCATCCATATTTCATTGGCCTCATTGCATGGCCATCTGTGGCTTCCAATGTGTTCTCTCCACTACCCACATTGGCCTTTATTTGAGAAAATTTCACATAAAACAATCCAAAGTTAACAAAATGATCAATTGAAAGGTGATAACTTACAGGCCAAAATTTTTCCTCTCCCACCAATTCAAACACTTTTAAGATTCATTTTGCTTTATAAAACTCAAATTTATGAGCAGTTTGGAGGGAGGTATCTACCCTTTAGATTACTGCTGGCATTTTGTAAAGGACATTGTGTCATTAGGTGTCGCTGAAGGAAGCCCTAGGTAAGAAATTTCTTGAACACTAAGTGCTAGAAAAAACCTGGCTTTCCCTGTATAATTGATGTAACCCTCCCCCTCCCCCCCCCTGAGAACAGTGTAACTGTGTTGTCCACTTTCCTTTGAGGGTCAAGACCTTCAGAACCAAATTCCCACCTGTAATAAAATCAGTGGAACATTATAACACACTGACTTACACTCTGAATCCTACTTTGATTTATTTTTTGTTATACATAATATATAGAAATTTTTTTTACTGTAAGCCATATTAAGTCTTTTGTGGAATGAGGCAGATAGAAAAGAGAACAAAACAAATATTTAAATGAAATGGTGCGCTGTCAGGGTACCTAATTAAGAAGAGGGGAATCAGCTGGTCTGTTTCTCTGCTTTCTCCTCTTCATTAATTACCATTGGTAGAAAAATACTTTATTTGTAATCAAAATGAAACTAAATCTTTGGAGATTAGGTTTTCTAAAGAGCTTAAGGGCAGGATCAAAGGGGATTTAATATGTTGTTTCAAAGTCTCCCCATTCGAACCATCCCCCTTCCTAAGCCTCTCCTCCCCATCCTCCATCCTGAACCCACAAAAGGCCATGGGCTTCCCCTTCTGCTCTTAATTCCTGTCACCCTATTTCTGAATAGCTGGTCTGATTTCAATGGCTTCAGCCAACAGTACCTAGCAACACTTTATTACATGTCTATAAGTTCAAAAATTGAAGTGGGAAGTATTCCCAGCTGCATAGAGCCTGGTAGAATTTGCAGTGGTTTCAAAGACCCAGTGCAGTGAAAACAGAGGGAGGGGCTATGAGTTGGCCTGTAGGCTGTTCTGGAAAGGGGTCTTTCTCCACATTCTCTACTTTCCAGGGTTAATTAGCATCCATGAGATGAGCGCATTGTGCCAGAGTGAATTCTGCAGATCACAGAGGTACTGAATAGTCTCTTAAGAGAAGAGGATGCTTTTTCTGGGAAACCAAATTATAAAAAGCTGAGCCCCCAGTTGCCTGTTAAAGCAAAAGCTATTAAAAGAACATCTGTAGATGATTCCCTGAAATGGGCTCTTTGTCCATTGAATGGATGATTGGAAACGGACAGGTTCATTCTCATGTCAACACTGCAATTTTGTTCTCATAAAAGGGGTTGCTTTTCATTACTGATATTTTCCAGGTTGCTGCAGTGTCTAACCAGGTCTCGAAATAATTCCTACAATAGGAAGAGTGGAGGACACCATGTTTCTCTCTTTCAAACTGCTAGTGTTTACTTCTGAATTGTACCTGTCACGTGTGGCTTGCATTTCCTGAAATCATGTTAGGAAACTCTGGGCTTGGTCTATAGATAAAACTAACTAATTCTGCAGCCTAACACCCAGTCCCAGAGACATCTGACTGTAATTTCAGATGATCCTAATAACCAATGTCATACCAATGCATTTAATTTAAAAAATAATAAAATAAAATAATAGTTGAAACTGTAATTTCACAGAAACAGAGATGGCATCTAGTCTTACTAGTTGCTTTAACTTGGGAAATGAATGTTTGTCTTTAGCAGAGGCCAGGAAAGATCTGTCTCCGTGTACCTTTCACCTTCTCTCTCACCTGTGACCAGGCAATGGCTGCACAGTTACACTGACTGTGCACAAGACAACGTGGCTGCTCTGTGACGTCGTGTGTGCTGGTGCACTTGTTCCCTTGAGTTATGGCCTTACCTGCAGTATAAAGGCAGCTGTGTCTCTGTCTTTTGCAAAGAACCAGATGAAGTCAAGAAATCATCTGGTAATGAGCCCAGCCGGCATGGCTCAGTGGTTGAGCATCAACCTATGAACCACAAGGTCATGGTTCGATTCCTGGTCAGGGCATATACCAGGGTTGTGGGCTTGATCCCCAGTATGGGGTGTGCAGAAGGCAGCCGATCAATGATTCTCACTCACGTTGATGTTTCTGTCTGTCTCTCCCTCTCTCTTCCTCTCTGAAATCAATTAAAAAATATATTTTTAAACAAATCAGTAATGAAAGCAAAGGACAATTCATTCAGTGAGAGTATCCTATTTTCACTAATGTTCTTGCATTGATATCAGATTAGCAGAGTCAGAGTTTGATTCTCTCTGCATTTGGATAGAAGTCCCGGGACATAGCCTTCCTAGTGATTTGGTAAAGTGTGGTGGTA
This sequence comes from Eptesicus fuscus, assembly GCF_027574615.1. Taxonomy (NCBI): domain Eukaryota; kingdom Metazoa; phylum Chordata; class Mammalia; order Chiroptera; family Vespertilionidae; genus Eptesicus; species Eptesicus fuscus. The sequence goes on along the minus strand of NC_072492.1, from coordinate 23,038,952 downwards.
GACACATCACTGGAATATGAGCTGTGATGCTGTGTCTCCCAATGACACAGCATCATTCCTGAACAGAATGGGCTTTTTACTCAACTATTTCTATTAGCTGCCTCCCATTTTATTGTGGTGTAGAGCGAGCTAATACCAAAAAGTGTCTCAAGTGGAAGTCAAGAATAGGAATATATGGAGTTGAATGCTCTCAGAGGAAAACTCAGCTTCCTAACAAAATCTAATATACCAGGCAGGAGCTGTCAACGTGATAAATATTCTAGTCTTTAATATCGGTTTACATAGCAGGGCAGAAGAAAAGGAGAAATTACTCACATACTCAAAACTTGTTAAAATGATGTTGTTTGACTTCAACTGACAGAGGTCCAAGGAAATTCAAAGTTAAGATGGAAACTCTGCGGCTGAGCCCAGTTCTGGACTCTCCAGGGGCCTTCTCATGTGTCGATGCCACCAAAGTAATTACACTGCCACGCATGAGCTCCCCCAGGTTCACCATTTGTGAGAATGAGTTCCTTCAATTAATCTAGCTGCACGTTTCATCTGCTACCAGGTGCATGCAGCAGCTAGGGCAGAACTTCGAATTGAACTGGATCACAGAGTTATAGGTTAGGAATGTCTCCTTGGTAGTGTTTGTGGGGTAGAGAGCACTAGCTTTGAAATCTTGCAGAACTATTTATTGAACACCTATGTGCCAGGCCCTGTTCGAGGCTCTGGGCATGCAGTTGACAACCAGACAGATGAGGTCCCAGCACTGGTGCAGCTTGCATTTTAATTGAGGTGTTACAGGCTGAGTTCCCCAGGAAGAGACTCTGAGAGGGACATTTGTGTTCCAGAAGTTTATTGGTGAAGACTTTCCAGCTTAACTCCTATGGGGGAAAGAAAGGAAGAAAGACTGACCACAGGCTAAAAGCTTGTCTGTGAGGCCGTTTCAACAACGGTGCAGGGACTCCATGGTAAGCTCTGAAGTTGGGATGGCCTTTCAGAATGGTCCCCCATTGCGGTGAAAGGGTCTTCACCTTTAGACTGATGCATAGGGTAGTCATTGACTGTGGGTTATCTGGGAAGGGGACATGATCTTGGGCAGGAGGCTCTTACCAGCTAAAAGCAATTTTGGGAGAGGGCTGGCTGCCAAGGACTTCTAGCTGCAACGCTCATAGCAGTTGGGTGTATAAGTCCTGCAACCTTGAATGGAGATCTGGTCAGCAGATAGTAAACACACACACACACACACACACACACACACACACACACACATGCACACACACTTAGTAGTTAGAGAGGAATGGGGATAAACATAAGGTGTGTGTTTTTTTAAATGGGAGATTTAGGACATATTTGTATGCTGATGGGAATAATTCAATTCACTGATAATGCTAAGGAAACATAAGTTACCTGTAGGTGTCAAGTCCTCCTTTAGGTAAGAGAAGATGGAATCCAGTGCAAAAGAGGAGGTGCTGGCCCTAGGTAGGTGAAAGGACAGCTCACCCCCATCACTGGAGGGATGAGGCAGGTCTGGGTGTGGATGGAGCTGGGGAAGAAGGTTTGGTTATGGGAAGATGAAGCAGTTTAAGTCTGATTGCTTTATGTTCTCAAATAATCAAGGTCATCAATTGGGAGTGAAGGCTGGGAAAGGGAAATTTGAGGAGGGTGAGGAAAAAGCAAAAAAGCAGTATTCCCAAAGGGTGGGATTGTAACTTGACTAGAGCAATGTAGTAGAATTGCTCGGGAGTAGCAAGGACATACTTGAGAGTTATGGTTATAAATGCAAATATATAGTAGGTGTATATTTTTATCCAAATTCATTCTGTGGATGGAAGCAGGAACAAGATAGGCATACAGCCACTTCCAACCAGCTACAGATTGTGGCAGGTGAGTTTGATGAAAGGAGTTGAGTTGTTGGGGAGTAGACTGACCGTGGTGATGAACCATGGATTCTTAGCAGGTAAGAAGGGAAGCAAGGGAATGATAGAAATGCTACTGACTAGCCAGGTAATCTTTTGATTCCCTTTATCAAAAGGGGGAAAAAAGTTTGCCCAACTTATCCAATAGTTATTGAGAGCTTACTCTGTGCCCCCATGATTTTAGATCTATTCTCAACTAATTCTCACAAGTCAGTGAGGTCAGGAGGGATTACCCCACCTGGGACTCGGTGCATACTATTTGCTCAAATACTTTTAGCTCAGTGTCTAAGCCCCATTTTCCAATTCTACAGCTGTCTCAGTGCCACAGGGGAGAGTCAACTGCAATTTCTGGGACACTGATGGATAACCCTTTTGATTTCCAATTTTGGAGCAAATCTTCAACCACTTACTTGCCTTAATGAAGAAAATATAGAGAATTGACTTGCATCATTCTTTGTTGAGATTCTTGGGCCTCATAATGACCTATCACGCTAAACATGTGAGCAAACAAAGCAAGCTAGGAACATGTCAATATAACTTTTTAATGTTTTTTCAATCTCTGTGACAACATAATGAGTAAACTGAGATTTAGAGTCCTTAAGTAATTCATCCAAGCATATTCAACTAAAATGTGGCAGCCAGGGTCTGAAACCAACTGTGAACAGAGAACTCCAAAATCCATGTGGTTTATGTTACATTTGCTGTCTCCTATGGCCACGAGAAGTGGGAGGAGCCCAGGATAGGAGCCTCTTCATCAAGCCTGCACATCAGAAGCAAAGGGGGGTTGGGGATAGGTTGGAGGTGGGATTGGATCTCTCAGGCATGCAATTAGTAAATAAGGAAACTGCTCCGTGCATGTATTAGGGAATTCCAAGAGTATATTTTTATTGTGAGATTTGTGGAGCCCTTTTATCACTTTGAAAGTTTATCTCATTGTTTTCTGTTTCCTGGTTACAAATCCCTGGGACATATAAAAGGAGCTCTGGGCCTGCCTGAGAGACTCGTCTCATGCTGCAGTGAACAAGTGAGTGTGTTCAGCCATAAAGCAGTGAGGGTGACAGCGAAGGTGTAAGGAGCTGGGCCAGAGGAGAAGATAGTGAGGGAGGAGCAGGGAATCTGGACAGGTGAGCCTGTGTAGGAACCAGAAAGATCTCCTCTGATGTTCCTCTGAACAGTCAGCCTTCTTCCTTCACATTGGTTGAAGGAGAGAGCAGAGGAGACAGCACTGGCTTGGTCAACTTGATCTTCTAAGTTTATAGAAAAGATTTTCTTATAACCACAGTTTACATGCATGGAAGGTGATGAACACATCTCAATTTGTCTGGGACTTGCTCAGTTTTAGCATTGAAATTCCTGCATCCCAGAAACCCCCTGAGTCCCAGGCAAAGCAGGATGGTTGGTCACCCTGTGGTGCATTCCAGATACATCGGAACTGTACTTCTTTCAAATAGACCCATCCCTGGTCCCCTCATGAGTACATACATTCATGCCAGGCCAACCTTACTGCATTTAGGGAACCAACACATTTTCTCCTGCTTCTGCTTATCTAAGAAATCATTAAAGCCTTGGTAACATAAAATAGCTTATTGCATTATTCTTTCTTCTTTGTGTTCTAAGAATCATCTTCCTGCCAGAATATTTTGAGCTGTTTTCTCCTGCTCTTGGAAACATAGTTTCCAACATAATGTAGATGGCAAACAAGTGCTGGCTAATTAAGCTTTGACACATGACCATATTTTGTGAGGTGGCTGTAGCATGCTTCACGTAGGAGGGGGGGAAATTAGAAAGAGTATAATCAGGTTTTCATTTCTTCTAGCATAGGTGACCCAATGCCATCTGTTACCCTCCGTGGAGGATGCTTCAGGTTAGCAGCCAATGCTTTACTGGGATTAATGTAGATGTGATTGCCATTTTCTCTCCAGGAGTGTGTGCCTGGCTTATTGGGAAGAAAGAAATGGTCCAACTTAATATTCCATCCATGAACTGAGGACAAGAGGATAAGCATTTACTATATGCAGTCATGGAGAGGGGGAGAATGAAGCAGCAGTGTGATAAGCAGTAGCAAATCTATGAAATTATTTTAATAGCACTATTGAGTAGGCTGCTTCCAACCAGCACTTGAAGACTATCCTGTGAATGTTCAATCCTTTGAGATTATACAGAATTTCTCCTTTTCTAGTAGAGGGTGGCCAAGAAACTCTTCCTTGAATCAAAATTACAGATCATATGCTTTTGCAGCACTAATTATCCTTTGCCACATTTATTCATTTTTTTACATAATTTAGGTCTGTATAATCATCTGATTAACTCTGTCTTTCCCATTAGATGGTAATCCTTAAGTATAAAGACCACATGTTCTTCCCTGTGATCCTCAGAACCCAACATAAAGCATGGCAACAAGAAGGCACTCAATAATTTTTGTTGAATGAATGAGGAGCAGCATGCCCCTCCTCTGAGAGCCATGACACCTCATTGTGTCTCCTTCACAGGACTCGTACCACTGTAGCACATGCCTGTCTACCTGCTCCCTTACTATCAGCTACCTGAAGGCAACCATCACTGAGTTCCCAGGGCTCTCACAGTGCTGGGCATGCAATGAATGAGAGTTGCATGAATGGCTGCATAAAAGGGTGTGATACAATTGGTATTACTTTGACTTTGCTTAGAGATGTAATAGACTGCATGTACAGCAGGAATTACACAGCACCTTCACCCATCAATGCTTTAGATCGCTGATAGCCTGATAAGCTTGTCTTTCCTGCCAAGAGTGACCGGGACTCTGCAGAGATAGTCATTGCTATTGAAGACAACTATCAATACGAAATGCAGAGCTGAGATCACATTCCATTCTCGGATTTTACCAGCTCCTTGCTTGGTGTTGGCACGTAACTATTCTCGTTTTATTGTCTGTAACATGGACATTAATAATGCCTGGTGTCCTCATCTCTTAGGACTCTTGTGAGGAATACGTGGGGGAAAAGATAAAAATAAAGTTACTGAGAAAAGTGTAAAACACCATAGACACTGAAGGTGACTTCTTTGTGGTTCGCCAGAGGCATCTTTGCATTTCTGACAAGTGTGTAACTATGCTTCCCTTTTGCTGAATTCTGATTCATACATCCAAGAAAGGACAGTAGGGCATGCTTTTATACTTGATGATCAAAATCTAACCCAGGTTTCCTGGAGGCCCCCCAAGACCCTTGGAGAATAAATATTGCCCAGTTACTCATCTCTAGGAGAGGAACTCCACATTGCTCATTTATTTTAAATAAAGTTTGTATGTTTTCTCATTGTAAAAGCTTATAAGATGCACACAAGAAATAATGAAAAGAAGGAAGACAAAATACACATAGTCCGACCTTTGAAAATCAACCAGTGTTAATATTACACTCTATTTCTTTCCAGTAGTTTTTCAATAAGTAGTTTTTCTCTTGTAAAAGATAAAATTTTATCTTACTTTTTTATTTTCCACTTTATCATAAACTCCCAGTAACATTATCTTATACTGACTATATAACTCAGCTTCATAAGATGTTGTGAAGATGAAATGAAAGAGTGAATCTATTTCAAGCGATTTCTAATGAGGATCCAATAAATGCTAGCTGCTGCCATTATCAATAATGACATCATCATTATCATCAATATTGCCATAGTTTACTTAATGTTCTCTTATTTTGAACATGTAGAGTGTTTCTGAATATTTGGATATTGAGAATAAGTTCTGTAGTGTTAATTCTTTCCTTCACAAACTTCTCCAAAATGCTAAGTAGTTGTCATGATTATTTCGAACCTCCCCCAAAGCAAGGAACATAATTTTTATAAGAAACAAAACAATACCTATTAATTCCTTTTTCTCTTTAAAAAAAAAAAGTTTTTATTGATTTTTTTAGAGAGAGAGAAAGGGAGAGGGATAGAGAAATAGAAACATTGATGAGAGAGAAACCATCAATCAGCTGCCTCCTGCACACCCCCACTGGGGATCAAGCCTGCAACCCGGGCATGTGCCTTGACCAGGAATCGAACCAGTGACCTCTTGGTTCCTGGGTTAACACTCAACCTCTGAGCCACACCAGCTGTCCTTTTCTTCTTTAGTCTTTCTGTACTGAACTCAAGTAATGTGCACACGTGTTAGAGCTGGGATCTCAGAAATCCTGTGAGAACACACCAAGTTCTTGGTGCTCATAGTCATGTCTGCTGCCATTTGTAGCTTAGAGCATTTTTCTATCTTTAGTTGACCTTTGCTTTCTTGTCATTATCATTTCTAAGCAAATAGAAGCTGACTCTTGGCTGGGCACTCATTGTATGTTCATGCACAACTGCACCTGGATGGCTCCTGCCTGCCTGGGTCCTACAAGACAATTGGGCCCAGAAGAAGGAGGTGTTAGGGGCCAGACTAAAACAGAAAGGTATTCATAGAGGTACCATGCCAGTGGTTAAGCACATGCGCTCTAGGTTCACAGGGGATCCCAGTTCTGTTGCCTTTTAGCTGTATGGTGTTGAGTATGTGACTTAACCTTTCCAAGCTTCATTTGTTGATGTCTATGATGGTGATAATAACAGCACTTTCCTCCCAGGGTTGTGAGGATTTGTAGCTATAATGTATGTGAAGCTCTCAGCACAATGCCTGGTGCAAAGACATAGCCCTGTTGTTATCATCATCACTCTCATTCCTCTTCCGCATCCTTCTCTAAGTGACCCGAGGTAGCATTTATGAGACAACATCAATTACGACCAAGGAGAGGAACTGAGATTGTAACCTGGGAAGTGGTACCAAGTGTGCAATCTTAAGGGTGAGATAATAAAAAGACATGAGTAATTAGGGAGGCATAAAGAGTAGCTCAGGTTGTGGAAAGCAGTCTAAGACCATGTTCATAAAAAGTATGAGAACTTTCTATTGAAGGTCTGTTTTTACCTGGCTTTTATTTGGCCCCTGATAAAGAATCTACTGGCCAAAAGGTCTACTCTTCACTGGACATTGTCTATTTTTGACTTGAAAAAATAGAGAAAGAGCGCTAATAGGAGAGAAAGAGAAAGAGGACTCAGAATTGACAAACATAAACTATGTTACCTAAACATAACTAGGCAGTGAGACCTTTTTATATGGTACATACTTACTAGAGGCCCAGTGCATGAAAATTCGTGCACTCAGGTGTGTTGGGGGGGGTGGGTGTCCCTCAGCCCAGCTTGCACCCTCTCACAGTCCGGGAGCCTTCAGGGGATGTCTGACTGATGGCGAGAGGCAACTGGCAAGCCCATCAGGGGATGGCACAGGCAAGCAGCCAGCCCCGCCCCCAGCCTCAATCACCCCTCTGCAACTGCTGGTCACCACTGCCTCCCCATCGCTGTCTCCTCCCTCTTCCCGCTGGCACGTGCCTTGGCTGGCCTGGTGCCGCCTACTTGCCGGCCCCACTCCCCGCCAACCAGTCCTTCCACCATTCAGTCGGTTTGCATATTATGCTTTTATTATATAGGATGGATTAGAACTCATTTTGTCATAGATTTATAATATGGTATGGATAATCGTACCCACCCCCTTCCCTTTGGCATCCAGTTGAACCATTTTAAACACTACCCAGAAAGTATAAAAATGCTTCTTTCCCCACATTCTAACCAAACTGGTTATTAGCAGATTTATAATTTTTTTTTTCAAACTAATGGACAACAACTACATCTTGTTGCTATATGCCTTTTCCTCTATAACCAGCGAGAATATCTGTTGCTGTCTATTGACCATTTCTATTTCTTCCTGGGTGAGTTTCCAGTTTCTATCCTTTTCCCATTTCTCTATTTGCCTGTCTTTTTTATCTTTAATTTACAGGTTCTCTTTGTGTGTTATGGGTGCTAAACTATTATTAAATGGACTGTTCTCCTCCATTTTTAACCAATCAGTGATGTTTTCTACGTGAAATGTTTAATTTTTTAGTTACCAACCCTGACATTCTTTATGACTTTTATTTCTCAGGTTCTCTGTAGTGTTCTCATACTTCCCCCCTTTCTAAGGACTTTGCAAGGTCAGTTCAGACTTTCTCTTTAAACAAAATGTTGTGTAAATCAGTATTTGTTAAATGTCCAAGAGTTTTGATTGTCCTTTACTTATTTTTGTTATACCTTTTATTTTAATATCCAACTTCATGACACTGTAGTCAGAGACTGTGACTTGGAGGGCTTGAGCTTTTGTATTTCTATTGAGTTTCTTTGTGGCCTAGTATAGCATCAGTTTTGGTAAATAGCTCATAGTCAGACAAAAATAATGCATAGTCTGGATTCTTTTCCAGAATAAAATTTAATTTCCCCCCTTTCTTCTTCTTTTCCTTTCTTCAACCCTTCTTCCCTCCTCCCTATGTCCCTTACCTCTATTCCTTCTTTCTCTTTTCCTTCTCCTCTCCCTCCTTCTCTCTCTTGTTCCTTCTAGAATGTTAACTATGTTGTTCAAATCCTTTATATACCCTATATTTTGTGTCTACTTAATTCAATTCAGAAATTTTCCAGTATGATATTTTTAAATAAAATTCACCTTTCATCATTAAAAAAAAAAAAATGACCACTCTGGCCAGTTTGGTTCAGTGAATAGAATGTCGGCCTGTGGACTGAAGGGTCCCGGGTTCAATTCTAGTTGAGGGCACATGCCCGGGTTGTGGGCTCGGTCCCCAGTGGGGGGCGTGCAGGAGGCAGCCAATCAATGATTCTCTCATCATTGATGTTTCTGTCTTTCTCTCCCTCTCTGTTTCTCTCAGAAATCAATAAAAATATATGTATTTTAAATGACCTATTTTTCTGAGTAGCAAGATTCACAGCTATTATAAAATATTATTAGAACATATGCTTTTTATCAATATGAATTATACTTTTTTTTATAATGCTTTTTGTCTTGAGTTCTACTTTGTTGATAACACCCAGACTGTTGTTGTACTGGCATTGGCATCATAAATCTTTGTTCATTCCTTTACTTTCAACTTCTTTATGTGGTTTTATTTTGGGTGTTTCTCCTAAAACAAATATAGTGACATTGTATTGTTTGTCCCCTCCAAACTGAGAATCATTTAAGAAAAAAAATTTCACCCGGCCAGTGTGGTTCAGTGGTGGAGTGTCAACTCTTGAACCAAGAGGTTCCTGGTTCCATTCCTGGTCAGGCACATGGCCAGGTTACCGGGCTCAGTGCCCAGTAGGGGGTGTGCCGGAAGCAACCGATGGATGTTTCTCTCATTGATGTTTCTATCTCTCTCTTCCTTTCCCTTTAAAAAAAAAAATCAATAAAAATATATTTTTTTAAAAACTCAACTAATGGTCATTCATTTATAATGCCTGATATTTTTGTTTTTTATATCATGTGTTTCAGATTTCATATTTTTTTTATTTTACATTTACTAAATTTTAGTAGTTTAAAAGTTCCACCTTATATTCTTATTCTGCTAGTGGTTATCCTTAAACTCTTTGCAACCAAATTATTTTCTTTTCCATAAAAATGAAGCTGTACCTGCATCCACCTCACTTAAACAAAATAGGAGTTGTCTCATCAGGTATTTTATATCTTCCCTTTAGTTCTTCCTTCTACCTCCTCTGTACTATTAAAATTATCTTAAATTTTGGTTCCAGATTGTTAATTTTTTACTTTGAGCCTTTCCTATTTTATGAGTACCCACTTAACAATTCCATGAAATTTCACTGCCATATTTTCAAAAATTACTTAGTATTAACTGTAAGTTTTACTGATGCCATTACTCATTTTATTGGGATGCTATGTATTTCTGTTTCTTGGCTTTATTTTTCTGAAAGACACCAGAATTTTTATGTTTTTTGATGTTTTGTTTTCTGAAAAGGTTATGTGGACAGTAAACATTCTGAGCTTTTGTAAATGTAAAAATGTCATCACCCTCTGCCCCACACTTTAATGGCAGGACTTGAGACTCCAAATGTTATTTCCTTAGCTTTTTGGAGGCACCGGTCCGTTGCCTTCCTGCTCTCTGGATTGCAAGAAAGAAGTTCAATGCTAGCAATTAAGGTCATGGGTTTCAGAAATAGGCAACCTGAATTTTCAATCCCTGTCTACCACCTACTACCAGTATAACTGCTTAACTTCAGTGCAGCTCTTTCCTCACTGGATGGTAAGGGCCCTTGTGTAGTGAAGATTAAAGTAAAATACTAAGCACAAACAAATAATGAACTCAGTGATGAGGAAAAAGTTTTTTTATCAGCCTTATATATTTGTTCTCCTGTCTGGAAGCTTGTAGGGTTTTTATTTGTCCTTGAGGATCCCAATTTTTTTTACAATTTTTCCATAAATGACTCAGTTGGACATTTTTTTCTCTCTGAAAACTCAAGTTCCTTTTCAGCTCAGAGTGATTCCTCCCATTATTTATTTGGTACATCCCACCCTCCATCCACATATCTTCCTTTCCTTCTGAACTCCCTTCCTCCACAGCTATTGGGGCTGCTGAATCTGTTCTCCACAGTGTATCAGTTCCCTAACACTGCTGTAACAAATTATCACAAACTTAGTGGCTTAAAGAAAACAAATTATTTTATAGCTGTGGCGGTCTGCAATTAAATGGGCTTCACTGGGCTAACATCAAGGTTCAGGAGGTCAGTCACTATGGAGGCTCTAGGGGACAACCCCATCCTTTATCTTCTTCAGCTTCCAGAAGCCACCTGCATTCCTTGGCTTCTGGCCTATTCCTTTATCCTCAAAGTTAACAACATAGCATCTTTAAATCTCTCTCTGACTTTGATACTCCTGCCTCCTTCTTTCTATAAGGGCTCTTGTGATTGCAATGAACCCACTGAATAATCCAGGACATCTCAAGGTCCTTAATTTAATCACATCTGCAAAGTCCCTTTTGCCATGTAAGGTAACATAGTCATTGCTTTTAAGGATTCGGTATGGGCATCTTTGGAAGGGCTTTTATTCTCCCTACCATACCAACCTCTTTGCTTTCTTCATAAAGTCCATTTCTTCTCCAGCAGTGTTATAATTTTGTTCTTACAGTATGTCACTGAATGGCATGCGAGACAGGAGACACACATAGTCAACCATCTTGAAGTGCAGTATTCTTTTATCAGTTGTTTAGTCTGTTGCTATGTACATATTTCTGTAAATGATAACAAATATTTTTGAAAATGTGTAAATAAATAATAATGATATAGATAGATGGTAAAGATAGTGGTAGAAATTTTAACCTGCTAACCTCATGAAAGTAGAATCTCTGATTTTGTCTGCATGACCCTGTACTACTCATTTGGTCATTTGCTTATTTGGCAAACCCATGTATGCCTAGGGCTATGCTATACACTGGAGTTTTTTTCCATAGCCTTTCTGTTCTTGGTATCTATTGTTCATAGGGCTTAATTTTGTACTTTAGATCCATGCAAATCTGAACTTTTGACATACATTATAGATTAAGACTCTACCTCATTCAGTAGTTAGCTAAAGAATTCTGAAGGTCAGAGAATTCATTTACATAGACCTTGGCTTCCCTGATTTCTAAACTCCTTAGCAGAAACCACAGTCTCTCTTTGCTAGTTTGATTTCTCTCTATCCCCAAGAACACTAAATTTAAGTAGGAGCTGCGGAATCCCTCTTCCAGAGCAGGAACACTAATTTGTAGCCATCGCTCAGAATTCTCCTGGAGAAAGGCTTCCCTCCCTCCACCCCTTCCATGTGTGCTCTGTTTCTGCATCTGGGTACAGAGCCCTTTAATCCTGGATTTGAGCTTAGAGCCTAGATTTTCCCAACATCTGTATAGACAGCTCCCACCTCTGCAGAATCACATGGTTTTATGTTACTGCCAGTCCCTTGTAGTGACTTTGTTTCCTTCTTTTCATGGGGATATTTTATATTTGTTCCTGTAGTATTTTGACTACAGCCTTCTCATCTGTAAGTTAACATTCAGCTATGTTATCTACCTCTTACAATAACAATAATATTGATGAGGACAAAAGCTACTTGTGAAGAATGACAGGGCAGAGAACATGGCAAGAGTGTGGGCCTCCCATGGCCTCGTTTAGCTACCCGATGGACTCTGGACTGCCTTCCCCCGGTCTTCCCTTTGTGTGGAATACACAGATTCCCCTCTCATTTAAACCACTGTCTGTTATGTTTTTCTGTAAAATGTAAACCCTATGGGTCAGTATTGAAAATGCTCTAGAGATTCTTCACCCTTCTTTCCATAGAGACTTTTCTTCTACCTCTTCTACCTCTTCCATTCCAAGACTCTGTGATTCATCTAAACCAAATTGCTTACAGTTGCCACCTCTACTTGAAGGCCAAGCTGAAGCATGACCTCTCCTTCCAACAAGTCCTCCTTATGTTATCTGACTGGGGTTGTCTCTCATTCCTTAGGACTTTGAGTTTTTACAACCTTAGCACTTTCCCTCTTGAAATATAATTACTTGGGTACCCATCTCATCTCCTCTTTTGTGAGCTCCTAAAAGCCTTGTGTTATTCACCCATCCCTTGCACACACACGAAACACACACAAACACCCACTTTAATCCCCACACAGCTTCTTGCCCAGGTGGGTCCTCAGGAGCCTATGATAATGGTTGGGTTCGTACATGGGATTATTTGGGGTTCTTTCCCTTTGAGTTAGCTACTAAAGACAGTCATTGGCATATCTTCTTTGTCTTCACTGCTGTTTGAATTTTTGTCTATTGAAACTGTTTTTCTATTCAGAAGTACATCTTTCCTGAACTGTTCTTGACCTACTTAGGAAAACCTGGAAGGAGGAGACGTGCCCTTGTTTGCAGTACGTGGCTTGCAAGGCTCTTTGCGAACCATCTGCTCTGCACTGAGAAGCGAGCTTTCATTTCTCTGCTGGCATGCAGATTGATCTGTGTTGCTGGCATAACTGTCAACCAGCTCCAAATTCAGCAATCTCTGGATAAGTAGGCTGAAAGAAGCTTTGACTAAATATGAATCTTGTTCTCTACAGAACCCAAATTCTGGTGACCCAATAAATATTTTTGATTGATGTAAAGTTGTGGTTTGAGTCCAAATTTTTAAAAAGTGTTACTTTGCTTTGAAATACCGTTCACTCATGTATTATTTACGAGTATTATTCATACCCTGACTACTTCTCAAACAGATTTGCAATAACTAAAAGCTACAGGTACACCATAACCATTAAGTCATTCAAGTGAGGTTAAAAAGACAAAGACTCAAACAACAAAAATGTCTCATTGATAGAAAGACCTAGGGAGAAGACCTTAAAGCTCAGATCATTTATTCCTCCCAATTGAACTATATGTTTCATATTTTTTGCAAATGAAAAAGCCAGTGATCAAAGAGGTCAAGCAGCCCAGCCGGTGTGGCTCAGTGGTTGAGCATCAATCTACAAACCAGGCAGTCATGGTTTGATTCCTGGTCAAAGCACATGCCTGGATTGCAAGTTCAATCCCCAGTGTGGGGCATGCAGGAGGCAGCCGATCAGTGATTCTCTCTCATCATTGATGTTTCTATCTCTCGCTCCCTCTCCCTTCCTCTCTGAAATCAATTATATATAATTATATATATATATTTAAAAAAAGAGGTTGAGCAAGTAGGAACAGGTCTCACCCTGGTGAATTTTATAGCCCACATTTCTTTCTTTTTTTTATCATCTATGAGATTCTTTTTTTTTAATTTCTTTATTGATTATGGTATTACATAATTGTCCTCGTCACCCCATTCTGATCCCAAACCCCTTTACACGTATGCCCCCACCCCCCAGTTTTCCGTGACCACTGGTTAGGCTTATATGCATGCATACAAGTCCTTTGGTTGATCTCTCCCCCTTTCCCCCACCCTCCCCTATATAGCCCACATTTAAAACCCAGTCAAATAGATATTGACTCCATGATCTATACTCTTCTCTGCTTTGCACTGTGATAGAGCTAGGACTTTACTCACCCCGCCTGCTCTATTCTAATGAATGAACCAAAAAGCAAGAAAGAGATGGATGGTTTCGGAAAATGCATTACAACAACCCTAAATTAACTAAAGTGTTCTATTCAGTGAAGTTCACTGCAAAATCTTAAGTCACTAGCATATTAAAGTCAGGAGGGAAGAGATGCTAAAAATCATCTAGTCTTTCTCCTTCCTCTTTTTCAGATGAAGAAACTAGAGGAAGTGAGTTGCCCAAGATACTCAATGTAATGGTCTATCTCTACCAGCTTATTCCCCCAGGACTGTTTAGCAGCTGGAAGATTTCAACTCCCTTTCTGTCCAGGAACTGAGATTAAAAATGCTCAAAGGATGGATGTCTCTAGTGGACCCCCATCTAGTAAAAGGGCTTCATAGAAGCTTTAGCAAACAATGAGTGGTCATGCATTTTGTTACCTTTGATGGTAATCTTGTTCTCATACATGTAGGTAAACTTCTATTTGAAATTTATAGTTAAATGGCAAGTGACCCCATTAATGATCTTATAAATGTAGAAATTCTCCTGTGAGCAAGGACATTTAACTAGAAGGTAAGTAGGTGTGCCCCCCACCTCTCCCCCCCCCCCCAGCAAAGGATGCTTCCCAGGAGTCACACTCCTTTCTACTCAGGTACTGATGCTCTTGATTCTTCACTGGCCCAGTGCAATGCAGTAGAGTGATGTTATATGGCTTCCAAGGCCAGGTTATAAGAAGCCTTGCAGTCTCCTCCTTGGTGTCTTGGAGCTTTCCTTCTCAGAATCCAGCCATCATGCCCAGGAAGCCAAAGCCACCTGGAGAGGCTTTTTATAGGTGCGCTGGTGAACAGTCCCTGCTGAGCTCCCGGGTGACGTCTAAAATCAGTTCCCAATCTTGGGAGTGACCCCGGGAGCCCTTCAGATGATGATAGACCCCAAGTGAGAGCCGCCCAGCTGAGCCCAGTCAATCTATAGTGATAATAATAAATTATTATTATTATTTTAAGCCACTGACTTTTCAGATGATCTCTTATGTAGCAGTAGACAATGGGAGCATAGGAAACATCTAAAGATGATTTTTCTCTCCACTTTCCACAAAATTCAGTGGTAAAATATAATCAATATTCACTAAGATCTAGAAGATAGACAAATTGAAATTTACTTAAACTCCCCTCCCACCTCACCCCCCGATTATGCTGTTTCCAACTTATTTCTTTCATTCCTAAGTGAGACAGTAGAATAGAAGGATTTTGAAGAGAGAAAAAAAGGAATGCAATTTTAGAATATCTATTGAGACAGATATTTTGACATTTAAAAGAAGAAGAAACAATTTAAGATGCTTTAAAAGCTTTCCAATGTTTACTTTCATATTATTTCACTCTGAGCTACAGAAAATAGTCTTTTTTTTCTACTGTCTAGCTACTTGAAGCAATCTATAATGGCATGATGTATCCTTTAAAGATTATAATTGAAATGTGCAGTGAAACATCCACAGGCACGAAACTTCTTATAGCTGCCAAACGAAGTTAATTTCCTTTTCTTTGAGTATATTTTTCTTTCTTTCTCTTTTTTTATTTTTTTATTTTTTTCTTCTTTTATTCCTCCCTCCCTCCCTTTATTTCCACCCCCCTCCTTTCTTTCTTCTCCTCCTCCTCCTCTTTCTAAATCAATACCAACTTCTGATTATCTCTGAGTGGGACAAGGGAAATTAATCTAGAAAAAGTCTTATTTCAAGTATCATGCTAGGTGATCTCAGACACTTGATTTCATTTACTCTTCACAACAGGCCAGCCCAAATGGTGATGCTGTTTCCATTGTGCAGATGGAGGAATGGAGACCAACATACATTTAATAACTTGCCCAAATTTACTTAGCCAGAAATAACTGGTGAGGCAGGAATTAATAACTTTTTCTCTCTTACACCAAATGCCTTTTATTTTCACTACTAGAGGCCCGGTGCACGAAATTCGTGCACGGAGGGGGGTTGTCTCTGAGCCCAGCCTGTACCCTCTCCAATATGGGACCCCTCAAGGGATGTCCGACTGCCCGTTTAGGCCCGATCCCGGTGGGCAGTCGGACATCCCTCTCACAATCCAGGACTGCTGGCTCCCAACTGCTTGCCTGCCTGTCTTCCTGATTGCCCCTAACCGCTTCTGCCTGCCAGCCTGATCACCCCCTAACCACTCTGCTGCCAGCCTGTTTGCCCCCAACTTCCCTCCTCTGCTGGCCTGGTCACCCCTAACTGCCCTCTCCTGCAGGGTTGATCACCTCTAACTGCCCTCCCTTGCAGGCCTGGTCCCTCTCAACTGCCCTCCCTTGCAGGCTGGGTGCCTCCCAACTGCCCTCTCCTGCTGGCCATCTTGTGGTGGCCATCTTGTGTCCACATGGGGGCAGGATCTTTGACCACATGGGGGCAGCTATATTGTGTGTTGCAGTGATGATCAATCTGCATATTACTCTTTTATTAGATAGGATAGAGGCCTGGTACAGGGGTGGGGGCCAGCTGGTTTGCCCTGAAGGGCATCCCGGATCAGGTAGGGGTTCCCTTGGGGTGTGGGGCGGCCTGAGCGAGGGGCCTGTGGTGGTTTGCAGGCCGGCCACCCCCTCTGGCAACCCAAGCGGAGGCCCTAGTATCTGGAATTTATTTTCCTTCTACAATTGAAACTTTGTAGCCTGGAGCGGAGCCAAACCTGGGGCTCCCTCCGAGGCCGGCAGCCATTTGTGTTGGGGTTATAATTGAAACTTTGTTGCCTTAAGCGGGTGGGCCCGGCCAGGGTGTGTGGAAAGCTTTGCTTCCCCTGTTGCCGGCGGCAACCCTGGCCTGCTCTCTCAAGCTCCATTCTGCCGCCATTTGTTTGAATTTGTTTACCTTCTATAATTGAAACTTTGTAGCTTGAGTGGAGGCTTAGGCCTGGCAAGGGCAGGCGGAAAGCTTGGCTTCCTCTGTTACCTAGGAAACCTTGCTCTCTGTGGCTGTAGCCATCTTGGTTTGGGTTAATTTGCATACTCGCTCTGATTGGATGGTGGGCATGGCTTGTGGGTGTGTCGGAGGTATGGTCAATTTGCATATTTGTCTATTATTAGATAGGATACCACCCTGCATCTGAAATCTAAATCTAGTTCCAAGAACTGCTAAAAAGTATACGAAATGACTCCTGATCTCAGAATCCTTGTCTCTCTTTGGGTGTGATTGCTAAAAAGCTCTCAAAAACTGCTGTCTCTTCCATTCCTTGGCCCAGCCCCGTAGGCCTGCTTGCCTCAGCCCACAGGCTTCATCCTGGGTGCCTGACCTCTAAGAATAGTTCTATGTGGAGGCAGGAGAATATTTAGATAAGACCCAGCCTCATCCAAAGCCTTTCTGTCTGTTTCACTCTTTTCTCTCTCCAGCTTTATCAAGAATAGGGTTCACCACATTAGCTCATGTGGATAGATTTAGAAGGTGGGTTCCTTTAAGATAGAAATCGTTAAATTTTTGTATGTGTCATATTTTCTTGGGGGCCTTATTGACAATGCAGGTTTGAGGGCCCCACCCCAAGATCTGATTCAAGGGGATCTTAGATGAGACCTAGGAATTAAATATTCTAAAAGCACTCAAGGGAGTCTAGCAGAGTGGTTCTGAACTATGTGGAACATTGCCTAAAGACCAGACAGATCAATTGCACTTTTGAGTTACTTTGGGCGACGGGTTTGTTACTCCAGGGCATTTTCATAGTTGGCAGCTGCAAGTTTTATAGCCACTCAGACTCATCGAAGTCTAAGACCACACTGCTAAATTCACCCACAAGGCTCAAAATATCTCTGGAAATGGCTCTAAGGGATGGGCCTTTAGGGACAAAGCAGGTGGCTGAGGGAAGACTCTGCCCTCTTATCCCACTTACTGACTGGCCATGGCTGGTAGACAGTTTGGAGAGACAAAGTCCCTTTTTGGCCTCTTGCGCAGTCTATTTTGAGTGTTCCTGTTCTGATCCCTGTACTCTCTGCCCATGACTGAGGACTTTCCTGGAAGATACTTAGTGACAAAAAAAATAAAATAAAACCCGAGGAACCTCATCTTTCCCACTCTACTCAGTGCTGACTCTGGAATCCAAATGCCCTGGGGCCATGGGCCAAAATTGCAACTTTGTTTTATTATTTTTAATATGTTTTTATTGATTTCAAAGAGAGGAAGGGAGAGCGAGAGAGAAATAGAAGCATCAATGATGAGAGAGAATCATTGGTCAGTTGCCTCCTTGCATGCCCCCTATTGGGGATCCAGCCCCCTTGCTGGGAATCAAACCACCATGACCTCCTGGTTCATGGGCCCACGCTCAACCACTGAGCCACATTGGTTCCATTGTTCTGCCAACTGGTATTCAGTACGCAGCAACCACAGTCCCAGCACTGCGTGGATCTTGGAGGTTGATGTGAAGGAAAGATAAAGAAAGCACTGGCCCCTTCCTGAAGGGTTTCCCAGTTTAATGGGAAGGTCAGGGTTGTCATGATAGACATTCACGTGATAAGATGAGATTTCTAATGGGCAAACCAGAACAACTGGGAGGACCCAGAGAAAGAGGCTGTTAACTGCATGTGGGTTCAGGACAGGTTTCAAAGAGGCGAAAACTGAGCTGATCTTGGAAGATGTATAAGATGTTAACAGAGTGAGGTGTGTTTTGAAGTAGAGAAAGAGCATATTTTTAGGAGAGGGGAAAGGAAGAGCAGTTATGGGGAGTAGTAGAAGTGTTTATTTTAGGGAGAGCCAGGAGTTCACTTGGTAGAAATGAGGGACACTGAGGGAGTTGACAAGAGCTCAGAATGAAAACTTTAGGGGCAGATTGTCCAAGAGTGTGAACACTGTTTCCAGTGGCCTTGCCTTGATCCTCTTAATCCTGGGGAGCTTTCAGTCATCTATGTCTTTATGGGTGCATTCTACCTGGGCACTGTTTTAGTTCCTGATAGGATAACAGAGGGGAGGGGGGCGGGAATCAAACAATACTGCACCTAACATTTCACACACATGACTTTATGCATCTGAGCAAGCATTCCAATAGGATGTTTCTAGAAGTGGAATTTCCAGGACAAAAATTTATGAATTTGTCATTTTAATAATTTCCACCAAATTGTCCTCCACAAAGCATTCTCTCTCTCTCTCTCTCTCTCTCTCTCTCTCTCTCTCTCTCCTCCCTCCAGCCACCAATAATGTAAGGTGCTCCTCTTCCCCCTTATCTTCACCAACTCTGGATATTACCAGTCTTTAAAATTTTTGCCAATCTGATATGTGGAAACTGCTTTCTCATTGTTGACTGAATTTGCATTTCCCTGATTGCAAATGCAGTCCATCACGTTTTCATATGTTTATTTGCCTTTTGTATTTTTATGTAAATTGTCTATTCATATCCCTTGCTCTTTTTTTCTCTTAGATAGGCTGTCTTCTTCATATTGATTTTTATGAGTTTGTTCTACATTATGAATATTAACCATTTTTCTGTTTTAGGTGGTGCAGATATCTTTTCTGTTAGTCTTTTAAATGTGTTTATAGTGACTCTTGCTGGTGTGCAGTATCTTCCCTTTTTAAGTTATAAATTCTGTATATTTTTTCTTTGTGGTTTCTGAGTTTTGCCCTTGCTTGGGAAAGCCTCTTTTAGCATAAAATTATAAAAACATGATCCTATTAATTTAATCACTGTAGGATTATTTTTTTTAAATATGTATGTCTAGGATTCATCCCAAAGTTATTTTAGTCTATTTTTGATAAAAAAAAATATCTACCTAATGTTTTCCAGTTATTCAATTTCTAGAATAATTCATCCATCACCACAAATCTGAGACGCAGCTACGTTCCTACATGTGCACGGACCCGTTTCACGCTTTCTTTTTTAGTGTCTCTCTTTACCTATTCATTTACCAATACCACAAGGTTTAATTGTCGCCATCTTATTCTACATGCTTTCACCCCTAACAGTATTTTTATCTTGCTTCTTGGTAGGGCTTTTATCTACTTATTATCATTTTATTTCTGAAACTGTTACCAGTGGGGGGAGGCCCTCATCCCCACCTATTGCTCGTGGAAATGGATTTCTTGCGATATCCCACGAAAGGGAATTTTATGAGACTCTCAGAAGAGGAGGAGGTATTGTAGAAAGCTTTATTTCTGTGGAATTACACTCCAGAGTGTCCACGGTCCCACTTCCCCTCACCACCACCACCCCCTAAGGAAGAAGTGTAGCTGTGGCTGCAATAGGGCTAGAATCAGAGCCAGCATCCAGAGTTTCCTTTCCATGTTGAAGCAGAGTCCAGTCCACATGGCCTGAGCCACACAGGTAAATGCAAGAGAGTGAACTCCATTGTTTGGGGGATTATGTGTCCCCAAATGTTCTCGGGCTTGCAGTGGCCCTGTCTATTTTGACCATTTACCTCTGTTTCCAGGTTTGACTGACAGGCATCTTCCCTAGTCATGATGACTCACTGCACATACCTTCATCTCCCCTTTGTTGGACCCCTTCCCCAGTGACCTACAGGGAATGGCCTGTGGTTCCCTGTGGAGTGTGGAATTGCAGCTTCCTGGTGAAGCTGCCCAAATGACATGCCTACAATGCTTGGCTTCCCCCCTTGCTCCTTTCCTATTATTAATAACTAGCTAATTATAACATTATCAAAACCTATTGGAGCCCTAGTCAGTTTGGCTCAGTGCATAGAGTGTCAGCCTGAGGACTGAAGGGTCCCAGGTTCAATTCCGGTCAACGGCACGTAACTCTGTTGCAGGCTTGATCCCCAGCCCAGGTCGGTGCACATGCGGAAGGCAGCTAATCGATGTCTCTCTCACATTGATGTTTCTCTCTGTCTCTCACCTTCCCTTCCACTCTCCAAAAATAATTAATGGAAAAATATTCTCATTACCAAAAACCAAAACAAAACAAAAAGGCAAGATTTCCTATAGAAGACTAGGCAGGGAGTTGGCAGTCAATTTGGAAACACACAGAAGAAGACTTCTGTCCTAAAATATTGTGTATTAATAAAAAACATGAGGGAGGTACAGTAAGGCCAGCCCATCAGGAAATGATGGCCATTGAAAAGATAGTTTGGCTTCCAAGGGGAGGAGGCATACCACCTCATGGGGTCCACCAGGGTCTGTCCAGAGGCAGTGGAAGGAGGAAACTGTAGCAAAAGCCTTCATTATGATTTCCGTGGAAAGGAACAGGGAGGCAGGGTAACCTGATTTAAGATTAGCTAGTTTGAATAATTTCAGCGGGCTCTGGGATGTAGGAGCTGTCCCTAGACAACTGGTACCCGGCCCAGGGTAATCAGGACAGAGAAACAGTGGCTCTGTGTGTGAGAGCCCAATAAAGGGGGTGGTAGAGGTGTGGACTCTGGATTGGTTGGTTTCATATACAAAAAGCATAGTCATAGGCAGGTTGAATACTGTTGAGAAGTTGGCTGACCTTGGGAGGGCCTGTCCCTCCAGATCAGATGTCAGAGCTTCAGGATACAAAGTAGTAAAAGACATAACTAATCCACCTCTATTCAAGGAGTGCCACTTGTCTGTGAATTTCACGCCTGGACATGTTTTGCTGCCTTTCCTTTATTAAAGAATTCCCCTCTTTCATATGGATTTGGGAGCTTCTTTGCATTCCAACCTTGCTCCTCAGACTTGTTAATGTCCAATAGCCATGTGGAATTTCTGCAGGATTCCGCTGGGAGCAATTGGTGCTCCTCTCTGAGGGAGTCTTTCTTTGATAGGCTTTGGGTCTCTCTCTCCTGAAGTCTTCACTTCCTGTCAAATCTTAGTTCTTCTTTATTATTCAGAAATTTCTTAAAGTTACTGTTCATTCCTATTTTCCAGAGCTTTCACTGACTTAATTCTTCCCTTTATATCCTTTTGCTCATTTTTAATAATATTGGGAGGTTGAGGGAAGGTAAAGTGTGCTGAGTACCACCATCTAGAACAGGGATCCCGTCATAGGTTTAGTTAAATGGGCGAGAGGGAGGGGACAAAGTCTGTGTGTGACAATGGTAGTCTTGACAATAGTAAGGAAGATATGTAGAGGAGGGAAAGAATGGAGATAGGGAGACCATTTAGAAGGCTGTGTAACTCTTTATAGTGTTTGACTCCCCATTAATTCCAATTCTGGTGGTTTATCCTAAAGAAATGAGCAGAGCTACATACTTAAGAATATATGTATGAAGAATATTCATCATAACATGATGTTTAATGGAAAATAATTGGAAACTATCTAAAATGTCTGACAGGAAAAGAATGGTCACATAAGTATGATAACTATCCAATAAAATACTAGGCAGGTACTTAAAGTTCCATTTTTAATAACAGTCAATCATGAGAAATTCTCATGTTATGGGGAAAAATTTTAAAGGTTACAGAGCTATAGATGCTATATTTTATCTTAAAAATAAAATATTAACAGTGGATATTTTGGGAATGTCAAATTATGAAATTTTACGGTTATGTATTTGTGCTTCATATACTATATAATGAGCATATGTTATATTTAGAATGATAAAAAATATTATTTTAAAAACAAAAACCTGAACTGATGAGGCCTTCACTCAGGCATGGCACCCTGTTTATCAGTGAATGGACCGTTATAAATTTGAAAAATATTAGTTGGCTCCATATCAAAAATAAAATTCTGACCCAAGTAGAGGGCCCTCCACTTTTGCAACAATCAAGTTAGGTAATCAACATAAATGTTTGGATATAGAAAATAGTGGATCAAAGACTTTTTTCTTACATATATAAGAGATATGAACGCTGGTGCCCAGAGGGAGCTAAGTTTTCTGCCGAAGGTCTCTGCCAGATTAAAGACGAGCCAGGGGTATATTTCAGTATTGGGCAATAACATGAAAAAAGTCCTATGGCAGCTTGCAATTCTGCCCAGTGAGTTGTGTGGATGGTTAGCATTTCTAAATAGCTAGGATGATTTCAGGAGTTACAAAAATATCTGAGTCTTACCAGGATTCTCAGGGTCACTCTTCCTGCCCTCTGCAACTAATGCAGTGGCTCCCAAACTTGTCTCCTAATCAGAATTATGTAGGGAACTCTTTAAAAATATGTTAAGTCCTAGGCCTCACCCTGGATCTATTGCTTTAGAATTTCAGGGGGATTCAACCTTTGAATCAGAATTTTCCAATTTCTGCAGGTAATTCTGATGCAACACCAATTTTGGGAACCATTGTGTTTGCATACCTCTTTGCCTCTCTTTATATTCTTGGGAAATGGGCAAGAAGACAGAAAATGTGAAAAGCTTAGCTAACTGAGAAAAGACCTTCAAAACATACAATGACCTATAGGAGACAGGTTTGGAAATGACTTGATATTGTTCATTGTCATTCGAAAGAATATATTTGTGACATCACAGCGATGCTTCATCCTTAATCCCTAAATGGTGAGCCAGCACACCTCAGTGGCCAATGAAATGCATGCTTGCTTCATTCTGTCTTTTTGGGATACCTTGAAGGAGCTAAAGTAGTTTTGTCCATGCATTACAGAGAGCAAAAGCTATGAGTACATACATACAAGAATCACCATGGGGCAGGATGATCAGGGAAAAGTAAATGGTTATAATAGCAACTATTTACCAAGCATGTATTTTGAGCCAAGAACTGTGCTAAATGCATTCATTACATTGATCTCATAAATGCTCTCAGTGAGCCTATCACATTGGAATTTGTTTTGGTCTAGAGAGGCTAGATATGATGGGTAGCAAACAATCCCATAATACCTGTGGTTTAAAATGACAGAGGTTTATTTCTTGCTCATACCTTATGTCCACTTGAAGTTTGGCAGAGGACTTTCCTCCATGACATTCTCACCCAAGGACAATGGCTGGTGAAGTGTCCACCATCTGGATTGTAACTGGTTGCCAAAGCTGGGAGAAGGGCAGACAGAGAAGAGTACATCAGCTGTTCTATGTGTCCACCCTGAAGTGACCCACCTCCCTTCCACCTTTGGCCAAGGCAATTCTATAGTCAAGTGCAACTTAATGAGGGCAGGAGATGACATTTTGTCAAGTGATGAGAGAGTCACGGAACTGGAAACATTGGTGATCTGCACTACTATCTGCCATATTATTATCCCTTGTATTATTATCCCTTATTTTAAAATGAAGGAACTACCATTTGCAACAGCATGCGGGACCTGGAGAGTATTATGCTAAGCGAAATAAGCCAGTCAGAGAAAGACAAGTATCACATGATCTCACTCATATGTGAAATCTACTGAACAACATAAACTGATGAACAAAATTGATCCAGAGACATAGCAACATGGAACAGACTGACAGATTTTAGAGGGAAGGAGGGGGTGGGGGGAAGGGTGGGGCATGATTAACCAATAACTTATATACATACTAGAGGCCCAGTGCATGAAATTCATGCACTGGGTGGGGGAGGGGCATCCCTCAGCCCAGCCTGCACCCTCACACAGTCCGGGACCCCTCGCTCCTTACCGCCCACCTGCTCACTGCTCCTTAGCATTCGGCTCGCTGCTCCTTAACACTTCCGTGGAGGCGGGAAAGGCTCCCTCCACCACCGCTGCCCTCGCCAGCCATGAGCCCAACTTCTGGCTGATCAGCACTCCTCCTGTGGGAGTGCACTGACCACCAGGGGGTAGCTCCTGCTTTGAGCATCTGCATGCACCATAGCAACCAGTCGTTCTGGTCGTTCCACCGTAATGGTCACTTAGGCTTTTATAATTTAGAATATATAGATATGGACACATACAATAGAGTGGTGAAGACCTGGGAGGGGCTAGTGCAGAACGGAGGGGATCAATGGGAAAAAGACAACAACAAATGGAGGATCTGTAATACTTTCAACAATAAAGAATATATAAGACAGAGCAAAAATATAAATGTATAATTTAAAGACAAAGTAAAAATTAATGATAGAACTATATCAAAATGCATCTTAAGCATAGAATTTATTGGACATAAAAAATAAATTCAGAAACTGGGATTGAGCCATTTACACTGACAAAAAAAGAAAGTTTAGATTGAAATTACTTTAGAGTGCTTTATTTAATAAAATCATATTTTGTGAAAAAATATAGAGATTTTATTGATTTCAGAGAGGAAGGGAGAGAGATAGAAACATCAAGGATGAGAGAAGATCATTGATCAGCTGCCTCCTCCATGCCCCCTACTAAGCATCAGTAGCCTGCAACTCGGCATGGGCCCTTACCTGGAATCCAACTGCGACCTCCAGTAGTACATCTGTGAACACAAATCCAGACACTGACTGAAATCACCCTCCCCACTTTGACTACCCTACACCCCTCCTCCTACAGGACTTGCAAGGATTAGTGCGGAGACATGCCACCAAGGGGTGAGGCCCGTCAAGATGCAGTATCCTTAGACAAAGCAGACATCCTCAAGGAGTGATAGACGCGGACACTGAGTTTCTTGTTAGAGTGTTATTTCAACTCGCATCTACATTTCATTTTTCCAGGCCTTCATTTTGTAATACACTTGCAGTTTTTAGCTGTAGTAGGGAGCAGTTGCCCGAGGTGCCAGAAACAAAACCAGAAAGAGCTGAGTATCAATGTTTTCAGCACATTTTACATTTGGAACAAGGTTAACATTATAAGCCATGTTAATAATGAGGTCATATCCAAGAATTTAGCGCTCTCTCTTGCTCTCTCTCTCTCTCTCTCTCTCTCTCTATCTTTATCTTTCTCTCTTACACACACATACACACATGACTGTCTTGGTACATGTGGTCAGAGGCTATTCTAATCAGATCTGCCCACCTCCTGACATTTTAATCACTGGAACAGTTACTATTGCTTAGGAAACAACTTGAAAAGGACTTGAATAAAAGAGCAGAGAAAGGAAAACGAAGTTTGGGGTTTTGTGGGTTTTTTAAAATAAGCACTCCACCTGGCTGGCTTGACTCAATGGTTGAGCATCAACTAGGAGATCAGGGTTCAATTCCCTGTCTGGCACAAGCCTGAGTTGCAGGCTCAATCCCCAGTAGGGGGCATATGAGAGGCAGCCAGTCAGTGATTTTTCTCTCATCATTGATATTTCTATATCTCTCTCCCTCTCCATTCCTCTTTGAAATCAATAAAAATATATTTTTTTAAAAATAAGCACTCCAGGAATAGATCCTTATGTTGCAATTTTTAAAAATTAAATTAGTAAGATTATATTGGGGATTTGACACTACTTCCCCTAGGAATAGTCATAAATGAACACAGCACTGATTCTTAGATCTCATGAAAAACTTTTTCAAGCAATGCCCTCTTCTATCAGTTTTCAAAAGGCGTGGTCTTATCTCCCAAGGTCAGCAACTACCATACAGTTCTGTCCATGAAGGCCACAGTTTTGTAACCTTGTTTAGCATCCTTTGAGGATATCCTATCTAATAAAAGTGTAATATGCAAATTGACCATCACTCCAACACACAAGATGGCTGCCCCCATGTGGACACAAGATGGCCGCTACAAGATGGCCGGTAGGGGAGGGCAGTTGGGAGGGACCAGGCCTGCAGGGGAGGGCAGTTGGGGGCAATTAGGACTGCAGGGGAGTACAGTTAGGGGTGACTGGGCCAGCAGAGGAGGGCAGTTGGGGGTGGGGGGACCCAGGCCTGCAGGGGAGGGCAGTTGGGGGGGACCAGGCCAGCAGGGGAGGGCAGTTAGAGGTGACCATGTCTGCAGGGGAGGGCAGTTGGGGACAATAGGGCCAGCAGGGGAGCAGTTAGGCATTGATCAGGCTGGCAGGGGAGTAGTTAGCGGGTGATCAGGCTGGCAGACAGAAGCGGTTAGGGGCAATCAGGAAGGCAGGCAGGCAAGCAGTTGGGAGCCAGCAGTCCAGGATTGTGAGAGGGATGTCCGACTGCCCAGTGGGATCGGGCCTAAACGGGCATTCGGACATCCTTCGAGGGGTCCCAGATTGGAGAGGGTATAGGCTGGGCTGAGGGACACACACACACACACACACACACACACACACACACCCGTGCACGAATTCCGTGCACCAGGCCTCTAGTACAGTATAAAAATGAACTTGGAATAGTGGTCTGGCTTTTCAGGGAATGAAAATCCTATTTCTCAATCAAAGTGCAGATGTTATCTTGTATGAGATACTTTACAATCTCTATAGTCATTCTTTCCTTATATTCTCTTTTATTTTGTTAAATATGTTTTTTATTGATTTTTATAAAGAGAGGAAGGGAGAGAGATTTTAACATCAATGAAAAAGAAATAGCATTGATCAGCTGCCTCCTGCATGACCCCCACTGGGGATTGAGCCTGCAACCCTGACCAGGAATTGAACCGGTGACCTCTTGGTTGCTGAGTCCACACTCAACCACTGAGCCGGGCTATATTCTCTTTTGAAGTAAATACTTTGTTCTTATTGGAATTATCATTAATTGCCTACACATAGTTATCTGGCAGTCAATGGTGAACTCTTTAAGGAGAGGGGTAGCTCATTCATGTCTGTAACTCTGCACCTCTGGTCCATAGCAAAAGTCTTGTCACATGCAAATGCACTCCAAGGAATGCTGGCATTGCTAAATACAGTATGCAGAGGGGCCACTGGTGTTAGAGGGCACTTTCCAAAAATATAGAGGGAGGGAGTTAGAGAGGAAGGAGGATAAAATGGAGAGAGGAAAGGAAGGAAGGAGGCTGGGAAGAAGGGGTCTCTTCCTCCCAAGTCATTCATTATTCCCCTTGAAGATTAGGGGTGCATTTTTCCCCATGACCTGAGATTAGAAACATGATGATGGCAAAGAATCCCTTTAGAACATCTGAGAGCTACCTTCCTGAGATCCTTCTTTTGTGGCATCTTTGTAGTCTCCCTATTATTAGGGTAGTATTTTCTATTAATGTTGCAGCCTTTCTAAGGATACACATGCTCCCGATGCAAAATATTCACCAGGGAGATTATCCTTGTTGAAGCCATTGATTAGACACTAAGACATTGTTCATTCCAGGTGCCAATGCCTTCATGCTAGTACATGCTACTGTGAAGCAAACACCTTAATCATGTTGTGTTTCCCCAAGTGTGTCAATAACTGCTGATGTATAGTATATGTGTGCATACAGCATATATAATATATGTGGATGGATGTGGTGTTTGGTATTCCATGCCTGAAAGAACAGCTGATTTACTTTGTAGCATTTATGGACTGCTTTATTATTCTCAACAACATCACATCCATTCTCTTTGCATGCATATTTGATAGCATCTTGATGGACTTATTTGATTTGACCCAGTGTTTTGATGACAGCAGGGCCATAGGAAGTGCACATTAATGTACACAAATCATTTGCTCAAGTCACTTCAGAGTGTGATCCTGCCCTCAGGTGATTTGTGGACTTGCCAGCCCTTTCATGATGGACAAAATAGAGCATGACCTATAAAGCCATGGCCCAAGAAAAGCTATCAGTGATTCCCGAGTCAGTAGGCCAATCTCCTAGGAGGGCTGCCAACTGTGTAAGTATCATCAGTCATTGCCAGATTGTATCATTGGCTTCAATTCCACGTGAGTCTTTCCTTCTGCCTTATAACTTTCTCATAGGGAGACTGTGAGACCGAGCAGAGTGACTGTAGGTCAGACTAGAGAATCATGCACCAGTGGATTGGTCTTAATAAATACTCATTAAAGAATGCTTTGGGCAGGAAGGTCTGAGGCTTGATTTTGGATAACACCTGACCTCTTCTTCTTTATCAGTCTTGGAGATACCACACCTAAGGCCAACGTTTACATCCTCCTCTTTGTGTTGCTCTGGTTCTTACCTGCCTAAAGGTGATCATCTTGTACCCTAGGACAAATAATATGTATTTGTAGTTGTGTCCCCTTCCATCCTTCTCACCATGGTGTCACCTCTGATTATCTCAGCTGGCTTCATTTAGAAGCATCTTTGGTAGAACAGCAATCTATGGAAGTTTGCCTGATGTCCAGAGTAACTTGTCCAATAAAGGTAGGTCATTGTTTGTGCTGGATAGCAAGATCTGAAGTACATTAATTCACTCAGCACATGCATTCTTTTAGCATGCTTTTTTGGCAGTCCAGTATGTGCCAGGCGCTTAATAAGACCTGGTCTTTGCCTTTTAAACCTCTCCAGCATGAATGCCTGGCAGAATCACCAGCTGGGCCGTGAAAAATACGCATTTCTAGATTCGGGAATTTGTAAATAGAGGGCTCAGGTGAAGCATATGATCTTGCCTAGAATGTTGACATGGTTCTAAGAGACAACTTTATAAAGAGTACAATGACAAACTCCATCCTGTTTTTTTCTACTCTGTCATAAAAGTTGCTTTTCCTCCTGCCCACATAGACTAGCTCTGTTCAGGGTTCTGATACCTGCCTCCGACATGACCCTCGTGAAATACTATCAAGGATCTGGAAGAGGGTCTCCTTTTCAAGTTCCAAATGAGTTTTGCTTTGTTTCCTTTGATCTCTTATATTACTTGGACCTGAGAACCGCACAAATAAATTCACACATCAGATCACTGAGGCCCAAAGAGGCCTCCGAACAAAGTGAGTTCCTGGCAGAGTCAAGAGCAGATCCCGGGCTTCCTGATCTTGACTGCATGACAATGGGTTCCCTTTCATCTTCTCCCTTCGCCTTTGAATATTCTCCCAGTGCATTTGAAATGGTGTGTGGTTGGGTTTGTGGTGATCAGAGGAGTACACATGAGACTTCAATGTTCAAGATGGAAATTTTTCACAATTTAGCTTCAATGGAGATAAACTTCTTAAGATTATATTATGATTTTGTGTCCAGCCTTAATTAGCAGGCAGTAGTTCTTTTTTGTTAGTTTCTTTATGACTTTTCCCCCATTGTATTTTATGTTTAAAAACTATTATAAGCATCAAAATCATCCTATGTCACTATATTTTGAATGTCTTTAGAGATGCACAAATCTTTTTTAGAGGACAATGTACCTATTAAAAATGATTAACATAACTTAGATTAAACAGTATTTTGGCTTTCAATTTTTTACACATGTATGCACGTATGTGGGTGTGTAACTTTTCATAGAACTTTTTTGCCAGGATTTTTAGGCTTCCTCACTAACTTAGCATTCCTTCCTATAAGATTTCTTGGAGAATGATCGTAAGTGTCCAGCATCAACCCTCTTGAACAAGAACTGGGGAGGGTGAGTGACTGTGTAGATACCTGGCCATGTTCAGGAGAGTTGCTCATGGTATGGTTTGTAAAGGAGGGTCTTAAGGCCAAGCAGAAGATGTCAAAATACCAGGTGGTCAGTGAGATCAGCGCAGGGGGGAAGGAAATAAATTTTCAGTTGGGAATTAGAGAAGCAGTTAAGTCAAAGCCACAATGCTGTGTGGAATTTATTAAAAGGGAGGCCAGAAGATCAGGAGACATACCAACAAAAGTCAGACAGAGGTTGGGCAAGGTCCGCTGTCTGGAATAAGGCCAATCAGGGTAAATTTTGTCCATCTTAGAGCCACTGAGCGCCTTTTACTTGGCTCTGTCCAGGGTTCTGAAACCTGCTTGGCACCCTCAAACTCAGGTGGGGCAGGAGACAGCATGCTTAAAGCAGCAAGCGCCTTCTGAACAGCAAGTCAATTTCTTCCAGAAGCAGTGCCGCAATGGTGCACTTATAACCCGCAGCAGTAAAAATAATTTGAGCATTATGAGAAAAAGTAGCAGAGATCCTAGTGCTTTGTGTAAAAACCTTTAAATTCCCATTTCATTAAAAATTCC
Organism: Eptesicus fuscus; assembly: GCF_027574615.1. Lineage (NCBI taxonomy): Eukaryota > Metazoa > Chordata > Mammalia > Chiroptera > Vespertilionidae > Eptesicus > Eptesicus fuscus. Next base: position 23,008,506 of record NC_072492.1, on the reverse strand, counting down.
TCTCTGCAGCTGGTGGCAGAGATTACCATGGTTCACCATCTGTGCGGATTAATGTTTACTAAAAAAGAGAGCAAGGGAGAGAGCAGCAGATGAGATGAATGGTTTCCCAGGTACAACAGAAAGCTAAAGGAGACCCTCTTTCGATGACTTTTTGTTGGTGTTTTGCTTTGCCTCTTACACCTGCTTTAGTTGAATTTTGATGGAATTGCTTAAGGAAAACTCGGATTTCTTTATGTTTAAAAGACTGAATAGTGTAGAAACTGTGGGTCATCCTTCAGTGGTTTAGGTTTGCATTTATGCCAACTTGGCGTTGAGAGGCTTGTAGAATTGGTTGGAAATAAGTAGTCACCTTTGGCACTTCCCTTTCACATTTGCCATTCTGGGAAGATTTTCCCTGCTACTTATGCCCTCAGTTCACAAGCCAGAACCTCAGATTCTGCCCTGGGGGACCACAGATTGCCACTGGTCTGAATCTAATCAGTTACAAAAGTACATCTCATATGCAGGCAGACTTAGATCATTGGGTGGTTGCCTTCCAGTAACTTGGGTTTCTAGTGAACTAATAAAGCAATATAGTCTTTCTTTCTTTCTTTCTTTCTTTCTTTCTTTCTTTCTTTCTTTCTTTCTTTCTTTCTTTTTTGAGCACTTCCTGTGTGAGAGACACAGACTTTGCTTCACTTGCATCATGGTTTTGTTTTGTTTTAATTCTCACCATCACCCGGACAAGTAAACACTATCAGCATCCCCATTGTATAGTAGAGGACACCAAGACTTCACTTAAAGAACTTGCTGCACACATCAAAAATCAAATGCATGTTAACATTGATCTTTGAAGTTAGCTCTGTCTTTGTGTGCAGCCCATGCTCTTACCCATTACACCCCACAGTCTCCTTCAATAGTTAAGTTATTTCCAATTCTATTTGGGTGCTTTTAGACCCAGTCTTAATATGGGGCATCTCATTTCCTTGCAAATCGTGCTTTTTCCTCTCAATATGCCACGAGTCATCATTACCGGGAGCAGAGAGCATCTTACTTACTGCAATTACACCTGCTAATCAATTCTGCATCACTGCCCAGTGTTATAAATGTCTAGTTACCTATATTCTATTGACATGTGGCCTCATTTCTTACTGAAATGGGCAATAGTCTCCATTTTAGAGGCTCTCTTTCTAATAGCACCAGGGAGCCAAGGAAATATGTCAATCTGATTGCCAAACAAACAGAAATAAACCATTGTAGTCATTTCTCATACTGGGGATTCATCCGCTGAATACAATCCAGGTGCTTCTGAGTTTTAACTTCGCAGACAAGGGGACTATTTCTGAGGAGCTGTGCTATTATCTTCCAATTCTCTCTTTAGCTTTTCTATTAATAGCTGTCTAGCTTGCATGTAAAATATTTTCAGTGTTTCCTCATGGGGATGAAAAGCCATTGAATGGGGCTACATTTCTATGAAGCTTTCAAAAGTAAACAGCATCGCCATGGGACTATGTTAAAAGACATCCTGGGATCTCCTGACTGTCTGGATGGATGGTCCATATATATGTATGATAGGGGCTGAGAAATAAATGAGCCAAAATGGGTGGCCTCCTGGTGTTGCCTCTAGAGACACAGCCATGATTGAAAAGAGATACAATTCCTTGTCTTTGTGGAGCTTACATTCTAGAGGGAGGAAGAAGCTAAAAAAAATGGGCAGATTATTTTATACAAGTGTGTCAGATGGTGACAAATGCCGTGAAGAAAAATGAAGCAGGGGGTGGGATGAGGAGTACCAGGGTGCGGTGGAATCATTGGGATCTTCAATATGCAAGTCACACCTCAGAAGATGACATAGGGACTCTGGGGAATTTCTACTGGGGAGAAAGAACCGAAGAGCAAAGATACAAGCATCCCATCCCCCATCTCCATTGTCCCTCAGCCACTAGGTTTCTGAAGGCAGGAAACTGTGCCTTTTCAGTACTGGTATGGTCTCCTCAGCACAACATCTGACACATAGTAGGCCCTTAATCATTGTTTTTTGAACCAAACAGCACCCCCTCAGACCTGTCTCAGGGAGCCAGAGTGCCCCATGACACCTGAAATGTCAGTTAGCATTCACAGCTCCACCCGCATGCCTCAGTGTGACAAGCAGTAAGCGCCAAGCCTGCAGGTTGCTTATTGATTTGACTAATGAAAAGTAATGGAGTGGCAACTGAAGTGACATTAATATAACGTGGAGAGGAATGAACACCAGGATTGAAATGCTCCCATGCATTAAGGCACCTCTGATACTGAGAGAAGAATATGGTTTTCTTACGCAGTGTTTTCTGTCTCACTTCCGCTGCTCTCAGCGCTGTGAAATCCTATTGAGAAGGTGTGAAAGGCAAAGGCAGGGCTTTAACAAGGAACTCAAAGTCTGTTTCACTGTAGTAAGAAATAAGGAGAGTGGGAAAAGCTCAGTGAAAATAGAAGAAAGTAGAGGAGGAAATAGAATAAGGGATGTGTGGGGGCTTCAAGTGCCAGAAATAAATATACCCTCTTTCCATGTGGTTACAACAATAGCTTAGTTTTGACTTCTATTACTCATTCCATTATATATTCAGCAAATATTTACTCACCACCTATCATAGATTCTACTAAGCACACAGGATGCTTAATCTCTATGTAATAAAATATTTGGCTGACCTTTGTTTGCCCCTGGTTCCTGTAGGAATTTTCTGGTGATAGGAGTTATTCATAGTGGTCCCCTGGGACCACACACCTGCCCCTGACAGTTAATGGTAAGGAGCTGGCCATGACAAAAAAAAAAACCAACCATGCAATCAGAGGGTTAGGGCTTTGATCCACCAAATGTCAGCCCAGTCCTGGCGAGGGAATGGGGATTGAATCCAATCACATAGCCTCCACAACTGTGAGAAAATAAATGTCTATTGTTTAAGTCACCCAGGCAATGGTATTTTGTTATGGCGGCCCAAGTTGACTAAGACAGTGTCTGGACCTGGAACTCTTGTACATAATGATTGCACTGAATTTCGTTTGGAAAGAGTTCTTCACTTCTGAGAATTACTGTCAGCACATGGCATCCTGTCTCCTCTAGAGTGCAATGGTGCACCTGGAGGTGGGAATGTCTTAGGGCTTAAGCCAAAAAAAAAAAAAAAAATAGAGTTCTGTTAAGTGCTGGTTCTGTCTAAAATCTCTCTTATCTGAATGACTAGAACTATAAATATATATTGTAATCCGTTCATGGTTACTGAACTCATCACCAAAGAATCCTAAGAATCTCCGTGCAAAAAGGGATCTCCCCATCTGATTCTAGAGTCAGGTAGTCCTCCAGCTGAAGCTTGACTACCTTTCCTGGTAGATGATGCTTCCTTCATGCAGATCAGATCATCTGAACATTTCTTCAAGGAGTTAAAATGTACCTCTGGCCTGGCCGGTGTGGCTTAGTGGTTGAGCGTCGACCTATGAACCAGGCAGTCATGCATGGTTCGATTCCCGGACAGGGCACAAGCCCGGGTTGCGGGCTAGATCCCCAATATGCAGGAGGCAGCCAATCAATGATCCTCTCTCATCATTGATGTTTCTATCTCTCTCTCCCTCTCCCTTCCTTTCTGAAATCAATACAATATATATATATTTTTTAAATAAAATAATACAAAGTACCTCTGTGTGTTTTGTATTCATTGATCTTGGCCCTGTCTGTGAGAATTAAGGAAGAAATGGTGTCCATAACCAGAGAGTAACTGTTGTATATGCTCTTCTACTTGGACCTCGTGGAATCCATTACAACTTGTTTTAAGAAAGTCATGGTTCTGGTTCTTTTCAGATATAGCCTTTAGTGATTCATTTTTCACCATGACCCTTTGAAGTGTGTAGTCATACACATAAGTCATCTTTTATTCAACTTTTATTTTCTGCGTATGTGTTCATTGTTCACACTAGGCTTCTTTTATGGAAATCAAGTCCCCCGATATGAAGAAACAAAGCAAAGCCAGATTAATTGGCTAATTTTCAAAGGCTTAGTCTACGTTGATTGCAACTTTTTTTCATGAATTTTTTATTATGTTATCTCTTTGCTATGCCAAGAATCGCCTTTGAAATAATACCACGTAAAGTTGGTATATAGAAAGTTGACCCAAATCATCTTTTTTTTTTTAAAAGCACATATCATGACCTAGTTCTCATTCTTCCAGCTCAGCGGTTTAAAATATAATGGGGTGGGAGGCGGGGCATAGAGTTTTCTTCATAAGTATAGCTTTTCCTAGTGCCTTTCCAACCTTATATTCTGCGTCTGTCCAACTTTTTTTTCTTCCTCACATCCTCCTTATTTTTCCACCTTTGCAATTTTAATCTGTGAATTAGGAAATGTAGACTGAAATCAGAGAATTAAATAGCCTTGGGTTTGAAAGGAACTTTAATAACCTCCATTGCTGCTCAAAGACATTCTACTTTAGCCCAGCAGATACCTGCCTCTGTTGATCTCCCCACCTAATGGGGAACTCACTGCTTCCTACGCTGTACGCCTTTGGATAATTCTTACTTTTTAAAATTCCTGTTTATCTTAAGCAAAAATTATTCTTTTCCTTCTATCAGTACTCATTGGACCTCTTGGGCCACATAAAATATGCCTTATTTCTTCTCATCGACCTCAGCTCTCTGAAAGATAACGAGAGGCTTAAGTTGTTCCACTATAGTCCCTTTAAGGCCTCTCTTCTTGGGCTACAAGGAATGTCTCCTTTCTGTTTTGCTAATTTTGTATAGCAAAACCAGGAAAGGGATACGGCTTCCAATTTTGTTTTCCTAAATCTCCAAATACAGTGGTATCCCTCTCTAGAACAACTTTGCAAGAAATAACACATTCACTTTCCTTCCTTAAAAAAAAAAGTATTTACACACACACACACACACACACACACACACAATTACCCAGTATTTTTGAGCACTTACAACCTGCTAGGTGCTTTATATAGTTTTCTCAGTTGATAGTCCCAGGCCCTCCACAATCCCAGCATGTGGCTTTCAGGTGATTCGGCTTAATAAAATATGAAGAATTTTTAGGTATGAATAGTTACTATGGTTCCTTGATTATCTCTCTCAAATATCAGCTGTTTCTTATGGGCTTTCAACAGATATTCCTTAGAGCATGCACTTGTGTCTTTGATTAAAACATAATACTACTAGTTCTCACTGCCAGGCACATCAGAGCACAGAAGTGGTGCATCTGTCAGAGTCCAGTCCGGAGACAGAAACCACACCAGGTATTTTAACGGAGAGAATTTAGTTAGTATAAATAGCATGGCTAACTAGGTGTGAGATGCCTGCAAAGGCAAAGGTGTCACAGAGGCAGCCGTTGCAGGGAGCAGATACCACTTCGAGGGCAGGGAAAGCTAGAGGAATAAATAGTAAAACCTACACGCCCGGGCAAGGTAGCTGGAATCAGACCTCTGAGAAATGGGTCTTGTTTGGCCAGCGCTGTTGTCCCTCAGCCGAGAGGACCCAAACCCCTACGGAGCCTCAGATGGTGCTGATGTCTCGGAAGGGCCTCCGTGACGCTGGTTCTGCAATGTTAGAAAAACCGCTAACTGATTAAAATTGCTCCTACAAGAAGGAACTGCTGCTGCTGGCATGAAAAAGCAAATGATGCCAGCAACATGTTGCCAAGAACACAAAGCAGACCTGAAGGGTATCAGTCTCTCCTCCCTTGTCTGGCTTCCCAGTCTCCTCTGGCGCCCCCTACTGGCAGAACCTGTCCTGGCTCCAGCACGGAGCCCCAGCATCACAAAAGGAAGTGTGGGAAGCTGGATTTGATGCTGAGAGGCAATCGCTTCATATATGGCACGGGAGGTGTTCTTTGTTAAAATTTCAAAGAGTATAGTGTCTATTCTTGGCTCAGAAGGAGAGACACAGCTCACAGGCGGTGGCACGTGGGGAGGAGGAGTGAATCTAGTACTTAGTGCAATATCTTTTGGTCCCATTCTCAGTTTCTTTCCTTTTCCTTCCAAATCTCAGCCCATCCTTGAATACCCTCCAGTGATATTTTAATAAGGGAAAGAAACCAATAGCTGCTATGTTGTCATTGGCACATACATCATTAAAGTGCATAGCGTGTTTCTGCCCCATGGATGAAAGTTACAAGGCAGAGGAAATCTACTTCCTGCTGGACATTCAAAGTCAGGATCACTGGGAATGACTGGGGACAGCTAACATTGGGGGAAGCATTCATCCTCTGGAGTCTCTCAAAGCAGTGAGTGTGGCCAGTGGCCAGCTCTCCCCCACCACTCTGTCCTTCCCTCAGATAGTTATCCGTGCAGAGCTGCAGAATGACATGGCAGGCCCCTGGCCTCCATGACATCAAAATGTACATCGCGTATTTGGTCCACTCTCCTAGCCATTGCTGATAGTCAGACGTCCAGCCGCTCAATTTGCCAGGTGTTTCGGGGAAAGAGAACATGAGAATGTTGCAAACGAGGTCTCTGGGACTGGCCAGGCGGAGAGAATTGCAGATCTGGCTGCGCTCGAGCCTCTCCGTAATTGGGTGGTTCTAAATAGGAAGGAATAATTTTATGGGGTCAGTGCTGGGTCCTCTAAAAGCATCTACCACTTAAAAATTAATGCTCGATGACTGCTAAATTCCAAAGTGTCTCGAGAGATCAGAAGAGAAAGGGTTTCCGGGAATGGGATTTGGAAAGAGCATGAGGATGAAATGGGATATGTCTGGGAGGAATGAAGAAAATTGTGAAGTTTAATTCTAATAAATCAGACGTCAGTCAACTTTGCTCCCTCCCTGCCTTACTTCCCTTTCAACAGCCACGCAGTCCAGTGTGGCCTGCACCAGATCCCTTGCCTCCCACCATTGTACCCTATCTTTATCTAACTCCACTGCTTCTGACCTTTGAGTAAGAAATACAACATTTGCCCAACCGGTGTGAATCAGTGGTTGAGTGTCTGCCTATGAACCAGGAGGTCACAGTTTGGTTCATAATCAGGGCACATGCCCAGGTTGCGGGCTCAATCCCCAGTAGGGGGTGTGCAGGAGACAGCCAATCAATGATTCTCTCTCATCATTGATGTTTCTCTCTCTCTCCCCTCCCTTCCTCTCTGACATCAATAAAAAATATATATTTTTTAAAAATACAGCATTTATTTGAATGTGATTTGTGGCAATCTTCAACCACAGAAACCCTCAGAATTCTTAACATAAGGAACCAGTCAGACAATGACTGCCCTGCTTACCAAAAGTAATAATAAGTAACATTTATGTAGTTCTTTACAGTTTATAATGCTCTTTTGTGTTATGTCCTCTAGTCTTTGCAAAAACTCTATGAAGTATTATTTTTCCATTTTTCAGATGAGAAAACTGAGGCTTCAAGAGTTTATGTAACTTGTCCAAGATCACATCATCCTAGGGAGCAGAGCTGGAACTTGAACCCAGCTCTTTTAACTCCAATATTCATAGCTCCTCAAGTGGCCTGTGAGAAATGTGGCACAAAGGCTCATGATCCTCATTGGGTGGGTGGGTCCCCCAAGGTCACTTCCAGACCCAGCCAAGAGAATAATCTCGGACACCCTTCTAGGCCCGATAATGCCAGTCTGAGGGCAGAAGATAACAAACATGGGGACTGGGGAGGTACTAACATTCTAGTGCAGAATGCTGACCATTGTATACCAGGCCTTCACACATTCACAGTGAGGCCAGGGAGGAGTGTAGATCTTGCCATTGTCTGGAACACTTTGATTACAAGAGAAAAAGATGGAGTTCGTGATTGTTCACCTTCAGTTCCCATAAGAAGGTGATTACAGACATTAAGGAAAAGGGTATGGAGGTTCCTGGGAATATTTAAAATAGAACTGCCATATGATCCAGCAGTCCCACTTCTGGGTATATATCCTGAGGAAATGACATCTGGATCTCGCAGAGATAACTGCACCCTCATGCTCCTTGCAGCACTGTTCACAATGGCCGAGCTATGGGAACAACCTAAGCGTCTGTTTATGGACTAGTGGATAAAGAAAATGTCAGAGAGAGAGAGAGAGAGAGAGAGAGAGAGAGAGAGAGAGAGAGAGGGAGGCACTAATTGGAATATTATTCAGCCTTAAAATAGAAGGAAATCCTCCCATTTGTAGCAACAAGGATGAACCTGGAGGGCATTGCTAAGTGAAATAAGGCAGACACAGAAAGGCAAGTACTGCATGATCTCACTTATATGTGGAATCTAAAAACAGTCCAACTGGTAGAAGCAGGGAGTAGAATGGTAGTTTCCAGGGGCAAGGGAGGGGAGACGACAGGAGGGGGGAATGAGGAGATGTTGGTCAAAGGGTACAAAGTTTCAGTTACACAAATGAATGAGTTCTAGGATCCAATGTACAGCATAGTTAATATAGGCAATATTAACTATTGTCTACAGCATAGACAATAGTTAATGATACTATATTACACACTTAGAATATGCTAAGAGGATGCATCTTCACTTTTCAAACCACACATAATATACATAAAAATAACTTTGTATAGATGATGGATAAATTATTTAGCTTGATTATGGTGATTTTTTTCTCAATGCATGTATCAAAATGTCAAGTTATATACCTTAAGCATATACAATTTTACATGTCAAAGATATCTCAATTAAGTTGTTAAAAAATAAACAAGTGATTACAACAGGGGGATATGGTCATGAAATTTAATTCTGCCACCAATTCCAGAACCCTGCTCTGATGCAAAAATAATTAATTCAAGAACAATAACTTTTATTGTTCACTTACTATGTGCATTACATGCCTCATTAATTCCAACCACATCCTCTATGGCAGGTACTGCTATTGTTCCCATTTCACAGATGGGAACCCTGAGACTTTGAGACACAGGGATTCAAAAGGCAGCTCTAGGATTCAAGCTGACTCCAGCACCCATGCTGTCAATCACTACATCGTATGGCCTAGACCCGTGGTCGGCAAACTGCAGCTCGCGAGCCACATGCGGCTCTGTGGTCCCTTGAGTGTGGCTCTTCCACAAAATACCACAGCCTGGGCGAGTCTATTTTGAAGAAGTGACGTTAGAAGAAGTTTAAGTTTAAAAAATTTGACTCTCAAAAGAAATTTCAATCATTGTACTGTTGATATTTGGCTCTGTTGACTAATGAGTTTGCCGACCACTGGCCTAGACGCACAGTCTGTCGTTAACTTCTCACTAGCCACAGAAATTATTTCAATATGACGTTTCTCTTCACAGGATTGCACAAATGATCTGGCTGTAACTGTTTACGGCATTCCAGCAGAGGCAGGGACCAAGACACATTAGAGCCAAGTGTTTTAATAACTTCCTGCGCTGGCAGTTATAAAAACGGAACTGTTGCTGCAGGTTCGAAGAATTAAAACATGGCAAGGTGGAAGGAGCCCTTCAAGCCAGCTTTCAGAAGTGCCGCTTTGCTCTTGTAAACAACTTTTATATACCCCCTTTCCAGTGTGTATAATGAAATGACTAACATTGTCAGCTGTAAGCAGAGCTATTACACCGCAGCTGAGTATTTTGTAGCTGGAACTCGGTTCAGGAAAACACACAGAATTGGTGGCAAAGGTAGGCTGTGGGGACGCCCCGTCTCTGCACGGGCACATGTTCCGCATCCTCCCAGAGGGAATGGCCTGCACAGAGCCAAACGAGGTAAGAGCGCTGGGTACATCGCACCTGGCCTCCTCAGTGTGAGCGAGGCTCCAGTCTGCACGTTCTACTTCTGCTTTTACTGCTCGTACCCCTTGGCTCTTGCTCACTAAGGTGGGAAGGATGGTTTTCTCTCTGCCTACCTACAATCCAGAAACTTCTCTGGTTTGCATTTCTGATAGAGGTTCCCAGAGAGATTTTTTGAGGACTCCTTCCTCTCCTCCTCTGGTTTGTGATTTACATAGTAATATAGTTATAGTTTCAGGTGCAGAGTTATGAATATAATTCGGAAAAGGACAGTATGAGGTTACTGAGACCTTCCCCAACTTCCAGGACGTGGGCCTTGGGCAGGGTGAGGGATGGGCACGAAAGAGAAAGTCCTGAGTTTCTGATCCCCTCTCAACCCTAACTGTGTGAAAAATTAGTCTTTTTCTACGGGGAGACACTCTCACAGAATCAGAATGATTGTTACTGTGCTTGCTCCTGCAGACTAGACCAGAAATCGTAAAATTATGGAAGCGGACTATTGTGCCTGTGTCATCCGCTGTCTCTTCTATCTTTCCAGACTCTTCTAGTTTCAGCCCTTTCCCGTGGAAACGGCTATGGCAACAGAACAGAACGTGGGGATGTTGCTCATCCCCCAAACCCGACAGTAGTTTGGTGCTAGAATAGAAGAAAGTGAAGTCATGTGTGGCCCGGCCATATCACGGCAGGTAAATTCGGGGAGTATCAGTGCCGGGACACTTTCCTCTAGAGTGCCTGATGGCGTAGGTCTTGGCATTCCTAAGAGTGAACTTTGAAGAGTTATGCTAATGATGGTGCTTCTCAACTAACTAAGGCTCTTTCTGCTAAAATACAGGGTCATTGTTTTGTCTGCTAAAATCAGTAGCACATGCCTGGCCAGCGTGGCTCAGTGGTTGAGTGTCGACCTATGAACCAGGCAGTTGGTCATGATTCGATTCCCAGTCAGAGCACATTCCCGGGTTGCGGATTCAATCCCCAGTGCGGGGAGTGCAGGAGGCAGCCAATCGATGATTCTCTCATCATTGATGTTTCTCTCTCTCTCTCTCCCTTTCCCTTCCTCTCTGAAATCAATACAAATATGTTTTTAAAAAACCAGTAGCACAGGGTGAAAGGTGTATACTGCCCTTGGGGAAAGGCAGCCTTTAGAGTCGATAGCCTTTTCTTTAGTTCTTCTTCTGCCACAATATGCAGATTATGTTCCCTCTCAGGACCCCAGTGTCCTGATCTGAATTCTCTAGTTGTTTATTGGGGACTTGTGTATCGTGTCATGATTTTCATGCTCCTCGGTGGCCACTTACTTCACAACTCTCGGTCCTTTTATACTGATCATCTCTACACACTTTGTGGTCTTACGGTAGCATTCGGGGCTTTGGGGGGTCGTCGTCGTTGTTTTGCCGAAATGTCTCTCGTCTGTTTTTGTAGGGGTGACCCCTTAAATAACCAGGCTCTCCACAGGAAAACAAACCGAAACAGGAGTTTAGAATGCAGCGCCTCTCCCACTGCTGCTTTGGGGGATTGAAGAAAAAGCTCCACTACATTAGGGTTGGATCTGCTTTAGGAAGATGGTTCACATCAGCCTGTTAGTCCCTTTTCAGGTAGAAAGCTCAAAGGGCCGGGATTTTCCGGGGCCAGGTTGGAAATGCTAAAAGCACTGGAAAGTCCAGGTCCCTAATACCTCCTTTGGTTTAACCCTTGCGCATTTGCCCTGGGTGTAGACACAGACTTCATCCCCTCATTGGTAGCCAGACTAATTGAGGTCTAAAGTTCACTGCTTTTTCCTCTTCTGTCTCCTGTGGTCTCTTCCCATTCATGGGTTACTCACATTGTCCAAATTCTGACATTTTGAGGGTCCACCAAAGGAAGGAATCGTACCTCCTTGCCACCACTGCTTTTTACTTTGAGGTAGAGCCAGATTTAGCTGTTTGTAAACCCTGCAGCTCAAATGACGGAGAGACTAGCCAGGCCTAATGGCCTTCATGCACTGCTGACCAGCAGAAAGCCCGCCCAGATGGACCCCTGGGTGTGGCCCCTCGGTTCCCTGTGGTCTGGGCTCTTCACTCCTCATAAAACCAATTGCTCTGTCTTCATCTCTGCATTGCTCTCCATCCATGCTGTAGTGGTGGCTGAGGGGAGGGGACCCTAGAGCCTCCTTCGGCTGTTTGTATATAGGTATGTGACAGGATAGTGAGCATTTTAGCGTCACTGAATTTGAGACGTGTCTTACAGTCAGTGGTGTGGCATCGTTTCATAGTCACCATTTTTTTTTCTTTTTTTAAATGATGGTGTGTGTTACAATCTTGCCATCGTGGAGTTAAAAAGTATCTGATAGTTCAAAGTACTTTCCCCATAATAATAAGAGCTAACGTATGTAGAATGCCCACCGTAGGCTTGATGGGCCACTCTGTTTAATCCCCTCATCATAATTACTCCTCAAAATGGCATATCCCCATTTCATAGAGGAGGAAACGAAGATAGAGTGATTTTTGTGAAAGTCACAAGCAGCAGGGTGCAGAGTCCCAGCCACACCCAGGGCGGTATGAATCCAAAGTGATGCTCTTTCCTCCTCTCCTCCTTGAGCTCGGCTCTCAGTCTCCCAGGGAGCCGAATTGGAGGAGGGAGGGGACCATAAGAACACAGACTGTCAAGTGACCTTGGGCAAGTTCCACAACCTTTCTGTGCCTCAATTTTCTCATCTGTAAAATGGGATGAGAATGGCACCTCCCATCGGCACCCACAGGCACTGCAGGCTCAGTAAATGAGTGACTATGTCATTCCCTGGTTTGCTGAATCCCCTGTGGGCATCGTCTGAAGCTTAGACATGGCTTCCATTCCTTCTCTCATGTCATGAGCTAGGTGCCCAGAAGCCTCTGGAGTGCCCTGTACCGTGTACCTCTTCTAAGAGAGCGGGAGGGGAACCAGGGACTTGATGCCTCTGCCCTCCCAGACTGCCCTCTCCAGGCCTGAACAGAGCTTGCCTTCCTCTCAGCCAGTGTCACTAGGAAGTGACTTCTCAGCTAGCTCTTCCATTCACCCAAGTTCGCCAGCAAACGGGAGGGTCCCACAAGACCAGCCCCTGGAAACCACACACACCAGACTGATAAACCAAAGAGGTGTATTGCATGCTGCCCGTATAAAAACAGCACAGAAATGCATTCACTCTCCCCCCAGAGAAACATTTTCCAGCCACAGCGCATACTGCTGTCTGCTGCCGGGTCCTAATCCTACATCTCCTGAACGGCCAGAGATAGTCTGACCTCACTGCAAAGGAACCGCGCCCAGCAGGTGAAGCTACTGCCCCCACTTCCGCTGGCCCCCCGGCCCCGGCACTGTGAGCTCATGTACCTGGGCCTCGGTTTCTCATTCTGGAATGTAGGTTGGCCAAACTAACTTCCTTCAGGCAGACGATGAAAGGAAAGTACCACTGAGCAAGCAGAATGTCCCCTTGGAGTCCTGATGGGAAGAGGGCGCCTCTCATCCAAGGCCAAGTGCATGGACCGGAGGGTAAATATCTGAAGTGAACCTGGAGGCAGGTGCAGACTGAGCCAGAGAACACATGTGTATAACAGATCACCAAAGCGGGGAAGCCAGAAGTGGACACAGAGCCAGCGGGAATGAACTTGGGGAAGGGGAGTGGACAGGAGCGCTGGCTGGAGTAAACATGCCGGTGGTGACCTGGGCTAAGGAAAGTCAAGGGCAAGGGCCTGGGGTAGGGTATGGAGGCATTCCCCTGTGGGCAGGCACATCCGCATAAAGGGCTCAGTGGGACAGGCACTGCAAAAAGCAGCCCTCACACACAGGGAGTGGGGCTACTAACTAAAGCAGGCACAGCATCCAACCTCCCAGCCATGCCCCTGACTGACCAGCCTCACACAGCACAGCCTGAGGGGCCCCAGCTCCGGGTGGTGACACCGTGGCTTCCAGCATGATTAGATTACGGCAGTATTTCATCTCCCGCTCTCCATCTAGCAGTTTCTAGGGGTTTTATTATATAGTTAAATATCACCGGGACCTTTTTAATATTCTCTTTTTTATTAAACAACTAATATATTAGTATTCAGGCTAATGTCTGGCAGGAGTCTCCAGCTCTATTGAGCTATCTATCTATTTACCCTCTTTCCACTTTTCCAAGGACATAGGATAAAGTCCCCCTTTTTCTAAATGGGATACTTTCTTGCTGAAATAAAACAGGTGAAACAGATTAGAATTTCTAGATTAAAAATTTGCCATGCCGTTGTTCTCTTAAAACTGAGGGAAATGGGGAACACCAGAATTATGTAAATGGCATGATGTAGGAGTAGTACATGTAAAAAGTAGTAATGAGCAACTAAAATTGAAGAAACACCTACTTTGTGCAAGTCTATCAGATGCCTTAAATCAACTAACCTTCACAACTACTCTGTGGGATGAATACAGCTATTATTCTCATTTTACATGGGGTGGAACAGTATAGCTCTTCAGAGGCAGGCCTAGGATTTAAATCTAGATCCTTCCAACCCTGGAGCCCAAATGCTTAACCCTGGACACAGTATTCAGATTCAGATCTTCATTTGAATTTCAGCTGTGTGACTTCAGGCAGCTTACTAGACCTCTCTGAATCTATAATATGGAAGTTCATTATCCCTACCTTAATTTTTGTGATGCCTAAATCAAGTAAAACATAGGCAAATGCCCAGTATTATAATAGTACTATAACTGGTACATCGTACTTTAAAATATTACCCAAATTTCTAAATAATTGAGAAAATCAATAGAGTTTTTGTGTTTGAAGCTTCATGGGCAATCAGTCACCTCCACTCACCACTACAGTGGGAAGACCCCGGACAAACCCGATCTCCAACCCTCTGATTCAGTGACACTGGAATTCGCTGGAGAGGAGCTGAACTGAGGACCTTGCCCTTGCTGTGTGGTCTTAAACTAAAGAAACAGCCAATGCTTCGTGGGTTCTATGTTGAACACTGTGCTGCTAATTAGTGCCTTACCAGCCTCACTAGGGAGGTGGGTACTGTCGGTCACCCCTATTACAGTGAAAATCCTGAGGCTTGCCACGATTTGTCCAAGGTCACACAGTTAAGTAATAGACCCAGATCCATCTCTGCCAGATGCCAAAGCTGGTGGGTATCTCCTAAGGCCACCTGCCGATCCTGCCAGCAGTTTGTATATGGAGGCTGCGGTAGGAACGGCAATAACTACCTGACCAAGGAGAAGTGTCTGGAGCAGTGTGCTGATATCCCAGGGAATACCATGGACGATGCGGCCACCAGCAGGAACCTGGCAGATTCCTCTGGCCCAAGTGTCCCCAGAAGGCAGGGTTTTGATGGCCCCTCCAGCGATATTTTCAACTACAAAGAATACTGCGCTGCCAGGGTGGCCACCGGGCCTTGCCACGCATCCTTACCACGCTGGTACTTTGATGCCAAGAACAATTCCTGTGATTGATTTATCTATGGAGGGTGCTGGGGCAATAGAAACAACTACCTCTCCCAGGAGGCTTGCATGAACCACTGCCTTAGCCCGAGGTCCTACCCAGTCCCCCCCTGCAGCACCATCAAGGTCATGGATAAGGTGTTACTGGTGATGGTCATCATCATGACGCTTTTCCTGCAGCTCTACCTGGTCATGATGTGGTATATGAAGCAGAAGTTTGACCTCACCTTCTGCAGCTCCAGGGACGATGAGGACCCCCTCTTGATGAAGAAAACCTGGAGAAGGGGTGGGCAGAGAGCTGCAGAAAGCCCATATGCTGTTTAAAATAGATGGATGTGTTATGATCATTAGGGCTTTGGCTCTGTTTGTTACTTCAGAAGTTAAGAAGGCTGCTTCCTGGTCCCCCAGGCAGGTTCGCTTTGGAAACCCTCCCCAAGGAGGGCTCTGGTTCACGTTGGGATGGCCTGGCCCCAGACCAGAGTCAGTGCCCCTTAGATTTCTCTCCTCCAGGTACAGTTTTCTTTGTTTATGGTGAAACTTTTCGCCTTCTCTCCTGTCACAAAAGTGATGCTTGAATAGTTTTCTTTGTTTTGTACGTAAGCAGGAACAATAGTTTTTGTGGGGTTTTTTAGTTAGAATTCTGGAAGGAAGAGAGTAAAGTGTAGAAGTTTAATGAAAAGGGTGTCCCCTTTTAAAATTAAAAAAGAACAAAAGCACCCCCATCCTGTCTTGCCAACAGGAACAAGCACGTTGCTCCATGACCCTGATTCTAACTCTGTCCCTGGAAGGTTTAAAGGCTGCATTATACTGGGTCCTGGGTAGACAGTGTAGCCTCTATATTTCTTTTACTTAATTGTATGACCCAAAGGAGAGCAGCAATTAAAAAGTCCTTTCAAATCGGAGCCTTTACTATGTGCGGATTTCAGGCTGACAGGAGAGAAAGCTCTTTGTTCATTCCTCTTAGACTTAAGAGGATTTGAGTTGGGACAAAAGGTGGGGAAGGAAAGTCTGGAGAAATCTGGAGGTTAGTGAAATATGAACCTTGTAACTAGGACAAACAAAGAGGTGTCTAGTTGGATTTTTCCAATCTGTGAAGCAGAAGAGGACAGTTCATGATGAGACATGGTCAAAGAGACTCAGCATTTTATTTGGTCAACAGCTGGCTCAGTTCAGTTCAACAAATATTTATCAAGAGTCAGTATTAGCCCCACCCTGGGAGAATGGTGGTAGATAGGTAAGTGGGCATAATCCTTGCCTTCTAGAAGCTTCCAATCTGGTAAGGAAAACTGACCCTAAAGTAGGTTGGTTTAATACAGAATTTAAAAATAGTAAAATAACATATTATAATATAACAATAAAATATTTCTTGAGCCCTTCCCACATGCTTTCTAAGGGCTTTGCGTGTGTTCACTCATTTCAGCCTCAGGAGAACCCTATCAGGTATATATTCCTTTTGTTCCCGTTTACAAGTGGGGACACTGAGTCAAGACCGCACAGCCTGCAGGTGGCAGAGCTGATGTGAACACAGGTGTTTCAGGCTCCGTGTGTTGCCCCGGCCAGCAGGGTCTTCTAACGAGGGTACCGAGGAGGCACACCTAAGAGAATGAGAGACAGACAAGGGACGCAGAAGAATGGAGGCAAGACAAAAGGGTTTCTGATCAAGCCTCGAAATTTTATTTTTTACAGCTTTCCTTATATGTGGTTTCTAGAAGGGGAGATGCCTAGGAGGGGTGGGGGCTGAACGGGTCATGTGGACTTAGATAATCGGCTAAAGTCGTAAAGGGTGCTGACTATATATAGATAAAGGGTGTGGCGGTGGAAGGGCGGCTACAGAAGGAATGCTTTGTCCTCAGGCAAGAGGAAGTGGGCCTAGTTTCCGTGAGTTTGTTTCAGTAACTTACTGAGGTAAGGTCAGAGTTAATCCTTTGACCAACTCTTGGCTCCTGACAGTGTGTGGCTTTTTTCTCCTGCATTTCATCCAGGAGCAAGACTGCTGTGTGGCCACCACTCACATTGTAGGTTACAGGGTGTGGACTTGTGCAGAGCCGTGGCCAGCCTGGAAGATAACAGGATGGGTGTTAATGCACTATTTTCAGAGACAAGGGATTGAGGTTTGGAGGGTGTTGGGGTCATCTCCAAGGTCTTATCTCTAGTAAGTGGCAGGGCTGAGGCTTGGAACTGGTGCCTCTGAGATCATGCTTATTCTAGGTTCAGTGGGGCCTCCACGTTGCTGCTCTGGGCTACCATGGGAGTACAAAGTAGGGCCATTTAGCAGAGCCTGGGCTAGAGAAAAGGTCTGGGCAGGCACTGCCGAGAAGAGGCAGCGTGCTCCTCAAACGGGGGGATTTCCCAAGAGGTCTCCATAACCTGCCCTCTCAGAGGCTGCAGCTCTCATTGCACCTCCATTCATTCCTCTCATCACTGCAAAGACCCTGTGAGCTGCTCCATTCATTCCTCTCATCACTGCAAAGACCCTGTGAGCTGCTCCATTCATTCCTCTCATCACTGCAAAGACCCTGTGAGCTGCTCCATTCATTCCTCTCATCACTGCAAAGACCCTGTGCCAGACAGATTCAGCTGAACCTGGGCTTTCCATCTCCACTCACTTGCTCAACAGATATTTACTGAACACTCGCTATGTGTCAGGCGCTCTTCTAAGAGCTGAGAGTGGAGTGGTGTACAAAACCCGTGTTTGCATGAGGCTTCCATTCTGGTGCAGTGTCTGCTGCCTATGTGTCCTTGCTTATGTAACTCTCAGATAGGTCTCAGTTCTCCCACCTGTGAAATGGGGACAGTGGTACCTGTCTCATAGAATTGGGGTGTGGGCTGAGGCTGAAGTGAGATAATGGGTATAGTGTGCTTAACAGAAACCTGGTCCATTGCACGTGGTCAAGAAATCTTAGTCTGGCTCGGCTGGTGTGGCTCAGTGGTTGAGCATCAGCCTATGAACCAGGAGGTCATGGTTTGATTCCTGGTCAGGGCACATGCCCGGGTTGCAAGCTCAATCCCCAGTATGAGGCAGCAGAAGGCAGCCAATCAATGATTCTCTCTCATCATTGATGTTTTTTTTTTTTCTCTCTCTCTACCCTTTCCCTTCCTCTCTGAAATCAATAAAAATATATTTTAAAAAACCTTAGTCTGTTCCCCACCTGCCTACCATCCTGTGTAATGAATGTGACCAGACCTGCCCTTGCCACTTGGATCCTTGAGAGATGGTGATTGTACTTGTTTGAGGCTTTGTAACCTTGATGGATTATTCCAAGTCCATTTGACCACCGTGGGTTAGAGCAATGAACTGGTTCTCTGTGTTCCTCTATTTTATGTACATTATAACTGTGTATATGGAACCATAAAACTCAAGGCAGATTTATACATACACTGCACTGCATATTTTTGTAGAAATGTTTTGCCAGGCACCTGTAATGCATTGATATATGTGAGCAGTTTCCTAAAGTTTATTTCTCATCGATCTCTCTTAAATTGCATATGAAGTGACATTTTTATGGTTTAACTTTTGTTTTCATGACACAGCCCCAATTTGCATCTCTGCTGTAGCACTTAGGACTTCCCTGCTCACACGCGTGTTTCCCCGTCACTGAAGCATGTCTCAGGCCCACGTTTCTGCAGGCCCCAGCTTGGCATCTCTCCTGGAGAAGCCAATGCATTTGTGACCGTCTTGTGGAAATGGACTTGAATTATTCAGAACCCACAGCCAACTTGCTTACAAGGAATCAACGCAGAAAAACAGACTGGTTCCATTCTTGGTGTGGTCAGAGCCCTGGGCATGGAAGCGGCTGTGAGATCTCACTGCTCCCTTCCCAGGTGGTTTTCTTTGCCTGGGGTCGACTTGGCCTTTCTGACCTGCACCTCCAGCAAGTTCCAAAACAAAGTGGGAAGGAAAGAAATACTCCACAGAGTATCTGCTATGAGCTAGACTCACTGAGGATCTGCAGGTTCGGCGTTATTAACCTTATTCAGGGTGGCAGTTTCAGAAAGATCAAGCAAATTGACCAAGGTCGCACAAATAATAAGTGGTGGAGCCAAATTTAAAGCTCAGATCTGCCGACTGCGAAGTCGGATTCTTCCATTGCACTAAGCCAAGCTCCAGGGCAAACAAGAGGAGTCCAAATGGGCAGAGTATAAGTTCATCATCTTCATCTTACTTATAGGAATTCATCAGTTTGAACAGTCATTTCACAATCATTTATTGAGCGTGTCTTCACAATTGTGGACGGATCACAAGAATTCTTGTGTTTTCATATTACACAGTGTTTTACGAAATATCATATTTTAAAAAGATATTAGCTTGTAAGAACATGTAATAAATAACTTCAAAATGCAATGGGTATTTAATTTTAAGGCGTGCCTTTAACATTTATGTAAAATGTTTTTTGTGCTCATTCAATAGAAACTTATCTGGCCACTGGGTAAAGCTAGCAATAAAACTACTGGTCTGCAATGTTAAGGTGCAGGCACTGTCCTAGGCGCTGAGTTTGATGTAGCCATTGCAATTTTGTAATTCCTAAAGGATTTCTCATTACCTACTCCTGGTAGGCCACTGCAAATGAGTGTTTGGGGGAAATAGTGACCCACATAGAAGTGACTCTTCCTGAATTTCCTGTTGTACCTGGTACATATCGTGTACCCGAATAAGACAGAGGAGGTCCATTGTGGAATGAATGAATGGATGGATGCGTTTGCAACACCCCTAAGGGATATATAGGGCACCTATCTGTGTGTCATTGTTCTCCACAGGCCAGTGCTGTGTCTCATCACTGTTTCTCCAGAGGCGGGCACAGCACCTGGCCCAGATTGGGGCTGGCCGAGTGAATGAGTGCAGGCATGAAAGGAGAGCTACCATCAGGCACACTTAGAGACAATCAGCACAGCATCAGAAACAACCAGAGTCAAGACCAGGATGAAGAAAGTGAAGTGCTAGCCTCGGATGCAAAATTTAAGGGGACACCAGAAAACTGAGAAATAAGATATATTTTAATGCAATATTTGAAGAAAATCAAGACAGAATCCCGCAGGGCAGAGAGGAGGGTAAGGCATAAGGTGCATCATCCAGGTGAAAAGCCAGATCCTGTCTTTGTTTAAAATGGTTCCTTTTGTCTTCCTGGACTCTTTTGTCATTCATTTTGACTTCTTAAAAATATTGCATGAAAGTGTTGTGTGTCTTGATCATGGATATTTGGATGCCCCTTAAGTTTTGTGACCAAGGTAAATAAATGCATCCCTCGCCTCCCCCAAGCCCTGGCCCCATAAAACCAACAGCGGTGACTAAGATTCTCTGCTGTCATCTTCTATAGGGAGGGCTTTATGGACATAACTCACAGACAGCCCACAAAAGCGTCTCCTCAGGAAGGTGGTGTTAGGACCACTGTTTACAGACAGGGTGGCTGAGACTGGAGGAGGCAACCCTACCTTCCTAATGTCACAAGGGAATCATGGGTGTGACCGGGACACAGGAGCCCCAGACTGGCTGCCTCCAGCAAAGCCACCTCATGCATGTACCCTGGTGTGCTTCACAAACACCCTATTCACTGACTCCCATGCTCCCAGCCCTTATAAGAAACACATATTTTATGTACCACCAAGATGACAGCGACTGGAAGGTACTAACAATTGAAGACACATACCAACTTCAGAGATTTTATAAGGGGAGAAGGGAGGTGGGGGAATGGTGCCTCTTAAAATGGGATCAAAATACATGATGATCATAACCCCAGTGACCATGACATTGAAAACAGGCTAGGGAGACTCCATGCGAGGCTGTACCCCCATGATAGACATAAAAGGACGGTAGTGTTCTGTGTGTCTCTGAATATTCAGTCGTCCATTCACCACCCTCAGCTCATTGAAAGCTGTGCCACTCCGCCACAAGGCAAACGTGCAACTCACGGAAGGACAGAGGGTCCTAGGAAGCCTCCTGCTTCATTTGCACTCTGCAGAGATTTCCCCAAGAGAGAAAAGACTGCAGCAGCCGTTGTCTGATTCTCTCGTTCTTACATGGGTTAAGAATTTTCTCTACTTACACAATTATCTGGAGCCCCAGATTGCAGAGGGAAGGGCTGGTCCAGTCCAGCTAATGTGAGGCTCCAAATCTCTCCTTTTCGTAGCAGCTGACATTTAAAGTAAACCTGTGATGGGCTGCACAGATTCTCTTGAGGTGTATTACATAACACTGAATGGTCCATGCCATCGCACAATCAACTGGTCTGTCCCCCTCCTTCCTACCCCCCCCCCCCCCCCGGCAATTAGGAGCACACCTAATGTACTGCATTCCAAACTATTACATTAAAATTTATTTCGACTTAAAAACATCTGAGTCTGCCTACCCCTGATTGCCTTGTTTTTAACATATCTACCAAGCACAGACACAAATCAGACTTGGGTTGTAATAGCAAGTTCATTGGCATTAGAACTGTATGGTTTGCTTAAAAGGCTGGAAATTCTGCTCTATTTTATCAGAATTCCAAATCATTTGGAATGAAGAATAAACATCCTTGTTGCTGATGTTCAGGACAGGTGAGGGATTACCGTGGAGAGGCATAGTCTGGAGACAGATTGCTGGGGTTTGAATCCAGCTCTGCCTCTTCTTGTACCTCAGTTTCTTTGTTTATAAAATGGGGGAAATAACAGTACCTGCCTCTTTAAGTTGTTATGAGGGTTTAATGAGTGATATTTGTAAAGCACTTAGAACATTGCGCCACAGCTGGCATACAAGATTAGCTGGCATTTCCCACCGCAGACAGCCCCCGGGGCAGGATCTTCACACACAGGTGTTCATTTGAGCCTGTTCATTCACCCTGGGGGCATGAATCTGTAGTACTGAGCCCTAAATGAGCGTGGACTTGCCTCTCACCCTCTGTCCCTTCTCCTCCTCCTTCAACATTGAACAGCTGCCATCATCACCTTGAAGGTGGTTCTTATACAAGTTCCAAGGCAAAGAAACCTGCAGGCAGATTCTAGAAATAAAAACAAATAAGTAATAAATAAACAAACATCTGGCAAGTTCACCTTATCTCCTCTTGGTTCCTATTGGACGTTATACATATTTCCATTATTGTAATGATCTTATCTTGGTTTCGTCTACCTGATGGACAATGATGGGTCCTTACCTTAGTCTTCTTTCCCTGCCCAGGACTTCACATCCTGAGCCCGGTGCCTACCTCAGTGCACTGCAGGTCCTGCATAAAGCTGTTAAATCAGGCAATGACCAGTGCCTGGCTCTTTGTGTCGCATCCCGGTGGTAGTTCTTTTCTGTCTGCTCCATTCTCAGGGACTTCCTCCCTCCTGAGTCTGCTCACTGGCTAAGCTGCTGGAGCAGCAGAGCTGCCTTCATTGGTCTTGCCGAGGAATCGGGGAAGCCAGAGACATGCACCCTTTGAACATCCTCTGAATCTTCCTGGCTAGAATGCCGGTATTGGAATCTGTACCCAAGGGCATTTTCCAAGGAGATAGGAGAAGCTTCGGATCATTTTTTTTAAATATATAAGGTAATAAAACTAATAAATCTCATTTATGAAAATGGCAACCACCCTTTATGTAGAATCTTACATCCCAGAGATGATTGAGCTTTGTGAGTGAGAGAGTTCCATGGAAGAAAACAAGCTCACGTTTGAAGCTACCAGAAATAACTGGTGGATAAGCAGTGGAAATGAAGTTATGGAGAATTTTAATAGCCTTGGGAGAAGAAATTTCTGTTCAATTCTAAGTGTGTTTCTATTGCAGTTGGATCTTCAGGAACTTTGGAGGTGGGGAAATTAGATATGAGGGAACAAAGGTATTTGTTGTTTGCTACTGCATAAAAAAATCATGCCAGCCAAGCCAGCATGGCTCAGTGGTTGAGCGTTGACCTATGAACCAGAAGGTCACAGTTCAATTCCGGGTCAGGGCACATGCACAGATTGCAACTCGATCCCCAGTAGAGGGTATGCAGGAGGCAGCCCATCAATGACTCTCATCATTGATATTTTTTCTCTCTCTATATCCCACTTCCTTCCTCTCTCTGAAATCAAATAAAAACATTTTTTAAAATGATAATAATAATAAATCATGCCAAGGCTCAGTGGATTAAAACAATGAATATTTATTATTACACAGTTTCTGTGGGTCAGAAATTTGGAAGCAGCTTTGTTGGGGTTCAGGTTCAGGGTTTCTCTGGTAGATGAAGTCAGGATGTGGGCCGGAGCTGTAGTCATGCAAAGGCTTGACTGAGGTTGGAAGGTCAAGATGACTCACTCCCATGGCCATTGGCAGGAGGCCTCAGTTGTCACCATGGGGGCCTCCCTATAGACTGTTGCATATCTTCATGACATGGCAGCTAACTTCCCCTAGAGTGAGAGATCCAAGTGAGAATGAGTCAAGAGGAAGCTGTAGTGCCTTTTATAATGTAGTCTTTAAAGTCATCCCAATCTGGTCTTCTAGAGCTGCCATAACAAAGTACCACAAATTGGGTGCCTAAAACTATAGAAAAGTATTCTCTCATACTTCTGGAGGTGAGAAGGTCAAAGTCAAGGTGTCATCAGGGCCTGACGACTCTAAGAAAGAACTCCTTCCTTGCCTCTTCCCAGCTTCTGGTAGCTGCCAGCAACCCTGAGCATGCCTTGGTCTACAGATGCACTACTCCAGGCTCTGCCTCCATCTGAACACAGCTATCTTCCCTGTTTTCTTAGCAGGACACCAGTCATTGCATTAGGACCCACCCTAATCCACAATGACCTTATCTTAACTAATTGCATCTGCAATGTTCCCATTTCCAAATAAGGTCAGGTTCTGAGGTTCTGGGTGGACATGAATTTTCTTTTTGGAGAAAGATATATTCCACCCAGTACACCCGTTATCACTTCTGTTTTATTCTACTTGTTAGAAGCAAGTCCATGATCCACCCACACTCAAGAAGAGATGAATTAGACTGTCTTTTGAAGAGAGGAGCACTCAAAAATGTGTGGACATATTTTAACACCACCACAAGGACAAAGTTGTGTTTCTGTACCATATGCTTTCTGCTGGGCACTTCCAGTCTCATATGAGATCATGTGGTCCAGTGAAAAGAGAACATTTATAGAAATTCTGTCTTATTTAACATCAGAGATACCTGGAAAGGGCCATTTCCATGAATTCTCTTAAAGTGGGGACCAAATTTCTTTTAAAATATTTTGGCTTAGATTTTATTATGAAAATAAGTGAGGTTTACTTAAATTTGAAAAATATAGGTTTTAAATATGACTGCACTAATTCTTAAAATGAAGAATGAATTGTGTTTTCCTCCCGCCCCTCCCCCCGGTTTAATTTTTCCAACAAAATCACATGATTTCAGAGCATACTTCACATTAAGTTTGACTTTTTCAACATAATAATGAAGAGCATTATTATTCCCAAATTCAAGGATTTTTATCAATATTCCTTGAGACTTTTGGTATGCATGGCATTCTCTTCTGTAATGCCTTAGCCGAAATCCATAAGTATTTCTTCGTCCTCAAATACTGCCTAGTTATGTTTCTGCCACATTATCATTTACCAATAATTCTGCATGTGATTCAGTAGTTTTTCAACAGCTCCTTTTTTTTTAACTTCGTAAAATCTTCCATTTTTTGGAAAATTTGAAAATTTATTTTATAATCAACTTACAAAGTATATTTATAAGACTGCATTTTACAAGAATCCACTAGAGATTTGCAATGATGTTGACGAAGATGCTAGCATTAAGTGGGGACTGATTTTGAATGGGGACTGATTTTTCTAAGTGGTCAATTCAGTAATGAGTATGTTGGTACAATTGGGAACTCACTTCTCTCTAAAACCTGGCAACTCTGTTGAGACTCCAGTCATGAAAACCCAGATAATAAGGACTCTCTGACTTTTTCATTTTTCTACAACTGTACCCCCATCCTGCTAAAGATACTATTGAGATCTTTTCATCTTTTTTAAAGCAACACTGTAAAAAAATTAAATAACATTGGTAGAATCACTTCAGTATATCGTTGTAGGGAAAGAGTGATATATACAGCTGTAGAATGTTTCTAGGCCTGAGTTGCATCAGGAACTTTTTTTATTGAAGATGGACCCACATGTCTCAGATAACGAGGACCAAGGATGGTGCCTTGGCTCCCAAGAGACTTCATATGGGAAGAAAGTAAACCAGTGTTGCATGATTCTCATTTAACCTTCCCTGGAGCAGAAATCTGGAATTTGTCCTTTAAAAGTCTCTTCCAAAAAAAAGAGGGACATCTGTAATAGTCCCAACAATAAAGATTTAAAATAAAAACAAAGGCAACACAATAAGTTGGCACTTCATACCCATTAGGATGACTACTTTCCAAAAAAATTGAGAATAATAAGTGTTGGAAAGATAGGGAAAAATTGAAACCCTCCTGCCTTGCTGGTGGGAATGTAAAATGATGCAGCCACTGTAGAAAAGTTTGGTGGATTCTCATAAAAATTAAACATAAAATTACCATATGATACAGTCATTCCATCCCTAGGGATATACTCAAAATAATTGAAAGCAGGTGCTCAAACAAAAACCTATATACAGTATCTATAGTCAACAATAATGTATCGTACACTTAAAATGTGTTAAAAGGGTATCTCTCATGTCAAGTGTCCTTACCATCCTATCTATTAAAAGAGTAATATGCAAATTGACCATCACTCCAACACACAAGATGGCCACCCCATGTGGTTAAAGATGGCTGCCCCCATGTGAACACAAGATGGTTGCCACAAGATGGCCAGCAGGGGAGGGCAGTTGTGGGCAACCAGGCTGGCAAGGGAGGGCAGTTAGGGGCAACCAGGCTGGCAAGGGAGGGCAGTTAGGGGTGACCAGGCTGGTAGGGGAGGGCAATTAGGGGCAATCGGTCTGGCAGGGGAGCAGTTAGGCATTGATCAGGCTGGCAGGGGAGTGGTTAGGGCATGATCAGGCTGGCAGGCAGAAGCAGTTAGGGGCAATTAAGCAGGCAGGCAAGTGGTTGGGAGCCAGCAGTCCTGGATTGTGAGAAGGATGTTCGACTGCCCGTCAGACCGGGACCAGGATCGGGCCTAAATGGGCAGTTGGACATCCCTCGAGGGGGTCCCAGATTGGAGAGGGTGCAGGCTGGGCTGAGGGACACACATGCACACCCCCTCCCCCATGCACGAATTTTGTGCACCGAGCCTCTAGTAATAAAATATTTTTAAACCTAAAAATCTATAATAATAAAAGCATAATATGCTAATTATACCAGACATCTTTCTGGCCGACCTTTCAGATGAAGCCCGGGCTGCAAGGGAAGCCCGGGTCCCGGGTGCCAGAGGTAAGCTGGTGCCGGCAGCCGGGGGACGGAAGGCCTACTCTTGCACAAATTTCATGCATCGAGCCTCTAGTATAAAATAAAAGTCCCTTCCAGATGAAGTCTTGAACCAGTGTTGAAGGCAATTGGAGTGACTAAATAAGAGTCTGTCTTGTCTTGCAAATGCAATAGGCTAGTCAAAGGCTATGTGGTTAGAGCGTTATCAGAGGAGTTTTCTGAGCCCAGTGTTAGGGACCCACACACATCATAACCTGTCCACCTCTCTTTAAGTGAACAACTCCTTCCCATAGCAACTCACTCCACTCCCAATCTATCCACTAGGAATGTGCTAAATACTCAGAGTTTACTCAATGACTTCAGGGAACAGACTGCTGCTACAGATGTCTCCATGGTTCCTTTCTTCTGCAGCTGGTTTTATACCTTCTCTTGTCTCTGGGTGAATTTGGCTGCCCACCTCAGTATTCCCGTCAGCCCCAGCTTCAGTGCAAAAACGATGGGTACTCAGAAGTGGATACAGTCATAGTACTTATCCTTTGTATGTAAGCATTCCTCCGGCTTAATCTCTGGAGATAACCCGTTTGCATCCCCAACTCTGCTCATTTTGCTGCAACAGAAATGCATTTTTGTTTGTCTCTCAGAGGTTTGTGTGTAAAATCAGAAAGCCAGTCGAAGACAGGGTTTTGGGTCATAGGGTTCCATATACTGTTATTCTTCTCAGACTGAATGCTTAAATTTTAATCACTTATTGATTTATTGATGTAATTTTTACTAAAAACAAAAATGGTTTCAGATGCGTGAAAAATAAGTGATTAGCTCTCT
Organism: Eptesicus fuscus; assembly: GCF_027574615.1. Lineage (NCBI taxonomy): Eukaryota > Metazoa > Chordata > Mammalia > Chiroptera > Vespertilionidae > Eptesicus > Eptesicus fuscus. The sequence goes on along the minus strand of NC_072492.1, from coordinate 22,981,308 downwards.
TTGTAAGTGCATATGCGAGAGTTTCATGCCGATGGTGCCGTATCTTTTACAGGGATGTGTTTCCAACAAGTGAATCTAGGAGCCTCAAAACCACACATAGGGCAGACCACAGTGACTGTCATCTCTGACACTGCACACACTCCGAGAGTAGCACAGAGTTATGTGACGTGGCAGGGCTCAGTCACGCCAGTCATGTCTAATGACTACACGGAGATGTTTTGATATTTCTGCAACCGATAGCCCATGGGCAGCCAGCTCTTGGAATCTCCAGATTTTCTTTATAACTGTGTCCCTCTGGCTGTAACCAAAGTTCCTTGCCCAGAAATAGTCCTCTTCTGAGCCTGGTCCTATTGTACAAGTAATAGCATGCTTTGTTTTCATTTTGGTTCTTTCTCGTTCAAAATAAAAAAATCTTATATTCAGGGAGTGGCGGTAGCAGGCTCTGTTGACTGCTCACATAAAATCTGCTCTCTGCCTCTTCGATGATGCAGTACTGAATTTATTCACATCGCCTCTCTCGGGAACGTGACCACTCACGGGGGGCGGCGGGGGGGGGGGGGGAGGGCGAGTCCCAAGGAGTGTAAGACCACCATGGTCATCTCCCACCCCTTAAAGGTGACTGGCTTAGAGGCAGGCACATGGCCCTATTCAGGCCAGTGAGATGAGAAATTATTAGAGCACTGAAGGGAAATGTTCCCTTGCTTCTAAAAAGGGGAAGTCCCTGCTCTTTCCCTGGTCACGGGCATGCCTGCCTGTGATGTCTGGAACCGCTGATGAAGCAAAACCCGCAAAGGAAGGTAGGGCGACAGTGAAGTGGGGTCAGAGCCCTGCTGTACCCTGCCTGGAGCCTTGCCTACCTATGGACAGCTTGCACTGTGAGATAATAAATCTCCTTACATTTAAGCTGTTCGAATCCAGGTTTTCTGCTTCTTGCTGCCAAAGTGTTTTGACATAGTAGCCAAAATAATAAATCAACCCATGCTGTGTCCTTTGCTTGGAGGGAGCTTCTGCCCTTATTTACCTGGTGATTTTCAAGACTAGCCAAGGTGCCCACTCTTCACAGTGGATTGAACCATGGCCTCATCCAATTCCCCACGAAACCTTGTATACAGATCCCGCTCTTTAGCCTCTTTACTGGGACTTCTTTGTGGATGTGTGCTCTCACACTCACATTAGAAGTTCCCCTCCAGAAGAGCCAGATCTGCACCAGAAGCAGTACCAGGGGCACGGTTCAGTAAAATGTTTACCAGTAAAGAAGGTGCATTCTTGTGCACATTGGTGGCTTAGAAAATATGCAGCCAGACTTAGAGACAATAACAGTCGCATGGATGTGTGTTGAGACCATGAAACCCGAAAGGGGGCTGTGAAATACAACTGGCGGTATATACAGGGGTAGGCAAAGGCAAGTTTCCTAGTTGTTTGTATGGAAAATGACTTGCAGATGGGTTGTTGGTTAAATTACCGCCACTATTACCTAGATACATCATAAGTAAGGAGATGAAAGAAGAAGAAAGATAAGAAAAATGATACCAATATGTAATACAGTCGTAATAATAAAAGGCCAAGAGCGTCATGACCGAAATGACCAAACAACCAGTCACCATGAGGGGACCCCCCGCCACGATCGGGGGTGTGGCCAGCCTTCAAACCACCGGCGGCCCCTAACCCAGCATCTACAGGAATTGCTGCAAATTTACTTCTCAGTGGAAGAACCTTTCATTCCCAATATAAATTACCAATTCCATTAAATGAAACTTCAATTTCTAGACTCAATATAAAGAGTGAAGTTGCTAAAACCATTGAAAATGCCCAACTTCTTATTATTGATGAATGCACCATGGCATCCAGTCATGCTATAAATGCCATAGACAGATTACTAAGAGAAATTATGAATTTGAATGTTGCATTTGGTGGGAAAGTTCTCCTTCTTGGAAGGGATTTTTGACAATATCTCAGTATTGTGCCACATGCTATGCGATCAGCCATAGTACAAACGAATTTAAAGTACTGTAGTGTTTGGGGATATTTCAGAAAGTTGTCTCTTAAAACAAATATGAGATCAGAGGAGTCTGCTTATAGTGAATAGTTAATAAAACTTGGAGATGGTAAACTTGATAGCAATTTTCATTTAGGAATAGATATTATTGAAATCCCCCATGAAGTGATTTTTAACAGATCTATTATTGAAGCTACCTTTTCGGAATAGTGTGTGTATGTGTGTATAATATTAAAAATATATCTAAACGTACATTCTTTGTCCTAAAAATGAGCATGTTCATAAATTAAATGAAGAAATTTTGGATATACTCAATGGAGATGTTCACACCTATTTGAGTGATGATTCCATCAATTCAACAGATGATGCTGAAAAGGAAAATATTCCCATTGAATTTCATCAGAAAGGAAGGGAGAGGGATAGAGCTAGAAACATCGATGAGAGAGAAACTTCCATCAGCTGCCTCCTGCACAACCCCCGCTGGGGATGTGCCCGCAACCAAGGTACATGCCCTTGACCGGAATCGAACCTGGAACCCTTGAGTCTGCAGGCTGATGCTCTATCCACTGAGCCAAACTGGTCAGGGCCCCATTGAATTTCTTAATAGTATTACTCTTTCAGGAATGCCATGTCATAAATTAAAATTGAAAGTAGGTGCAATCATCATGCTACTGAGAAATCTTAATAGTTAATAGTAAATGGGGTCTTTGTAATGGTACTAGATTTATTATCAAAAGATTGTGACCTAACATAATCAAAGCTGAAGAATTAACAGGATCTGTGGAAGTAGAGGTTGTTCTGATTCCAAGAATTGATTTGTCCCCGTCTGACACTGGCCTCCCATTTAAATTAATTCGAAGACAGTTTCCCGTGATGCCAGCATTTGCAATCACAATAAATCACAAGGACAAACTCTAGACAAAGTAGGAATATTCCTACCTGAACCCATTTTCGGACATGGTCAGTTATATATTGCTTTCTCTCGAGTTCAAAGTTCATGAGATGGCATGGTGGCAGCTGCTGCAAGGGTCGGGCTGAGGCCAAGCCCTAGGCCCAGGCAAGCTGCAGATGGCATGGCAGCAGCTGCTGTGAGGGCCAGGCCAAGGCTCAGCAGCGGCCAGCAGTGGCAGCAGCAGTGGCATGATGGGGGCGTTGCCTCCCACAGAGAGAGGCCAGACTGAGGCTTAGAATATCCCCTGAGGGCTCCCAGACTGTGAGAGTGGGCAGGCTGGGCTGAGGGACAACCCTCCCCCCCCAGTGCATGAATTTTCATGCACCAGGCCTCTAGTCTATATATCTAAAAGGCTAATATGCAAAGTGTCCCCTCAGGAGTTCGACCAGGAGACCGGGAGTTTGATCGCTTGCTATGACATGTGCTGACCACCAGGAGGTGGTGGCAGTGGGGCACTGTGGGAGCAAGGGAAGGAGGAAGCAGGGAGGTGGGGAACCTGATTGGTCCTGATCGCCAGCCAGGCCTAGGGACCCCACCCGTGTTAGAGTTTCGTGCACCAGGCCTCTAGTAATTAATAAATAAATAATAATACAAGAATAAACTCTGTGTTTCTCATACTCACAACTTTAAACCTACTTTTGCCCACACAGATAAGTGTCCTGGAGGGCAAATATAAATGACACATGACTGAAGACTTGGTTCTGGGGTGGGAGGGTGAAGCCTTGGAAAAGGAGAGGGAGGAACCAAGAGAGCATGTCCTTCCTGAGGGCAGGCAAAGAGCTCTCTATGTTATATAAGAATCTGGTCCTCTCCGGGCGAGCAGGAGCCTGGCTGCTGAGAATGAAGGCCATTACCATCCGTCTCTACTGCTCTCACTGAGTCCTTCAAATATTACTTCAGCTCTACTTCCAAGCAGCCACATGGGTCTCGTGAAGTGGGCCCAGCCCTGGTTTGCGTTCTGTTTCTTGACATAAACTGTGAGTTCATTCTCCCCAAGGCCTGCCTCTGCTGCTGCTTTGGTTTCGGTGTTGATCTGTGTTGTTTAAGGAATCTGGAGTAATCGCCATACATTTTTGCACTGTGGTTCTGATGTTTTGCTCCCCTGCTCAAAAAACGTCCTGGCTTGTCCTGAGTGTAGTCAGTTCCTGTTGACGATGCCTTTGTGATGTCTTTCCCATTTGTACTTTCCTCTGTACTTATATGATCGCCAGGAACTCCGACACAACAAGTCCCAAACTAAAGTCATCCTCCTGTCTTCAGGTGTAGAATTACTCTCCAACGTCAAAAACATGGGAAAGAGTTCTAATTTATTCCTCCCTTTATCTGTCATTTACTAGCTCATTATTAATTTTTATTACTATAGCCACAAGGAACTATTTTATTTATATTTATATAGATAGATAGATAGATGATAGATAGATAGATAGATAGATAGATAGATAGATAGATAGAGAGAGAAGATTTGGTTCACAGTTCAAGTTGGGACAGAAATGCCCAAATACTGTGATCACAGAGTTGTATACTGCCTTTTGGCCCATATCAGCTACCCAGTTAATATCCAATCACTCATTTTGCCCAGAAAAGCAGAGAGCATGTAAAAGCATGAGCTTTGGAATGAAGAGGATGGGGGTGGGGGGTAGGGAGTGAAAGCCTGCCTTGGCCCTTGCTGTGTGGTCTTGAACTAAAGAAACAGCCAACCCTTCGTGGGTTCTATGTTGAACACTGTGCTGCTAATTAGTGCCTTACCAGCCTCACCAGGGAGGTGGGTACTACCGTTCGCCCCTATTACGGGTGAAAATCCTGAGGCTTGCCACGATTTGTCCAAGGTCACACCTTTAAGTAATAGACCCCAGATCCATCTCTGCCAGATGCCAAAGCTGGTGGATATCTCCTAAGGCCCCAAGTTTGTATCTGTACAAGGATCCAGTGCTTACTTTCTGGGGTCCGTGTAAGGAATAAGTTATCCAGTTAGAGGCCAGTCCCCTCCCACCCCCTCTGACCAAAGCACTTCATCTAAATGTTAAGGACCTCATTGCTCATCCACTGCTCGCCCAGAATTGATTTGCATGTGGATTCCTCTACCAGAGTTGTATTTGTATACATTTTTTTTGGAGTTTTCTGAGTTTCAGTCATCCTTTGCATTTAGGCCCTTGGATTTCTTTAGTTTCCTAATAATAGGCCAGCCTCTTCCTACCAAGCTTCTAGGTTCCTCCAGGACCCTGTCCTTCCTTTCATCCCTAGTCATCAGCTAGTGCTTGGACCAGAGTGTGGACTGGCCTAGTAGCTGATGAACCATCCCATGCTTTTCTTTCACATCACTGACATGTCTCCTTACCTCTTCTGTAAGGTAGAGCCTTTGGACCACAGAGTTCTGTGCGTGGTAGGAAAGCACTGGGTATATGTAAAGCCTGTGGCTTGTTGCTTCTTTTAGTCAATCATGAGCCAGGCGCCTGCGCTCTGCGCGCCCCGCCCCCTCCCCCCGCAGGTAACTGCCACCTCCTGCGCTAGCTCCTCCCAGGCGGCCATTGGCTCCAGCCCCCACCCAGCATTGATTGGGCTCCGTTCTGAACTGTGGAGAGTCGCTGAGTGTCACTGGGGGCAAAGGGGCGAGTGAGGCCATTCTCCCGCATTGTGGGCGGAGGAGGCAGAGTCCGGACACCAGAGGGGCTTCCGGAGGCTTGGAAGCGAGCATCCATCCGCACCTGAACTTGAGACCCGGTGGAGCCCATCATGGCGCTGCTCGCCCTGCTGGCATCGTTGCTCCTCTTTGGGGCCAAGGCGGCCAATGAAGAACGCGACATCCACGACTTCTGCCGAGTTCCAAAGGTGGTGGGGAGATGCCTGGCCTCCCTCCACAGGTGGTGGTACAATGCCACCTGCCGATCCTGCCAGCAGTTTGTATATGGAGGCTGCGGTAGGAACGGCAATAACTACCTGACCAAGGAGCAGTGTCTGGAGAAGTGTGCTGATATCCCAGGGAACACCATGGACAATGCGGCCACCAGCAGGAACCCGGCAGATTCCTCTGGCCCAAGTGTCCCCAGAAGGCAGGGTTTTGATGGCCCCTCCAGCGATATTTTCAACTACAAAGAATACTGCGCTGCCAGGGTGGCCACCGGGCCTTGCCACGCATCCTTACCACGCTGGTACTTTGATGCCAAGAACAACTCCTGTGATCGATTTATCTATGGAGGGTGCTGGGGCAATAGAAACAACTACCTCTCCCAGGAGGCTTGCATGAGCAGCTGCCTTGGCCCGTGGTCCTACCCGGCCCCGCCCCACAGCATCACCAAGGACCTGGCAGAGCTGTTCGAGGTGATCCTCCTCCTCTTGGTGTGTTACGGGCTGCTCTACCTGGTTGTGATGGGGTGGGTGGAGTTTGACCTCACCTTCTGCAGCTCCAAGGACGATGAGGACCCCCTCTTGATGAAGAAAACCTGGAGAAGGGGTGGGCAGAGAGCTGCAGAAAGCCCATATGCTGTTTAAAATAGATGGATTTGTGTTGTGATCATTAGGGCTTTCGCTCTGTTTGTTACTTCAGAAGTTAAGAAGGCTGCTTCCTGGTCCCCCAGGCAGGTTCGCTTTGGAAACCCTCCCCAAGGAGGGCTCTGGTTCACGTTGGGATGGCCTGGCCCCAGACCAGAGTCAGTGCCCCTTAGATTTCTCTCCTCCAGGTACAGTTTTCTTTGTTTATGGTGAAACTTTTCACCTTCTTTCCTATCACAAAAGTGATGCTTGAATAGTTTTCTTTGTTTTGTACATAAGCAGGAGCAAAAGTTTGGTGTGTTGTTTTATTTCGGATTCTGGAAGGAAGAGAGTAAAGAGTAGAAGTTTAATGAAAAGGGTGTCCCCTTTTAAAATTAAAAAAAAAAGAACAAAAACAATGAATGCATGATTAACCAAGAACTGTGAATCCCTGATTTCATACATTGTGTCTTCCTCCAACAAATGTTTTCTGAGTGCCTGCTTTTGTGCCAGGCACTGTATTGGGTATCAAGGTCCCAAATGTTAATAAAAAAGAGCTCTGCCTTTAGAAAGCAGGGGTTAAAAAAAATCAAGACATGAAAACAAGATAACTTTATTATTCATAGAGGCCAATAAAGGACACAGTGGTGATGGATGGGCAAGAGGGATCCTGTCTTTGATGGGGAAAGTGGAGCAGGGGTTAGGCAGGAGCAGGGCCACAGAGCTCATCCATAGACTGGCTTGAGCAGAATTGTGTGTTTTCCAGCATCTTCTGTCTGAGAAGTACAGGGTGTGTCTGTAGAAATGTTTTCTATCTAAAGATGGGGGGTGACTTGCTCTGTTACGGAATGTTTCGTTGAATTTCTATGAATGTTTTGATAATGCATTAAGTCATGCCAGAAAGTAATTGTCAGTCTTTAAAGAAAATAAGAAACAAGGCTCTTTCACTCTGAGCAATAAATGCATTCAGCTCCTCCCAGCAATTAAGCAGTCCCATCCCCTGTCACTGAGTTAGTGCACAAGCCACTTGGTGGCAGTTCTCAGGAGTTCTGAAGCGACAGCATTACTAACAACCACATTTCCATGGGGGGTTGGAGGCAAATGGGAGTTGATTTAGGAGTTACTGGTTCTACCAAGATCTTTCCTACAATAGAATAAATCAGCTAGTGCATCAAGAATGTGTATCCAAAAGGCCTAGACTACAATTGAGATGCAAGCAAGACAATTTAGTGAGAAAATGCCCAAATTCAGATCCCAGAAGCCCTGATTCTAGTCTTTCATTAACTTAGAAGACTTGGAGGTTTATCAACTATCTCTCTGGGGCTTAGAATTTTAAAATCTGTGAATAAATATTTGTAAAATGAATGAATGGATGGATGGATGTAAGATGAAGATGGTAATACCTGCAGCCCCCTTAATACGCGTTTTAAGCACAGTGATACATTATACTTTGATAAGATAAGATGCTTCAAGAAACTTGCATTTCGATTTTTAAATCAGTGGTGGTAGATATCCCTTGAAGAGTTTCAGAGTCTGAGAATATACAGATTCTTTAATCATCTAAATTAGTCCTTGACCGGGAGAGAAGAAATAATAACTTGAAGAGCAGGTGTTATATTGCATGTCTGTTAGATAATTAGCTGGCTAGGATCTCCAAAAATCTAGCCTCCTATGGACTAGACTGAAAAAAAAAAAATTGGAAGTTATAAACAATGGAAAGCCTTCAATAACACTAAAATAATGACAGTCTAAATCCTGCCTGTTAAAGTAATGGTGTTGGCTAATGCTTTCAGGGCAGCATTCTATAATGGACAAAACTTACACATTGGGACAGAGGCCTGACTTATATCAGTTGCATGACCTTAGGCAAAATATTTTAAAAGTCCAAATCACTGTCCAGCCCTCATGGCTCAGTGGTTGAGTGTCGACCTATGAACCAGGAGGTCACGGTTCAATTCCAGTCAAGGGCACATGCACAGGTTGCAAGCTTGATCCCCAGTAGGGGGCATGCAGGAGGCAGCCAGCCAATGATTCTCTCTCATCATTGATGTTTCTATCTCTCTCTCTCCCTTTTCCTTCCTCTCTAAAATAAAAATAGATATTTCCAGTCAATGGTGAACTGGATCTAGCCTTTCATATCCAACACTAGAGGCCCGGTGCACGAAATTCATGCACTGCGGAGGGGGGGGTGTCCCTCAGCCCAACCTGCACCCTCTCCAATCTGGGACACCTCAGGGGATGTCTGACTGCCTGTTTAGGCTCGATCCTACAGGCAGTCGGACATCCCTTTCACAATCCAGGACTGCTGGCTCCCAACTACTCACCTGCCTGCCTGATTGTCCCTAACTGCTTCTGCCTGCCAGCCTGATCACCCCCTAACCACTCCCCTGCCAGCCTGATCTATGCCTAACTGCTCCCCAGCTGCCCTCACATGACAGCCCAGGCTGCGGCTGGGACAAGATCACTCCGTGGGGGTGAGTGTGGCCCCCGCTCAGGCTGACAGCCCAGGTTGCCGCTGGGAGGGGATTGCTCAGTGGGGAGTAAATTTGTTTTTGTTTTTTATAAAGGGTCAGGAGGGCCTCTGGGCAGCATTCTGCCAGGTCGCTTACGCTGCCGGCTCTCAGCGGCAGCCCTCCCTGGGACTTGGGGACTCCGGCGGGCCTGAGAGGACTGGGCACCGCCACCTTGTGGCTATGGGCGTCACCATTTTTGTCGTGGAGTGACAGTTAATTTGCATATTTCTCTTTTATTAGATAGGATTATAGGATGTCATAAGAAATAAATGAAATTTTACATATACATAACATCTGCCCAATGTTTGTGTTCCTGTCCTTGCCCCCAGTTGACTTTATAGAGAAAGGTCCTCCCCATGTCAGGTGCTATGATAATGCTGAAAGAGGACACATATTTTCTAGAAACTTAACTTACAAGGAAAAGCTTTGCTAAGGTCTTCTCACCCTATTCTGCTTTCAATGATTCTTCCTTGAAGAATTTTCCTAAGGGCTTGGACCTCACACAGCACAAACGTGAATCTTTTCACTGACTTTCTCCCTAAGTTTGTGTGTGTGTGTGTGTGTGTGTGTGTGTGTGTGTGTGTGTTTGAGAGAGAGAGAGAGAGAGACATCTGACTTCAAACCAGTATATATGTTCCCATTTCCTTTTTTTTTTTTTTTTTAAGAGAGAGAGAGGGAGGTGGAAAGAGGGAAACATTGATGTGAGAGGAATGTTGATCAGCTGCCTCCTGCATGCTCCCTACAGGGGACCAGCTCACAAGCCAGGCATGTGCACGCCCCCTACAGGGGATCAAGTTCACAAGCCAGGCATGTGCCCTGACTGGGAATCAAACCAGCAATCTCTTGGTGCATGGGACAATGCCCAATCACCTGAGCCACACTGGCCAGGGCTATGTTCCATTTCTTATGACATTATAAATGTGTTCACACAATATTTCACTTCCCACCACTTCTCCCAGCCTCCCATCCCCCTTTCTTCCTTCATTACCCTGGGTATTTTACTCCCTGGGTAACACCCTCCAATGGAAAGAACTACATATATACAATGAGAATGAAACCATAAAACAGCTCCTCCTTCTCTCTCATACTCAAATATGTTCACCTTTGGGGAGGATTTCCTGCACCTGCAACTCTCCCTGTCAATCCTCACCCTACAAGTTGTCTCACTGCTTTGCGTCCCCACACTTTTACACCATCCCGCACACATAATATACTATTACTTTTTGCATGTCCATGTTCCTGATACAGTGGGAGATCCTTGACCATGGTGTCCACAGGCACTGCACACAATGAATGAACTGAACTGATGTATTTTCCTCCATCTGAGTGTTTCCCTTCCTAGTGGGAATGGGTACTATGAGGAGCACCCTGCAGGCCAGTGTGGAAAAGACCTGGGTCACTCCTGTGGCATGTGCCCTGTCCTTGTGCCGCCTCATCTCCGCCCTTCAACCACCTGTCCATGCCTGTCTCCATCCTGTGAGCTCTGACTGCAAAGAAGGAACCCAAAGGACCCGACTTCTTTACAGCATCAACTTTGCCTGTGTGCTAGATTCTGGTACCTTTTTCAAAGGGGTTATAAGATCTTGGGCAGACGGAAAGACATTTTTCCTTTATGGTATGTTTACCTTGGCAAGCAGGAATGACAGGTGAGAGAAGGAAAGCCAACCTGCAGACTAGAGAAAGGATGCCTTGCTTTTTGGCAACGCCAACAAAGTCTGTAGCGTTCCTGTTTGTGTGCTTCTCACGGTCCCTTTTAAGTCAATAACTGAAATCTATGTGTTGAAAACCTGCATGAGAGTTGTGTTGATGGTGCCTGGGAATCTAAGTCGCTCATATCTTATTTCACTTTTTTCCTTTCTACTCCTCCTTCTCTTTTTCTTCCTCCTCGGGTTTGATCACCATCATTCTCAAAGCATCCTGGCTTGTGTGTGCTCTTCCTTCCATCCCTCTTCTACCAGGCTAACCCTTACCCTTGTAGCTCCCGTGTCCCCTCTGACCTTCCTCACAGCCCTTCTCTATGCTCCAGTAGCATTCCGTCTTTCACATCCTTATGGCACTTAACACTAGCACTGCCCATTCAGTTGGCTAAGTGGCCGATTCCCCACCCAACTCCAAGGCAGGATTATATGTTAGATATATTTTTATATAAAATACATAAAGTACTTAGAGTACTGCCTGCAGGCAGTAAAACCCAATAACTATTAGGAATTATTGTTGTGGGTAACCCCCTCCCACTGTTACATTCCCTGGCGCCTAGGAGGTACAAAGTAAATGCTTATTTCATTGAATTGGAAGATAACAACAACAAAAACACCTTCCTCAGGAACCTAATTACATCCTGCCTGGTGTTAGTTTGATTTCAGTGCTGGTCCTGGACTCCTGGTGTGGCAGAGGAGGGAGCCTGAGAGCAGGTTGGAAGGGGCGGGCCACAGTTCCACTTCTGAGGGGACCCGAGGTAAACCTTGACTCACAAAATAGATCATCAAAGGGAAGTGACCTCTCTTCTCAACCATGTAGTTCAAGGCACAGCCTCAACCCAGGTTCAACCTCGCCACCTTCTCTTCAAAGAGCCTCTATGTCTCCAGCATATGTTACTTGGGGTGATTGACTGTTTTCTCTTCTGGTGGGAGGGGCTTAGACTCCACACAAGTTGGAGCTGACATCATCCCAGGAGTAAACACCCCCTGAAAACCTAATGTCCGGCTGCACGATGCTTATCTACAACTCTCTTGAGCCACTGCGGCACAAGACCAAATTGCTTTGAGACCTCTCTCACACTTTGCCTATAAAAGGATAGGGTATCAGAGGGGTGGGCCCCATTTCCAGAGCAGAGCCTCACACTGTGTCAGCCAACGTGGCCCCCTGACAGCACTCTGTGGCGGAGGAGAGAATGGGGGATTAGTCTTGCTAGCAAATTTCTGCTTGTGAATTTCCCCAATAAAGTCTGCTTTTGCATGACAGCGCAATGGCTGCCATTACCTTCTGTCCCCATCAATGACGGCCTTTCATTTCCTGGAAAACCATATGAGATACATTTCATCAGCCCCTTTTAGCAGTTGAGGAGGCTGGAGCTCAACTGATTTAAAGTAACTTGCTCAGGGACTCACAGTAAGCGGAAAAGCAAGGATTCCAGGCCAAGCCTGTCTGACACCAAAGCCTTCATGCCTTGGCTACCTGCCTCATGTGCAGCTACCCCTCCCCATGAGGATGGGAGATGATGTATTGCTACAGGAAAGGATGCTGCTCACAGCTTCTGGCCAGCCCAGGGACATAGATGCTGCGAGTCTCTCTGAACCTGCACTTGAAAAGGAAGTGACACATCAGTGGCCCAACTGTATAATGATCATCTGGACAGCAAGCAGGATTCCTTTCTTCTGAATGATCGCTACTGCACCGATGGGGCTTTTCGGGAGCATGAACAGAGCATCCAAGGAAGGAGGCAGCTCCAGGAGGAGCGTCTGTTCTCTTCCCCTTTTTCCATAAAAACCTGGAAAGTGCTACGTGCAATTTCACGCTATGAAATCGAAGTCTGGGATAATCCCTAAGTCGTTCTCATGCATCCTATGCTGTGTTTCAAAGGGAAAGAATATGCATTGAAAAGATGTGTTCAATCTGAAGCCTGCCTCTGAGCATCTGAGATCAATGTGGAGGCTGATTAAGCTGTGCTCTATAGATTTCTGCAGTCAAGTTCATCGAGGCACCCATTTCTCTTCCTCTAATGATGCCGAACCCCAAGCTCTCCTCTGAAGTACTTTAATTTTCACTTGGTCACTGTGAGAAGACAGTGACTTAATGAACTGCAAACAGAAAAAGAAAGTTACATAAATCATCTTTGCATCCTTTTCTGTGGTCTTACCGTGGCTCTTCCTTCATCATTGTGGTGCCTCCAGTGGCTTCTCTGTGTTCAGCGGTGGAAATTAAATTAGAAACCACATTTTCGGCTATGTAGCACACCAATAAAAACATAAAATGATTAGGATAAATAACAAAGATAAATTACTGTTAACATGGCACAATATTATTTTATCTTGTATTACAATAACTTTCTCCCAGCTGATTCTTGTTAGATCTTTTATTTCTTTTTTCTTGTTAGAACGTTTAGAAAATATATTTTTTTCTAAACATTTGGGGATTATATATATAGTCCCCAAAAAGTGCATACACACTTTGAATAATTATAAAGGCAGTGTTTATTGAAATACATTTCACTTTCAAAATTGAGCTAAAGTATATGTGTATACACTTTATGTATATACAACTGTTAAAGTGTATATACATTTTGGGGAAAATATGCACTGAATGGCCAGATTATTATGATCTCTAACCAGGAGTTTGACCAGCAGGCAGGCCGGCCAACCACCCATGTCCTCTCCCCCTGACCAGGCTGGCCGGACCCCACCCATGCACAAATTCATGCACTGGGCCTCTAATCCTATCTAATAATAGAGTAACATGTAAATTACCATCACTCCGCTACGCCCACGATCGGGCGGCGGGAGGCTGGGGGGTGGGACTCAGGGTGGCCTATCCGGCCATTGAGAGGCATGGATCCGCTGCCACTGAGGGGGGCTACCCGGCTGTTGAGAGGCGCAGGGGGCGGGACTCCCACCCCCTGTGCCTCTCAACGGCCAGATTCGCGGCCACTGAGGGGGCCTGCCGCAGACACCCAGCTGTGCCTCTCAACGGCAGGGTAGCCAGGTGTCCGCGGCAGCCCCCCTCAGTGGCAGTTGAGAGGCACAGGGAGCGAGAGTCCCGCCCCCTGCGCCTCTCAACAGCAAGGTAGCCCCCCTCAGCGGCCGCAGACCATCAAAAGTGGGGGAGCTGGGTGCCTGTTTGCTCCGGCACCAGCAGACAGGCACCCAGCTCCACCGCGAAAAGCGAAAGCATTTAGGGGACCCTACACGTGCATGATTCAATCATGCATTGGGCCTCTAGTATATATATACGAAATTTGTGCACGGGGGCGGGGGTGGGGGGGCTGTCCCTCAGCCCAGCCTGCACCCTCTCCAATCTGGGACATCCCTCTCACAATCCAGGACTGCTAGCTCCCAAATGCTCGCCTGCCTGCCTTCCTAATTGCCCTTAAATTGCTTCTGCCTGCCAGCCTGATCACCCCCTACCACTCCCATGCCAGCCTGATTGATGTCTAACTGCTCCCCTGCCAGTCTGTTTGCCCCCAACTTCCCTCCTCTGCCAGCCTGGTCACCCCTAACTGCCATCCCCTGCAGGGTTGATTGCCTCCAACTGCCCTCCCTTGCAGACCTGGTGCCTCCCAACTGCCCTCCCCTGCTGGCCATCTTGTGGTGGCCATCTTGTGTCCACATGGGGGCAGGATCTTTGACCACATGGGGGCAGCCATATTATGTGTTGGGTTGATAGTCAATCTGCATATTACTCTTTTATTAGATAGGAGGATAGAGGCCTGGTGCACAGGTGGGGGCCAGCTGGTGTGCCGTGAAGGGTTTCCTGGATCAGGGTGGGGTTCCCTTGGGGTGTCGGCCTGGGCGAGGGGCCTGTGGTGGTTTGCAGGCCAGCCACGCCCCTGGTGACCCAAGCAGAGGCCCTGGTATCTAGAATTTATTTACCTTCTACAATTGAAACTTTGTAGCCTGGAGCGGAGCCAAGCCTCCTCCTGGATCCGTGGCTGCTGCTTGGATTTGTTTACCTCCTATAATTGAAACTTTGTATCCTTGAGTGGAGGCCTGGGCCTGCCAGAGTGTGTGGAAAGCTTGGCTTCTTCTGTTGCCGGGGAAACCCAATGGTAGCCATCTTGGCTGGGTTTAATTTGCATACTTGCCCTGATTGGCTGGTGGGTGTGGCGTGGCTGGTGGGTGTGGTGGAGTGATGGTTAATTTGCATATTAGTCTTTTATTAGAGAGGATACACACACACACACACACACACACACACACACACACACACACACACTGAGTAGCCAGATTACTATGCGTTCAGAGATCACAATAATCGGTCCACTCAGTGTATATACCACTGTCTATCAGGGCAGATTTTTACAAAGTCGACTTCCAGGAAGCAATGACTACCCAGCACTCTTTTTTTATTCTCTGGGAGACAGTCCTGCCTTTGAAAATGATAAGATAATGAGTTTGAGGTTTCAACATAGTTCTGTGTCTTAAAAGTAGCATTGAAAATTAAAGTGACGTATTAATTAAAGATTAATCAAAAGTGCTAGACCTCTAGTAAACCCAGTACTTTTTCCTTCATTCTGAATGGCCCGATTTGAAAGAGTATTTCAATTGAACTAGAATTTTAATCAGCTGGTTGAAAGTTGGGAGAACAAAAGAGAGAGGAAGAACAAGAAATAATCCTGAGGGTAAAGGCTTAACAACACATCAAAGGCTGTTGAAAAATAAGCTCTTACTCTGTGTCATGTTGGACGGGAAGAGTGTTGATAGGAGGAGGACTGGGTGCGTTGGTTTCTCCTCACCTCTAGGGTGTTGGCATCACTGGGATCTACCAGTGAGAATGGGCAGCCTGCTAATGCCAAAGTGGGGAGCCAGAAACCCGAAACACTTCATGGCACCTTGCAGTAGAGGCGCTAATGGAGGGGAAGAGGAATCAAACCTGTTTGACTCCAGATTGCCTGAGTTCAGCAGCTCTCCCTGCAGGAAGCTAGATTGTTACCCACCCCAGAACCTCCCTGGAGGCTGGTTGCTCTGCCACTATCACTCACGAAATCTTGGATCTCAGAACTGAAAAGGCCCTCAGAATCATCCAGCCTCAGTCCAGAGCATGAATCATTGCTAGAGAAGATCCATACTGCTCAATTACCTCTAGCGGCAGGAAGTTCACTTCTCACCAATGCCACTCATTCCACTGTTGCGTAGCTCACACTGCATCTTCTTCCTTCAGTTGTTCAAAACTTCTCTCCAGGAATAGGGTCCTTGTTTTCCATCTCTGGAGCCTAAAAATGTAAGTGAGATGTAAGGTTGGTTGTCTCATGGTCATTGTCAGGAGGACTGTCTATCAATGCAGACTTTACAAATGTTCCTGGAAATGGAACCAGAATTTGCCAGGAAATGCTGTCCCTTGTGGAGTTGGAGTGATGATGGCAATGACTTCACTGGGCCGCTGTGAGAGTAGGAATGCCAACCTGCTCATGGAAGCATCTAGCACAATGCCTGGCACCTAGTAGGCACCTGGGCAGTTGCTAGTTCCCTTCTCCTTCCATCCCCTGTGTGGTCTTTCTGGGGTTGCACTGGTTTGCAATTGCATGTGTCTCCCTCGTGACTCCTTTTCCTATGTGTTATTAGCATGAAGCATTTAAACGGAGCTCCTGGCTCTTGCTTTTATTTGCATGGAGCTGATTTTGCAAGATGTCTCAGGAAGAATCCCTCGACCACCCCCCTCCCCCGCCTCCCTGAATACCAACCACCTCAGCACCTCACTGCTCTTCCCAGCCCAGCCCCTGACAGTCAGTCCCACACGTACAGAGCTGGAGTTTCTCGGGAGCAGAAATTGAGGCTTCAGCAATCATATATATAACGAATGTGTACAGTCACCGAAGCTATAAACTTGGTAAAGAATTCAAACGCTTTAAAAATTAAAGAGCCAACTGCAGGGAGGCTGCAATGGGCTGTTCGGAGGATTCAGAACACATCCGTGGGGGGCAGCCTATGAATAACACGAATCTCTCCTGCCTACAGTCTTCATTGCTGTAAAATCACTTAGACCCTCCAGCAGGGCTCCGTGTGTCAGGAGAATCTGGAAGAACCAAGAAGCGCTGCAGAGCAGTTCTTAAAAGGGGGCTTGTCTGGCCACGTGATAGGATCCGGGAGCCCTCCTGGGTCCTGTGCCATCAAGGGGGCTGCTACAGCCTTTTCTGTTGGGCCCCCGCCAGCTGGTACTGGCACAGAGCTTTTACTGTGCTCTGAGTCTGCAATTTTGCTCATTAAAAGCAATCATTGGATTCCTGGCCCAGTAGAACAGAGCTGATAGGAGGGGGTGCAGGAGAAACAGCAGCCACTGAACTCCTAGGCGGAGTGAGGCATTGAACACCTAGACACACATTCTCCTGTGTCATTCATGCTCAAGCTAAGCAGGTGAATCCACAAGGGTCCCCTAGGAAATGACAGCACACAGTAGGGTAACTTGGGGAGGGTCTAGTAGAGGGACTGTGTATATAGGTGTGTGCAGGGTGGAGAGAACCCACAGGGAGAGTGCAGTGCCCAGCACTGGCTGTCACTGTCCTTAGACCTATGGGGACAACTGAAGGACAGTGCCCGGTACAGAGGACTGCCTTAAGGGGAGGAGTGACCTCAGTTGAGGGACACAGTGACCCTGGGAGTGAGAGTGGGAGATAATGGGATAAATTCCCTGGCCTCATGCCTCTTCCTTGCTCCAGTCTCCTGCCAGGGACCCCCACTGACTACACCCAACCAGAGGCCAGAGCAGGGAAGCTGACGATGAGCATAAGGGTCAGCCTCACAGAGCAGAGGCAGGTGGGAAGGATGGAGGCAGGACCTAGGGGTAAAGCAGAGTGTCCAACACAGTGGGGCTTTAAGGATGCGAGATACGGATTGGCATGAGGAAACCCACCCAGGGGAAATGCGCTCACCTCCTCGCCCCTCATTGCTTTAGCTTATGAAGCCTTTTCATACCTTCTTTCATCCACTGTCACAACAACCCCATGAGTCGTTGTCCATATTTTACATACAATTACATACAAAGCTGCCTTCTGCACCTCCAGGCTTCCTAGGTCTGGTTGAGACTTGAAGGTGGAATTTCCTGGAACTAACCTGGTGCTCATTCCACCAGGTGAATGACATGCCTTGTTGGGTGTCCCCGAAGGGCCATCTCTGCAAAAGGATGCTCTCGTCAGTCACTTCCTGCTACGCTCTTCAGGAGGTAGTGCCTTCGCTTCCTCCATGTTTATATAGCACCTTATGCTGCTTTCTGTCCACTGTATGGGAAGGCCATGGGAAAACCATGGCATCCTTAAGTCTCCCAGGAGCTGTGAGGCCACCTGTCCCGGGAAGATCCCACTCCTCTGTCCCCGCTTCAGCATGCACTTGCTACTGTCTGTTCTGCTCATGCAAAGAGGGAATCCACTCGATCGATTAAGGGAGATTCCACGTGTTAGAGTGAAAGGACAATCAAGTGCTTTCAGAGATGGAGAGAGAAATGCTGGGGGGCGTTCCCGGACGGACAGAGTGCTGGTGGCATGTCCGTGAAGGCAACGTGGAAAGGTCACTTTTCCTCTGGGCCTTGGCAAAGGCTAGGTTTGGGGCCAGCAAAGGAGCAAGAGGCTCCCGGGCAAGGCACTACTTCTGGATGTAATGCTATGGAATTAAGAACAAAAATAAGTGAATATGTGCAAATGTGAAAATACATGAAGTTCAGTAGACTACATATCATATAAGAGGTTTGGTATACGAAAAGCTGGGGTGCTGGAGTCAGACTCTCTGGGTTCGCATTCTGTCTCTGACACTCGCTAGCTCATTATGTGACCCTGGGCAAGTTTACTTAGCTTCTCTGTGCCTCGGTTTCCTCGCATGTAATAGACAAGACAGGTAATATAAGCGCTTACCTCCTAGAATTGTTATGAGGATTATACGAGTTCTAAATGTAAAGAGCCTGGCGTTGAGTCGATTCTACATTAATAATTATAATGATATTACAAAGACGCTCTCAGAACAAAAAAATAAATAAATAAATAAGAAGCATCAAAACCTGAGTAAACATCGCCCTTTGACACACTCTTTGATAGTATGTCTTTAGCATTTTTCACACATTCTCTAATCCTGTTCTTCCACATGTGGACATGCTGTGGGTAGACGAGCAGCAAGCGTCTGGTGGAGGCTCAGGAAGCATGCTTTTGGCATGTCTAATGATTTCCATTTCTGATTCAATCCGAATTAGATTGTAAGACTTACACTTCTAGACTCAGCTCTTTCATTTTTCTGCTTTCCACTGACGTTCACAAAATAATAAGGGAAATGCAACGAAACGGTGCAATAATTGAAGAGCATGGCAATGTGGATGGTGGTTCTGACACTCTGCCCTGGTGGCTGGAGTGATGCCAACACCCGCTTCCCTGTGGCCATTGGTCAGCGAGATGGGGAAGTCAGAATCTGTGGAGTCAGAACGTGCGTGACAGATGCCACACGGTGGTACGTGACCAATCTACGGTGGCTTAACAGAGACCTGTGAAACACACAAAAGTGCAAATGGGTCCAGAGACAAATATCCTCAGGTCCGGGAGCATGTGCACAAAGGCCCAGAGGAAAAGCATGCCTGAAGAATAAGTGATTCAGCACAGAACTGTGACTGGAGCTCAGGCAGGGGTCAGGAGAACATCAGCATTTTAAATTAAGATGGATCAGTCCTGGGCTGCACCACGTGGGAGCCTGAGGCAGAAGGAAAAAAGCACTAATACTGATCCTTTATGTTTCATTTTGAAGTTTTGTTCACCGTGGCTGACATTAAATTTTTTATTTTTTTAAATAGTGCATTAAAATATCATTTAATCTGATTACTGGATTTTTTGTGTTCCCCCCTTAAATTTTACAGGGATAGGTACAGCACTTGCCTCGCCCTAATCCCAGCCCTGCTAGAGTGTAGATGCGCAGAAAGAATGCATTAAAAGACATGTCTTTGAAATCACCTGGCCTGGGATCAAATCCTGGCTCAGGTTGACCCTCTGCCTCATCCTGAATATGTTGCCTTAGGTAATTTACTTTCCCTTACATGCTTGGTTTCTTCCTCAGTAAAAGGGTAGTCAACCCTAACTCATGGATGTGTTTGTTTATCCACCAACAAAAATTTATTGAGCACCTATTATGTGCTTGCAGTGTAAGAGATAGAGTGGTCATGAAAACAAAACAGCAGTTTCTGCTCTTCTGACATTTCATTTTACTTTGGGAGAGTAATGCCCAATAAAAATAAATACATAATAACCTCTAGCACAATGGTGGTAAGTACTTAGAAAAAACATAAAGCAGGTGAAGGGTGACTTAGAGTGATGGCAGCAGAGGGGAAAGAAAGAGATGGGACTAGTTTAGAGAAGGGTTGCTGAAGTGAATAAAGGAGATAATTGTCTCTAAAGTGTAGCACAGTGCCTAAGAATCTTAATGCCTTAATAAGTGATTGTTGTTTATCTCACTCAAGTAGAAAAAGATAAGTATGGAGAGGCAGGTTGAGCCCATGGTCATGGCTATACTTCCACCTTTGAAGCTGAGACTCCAGGATTTAGGACAATTCTACCACTATATGCATAGACATAGCATTAAAATGTTAACAGCATCTTTATCATCTGGTTCAGCTCTGGGAGCATCGAGGTCTCTGGCCCTGAGGCTCAGAAGATGCAATTATTGGAAAGTTTCACTTGCCCCTCCCTCCATAGGGAGCACACTTGGGCTTCACCCTGTTCCTTACCGAGAGAACAGAAGAGAAAGACCAGGTGTGCTGCCGAAGTGAAAAGGATGAGCAAACCAGAAAACAACCCCTCGGTCCCTGGTACACCAAAGTGAACATGATTCCTTTTTGTACATCCAAACATGGACAGAAAACATCAGCAAAGCTGTTGCCGTTGGCTGGAGCTGGAAGGTCCACTCCAGAGTCTGGACCCCATTCACCTGCTTCTGGCAGGTCGGCTGATCCGGCCTGGCCCGCATGGCCTTCTGCCAACACTCTGGATGTGACCGCCCTGGCATTTCACCAACTCATTTCATAGTGGTTGGGTTCCAGCAAAGCAACAAAACACAAGGAAAACAAAAGTAAAGAAAATAAAGTGCTGCCCAGGTTGGAAAGAGCAGGGCTCAGGAAAGGGTTTTTAAAAATCTCTCAGTTAAGAAAACCTCTAGTGAATTATTATGGAACAAAAGAAGCTGGGGCAGGGGAGCGGGGGTGGAGCTGAATCTTTTCCTTGCGCCAATGTAGAAGGATTCCAGACTGCTTCCCTTCTAGAACCACTTAAAGTACCCCAAATGCATCATGCTCTTGTCTTCACATGTAATGTTTGGACCCTCCAGTGAATGCATTCTTTCCCCCAACCCCTTTTCTACCTAGCCAATACCTTTCAATTCTTCACAACTCAGGGCAAGTGGTACCTTCTCCAAAAGGGACTTGTGAGCCCTCCTTCTGCTCTACCAAGTCCTATGAGATATCCCTTCTCTGTGTTTCTGTGTGCCACCCTTTACACACTATCCATTTCTATTTACTGAGTGCCTACTATGTGCCAGGCATATATTAGCAAAACATCAATGAACCAACAAACCATCATGGAGCTTCCCTTCTCTGGGTGGAACCCAATAAACACCTAAACAATTGATTATAGTATGAGCGGTAGCATTAAGTCCTTTGGAGATAAATTATGCAAGACAGTAATGATAATGGGAGAGTAAGGGTGTTATCTTACATACCGGTAGAGCGATCAAGAATGGGGTTTTTAATATGAGCTGTGGCCTGAGGCCTGAAGAAAGTGAAGGAGCAAGCCCCGTGACTATCTTGCAAAAAGAATATTTTAGGCCAGGATTAGTGGCAACGTATCAGTTCCATTAGCTTGATAGCAGTTTCTTAATGAGGCTCATTAGCCCCAAGAAGCTCCCACCTCCACGGGGCTCTGCTGAGAGTGTGGCTGTGTGTAAACAAGCCAGCCTGTGACCTCGGTCAGTGGCTACAAGGTCTGATTCCTGGGCAGCAACCTTAGCAAAGCTTCATTCTTAAAGACATTTCACAGTTGGTAAGGGTTTGCGGAGGCCCTGGATCCAAAGCCACCAAAGGCTGGAGACCAGCTCTGCGGTCAGAAGGAGGCTGCCACCATGGGGATCCCATGTGCAAATTAAATCAAAGACCCTGGGTGCCCTTGGCTGGAAAGGAAATTCCCCCAGGAAGTTTATTTTTGGAGGTTCAAGTTGTTTATGGGTGATTTCCTCGGGAATGTGAAATAAACATATACTTAAACTCCCATTTAGTGATATCGAGTGAGAGGCCTAAACTCACAGTGATTTTCTAGAATGCAATTATTCTCAGTCATAAAACTGGGCAGATGGCCATGGCTGCTAATGCCCTGTTTCTTTGCATCCTTTTCATGGACCTCAGGAGAACACATCACTGCCTCTTTCCTGCCCCATGATCGGATGGCACTAGTAGGTGCCTGAGGGAGGGTCTTACCTGGGGCTGCTAGAACAATGACTGTAATAGTTAGCATCGATCGCATCTTACTGTAGACCAGGGACTTGATTATACATGTGTTCTCTACATCATCTTATTTAACCTCTCAGTACCCTGTGAAATAGGTACTATTTTACACCTGTTTTACAGGCAAGGAAGCAAATCTCTGCAGGAGGGGCAAGAAAGGAGCCCGAGGTCTCCTAGTTTGTCGATGGCTGAGGCCCCATTCAAACCCACAGCTTCAAGCCAAAGCCGATGGGTTTAGCATTGCACACCTTCCCCACAACGAAAGGAACACATGGATGGTGACTTCTGTGCTTAAGTAGCCATCATCAAGAAACTGGAGGCTCTGGGCAGGTTCCTGCTTCAAGAGTCAACAAAGTAATGTGGGGATCACAGGTCCCTAGGAATCAAAGACCAGAGCTGAAACCTCAGCACACACTTGCCGGGCAACTCAAAGCAAATCACTCTGCCTCCCGGGACCCCTGTTTCCTCAACAGCAAATAGAGGGGGTTGGTTTAGAAAGATCTCGTATATCATTCTACGATGTGCCAAAGAAGACGTATTTTAAATAAAAGGAAAAGAGCCAGATGCTAATTTTGGCAGCTGTCAGTCTTGTGAGTCTTTCAAAGAAAAACACTTTTTTTTTTTTCAGTGCTGAGACTAAAAAGAGGGAAATCTACCAAACTAATTTATTTGCTTCCTTCCTTAAATGAAAGCTAAATTCCCCCGTGAGGTAGGATAAAGATTGTCATTCTGTTTTGACAGTTGAGTGGACTGAGGCTCAGAGAGGTTAAGTGACTTACTTGGGGTCCCATAGAAACTCGATAGCAGATGACAAACAAGAGTTGACCTGGTGTCAGGTGAAAGGCCACTCGGGGCTGGATTATGGCAGAGGCCTGGCACTCAGTAACCACATACACTGCACAAAAGTTCATTGATGTCAGTGTTAGTGGAACAATGAAATGAGGGCAGTGGAAATGATGGTAGCATGTAGTGTTGGGCAGCGTACACTGTGCTGGGCATGGAACCAACCTGGATTAAAATCTCAGCCCAGGTGGTAAACACACATGCAATAAATACACAGGTGACATAGTATAGACTTGTACGCTTGAAACTGCTATAATTTTATTAACCAATGTCACCACAATAAATTCAATAACACATTTTTTAAATATATTTTATTGACTCTTTACAAAGAAGAAGGGAGAGAGAGAGTTAGAAACATCGACGAGAGAGAAACATTGATCAGCTGCCTCCTGCACACCCCCCACTGGGGATGTGCCCGCCACCAAGGTACATGCCCTTGACCAGAATCGAACCCTGGACCCTTGAGTCCGCAGACCAATTCTCCAGGGCCAGTAACACATTTTTAAATCCTAGCTCTACCACCTAGTAATTGTATCATCTTGGGCAAACCCTGGACTCCCCTATCCCCCAATGCCTGCTTCTTCGTAGTAGGGTTTTAAGGAACAGTACATGATGATGGAAGGCACTTATGTGGTAGTTAGAACAATGGCTGTGGTCAAGTTAGCATTGATTGCATCTCACTGTGGGCCAGGGACTTTATTGTACACGAATAAATGGTAGTTCCCTTCCCATGCTCCCTTCACCTCTCGTGACTCAGTTTCTTCATCTGTAAACTGATTGGGATCATATCTTCACTGCTACATAAAGATCAGGTGGGAAGTTATACCACTGAGAGGATATGGAACTGCCCCCGCTCTCTGCCCCATGCCTGTCTTCTAGCTATGAGGACGTCAAAGGACACAACTGCATGTATGCTTCGATATATTGAACCAGTTCAAATCAATTCCAGAGGAGCCACCAGTTCTGGCTTGGAATCCATTCAGTGCCCTTAGAGGGTGGGCATGCTGTGTGAGTCCCAGTGCCCCAGCCCAACCTCCCAATTGGATCTAAAGAGGATAGCATCTTCTCAGGCTTTTTATCCTAACAAGGAGCCTGCAGCTCTTCCCTCCCCACCACCACCTAAATGGGAAAAGCGGGCCCAGGGCAGAGGGTGGCAAACTTTTTCTTACAGAGCTTACGTTAGTCTTGCAAGCCAGAGGTTCCAATATGCACACCCCGCATGATAGCAGCCACAGGTAATACAGAAACTAACAGGTGGCCTGTGTCCCAATAAGACATTACTTACAAACACAGTTGGGTTGTCATTTGCTGAACCCTGGCTTAGGGAAAAGCCATCTTACTTGGTGATTCATATAAGTCCTCCGTTGTGGCACATTTCATGCACTTTCTCCCCTTCATGCCTCCCAGCCATCCTGTGATTCTTTCCGAGAAGTTTGGAAACCAGATTTAGAGCAGTTGGAATGGTTACTTAGAGCAGTTGGAAGGGTTAATCAGTGTGGGTCAGAGCAGCTGTAACAAACATCCCCCAATCTCAGAGGTTCCACACAAGAAAGGTGTGTATTCCTTTCTGATACTGTGGCCTAATGTGGGTTGGCAGGGCCCCCCAGTGGGAGGGAAGATTCTGATCCATTCAGAGCGAGCGCAGTGGGTCCGAACCTTTCTGTGCCATGAACCCCTTTGGCAGTCTGGTCCAGCCTATGGACCCGTCTCTGAAAAATGTTTGTAACTGAATAAAATACAATGCATAGGATTAAAAAGGAAACCAACTTGAAATAGTTATCAAAATATTAAAATAAAAACCAAACTATAATATAGTAATGTGTGTGCTATTTTATTAGTGTATTATTAAATGAAGACCTAGGAGTCACTCTGGTAACTACTATAATTACAAAGCAGTGATGAGCAAAATATTTTGAGATATTGACACAATAATTGCAATGTGATATGAAAATACCTCTGATTTCTATTGGAAAAGCAGTCACAGGTAGCATCAATGCTGCAGTGGTTTGGCGCTTGCCGCCATAATGGTTATGTGACTTACTGTAGCACTTATCAGAGCTTTTAATGTGCCATGGAGTTTTCACTTCAAAATGGGGAATGTAGCCTTGCTGAATTTCCCACCCAATTTTTTTTTCACAGAGCACTGACAGGGACGAATATGTTCCCAGAATGCATTTTATAAAATGCTGCTGGAGTCTCTTCAGGTCTCAGTGTCTTCACCCTCACATCAGGGCCATGCTGTCGGCCTCACCGACCTTGCAGACCATTGGGAGAAAATGCTTGAGAAAGTGCTTTGTAAACTCTGAAGAGTTATAAAAGTTTAAGAGACCATTATTAATGCATATTTATTAATAATTTACTAATGATAAAATCTTGCCGGCCTCATTTAGATGTTGGGATGATGAATGTGATAATTGAAGTAACGGAGGCCCCAAGAGGTTAAGGTCTTGCCCAAGGTTGAGTGGCTAGAAATGGAACCTCAGCACAGATTAATTAGGATGCCAAATACAGAAGCACTCTGAGCTCAGGAAAGCCCTGTCTGCAATGTCAGTTGCTTTTGTGTTGGATGGTTACTATTT
The DNA here is from genome assembly GCF_027574615.1 of Eptesicus fuscus. Classification (NCBI taxonomy): domain Eukaryota; kingdom Metazoa; phylum Chordata; class Mammalia; order Chiroptera; family Vespertilionidae; genus Eptesicus; species Eptesicus fuscus. The sequence continues at coordinate 22,955,799 of NC_072492.1, read as the reverse complement.
TGACTGTCGTAAGAAGTCTGTCATCAGCCAACCAACATTTGGAAGTAATGGGGAAAGAGCGCTAGGCTGAACTGGAAGTAGGCTTGTACTCTTCTGCCATCTACCTGGCCTTTTTGAACCTTTGTTCTCCCCAGTCTACAAAATGAGGGTTTTAGGTAACACCTTTCCAGAGCAGGTGGAAGAATTGGAATATTCCATGGGGTATCAGGATTGGTGTAGCAGGACTATAGTATGGGGGAGGAGGCCAGTGAGAGGAGAAAGATTTCCCTCAGACCATGCAATCGCACACAGCTTTATGGAGAATCCTCTAGGCTACAGTTCTGTGATGGGCAGGCATACACAGGGGCAACAGGAACAAGAGGCATGACCCAGGTGAAACATGTAAATGACCATGCAGTACAACAGTGACCTGAGGGTGACCCGTGGGGTAGAGTTACTGTGGTTCTGAGAAGGGCCTGGTGATCTATAAGGGCTCCATGCTGGAGGTGGGACTTGGACGTGGACTGACGGCCTCCCACTTCACATGTAAGCGTAGGCCTACCCCCTCACACATCTCCGGCCCTCCCCTGGGCTATCTGGATGAGTGGTCTGGGTATAGGGCAGGTCAGTACCTGATAGAAGCCAATGGGTTTACGTCAAGACTGTGGTGCTAACATCTCTCATTTAAGAATCCCATTGTGAGCGCGCGTAATGAAGCTCCATGTCCTGGTATAATGGCACAATTATGTGTCAACATTGATGCAGTGCTTTATGCTTTTGGAGTGTTTTACAGCCATTAACTACCTGGACTATTAAGATGCCAGATAGTATCATTGGAGGAAGCCTCTTCCTTCGGAGCACCGTGCTCTTGTTCCTGTCCCGGTGGTGTAATTTTTAACCTGTTATGTCTGACTCTCCTTTTCATCTTTTCTACACGCCCCATCCCTTTCTATGATCTGATTTAGTCTACGTGAATTCATGCTGATTGAGAAGTTTTTAAAGTAAATAAACGTTTTGTGTCTTTATTTCTAAGCCACCCCTGAAATAAATTTAAGGCACATGTCGTGTTATTCTTAGTTGAGAATGATGAGCTACTTGGGAGATGGCTCAGCAAAGTCCTCTTGTCCCAATGGCTCTTACCAGTGCTCTGAGGCCAGCAGGACTCCCTGGAGCTATTTCCTGCCTTTCCTGGTAATCAACCCAAAAGCCAGAAATCGGCACACGGGACCCGGGATGGTGTAAAGAGAATCAGGAAGGGCTATCTTGTGCCTAAAAGCAGGCTTCCTTAAGCAAAGGAAACCCAAAGCTTTATATTTTTCATATTAGAAGGTAGAGGAAAAATTCAGATAATCAATTTCTTTCTCTGTCAGCTTTCTTGTCACCTAAATAGTCCTTAAATTCCATTATCTTACAGCCCTGGGAAATGGATTCCTAACTAGATAGTGAAGCTAAAATCTGGGACAGGTTATCTGTTCATTCAGATATCAGCCTCAGATTATCACCTCAGCACAAAGGCCCAATGAAGTAGCCATTCAGTCATTTCCCACTGATCTCCTGTCTGCTGTTATGCCTCAGTGCATGGCCTCAAGATTTGTGAATTAGGGTAAGAGTGGTATGCTGGTTTACCAGTCAGCTGGAGGAAGGAGAGAGGCCTTGATTTGTAGTTTGCCAATTTCTATGGTGTAAAATTCTATGCCCATGCTGGAAAATTCATTCTATGCTCATGCTGGAAAATTCAAGCTAACAATAGGACATCACTAAACATGGATATGGGAAGAGATGCACAGCAGCAAATCATGTTTTACTATTTCCACCATACAGATAAATGTTAATCATCCACAGAGCAGAGATAATAGTAAAATGCAATAAAAGAATTAGGAAGGTAATGCGTTTTGAGGATGCATTACTATTGTTTCAATATAACCAAATGTATTTAAGTGAAAGTTTATATAATGTAATTATTAATAGTGATATGTTTAACAACCAGCTTGCAGAATTCACCGATGGACATTTTGTTATTTCCTTTTGGCTATCATGATGAAAGATGCTGTGGACATTTTTATATGTCTTCTTCTGCAAACAACAGATACAAGCTTTCAGGTGTTTTACAAATTAGTAGCAAGAACAATAAAGCAAGAGCTATAGGACCTGAATTCTTCTTGGAGCTCTGCCATTTCCTAGTTGTGTAACTTCATGCACATCATTTCATGTCTCTGGTTCTAAGTTCTCTCAACAAGAAAATGAAGACTTTTCACGCTGAGAGTTCATGGCTTTCTGACTAAATACCTGTGTAACCTGAGGGAAAGTCATCTCATTATTCTGGGCCTTTCTTTCCTTACCTGTAAAATACATCAGTCAAACCAAATGCTCCCCAAGGTTCATTCTGACTGTCAATTCCATGTTTCAGAAGAGTCCAACCTGGTCTGCATCTCAGAGACAATCGTTGCTTTCCATTGGGAAACGCCCAAGTGTCCTGGATGTGGCCGTTCTTTCCAAGAGCCACTACCCAGCAAAGGGACTTAGAGGCAGATGGCACAGGCTTGAATCTCAGCTGATATCTTAGATGTGTACTTCAATCTGCCTTGGTTTCCTCATCTGTAAAATGGGGATAATGAGGTTTGTCTGCCTCCCAGCCTTACCTATTGTATGGTACCATGGTCTTCAGTTTCCTCCAATAAGACCACACAGCTCCATACAAGGAGACCCTTGCTGTCTTCTCCAAACCAGTACCACCCACCAATACCCAACACAGTGCCTGGTACACGGTACGTGCTCAGCAACTATTTTCTATGTGAATGAAAGTACTTGGAAAACTACACATTATTATACAAACGTTAGCTTTCATTATTATCACACATTGTATTCCATGTGCTGATGGAACCAAGCCTCAAGGTAGATTTATTTATGCCATGTGAAATTATGCATTGCCTATCTTGTGCACTAATTCATGCTGTTTGCTGAGCGGATTCAAAACGTGAGGCCTGGTTTTGGCCCTTGAAGAATGTATCGTTCAATTCAACAAACATTTATTTCCCGAACACCTGTTACTGCACCAGGCAAAGCGCCAGGCGCTAGGAATGGAAGGATAAATAACACATGATTCTCTTTTTCTCATTTTTATTTGTTTGTTATATTTTATTAATTTATTTGGTGAGATTTTCTTCCCCCATGAGATCCACCAAAGGCATTCTGAGCCTACAGGGAAGACAGACAAGTAAACAGATATTAACAATCCCTTGTAATTGGTTTTTAATGGAAGCGTGAAGCACTCTCATTTACTGTCTTAGTGTGTCTCCACCAAGACGAGAGCCTCCCAGAGTGGGTCACATTCAGGCTGTAAAGGATGAGTAGAAGTCTGCCCCACAGAAGTAGCCTCCCAACCAACTTCCTGCTTCCATCTTTTGCGCCTCTCTGACCTCGTCTCTGTAAAGCTACTAGGAATCGTTCAAAGGAGAATCACAGCATGCCACACTCCTATCCAAAACCCTCAGTGACCTCCCGATGCTCCCAGAGGAAAACCCAAGCTCCCCACCAGGCCATAAAGCCTGGAATGTTCTGGATCCCTGCTCCCCATTGTGCTTATGTGTAGTGGCCTCCTTTGGGCTTCTGGGCCAAGATTAAACAGGTGTTCCCCTCCTCTGAGCCTTTCCTTTGCTGTTCCCTCTGCAAAGCATGCTCCTCTCCACGCTCCTTGCATGGTTGGTTGATTCTCATCCTTTGGGTCTAGCTTAGCCACTCACTCCCCTCATTTACTCCGTCTTAGCGTTTCTCCATTCAGGCTGCATATTAAAACTACCTGGTGAATGAAACATCTAGGAAAGGCAAGTCTATGGAAAACAGGTCAGTGGCTGCCTAGGGCTGGAGCGGGAATGGCGAGTTACTCCAAATGGGCAGGAGGGATCCTCTCAGGCGATGGGAATGCTCTAAAACTGAACTGTGGGGATGGGTGCGCAACTCCATAGTTTACAAAAAATCATTGAAGCATACACTTGCAAAGGTGAATTTATGGGATGTAAATTATACTTCAATAAAGCTATTTTTTAAACATTACCTGGGGAGCTTTTTTAAAATACTGCTACTTGGACCCCACTCCCAGAAATGGTGATTTAATTGATCTGGGGATAGGGTCTACGTTCCTGTAGATATTTAAAGCTCTCCTGGCGATTCTGATGTACAGCCACGACTCAGAGGCACTGCTCTATGTTACCACCCAGCTATTGCCTCCATAGCACTTGCTTATCTTATTTACTCAGTGTTTACTTGGGCATTGTCCTAGTCACATGTAATAAAAGCTCCCTTAAGGGAGAGACTTGTGCTGGATCGCCTTTGAATCTCCAGCATCTAGCACATAATAGCTGCTTAGTATATGTTTACTAAGTAGGTTAATAGAAAAGTAGAGGATAGAGGGAACACCCTTGCTAAGGCACAGAAACACGAAAGAGCAGTTTGTTCCCATGGAGTGTTTGCCAAAGAGCTGCCCAGAATGGCAGATGTAGAGCTGGAACCAAGACATGCTGTGAGACGCATTCAGCCAGCCAGTGCTCAGAGGGACCTCTGAGACCAAGGATCCAATGAGTGGGCACTTAACCCTGCAAAGTAGTGAGGAAAGACCCCCAGACACAGGAAATAGAGGCATTCTGTTAAGAAGCACAGAAATACAGAATGGGGAGTTCAAGGAAAGTACCATCTCTCTCCTTCCTAAGTCTACACCCTCAGAGTAGGAAATTTTGTAATTAAGGATTTTAAGACCTATGTCACTATCTCAAAGAGAGATCTGCACTCCCATGTTCATTGTAGCATTATTCACAATAGCCAAAACATGGAAACAAATTCAGTCTCTGTTGGCAGATGCATGGATAGAGAAAATGTGAAATATAGACACAATGGAATATTGTTGAGCCATTAATAATAGAATGATGGAAATCCTGCCATCTAGGACAGAATATATGGACCTTGAGGGTGTTGTGCTAAGTAAAAATGAGTCAGACAGAGAAAGACAGATACTGTATGACCTCACTCATATGTGGAATATAAAAAACCAAATGCGTAGAAATGGAGAACAGACTGGTGGTTAGAGGGGCAGCGGGTAAAGGGTGGGGGAAACGGGTGAAGTGGTCAAAGGGTATAAACTTCCAGTTATAAGATAAAAAAGTTCTGGTGACATAAAGCATAATATGGTGACTGTATAATACAGTTAACAATACTGTATTGTATGTTTAAAGTTGTTAAAAGATTAGATTTATGCTGAAACTGGTTTGGCTCAGTGGATAGAGCGTCGGCCTGCAGACTCAAGGGTCCCAGGTTCGATTCCAGTCAGGGGCATGTACCTTGGTTGCGGGCACATCCCCAGTAGGGGGTGTGCAAGAGGCAGCTGATCGATGTCTCTCATCAATGTTTCTAACTCTCTATCCCTCTCTCTTCCTCTCTGTAAAAAATCAATAAAATATATTTTTTACAAAAAGATTAGATTTATAAAGTTCCCACCACAAACAAAAAAATTGTACCTATGTGAGGTGATGAATATGTTATCTAACCTATGGTTACCATTTTGCAGTTTACACATATATAAAACCACTATATTATACACTTTGATGTTATACATTGTGATATGTCCATTATCTAAAATAATAAAAGCATAATATGCTAATTAGACGGGACATCCTTCCGGACGACCTTCCAGACAAAGCCGGGGCTGCGAGGGAAGCCTGGGTCCAGGGTGCCAAAGGGAAGCCGGTGCTGGCAGCCGGGGGAAGAAAGACAAATTCTTGCATGAATTTTGTGCATCGGGTCTCTAGTATCTCAATAAAGCTAGAGGAGGCGGGGGAAAGAGACCTATGGCAAAAAATAAATAAAAAATTAAATAAAGTGCTCTCACCTATAAACCTATGCAAACTCTTATGGATTTTTTTGCATTCGCTAAGATTAAACAACAGACAGATTACTAAGCAATAAAGTATAAATGGCATTGCGTACCTATTTAATTCATAAAACTGGGCTAGAAGGTTTTCAGGCTCTCTTTCCTCCGTATCCAGGTAGATGTGTGCAAATTTATTTTTTCTCCTTGGTGTTCCATCCAAGTTGGAAGAGTGAACTAAGGCCAAGTCTTGGGGAAGAGCGAGAGGGCAGGTAGAAACAGAGGCTTATTTCCATAAGGAGAAACCACAATGTCCAACCTGAGGTCAGAAGTTAACCATGAACAGGCTGCAGGGGCAGACTCAAAGGAGAGGGCTGAGTAGACAGAATTGAGAGTCTAGAGCTGGAGGGATCCCGGGGAAATAGCATAAGGTAAGCAAAATGGGAGAGAACTTGCCCAGAGCTCAGCAAGAGAGTAGCTGCCTTTCTTTCCTGCGTGTGCGATTCCCTTGTAGGACCCAATTTCCTGCCTTAAAAACATTCTTTGTGCGAGTTCATGTTACTACAGATCACTTGGGCTGAAAATTCAGAAGGAAAGCAAAAAAGGTAGCTAATGACAGAGTGATCTGTTCAGCAGACTTGATGAAAGCAATCCAGTTCTATTTTGGAGGATGTCTGTGACCAATAGGGATTTTAACTGTTAAGATAGTTGATAGTCAAGCAATCATCCATGCAAAGGTTTATGTAGCAAAACCATTGACTAGTTTCAGCAACTTCTGGTTTGTAACATCATAGAAGATGATGCTTCTAATTTCTGTGCCTAAGGAGTTTGCATGTAGATGACCACAAAGCTACTGGTATTTACCATCATAAATATGTAAGTCAAGAAGAGGTTCCCCAGTATAGATAGCCCTTTGTTACTAAATATAATGATCTGATTTCTCAAAGGAGGACACACAATGACCTCCTTTGAAATTGCAATGAAATAGAAATGAAATTGCGATGCAGATTTTATCTGTGTCATTAACTAGGAAACTACAGCTAAAACCCACACCAGACCAAGCTGGAGGCCAAGAAATGGTGAATGCGAGGTGCAGAGGTTTTGTGATATTTTTGAAAAGTTTTCCATCAGTAATAACAAGTGTAACAACTATCAATAGAAGATTAACTTTGCCCAGATAAAGCTTACTTGCTCCTCAAGAAAAATAATAACCTGAGAAACCCTGGCCTATAGTTTGTTAAGAAAAAAACAAATCAAATGTTGATGTACAAGTATACATGCAAGTTTTATGGGTCACCCAATTTCTTGAAGGGAGCAAAAGATACCTTTTCTGAAGATGAATAAATTATAGGCTAAATCCATTCACAGGGCGAATGGGTTGGCAAAGGTCAAGTCTGTCAGTCAGAAATGACTTGAACTCTTCTGGGAGCCAAGGAGTCTTTACCTGTTAATTAGGTTGTGGTAGGTGGATTACCAAGCAAGCAGCACACTTCCATCTAATGCTGGAAGGATGCCTCTCAGTGGAAGACTGAGAAGGCAGCCAGGAATGCCCTCTGTGACTCTTCCCTCTACAAGGCCAGGGGTTGCTGGTGCTAGGCACTTTTAGGACCACACGAGTTCCAATGTGCACAGCCCTTGCAAACAGCACACTGCACCAAGCAAACAAGATACAAGAGACCACGATTGTTCTTGTCACTCCCATTTGCAAATGAGAAGATGGAGCTTCGGGGAGATTAAATAAGCTGTCCCACTGTCGTGTGACAAAAAGCAAAACCAGGGCTGGAAGCAGGTGTGCTGTCTGCCGGAGGGAAACTGATGAGGTGCATTGTGAGAGACAGACCCAGCCCTACCTCCTGCCCCTGCCAAGAGCACAGACAGGCGTGATCAATAATAGTACACTTTTTCCTATCGAAATTCTGAAGCAGCCTCTGAATCTCCCTCAGCATGCCATGCCAAGGAGCCACTTCCCATCACTTGGAATCCTGATGAAAAATGAAGCTATTTGCCATCTCTGAGTTGTGATACCCAATAGTTAGGCATCCAGACCCCATGGACCACACCCTGCAATCTTCCCCCGCATGACACTTTAGTGATTGTGGTCTATATGGGTTGTTCCCTGAGCAGGAGGGCTGAAATTAAGACTTTAGAACAACAGACTCACACACTTCAAGTACAAGCCCTGTCCTGAGAATGACATACCTTGGACACCATGATCAAAGGCTTCGTGGTGTCACCGGGTTAGATACCTGTCATAAAGCATGGGTCGTCTTGCACTAGAATACCTTCTTCTTATCTCACTGTAATTTTTGTGACGTTATACTCTAAACCTGGAGTCATTCAGAACAAAATGACAGCCTGGGAGAACTGTCACAGAGGAAACAAGGCATCCACAGTGCTTCTCGCCACTCTCTTTCTAGATTTCATTTCTGAGAAAGGTTGCTTCTGATCACTATTTTTTCTTAGTTGCCTTTCCCTAGAAGAACATTCAGAGCTCATGCAAGGTTCATGTATACGGAAGATAGGACTGAAGAGTTTGTTTCTTTCCCCCTCCCGTCTGACCATTAGGAAGTCTATTCATGCTGTTAAGAAAGTGCATGAGACCCAGCCTGCCAATGGGGGAGTTATTCTCCTCTCCATCCTAGATGAGACTCGTAAATTGCAAGAAGGAGAAAGAATTCTCCCCTGTCCCCAAGGGGGACTGCAGATTTACTGACAACCAAAAGATAGATGGGTGGTGCTTTTATTCATTCCATTGGCCATCAGTCAACAGCTCTGACTGCTCATCACCCAAACAAAAGTGAACATGTGTCTGGTTTTCACTCCCTCCTCAGTGGAAGCTGCCACAGGAGGCCAGATGTCTCTCGCCACAACAAAACACTTTCCTTGTTTATCCCAGTCACATCCCATCACAGGGGAGAGAAAAGATGCCTGAAGAGCTTCGGAGGAAGAAATGGCCTGCAGTCCCTGAGGGAAAGACAGACTCATTCTATGCCCAGGCCTCCATCCCTGCAGAGAACCAAGAGATACTCGGGCAGACCAGGGACTTCTAGGGCAGTGGTAATGACAGGGCTAGTTAGACAAATAAGAGAGGGTGGGCACTTCACCTGGACATGCCTGCTAAATTTGATGGAGACCAGGAGTCAAGAATGGATACTCAAAAAAAAAACAAAAAAAAACATTAATCTAGCAAAGACGTGTAAGCCTAAAATTTGAATCTGAAGACAGAATGATCTTTCTGTTGAATAGATTTCATTTCAGATGCTACTAACATTTCTTCAACATATGCCATATTTCATTGGTTCTAAGACACACATTTTCCCACATTTTAACATCTCTGAAATTAGAATATATCTTATCATTGATCTATCACAGTTTACTTGGCAGGGTTTTTTCTTTCTTGATGGTACATAAAATAAAGGTGCATCTTACAGTCTACAGCATCATTGATTTCATAGAGTATGATTGACATGGCCAAGTACAAAATGCTGGGTACCTTTATAGGAGTTATCTCATTTAATTTACTTTTTTGGAAGCTTTTTTGAGATACCATACAATGTAAAGTGTAAAATTCAGTGTTTTTTTGTATATTCACAGTGTTGTGCAATCATCACCACAATCAATTTTAGAACATTTTTATCATTCAACTCCATTTCATCCCAATCCATCCAGCTCTAGGTAACTGCTAATCTACTTTCTAGCCCTATAGATTTGCCTGTTCTGAACATTTCATATAAATGAAATCATATTATGTGTGGCTTTGTGTCTGGATTCTTTCAGGTTCATCCATGTTATAATATGGTATTAGTCCTTTATTCCTTTTTATGGATGTGTTATTCCATTGTAGGGGTATACTACTTTTTATTTGACTTATCCACTCGGCAGTTGATGGACTCTGGATTGTTCCCACCATTTGGCTCTTCTGAATAATGATGCTATGGACATTTGTGTATAAGGCTTTTGGTGGACATGTTTTTATTTCTCTTGAGTATATGGCCAGTAATGAAATCGCTGTGTCAAATGGTAACTCTATGTTGAACTCCTTGAGGAACTGCCAGGCTATTTTCAAAAATGGCTGCACCAACCTATTTCTGCAAGCAGTATCTCAGGGTTCCAATTTCTCCACATCCTTGCCAACTTGTAATTCTCTGACTTTTGGGTGCTAGCCATCCCAGTAGGTTTGAAGGGACATTTCATTGTGGTTTTGATTTATACTTCCCTGATGTCTAATGTTAAGCATCTTTCCATTCTGCTTACTAGCCATTTATATATCTTCTTTGGAGAATATTCAATTCACTTTTTGCCACAAACTTTTCTTTTTAATTATTTAATTTATTTATTTTCCCATCACCACTTATCATCCATCTCCACCTCCTACCTGCCCCCTTCTCAATTCCAATATTATTGTCCGTATCCATGAGTTCTATTGAGCTTTTACCATATTCCAGGCATATGGGAGACTGATTACATTAATGGCCCCAATTCTTCATTCCTCTCTGTATCTACCGTGCTTTCTGGCGTACAAGACGACTGGGCGTATAAGATTTTCCTGGATTAAAAAGTCATTTTATACACCAGAAAATATGGTATATTGGACTATATTGATGGGATTAGATATAATGGATTAGATATATTGGACTACAGTATTTTCCAGCGTATAAAACAACTTTTTAACCCAGGAAAATCTTATACACCCAGTCGTCTTATATGCCGGAAAATACGGTATATCCTTTGCCAAGTAACTTGGTAGTACTCTCTCACTCAGAATCAGAATTTAGTGACATGACTTGCTTTGTCCAATGAGATGTTAGGAGATGGTGCCCAAGCTAGCCTGCTGGAGGATGAGCTATGTGGTGCAGGGCTGAGTCACTTCATCATCCCAACCAAGACTATCCTAGGTCAGCCTAGAGTCAAGCAACTCTCAAACATGTGAGCAAACCCAGCAGGTTTCACAGAGCTGTCTAGATCAGCAGTCACCGGTGGTCCTTGGACCACTGGTAGTCTGTGAGGTCCAAAAGGTTGGTGACCACTGGTTTAAGGAAACCTTTGGAGCAGTGGTCGCCAACCGGTGGTCCGCAGACCACTGTTGGTCCATGAGGTCTGAAAGGTTGGCAACCACTGGTCTAGATGACTTGCAGTTCACTACAGACACACGAGCAACTCCAACCCAGATCACCAGAACCCCAAAGATGCATGAGCTAAGTAAATGTTGATTGTTATCTGCCAGTGAGGGTTTGTGATTGTTTTGCAGCTATATTATGAGACTAGATAACTGATAGAAGACAGTATCTTGAGTACTAACGATAAAAGAGGAAAGACACAGTCCCTGCACTCAGGGCACCATGTTGAATTAGGGAAAGCAGAAAAGTACCAGAGAGTGATAATACAGTTCAGTCTGTGCTGAGAAAGACATTTGGATGGTCCCTTGACCGTGTAGCTATCACTGCCTGTGTTGCAGAAGAAGGAAGCTTCGAGAGCCTGAGTGACAAAGCTTCCCAGCTATTCCCACCAATTTCCCCACCTGGTGCATTGGACTGGCCCCCTTGATGTTCACTGCAGTGTAGCGTGTACCCACACCATGTTCTTCCTGGAGCCATTAAAAATGTTTGGTGATGCGCAGAGTTAGCACAAAATTTTAATTATGAATCTTGGTTGCCCAAATTAGTGCACTAGCATAACTTTAATTAAAAGTTACTGCCTCCTGTTCCTCCCAAGTTCTGCCCTGAGAAAATGGTTTATTATCCGTCCAAGTCTGTGTCTTAAGCCTTCTCTGGCTTCTCTTGCCTATCCTGGAGGCATTTGGTTTGGCCATACTTTGGCTTCACATTAGTGACAGCATAGCTTGAAGCCAACTTTAAAAAATTCTCAAGTCACATTCGCTTTTATGATCACGTCTTCCCTGTTGACACTTTATCAAACGCTTTCACTGTGCTCAGCACAGCGAGATGTACCCAAAACCAGAATGTTAAATAGAATCTGTAAAGTAGACTTATTTTTTTCTCTATTCTTTCTGTGTGTGTGTGTGTTTGTTTTGTTTTGTTTTAAGTTCTCAACCATCTCCTTCAAAATGGTAGGCCAACAAGCTCTTATCAGGAATACTATAAACCAGAGGTTTTAAGCCATTTTAAGGATATTTTATGATGCCTCTGAAAATCTGATGAAAGCTATGAACCCTCTTCCAAAAAACAAGCACAGATGTGTGTGTGTGTGTGTGTGTGTGTGTGTGTGTGTGTGTGTGTGTGTGAGATGATGATATTCCTACATTTTCCAAGACTCAGCTCTAAAGCCTCAGGGTCTCTCCACAGCCTTGCGGACTTGGCCTGGATGTCTCGTGTAGAGGGAATGTGAGCTTCTGAAGGGTGGCAGGGTGAGATGAAATATTCTCTGGTCAATAGGTGTGGTTGCTTCGCCAAGTGTGTGTCGTACAGGTTAACATGAGAAAAAGAGGAAGGCAGGTTTAGCCATTAATAAGGGCCAGGGTGGTGTACATTGTGGGAAGGAGAAAGACATATAAAAAAAGGTCATTTGCTTCTAGAACTTTCTCTGTCAGGGATTTGCCATGGGTTCAAAATAGTCACTTTCTCTCCCAGGGCTACTGTGTCCTCTTCAATAAAAATTGCAGGGTGAAGAGAGGGTATTTGAACTACAATCAGTGGCTACCCAAATGCTAGTCTGTGGCTACATGCTGGGCTGGCTACATCCAAATCATCTGGCAAGCTTGTTCAAATACAGATTTTTTTTCTTTAGCTTTACCTCTAGATATTATGATTCGTGGGGTTAGGGGGTAGGTGGGACACAGGAATCCGTGATTTCTAAAAGCTCCCCATATATACCCAGCTGGTGTGGTTCAGTGGTTGAGCATCGACCCATAAACCAAGAGGTCACCGATTCAGTTCCATCCCTCTCCCTTCCTCTCTATCTAAAAAAATAAATAAAAACCTATTTTAAAGAAATGAGCTCCTAAGGTGATTAGTATGGTCTGAAGTCATGGTCACGTTATAGGAACCACTGGATTGAATGATCGCTTTCAGTACCACCACTCCATGAGTCAGTGTTCATGTGCACCGCACACACTGTGAATTAGGACAGAGTAGAGTTTGCAGCGTGAGCCTTGGAAATCCACAGAAACAGCAGCACTTTGCACAGTGTGGCCCAATGAAGTTTATTTCCATGCTGCCTGAATGCCCTCAGTAGCGATTCCATGCCCAAGTTGGTTGTGTCAGCCACAAGCAGAGGGAGCTGTTTGTGACAGGCTTGCCTGCTCCCTGATGCTGGAGATGCACTCCAGAGCTGTGCAGAGGCTCTCTGGGTCCATCCTCCACCTGATGGGCAGCTGTTCTAGCAGACACAGTTGGCAGATGGTCTGTGGTTAGGAACCTGTGTACCTGGGATGCTTCTGAGGGTGGTAGGGGAAAGAGGTCTTTAAAGATGAGGATAATGGCCGAATAATTTAGTAAGGTTCCTATCCTCATCTTTAAAGACATACTCATTCTATGTTTTATAGAAAAATAAGCACCAGTGTCTCTGACAGCTGTGGGAGCTGGCTTTTCAGTGACCTTCCCAAGCCTTGGTGGCTCTGGGGAAAGCAGCAGTGCTCTTGGCACAGATGCTGGAGGCCTTGGCAATGGACAAGACTTCGCGGAGTTGGAGCAGAAGGAGATGGAATGACAGATGCTACATTGTAATTAGGGGGCAGCTTCCCTGATCTGAAGTGTTCCAGGCAACAGGTAGGGAAAAGCCCAGAGCCACCCAGGATTATGACTATTGTGAATTTAGGTCTAATCTAGGATTCATGATTTTGCTTGAATTATCTAAAAAGATTTAAACCAGAGGATAGTAGGTCTTCTTATCATTTCTTTTGACTCAATCTCCTTCTAGTCTCCTATACCCCCAAAGGATATAGTTTTCTCTGCATGGTGCCCTAGAATGTCCCCAGGACAGTGCAGACACTGCACTTGAACTTGCAGTTCCTGGGACCAAAGCATGTTGATCCTCTTTGAAGTCTGGCTATCCGTAGAAATGGCATTGGGCCAGTGATAGGGGAGGTGAGCTCTGGTCACTAATTTCCATAAAATCCTGGGCATGGTGCATTCCCTTTCTAGGCTTCAGTCTCCTCCTCCAAAACAGAGTAGAATTGGAACAAGAAGTTTATAGGATGCCTTCATCTGTAACATCCAACTCCATGTTAGTGGTCCATGGATGGCCCTAGGAAAGAAAGTGAAGAACCAGCTCATCAGAGAGATGGTGGGAAGAACCTGAATGAAAAATTAGCAGCCCTGGTCCCACTGCTGCCATTTTACTAGAAACCTCTGTGCCTTTCCAGAGTGCAACTTCTCATTCTATAGAATAAAGTTTCTAGATAAATCTCTCTGGCTTCTAGGGCTTATGGGGGTAGGTGGAAGTTATAGATTCACAGCAAAATTGAGAGGAAGGTACAGAATTTCCCATATTTCCCCTGCCCTCACACATACATAGCCTTCCTCACTATCAGCATGCCCTACCAGAGGGGAGCATTTGTTTCCATTGATGAACCTGTCTATATGGACACACTATTATCACCCAAAGTCCATAGTTTACATTAGGGTTAACTCAAATGCTTGGTGTCATACATTCTATGGGTTTGTACAAATGTATGATGACATGTATCCATCATTATAATATCATACAGACTATTTTACTGCCCTAAAAATTCTGTGCTCTGCCTATTCATCTCTCTTGTCTCCACTCCATCCCTGCCAACCACTGATCTTTTTACTGTCTCCATAATTTTACCTTTTTTAGAATGCCCTATAGTTGGAATGGCATAGACTATGTAGCCTTTTCAAATTGGCTTCTTTCTAGGACTTGTTTATGCCAAGATTTCCTTGTGCTTTGAATTCCATCTGCCCCCCACACACACTCCCACCTACTCTCCAAATCCAGTTTGGGGAAGCAGGGGGGGATTTGACACATTCAGAAGTATCTGCATATATGCTCACCTGTGCCTTCTTACATCTGCCTGGCACAGCCCTGCCCTGTGGCCACCACGAGTGTGACCTTGCGGAGGACACTGTGCCTCTCCGGGGTCAGCCCTGAGCTCTGTCAGCACTGGTCACATCCAGGAGAGGCTATTTTTAGGTAGGGCACTCAGGTCCTTTACCTCCTGGAGGAAGCTGGTGCCAGGCAGCACAGAGCTGCCTCCAAAGGCACCTTCGTGAGGTTAATAGAAAACAGAACCTCAATCATCCACAGTCATGTAGCAGCCATGTTCTGGGTAGTTGACTTTACCGGTTGACTTTTCTGATGGTTAAAAGGCATCTCTGTGTCCTTTTCAATGGCCAAGAGTCTTCCAAAATGCCGAATTCATTTTTCTCCTTTGGTAAGTGGTGTTATATTTCAAGAGAACGGAGCCCATTGGTGAGCGTGGCTGTGCTCCCCTGGGGCCCCCTCTCATCATTCCGAACGTTGATCCTCATTCTTCCACCTGATGAGCAAGACACGGTGCTGGATCAGGATCACACCCAGGAAGGTCCTCAGGAGCACCAGGAACATTCACTGAGCAGATGCTGTGTGCAGACGCTGGGCTGGGCACTCCACATGCATGATGTCATCCTGTCCGCACAGTGAGACCCCACAGGGGCCACAGGAGATGAAACTGAGTGGTAGAAATGCTGAGGTTTCTGGGAAACGTGGATCAGGACCCAGACCCTTTTCAGATACTACCCTGCCCTATATGCCTTATATTCTTCGTGGTTTGCATCTTTCTCCCAAAACAGAACCAGCCATGGAGGTCTGAATCACTGAGAGTCCCAGAGAGTTCCCTTCTAGTTAACCAAGTTTTCACTATAAATGCTATTTAAAGAGAAGATTTTTAGATGTGGGGTTTTTTTTTAAGTATCACGTATCTTGCCTTATATTCATGGATAAATCCTTGATTTTGCAGTAATGAATACATCGCCTGTGTTGTACTCTCTTCTTTTTTCTCCCCCAATTTTCCCTCTACTTTTTCACTCTATTATACATTTCTTTTATGTGTCATTGAAACTCGATCTCTATTCCAGTGTTTGCCCAAAGGTCCTAATTAAATATTAGTTGAAAGAATGAGGACATTTATTACACTGTGTATTATATTTAGTATATACATTATACATGATACTTACTTGGTTTTATTTGTTTGGTATCAATTTTTAAGTATCATGAAATTGAAATTAAGGTAGAAAAAAAGAACCCTGCCTGAATAGGAAAGGATGTCTAGAAATTAAAATTAATAAATATAGCAGGATGACACCTGCCGACCCAGGGGTAAAATTACCTCATCTCCACTTCCACTTCTGTCACCAATTAGCTACCTGACCTTGACCCCGGCATGTAACCTCCCTGACCTCAGTTTCCTTTAGCTCTTACACCTTGTCTATGCACGTGCGTGCCCAGGCAGCACAATGCCCTGTTTACATGCTCACTTTTGTTAGCAATGGAACCAGAAACAAACTAAAATACTCCTTTTTCCTCTTGTGATATTGAGGAAATTCAAGGTGACTGGTGTAATT
The DNA here is from genome assembly GCF_027574615.1 of Eptesicus fuscus. Classification (NCBI taxonomy): domain Eukaryota; kingdom Metazoa; phylum Chordata; class Mammalia; order Chiroptera; family Vespertilionidae; genus Eptesicus; species Eptesicus fuscus. The sequence goes on along the minus strand of NC_072492.1, from coordinate 22,939,443 downwards.
AACTTCACTCCTTGGGCCTTGTAAGACCCAACAGAAACCTTGGCAGAAAAGCAGTTGTTTTAATTTGCAAATATCTGTACTGTCTAGTTCCATTCAGCCTCCTTCCAAACAGCTACCCAGCATCTGTTGACTTTGCAGAGGTGGGTCCCACGGTCACCGTTGGTTATTTGATGTATCATGTACAAGGAGAATGGGACGCTGAGAAGCAAATCCCCATCAGATTGCATCGGATGTCCAGAATCGGAGCCTGCACAGGCATTCCTAGGCAGATGGAGGCGCAGCAGGTGGATAAGTGATAACTCTACACTAATGGACAGTTGACAAAGAAAGGTCAGGAATGAGATGGTAAGGAAAGAAAGCACAAGGAACACCAAACATCTGTCTAAAGGACGCAAGGGGAAAAGAAATTGTCTTTCCTCCAAAGATACCATGTGGGTCTGTATACTAATTTACCAATCAGCAGCTGTTCGGCACTTCCACTGTCCATTGTACAAGAGACAAGTTTATTACCAAGTTACAGCAAATTTCCCTACCACTAGTTAAAAACTATTGGTTTCATCTTTGCATCTAGGCCAGTAGTTTCAACTCAAGGCAAAACCTGGCTGCTTTGGGAATAACCAGCCTCCCAAGGGATATTGCAATAAACTTTTACCACAGTGAAGATTATCAAGAATTATACCAAGATTCCAGCCTTGGCCCATTATTCAGTTTTGTTGCAGTCTGTAGTGTTTATGTTTTTGTTTTTGTTTTTGTTTTTGTTTTCAGTCAGCAATGATTTCTGAACTGTATGTATGTGTCATGTGGCTAAGCCATGGGGGCAGGCAAATAATCTTAGACCCACTCAATCACATGAAGCCACAACCACATGATTTCCATAACAGACATCTTGGTTTTTGTTTCTTTGAGTTATCACCCTGCCCCCAATGGCCAGTGAGCCAAAGGAAGTTGTTAGAAAATTCCGGCTCTGTAGGAAGTTCATGGTCCAAAATTATCTCTGCCCTCCCCTCTACCCCAAGTTGATTTTAAACCATGAAACAGCATTTCCTGTTGCTCCAACTTAGGTGGGCTCAGATGTAAGGTGTTCTGGGTCCTCAGCAGCATGTGTCATGGAGAAGAAGGAAGATGGAACAGCATAAGATAGGAATAAAGTGACTGGAGTAATCAATTTCTCTCCAGGGACCTCACTATGTACAGCAAACCTTTGGAAGAAAAGCAGTTCCTTGGAGGTCTCCATTCTCTTCTTTGCTTTTCTATTAGCTACTAGTAGCCCTGCACACGAATCTGTGTGCCAGTAGCTCACTGCCACCCTCCTGTAGCTCTCTGCCGCCCACTTGTAGTTCGTTGCCCCACCCTCCTGCAGATCCGTGATTTGGTTGTTATGCAGTTGGTGGTTACGCCTCATGGCATAACGGATAATTAGCATATTCCTCTCTTATTATATAGGATGGGCAACCTTGAGCAAGGTGCTTAAACCCTGAACTGCTTCCTCACCTGTGAAATAGGAGTGACAATACAAACCATATAATGTTTGGATTAACATTGATGAGGGGGTCTGAGATTATGTTTAAACTACAAAGAGCTGCCTCAACATAACATATTGTTTTAGTTGTCATAATAATGGTTGGGAGAGACAGGATCATTCCTAAAGTTTACTCACACATGATTTATGGCTCCTATCTGCATAATCCAGACCAGCCTCGTGTTTGAGCTGTTGATCCTGGTGCTTATTTTCCTATTTTTTCCAGATGCTTAAAAACATAATTAATAGCTACCAGTCAATTTGCTTTTGATTTGATCATAATTAACAGCATGTTATAATGATGGCCTTGCTCATGTCCTTTTGAGGCTGAGCTTCTACACTGAGCTTCATCCACTAATTCAATCTTTGCTTCCTATTTCAATGAACTGGTTTCTCGTAATATAGTTATCCCGACAAACATGTGCTGTTACCCACCTTCTACTACTCAAGTATTTTGAAGCCGTTAAATTGGATCTTATTATGTTTAGCTACGACCACATACCCTCTATGTTATTGGGTTTATCAGGTCACAGTTCAACAATTACTGAGCTTGCGTCATGTGCAAAGCATTAGTAGGGACCTGGTCAAGTGGAAGAACAGGCTTTGAAACTACATAGAATTGGTCTCTATTTCCAGCTCCACTGTTTCCTATCTTCATTAGTGGGAGCAAGTTGCTTAACTAACTCTCTGTGCCTGTTTTTCTCTTTGCTAAACTTGGGGAAGTCATCCCTGTCTCTCAGATGAGAGGCATCCATGATATGTATCAAGCGCTTGGCATAATACTCGCAAGTAGGTATATTGTAGCATCTTTCCTTTTATCTTTATTTCTCTCTCCTCCCTTTCCAGCCCCACACATCATGCATGTTGTTTTCTCCGCTCAGAAACCAGCTGCTCTGCCCACTCTTGCCCATCCCCACTCCTCTTCCACCTGTGTTTCCCTACGTTTCCATGGGAAAGCCTTGCCTGACCCCCAGCCTGTAATGGCTCCCTATGCCTGTTTCACATGCTGAGCGCTCATACACAGGCAGTCATATACTAACATACTCAGAGGCAGAAGACGTGAGCTCAGGGAGCTGTAAACCCTGTCACGTGGCAGGCATATTCCATGCAAGGGCAGAATCCAAGGAGTAGGTGTATGCCAGGGCCTGTCTGCATTGAATGAACTAATGGCAAACAGACCTATTTTATTCCTTTAAACTACAGGCCGTAGTCTGTTAGCATAAAGTGAATTACAAGTGAACATAGCACTATGGGAAAAGTCTTTAATTAGAAAACTGTAGCTGGGAACCAAATTATATGACAAATACTATAAATGCCATTGAATTTCAGATGAAAGGGGGAAAGAAGGTGGGAAACTAAATTTATTTAGCTATTCTGCAATTGTATAATCTATCTAGAGGTATAATACATGAGGTAGGCTTTTTATCCCAGGAGGAAATAAGCTTAGGGAGGTAGAGTAAATTGCCCAGAATCACACAGATAATTGGCAGCAGAGTCAGGACTTGAACCTGGGTCTTGACTTCTAAGCCCTGTTGAAGTGATCAGGGCAAGCTTCCTGGAGGAGGAGAAACAGGGTTCCATAGAAGCGCTCCATGGTAGATTTTGTCCTGATCCCATAGAGAACGGAGATATATTTAAAAAAAAAAAAAAGTAAACACAGCCTTTTCTTATCAGAGAAGAATGTACCATACTTGATTCCACTTACTATTGTTAAAGGGGGGATTCCAGTCCAATGGGCCTCGATTTCCATTTAATTGAGAAAGTGTTTCCACTAATGCTCTGCAGAGAGAATGCACTTCTGAGCTGTCCTGTCATCAGTGATTACAGCATCCAGGTGCTTGCGTGATGGATGGCAGGCCCGTATTCGCAGGCAGCTGTTATAATGCTGCTTAGCATATAAACAGAAAAAATATTTCCATTCTTGCCATATGTCAAAGGAGCAGTATTTCCCAAAGGCCAGAACGAGTTAGCAGTGCATTCTTTGGAACAATCCAGGTGACCATGGGACAAAGGTCTTTGCAAGTTAAGTCTCCAAGTATTTCATAAATGTCAGCCTTTCAACATTAGATCAGGAATTGAAAGAAAAAAAATATCAAAAGCACAATCTGGTTGGGGAAAGAAACTGACTTACGTGGAGTCACCTGGAACATCAGAAGATGGTGCAGGAGCTCTGCATGCCATCCCATGGCACAGCCTCAGGCTTTGGGATCAGACAAGCCTGGTTCAAATCCCAGTCCTGCCACTTATGAGCTGTAAAATTTGGAGCAAGTATTCTGAGCACTGGTTTCCCCATCTGTAAAGTAGGAGTCATAATAATACCTACCTCACTGTTACATAATATTGTTATATAACTACTCATATTATACAAGATATGAAAGTATGTACAAAAAAGTGTTAAGGATACTGCCTGGCACATAATAAGAATTCAAATATATTATACATCATCTTTGTTATAAGAGCAAAGGTCTACATGGCATAAGCATGAAGTGGGACTTAAAGAGAAGAGAAAGAAGGTGCCACACGCAGAAAGAGCAACGGACACAAAGTCATCTTCATGGAACCTTGAATTCTGCTATGTGCCAGGTCCTGTGTCTCAGAGATGGATGGTCTGCTTGCAAGAAGCTCACAGTCTGGCGGAGGGAGTTAAAAAACAGCTTTCCATTAAGTTTCATATGTATAAGGCCAGATAATAAAGGACCATTTGACCTAGAGCCTTCAGGGAGAGATCCCATTGGAGACTTCTCCCCTGGACTTATGGCCAAACAGCATCTCTCCTTGTTAATCTGCTGGAGAAAACAAGGCACCTTTCTTGTTGAGTGTATTCTCAACCCATGCTAATTCCACAGGCCCATCTGGAAACATGTCCTGTTTGTGGAGCAATAGCAGCTAACATTTTATTGGTATCAGCGGGAGTGGGGCCAAAGGATCTCTATAGTCAAACAGGCAAGTTTGGGGACCTAACTTAGGAGTCTGATTCCAAGTGTGAAGTTCTGCCGGCTCCTAAATGTGAGGGTCACCAAAGGAAGTATGCACAAGGCCAAAGTGGTAAGGGATTATAAGTTTACTAGAGACCTGGTACACGAATTCGTGCACCGGTGGGGTCCCTCTGCCTGGCCTGTGAGGATCGGGCTGAAACTGGCTTTCTGACATCCCCCTAGGGGTCTCAGATTGCAAGAGGGCGGTTCTCCGGTGATGCACCCCAGGATTGGGCTCCTTCCTCTTGGGTTCCAAGTGTGTCACCTGAGAACTGCAGCTGCCAAGTCACCGCAGCTTGGCAGCTCCTGCATTGACCATCTGCCCCCTGGTGGTCATTGCGCATCATAGCTATCAGTCAGATGGTCGGATGCTCACTTAGGCTTTTATATAGATAGATTAGGTCATCTGGAGACCAGATGGGCTGAGCCCCAAAATGGCACCAGCACCCAGGGGATGGGGAGTCAGAGGTTTTAAAGGACTCTAGGTGAGCTTTTTCGGTGGGGAGAATTCTCTGTGCAGGTCTGGATCCTGGGAAGGTCCGGAGGGGAGAGATAATGGTCTTAGCAAGTAGTATGTGGTCTTAGCAAGTAGGATGTGATCTGAGCAAAAGGGAATGACCATTGTGAAGTGGCCTAAAGGTCAGTTCCCAGGGGAGGAGTATCGATTCAATTATTTGATCAAACCTAACATTAAGCCACAGAGGTTCATCACTGTTTGGGTGAGATAGCAACTCCATTTGTCACCCAAACAAAGCGCTTGCTGGTGGGAGGCATTCTTCCAGGCTTGCTGAGGTGCCTCCGGGTAGGGCTCATTTGCACACCTGCATATTTTCCCCAATTTCCCAGCATAACCCTCTGTGAATAATTGCAGTTTTGCTAATTGAATCTGGGAGCACCTGTTTCTTAATCAATATTAATGCATCTCATGGACATAGAATTTATAATGAATTGTTCTAAGGGGGAATATGATTAATTTTTAACGCATCCAGTGTTCATCTGCAGGCCAGAATCCTGTCTGGGGAGGTGGAGGGCAGAACGGGATTGCTACACAGGCACGGAGCTCCAAGATGCCATGCCCACCCCACAACAGGGCTCTCTCTCTAGACACTACTCTACCCACTTATCTGTTCCCGTGCGTGGAAACAGGGAAACATTGCCTGTAACCTACCAGCCCCCAAGCACCTGTGCCGTGGCTTCCATACCAGCCCCTCCCTGGCTCTGACCACTTATTGGTTTTCAGTTTCCCTCAACTCCAGGTCCTGCCCTTTCCGCCCCTGACTCTCCCTTGATCTTGCTGTGGATCAAAAGATGTCCAGCCCAACCACCTTTGTACGGCAGAGCCTTCCAGGGGCAAGAAACTAGGTTCCAAGACTTTAACTGAGAACGTGGGCCTCAGTGCTCCTGTTCCCTCAACAGTTTCACTTCACAGGTGACTTTCTCCAGGAAAACTTCCCTGTCCTCGCTACTCCACCTGAGCTGGACGCCTCATTTCTGTGATCCCCTCCATCATACCTTCTAGCACATTCTACCCTGTCTGTGTATTAACTCTCCCTCCTAGTGGGAGCAGAAACAGTGCCCTGCTCTGGGGCCTCTCCCAGCATACCACCTGGAAAATGTGAGCACTTTACAACGTCAAGTTGAACGAGTGATTGAGCACTGGATTATCTCCTCTGTGTAAAGGTGGGATTTTATATCTACCAGGGCTATTCCCATCTGGTTAGAGCGTGTTTTCTGCAATCTCATCTAAGCTGATGGAACAAAGCCTCCTAACAAAGTGTGAAATCCTATAAGACCTCACCATCTGGACCACCTAGAGTGGCCCTGACTGCAGGGCACCTATGCAATGATCATGCTCCCGAACCAGCCAAAATCCTACCAGCCAGCTAGCCAAGCTTCACTTCCAAAACGTGCGAATCTGAAGGCCTTGCCACCTATGCCACTGGTCTGCCTTGGATCCATCGTTGTCTTGGGAGAGCCACCTGTGTGCCTAGCACTGGGTGTGTCCCATGGACCAGGACACTCAGAGTTGATGGGTCCTGGGGAGACTGGCCCAAGGCAAACAGATACCCACCCAGAAGGCGGTGTAACGCTGAAGCCTGCTGTTAGTATTTAGAATGGGGGCACTCTTTCCACTGACGATGTCCTTTATCCAAGACAGCTTCTGTCCACTATCATTTGCCAAGGAAAGGTGCTCAAAGAGCCTGGACTCAGAGCAAAGGCGAATATGCGTTCCTGAGGATTTTTTTCTGCCCCCGCTGAGAGGATCTACATGAACCAATCCTGCCCCACAAAAAAAATGAGACCCCCACCAATGGCCACATTCTAAAAATGTTAAAATCTGCTCTTTTAGCCACTGTTCCATCTCCATCTTGTGCTCAGCCCAGGAGCTGTTTTATAATATTTAAGGTGACTTTACATATATATCTGATCATTATCATTGTATGCTGTTTTTATTACTCGAGTGCTAAACTATCGTTCACTGTCCTCTCATCTTCCTTGATCTCTCAGCTAATGTATCCCAAAGCTACCTCCAACATCTCCACCTGGAGATTTCCCGGGAATTTCAAACTCAAATGTTTGAAGCGAAATCGATGGTTTTATTCCCAAACCAAGGCCTCCTCTCATCTTCCCTACCTCCATAAATGCTACTGCTACCCACACACCTGTAAGCCAGGAACTACAAATCACACTTGATTTCTTCCTCTCTCTCTCTCTCTCTCTCTCTCTCTCATTTTGCACAGCCTATGGACTGTTTCCAACTTCAGTCCTTTTGTAGCAGATTCATCCTTGCCCTGATCCACTTAGACTGTACATCAAGGTGCAATGACCACCCAACTACCAGCCAGCCACCTGGGCTTCCTCTAGTTGCCAGAATTAACTCCACCCCAGGAAAGGCAGGTGTGGGTGTCAGGAGCACTCCTCGTCCAATGACTGACTGTAATTGACCTGCAAATATCCCAGCTCCCCTGACTCACCCCTGACAGCGAGATATTCTGAGGCCCAGCTGTTCAGTAAAGGCTCCTGAGCACATGTAAGGAAGCTAGTGAAACTGAGAAACTGACATTACCATGTTATTTCATTTTAATTCACTTCAATTAAAAACCGACACTCGATTCAGTTCTTGGGAAGCTGTTAAGTACATGTAGTACAACTGAGGTATGTGACTCTACTTCTTCAACTCTTAACTTGGATGAAATGTAAACACAGACCAAGTATTTCCAAAGATAATTTGGTGTTCGAACTGCGATGTGTTGTAAATGTGAAATACACACTGGATTTTGAAGATTTAGTTTTAAAAACTCATGTAAAATATGTCATCGGTAATTTTTATTTTGACCACATGTTGAAATGATCATCTTTGGGATACCTTAGGCTAAACAATATATTTTCTTAAAACTAATTTTACTAGTGGGGTGGTTGTTTTGTTTTTGTTTAATGTGACGACTGTAACATTTTAAGTTACACATATGGCCCGTATTATATTTGTACTGGACAAGATCTTGCTCCACGTATCCTCAGTGGCGGGAGTCCTCAGTGTTGTCATATTTTAGAACTCTATAATACATCATCAGTATATTGTAGTGTGTGTTCACCACCCCAATTCAAGTCTCCTTCCAACACCATATGTTCCCCCTTTAACCTCTGCTACCTCCCCCCGTCCCGCCACCTCCTTTCTCTCTGGTAATCACCATACTGTTGTCTATGTCTATGAGTTTGGAGGGGGGCGGGGTTGGCTTACTCCTTTCACCTTTTTTACCCAGCCACCCTAACTCATCCCCTCTGAGAGCTGTCAATCTTTTCTCTGCATCTATGAGTCTGTTTCTATTTTGTTTGTTAGTTTATTTTGTTCATTAGAGTTCACATATAAGTGAAATCATATGGTACTTGTCTTTCTCTGACTAGCATATTTCACTTAGCATAATATCTTCTAGCTCCATCCATGCTGTTGTAAAAGATAAGGTTTCCTTCTTTTTCACAGCTGAATAGTATTCTATTGTTAAATGTTGCACAGCTTTCTTATCCACAGCACTTGGGCTGCTTCCATATCTTGGCTATTGTAAATAACGCTGCAATGAGCACAGGGGTGCATGTATTCTTTCAAATTAGTGTTTCGGGTTTCTTCTGGGAAATAAGGGTGCCCCCAAGGCCTAGAATCTGCATATGTATCTGTCAGAGCATAAAAATGAAGCCATTGTTGGGAAGGCCAGGTGAATCAGGGTATGTGTAATAAGGTGATACAGGTGATACATGTGAAAAATACTTAGAAGAGTGCCTGATATTGTAATTACTTAACACACTTCAGGTACTAGTAGTTAGTTACTACTAATACTTGGTTACTAGTATTACTATTAACTGCTACTACTATGATGCTCACACAACAAATAAAAACCACATAAAGAAATATGCAAATACATGCAAATGAGTATAAGCACTTGCTTATAAAATGAAAGTATTGAGTGACATGGCGTAAAAAAGTGATATAAAATAAAGTTTCCCAAGATTGGTTGTTTTTGATACACAGTTCTAAGTGTTCATGTTTCAGTAATTAAGGCCCCAAGGGGGACTAACATATGAACTAAATCCTTAAGAAATTCACAAATAGAAAAGACAAAGAGGTAGACACAGACACAGGTGAGCAGGTTAAAATGAGGCGAGAACTAAAATTGTCAGAGGGGCCATGAGGAGGAGGTAAGGGGAAAAGAGAGAAGTAATTTCTTTCTACAGGACCCATTCACAAAATCCCAAAATTTAATTTTAATCACTGTCACATGAGATAACAGGTATTATCCCAATTTTTGAAATGAGGACATGGAGATTCCAAGAGGTAACTTGTCCAGGTCACAGAATGGAATTTTAACACAGAGATATCACTCCAAAGCCCATGCTTTTTCTACCTTGCCAACAACAATGTCCTCATCTGGGGAGCTTCCTAGGGGAGTGGCTTGTGATTTCCTCCCTCTCTGGAACTCTTAATTTACACACACGCTTGCACACACAGCATGCATGTTCTTTGCACACCTGAGCGATCTGTGCAATCAGCTGTAAGTTCCTTGAAGGCAGGGTCAGTGCTGTGGTTGCACAGTGCTTGACCTATGACCTTGTACATTGTCTATTGAATGACCTGGGGGAGGGGAGAGGGTCTGCGATGTGCAGGATTGGGAAGGAGGCAAGGACTTCCATAAGCAAAAGCTGCTTTTGTACCAAAGTAGAGCCAGAGCCCCTGGACTGTCCTCAGTGTGCAGCACCCCCTGGGAGCCAGGTCTGAGCTACAAATTCCCCCCTGGGCACAGGTGGTGATTGGATAAGTCTAGATACTTTACTGAAGCTGGCGGTGGGGATGGGGTCCAGATGCCTTTCTTGCTACTTTGGGACTAGATCTAGGAGGTTCGCTCTGGGCCAGCCGCTTAGATAAAGGGACGAAACTCAGGAACTGTGGCTGACCATCTTCTGCCTGAGAAGCCGGGAGAAGAATGAAGCAGACGTTCAGAGAGAAGCCATCCTCACAGCCCGACGAAGAAGTCGCTAGATTTCTGCAGAGGATGCATCTTGGGAGGAGCCCACTGGGTCTTTGGAGCCAGGCTGCTTGGGTCTAAATCCTGGTTCTGCATCTGATAGTCAGTGTAACGGTGGGAACACTGTTTAGTCTTCCCATGCCTCAGTTTCTCCCTCTGTAACATCAGGATGACAGTACCTTCCTCAGGATCCCATGTCACCTGCTTCCACACTGCATTGGACACATAATTCACCCTCTTTGAACTGGGGCTGTCATTTTAAGGCTGTATCTCCATTTTATTCTGCTGGGGTTCCCATCTGTATGTTACTGGCATCTTGGATACTTTTTCTTCCTCATTTCAGAAAGCTCAGAAGCCCAATTGCTACTTGCAACACAAAGCAAATCAAAGCCCTCTCGGTTGCCAGCAGAGACCCGTCTCTGCGGCAGCCTCTGCCTGAGCATACTTATCAACCACTAGCCTGAAACCCACACCTGTCTTTTGAGGAGTGACACCCCAGGCCCCACACGTGGCAAAGCAACAGACCCCTCTCTCCTCCTGGGGAGAAGGGGCTCTGCTTGGCTGTTCTCTTTGATTCTTGGGGTGTCTAATTAATTTGGTGCAGGGCTGGGGATATTCATGTCCTCTTGTTGTCAAGAACATTCTCCAAAGTCATGAATAATCATGTTGCCGTGCCTGTGTGACTTAAAATACAAAAGGTGCAATTTATGCAAGTTTGAGAGTTACTTTTTCAAAAGCGTCAACCAATGAAGCTGTCAGACTGTCAGAACATAAGCACCACACTGGGTCCTTGGTTGTTGCTTATGAATTTTCAAAGGACGTTAGCACATTTTTTAATTGCAGTTTTCCCCCCTCCAGCCTGCGAATCAACGTTTGGCTATTCCATTCTGTTGAGGGGAGCGGGGTGGCAATATAACACTGGGCTGCTGGGAGGGGGCGGGTGGAAAGCTCGCTTCACTCAAGGCTAACCTCTAGGTTCAGGGCCAGGGGCCAGAGCTCAGGTTTCTCAGACAGTGAGTAATTTGTTCTTTTAAAGAAAGGCGAGGAAAGAAAGTCAGGTGTGTGTGAGGGTTCTTAATAATAGCTTATATTTTCATCGCACTTACACATACCCTGATTCACCTGACCCTGCCAACAATGGTTTTATTTTTATGCTCTGACAGATGCATAAGCAGATTCTAGGCCTTGGGGGCACCCTTGTTTCCCATGCCCAGACTCAGGAGGAGGGACTCCTCCCAGATCAAACACTTCTGGTCCCTCTGTACCCCCCCCCTCTCTCTCCTCCCCAAAGAAGAGGGGGCAGATTTCTCTGATTGGTGAGTTTGAGAGGGAGAAGTGGGGCAGCCATGGGTCCTGGGATGTTATCTCAAAGGAAGCCACCCACCCATTTAAAAGACTATGAACAGGCTAAATGGTAGTCCTCCAAATAGTACTATTTTCTCATTGAGTTACCTGAACAAATGGCAAGCACAGATGGCATTCAAGGTATGTGTCATTGTAAAAGTGTGAAGATTTTATTTGTGGGTTTTCTTTTAATGTTGAAAAGGAACCTGTACATCCCTGCAGGCTGTGTGAAGAGCAGCCCTGGGCAAGTTGATGTCGGGGAAACACTGTGCTTTGACTTGTCCCTCTTCAGTCTGGCCGCCTCTTAGGTTTTCATGAGTGGTCCTTTCCTTTCTGCAAACATGGGAAACTCTCAAAACTGAGCTCTGAGACAGGGTTGATCTTCTTTTGTTCTGTGAGGAAAGGGAACAATAACAGAGGTTCCACACCCCCGTGCCCAGGACTAGCTACAGTGTGGACTCCCGGGCTCCCCTGCCCATGTCCTAATGCGCATTAGTGAAATCTTCCTATGAAGCGGAGGCAGCAGCAATGAGAGAAGGTCACTCTGATCAGTCTGGGTGTGATGTCGTACCAGGGACTGAGATTTAGAATCAGAGACCCTGACCTCATAAATGTCCCTACGCATGTGAGCTCACGACATCCTCCTTGCAGAAAAGGCCCCACCAGCAATTCTGGCTGGCGTGCCTTATTCAGAGCTGAGCCCTGAGATCAATAGAGCAGTATTTTATGAAATTCAATTTATCAGAAGATTTGACGCCTTAAAGATGATAGAATGTCTTACTTATTGGCAAATGTGGAAACTTCAGGTGTGTTTGGTGCAGTGAATGCTAAAGCCAGGAGTTGATTTGAAACTTCCTTGTCCTTGGAAGAAGACAGTGATGGACTGTCGCTATTGAAGGCTGAGTCTCAATCCCAAACATACACAGCTCCGGTGCGAGCAAGCCAGGATTCCCAGCCAATAGGGAAGTGGCCTCTGAAATGAGTGTGAAGCATTGCTTCTATCAAGAGCGAATTCAACTACAAACAAACACAAAAGCAAGTAACGAGTCTCTCTTTATAAATGCGTACAGAACCTTGATCCCTATGGCAACTTTTTCTCAAATGAACTTGCCACAAATATCAGGTCAAAATTGTGGGTCACTAAATGTAGTGTGGTCGCCCGAACTGGACCCTGGAACAGAAGGGTACACAAGTGGAAAAATAGATGAAATCCAAATCAAGTCTGTGAGTCTAGTTGAGAGTGATGTACCAGTGTTAATTTCTTAGTTGTGATAGACATACGATGGTTGTGTAGTATGTTAACACTTGGGGAAGCTGGGTGAGGAGAATACAGGCAACCCCTGGACTAGCTTTGCAACTTTTCTGTAAACCTAAAACTATTCCAAAGTATAAATTTTATGTAAAATACTTGAGATCAAACCCATAGGTCACTGAGGATGAGACATGAAGTACTAAAAAGAATGGGGGACATGAAACCCATCCAAAGGCGTGAGGGTGGGCTCCCCTCTCCTATTAGCTGCCCCCTGGGGTTAAGTTCTTAACCGACCCGAACCTTTGTTTTCTCATCTCTGAAAACCAGCATAATGAAACCCTCTTCATGCAATTCTGAAGAAGATTAAATGACAGAACATATAAAATGAATTTGCAGGTAGTAAATGTTCTATGCACATGAGTTGAATTTAATCGAAGGCCAAGATAAGGTAAGTGTCAAAAACCAAAGAAGAGAGTTTTTTTAATAGTGGAAAATCCTTGCCAAGGTACCTCCTGCAAGTCCTGGGCCACCAGGGGTCTCATTTCAAGGACAGGTCAAACAGACAAGCATTGCCTGCCATTGCCCATCAGGGACCTACCTCAGTTTGCAGAAGGTTGAACTTGAAACCATCCACGTCTCACCTTAAGTAAGCACTCCCCTAATTAACGTATTATCCTCTCAGCCCTCTGACTCATGGGAGAATCCTCTTTTCACAAATTTATTTCCAAGTTACTCAAATTAGCAGAACCTTACTTTTGTAGCTAAGTCCCATTTTAGATAAGAATTGCTTTAAGGGAGAGAATCCTGGTACTGCTTGAAACTTACTCCTCTTATCTCTGATGTTAGAGAAATCAAAAATAAGCAAAAGTAAGCAAACTGACATATTTACTTATCTTCCCATCTCTCTTGAAATAGATAGATTGCCAGGCAAATTAAATGTCAGTTAAGGAAACTGCAGCTCGGAGAGTTAAGCAACCTGCCCAACACCACCCAGCTAAGAGCAGAGGAGCCAGAACTTGAACCAGACAGATGCCAAGAGCTCTCCTCTCTCCTGCTGCATTGCCAACCCACTACTCTAGAGTCACGTTGAAGGATGCCAGTGGAACTCGTCTTCCCTGTTTGCTTTTTCCCTCCAAAGCAGAGCTTCCCATCATGATTGGGTAACATATTAGAGGATCATCTGTTCCCGCATAGAGACTGTGAAATTCATCCCATCTACCTCTGCCATTATAAACAAAAGGTACCTTTCACTCTTGGGTGCAGATTACAGAATCGAGCAATTCCAGCAAGCCTGACTGTGGAGTCCTTGGTCTTAAAGGAGGTGTCTCAAGGTGCAGCCTCTTAAAGAGACACCCATGGGCTGGCTGCCCTTGGGCCCCATCACCAAGAAGTGCCTGGAGCCTCCTACACTGCATAGGCAACCCTGAATCAGCAGGAGTTCCCATCACCCTTTCTTGCTTCTGAGACTGGGTCCTACACACTTCTGCTGCCCAGAACTCTCATTTTTTCAACCGAGTCCTATCTGCTTTACCAAAGGACCCCCTGCCTTTTCAGTCTGGATGTCCACTGGGTACTGCTTCCCTGCTAGTCAGCTCAGCTTCTCTTTTCAGCTGTGATTTCAGGCCTCTCAGGCTATCTACTCCTGACGTTTCCAGATATGCATCCATCTGGCTGGCTGGCCTGAGCCATCTCAGTCCTCCAAACCCTACCCCAGTGATCTCCCAGGTTCCTGACTATCCTGTTGGATTGCCTGAACCTCTCTCTCTCTCTCTCTCTCTCTCTCTCTCTCTCTCTCTCTCTCTCTCTCACACACACACACACACACACACACACACACATACATACACACACACACACAGATTGGCCTGACTTGCTAGCACTCATTAGCATTAAATGCCAAGTTTCAGGAATAACCCGCCTTCTTGGTTACAAGTAAATCGGAGATCGCTGCATTAATGCAGGAATGGAAATATAATGAAGGAATTTATTGTCCCTGAAAGACAATATCTGCCACACAAACCCCATGGGGTGTCTCCAGACAGTGAGTTCAGCTCCACGCCGCTAATTCCTCTGGCCCATAATTATCTCAGGAGGCCCGTGACCCTGCCGTTCTCCCTATTAAAAGTATATTTCCTTACAAAATGAACTGTGCTTTATTGAATTGCATCATTTTGATCACTGAAAATTGACATATTGGGCTCATTAGGCAGGAAGTTGGATAGTTAATTTATGAGGTTTTCTCGGAGCCTGTCCCAGACCACTCATAGAGGGAACTAAACAGCCCTCGATGAGATGGGAGGAAGTTACTCTGGTGGTTGTGTTATTTTTCTCTCATTACAGGGATAATGAACAGAAAAGTTCCCTCGTGCAGCTATGGCTCCCCACCCCGGCCCCGCCCCCACCTCAAAATGATTGTGCTTCATTGCAACCCGATGCCACTTGATGGGTACACAGTCTTATTCTGCTCATTAGCACCGTTTTCCGTTTAAAATGCTTCAACTGCTGAGATGAAAAGACGATCTGAGACTTTGCCTTTATCTTTAATATTTAAAACCTTGCGCACAACCTTTTAAAAATCAAATATTGATGCTGCTACCTGTTGTTCTTCAAAGTGGAGCAATTATACTGCAGGCCCTTCATGGCAAGCCTGTGTTTATTAGAAATGAGAATGTTCCGGAGATATTTCTTTCCCTCTCCACGGCCTCCCCCTTCCGCTCAGGATGGAAAGCTGGGAAGAGCGTTCGGCTCTTATGAAAGAAATGTGCTCAGGCAGCCACCCGAAAGCACCTAGTGGTATGGGGCTGGCAAGGGGTACGGGGATTCAAGGAGCATCCTCAAGGTAGAATCTGCAGAATGGTAGGAGCACCCTTAGAGCTATGGAGCCTCCTA
Organism: Eptesicus fuscus; assembly: GCF_027574615.1. Lineage (NCBI taxonomy): Eukaryota > Metazoa > Chordata > Mammalia > Chiroptera > Vespertilionidae > Eptesicus > Eptesicus fuscus. The sequence continues at coordinate 22,923,951 of NC_072492.1, read as the reverse complement.
GGCTCTCAGCCAGTTTGCCCACAGGAGGCCCAGCTTCCTTCAACCTCTGCAACCTAGATTCCTGGGAAACAGCAGCTCTGGCCACGGAATGGTTCCACACTGCCCTCTAGTGGCTGTGCTCAGAAGCTATGAGCATCACGCAGTTTTCAGCTGTGTTCAATAATATCTATCAAGGGTGGGGAACATCTGGCCCACGGGCCATATAAGGCCCATAAAATCATTTGGTCTGGCCCTGCCAAGGCATTAAGAGTGAGTTAATTAAATGTTTGACCAAATATAGCAGGCTAATTTTTAAGTTGATAATTTTGTATGGCCTTCAAATGATGTTATAAATATCCAAATGGCCCTTGGCAGGAAAAAGGTTCCCCACCCCTGAATCTCATTGAGGACTTGCTATAGACCAGGGACAGAGATACTGAGGTGAAGGAGACATGCAGCCTGTCCTCAAATTCCTCATAGCCCTTGGAGGGAAAAACACATAGGTGGATAATCACCAAGTAATATGTCGGTGTTATTCCACGTGAGAATGTTCAGAATGCCATGGGAGCACAGGGAAGCATCATCACCACACCTGTGGGGTCCCCACGGACTTTGAGAAGATGGTCTGCAAGGGTGAGAAGGGATTTGCCAAGCGGAGGAAAAGGAGCTGTAGGATGGGGCCCAATTGCAAAGGCCCTGCTGTGCCCCTACAAGATTGTGGGAGAGACGATCACAAGGGTTTCGTTGAGATACTGTGTAGCATCAATGTTTAAGATGCACATATTCCTTTTATGTTTTAACATCTCTTGAGGATGCCTCCTACAAACAATGCTGTGTCATCATTTTATTGGTAGCATTTTCTCTCTCTGTGGTGGGACAAAATCTGCCCATTTGACAGTCTGTGGCACCTGGGATTCGAGGAGATGCAGTAACATAAGGGCTTAAATTAGGCAGTGGCTGGGGGATGGAGAGGAGAGGACAACATAAAATAACAGGACAGAATAAGATGAAGTAGTGGTTGTGGAGACAGAGAGAAGGGGACACATTATAGAGGCTTTTAGGTGGTGGCATTTTTATAATTGTTGAATGATTGTATGTCAGAGACAAAGAAGAGAGTTTCTGTGAGTGTGTGTGTGTGTGTGTGTGTCTGTGTGTGTGTGTGTGTGAGGGGGAGAGAGAGAGAGAGAGAGAGAGAGAATATCAAGAAAGTAGTAAAAGTAGGTTTTTTAAGTTCTTTGACCATAAAAAATCTAGGGGAGGGGAATTAACATAGCCAAAATGTGCCATGAGAACACTTCATTGTATATATTTAAAAAAATCTGTCCAGGTTTTCAATGGGCTAGAATGATGGAATTGGGACAAGAGTGGGGTGTATAAAAGGATTAGAATCTAACCTATTGGACCTCACGAACCACCGGTTGGCGACCGCTGGATTAGATGGTTTTTTGGACCCTCTGGGTTTAAGACTGTCTTCTGCTTGCAGGAAACAGGAGCACAGCGATGCATTTAATTTGCTCTGACTTATCTGGCATTTACGCTCTCATAATATCAGCTGAATCAATTGTACAAACAACTCTGGAGCCACTCAATAGTTTTGTCATGGATGGAAGGGAAGAGTACCATCTGCTGCCCCATGCTGGACCCCCAGAAAGCTGATTGTAGGAACCTCAGCAAAGCATCCCCACAGCACACAGGCTTCCCTGCCTTCCCTCAATAGGCATTTTTCTATATTAAGGCCATAAATTGGCTGATGTAACTGTTGCTTTGGATCCATGAAATGGAATATCAGTTGCATAAAATTGAGCCATGTATTTCTGAGATTTGGGTTATTGTGGTATTTATCTTCTCATCCCCAAGGTGAGATTCTAGTTGATGCTGTCAGCTACTTACTCATTGCGTTGGGCTTGTGTTGGTTGCTGATTTTTCGAGTTTGTTCCTATTATCAAAGACTGGAGAGGAGTGGGGAGAGGGTTAATGTGGATGGCGAAGGAGGGGGTGGTAATGATAGGCAATAAGAGGAGGTTCGCCGGTGAGGGCGCTCTCTGATATTGAACTGTGGAAAATTAGGAGAATCGGTGTGGTAGGGCAGAGCTTGCCAGCAGGAAATTATTTTGGGGGGATAGTGTCCTTTTCTGATATTATCGTGGAAAGAGTGGGACAGGTATGACCTAGGTAAGTTATTTAACTTCTCAGAGCCCCGTGTTCACTTGTAACACAGAAATAGTAATACGCCCTACCTCACAGGTTTTGCTGAAAAGTAAATGAGATGAGCTATGTAAAGCACCATCAGGGAGTTCACTACCTCCGGTCTCAGTTACCTGTGCCACCCCACCCTTGGTTGCTCATGTTTGAATTACTCCAGGGACACTGCCTGGTCACTTCTACCATTTTCTTTGCATGCCTTGCATTTTCCCATCCCCAGGTCTTTGCTGAGGCTACTTCCTAATCTAAGCATCTCTGGACATCTGCATCCCACCTTCTCCAAGGCCCGTGTCCAATGCCAGCCCCTTTGGGGAAACATCATTAGTGCTCCTGAATGGAAGTCATCTCTCCCTCCTCAGAGCCAATACAGCAGCTCAGTCTGCAGTCCACACAGGCTCGTTCCTGTATCTTGTCTCTGACACTTATAGCTCTGTGACCTGTGTACCCTCACTCAGTCTCAGGTTCTTCATCAGGATGCTGGCAATAAAACTATCTGCTTCGTGGGCAGTGGCAAGGATCGAGTTGCTAATGCATGCACAGCGGCAGACACGTAGAGTACAATAGAGGCTAGTGATGTCAACGTGGTAGCAGCAGCAGTATATCTAGATGTGACCTCTACTCAGAAAATGTAATTCCCTTGTTTGCTAGCTTCTAGAAAGGATTCATGCTGTTTCTATAAATAAGTGTCTTTTTTCACAGTCACCCATCACTTGTTAAGGGCTGTAGTAGTGAATGGCCATCATGGTGAATCCAGAAAGATAAGTGTATCAGGAGTGGGGGTCCTGTTTGGATTTAGGTTGTGAATGATATTTATCAGTTTAAGACCCTGAGCCTTCCTTCCAGGGCACAGGAAATGTTCATTACACTGGAGAGCCTCTGAGACATGCACAGGGTGAAAAGTAGACAACAATGTGAAATCTCAGATGCACAGTCATTGGGGTGTCACATAATCCTCTGTATGCCGTCCTTTATCTCAGCTGGAAAACGTGAAGATCACACCTACCTTGCAGATTTTGTGTAGGGATTGTAAATGTTTATAAAGCACCAAAGGAGACACAAGACAAATTATTACATTTTACTTAACTATTAAATTATTTAAATACTAGAGGCCCAATGCATGAAATTCATGCAAGAGTAGGCCTTCCTTCCCCCTGGCTGCCGGCACCGGCTTCCCTCTGGCACCTGGGACCTGGGCTTCCCTCCAGCTGCTAGCAGGTACCCGGGACCCGGGCTTCCCTCGCAGCCCCAGCTTCATCCGGAAGGTCATCCGGAAGGACGTCCAGAAGGATGTCCAGCCTAATTAGCATATTATGCTTTTATTATTATAGACTGTTAAATTAATAGTAAAAATCATTGGTTGGTAGCGATGGCTTAATAGACAAGTAGTTCATGGGACTCACTCCTGGAAACCCATAATCCAGGACTATAAGGGTAAAACTCATTCCAGACACTTTTCTCTGGGGTCCCCCCACCCTGGCCAGAGACTGGGAAAGGCTGAGGTATAGGTAAAGGGCTCAGTACCAACAACTATGTTTGGTAAGAGCATTCCCAACTTAATGGCAGCCACCTGCCCAATGTCCCCTCGAGGAAGATGGAGGATGAAGAGATTCTGTTCACATAGCCCACACCTTTGTGGACCAGGCAATACCTGATCTCTGTTCCTCTGGTCATAACCACCAGCACCAATCATGGAAAGAGCTGCTTCACTGCAGTGGTACTGCCTAGCATCCCTGTAGAGTTTGCAAAGGAATTATTTGTTGTTTGAAGAGTCAGTATTGCCATACATAGGTTTAATTTTATCTTCATAATAATAGGACTAATGTCACAATAAGCAGCTCATGTGATCATTTCATCTGGTTTTTCAATGTTGTCTCCAAAATCTTAGTCTCTTTGCATAGGAAAAGCAGACTGACTCATATTGATGGGTCAGAGAAAGACTAGAATAAACTTGGCATTGCTAAGGAAGAAACCTCTATCCGCCCTCCAGGGTTAAGAGTGGTGGGTGAGATCTTGGAAGTACTTCTTCAACCCTCCTACACAACTCCATCTATGGCAACTCAAAGCAGATCACTCTGGTCGGGTTTTATTTTCTTCCTTACCCTTGTCTCAGCCACTTTCTTCCTAACAGCTGCAACCCAAGAGCTCCAAATATTTATCTTCTGCTTTCTTTGAAAGCTGCATTACAAAAATGCCTTCTCCTAACACTTCACATCCTTTACCCCCATCTCTCTCTTCAACGTCTAATCCCCTCCATTTCTAATCATTGCTCTGAAATTTTCATAGCATAAAACATCTGGGTGAGTGCTGAGAAGAGCCCCATACCCAAATGAATCATATCAGGTAAATGCTATGTCCAAATGTCAGGCTGAATTTTTTTCTATGACATTCACATATACACACCCTTAGTACTAGAGCAGTTCTAACTCCCATGTCAGTCTGCTCTGTACCCTCAACACACAATAATTTAAAGGGGGGGAGGGGATAAGAGAATGGGGAAATGTGATTTCTAGTCTTGGGTCTGCCACTTACTTGTTGTACAATCCTAGACAAGTCTCTGTCTCTCTGGGTGTCCGTTTCCTGGTTTATTGAGTAAGAGACTGGACTTCATTCTCTCTGAAGTCCTTTTAGCTCTAGAATCCACGCTACCCTAATTTTGCCAATCCGTGTATATGCTATGCTGCAGTGAGGCCAGTTATTTGACTCTAGTTGTTTCTCCTGGCAGTGATGCCTCTGGAGTGCCCCTGGGAGCAAGCAGCCCCTTGCATTCAGCCTTTACCAGTCAACCCTTTGGCATCTTGAGCTGCTCTGCAGGAAACCAGACTAAGTGCTGTTCTTAAATCTCTTAGGCTCACTAATTATATTCAAAGAAGGCCTATTACACACCTCAGCAGAGCAGTCAGAGACACATAATAGGAAACCTCGGTTGCAAAGAAAGGACACCTAATTTATATGACATGGTTGTCGGACCTTCTTCACTAACTCCTCTAGGCGCTGAGCCAACATTATGGGCTCAGCCACCCAGTTGCTAAGCCAGCACTAGGATAGGCAAGTATGTATGATCCATCTCTCAACTCCCAGCAAGTGGGGACTGGGATTCCCCTTGCTGTCCTGGATCTTGAAACCCCCAAGAGTATTGTGGCCAGGCCTGGCCAAATTTAACCCAAACTTGTACACCCATGGGCTTTAAGAGTTTAGCCACAACCCCTTATGAACTACATGATTTCCCTAACACTCTCTGCCTAATTCTGACTTCTCTTTCAAGAGCTGTAGAATGTGGAATCAGAAAGGCCTAGGCTGGAATTCTGACTCTGCTGACTTCTGACTGGAGCTTTGTGTAGAATCATTTAATCTCTTTGAGCCTCCATGTCTTCCCCTGTAGAATATGAATAATAATCCCTTTCTCACATGGGCAGTGCAAGTATTAAATGAAGCTGCTAAGTACAAGGCCTGGAATACACCACAATCACTGCTACTCTTGTGGATGTCAGCCCATTGTGTCCCCTCGAATGATAGTCAAAGACAATCTGCTAAATGAGACTGTATCCTAAAGGCAAGAATGCCAGCACTCTTGTGTTACAACTGAACAAGGCCTGTGCCAACTCTACATAGAAAAATAAATAAAAAGACCATTACTCAATGTCTGAATTTACAAAGTCACTGAGAAATGGAAGGCAGCCTCTCTCTGGTGGCTTTGAAGTTGCTCTCTGAGACAGTGGGAAGACCATGAACTTTGGCTCACAAAGACTTCTTTTGAGTGTCAGTCTCGTCACCTGCTCCCCTTGTACCTTTGAGTCGAGTTCTTCGCCTATGTGTACCTAGTTCTGACCTATTAAGCGGCACGCTAGCTGACACATAGTGAGTCCTCAGAATCCGCGGGTGCCCTCCACCCTGCCTTTCCTACCCAACTGTGTTGCGAATGCAGGTAGCTCTTGTGCAAGTCAGATGGCCACCTCTTCCTTTTACACAACTGGGATTCTGTTTCCTCTGCCCTGAATCTCCAGACTGGAGAAGAAATGAAAACCCCTGACATAGTTTCCATCTGAAATGAGCTGAGATACTTGCATCTGCTCATATCAGACTCATTAGATGTAGAATCAGACGACCTAGGTCTGCCTCACTGCCAACTGTGTGATCCAGGAAAAGTCACTGAGCATTCACCAACCGCACTTACTTCCCTGGTTTGTAGAACAGGCATCCCGTACACCTCTCTCCTCATTTCGCAGTGGACTGAAATACAACACAAAGGAGAACTGGGAGGCAGCCAGAGGCCTCCTGGAGATCTGCTGCAGCATCAACTTCTTCATTCACTCTGTTTCCTGATCTGCATCATACAACTTTGTCAACGTGCTGTGCGCCAGCATAGTTCATTGGAAACACAGTAATTAGCATCACAGATGAAATGACACTGCTGCAATGTTAATTACTACAGTGCAGATGCACCGTTAGATATCATACATAATGTTGTCAAGCCTTTATTTTTAAATTAAAGTGCAACAAACCATACCCAAGCTACACAGCTTTTTTTGATTAATACAAATTAATGTTATTTTGGTGTCTGGGGAAAGGGTGGGATAAGGGGGTGTTGCATCTAATTATAAGAACACATAGACAAGTGGTGGAATTTCAGATGGATTCCCCATCACTTCCTTCCCCGACTCTGGTCTCTACATAATGGAGAGTGTGAGCTCCATGAAGGCAGGGAGCATGCCTGGTTTTACTCCACACAATTCCTAGCTCCTAGTGCATAGTCACATATATTGAATATTGTATGAATTGCTGACAAAATAATGAGTGAATGAATGAATGAACAAATGAATGAATGAATGAATGAATATAGAGTCATGTAAGTAGAAGGGGTCTAGAAGTGGCATCAAGAACTAGAAGGTGTAGTTGTTTTATTCCTGATGACCCTGGTTTTGTTTTGCTTCATGGCCTGCAAAATGATCTTGAATGCATCTCACGCCTGGAGCTTTAAAATCCGAAATGGGAAACAAGTGACTCATCACAATGCAGAACAATTAAAGTGCTTCATTGTGATGCTTAGCAAGCAGCACTGGATCCCACCAGGCTCAGGAAGTATGGAAGATCAACATGGGTCCTTCAACATCAGCTAGGCACCCATGCAACACGTCAAAATTAAGGGAAGGGGGAGAATGAAAACATGTCTTATTTATTTAATTCTTACCACAACCTCATTGGGGACATTTTTCCCGGTTTTATATGGTGATAAAATACACCTATAAAATGTACCATCCTAACCATTTTTACATGTACACTTTAGTGGTATTAAGTGCCTTCAGGTTGTGCAACCAACCATCTCCAGAACTCTTCATCTTGCAAAACTGAATATTTAAGCCTATTAAGCAATAACTCCCCATTTTTCCCTACCTCCGGCCCCTGGCAACCACCATTCTACTCCCTATCTCTGTGATTTTGACTACTCTACTTACCTCACATAAGTGGAATCATTTACATGTAAAGTAATTACGGATAAGGCGAGATTTACTTCTGTCATTTTGACGTTTGTTTTCTACATACCTCATACTTTTTTTATCCTTTGTTTTCATGTGGGAAATTTTCTTATCTCTACCTTACAATTAAGGAAACCGAAGCTGCAGAGTGCAGAGTGGTTCAGTTAGTTGAGCATCATTCTGTTCACCAAAAGGTCACCAATTTTATTCCCGGTCAGATCATATATCTGGGCTACAAATTCAGTCCCCAGTTGGGGCACATACAGAAGGCAACTGATCTCTCTCTCTCTCTCTCTCTCTCTCTCTCTCTCTCTCTCTCTCCCTCCCTCCCCCCCCACCTTCCTCTCTCTCTAAGCATGTCCTCAGGTGAGAATTAAAAAATAATAATAATAAATAAAATGATTCACTAAAAGGTCACTGAGATACAGATTTGGAATCTTTTGATTCAAGAGTCCTTGATTCTTCCATGGAATATGTGCCAATGTGTGTTCCTAAGTATTGCAAAAATGCAGACAAGCGTACGACATTGTCACTGGCTTGATTCAGTGAACAACAGTTTTCTTAGGAACATGAAACAGACACAGATGAAAGCATCCCTAGAAGTGCAGGGAAGCTCAAGATATCTGCGCAGTGGGACAGAGCATATGTCCTATAAGAATTCAGAGCCGCTCCTCTTATGCTGCCTTGCATACCATAGGTGCCCATGGATGTTACAGGTTGAATCCTATAGTTCTATTCTTCATGTCGTTTGAAGAGAATTAGAGAGATCCAGCCCTGCTCTGTGGGATGTACTCTCCACAGCAGATGGATGTGGCACTGGATAGAAAGCACCGTGATGATGTGTACACCACTACACCCGGAATTTGCCTAATGAAATAGCCCTGTTTTAGTAAAACTATTATTTATAAGGATGCTCATGCATTATTTTTGTACAATAGTGAGAAGTGGAGGGGATGGAAAGATTCAACAATAAGTTATATGTTTTTATAGAAGAATATTATACAGTTATTGCAAAGTGTTATTACAGAAGAACAGTTAAAAACCAGAAATATTCATGTTAGTAAAAATAATATATAATATATTATGCTAATATTACATTAATACATTATATATAATTATATGTATTTATATATAGAATCATATATGTGAAAAATAATTTATTTATACACACATAAAATAATTTCATTAACATATGGGTATATAGAGTTATGAGTGTGAAGAGTACATATACTAAAATATTAGTGGTGCGTATTGGGTAAGTGGTTCTGGATGATTTTTATTTTCTTGAGCTGTTCTAACCATAAGGTCTGTATATAAATTCTCATTATGTCATACTGACTAAATATGTATTTATTTGAGACTGGAGAGCAGGAATGGAGGGTTTGACAGTGATCATTTGGTTGCAAGGAATAGATAACCTAAGAAAAAGAATAATTTATTGGTAAATTATCTGAGAAAGTACAGCTCAGGTCTCATGAAGGAACTGGAATAAGGAGGTGCCAAGAGTTTCTGAAGGTCAGGCAGTTATTCTCTCCAATTCCCTTTCTCTCTGCATGGTTTCCTCTGTCACTGTTGGCACATCTGCTTTTCTCTTCTCTCTCTTAGATCTGACTCCAACAGCTTAGCAGATTGACTGTCTGGTCCCCATGTGACTTTCCAGTTCAGAACTCAGCAGAGACCGTCCAGAGTTTCTGTTGATAGTTCCAGATCACAGGAGAGAGAAGATGGTTGACATAGTGTGTATCAGTTAACTTTTGCTACTTAACAAACGACCCAAAAACTTAGGGACTTTCAACAACCAATGATTTCATTCCCAAGGCTATATAGGTCTGTGGGCCTGCTTTCTGATCTGGACCAGCCTAAGCTGATTTGGCCAGGCCAGTCAGTTGGTGGATGATCCATAGAATGGCCAGTCTAGAATGGCTTCTCCTGGGATGGCTCGTCTCACTATGGTGTCAGCCTCCAGCAGGCTAGCTCAGGCTTTTTTGCATGGAGGTCTCAGGTTTCCAAGAAGGAGGGAGAAAGCATGTAAGGATCTACTACTCTCAGAAGTAGCATGTTACACCCACTACATGTGATTGGTCAAAGCAAGTGACAAAGCTAGCCTAGACTCAAGGGGTGAAGAAATAGACCCCTATCTTCATGGGAACAGCTACAGAGTCACACTGTAAGGAGTGCAGGTGCGGGAAGGGGAAGAATTCTGGCCATTTTATAATCTGCCAGGGACCCAGGCTGACACAGGCTCCATCTTGTAGCTGCACCACATTTACATATTTCTACATCACCCACTTGGCTGATACAGCCGAAAAAGAGAGAGGCTGGAGAATCATGCATAAGCGTTTCATTGTTTCAGCCTGGAAGTGACACTTGTCATGTCCCTTCATAGCCCATGACCAACACCAGTCACATGGCCTCCACCTTATGGCAAGATGGTAGAATAATGAGTCAATGGAGTATTTGGCAAGCATCGCTGTCTCTGCCACAGTGAGCATTGTACAGAACTAAACTAACCGATTGTTTAAAAGACTAGTGTCAGAACAGTGGAGGAGCAGGTAATGCTAGTGCTATAAAGGTATCAAAAGTTATGTGAAGCTCTTAAGGAATCCATAGGGCTGGCCCAACGGGGCCAGAGTAAACAGGAAGAAAATGCAAGTAGTTCTGCATCCAATAGCCTAGAACATTCCATCCAGACCCACTCAAAGTCTTCCTTGAGCTTTTGATCTGCTCCTAGAGCCAAGTCAACCCATAAGACTAAGGCAGTAAATGTCACAGGTAAGAATCAGTGTTCTAGAACCAAGTATTGAGAGGTGCTAAGGTAGTAGGAAAATGATGTGAACATCAAAATTCAAAAAGGAGAGAAGTAAAAGCACCATAAGCAGTAAGGCTAGCTTTTCGCAAGGGCTGAAGCAAGATGGACTTGCGAGTGAGTAAGTCTAGGAATCTTTGAAAAGGGGAAGCTTGTATGAATCTCTTTAGCTTCGCACTGAGGCCACCAGCTTTGAGGAAGGATCAGAGCTCTCATCCTGTGCAGCATCTGGTTGCAGAGGTGAGAGAGGGACCTAACCAAGACACACTGGACTGGACACTTGAGACTGCAGACCCATGCCTTCAGTCTCCCAAGTTTTGTTCCTCTTCATCCATTTTGGCTTCCTTGTCTCTCATTTGGCCTTTGTAGCATCTCACCCCTACTAACTGCTTCTCCAATTTCTCACACCTGAGACTTGAACTTTTGCAGCATTTCTACATCCCATGTATTTATGGTAAGAAGACAAGTTAACATTTTATAAGGTGCAATGTCCAAAATATTAGTCATAGTTGATGAGGTCTCCTTTGAGTTCCTACCTCAAATTCCTAAATGATAATGTGGTTTATGCTGCACAGAAAGTCCCATCGAAGCCAGGTAGTGCAGGAATGCCCTCTGGGGAGGCTGCTGCTCCCCATTCCACATGTGGATTCAACCTAATGTCCTCCCATTAGGAGGAAGCAAAAGGCATAGGTCTAAGCACCATGCTAGGTTTGGTGAGAAATGGAAGGAGGAGAGCCTTGCTTGACCTGTTGCCCATTGCCTTGCAGGTCAGTGGGACCATGTACAATACTGGAAGACACGTGTCTCTGCGCCTGGACAAGGAGCACTTGGTCAACATATCAGGAGGGCCCATGACATACAGCCACCGGCTGGAGGAGATCCGGCTACACTTTGGGAGTGAAGATAGCCAAGGGTCAGAGCACCTCCTCAACGGACAAGCCTTCTCTGGGGAGGTAGGTGGGGCTGTTGGGAATAAGGTTAAGTGCAACTTAATAAGATTTGGTGCCTATTTATATCCATGGTGGGATAACAGGTGGGAAGATTTCTCTTGAATCTATGAAACAAGAAGGTCGGTACCTTCTTTCTCCCTCTGTCTTTTGCAAGTTGATGTGGAAGTCTATAATGAGCTTCCAGTGTTTACCAGGGAAGTCCACAATGAAACGGAATATTTCTTTCCAAAACTTTGGTGCACCTTTCTTGTTACTCATGCCCTAAGTCATCTCCAGAGCATTAGTTCAACCCCAAACCCTTACCTTTCAAGCGCATCTTCATTTTCTTCTTTCTGGGTAATCAATCTCCCATATGTCACATATGATAACATAGATTCCATAATTCTCCATTCTGGTAGAATGGGTCTTATTTGCACAAAACTATAATTTACTGTGAAATATATGTCAGGCAACTAAATAGTCACCATTAATTGTGAGTGTCACTGTATGCCACCATCAACCCAGAAAAAAACTCAAGCCACAGCAGTGAGCCAAACCACAGTCTCAATTATAGGATGAGAGCTACAGTTTAAGCAGATGGCATCTGTGTTATGACACTTGACAAGCAGGGTGTGTTTTATTTGACCTCTTTGACCTCTCTTGCACCTGAGGGTGGTTATCAACAAGGGGCCAGGGGTTTTACATGCCAAATACCCTGTAATGAGATTTCTGTTTAAGAGTTCTCAGTAACTGATGTCAAGATGGCTCTGAAATAACAAAAGTACATATCTCATTACCAACTTGGTCTTTTAAAGTGGTTTTAATCAAGAACATGTTTAAACCTGGCATTGTTTTTGATATCGTAGGCCATACGCTGAGAAAGAAATGCACCACCTTAATGAGTCCAGTGGCCAGATTTTAATAATTGTTCAAAATGCATCAACTGAGAACCTTCCTAGGCATTCTGCTCATTACCAGGAATACAGAGATTAAAACAAATAAAACCACAGAGCTCCTATCACAGAGGAGCTCAAAGGGTGCTATATTCAAATCACTCAAGTATAATGTCACGCTGTAATCGAGGTGTACAAAGGCTCTGGCCAACTCAAAGAAGAATTGGCGAATTTTACTTGCAGGGATCAGAAGACGCCTCACCTTTAAACTGGGCTGAGAAGAAGAGCAATGCAGAACAAATTTAAAAGCATCATGTTTGGAGTCAAAAGAACCTGAGTTTGTACCTCCTGCTTTGATACACACTAATTGTGTGATCTTGAGATGGCTATTTGATCTTTCTCAGGCTGAGTTAGACAGCTCTCCAGGTCACTTTGAAAATTAACAGGGATTCCAAATGTGAGGAGCACTAGTACTCAATGGTTGATAGACAACAAAGATAAAGCAAGAAATGAGGGACAACAAAGGCTCCAGATGAGTCAGAACACTGAGTATTGAGGAAGATTTGCATAGATTTCAGACATCTTCAGTTAGTAATGGCTGCCTAGAGGACAGGGTTGAGCAGGAATATGGGTATCCTTCTAGAATGTGTAGCAGAAATTCTAGGATTAATTAGAGAAGTCTGCCAAAGGCACTGTAATGCAAAAATCCCTAGTTGCAGATCCTAAACTAGAGTAGGGCAACAACTCATGAATTAAGAATGACTAGAGACTGCCAATCTGAATTAGAAAATATTCAAAATCAGATAAACTCATCCTTTTAAAAACACATGTTATTTTAAGAGTTCTGATCATTTTATTTGTTGAGTTACTTGCTCATTTATTTGTTTGCTGTTGTTTCTTTTTTTTTTCCTCTTTCACTGTACTGTTACATTCCAGTGCCTATCACAAGATTGCCTCAGAGTAAAAATGAATTTATGAAAGAATTTATTTAAAGAATGAATGAAAAATGTAGATGTTTACTTGGCTAAAATCTTTACATTGTAGAATTCCTTAGAGTTTCTTATTTCTTCAGTATATAATAAGGGGGCTCTGTAATTGATATATGAACTACAATTTTGGAGTAAATGAATGCTTCCAAAATCCTTAAGGAAAGCATATAACAATTTGATCTGTCAATGAGTTCATTTTCCTAGACCAGTGGTCGGCAAACTCATTAGTCAACAGAGCCAAATACCAACAGTACAACGAATGAAATTTCTTTTGAGAGCCAAATTTTTTTAAACTTAAACTTCTTCTAACACCACTTCTTCAAAATAGACTCGCCCAGGCCGTGGTATTTTGTGGAAGAGCCACACTCAAGGGGCCAAAGAGCCGCATGTGGCTCGCAAGCCGCAGTTTGCCGACCACTGTCCTAGACCTACCCCAGACCACAGGTATCGGACACTCCAGGGAATCGTATTTTAAAAGTTCCCAGGAGAGTCTGATAATGAGATTTGTGAAGCACTCCCTCAATAGTGCATTCTTAAGCGTTCTCCATAAAGAAAGCATTTGCAAATCAGCATTAACTGGGAATCATTGTCAAAATATTTACATTTGAGTTCTTCTCCCACAGCAACTGAATCAGTCTCCAGGAGTGGGGTCCAGGTGTGCACATCTGTACAAATTCCCCCAAGAGATTTCGGTGTGCCAGTTTCAGCTCAGACTCTATCTAAATTATCCCAGTTTTTTAAACAATGAGGACTTTAAAAAGCCATACAGCACAAAAATGAAAAAGGAGCACCCAGAGGTTAATTGCCCTTTGGAAATAGCAAAGCTGTGTGCTTTCTAGACTGGTGGGGTTTGGAGAACAGCTTCCCAAGCATGGTAGCCACACACATCCATTGCTCCAAGGCAAACTTAAGCATTAGCCTCAGCAGAAGTACAGTTAGACCTTGCCCTTGGTAGACCACATCAGCTGTATCCCATTTCTTTCCAAGCCGCTCCATCTCAGTATGAGCGGTCTTTGTATGGCTGGTCTGTAAGCTGGTGTAGGTTTAGGTGCCAGAAATCAGGATGTTGGAAGCACCAAAACAATGTCGTATGGAAAGCAGTTAGATAGGCATTTGGCCTTTGAGAGACCTAAATGGCTGTAGTGAGCAAGAAGAGTTTGGCATTTTCTTTGTGGTATGAGGGAAAGAACTAGAATCAATGGGTGAAAATTCCAGGAAAATGGAGTTTGGCTGAATATATGTTCTAACTATGAAAACTATCAATCAATGGAATGAGTTTACCTCTGACTACTAGCGAATTCCCATCACCGGAATTATTAAGCATGGAATGGAATTTGAGGACTTCATAAAAGTGACTCACATCCTTTTAGCTTTAATGTGCCTTTTAATGCTGAAATTCTACACAGTCCATGATTTCCTTAAAGAAAATGTTCTCCAATCCGATTCCACTGACGGTTAGCCCCAGTTAAAGTAAGTATTTCCCATCCTGTAGGTTAACATAGTATTTTTATTTTGTGCTGTCTTCATAGCCACCTTTGGCCTTTGTTTTTGGCTATCTACTGAGAGGACCCAGGTAGACACTTCAAGCCACAAAGCATGTGTTTATTTTGTTGACAATGAATAATCACATTGCCATCTGCCCCATCTATCATTGCTGATCGTGATAAGTCCATTAACGCCAAGCGTTTTCCTTGGCACAGTGCAGCAGTCCTTATCTGAAGAGCTTAGATTAATTGCCGTCTTGTCTAGTGAGGTTATTGTAATTGATGGTAATCATTTGCTTTGTTTTATAAAGCTGCGTGGATGTACGACACAGTCAGCAACTGCGTTTTTATAAAAATTATTCATGTCCTACATGGAGAACTCCTGAATGCCTTGTTGGGGGTTGGTGATAAATGAGCATATTCAGGGATTCAAATGTCTCAATGTTTTTAAGAAGGGAAAATTAACTGTTTTTAATAAGTAAGACCCTTAGCTTGCTAATCATGTCTAAGTAGTTAGATTAATGTCCAGTATAAAGTAGGGTGTTTATGAAAAGAAACAAATACATTAACCAGGCAGAAGATAATATTTGAAAAGAATCATGCCTGTGGATTAAGTTGCAGTAGTGAGGCCAGACAAGAAGAATCTTTCTTATTTGGGGGAAATTGGAAATATTCATTTTAAAAGCCTCCCTTAAGTTCTTCTTGTCAAAGGGGTAAGGAGGGGCACTGAGAACTGCACCAGCCACTTCATGGGGTACCTGTGGCCAGAGCCCGCTGTTTATGTGATCCACTCTTCACATGACAGCTGTGCTCCTGCCATGTGCTATTTCCACAGCCCAGCTTCCTGCCCAAAGAAGCATGGACTATACAGGAAATAGACAGCCTGGCCACTGTCTACATGCTTTGCAACTTACTTTCATTCGTTCATTCATTCAGTTAACAAATACGAGTTGAGTGCCTACCACATGCTGTGCAGTGAATAAAATAAAGTCTGCCTGTAAGGTACTTTCAGGCCAGTGAGGCTAGACAAATAATAGACATGATAAATGATATGGTAAGTTAGAATAGGATAAATGCTATGGGAAAAGAAATAGATCAACGTAGAGGGTATCAGAGGATGAGGAATGGAGGTAGTAAGTTACAAGTGTAAATAGGGTCGTTGGTTTTAGTCTCAATGTGAGGTTGATATTCGTGAGGGTGCCGTGGGGGTGTTTAGGGGGAGGACATTGCCGGCAGAAGCGACAGCAAGGACCATGGCTTTGAAGTGGGGAAGAGCTGGGAGCATTCTAGGAAGAGCAGGAGCAGTAAGAACACATCTGTAGCAATAGGGAGTGAGAGGTCAGAGAGAGATGACTGGGGCCTGGGCTGCCGCAGACCATATCCTCTTTGCATGGACTTTGTATGGACTTGGCTTTCACCCTGAATGAAATCTAAAGAACAATGATATATATTCTCCCAGTTAACCAGTAAACACTAGGTCAGTGAGGTTGCCCTTAGTATTGTCTTCTTCTTACCTGGGGAAACTGAGGCCAAGACCATCCAGACAATAAGTATTTGAGGTTGGACTTATCTCAGGTCTTCGGATTCACAACTTTGCTTAACATAGGCCAAGGTTTATCCACAAGCCCCTTAATAATGACTGTTCACCTATGCTGGGCCTTAGCCCAGTGGGGAAATAAAGACCCGTAGACCTTGGAGCCTGCCTTTAAGGAGTCAACAATCTAGCAGAGGATCCTGTCAGCCCAGACTGTTAACTCCCTATAGTCACAGAGTAGGCTGTGCTTTTTAATACTTTTCCATATATGTTTTACGCACTTGGTATACTAGTATACTGTTGAACAAAGAGATTGAATGAGTAAGGGAAGATAGTTTTGAAAGACTGTAGCTTTCAGAGTGCCTAAATTATGTCTGGTATATCAGTAATTAAATTATGTTGTCATAATGGCAAACCTAATCAAGTTAATGTCGATATTAACAGAAGTCCTAGGCATTTTATGTTAAATTATTTACAAATACAGTTAAGCAAATTCTTCAAGGTAGCTGGGAGGAGCAATGCAACAATTGATAGCTAGTGAACTAGAAAAATTCATTTAGAGTCCTCATTTCCTGGAATTACTCCAAGGGTCAGACCAGGGACCTGGTCTTTGCCAATGCTAAGAGCCAAAGTTCCGGATTCCGGGAGCCAGTCCTCCCCAGAGTGAGCACACTGGCCTTCCAGAAGCAAAGCAAACAAGTCAGAAGCCCAGATGGTGGGAGGGCAGATTATGACGATACCAGTGAGCAGGTGATGACTCTGATCTAAGGATAGGAAGTTTTCCCTTTGGACATTTTTATAATTACTTCTGGAGAAGGACTGCCCGATCAAGTCAGCAGCTTCGTGCATTGCCAGTTTTAGATGGACACCGTGGGGCAGCCTAAGAGAGAAGACAGCTTGCTGAGGTCAGCTCATTATCCCGTTGACTTCATCCTGACCTGCATCATAGTGCTGACCTGGTCCCACCAGGATGGCATTATGACCGGCACCATCCTCCTCCACTTGACTCTGACCTCCTCCTAGTGCTCGTCCAAAGCAGGGAAGGAGGTGTTATATTACAGACAGAATTAAAGACAGGCATTAACTGGAACTTGATCAAGGCTCATCCTAGAACCTGACTGTTACCATGGAGACCATCACTGTTACAGCTTCACAGGTGTTGAATGGGTCTTCCTTTATTTAGTAACCAATGACACTGCAGTTAGGTACTGCTTCTAACACTTCTGTGAGCTAGCTATACTTTTTTTTTTAATCCATTTCCAAAGCCACAGGAATAAAATCAAATTGGAAAAGAAGGTGTGAAGTAAGCATAATCCATTCACTACTACTCTGACCAATGTCAGCAGTTCATTAAAATTTGTAGGGGTTCCCCCAAAGACCACCTCCCACTTCAAGAAATAGAGCTACAATTGGAAAGAACAAGTCTGCTTGAAGCCTCCATCTGAAGTGTCAGGGTCGGAGGCCCCACTGAGGTCATCTCTTCCAACCCACTTACTGTACAAAAGGAAAAATCAGGTTCCAGAAAAGACAAGAGACCTGCCCAAAGTCACCGAGATTCAGTGGCAGAATTAGGACCAGAACCCAACTTTCCTGACTTTTAGTTTGGAATTTTTAATTTTTCAAATAAAAATTTTAAATTATATTAAATTCGAAGATTCAAAAGGCCATTTTAGGTCACCTGTTCTAGTTGCCTGGTAAAGCAGGTGGAGCCTAATATTCAGATCTCCTGCCTTCGTGGGCAGAGCACCATCACAAGGGTGTTTATATAGCCTCAAAAAACTAAAAGACAGTGACATAGTATTTTACACACATGGGCACTGATGAGTGTCCATGGGGAAATGGACTTAGAAGTCACCAAAGCGCCCCCAATCAAAAATACCACCAATGAAAGAACCATAATAGGGCCTGATTGCAACAAATGTGGAAATTAACAATTGGAAGACTAAGGTAGAAAGTGAAATGCCTTAAAAATCCTTTATTTGCTCTCAATATGAAAAGGCAAAATCATACTATTGTATTAAGAATCTAATATTATAAGCTGCTTTTCTTATAGTTTGACTCCCTCCCCCCCCCCAACACTCTCCCCAATAATCATCTAGAACAGCTCAGTAATATTAAATATAAGTAATCTAGATAATAATATTGCAAAATTAAGTCATTAGATGTCTAGCCGCTCCATGGATGTGCTGCTATACAATTCAAAATAAAGCCATTTAAAACCCCCAGATTCATTTGCTCTGACATATCGATAAACTTTTGCTGAAACAAAGCTAATCATCTCAATGGTGCCGGCTTAATTGCTCGCCAGTTGACGGATAATAAACAGACCTGAGGATTAAAATATGAACTAATTACTGTACTCAATTCCATTTACTTGATTTCATGTTCCATTAATTTTTTTTGCATCATTTCTAGTGGAAGCCTTAGATTTATGATCGCCCCAAATGAATTATGCCACTTAGTTGCCTGTGGCATGCTCGTGTTCAGAATTCGTTGGAAAGGGCAGAATTCTGGGCAGTAAATATTTAGCTGAAGCAGCCTAGGCTATAGTAAGTGAAGGTAATTATCCGTTCCCAAATACCAGCCAGAGTTGGCCTCTATAAATCTATACCCATTTCAGCAGTTAAAGGGCAACTCTAGGATGGCTCTCATGGTTATTCATTGGATCAGCTTCTTAGAGGCAATCTCCAAGAACAGTAGTTGGGTTGGCCTGGAAGAGGGCGGCAGGGAAATAGAGACAAGCACATTGTAGGGATAGGATATTGGCCTAAGAGTCAACCACTCGGCCACTGGGCAGGGATCAACATTTTGACTTAGAAGATCTGACTTCAAGACCCTGTTCTGTCTCTTGCTGGCTGTGTGATCTCAGTAAGACCAATGTGATCTCAGTGAGGGCAGAATTGGATAAGCCCTCCTTAAGCTTTTAAACTGATATGGGACTGATAATGCCAATCTTATATATGTGATGGGGTGATTGTGCAAAGAAAACACTCCTGTGATTGGGCTTTTTTTTTTGAGCTATAAAGTGCTAGACACGTCCGTTATTAGTCAGCCTAAACCTTGAGTTCATCTAGTCCCAAGTCGGCTCATACATGTAAAGATAATCACAATGTACTAATATGATTACTACCATCAGCTCTCATTTATTGAGCATGTACTATGTCTCAGGCATTGTGATCAGTGCCTTATCACATCCAATCTTCATAGAAACCTTATGAGCTAAAACTAATTAGTACCATTTTACATGTGAGGAAAAGAAACTTGGAGAAGTTAAAGAATAAGCCATTAGTCACATGGTTGGCATGGGAAAGAGCTAGGATTTGAACCCAGGTCTCTGACTCCAGCTAAGTGCTGAGTGACCTTAGATAAGTCACCTGACCTCTCTGGTTCTACCTCTAAGTATCTGCTTAGAATGCGTAAGTCCATTCCCTCCCAATTCTGCATGAACCTTATGAATGTGAACTATGGCAGTGTGTGCCTGCTGAGGACTGCAGCTTCATGCACCTTCTCCTGTCAGATGGAAGTTACATACCCAGCTGCTTTTTCTGTTACTTCTTTGGAATGTAATAAGCAAGGTATGGTATATCTGTACATTTGCTTGCCTATAAACACATCCCTTTCCCTCTGCAAAGCATGAGAAACTATATACCTTAACTCAGAGGTAACTTGGGTGAATACATTTCCTTGCTTTGGGTCTATTTGCTGAGCTAGAAATTTCTGGATTGAGCCTTGAAAAATGAATCCTGCAGGAGCTATCTGGCAAAATGAGCTGAGCCGGGAGGTTTTAAATCACACTCCCAGCCGGGAAAAGGGGGCAGGCCCAGAGATCACCAGATCTCTGTGTCAAGACTCAATGCCCTGCACCAGTTTCTTTTTCAGATCAAATAATTGTGTCTGCTTCAGGAAAGACCCGTGATGGACCCAAATGGCGCCCCCAGACAAATGCTGTTTCTGTGAGGTCCTCTGTGGGGATCACAAATTTCCTGCCTATTGCACCTGCCCCGCTAGGGCTGATACGTCCCCCTGCCCAGGTGAGGGGCTGGGACCCACCAGCAAGAGCAGTGGTTAATTGCAGAGGTTAAGATAGCTCGTTACTTATTCCTATATTTGCATCCTGGCTCCATCACTTATCGGCTGTGACCTTGAGCAAGTTACTCTACCTGCTTGTGTCTCAATTTCCTCATTAATAGTGTAAGCGCCCTGTCTTCTTGGCTGGCTAGCCTTCTCAGTAAACGCCTTATATGATTCAACCCTGCCTTCATTCATTGGACACAGCAACAGGGAGCCCGAGCCCAACCGGGCATTTCCCGGTAACAATAGGATGAGACTAACAGAGATGCCCATGCTATCAGGCGGTTTTCCTCAGCTTTATTGAGGAAAAGTTTCTATATAATAAAATTCAGCAATTTTAACTGTTTTCATAAATATATAATCATGTAACCACCTCTAGAACCATGACCTAGGACACTTTCATCACCCTGAAAAGTGCCCCCCATGTCCCTCAGCAGTCAGTGCCTTCAACCTGACCCCTGGCAACCACCGACCTGCCATCACTATAGTTTTGCTTTTTCTCATATTTCCAATCAATGGACTCCTACAGTATGTAGTCTTTTTTTTTTTCTTACTTTATCTCTTAAATTATCATACATTATAACTTTTTTCCTTTGGCATATAGTTCTCTGAACATATAACACATGTACAGATTTGCATAACTATCATTGCTATCAGGATACAGAATGGTTCCCCCCAGAGGGCTGTTTTGAGGGTTAAGAGGACCAATACATGTAAAGCGCTCAGAACATGGCAGCTTTCCCGGCAGCAGCGTGCGTCTTCCAGCTCCCTCTTCCAGGGTCAGCATTTCAATCCTCCATCCACATCGAACAAGAATCCAGAGTGGCGTCTATGCAAGGGGTGAAATTCTTATACATCCCACCAGCCACTGTGAGTTGGTTCCAAATACCTTTATTCTACAAAGATGAGCCTGGGGCCCTTTTCTGGTGGCCATTTTCTTATCACTGTCAATACTCCCTGGAGTAGGGCTGCCTGGAGGAAGTGTCCTTCTTGTTTGCAAAAGGCACCATCCACTGGTCAGAGTGTTTGTCCTCCTCAGAATGGCACCTTTTTTAATTACTCACACAAGCACTGAAACTGCCTAAAATGGTAGAGAAATTCATCACCTTGAGCACATACAGGAAGTTCACTTCCCTTCCTGGCCTCCTGGGAGTACCCTTCCAATCCCCAGATAACAACTCCTTGCAAAGGGCACCAGCAAATAGAGCATTTTCTCATTCCCCATGAGTCTGGGCAAAGCCTTGAGCTGTCTGAATAGGATGCTCACATGCTCCAGTTTCCTGGGGACAGTCCAGGTTGGACCCGTTGGTCCTGATGTCATTGTGAGGGCACCTCCTTTTACCCTCAAAAGTGCCCTTATTGGCACAGTGGATCATATGGTTATACTAGGTCCAGATGACCTTAAGCCAACAATGTAAGCTCTCTGGATCTCCTTCACCTCATCCAGAAAAAAAAAAAAAAAATGAAAGGATTGGAGTAGCTCAGTTAGGGCCCTTGTAGCACCAAGAGGCCCATGGAAGTAAAATATTTCCTGAATAATGTTATCATCACAGATGAACAGTGATTGAGGGTCACTGTGCTATATCGGAAGAGCCAGAAACATTGATCTGCAAGGAAACCTTTTGTGTTATATTGAAGAGGTGCCCCAACGATGAAGTATATACTTATAAATAGCCACCATCCTAGCTCCTTTAGGATAAAAGCTTGGAAATTAAGTCCTTTGATGTGGTGCCACAAATTAAAGCTCAGATTGCTCTGCTCACTTTGGGTATGCGACTCTGACTTGTTATGCTTAAAATATTGCACTTCCTGCTCATGCCCCGCCACCACCAGCACCCTACAAGCACACCGCAGGCATGCATCCTACCTCCATCACTCCTTCAGCTACTTCCCAGGTAAAATGCTCCTGTGGTTAGTAAGGTGTTTTACTAGAAACTCTGGTTTCAGTGGTTCCCCTTGAACCATTTTGCTTTGTATATTTTAATTACAATGTGAGTGATTTCTGTACACTGAGCACCCCTAGGAAGAAACCCCAGGAATTATCATCATTATCCACTTAGGCTTTGTTTCAGTTCTGGTCTTCAGAGAGCCAGAACGGCAAGATGAATCGGTCACCTTAAACTCCTCTGTAAATCCCTCTTGGTGTGTGGGCATTTAGCCTCCTTTGCCATCAAACAAAAGGGAGAGTGTTTTGGCTCCAAAAAGCAGTTGCAGGCTTTGCTTTGAAAACCTTGGGGGCATCCACTCAGTCCCACCAAGCCCTAGTGCCACTTCTGGAGTATTCATTTAGCTTGATTTGCATTATTTTAATTTTCTTAGGGGCGTTTTTTACTAGCTGGAGGGTGATTTTTCCCTTTAATTAAAGAGCAAGTTGATTCCAAAGCACACAGAACAAAACAAGCCCCTTTCATCCCCTGTCTAGCTTGTCACCCCCTCCTGCTGGCCTCTCTCTTCTGAGTGCCTGTCAGCTTTTCACCACACCTGCCTTGTCAAACTGGAAATGAGATGGAATGACAGCAAGGCATGGCCTGTCTTTCAATGGAATCAACCAGCCCTTGGTTTTAATTCATTTAACTTCCTGGAGCATATGACAACTGGGGGGCGGATTGGGAAGTGTTATCTCTATCTCTCCGATAGAAAAGCTGTATTCAGTG
Source organism: Eptesicus fuscus (assembly GCF_027574615.1). Taxonomy (NCBI): domain Eukaryota; kingdom Metazoa; phylum Chordata; class Mammalia; order Chiroptera; family Vespertilionidae; genus Eptesicus; species Eptesicus fuscus. The sequence goes on along the minus strand of NC_072492.1, from coordinate 22,900,939 downwards.
AGTACAGTTCAACAAAAATTCATGGAATTAAGCCAAGAATCGTGGGGCTGAGGGCTGTACAGATGAACAGACCCAGCCACGATCTTCAAGGAGCTCAAGTTCCCCGGGGCATCTTAGGTATATTGGTTTGGGGTGCAAATAACAGAAACTCATTCAGCTACAAGGGGAATTTACTGCAAGGCCTCTGAGATATGTTACAGGTCTCAGGGGAGACTGAAGCCAGAACTGAAACAAGGGCACGACCCTAGGAAGTACTTCTGCTCGGTTTCCTGTCTCTGCGAGGCTGCTTTATTCTCACTCACTCCATAAGCTGACCTTCTAATTCTCTGTGCACATGGAGGGCATAAGTAGCCCCCTCTTAGGCTCTCCAGTTTGTGTCCATTAGGATCAAGATCATTCTGGACTGACTGGCTGGCTGGCTCTTTATCCCAATTCCAAATTCTCCAAAAAGGAATTTGATTTTTTTCCAACCAAGATCTGATGTCCTCTCTGACCCAATCAACTATGCATGTGGCTGGGGTTGTAGAGATAAACAGGTCTTAGGGGGCCTGTTCCTATGGTGAAGAGAGAGTCATATGGAGAAGGCAAGGCATTGTCTTGTGAACACCCCAAAAATGTCTGCTATGGTGGGGAAGATAGATCATTCTTTTCTGGTTAGCCTGACAAAATCTATCCTCAGTGCTGTTGGCACATTTGGCTCAATGTTGGAGAAGGCTTTCTGACATGAGAGGATCTTGAAAGAAAAATATGATCATGCTGGAAATAGGGTGAGAGCATCCAAGACAAATAGAAATATCACTTGTTAATAGAAGGAATAACTGTAGTCAATCCATAATGTGCACTCAAAGAATTTAGCATTGTGTTTGTCACAACAATCTTACTCATCGCCGGGCCATCAGTGGCACATCTCAACCTTGGCATTCGTCTTCCTGGCTGCTGGCACTGTGCCCCCCCCCTCCTTTCTGCCAATGCATAAACCACAGGGTGGGCTCAGATAAGTCGCTTAGGGGTTGGCATCAAGCAAATGCATTCAAATGCCAGCACTGCCACTTATTGTGTGCCCTCTAACAAATGAGAAAAATGGTGATAACAATATCAACCTCAGAGGACTGTTGTTTGGATACAGTGAGAGAGTATGAGGTTGAGAATTCTAGCACCATCTCTGACAAAAAGGATGTCAAGAATGTTTGCTTCCGGCCCCTTTCCTCTCCATCTGTTTTCTTCTCCAGTCACAGGCTAATAAGATGATGGACACACACAAAAAATGTGAACCTAGAAGTAGATGTGGTCTAACATTGGAATAGAATAGTTAAAAAAAAAGACTCCTCCTACAAAAAAGGGGAACATTTCTAACATAATCATTGGGCCTTTAGACATGTCCCCACCTCTTGTCTCACTGTCAGTTTCTAGATCTCAGAGCAAAGAAGAAAAAGAATTGTTTCTGTTGTTCATGATTACTCATTGACTAGGAGCCATTGTTGCTTTCTCAGTATTAAACCTGTTGGTGTGAGCCATGCTCCCTGGTGTCAGTCAGAGAGCATCTCCTATGAGCACAGGTGGTCAGTCTAGGACAACTGTGTGTAGTATCCCGCCCGTCCAAGGCACTGCAACACCCCAAAGACTTATTCTTTCCTTGTGGTGACTTAAGTTTTTCAGAATCCCAGATGTAGGACACTCTCCAAAAACCTTTTAAATATCGAAGTCTGGGATAGTCCCACTGGGGTAGTTCTCATTATTAATATTTTGAAAATGCCAACAGGTTAGAAACACACAGCTTTCTGGGGCAGAGGCTGAGCTTGATCAACATTGCAGGTTTATTATTTAATTTTGGTGCTCGTTTTAATTATAAGTAAAGTTCAGTAACAGTGGACCTTTAATATTAAAGATGCATTTTTTTCCCATACTGGCATGTATTCAATGTCTTTTTTAAAAGGAAAAGGAATGTTTGCTTGAGATAAGAGCTGGGGATCAGGGTTAAATTTATAAAACCAACTATTTCCTTAGGTATAGTGTGATTCGCTTCATTGCAAATACACGTTAATCTCTTTAACCTTGCTTAAGTCCCTGTTGATTTTCTGGCCAGATTTACAAAACATTTCTACTAGGAAATAATGACCAACAAGTTCAGAAAGAGAATCTGACTCAGGAGAATATATCCTCCCATCAGAAGGCTTGACAAAGTCTACCCAGTGTGTCTAATAACTTCCTCATCAAGGAAACAGAAGAATGATTAATCCGAAATAGTGAATAATCTCCCAACTCTGTTTAATGAATTCTGTTTATTCTTCATAGGTACAGAGTTGAGTTTCTGCTGTGCAGATTGCTTTGCCAGCCTTTAGGTTCAAATATGAGTAATGCACAGTCTCTGTCCTCGGGGAGCTTCTATTCCAGGAGGGAGACGCAATCTCTGCACTAATGCTGCTGCCATGGGGTTATGAGCACACCCAGACCACATGGACTTAACTCTTGGCTCTATTGCTGGCACTAGCTTTAGGCAAGTTATTGACCCATCTCTGCCTCAGTTTCCTCTTCCATAAAGTGGAAATAATAATGGTACCAACTTATGGCTCACTGATACATCTCCTGTCATGATTCTTTGGCCACTTGGGAGAGATGTCTATTCAAGATTTATTTCTCCTTAAAGGTGTTTTCTGAAAAAAAATATCACCTCAATATCCACATCATTGGAGAAGACAGACATTTATGAGAGTTAGCAAAAATGATATGATACAGAACAACACATGCCAGCTGCAGTTCTCCGTTCTCCTTTCTGGTCTGTAGAGGCATCCCTCTCTGCCATCGCTGCATGGTGACTGACAGGTCGGGTTTGTCTGTCCCACTGCAATGCCCCCAGAGAGGGTTGCAGGGGGCTGGAGAGTTGGTGGGTAAGCAAGAGGTGGACCAACATATTGACTGTAAAGGAAGTGCTAGAAATCCTGAATTATATTTATTTTAGAAATACCGGAAACTTCCACTCACAATGTCAGTTTCTCCTCCAAATAGTTTTCTCATGCATAGGCTGGTGGGGACATGAGGCAGATGCCTCTTCAGTCCCCAGCAAATGAAGAGAGAGCATGAGAATTCACTCTTGCCTGAACTGTAGGTGGCAGTGTCTGAAGCAAGAAAAGAGGGTTGATTGCTTGGAAAACTTGGCAGTCTTAACTGTCAATCTGGGAAAAAAAAAAAGGGGGGGCGGGGAGAAGCAGCAGTAAGGAGGTGGAAACCAGAGTCTCACACAGTTGCCTACTGGCTTGTCATGCAGGTAAAGAAAATGCCCAAGTCATAATTACACACCAAGGACTTTCCTCTTCCCAGGATGTTGATGTCCCTATTGATGGGGCACCTACTTACTCACTGGGTCTGGGGTGGGTGTGTGTGTGTGTGTGTGTGTGTGTGTGTGTGTGTGTGTGTCAAGTTAAAGTTGATGCAGAAAAAGAGAGCAGGTTAAGCAACTTGAAGGTACCAGCAGTGAGAGCATGCTGCTATTTTTAACAAGAAGGTCAAGGTAGACATCACTAAAAAGATGGCATTTGAGCAAAACCTAAAGAAGGTGAGGGAGCTGGCCCTGAAGGTAGGAGGAAGAAGAGAATTTCCCCAGAAGAGCAGGCAGTGTCAAGGCCTGAGTAGGAAGTTTGCATTTGAGGTTGTCAGTGGGGGGGATCAGAAGGGGCATAAGGTCAGAAGCAGGGTCGGGAAGGGCAGATCTTACTGGTTTGCAGGGCCAATATGAGGACTTTGGCTTTTGGGCTGGAGGAGGATTCATTGGAGGGAAGTGACATGGTGTGATAATGACAAGCTTGTTCCTGCATTAGTAGCTGTTCTCTCTTCCCCTTGGCCTTTTCATGTCTGACTCTTTGTTACTCAGATCTTAGCTGAAAGTGTCCCTAACCATCCAGTCATTCACAATCATATCACCCTGCTTTCATTCTCGGCTCAGCATTTATCACTCACTGATAATTTTTCTTGTTTATCCATTAACTAGAATATGTTCTATGCCTTTTCATTAAAAAGCAACTCCACTAATTCCTCCTCTCTTGGGTGTGGGCAGGACTTAGTGACTTGCTTCCAAAGAATAGAGGATGGGAAGGGGAAATAGTAGTTCTCGAGAGGAGAAACCTGAACCAAGTGATCAAGGTTAATATCACCAGGGATATCATGTGGATATTAGGTACCCAAGTATGATATAATGAGAGGGTCACTTTACCTTTGTAATATGCATCCAAAAATCCATAATCCTACTATTATGAGAATACCAGACAAACCCAAATTGAGGGACATTGTACAAAATGTCTGATAAGCGCCCTTCAAAAATGTTAAGATTAAAACACACACACAAACAAACAAACAAAACAAGGAAATAAACAATAGAGAAGATCAATGAAACTAAGAGCTAGTTCTTTGAAAAGATAAACAGAATTGGTTAGGACGTTCGTTACTACTAAAAAATTGAAAAGTGGCTTGCAGTTTCTCAGAATTTTTTATTGAGAAAAAAAATCATCAGGAAAGACTGAAGAACTGCCACAGATTAGAGGAGACTAAGGAGAGAACAATTAAATGAATATGGGATCCTGCCTTGGTCCTGGAACAGAGAAAGGTCCACAGCAGAAAAATGGATAGAATCTCAGCATAGTCTCTCATTTAGTTAACAGTATTGTGTTAATGATAAATGTTCAGTGTTGATAAAAGTACCACAGTTTATAAGATGTTTGCACTAAAGGAAGATGGATGAAAGGTCTAAACACCCTGTACTATCTTTCCAATGCTTCTGAAATTATTACAAAATTTTAAAAATTTGAAAAAGGCAAACTCTGCAATATCAGGGACATTGTCTTCTTTTTCACTGCTGTACCTCTATCTTTAGAATGGTAATAGGAGCTCAATAAACATTATTCAATAAGTAAGTAAGATAGACACATTGTCAACTCAATAAAGACAGCTTACAAATAAATGTAGCAAATACAGTGTTTGCCAAGTGCAAAGTACTTTGCAAGTAGCTCTTTACAAACATAAGGGAATATCATTATCATCTCATTTTGATTTTTTAAATGAGGAAAGACTGCCCACTTCCTGGGGCATAGCTGCAAAAAGTAACAGCTTAGAAACCACTGTATGCGATCAGGCCATTCCTGGGCATCACCTGCAGCCAACCACGTTCATGACGATTTTCCAACTCAAAGGTTGTGAGACAAGAGAAAGTTCATTTAAAAGTTTTAAAAAATCACTATCATTGTGACATCTCATTAATTTGGGTTCATTAAAAATGAGTGGGCTACTCCTCCTCCTCCACAGCTGATTATTCCTCTGAAAACACTTGCCAAAGACAAGGGGAAGACCTGTCTTTCTGAAGAATTGAAAGTGAAAGCAGGAGATGATGTGCCCTCCCTCCACACACACACTTCTCCCCAGTGCCAGCTGCTCTGTGAGAAGTGTCCTTTGCAGGCTCTGTTGGAAGATAGTCCATTTAGGATGAGTCTCAGCTTCTAGAAATAAAAGCCCCCCTCCCCCTAAAGAGTGTGGGGGCACCAGAGAGAAGGGTGAAGAGGCCTAGCCAATGGCTGAAAAAGGGATGACATTGAGATAAGGCTGCAATTGACGTATGTCACACATCCATGATATCCATCCACCCACCCATATATTCAACAAGACCCAGGTTCTAATCCCACCAAATGGTTTCATAAATATGGCCGACTCATTTCCTCTTTCCGGGCCTCTCATCTGTCAAACGAGGGCAGTTCTCTGGAAAATCTCTAAGTCTTTTTCTGGCTCATTCCTGGTACATACTAAATATTTCTCAGTACTCTGTGCTATGCTTGTCATCGGAGGGAACAAAATATATGTAGGATATGCTCCGTGCTTTCCAAGAGCTAGTATACTTAGGAAAAAAAAAAAATAGGCATACATTGGAAAGCTAAGTAACACCACAAGGCACTAGATGTTCATTTACATGGAGACAAATGAGTCCTTAGGGTTATTTCCATAGGAGGCCAGGGTGTTTCCTGGAGCGGTCTAGGACAGCCTCTTACATAAAGTGCGACTTGAGCTGGACCTTAAAGGATGCATCAGGTTCACATAAACTGAAACCAAAAGAGGAGCTTGCCAGCCACTTCTCTGCAAACAACATGTTCCTTTGCGTCTTTGGGCCTTTGCATAGCAGTTCACTCGAATCTCCTTGGCCTGCTTGTCTGCCTATCCAATCCTGCTTCTCCTTTAAGATGCATTTCAGATGCCACCTCATCTCTGAAGACTCCTCTATGCCCCTTGTCCCACCAGCATCACCACTTCCACTCCCACACAGGGTTAAAGGCGCCTGGGGGGGCTCCCACAGAAGATGTCATTGTGTCCTTCCTGCACATCACTTTTATTTTTACACTCATCCCAAAATTGTTTAAGATCCCTGTCTTTCTTATCTCTCTATCTTCAGCAAAGGACATAGTGCCCAGCAAAAGGTAGGCATGCTATAAATAATGAATGAATGAAAAAAAAAAAACAATGAATGAATGAACAGGTACATGAAGAAAGGCTGTACAAACAAACTCTGAACCAGATACAGCTAGCTGACCATCAGCATCTTTCTTCAACTCAAACCTGAGGGACAGACATGCAGAATGAATAGGGAGAAATGAAAGAGAAAATGCAAGAGAGAAAGGATCCCTCCCGATGAGCAAACATACCCTCTTTGATGCTAGGGAAGGCGAGAAAACAAAAAATATTCTTCCTTCCAGCAAGCGCCTACCGGGTACCTCCCACGAGTGTACTCCCACTTGCATGGACACACCCAGAAGGGCTGCGCTTCTGGCCTTGCAGGGGGGGGGGGGGGGGCCTCCTAAGAAAGCACTCCCTCTCCTTGTTGATGTGCTGCACAGCAGTGCACATGTCCCTCCCTGAAAAAGCATGGCTCATGCTGATGAAACCTTGATATTTGGTGAAGCTCAGAAGGAGGACGATGTGCATTCAATTAATGCATTTCCCAGAGCAATGGGAACCTAATAAACTAGACTTGATTGACTGGTGCTTTCTCGTGAGTTATTCAAAGGCTCTTTTCAAAGGGGCTCTGGCCTGCTTGTGAATCCTTGGCCTGTGTGGATGGGAACACAGAGGAGCACATGGCTGGCCACATGCATCCTGCCCCTTGCAGAAGCCACTGAGATCTCCACATGGAGCAGGGCTTTTGGAGTCCAGGAAACCTGGGATCAAGTCCCATTCCTGTCTCTTACTTACTGTGTGGCCTTACTAACTGTGGGAGGTTAAATACTTCATCTGTTTGCGCCTCAGCCTGACCATCTGTAAAATGGGTTATAACCCCTTCCTTGTTGGGTTGTCAGGAGGATCCGAGATGATGACTAAAACTGTTCCCCCCAGGGCTGGCTCCTGGTAGACACTCAACATTGGAAATGGTTATAGTTATTATCAACTATTCCTACGCTCTTTATCTTCAAATAGTACTTACTGAGTGACCAGTAGGCTCACACCAGTGTGCCAGGCACTGAAGAGGCACAGAGATGTTTAACAGGAATTTCATGGAAGAGATGGAATTTTCTCTGGGTCTTCAGAGATAGGCATGATTTACTTTTATTCTCAAATGAAGAAGGGACAGCGTGGGGCCAAAGTAAGTTTACAGCTGTTCATATGGAAAATAATGCAATAATTAATAAATAACAATACAAGAGTAAACTCTGTGTTTCGCATATTTACAACTGTAACCCTACTCTAGCACAGCCCTGTATTCTCCCTGACATTGTCTTTTCAATGGCAAGCCTTCATTCTTTGAGAGAGCAGGTGACTGTTTATCTGCATTACACAGACGTCATAATAATATTCTGAGGAAACAAAAGGAAGGGAAAATTCACCCACAATCCTTCACCCCAACACGTCAAACCTGTCTTGATTTCCCAGGTTCAGGGTGAGTGAAATTTAATTAGGCAAATTAAATTGGGGAATGGCCTTTAATCCAGACACAATGGGGCTTTTGTATCTCATCCAAACAACGGGGATTTTAGCCCATCTTGTTGTCAATAGCCGTTGTTGACAGAGAAAACTTCACTCCCTGTGTTCACGTTTTTTAAAAAGGCATGCCCCAACTACGGGGTGTCCCCCCAAAATTGTATACACACATTTTGAATAATTATAAAGGCAGTGTTTGTTCAAATACTTTTCATTTTCAAAATTGAGCTATCAGCTATTAAGTGTGTATACATTTTGGGGGAACACCCTGTAAATGGGAAACTGTTTCCTAAAGTAGAAAGTAAGTAGGCAGGGCCAGATAATCTCAGCACATCCCCCACCCTAGGGGTGTCGTTTATTATGGCAATATTCTTTCATCGTGTATCAATTACAGAATGCATGAGAGTGGGTGTTCCTGCCACTCAGCAAGGACAACAGTATAAACTGCACTTATTGGAAGCTCTTTCTTGCATTTAGAGCAGCTGTTTATGCAATCTTTCCTCCTTTCAAATTCTACCCACCGAACCCTCATTCCTCTCCGGCCCCCTTAAAATCCTAAACTCCAGGCCACTTCATGCTCCTGGGAACTATTCACAAAGCCTGACCATCTCAGTGGCTGTGCCCCAGGCCCACACAGCCCTGGGGCACTGTCGGGAGCTAGGATTAGGGCAGGGGTGCCCAGGGCGATGCCGTCACCCTGTGGGCACCCAGTAAACACTGGCTGGCTGGTTGCAGTGGTGTCCAGCTAACAAGTGCCAGGCTTTAAATGTGAAGACAGATGGGGGGAGGAGGCACAGGGGTTTGGGGGGGTGGGAAACAGCCTCACAACCGAAGCCCAGATAGCAGCATTGCACCAGCATACTCATCAGACATAAAAGATTTTGATTTCAACAAAAGATAAAAGGGTCAGCAAGCACCCCGTATGAATGGCAAGTAGGCTAAAAAAAAAAAAAAGGTTTCTGTCTGATTCTGCTTTTCTCACATCAAAGGGAAGATGAACTGACTGGGTTTCAAAAAAACTTCCCCAGAGACACAATATGCAGGGGTAGGCAAAAGTAGGTTTACAGTTGTGAGTCTACGACACCAAGTTTAATCTTGTATTATTATTTATTAATTTTTTATATTATTTTCCATGAGAATAACTGTAAACCTACCTTTGCCCCAGTGGACCGTGATGTTGGAGCAAAAAGTTGGACTGGTAGAGTCAGAACAGTCACTGAAAGAGTTGGGGAGAGAATGAGTGAGAAGAAACATTTGTATAGTGTCTATTGTATTCTGGTCACTCTGGTACATTATTATTCGTTCAATCTTTGAAATAATGCCAGGAAGGTGCAATTGATTATAATTATTATAAATATTAGTATTATTATAATCATCTCAGTGATGGAAAACCAGGGCTCAGAGATCATATGCTTATAATATTCCAGAGCTGAGAACCAAACTCCAGCCTGTCTGGTTTCAAAGCCCACTTCATTGCCTCCTTAAAAGTCTGGGAAACCCAAGTTCATCTTCACCTGCACATACTTAACCCCTTAAGATGCCTGCTGATGGGTCTTAGCCTCTCTTAGGCAGAAACAGCTCTCCTTCCCCATTTAGAAACATGCCAAAAAACACTTACTGAGACCTACTAGGTGCTAGGGCTACCGGGGTAAACATAACAGGGGCCTTCAAGTCCCCAGTGACTCAACTTCCCTGTCTACTTTGCAGCAGTAGGCTGAGTTCAGGTGTCACCTGAGTTCAATGGTGAGTGAAGTCGCTGTTGCACAAGTTTTGTGAGGATCAGCTGAAAAGAAACAGAGGGGAGCCATCTGAGAGTTTAACATTTCTAGCAGGGTACCAGGATCATCCATTTGCAGGCAATGTCATGCCTCATTTATGTGGGGGTTTTGGTGGCATTTATTTTATTCAAAGCCCATTTATCCTGGACTTTTTCCAGTGCCCTGTGAGATTTTATGATTCATCCAATCCCTTTTCTCCATAATGTTGTTTTGCACACATGCTGACATGTGGCAGGCTCAGATGAGCTCTCAGAAGGGAATAAGAGACTGGAAAAAGGTGTCATCATTTGGGGGAAGCGCCCACTGTTTCCAATTTACAATGCCATGGAATAACAGGAGGTACAGAAGACTTCCTCACCAAAGTAGGTTTCCAAAGATGGTAGCAACCTGTTTCATACGTTACTCAAGTAACACTGTAATTCATTTATCCATGTCTACTTCCTGCTTAAGATCTCCTTGCCTGCATAGTCAAAGCTTGAACGACCATAAATTGATGAGCAGATGCTGAGTGCACCCAGAACCTGGTGAACCGTGGGTTTTCTGTCAGATGCAAAACCAGTTCTTTAGCAGCAAGCCTTAAGGCTGAAGGCTGCATAAAGGAAAGGGTTTTATATTAAATTCAACTTTTATTGAGGCCGACAATTCAGTGGAGGAGGCAAGCATATGATTCGTGCTAAGAGAGGCAAAATGAGGTTCCCAAATTCATTTAGTAAGTGGTGAGACAGTACTTAAACCACGGTCCTGACTCACCTGTGGGGGCAGCCCTGCTGTTTGCTCCAACCAGGGTTCAATCCTAAAGGGCTGAGGGGGGAAGGAGGAGGGGACAGAGAAAGGAGCCAAGGGATGGACATCTTGACATTGCTGTTGTTTTCTTTTTCTTTTTCCTCGGAATAAATGTCCCTTTTGAGGGGGCCAAAAAGGGAACTGTGAACATTTTAAACATCTTTGGGGAGGGGATAGTTTCTTACCCCAGGTAAATTTCTTCTACCCAAAATACACTAATCCATTTCCCTAACCTTGTCACCTCCAGGCCAGGGACTCTCCCTTCCTCCCAACCAAGTTCTTTCTCAAGGGGCCTATAATGTATTACTCAGCATGATTTGCTGAATCCAATCTTGAGGGAGAGCCCCTGAGTGAGGTGACCGAGGGACCTTCCCCCAGGTGAGGAACAAGGTAAAGAAAATGATAGCCATTTTTACTTTTTTTTTTCAGACCCTACTCTTCTCATATAACTTACCATCACCAGTGCCCTCAGGGGCTCCCCATTGTCCCTATCTTTGATGGCTTTATCTTTTGATGGGTTCAGACAACACAAGATTCTAACTGTCCTCTTATAACTGCCTGTTAGCCACCTATTCCCTCACTTTGGTCATGACCAAGTCAAAAAATAGCCAAGCATAGGCTCTTTCCTCCTTCTGGCCATGCCTGAAGCCCAACCATTAGTCCAGTCCCTTAGTCAATGATGAACAATGGTCAGACCATTCAATGAGCCTCAGAAACGGTCATTTTGAGTGGCACTTCCCTAAAATCATAAAACAATAACAACTAAAATAATAAAACACTTTCTTGAGGAGTCATCCAGTTGGACAAGTATAGTCCTCATGTTTTCAAATAATTAAAACTCTGTTTTTGATTTATTGTTTGGCTGAGTCCTGCAATGATCTTCTGTTCTGGACCTATGAACAGCTGCCCAGCAGGGACAGGAAAGGAGAGTCTGTGGAGGCCAAGATAGATCACCAGACAGCTGGAATACCAGAGGGCCTGCAGGACCTTGTCCTATCCTGACAAGTACATTCATTTTCCCTTTGCTTTCTTGGCAAGTGGTAGGTAGTGTTTGTTTTGGGCAAACCCCAAAAAGGAGAAGTCAACCCACATTGTCAGAGAGGGAGTAGCAAGTGTTGTGCATAGAGACCTTGCAAATGGCCAATACACAGGAAACCCATGCTTTGCTTACAATTCACAATTTCTCTAGTTAAGCGTTCAGAGCCTGAGCTGCAAACTATGTTGGGAAATAAAACAATGAGATGCTTGTTCTAGTTCTGCCTCGCCTTATGTAGTCACTTCATTCCTTAAAGTGTGTTTTATAGATCAATATCAACTCGTGGTGCCTATTGACTTACAGCATGGTTCCGGTATCACTTTATCTTTATAGAATACATTTTTATTATTAGAGGCTTCTTATCCCTTAGCTTTAAGTATCTCTATTCCTGATCTCCAGCCTTTCTGCCAAATAAACACATTTTGGGGAGAAAAAGCCAAATTGCTAAGCATTTTTATGTACCATGTCTCTTAATCCTTATCGGAGTTCTGTGGATCTGTATTTTTTCCTACTTTAAAGATTGGACTACTGAGGTTCAAAGCCACATACTTAATGAGAAGCTATACTAAGGCTCCAACCTATGTGTCCTGATGAAATGGAACCTTATAAGTAGCATATTATTGTTTTATCTCCAGTGGGTATTTGTGTTTATCTCCAGTGGGTATTTGTGAAATGTTTGGAAAGAGCATGGAATCAGCTCAATATCCCGTTGATACTTGTAAGTGATCTGTTCACCATTAATTTAACACATATTTGTTGACTGACTCATTCATATGTTCAGGAGTGAGGCAGTGTCTGAAACCTGGAGTAGCTAACTCTTCAGAATGGGTTTGCCCTTACCCAAGATCATCCAATGATCTCTATAAAGCAGAAGTTCCTTGGTCCAGTAGAGTAGACACCCTGCCCAGATCCCAAGGTCCTTGGTCCAATAGGGTAGATACCCTGCTGAGATCCCAAGTTCCTTGGTCCAGTAGAGTAGACACCCTGCCCAGATCCCATCTGGTAGCTGCTATGCCCATTCCCCAGGCGCTGTGACTTGGTCATTGCACACCTTCTTCCTGGGGAATTGCCTCCAGATGTGCCCAGGAGACTATGCCCCAAACACTCTCGCCCATCCCCAGCAGAAGCCCAGAGCCAATGACTGATATGTACAAGGTAAGTGGATATAATGGACTAACCTCCTTGCCCCAGGAGGGACTAATTTTGTTACATAATTTGTACTCCAGCCTTTCCTTAAGAATTCAAACTGAAGCAGTCTCCAGCTGAGTCAACATACTTGCTTAGATATTTGCTCCTGCTCTGTCCTGCTTTCCTCTCTCCCTCTGTCTGGGGAACACATCCCCAATAAGTCACTTGAACTAGACTCTTGATCTCAGGCTTTGTCTAAGGGAATTCAACCGAACACATCTAGTTTGACTTTATTTTGCAGCAGAAGTGTTACAAAATAGTGGTCTTTGGGAAAAAAAAAATCTGTATACTTATTTCACTCATTCAGATTGTGGAGCTCTAACATTAAATAAAATCAGCAAATTTGCATGGTTTTATTTATATTCAGGGTAAAGAAACAGTGGTCTCACAATACTCAGGACTATTTAAAAACCTCAAGGTCATTGCCAATTTCCCCCTAGTCTATCTCTAAACCAGTTCTTTGTGAGAACATCACATTCACAGATAGGAGTCATGAGCTTTTGCTTTTGAGTAATGGTGTTAAGTGCGAGCTGCATTGAAAATTAGCGCACTGCCTGATCGTTTCCACAGAGCCTTTGGTGAGGTTGATGTTGAGTTTGTTGGATAATTATCTGGTTGTATTTTTTAATCTAAGCATCCTTTTATACATTGCGATTTCTGTTTGCGAGTTTAGCTTCAAGTTTACTGAACCATTTAATTAACTTAAGTGTTGAAACTTCTAGAGGTGTTGATTGATTCTAATCAGTATTTTTTGCTACCCTAATTGAAGGCTTTCTCTCATGGACTATTGTCAGTGAAGCAAAAAATAAAAAATAAAGCAAAGCGGTGTTTCATCTTTGGCATAATCTAACACAAATTTAGTTCAGCCCGTAATTGCAAAAACTTCAGGGGGACAGAACGGAGCCAATTTCTGTTTCCTTTGAAGTGGGAGAGCCAGCCCCTGGAAGGGAGACCATGCAGCAGGCGCAGGGAGCAGAGTCTTACAACCTCTCACCAGGACTCTGACTTCAAGCCAGAGCACTTTCAGGTTTGGCAGATTTCACTTTTCGTGGAAGCTCAGTGGGGGGATGTTTTGCAGGGACACTTGCCACCCAGAGAAAGCAATTTTCTCTTTTAACAGCACTGCTTTTCCCAGAAAAGCAAAAATTCACCCCCAACTTCCCACTGCCTGTAGTAACACCCCAGGCCAAAGCAAACCTAAGCCCTAGGACAGGAGCTGCGCAACATTGAAGAGGTCTTTCTGCTGGTGGGGAGGATGGAAGCTGGACTTCTACGTTCCAGGTGTTCAGACAGCCCTGTGGCTGTGTTTAGGTGCCCTTTAGAGCACCCTCACGGGGAGACAGAGGGGACTGGCATGTGGTAACAGCTCTGGGGAGTGCCCAGACCTGCAGGTACCTGAGACATAGCCCCAAGACCACTCCCCAACTTTGGTTTTTGAAGACCAGGTTTCCTGTTGCCTTCGAAAAGATTTTCTGGCAAGCTGCCCTGGGTCTCTCCTGAGACAATTCTGTTCTAGTTGACTTCCGTTCGGCACAAAATAATGTATTATGGATATTGCATTTCTCTGCTAAGAAAATGTCGGCTGCTAAACTAGATCAAACCGCCCTCCAGTTCTTCAGTGCTGACTCATTTTAATTATTGAACTTCTCTCCCTGGAAAGTACGCTCTGTGCTGTTTGCAGAGAAACTGGCAGTTTTAACACAGTTTGGAAACTTTTCATAGATTGATCACCCCAGGAAAACAGGCAGCTGCTGTTCACCAGAGAAATGCTGCAGTTAAGGTTAGTTGGCTATTTGACGGCACTGAAGAAGTAGATGTGTGGGGTTTCCTCCCTACCATCCTCCCTGCCTCCCTGGCTTCCTCTGCATGAACCCTTTTTTCCTATGTCCTTCAGGGGTCCAGTTCTACAACTATGGCTTGATCCCCAATAGGGAGCGTGCAGGAGGCAGCCAATCAATGATTCTCTTTCATCATTGATGTTTCTATCTCTCTCTCCCTTTCCCTTTGTCTCTGAAATCAATAAAAATATTTTAAAATTATTTTAAGAAGGCATCCATACCCTAAGAACTGTGCTGACCATCCCTTCATTTATATGTTCATACAGTAAATATTCATGAAGAACCTAGCACATTGCTTCTATGAGGATCTAACTACTGAGGCTACAACATAGAACAGAAAAGAGAATAAAAGCTCCTTTGTAATGGAACTTACTAGAGAAGACAGGCAGTGGACAAATGTGTAAAATACGTAGTCATCAAATGGTGACCAGTGCTGTGGGGGAAATAAAAGTAGGAGATGGGTTATAGGAAAAGTGCTTGGGAAGGGATGGGATTGCAATAATAAATAAGGTGGCCAGGTAAGACCTTACTGAGAACGTGACATGTGAACAAAAACCTAAGAGGATGGGGAGGCCAGCTTGCAGGTTTCCAGATAGAGAGCTTCCAGGTGGGATGTGCCTGGTGTGCGGCAAGGAGGCCACTGCAGCTGGAAACGATGTGTTAGGGGAGAGCGGAGAGGACCAGAAAGGTTGGCTGGGATCCATCATGAAGGTTTGGGAGTGAGATCTGGATTTGGGTTTCGTTCTAAGTGTGTTTTCTAACAGAGGAGTGGCAGGATCCAATTTAGGTTTAACAGGCTTGTTTGGGCTGTTGTGCCAGGAAAAGACAGGAGGGGACACAGGCATAGGCAGGGAGACCAGTTCAGAGGCCGCTGCAATCAGCTGGGTGAGAGATGCTGGCAGCTTAGACCAGAGCAGTAGCAGTGGAAGAGGAGAGAAAGAGTTGGATTCTGGTTACATGTTTAAAGTAGGGCCAACTCATAGCTGAGGGACTTGGTGTGCTGTAAAGAGGAGAGGAGTCAAAGTGTGGGGCCAGAAAGGGGAGCAGTTCCCACAGGAGCCCATTTCTGGCAACTGGGTCCACTCAGGAATCAAATGCAGACCAGATGGACCCATAGAGAGCACAAAATCATGATGAAGGGAGTAACTGATCTCACTGCTAACAGCTTCATTCCCAGAGCACCTCATTCATGCCAGGCCCTGCTGAGCCTATGTAACTCCATCTCCTCTTCCAACAACCAGTGATAAACATGCCATTGTCCTCACAGATGAGGACAATGAGGCTTGGAGCAAAGCGACTTGCCCGGTGCTGGGACCACAACTCCAGCCAGGCCTATCTGGCTTCCAGGCTCATGCTCTCAACCACTGTGCTTGCTACCCAGAATCACATTCAAAATAGTTTTGAACCAAGTTCAAGAAAATTATGAATTGCTCATCTTCTCCTAAGGCTTTTGAAACTATTGAATCAGTTTTCTGGACCGAGGACACCCCCACCTTGGCCAGTGGTGGAGACCCCTGGTCATATTCTGACTCTGTTCCTCTGTGTGCCTCCTTTTCTACCCTCTCTCAGCAACTCAGCAGTGGCTTCACAGCTAGTGATGTGTCACAGGTTCCATAATCCCAGCTGCTGGGACACCCAATCTGGTTCAGAGGAGTCCTCTCTCTCTCTTGAGATTTGAGAGACACCCTTAATCATTGGATGGGATTTGGACAGTAACTTGCTTTTACCTGCAGCAGATTTACAACGTATGGGTTGCTTTCTATTGAGGCAAATTTTTTTTCAGGTAGATTAACCCAAAGTGGATACCATTTCCCGGCCTCATTTCCAGGCATGGGGAAATTCATATTTGTCAGCCTATGACACTAACTATATTTTCACTATTATTCAGAAAAATAGGTGTTGAGCACCCCCTATGTGCCAGGCACTGCATCGGGAATGCAGCTCTGAGCAAAGTAGACCCAGTTCCTACTCTTATGAGGCTGATAGACTGATGGGGGAGCCAGACACTAAACCAAAGGACCGCTGTGTTAGGGTTTAGGACAAGGATAGGGTTTGTGCCTTAAAGGGAAGAAACATGGTTCTATGTGTGTATATATAACAAAGGAGCCAGGCCTTGCCTAGGGGATGAAGGAAAGTGTCCCTGAAGAGATGGTGGATAGGCTGTTACCTGAAGGATGAGTGATTCTCCCTGTGAGAAGGATGGAGAAAAACAAGTGGTCCAGAAAGAGGCCTTTGAACAGAAGGAACTATGATGACTTTAAGGGGATAAGAAGGAAAATCAAGGCCTGATGCAAAATGAGATGAAGTATTAGGCCAAGCCACAAATGCCTCCCTAAGAATGTTGATCTCACCCAGCCAGCAAGGCTCAGTGGTTGAGTGTCAAACTGAGAGAACCAATAGGTCACAGTTCAATTCCTGGTCAGAGCACATGCCTGGGTTGTGGGCTCGATCCCCAGTGTGAGATGTGCAGGTGGCAGCTGATCAGTGGTTCTCACTCATCATTGATGTTTCTATCTCCCCCTCTCCCTTCCTCCCTGAAATCAATTTTAAAAATATATATATTTTTTAAAATGTTGATCTCTAACCTATGAGGGAAGGAATCCACTCCTAGAGGGACAAATTAAAAGAGGAACATGTTAGATGTGCTTTAGGAAGGACCAGGAAAGGACCATGAACTGCCTATAATTATAGGAGGTTCGTTGGAGGGGCAAGGTGGACAGAGGAGACCATGTACTACATTACTGCAGTATCTGTAGTCACAAGGTGATCTGGTTTACACTGAATTTGCCTGGACATGGAATCTTAGCATGTCTGACCTGGAAGAGACCTGAGAGAGCATTTCCCTAGACCAGCTGCATTCTTTTATGGATGAGAAAATTGACATAGAGAAAGGTGACTTGCCCAAGAACATATGGCCACTTTAATTACAGAGTCAGCACTCAAACTTAGGCCTCCTGACTTAGACCCTGGGGCTCCTAACCATGGTGTTAGTTATCTGTATTTCCATGAAGACTGAGCTCTATCAAAGTACTAGTTGTGTCATAGTTAATATTGTCTCTCCAATGTTTGCTAGAAGTAAGTACTCAGCATATGATGGATGGATGGATGGATGGATGGATGGATGGATGGATGGATGGATGGATGGACGGACGGACGGATGGAGTGGTGGGTGGGTGGGTGGGTGGGTGGATGGATGGATGGACATATGGAAGTATGAAAGAACAGATGGATTAGTGGATTTAGAAAGATGCTCTTTCTTTTAGACTCTGTAAACTTCCATAGCAACAGTTGAAAGAGAAATCCTTTTTCCCTTAGTAAGAACCATACTTCATGACCTTCCATCCCCAAAAGCATGTCCTCTAGTCATGTCAACCACTCTTGGGCCATGACATCAGTGTGACCCCATAGGACACCCTTCCTTACTCAAACCTGTGCCTGGGCAGCATGGGTTCCTGAGAGAAGCTGATAAACCCACTCCAGTTGTTTGGGATGGCAAGCAGCCCAGGAACACTTGGGTCATTGCACTGACTCCTGATTCCTCCTTGAAAGGAGCCTGGCTTGCTAACTGTCCAAATTGAATTTTAAAAACTTTAATTAGGTCACTATAAAGATTTGTCTCTTTTAATGGCAGAAAGCCCGGGTTCGTAAGTGTTTCCTCAGGAGCTCATCCTTTCTCACCCCACTACTCCTGTAAAGCCCACACCCCATTAAGGGAGGAATGAATTAAATGCTCAGAAATATTATCTCAAATGGCAGTAAGTATGAGGAGGCTCAGAAAGTGGCTCGGGGCCATTGCCAATATATATCCTTGACAAATATCCTCTCATTAATCCTCATGAAAATACTAGAGAATGGGGCCTTGTTTTAATTTACAGCTGAGGAGAGTAAGACCATAGGGTCTAACAGGCTTGCCGGACTCAGATCTACTAGGGGCATGCCCCGATAATTATATTTCCAATGGGCTGACTTCCTACCTGTAGTTATTTAGAATGTGATCATGGTAACTGATCAACAAAGAAAATTTACATGTCATCAGCCAACATTTATTTATAGTAGATACCTACTATACACAGGGTATCTAACCAGTGGCTTATCTGAGGCCAATTGGATAGTCCTCTTTGCCCTCAGAGCACTAAACTTGGGACCTCATTCCAGCCCCTGGCCAACCACTTTCTCAACCACATCTGACCTGGAGAATGGCATTTAACCCTCGGTCTCCTCCCCCACCATATGGGCACTGCAGTTTGTACACAATAAATCCCCAACAGGACACAGATGGCACACTCAAATGGGAAACACTGAGGGAATTGTGTGCAAAAGGGACCATTCCTAACAGCGGGAGTGTGGGGAAGCCATTGGGGATAATACATTAACCCTGGGATAGAACATTCTATGTTACTACCCCGAGGTCCAAAGGGACAAAGGCGGGGAGCAGTTCCAGAAGCTGGCATGAGAGAGATTCTTGAGGGTTGGCAGTCCTGAAAGGGGCAGTGACCTTTGAGACACAGCCAGCTTGAGACAAGCTCACAGGGCAGGAACCAGGGGCATAAGGACCTGATCTCCCCAGCCTCCTCCCTCCAACTTCCTCCCAGGGCTACCAGAGGGCACAGGGCCAGTCAAGGCAGAGCACACAGTCTCCCAGGCCAAGTGGAGAAGGGTAGAGAGGGGGTCAGGAGGTGCAGGTGGAAACCACTGACCCTACTTGCACCAAAGTGACCTGATGAAATGAGTCCATGGAGGGAGGAAGAGCTGTCACCAGAAGGGGATAAGATTTAGTGTGCCACCAAGAAGGGGATAAGAGTGACCTAAAAGAAGGATCTGCTGCTCTAGCCAGTTTTGCTCAGTGGATAGAGCATCGGCCTGTGGACCAAAGGGTCCCAGGTTCAATTCTGGTTAAGGGCACGTACCTTGGTTGCAGTTTCAATCCCTGGTTGGGACACACTCTGGAAGCAACCAATCGATGTTACCCTCCCACATCAATGTTTCTCTCTCTTTCTCTCTCTCCTTTCCTTTCTCTCTAAAATCAATAAACATATCCTCAGTTAAGGATAAGGAAAAAGAAAAAAATGAACCATATACCCTCCTTACAGGGTGCTGTGAGGTTAAAAGGAGATATAAAGGGAAACTCATAATGCCTGGCACTTAGTAGGTACTCAAGAAATATGTTACAGAGTGAATGAATGAATGATTTCTAAGATCCTGTCTGGCTCTCAGGAGATAGGGGTCCGATTCTCTAGACTGGTTGTCAGGTGCTGAGTAAGAACTCGTGACATCTGGACAAGGTACCAAACCGAGGGCAAGAACTGGGGCAGGGTGAGGGCTTGGAGGTCAGCATGCTGACTGCAAGGTCTGCAGAAAGAAGGGGCCCTGAGTGGAGATAGCACCTCCAAGAATTCCATCAAGTCTGCAGACTGCAGCAGCCTCTGGGAAAGGAATTTGAATATAAGCTGGAAACCTTGATAGAACATCCAATTTGTCAAAATAGGATTCTTCTGGCAGTACATTAGAAATGAGTATGAAATTACTTCCCAAATATGGGTGAATAATTGAGAATTAGCTATTATGAGACTTCCATTTGGGGATATAAATAATAGCAAAAGGATGCAGAACGTGAAGGAAGGAAGCTGACATTTGGTGAATGTCTTGGGATCCAGCCAGTCCATGTAGCAAAGGTCCTGGTCTTCACAGAGATTGTCTAGCAGAAGGAAACACGATAAACAAGGAACATGATAAGAACAAATAAATTATATAGTGCTGTGGGTTGAATTATGCCTTTCAAAAATATATGTTTAAGTCCTAAACCTGAGCCCTAATTTGGAAATAAGGTCTTTGCCGATGTAAACAATCAGGTTAAGATGAGACCACCAGGGTGGGCCCTGACCCAATGACTGGTCTTCTTAGAAGAAGAGGGAAATTTGGTCACGTACGCAGACAGAAGGTGGCCATGGGAAGACAGAGGCAGAGATCGGAGGTGTGCTGCTACAAGCCCAGGGAACGCCAAAGATCACCGAGAGCCCCCAGAAGCCCAGAGAGGGGCATGGGACAGATTGTCCCTCAGAATCCCCAGAAGGCACTAACCCTGCCACACGCTGATTTTGGACTTGTAGCCACCAGAACTGTGCGGGAGTACATTTCTGTTGTTTTAGGCGGCCTTGGGAAACTAACACATCCATTGTATCAGAAGATGGTAAGTGCTACAGAGAAAAGACATACACAGAACAGGGAGAGAAGGATAAGGAAGGAAGGAGGGTGGGCAGGCAAGGGAGGTCTGGAGAAACTGGGACAGGCATCATCGAGAAGGTGACATGTGCACAAAATTTGAAGGCAGGAGGGGAGAGAGCCAAGCAGAGATAAGGGGAAGGATGTAGCAGGCAAGGAAGCGGGGATATGGAGGCCCTGAGTGGAGTGTGTCCTGTTGCGGGGACACCTAGAAGGCCAATGTGGCAGGAATGTGAGCAAGCAGCAGGGAGGAGAGCAGGAAGGTTAGCGAGGCCAGACCCTGGGAGGCCATGCCAGCCATCACCAAAACTTCCATTCTGTTTTGGAGCTGGGCGGGGAGCTGTGGGAGTGTTTTGAGTGGTCAGTACATCATCTGCAATAGGATTTAAACTGCTCACTTTGGCTGCTGCACTGAAAACAGATGGAAGCAGGACAAGGACAGAAGCAAGGAGACCTGTTTCAGGGGCTACAGCAGCAAACCAGCTAAGAGCACTTCCTTTATGGGGACCTTCACTGGCTTTCCCCAGGACACCTGCTGGGGAGGGGGCAGAGTGGGCAGAGTGGGATTCTCAGTCCAGGTCTCCCCTCCACATTGTACAGCCTGCAGACCCACCACCCACATGCAGGCCAGGCCACTAGCCACAGCTGCAAACTCACTCTGAGACCTTTCAGAGAAGGAAGGGAAGACCTTACATGCCCTCCTGGGCTTCATTGCCCTCAACTCTAATGTCTACCTCAGAGGGATGCTGCAAGAATTGGATGAAGGAACAGCTGTAGAAGCATTTCCGAAAAAGCATAAAGCACTAGCTAAATGCATGTGATTGTAATTAATACTAATAACAGTCACCCCTCTTCACCCTGCAACCATTAGCCTATAAATACCACCCAAACAGCATCTCCATGAAGGGATGATCCCCACGTGGGGATGGAACCAGTGAACACATCTGCTGGGGAGCATTTTCCATGTAATAGGTTTCATTGTAACAAGGTCAGCGATGGCCCGTTACCATGGGCCATCTGTTGGGGGTGTGAAAGTAGCCTCATCATGCAGAACTGGACCTTCGGAGAGAATAGCAGCCTAGCAACACACAGTAATTTAAGGCATTGGATTCTTCTATAATGCTGCTTTTCACATGTCTTTTTAAGGATGGCTGGTTTTGTTTCTGGTGCTCTGGAGGACGCTGACTGAAGCTAAGATTGGGTCACTGCTAGCAGACAGCATTTGCATGGATTGGGAGGCAGGCGGCTGGGCGTGTGTCTGGTTGAAGGAAGAGGGAGAAGGTTGGTTCAAAGCAAGCTTAGAGCAAAGAGAGTGGCGAGCAGGTTGGTGTCTCTTCATCAGGTGCTGGTGCTAAGTAAAAACTGAAAAGGATATCAGGGGGAACGCTTTGTAGAGTAGATGGTTGTCTAACCACTATGCTGTACCCCTGAACCTGATACAAAACAACATTGAATGTAACTGCAACTGAAAAAAAATTTTTTAATTTAAAACCAAAACTGAAAGGGACTGTTCTACCCGGCAACCTTGACAGACTTAGAGGGGCACCAACTGTTCTGCTTCAGGGTCCAGGTGAACCGTTGAAACAGGGGGCAGGGAAGAGGAGCATTTATTCCCATTCAAGGGAGAACACAGCAACAGCAGAGCTGATGGTAGAGCAGAGGCAGCATTCCAGCCATGGGCCTGGGCAGTGGGCAGGCAGAAGGGATCAGCCCTTCTAGGATGGCCAGAAAAGGGGACAAAGAGGATGGAATACTTGTTCTAGGTCTGGAAGGAACATTTCTGCAGGTTGATGAGGGGAAAGGATGTAGGTTTGAGCAGAGAAAGCAGTACTGCAAATTCATGAAGTTGTGAAACATCCCAAAAAAAAACAATCTATACTAATAAAAGAGAAACATGTAAATTGACCATCACTTCGTGATGCCCACAGCCAATCAGGAGTGAGTATGCAAATTAACCCAACAAAGATGGCGATGGCCCTGGCCCCTCCAGGCCTCTGGGCAGTGAGCCTCCTCAGGGCCTCCCTGCTGCACTCCACACCTGTCAACTGTCCTTGCAGCCTCCCTGTGGCCCAGCCCCTGGCCTCAGAGGCAACCCTCTGGTGCCTGAGCTCGTAGCTCCCGGTGTCTGGATTCTCCCTCTACCCCACCTCTGCCCCGCTGCTCTGGTAAACAAAACCCTAGCCTTGGAGTAGCCCTGTGGGTACAGACACACACCGGAGCTCACTCGGTGCACAGTTAGCACGCCCCTGGAGCCCCAGACCAGCCAAGGGGCGATGGTGGCGGCTCAGCTTTGTTTTGAATAGATCAAAGAGGCCACCTACACAGTAACCCAAATTATCAAATCTCCCTCCTCCCTATCTCACCAAATCCAGAGGGGCGGGGTGATGGGTGTGGAGGGAGGGTGGGCTGGCAGGAGGCAGAGGGTGGAGGAGGAAGAGGATAAGGAAGGGGGCCAGTTACATCCCACTTTCACAATGGGAAAGTGAAATGCACTAGCACACCCAACCTCTCCAGTCCTCCCCACCTTCCTCACTCCTCCCACCTCTTCCCCTTCCTGCCTCCCTGGGAGTGCCAGCACAGCACAGAGGAACTCTCCGGAGAAGGAAGGTGAGGAGGAAGCGGCACCGGAGTGTACAGGGCTTGCCACCACCACCGCCACTGCACAGGCTGCCTGAGCGAGCCTGCAGCGTGCCAGCAGCCAGGAGAAGGAAGGCCTATTCTTGCACGAATCTTCGTGCATTGGGCTTCTAGTATAAAATAAGAATAATGATAACCAATATCATACATTACTATTAATAATGCTTCCATTTCATCTTAACAGCAACCTAAGAAATAACAATGAGTATTATTCCCATTTTACAGACAAGAAAGTAAAGCTTTGAGATGTTTAGTGCTAAAACAGGTCAGTGGTACAAACCATGGTTCAAAACAGTTTAGAGCAATGCAAAGGTCTCCAGACTCTTGGATTTGTATGAATCAATGTATTAGTTATCCATTTCTACATAACAAATTATCCCAAAATGTAGTGGGTTAAAACAATAAACATTCATTATCTCATAGAGTGTCCATGGGTCAGGAACCTGGGGAGTGGCTTAGCTGGGTTGTTCTGACTAGGGGTCTCCCAAGAGGCTGCAGTCACATGTCAGCCGGGCCTGCAGTCATCTGCAGGCTCGACTGGCATAGGGAATCCAGTTCCCAAGATGATACACACATATGGATGATGAGTTGGTGGCTGGAGGCCTCAGTTTCTCACCACACACCCTCCTCCATAGGGCTTTTTGAGTGTCCTCGAGACATCGCAGCTTTTTCCCCAAGGCGAGTGACTCAAGAGTGACCTGAGAGGAAACTGTGATATTTTATCTTGTAGACTCAGAAATCACACACTGTCATTTACTCAATATCCTGTTAATTTCACAGTTCAACCCTATTCAATGTGAGAGCAGGGCTTCAGAAGTCAGGATAATTAGCTTGGATTTTATTCCACCTAGGATGGAAGCCATCAGAGTTTTTTAAGCCGGGGTGTGACACAGCCTGATTTTAATTTTAAGATCACTTTGGCTACCAGAGGGAGAATGGATTAGAGAGAAACCAAATGTAAGCAAAGATTTGCGATGGTCCAGGCTAGACTTGATGGTAGGGTGATGCTGGATATTTTCAAATTAGTCTTGAAGAATTTGCTGCGGATTAGATGTAGGTACTGAGAAAGGAGAGAAAAACAAGAATAGAGCTTAGATATGCGGCTTGAGCAGAAGACTGGCAAAGGCCCAGTGTGAAGTGGAGGGAATATTCAAGTTCGTTTGGCCATCTTAAGTTTGAGGCACCAATTACACATCCAGGGAAGAGGTTAAGTAGAAAATTGGGTAGAGAAGTCTAGAGCAGTAGTTCTCAAACATGGCTGCACATTGGAATCACCTGTCAAGTTAAAATTGATCTCTGGGTCCCACCCCCAGAGGTGCTGCCTAATTGGTCTATGGTATGGTCTGTATATAGGGACTTTTTTTTAATGTCCCACAGATAATTCTAATGTGTAGGAAACTTTGAGACCTGCTGATTTCCAGGGGAAGGTAAACTGGAGATTAACTTTGGGTGTCATCAGCATATAGCTGATAACTTACAGCCAAGGGGACTGATTGAGATTCTCTGGAGAGTCGGTGAAACTGGAGAAGTGAAGGCCAAGGTCCAATCCCTGGGACTCCCCCAAACCCTGAATTACCCTCGAGTTTGGAGGTTGGGCAGAGCGGCAAGAAAGGAGCTGAGAAGCAGCAGCCAGCTCCTGACTCATAGAAGGGACATCAGGCCACTCTTCCTCTGTGGAGCATTGGGTGCCCGTGAGGCAGGTGCTAACCTGGCCATCTCCTCCCTCTGACTTGTTTGGGGTGCTTCCCCAGCACTGGAGACCAGCTTCCCCAGCCTCTCTGTCAGCTCTTTGGCTGCTGCTCAGGGCTGTTACTAGTCCCTGGTCAGTGCAATGCAAACCAATTCATTTAGCAGCTGTTCCTCCTTCTGAGTGTTTGTTCCAAGACATATTATTCCACATTTGTCCGCATTAAACTGCATTTTATCACCCATTATGCCAAGTCCTTCAATGATCTGGGCCCCTCTGCGTTTGATTGCAAAGCTCAGTGATTTGTGGTGCCTGCAAAAGCTGTCATTTGCAGATTTGAAATCCTTCTTGCAGGGCCATTAGGGGGTTATTAGCATCAATAATGTGGCTTCGCAGAGACAGAAAGAGACAGGAGGGACATGGCGGGGGGGAGGGGCTCTTTGCCTGGAAGATACTGTGACCCTAGCTCACCCTCCTCCCCTCCCCCCACTCAGGGCTTCCCCTTCTGTCCTGACACCCACACTAAGAGTGTCTCCAGTGATTTGCAGACTCCAACTCGAACTTCTCACATCACCCTCCCTGGCATCCGTAGCCTCCAGAAATCTCAATAATTTAATAAACTGCTCACACCAGCACGCCTCCAGCTATCTCTAATCAAGCTGACTGCGTTGTCCAACCATCCCTGGCCTAATTGTAAAGGACATTTCTGGAGATCAAACATATATTTGCATTTCCAGCTTGCAAGCCTCCATGCAATTTTATCTGGTAAACAACTTGTCAGGCCTGACACCCTCCTGTGATTCACCTTTGACCTGCACGTGAGACCTAAAAGGATGCTGAAGGGGGCATTGCCTGTCTTAACATTCGCAGTCAGGAATTCAAGACTAACGGTGGTGGGTCAGAAACAGGACCCCAACCCCCTCATCCCTCCCACCTCCTATCCCTGGTGCCTGGGAATTTTTTTTTTCTGCTCCTCTTAATGAGATTTTATTTCATTATTTTCAGCTTACCCTTTTTTATATTCTAAGGCATCATAAATCCTTCTTGGAGGCCTGAGAAATAATTAACTACAGAACCTGTTTCTTTTCTTCACAAATACTTGGAGAGTACCTGCTCTGGGCCAGGTGGTGAGGCCTGATGTGCAGGGGATACATAAGCATGAATGAGTTTCCAGTCCAGTGAGGAGCCAATAATGCTAGTGAGGACCATGGAGCTTTAAAGGTAGCTTTTACATACTGCTCTTCTGAAGTCTGCTCCCCCAGCTCCTTTCCTCCCCTGATGCCCACCATAGAGACTCTTCTGTTCAGCCTGGGCAACACCATCCCCCACCCCAGGGCCTTTGGGAATGAGTGGGCAGGTACTGGGGTGGTCACAGTGACTAGGCAGGGAGGCTGGCATTTAGTGCCTGCAGGACGCTAGATGCTCTGCGATGCTTGGGACCACTCACATGTCAACAGCACCCCACTGATAAACATGGAAAGAAGGGGTGTGTTCGTTTCCTACGGCTGCTCTAACACATGACCACAGACTTACTGGCTTACAACAACACTCATTTACTGTCTTACAGTTCTAGTGATCAGAAGTCCAAAATAGATTTTATGAAGGTCAGGCCCGGCCAGTGTGGCTTGGTGGTTGAACATCAACCTATGAACTGGAGTTTGAGGTTCGCTTCCCAGCCTGGGATTGCAAGCTTGATCCCCAGTAGGAGGTGTGCAGGATTTTCAATGATTCTCTCTCATCATTGATGTTTCTGTCTCTCTCTCTCTCAATCTCCCTTCCTCTCTGAAATCAATCAAAATATATTTAAAAATAAAGTAAAATTAGATAAGTAAATACATACATACATACATACATACATACATACATACATAAAACGGAGGTCGGGGGAGGGCTGTGCCCCTTCTGGAGACCTAGGGAAGAATCCATCTTCAAAGCCAGCAAACGGCCTGCCAAGTCTTGCTCACACTGGATCACTCCAGTCTCTGCCTCCAGCATCACATCTGCTTCTCTATTCTCCTCCCTCCCTCCTTCATTTACAAGAACCATGCGATTCCATTGAGCTCACGCAGATGATCCAAGCTAATGTGCTCATCTCAGGATCCTTCCCTTAATCACATCTGCAAAGTCCCTTTTTGTAAGGTAACATATTTGCAGACTCCAGAGGACAGAACACAGACAGCTTTGGGGGCCATTATTCTACTTGTGACAGTGGGGGACAAATGTTTAGGGGCACTGACAGCCTCAGCCACTAGAGGGTGACCTCACACGATGCAGGCAACACTCCATTAGCTGCTACAGTGGTGGCTGGTTAATTCAGTTATCCCAATGCTGTGATATCAGGAGTTCCAGACCACACGTACAAGATGCCGTTGGAGGGAGCCTGCATGGAGTAGCAGCCTTTGATAGGGCGCACTATTCATGCCTTGTTTCACCTGTCAATAAGTGTGAATGTCTTGTTCTCACGTTGACCACACAATGGGAAGTGATCCAAAGGTGAGAAAGAAAGTTTAGACCTTGACAAAAGACCTACACAAAATAGGAACTGGTTACACAGATAATTGGGCATCGACTTAATCAGGATTCCACAATATTATCACCGAACGGACGGTTTTTCCATTTGCAAAACTCTTTCACATCCATTATCTCATTCGCTCCACACAGTGAATTCGGAGGCAGTTGGAGCAAGTATTATTTTTTTTATCACCATTTTACAGATGAAAAAACTGTGACCAGGAGAGCTTTAGTAACTCGCCCAAGGTCACGGAGCTAATAAACTCCAGTGAGTGTGTAACTCAAGTCCTTGGACTCCCATCAGAGATTTTGTCCTCTCCACCACACTGACTCTCAAAGCTCCAAGCAGCTGATATGCAGAGCAGAGACTAATGGTAAGCCCATCGCATCTGAGTCTTTTTCGGACTGTCATTTCTAAGGAGGCAGCATGAAGCCATGACAAGGGTTTAGAATTAGGGGTCAGGCAAAGCCCAGTTTCCACATCGGTAACTTAGGGATGGTACATGATAGTTGACTGCTGTGTTTTCCAAACTAGCCTGATCTTTAGAACCCCCTGATAGGAGGTGATGGTTAACAATATTAACAGATTTTCCTGTTTCCCCAGAGAATCAGTGCGGAAGGTCTAAGGGTGGGACTCAAATCTCTGGGTTTGTAATAAGCAGGCCTGGTGGTTCTTCTATGCAGGAAATGTGGAGAGCATTGGTCCACAGGATTTTGTGTGAACGAAATGAGGTGATGTATGTATCAAGCGCCTGGCCCAGAGCGGCCCTTTGTATAAACGTTGGGTTACCTCTCTTCTCCCACCTTCATCAGGGGGCGTTCTGTCTGTCATTTCTTTACTTTTGATTATTGGTGTTAAGAAGACAAGCTCCTGTTTCCAATGACAAAATTCCAGAGCTTTATCATCGAGAATATGGCCCTGGGTGGGCGGGGGGAGGGAGGAGGGGGCTCAGGGGGGAGGAAGCGGGTGATAATGCCTTTGGGTGTTGGCAGTAACTGATCAGGTAAGGGAGAATCCACTAAGTCTATTGAATTCCTTTGAATAACTGTGTTTCACCACCCCCTTCCGCCTTTATGCAGTGAGCAGGAGTACTAGTAACTAGCCCAATGCATTTATTTTACTCAGCTGCTGATTTATAAAACCCACCTTTTGCCTTGAGCTCTGCGTGCATTGCACTCAGATAAACAATACTCCCCACATCATCAGTCTTGTCACCAGCCCACGTCCCCTGCGATGAATCCGGTCTCCCCGCAGTGGGAAGGGGAACTGCTGTTTCACCAGCCCGGGCCCAGCTTGCAGAGAACACCGGCATAAACCACCCAGCTCTCACCTTCTCAGTCCAGTTGTCCCACCACGTGGTTTCCAGAGACCCAATGGCAGGCCCTGCCTGGGAAATGAATGACCGCTTGGTGGCCAGAGTTTCAAGAACCTTCTTCCCCAGATGGGACTCTACAGAACAGGTTGTCCACCCCTGGAGAACAGGGGCATGCCTTGTCCCTGTCTGTCCCCAGGACCAGTGCAGCGCCCTGAGTTACAACATGGTATGTTGTGGTATGAATAGGCCATAGAGTTGGGAGGTTTATGGTCCGAATTTTTGCGTAGGCAAAAAAAAAAAAATCCCACATTTCTCCCTTCATCAGAAACAACTGCCACTTGTTTTTCCTCTTCCCTTCAACCAGTAGTTCCCAACCAAGGGCAGTTTTACCTTCCAGGAAGCAGCTTTGGTTGTCATGACCCGGGGTTGCTGCTGGCATCTAGGATGTAGATGCCAAGGATGCTGCTAAACACCCTACAATGTACAGGGCTGCCCCACAACAAAGAATTATGCAGCCCCAAATGTCAATTCTGTACTGCCATGTGCCACGCTTGGCCAAGATTGGTTTCCCTCTAATTGCCCACTGGCCTATAATAGCAGAAATCAGTTTGTCTCATCGAAGCAAAGAGAGAAGGAAACACACTTATACTGGGCACCACTAAGGGCCCTAATATTGTGCTAAGCACTGGTTTTCTTGATCGACCCTTACGAAAAGTCCTTCACCATACCCATTTCACAGGTCAGGAGACTGAGGTTAAGAACTTTTAAATCCATTGCCAGGAAGAGACAAAGCCAGAACCATACCCAGCCCTTCCTGACTCCAAAGCCAGCCAGCCAGCCACTGTGCAGATTAAGGCTAAAGAGTGGCTGTGGGTAAAGCGTAGTGATGGACCTTTACCCACCCCCAAATCGTATCTTTCATAGGCACCATAAATATCTCCCGAAACATAGATTCTCTTTGGATTTGCATGTTTCCCTGGCATTCTGGCTCTCCTGGAATCGGGGGGCGGCGGGGGGACGGGGGGGGGGGGGCGGAGGGAGCATGGTGGTAGAAGCCTTTCAGTCTATGTTATGCGTTAGCATCAATATACCCTCCTGCCTGGTCTCCATTCATCAGTATTTAAGCAGGTGCATTCCCTTCATCCAGCCTCTCATTCCTCAGCGCATGCTCATTCTGTACCATAGAGGAGTCCCCAGCCTGACTTTAACAGGGGTGCTACCGGCTTTGAGGAGAAGCTATTTGATATTGCCCAGAACTACGGTCCTCTGCTTCTCTCTGCAAATTCTTTTAACAGCCCCGACCCCTGGACAGTAAATCTCAGCATATGTTCCCCATTCACTGTGGCAGCGCAGCCTGATACGTGTCCAAACACTCCCTGGGGCACAGTGTCACTCCCCAACTTTGAGAACCAGTGGGTCCCCAACCCTCAGTCACATTTAATTAATGTTATGCCTGGGCTTCGGCGTTGCTCAGACATACATAGGTAGTTCGCCATCCACATGCCCAGCTGGTTTCATCCAGAGTTGGGAACAGGACTTCTTTGTGGGGGGCCGTTGCTCTTTCCCATTCAGAGGGACGCTTTGAGGAGGCTTCTATATGGACATTCCAGACACTGGCCTGGTTTGTTCATGGTTTTAAGCCTAAAATATGCTTTCACTTCCCAGGTTGTTCCCACTTGCAAGACTTTATACCTATTGGGTTTCCTTCTTCCCCAGAGGCTGTCGTTCAGTGCCTACCCACTGGTCAAGATACCCACTTCCTCCGGGAGGTCTCCCCTGATTAACCCAGCAGGATGTGATCTCTCTTCCTCTCCTGAAACCCCTTATTATTTTACACCAGGGGTAGACAAGTTTTTCCTGTAAAGAGACAGAGAATACATATTTTAGGTTTTGCTGGCTATGTGGTTCCAGTTTCCACAACTCAACTCCGCCTTTGTAGGGAGCAGTCAGTCATAGATAATATGAAAGGAATGAGTATGACTATGTTCCAGTGAAACTTTATTTCTGGACACTAAAATTTTATATCATTCTCATGAAATAGAATTCTTTCTCTTTTTTTCATTTAAAAATGTATAACCGCCCTGGTTGTTATAACTCAGTTTGTTGGCCCTCACCCCATGCACCTAAAGGTTGCCGGTTTGATTCCCAGTCAGGGCACATGCCCAGGTTTGAGCTCAAGCTCCTCCAGTGGGGGGCGTGTAGGAGGTAGGAAAGACAGAGAGGGAGAAAGACAACTAGAATAGGTCCATAAACACGGCATGGACAACTTCGGCCCCTCTGGTCTCCTGTCTCGAGACGTGCATCATCCAAGTGCTCTGTCCTGGGAACTCTTTAACTCAGTGCCAGGCACGGGTAAGTGCTCAATTTAACACGCAGGAAACCAGCTTGGCAGTTCCTCAAAAGGTTAAACAAATAATTACCATACGACCCAGCAATTCTGCTCCTTCGTATATACCCTCAGAATTGAAAATAGGTACTCCAACAAACACTTGTGCACACGTGTTCATAAACCCCACTTTTATAGCCCTGGTCAGTCTTTTTTGTGCTGAAACCCCCAATATCCAGCCGTCACCAACTTACCATTACTACGTAGGGCGGCTACAAACGATCACAGTGTTTTATGTCCCTACAAGACATCTGTGGAACCTTCTAAAAAGCAGAATATTCCCATAGGAGTGTGTATCACATGTGAATGTAATGGAAAAAAATTTTAGAACCACTGGTCCAGACAGTTGGGAGATTTAAAGAGTTATAGGTCCCCCTGGCATTGCTCGGCCACGCAGGAGTCATAACAATCATGCTAATTATTCCTGCAAACCCCGTGGGAGGTCAGGCGGACTATGCGTACACCCGGGAAGTAAGCCAGGGATTCCCTCCCAGCGGCTGCCTCCACAGCAGTGACCTCTGCAAAGCTGCCTTCCTCACCTCCTTGCCTCTCCAGAGCACATCTTTTATGAAGGAACCCGCAGCCTTCTCCAGATGGCTCTCTGCTTACTTAAGGGAACAGGGGGGCCAAAAGGCTGTGAGCCGAAGATGAAACGGGAGTCGTGTTAATTCCATGTTAATGACAGCAGAGCAATTTTCTTACAGGAAATAACGAGTTACCTTAATCATTTTAAGTAGTTATTAGCCGCAGCCTGAAAAGGATGGTTATGCTTATCACAATACACGCACAAAGGAAATGAAGACATGAATAACGAGACCTTAAACAGATTTCTGGCGTCTTCCTTCTGGGGAGTATTAAATGGTATTAATCTTTTTAACTGACTTCAATCCTGAGACCAGAGCCATGTGAGAAAATGTTAAGTGAACTGCTGGAAATAGAGGTGGTCCCGCCAGATTTATTGGGCCAATTTACCAACAGCAGAAGTGTGCCCCACTGCTGTGAGGAAGGCCATAGAGAAGAAAGAATGACAGGGAGATGTATGGATTAATTAATAAAATGCAGATAATAGCATCTTTCCCAATATTAACACTTCTTCAGAGGCTGCTCTATCTCTGTCCCTGGGAAAGAAAAAAAAAAGCTACAATTATACTGTTTGTTGTTTCATCCCACACCACCCCTCCCTAAGATAACGATCAGAGTTTGGAAAATGAATAAAACTCAGGCAACTTCTCCGGACTACAGCCACACAATAGTAAAAAAAAAAAAACTACAAAAGAAGAAGAAAAGTGCTTGTACAAGGGTTTTACAGTTTCCAGACATGTCGAGTCATTTCTTTCCTGAGTAAGAGGATGCTTTTTCTTCCCTGTGACCAATTCTGCAAAGTCATCCATATCCACAAAGTGTATTTAGTGCCTATGATGCGACAGAGGCTATGCTAGACCCTGGGAAACAATTTCTATAAGCCACAGTCCTGCCTTCCAGCAGCTCTCATTCTAGGCGGGAGATGCTCCTATGAACAATAATTGTAACGTGGAGCCGTAAAGGCCTTCAGAGAGGTATGTTGTAGATGTGACGGTGGCGCAGAGGAACACATGAGCCCTTCCACCTGGTGGGTAAAGACTGAGTAGGGTTTTGAAGGATGAGTAGGAGTTTGCCAGTTGGACACAGGGGTAAAGGACATTTCAGGTAGAGGGAGAGGCATATTCAAAGGTACAAATGTGCAAACAGTCAGGTCTGTACAGGAAGTAGCAGTGACTTGGCATGGCTGGCATGGGCAGTTTGATGGGAAAGTGAAAGGGGGAGGTGGAGGTCATGAAGGGCTCTCAGATGATAAGAAAGAGCTGGGGTGCCACAGGAGTGTTCCCTGAGCGCGGCGGGGGCGGGGGGGGGGGGGGTGAAATGTTTAAACTGCTAACCTAAAAATGAAAGGTCTTTCGAAGTGAGAGGCAACAAGCATGTATTGAGATCAATAAGAATAGCTATTCCGGAATCATTAATTCAGGCAGAAGTCCAAATAACGTTTCTATTAGGAGACAGAAAGCAATGGACATTTCTGATAAGGGGAAGGGGAACAATTACATCAATAGAAGAAAGGTATTTTTAGTGGAGCAGATAACATAACATAGTGATGTTAATTCTCAACCATGTTTTTAAGTTTCAGTCCCGGAGCCATATCTGATTTCTTGTTATCTTTGCACACCGTTCTTTGGGAAACAAGGTTGCTTAGGCTATTTTGCCCTGCTCTTAACATTCCAAGAGTTGAGGTGCATGGCATGCCAGGCAGTTCCTTGGCATGGCAGCTCTGGCTTCTTTTTAAAGTGAGGGGATGCCAGAGGACCCGATCTGAGGGAAGTTAAGGTGGTGGGATCACAAGTGTGGCTTGGGATAGGCTGAGATTTGAAGCATAAAATTCCCTGTGAGAGCGCGTCTCCCTTGCCTAGACACAGTGATCGGCCACAGACAGTGGGGCGGCTGCGTGGGATTGCCGCGGGTCAGCGCTGTACCTCTGCCACCTGGGACTTCAGAGACCTGCTCTCCAAATGCCACAGAAGGCGAATGAGCACGAGAGGTTCCGGGGCTGGGACTAGGAGGCTGCATTTGTTCCTCGCTGCTCTTCCCTGCTCTCCATGTGGGGACCTAGAAAGCCAAGAATGGCCCTTTCGGGCACCCATCCAATTCCACGGGCCTTAAGGCCATGACCTGTTCAACTCAGAATGAGCAGCAAGAGAGATGTGTGTTTTGTGTCAGTACAAGATGGAATTAAAGAGTCTCTGTCTCTGGGACAGGCATAAGGACATGCCTCAGGACAACTGAGGTGGTTGGGGTCCCCCCACCCACTCCCCAGGCCTCCTCGCCTACAGAGTTCACAGAACTCTCCCCTCCTCCACCCCCTGAAAATAGCCAGCCCTTGGGAACTCACTTTAACTATTGAGGGACAAGATGGGAGGGCAAGGCGTCTGGCCTGGTGGAAGTCATTTCTGTTCAGTTCAGCTCCACTGGGCAGAGCTAGGCGAATAGCCCTGGCGTGGGAATCGGGACATGAGCTTTATCTGGGAATTGGGACATGAGCTTTATCTGGTTTCCTGCAGGATATCTGGGGTCCACTTTCATTTTGGCTTCTCGTCAAGAGCCAGGTTCTGGAATTAGGCTCTTGGGTTCAAATTCTAGCTGTTCAACTAATTAGCAGAGTGAGATATTGGGCAAGCTACTTCACTTCTTTTAAGCCTTGCTTCCCCATGCCTCTAGAAAGGGGGATGATGAAAATGTTACCTGACTTCATAGGGCATCCTTTGGGAGAATCAAAGAAGATAATGCTTATAAAACACAAAAAAAAGATAATGGCATGGCATTAATTACACGGCATGTAGTAGGAAACCAATAAATGTTAGCTCTATTACCATAGTGAGGGCAAGGGTCCCCCAACCCAGGTGTTAGTTACCCCTGGAAGTAAAAACATTGTAAAACAATGACTTAAACAATGGGCTGCTAATGGACTCTACAGCTCCCACATGGCATGATCCCACAAACACTAGGCATCGAGCCATCTTCTTCATGTTGGTGGTGATGGTGGTGTTAGTAGTGTGTGTGTTTGTGTGTGTGTGTAAGTGTGTGTGTGTTTGGGGGAAGAGGTAAAAAAAAAAAGTGGGGTAGAGGGGTAAACTAAGATTCTTGAGTACCTAGTACATATCTGGCATGTGCTGTGTACTGTACATGCATAAATTTATATAATCCTTTGCTAATAAATTGAACAAGTGGAAAAATAAGTAAGCCCATTCATTGGCATTCATCCTCTCTTTCTGCTTCTTCAGTGTGGTATCTTTGTGACTCCCTCTCTCCCCTGTGGCATGTAAGAACCCTGAACCAGATCTCATTATCCTCTGGCATTTGGCTTCAGTTTGACTTGCAATGATAGGCCAGAACCGATGTGGCCATTCCTGGGTCATTCAAATTAGTTCTTGACATATTGCTTTTGTTCTTTTCCACATAAGTATTGGGCCTTTCTTGGCATTTTTTTGCCCTTTATTTCCAATAATTGGGTGACTTGTATCTAATTTCTTGGAATAAGCTAATACTTTTCTATGTTTGCCAAAAGTTGTTTTGCACTCTACTCATCTTTTGAAATCTTCCTGAAGACTTTTTCTGATTTTTTTGGAAGCCTGTTTGAGGGTCCCCCATTCCTTGTGTTCTGGATTGATATGTTTTTTTATTTATTTTTTTTAAAGGAACAAAATCACTAAATAATTTGTAGTGCCTTTTATGATAAAAATTTATAGGCAGATATTCAATTATTTGTTAAACACTGTAGCATGAGGTATGTTATTGAATTTGAGTGATCTGGTCCCAGGGTTTGCAATCGGTAGCTCACTGAGAACCTGGGCAGTTACAGGAAGGGCAATAGTGTGAGGAAATTGGCAGGCAGCTGGCATTGTGATTCCTGGAAGAGTCAGACATCACAGTGAGCAAATGTGCTCTGGTAAAGAGTCTCTGTAGTTTTTGGTTGAGTGATCTGTACCAAATGCAAACTGATGTTATCACCATCCTATCCCCCTTCAATACACACCCTCTCCTTCACCTTAAAACTTATGATTATTTTCCATTGTTCGTATGATCAAGGCATAGTTCTTAACCAAGGTCTCCAAGCCTGGGTATGGCTTGGTCCCTACTTTTTTCTCTCAGGTCATCTTACCTTCATCCCCCTTACAGCTTTTTCTTCTTAAACATGCCTGCATAATGCTACATGTACTTCCTTCTGCCTCTGAGATCTTCCCTCTTTTCCTCACCTCATGCCCAGTACAGTGCCTGGAGCATGGGAGGCACAAATAAGTGCTTACTGAAAGAATCAATGAATTGAAGACATGGGAGTCGAGTCTCAAGTTTGGGATATTTTTTTTGTTTTGTTTGGGTTTGATTTGTTTTGGCCTAAACACTGTCGAATGGAGAAAACAGAGGTCACAAACTGGCAGCCAGGATGCCCAGAAACTAAGCTACACACATGTATTCTTTAGCCTTGATCCCTGCCTTGCCACCTTCTCTCACCTATACAACCTGCCCAGCCCCT
This sequence comes from Eptesicus fuscus, assembly GCF_027574615.1. NCBI lineage: Eukaryota > Metazoa > Chordata > Mammalia > Chiroptera > Vespertilionidae > Eptesicus > Eptesicus fuscus. The sequence continues at coordinate 22,864,560 of NC_072492.1, read as the reverse complement.
GTCGTCATTCCATTTGCAACCCCAGGCTTAAACATCCTGTCCACGGAAACTTTCATTTAAATATTTGGTTTCAATTCAAGGCAATTCAAGTGACTTGGATGGAAACTCAGGAGGCAACACCCTATATACCCCCCACCAGTATGTGTTTATTTTTTAGAAGAATTACAAAACCCTGCCCTTAAAATCTCATGTTTTCCAGACAAAGACTTCTAGGTCTGAAAGGGAGTAGGAAGAGCCTCACTCAACTATCCTGGCAGAACTGCCCTTTAAAATCCAGTCCCTTTGACTGACAGCTCGGGGCTCTTTCTACTCCTCTTCCCCAGAGTCAATCCACCATGGATGGTGTTTGTGTATATTTAATGGCTTTGAAAGTATGTATTTCTGGTCATTAACTATCACACTTTAGGCAATTAATGTGTGCAGAATCAAGCCTACTTTTATGAACGTTTTATCCAAATTGCTCTGCAGCTTGATTTACAAGAGGACAGAAAGCCCTCATCTCTTACCTGATAGATGCTGTGTTTATATTTCCATTAATATGACAGTTTGAAGGGTACTCGTCAAGAGTGTCCCTTCTGAATTAACAACAACTGAATATGGGGCTTTAGCAACTGAATATGGGGTGTGTGAGGATTTAATCTTTCCTTCCTCCGTGGTGGGTGTTCATGGCCTCTGCAGAAAGCAGACGTGACGGAATAATACATCGTAAAAGTCATAATAGAGTTTCTTGCTTATAGAGTTGGAGTCTACGAAAAATGAGGGCTGTTACTCTTGGTCCAGTGGTTCCTCTGTTCTGGTCTGAGAACCTGCAGTGACAGGTTCTGCCTCTGGAATTTGCCTAATTTAACCTCTGCTATTCCCTCCAAAGGGGTCTCGCTATTCTTCAGATGAGTTGGTTTTTTTCTTCTAAAGAGGTCACCCAAGTAGCCCCCCACCCCAGCTACTCCCACCAGAATACCTGTATGATTTATTTATTGGAGTTACAAAAAAAAACTGAGTATTGAGTAAGCCAATTTTAAGGAGGAGGAGGAGGAGGAGGAGAGGAAGAAAAATATTTTTTTTATTATACATATATAGCATTACAGTTTATAAAGAGTTTTATACATGTCTTTGTTCATTCAAGTAATTAAGTACTTGGAATATACCAGACATCGAGCTGCATGGTGAAAATATAACCGGATGTATATCCACTGTCTTTTTCAAATCCTTCCCAGAGCCTAGGAGGCACAAGTGTTTGGCCTCATGTTTCAGATCAGGAAACTGAAAGATACTAGGTGATTGCCTGAGTTCACTAAACAAACAAGGAACAGAGCTTGGACTCAGGTCTAGAACTTGAGTTTCTAAGGCCCTCAAACAATTCAGTAGCACACAGCTGCTTCTTATTAAAAGAGGAGTTGGGTTTCTACTGTTTCTCTGTGATTTGAGTTTAGCTAATCCTGGGATGGACTATGAAGTGTAGCAAAGAAAAGCTTTCTCAGTCAGCCTTTAACTTTCACTGATTGCAAGGTACCTATTAATGGCCATTGCCCCTGGATATTTGACAAATCACATGTCTCTTCAGTTTAGTTATTTCCAAATGACTATAAGGGGATAAAAACCTACATGGTCCCCTGAAATGTCATTCATGTTGCACTCTGGGATCCACGTTGCACTATTGGTGCCAGCCTCTAGCGATGGAGAATGAAGTGTTCAGGACCTTTCTCAGCCTCTCATGGACATGCTTGGGTCCAGATTATCATGTGATCATTTGGAGGCTACCTTCCTTGTTCGTGGCATAGATCAGACCTCAGGCACAGACATCCCAAGCATCATATTGAAGCATTGAATTTTTTTCCTCCAAAGTACAATTCAAAACTGAAGTCATTTAAACCTGAATCATAAAACAGAAGTAACTTACTAACAGTTTCCAGTGAGTCTAAGAGATGCAAGAAGTAGCCATCACGTCAGTGAAGTCAGATGTTAAAGCCGTGTTCTCCGGCTGAAGTAAGAAGTAATTCCACTGAAATGGGCGTGAATTGGGTATAGATGTAACTTAAGTATGGGTGGTCCCTACTGAGTTGTTCATGGTTCTTTTTCCCCACGTCTTTCAACTAAATCACATTGGAAGATTTTTTTTTCAATGTTGACTTACTCTTGATTCCTGATATGAGCTCTACTTGATTGTAATGAAATAATAAAAACAAAAATATATAAAATAATAAAGTAATAAAAAACAACTTTTAACCGCAATCGTGTTGCTTTTCATTAGCTCATATTCACTTGGGCTTCTTGGATATATGATTTAAGAGACATTGGCCTAGCTGCCCCTTAAAAGTCTTCTGGAACATACTAATAAACTCATCATGACCAAGCTTCATTGTGGGGAGTAGAAGTAGGGAAAGGATTCTTGCCTTAACCAGAGGAACGGTATTGCATGACACCTCTGCAGTGATTTAGAACAAAGTGAGCCTTCGTTAATACTATGTATATGGGCTCTGAATTACTTATTCAATGAGCATTTAACAAAAGTGACCTGAACACAGCAGAACAGTGGTTTTCACCCAGCGGGGTGATCATGAGGCGAGGAGAGACAGTGCACAGGTAGTCTGAGACCATGTGTTCTGTACATCTACTGTTTTCATAGCATGAACTACACAGAGAAAAGACTGGAAAAATCTTCTTGGCAATCCAGACAATAAGATAAAGTAAGATACAACCGTGAGTGGTAAACAGACCCTGTCCTCGAGAAATATGATCGAGAAGTGCTGCAGCCTGGCTCTGCTGTTACCCATGGAACGAACAAGCCGCTCATCCTCTCGTTTCCTTTATCTGAACCCCAGCAGCCAGACATCCCTCATAGTAATAATCACCACGGCCACTTAACGAGTGCTTGCTTTGTGCCAGGCCCTGCGTCTGAATCCTGTTTCATCTCATTTATGCACTTTAGCTCATTTATATGTTTTAGCTCTTTTAATCATTCCAAGAAGGCTTTGATGATTATGTCGCAGTCACAATTCTGCATGTGAAGAAATCGAGGCTCCAAGAGAATAAATAACCCAGGACATTTGGCTGCAGAGCCAGTGAAGGATCTTCATCCGTGCCCTTCACAGGGAGGAGTCTGAGGTCATGGGAGTGTGGGGAGGCAGTGGGTGAATGCAGAGAAAGAGGGCAAGAGAAATGACATCTGGGTTGCAGGATGCCAGTGAGGCAGAGAGTTAATTAAAGTCGCCAGGGTTCAAAAAGTGCCCACAGATTCCCCGCCATCATGGCACAATGGTTGAGCATCAACTCATGAGCCAGGAGGTCACAGTTGGATCCCCAGTCAGGGCACATGCCTGGGTTGCAGTTAGGTCCCCAATAGGGGGTGAGCAGGTAGCAGCTGATGGGTGATTCTTACTCATCATTGCTGTTTCTATCTCTCTCTCCCTCTCCCTTCCTCTCTCTGAAATTAATAAAAAACATTTAAATTTTTTTTTAAGTGTACACAGAGCTCCCCTTTAAATCCTGGCAGTTAGCAGCCACTGCTCAGAAGTCACACCTGAGAGGATCAAACCTCATTGAAAGAGGCATGTCTTGCTCTGGTTTTCAGCAGGATCATAGGAAGAAAGTTAGACTTCTAGAAGCATCTATTTCAAAATGTTCCAGAAAAAAAGAAAAACACATCAGGGGACATCCTTACTCAGTAGTTCTTGATAAAGGTGTGAGAAATATGTTTCCTTAGAGGAGAGAACTCTCTAGAAGATTCTTGGCCTATGGTTTGTTTTTTTAAAACTTTTCAAGTCCAGAAACCGATAAGGAGGAAATACGTTCAATCTTCACATCATAGAAGGAAATATAAGGAACATTTGGTGTCTGCCTTTTATATGTGTGGTCCTGTCACCCCATCTATTTTATTTCACTTGCTTGATTGTCTGCCTAGTTCCTGGAAGACTGTGTGATGGATCATCTCATTTCATCCCCAGATGATTCTTAGATTCATCCCCACTTTACAGATGAAGAGACTAGGGCACAGAGGGGCTAAGCAGCTAGCCTGAAGTTACTTGGACAGAAGAGACTAGACTCAGAGTCTTGCCTTTTCCAGCATCATCCTGCACCTAAACTCATCACTCCACACATGTGCAAACCTCCGTGCAACTCGGAGAAAAGCGCCATGCGTGAAAATCCAAGTTTCATCTTTTTGGGGGAAAAATACCATATTTCACTCTGGTTTTCTAGGTTGCTGTAATAGCTGGAGCACATTTGGGGGTCTTCAGTCAATGCAATTATAGGCACTTCTTTATTTTAAACCACAATTGCATTCCATGTCTTAAAATGCAGGAACTCATCAGTCAACAGGCAGACCAGTGATAATTGCCAAACCTTAGGCTGGCAATGTGGCGGTTAGTACATTATCAAACCAAGTTCTTCTCTGCAGAATTCTCTGTGAGCTCTTGCACTTAAAGACAAACTTGTTAATGACTTTCTATAAATAAGTTCTAGTTTATAATTATTGTTCCTGCTACAGCTGCTGAATATAAAACACCTTATCCCCTCAAATATAAAACACCTTTTCTTTTCCTCTTTGCTTTCTTGTGGGAAGAAAACATTTGTACACAGGAAAGTGGGCCGGGCTCCCTGTTCGGCTGTGTGACCTGGGAAGAGTTGCTTAGACTCTCTGAGCCTTCCTTTCACCCTTTGCCTATTTCAGGAACAAATAGGGTAGTATGGGTGAGCTCCTCAAGGATATGGACTATGTAGCATTTGTCTCTGGGCTTCTGGGGTCTAGCACATGATGGGCACTTGGGACTTGTGTGTTGACTGGAAATAAACTCACTTGAGTTGACTATGCCTTGAAAAGTTTAAAGGGCTGTAGAAGTGTGAAATTGTAATCACTATCATTTAAACGAAAGAAGAGGTTAATACCTAGAGTCTTTCAACATGTGCTTCTTCCTATCACTTTAGAACACATTCTAGAAAATGAATGCCCCTGGAGTTTTTTATTCATCTCTCAAATTTAAACTGGCAGTGTTGGCTAACTATGGGACTGCCACCTGTTTTTGTAAATAAAGTTTTATTGGAACCCAGCCACACCCATTCTTTCATATCTTGTCTATGGCTGCTTTCATACACAAGCAGAATTGAATAGGTGTGACAGAGACCATACAGATAGCCCACAAGGCTGAAAATATAGGGTGTCCCAAAAAATGTATACACACTTTAACAGCTGATAACCCACTTAATTGTCACTTCTTTTCAGATCTAACTGATTTGAAATAATGGGTGAAGCCAGACTAAGCTTGGAACAAAGAAAATTTATCCTAAAGTACCACTGGACTTTTTTTATGAGGATACATAAAAGATAAAGTTTACGGTACAAAACTGGCAACAGTCATGAACTGAGGGCAAACAAATACTGAACGAAATGATTTTTGATGTTTGCGATTCCATTGCTTCACGTTATTATGGTAGCAGTGCCTGGACCAGAACAGTTATCAGGTTGAAAACAGGTGTTGACAAAAAAATTTATTCGTTTCTGTAGATTCTTTTAAATTTTGAAAATGAACTACATGTTAATAAACACTGACTTTATAATAATTCAAAGTGTGTATACTTTTTTTTCGGGGGGTGAGGGCACCCTGTATGTACTATCAGACTCTTTACAGAAAAGCCTGCTGCCCTGTGAATTATAAGGATGTGTTTCTCTTTATAAGCTCTGACTTCATCCAGTGCCTAGAATGTACATGTCTGAACAGGACAAGACAAATGGGAAAAATACCCAGGTTATGAACAGCTACCACCTTCCTTAAGTTTCTTTGGGGAACAGACTTAGAGTGAGGACCCAGAAGAAGGGGCTGCATATTCCTAACCCCTATGCCTGTAGGAACTGAAGGCTCTATCTCTACTGCTCATATAATAAATTATAGACAATAAAAACAATTATATATATATATATATATATATATATATATATATATATATAAAAGCCTAAGTGACCAGCCGACTGGCCAGTAGCTATGACGCACACTTACCACCAAGGGGCAGACGCTCAATGCAGGAGCAGAAACTACAGGCATGGAAACATGGAACAGACTGATGAATCTCAGAGGGGAGTGGGGGAGGGAGGGTGGGAAGAGATCTTATTTGCATACTAGAGGCCCAGTGTACAGATTCGTGCACTGGTGGGGTCCCTCGGCCTGGCCTGCAGGGATCGGGCAAAAACTGGCTCTCTGACATCCCCTGAGGGGTCCTGGATTGCGAGAGGGCACAAGCCAGGCTGAAGGAACCCCACCGATGCACGAGTCCGTGCACCAGGCCTCTAGTAGCTAAATATTGAATGATTACTACATGCCAGTCCCTGGGCTAAATTCTTTATATATTCTGTCTCATAAAATCATCCCCACAATTCTATGAGTTATTTAGTATTAATTTTCCTATTGATAAAGGAGAGGTCTGCCTTGCCCAATGGTATCCAATGTAGAAGCCAGGTTTTGCAATCCACGTAGCTCAGTGAGACATTTAGTTTCTGGGCTCCCATTAGAGATACACTTCAGGATTCCAGGCTGTTCCCTTACCAGCTCAGCCAAGCACCTTGCTCTCCCTGCTGCTCAGGGCATTACATTTTGTCTTATTATTGACAATCAGTATGGCTTCATTTCTACCTTGCTACACTAATATGTGCCAGGTACTGTGCTGGGTGTTGGGGACATTCTAGGGACCAATCAGAAACAGTTTTGGGGCATTGGGGATATCATGGGGCCAATCAGAAACAGTTTTTGTGTGGATGAAGCTAAAAGTCTAGTGAAAGCGATGGACATTAATCAGTCACACAATAAATGTTGAAGTAAAAGCGTGATCTGTGTTTCAAAGAAGAAAGGCGCAGGATGCCCTGAGAGTGGGTTGCGGGGATCTCTCTCAAGAGGTGAACCTTAAACTCGGATCTAAAGGAGTTCATAAATTAGTCAGGTGCAGGGGAGGGAAAGGTGTTCTAAGCAGAGGGAACAGCGTATGCACAGGCTCTAGGGAAGGAGGGAGCATGGTGTGTAAGGGAGACTGAAAGAAGGTCACTATGGCCAGAGCCCATAGGATAAGGAGACTTGGTTGGAAAAGAGGGGTCGGGGGAGGGGTCACACAAGGCTTGTGCTCAGATTTGGTGCAATGGGAAGTGACGGGGGTGTTTAAGCAGGGGTGGGTAAGGTGGTGGCCTTGTGGCTCCGAAGGCCGCATGTGGTCCTCTGATATAAGACTCTGTTTTTCGAGCTCACTAAGGGACTTCAGCTAATGGAGCATCATACTGAGAAAGACGAACTCAGGTGTGCACATCAGGGTCTGAACACACAGCTGGTCTCCCTGCCGAGGGGTGAGGGGTGAGCGACCAGCAACCTGGCACCCCCTGGGAGTCACCTCACTGCCACAAAGTGAAAATGTTCTGTGAGGCCTTCACACCAGAGGCTGCTCCCAACCTAACTGGTGACAAGAACAGCTTGCTATCAACTCAGAAGCTTGCTTGCAGCAGGTTGGCTCATTAGGTGAAGATGAATACTTATCTTTTAACTTGAAACCTGTGTTCCTTGTCACCAAAGACCGATCTTTGTCAGGGTCCACACTTCAGTTCTAGGACACAGAGAAAGCTTCGCCTTTGATCCTGAGAGAATTCTAGGCATATGGTAAACACAATTCTTCATCACCCTTAGAATGGAATCCAGACCCCCTAGCTTAGCCTGCCAGGCTCTCTGTGGTCTGGTCCTACCTCCCTGTTTGACTTCAAATCAGACCACACTCCCTCACTTAGTCGTTGCTCACTAAACATTGAATGAATGGATCTAGGAATGATTACATGATCTTGGGCAAGACATAGCCCTTCTCTGATCTCAGTTTCTTCATTTTTAAAAGAATTGGCTGGCCTGGGTTTTCTCTAAGGCCCCTTCTAGAATGAAGACTATGCCCTGAGAGAGATGTAGAATTAGGATTCATTCAGCAAACACTTGCCAACATCTCTTTTTAAGCCAAGTCCCATGACAGATACTAGGGATATGATGATGGAGATCCCTGCCCTTGAGATGTGTATTCAAAATTAGAAATAGGTCCCTATAAAGGACTGAGGGGAGGCAGTGTGTTCTGGGATGGGAACGCAAGGTGTGAGCTAGTGCCACACAATGTAGAGTCACTTCAGGTTACGCAGAATGTGGATATAGAGAAAGACCTGAATCATGGCATCCACCACGTCTGAGCACCGTGAAAAGACCAAAATTATGCCATTTCTTCCTCTAAGGCAGCCATTTCTCAGTCTTGTATTTTCAGAAAGCTTCTCTAGGAGTACACCCATCTAAATTGATAAAGAGTCAAGATTGAAAAATAATTTCCAGTCATCTGGGTTTAGCTCTTTCACATGTAATTCCAGCCAGACTAGCTGAAGTCCTTGGGGTGTCACTTTAATGAATCGCTAAACTTGGTGTTTCATCAGCATGTCATCATGAACCCCGAAGAGTTTGCTCTTGCGAGCAGTATCAACATTGTCCCTCTCCCTGCAGTCTTTTTTTTTTTTAATGTATTTTATTGATTTTTTTTTTATAGAAAGGAAGGGAGAGGGCTAGAGAGTCAGAAACATTGATGAGAGAGAAATATCAATCAGCTGCCTCCTGCTCACCTCCCACTGGGGATGTGCCCGCAACCAAGGTACATGCCCTTGACGGGAATCAAACCTGGGACCTTTCAGTCCACAGGCCGACACTCTATCCACTGAGCCAAACCAGTTAGGGCTCCCTGCAGTCTTAGTTGCTTCACGCCCTTGCTCAGATGGTCAAACATTCACTAATTGATCCCCTATTTCCTGTCCAACACCGGGATTACCTTGAGTAAGCCCCCAGTTGGGGTCAATAAAACTGCAGTTTAATGCTTAGCCAAATTATTCAACATTCTGCCTTTGGAAGGTTTGGATTTTAAAATATTACCTATAACTGGCAAGAAGTAATCCGCAGACATCACTTTTAGAACCCAGCTGCCAATGTAATACTCTGCCTAGCCTCTGTGTGTGGCTGTTCCCCAAGCCCAATTTAAGGGCAGGACAAGCAGCGACCTCCTTCCCCCAGACCCACCCACACCCAGGCACCTTGTGAGGGGTTGGTGGGTATTGGGTTGGCACCACTCTACCTGGCTGGGGAGGAACAAAGGCAACAGCTACAGGCAGTGTGGTTGCCCCGACAAGACCTGGGAGACAGGTGGAGGGGAAGCAGCACCTTTTCCCAGTGAAGCCCAGCTATTGGGGCGTGACCTGGTGCAAGTCCTCAAGCGTCTTTCCGTCTTGCCCTTGATGCCAGAGTTGTGCTCTGACAGGTGGGAACCAAAAGTCTGGCCATAGCCAAGCTGCCTTCTGGAGTCTTCTGGATAATTTTGCTTCTTTCCCCTCCATTTGGATGCCTTTTATTTTGTTTTCTGGTCTAATTTTTCTGGCTGTGACTTCTGGTACTATATTGAATAGAAGTGGCAACAGTGGGTATCCTTGCCTTGTATTGGATCTTAGAGGAAACTTTTTCAGTTCTTCCCCATTGGTTATGATGGTAGCTGTGGGTTTTTCAGGTATTACCTCTATCGTGTTAAGTTCCTCTGTGCCTTTTTAAAATAGTTTTTATCGTGAATAAATAGTGAGTTTTGTCAAATAATTTTTGAGGTTATCATGTATTTTTTATCGTTATTCTGTTAATATGGTGTATCACATTGTTTTGTATATATTGAACCATCCTTGCATCCCAGGAATAAATCCCAATTGGTCATGGTGTATAATCCTTTCAATGTGCTGTTGAATTCAGTTTGCTAGTATTTTATTGAAGATTGTTGTATCTGTATTCATTAGGAATGCTGGCCTATAGTTTTCTTGAAGTATCTTTGTCTGGCTTTGATATCAGGATGATGCTGGCCTCATAAAATGAGTTTGGAAGTATACTTCTTCTTTTTTTTTTTTGAAGAGTTTAAGGAGGATTGGTATGAATTCTTCTTTGAATGTTTGGTAAAAGTCACCTGTGGAGCTATCTGGTCCAGCTTTTCTTTATTGGAAGTTTTTTTATGACTACTTCAATCTCCATATTTGTGTTCATTTGTTAGGATTCTATTTTTTCTTGATTCAGTCTAGGTAGGTTATACATTTCTAGGGGTTTACCCAAATATTTTAAGCCCTACATGTGTATGTATGTGTGTGATTTAAAAGCACACAAAAAATCTAGAAAAATAAATTCTAAAGTGTTGAAAGTCATATTGTTTGAGCTAGGATTAGACATAGGTAGAGGAGGGGGGCCTATCACTTTTTTTCTTCTCTATTTTTTTACTTTTTTATAAAAATGATACATCTGTACTGTTTAAAAATCTATTTTAAAACCACAGCCCTGTCCTAGCTGGTTTGGCTCAGTGGATAGAGCATCAGCCTGTGGACCAAAGGGTCCCAGGTTCTATTCTGGTCAAGGGCATGTACCTCGGTTGCAGGCTCCTCCCTGGCCCGGGCCCTGATTGGAGGCAACCAATCAATGTATTTCTCTCACATCGATGTTTCTCTCTGTCTTTCCCTCTCTCCTCCACTCTCCCTAAAAATCAATAGAAAAATATTCTCATATGAGGACTAATAAAAAAAAAATTTTTAATAAAAAATAAAACCACAGCCCTAAGATGAGTCCAAGGAGAGATAATCATACCCATTTTTCAGAGGAAACGAGTGAGTCCCACGGAGGTGGGGTATTAGTCATGTGGCTCAAAATTGGGGGGAGGGGGACTCATGTGACTATATATGTATGCTGTGTTACACAGTTTTTTTAAAGAAGAGGATTTTAAAAAAAAATTAGGTAACAGAGGGAAAACCCATTTTACTGGAACACAGTTCCAGGACTCCTTTCGCCCCCAGACTGCTATTGCACAAGGTCCCAACAGGCACATTGCTGATCTTCTGGGAAGGAGGAAGAAGTTGAGTCCCTCACAGTCAGATGACCTGGGCAGGCTGGTGCTTTGGGAGCCTAAGCCATCAGCTCTGTCTCCATCAGGACCTGGCCGCTCCTTGCTCGCCCAGCAGCCTGAGGAGGATTTACTCACTGCCAGTGGCAGCTGTCGGTGCAGGACGTGGGCCCCTGCAGGGCAATTCCGCTCCTAATAAGGGAAATTCACTTTATATGCACTTTAGGGGAAATGTCCTGAGATGGAGCCAGAGCCAGATGGGCACTGAGCTGAGGAACGGCATGATTGTTACCAGAAAACATTTGCAAATGTGGATGGGTATTTTTGTATATGTGTGCATATGTGTGTGTGCGTGCCTTTTACCCACACACATCTCCTCGAAATCCCTTCAGCTACAATATTGTCTTTCCAGTTGTTCTACAAGATACCCTTATGTTAGGTGGACATGCTGTGCCTCACACATTTTAATGCTACACTGTTGTTCTTATTATTGTTTCTCCCTCCTTCCAGGTGCAGCTCATCCACTATAACCATGAGTTGTATACAAATGTCACAGAAGCTGCAAAGAGCCCGAATGGATTGGTGGTAGTTTCTATATTTATAAAAGTAAGTGTCTTGCATTCCTTTATTCTTCTCCCCTTGCCATTCCCACCACAATCAGGATATCTTTCCTCAGTCTGCTGGATGTTAGCCATAGCACAAAGGGTGGTGTGCGTGCCCAAGAAAACCTGCAGGGTGGTGATTTGACATCCACGGGATTTATGAAGAATGAGGTCCCTCTCAGCGAGACGCACACATGATGGGTTCCATTTCACACACCAGGGCCTGTCCTAGAGAACAAAAACAGTGCTGGATCCAGGCGCCACCTTATGCAGAAAAATCAGAACCAAGTAATAGGAGGGGAGGGGGTAGCTCACTGACACCCACAGGATTAAAGCCCTGCCCATCCTTTGGAAAAAGAGATGCATGTGAGATGCTCTCCCCTTGGGCGCTGCACTAAACAGCTCCCTCCAGCTTCCCCACTATAGCTCTGGGCATCCTCTTCCTCCCTCGCTCCCTCCCTCCCTCCTTTGTAAGCATCCCCTGAAGAAAACTAAGCCAAGATCACCAGTGCTGACTTTCTGACACTCTAGGGAGGCGCCACATCTTCCTAGCAGTCAACAACAACAACAAATCTCCTACCAAGCCAGTTCTAATTTGTTAAAAGGTAATTGCCATTAACATTTTTGACAGATGGAGAGAGAAAACAGGTATGCAAATTTAAAGGAAGAAAGAAACAAAGAAATTGTCTTTTCCATTGGTGGTGGGGAGCGGGGGAAGGAAAAAAAGCAATGTGTGGCATTTCCAAAAGTTGGCCGTCACTGTGCCAACCCCTTGGGAAGTTTTGGCCAGATCGTTAGAGGAGGCGCCCCAATCTGAACTTGGAATCTGATGAAGATGATCCAGCGCTTGCTACTCTGGGCTCTGAACAGAGTTCTGGTGATGACATAGCTCAGAAGAATGGGCATGGGGGGACCCCAGGTACCACTCCCTTGTGCCCCCTGAAAGCATCACCCTCTGCAACAGGCACTTCACCTGCCTGGTCCTCCCTCTCAAGACTCCATGCCTCCCCTTAATTCCTTGCCTCTCCTTAATTCCTCTCCCTCCCTTCCTGGGTGATTGACAGCAAACTACTCCCTACCCCCTGCTTAAAATCCTTTGGTCCTTCATAAACCTCATGGATGTAAAATCACCACCCCCCGGTTTTCTTGGGCACACACACCACCCTTTGTGTTATGTCTAAGACCCACTGAGATTACTGATGCAAGTCCTGGCTGCCTCCCTGTGGGGTTTTGGGAGGAACTTGTGCCCCGGACCCTGAGGTCAGTGAAAGAGGGACAGTTTGGGCCACTTTGGCCCTTAGGTTGCTTCCATTCTTCCCCTGAGCAAACCTGAAGCTTTCTGGTTAGACCTCAAAGTAAGCCACAGCATCCCTATCTTGGTTCATTATAGTCAACTTCCAGATGTTCTGTGAGTTATCCCAGCTGTGACTAGTCATTCACTCACCCCAATGCACGGATCGAGTGTGGGACATGGGCCGGCCCTGTGCTAGGCGCTCGAAATAGAAATAAGTGAATAAGGCCCTTGGTCTCTAAGGGCACACATTGTTACTAGGCCTCCCCTCCTTCTGATCTTTCCGCCTCCCCTTCCCAGCTCCCTGCAGGGGAGGCAGGAACAAAAATGAGAGGCCCCACATCTAGGTCAGCTGAGCCCTAGAGATGTCACTGTGCCCAAAAGCTGAGCCGTAGAAGGGTTGAAGTTGTTGGCTAAAAATAAGAGACTTGTTTATCTGTGGGCTTTACTTATCTCTGTCCCCTCCTCATCCCCCATCCTTCCCGTGACCACAGGGAGCTGAGATTTGGCTGTAATTGCTACTCAATCACACACCATTAACTTCCCACTTAAGCTCACTTATACCAAGTACATATTTTATCCTCTCACCCACGCAGCCAACACACTAGAGCCCACAAATCATCTGTGTGCACTTTGGAAATTTTTCAGTTATTTTTAATCAGCTCAAAGGGATCCAGTCCCAATGTTAGCAATACCCAGACTCGCCAGGTACCAGAAGCCCAAAGCACCGGACAGTGGGCCATGGCACATTCCTTACCTGCCATGACATTATAGTTTGGCTCTCCTCCTTTCCGAGGGTACGTCAGCCCACACCGGTGGCTTCGGGCTATCTTTTAAATGGCCACTGAGGATGGCAAAGCAGCAGTTGGGTTTGGTACTAAAGCTTCTGGGGTACAGCAGTGTTTCCTTTGGGACTTTTCTCTGTTTGTGGGTGGGCTTTTACAAACACCACTGAGCATTGTCACTCACCAAGCTCCCCTTGGTGTGTGTCTCAACACAACACACCCAGGACCGGTGGGAAATGAGAGACAGATGGTGGGAAAATAAACAGTCTGTGCTATTTCCAAACTAAAAATTACCTGTTGTTTATCTAATAATAATAATCACCTGCTGAATTTTTCCAACCCTCAGAATAAATCAGATTTAAAATGTTGATGTGTCACAACATCCGATTAGTAGCTGAGGCGTAAATTACAGAGCAGAGCTGAACCAAGTGAGGTAGGAGAGAAATTATTAGGATGAACAATGCAACTCGGAAAAAAATGAGTAAAAAGTGGGTGCTAAGAAAACAGTGTCCACAGTCTCCAAATGGTGGTCCCCTGGATCAAGCTCCTTGAACCTTGCTTTTTCTCCCAAAGAGGGGATTTGGAGACCTAAAGGCATGGGCAACTGATCCCTAAACATCTGGTACAATGTTCGACCCATAATCGATGCTTGGTAAATTTTTATTGAATATATGAATGCATAGATGCATAGATGGTTAGATGGTTGGATGGATGGATGGCTGCATAGATGCATGGATGGGTGGATGGATGCATGGAAGGGTGCATGGATGGATACATGGATGGATGGATTATGCGTGGATGGATGATTGAATGGCATGGTATATGATATATTCAACTTATGCAATAAAGAGCAGTTACATAATCAGGTTCTCTATTATTCTTAGAGATTTACTTTCATCTCCTGACTCCTCTGTTCTGTGTACTCTTTCTCTCTCACTCTCTACCTAGATTACTATCTCACTCCTAACATGTCACTCCCTGCCTCTTGCTTAAAACCCTTTGATGGTTCCCCATCCCTAGTTTAAATTCTCTAACATGATTTTCAAAGCCTGGCATGAGCTAGCCTTTGCCTACCCCTCTAGCCTCTCCTCCCATACTCTCAGCTCCATCTACACTGAAGTACATGCCTTAGCATGGCTAGTTCTCACATGTCCATGTATGAACAGGTCCTCTGTAAGTAATATGTTTCCTTACCCTTCCTTGTTTCCACACTTGACCACCAAAGCATTTTGTTAATTTCCACCCATCCTTCAAGACTCAGTTCAGGTCTTAGCTCTCCAGATTCTCCAGGTGGGTGACTCTCTCCTAGCACTGTTCATACAATATTATAGCCATTTATTTACTTATCTGTCTTCTTTCTCTAGACTGGGGTTTCTGGGAAATAGAGTATATTTTATCTCTGAATTTTCAGTCATCATAATGATTGGCATATGGTAGGCACTCAAGAAATGTGAATGAACAAGTGAATTCATGGAAGCAATGTTTATCCTGAGATAGCACTATCCAATCATTAAATTTTTCTTTTCTACCCTAGGTTTCTGATTCATCAAACCCATTTCTTAATCGAATGCTCAACAGAGATACTATCACAAGAATAACATATAAAAGTAAGTTTGGTTCAATTTCTCTACAACAGCTGTTCTATAAAGGTTAGTTCCGTCTGAAGGCAGAAAGCCAGAATCTATGATCTCCAAGAGCCCCTTTTAGCTTCATGATCCTTTGGTTCTGTAGAAAGTGACTCTGGAAAGTCAGAGTTGGCTAAGAAGCAGCCCATTTCAAAAAATATTCCCTGGAGTCTTTGTCATCCATGCCTGTCTAAGGCAATAATGATTATTATGAAGATGGTCATCATTAACCCATGGATTGATAATAAATCAGGGCCTTCTATTAGCTGAGAAACTCCACCATGGCAGCTAGTCATGTTTGGGGCTTCGCCAATTATGTAATGGGAAAAGCATTCACATGGTAGTTTGCATCCAACTTCAGCATTTACAGAGCCTGACTGTGGGGCCAAGTCTCCCTCTCTGTGTCACTGGGTCTCCCTTTCAAGTAGAGGCCAGAAGGCCTCTTTCTTCTTCCTCATGTATATGACCCACTGATCTAGAGGACTCTGTCCTGTTTCCTTGGGTTTCCAGGGTGTTTAGTCCCTAGAATCTTTACACAGAAAAGAGAGAATAGTACAGCATTGGAAGGAGAAGAACTTTCTCATTTTGACTGTTTCCTCATTGCTAAAGTGAAGAAGTTGAATTTCAGGTGTCTGAGGCCCTTCTAGGATTCTGAACCAAGCAATAGGTAAATAATGATGTTCACAAAAGTTAAAAGCAGCATGCAAACATTCTAACAGGCCACTTGCCCTTGAACATCACCTAGAAGAATGAATGACGTTGTCTCCAGAGCCACCCCCCACCCCGCCATCTCATCAGTACCCCAGTGGAGTCCTCTCTAATCTAAGGAAGGGGTTGCTGACTTATGTAGAAATAGCACATTTGATAACTGCCCATAAAAGATTATTATTAGTCTTTTAACTTTTTTGATTAAAAAAGCATGAAAATTAAATAAAATGTTTTCAAATAATCTTGAATTTGCAGTTTAGAGACCGTGAAAAGCCGTGAAATCACACATTAAGCCCCAACACACAATCTAACAGATTGCCCGCTGCAGAATCAATCATTAGTGAGACTTTCCTCCCCGCCCCACCCCCGGCACCGGTCTGATTAATTTTGAGCGATGTGGCTGCAGCTGAAGAAGAAAGTATCCACGTGGGTGTGCGCTATGGGAAGGTGTATCGATTCTGGTGTAAATAGGGACTGGAGAGCCAAGGTGACGAGTCTTGTTGGGACCAATGATGGATGGCTGTTTTGTGGCTAAGGGAAACTTCTGCTTCAGATGAGGCGTCCCTGCTGACTGCTACCCCCATCCGGTCTGCCGGAACTGAGAAGGACACACTTTGGCAATAACTGAAGTGGATAGTGATGTTAAAACCCAAGACCTTGACTCATTTGTTCACTCACTCACTCCGCACATATCTATGGAGTGGTTCCTAAGTGCCAAGATATAGAGAAATCAATATAAAGGACATGTCTGTCCACGAGGTCTTCACTATTTAGTTGGGGAGACGGACTCTCATAGTGTCTGATAAAGATTTGTGTAACAAGGTCAGTGTTCAAAATATGAAAAGAATGCTTTCAAATCATAGAAGATCTGCGTAGAATTACATGGCAAGGTTGCACAAAGCAGGCGCCATTCAAATAAGGACTGAATAGATGAATAACTATTTGCTGGGGAAAGAGAAAAGAGAAAGAAAAAGAGGGAGGAAGAGAAAAAGAGAGAGAGAGGAGGGGGAAGAATGGAGGAAGGCGGCACATTCTAAGCCTAGAGAGCAGCATCTGCAGCAAAGAGAGCATTAAAAGGACAATAAAGCCCAGACGGTGTGGCTCAGTGGTTGAGGATGGACCTATGAACCAAGAGGTCATAGTTCAATTCCTAGTCAGGGCATATGCCTGGGTTGTGGACTCCATCCCCAATGTGGGGCATGCAGGAGATAGCCAATCAATGATTCTCTCTCATCAATGATATTTCTCTCTCTCTGCCTCTCCATTCCTCTCTGAAATCAATAAAAAAAATACACATATTAAAAAGATGATGAAGAGTTCAAAGGGAGGATCTCTGTCCTCATCAGCTCTTCATCTAACAGTAAACCCTATAAACATCGGTGATGATCTGAATTAATGGGGGAATGAAGGCCCCCTGACGTAGCAGTGGCAGGGACAGAGATAGTGAGTGGCAAGAAGGATGGTTGGAAGCCAGATCTTGAATGGTCTTGATTCCAGGCTGAGGAATGTATGCAGAAGACGTATTTGAAGAAATGCCCTCAGCACCTCTCCAGACCCCCTTCTAGAAATGCAAACAGAAGAGAGCAGGAGCCCCTCCTCCGCTGTCCTTCATAATCTAGCTGTCAGAGCCAAGGGAAAAGAAAGGAGAACTAAGGGAGATAAGGAGGCCCCATGGGGAGAGGTAACTGCATCATGCCCCCTAATCACAGGTATTTGGTGCTCCAACATTCATTGGGGGATGATGGAGGTGTTCCCGGTAGCACATCTATCATGCACCTGAAGGTTGGCACCACAAGGATAATGATGGCCCCACACGTGGGAATGGCCTAGACACGCTATGCCCAGAACTCTGGCTTCAGGGATTGATTTGCTCAGCAGGAAAGCACCAGCACTCTTCCCTCCAGCTAAACTCCCTGAGGCAGCCAGCCTGTGTGGCAAGCAGGGGAGTATCTGAAACAAGTCATTCACTAGGATACAGCCAGTGGGTGGGAAGCACAAGCCTGAAAGTCTCTCCAGAGACCCAGCAGGAGGCAGCAGGTGATGCTGACATCAGCCCATGAATTCCAGTCAAGATGGAGACAACGCCACCTGCTCAGGGGCACCTCTCAGAATACTCTGCTTGCAAACTAGCTACAATACTGATACTTTCACATTCCATGAAACGCATGGGGGTTTTTTTTCTCTTAATGCCAATTTGGGTTCAGTTTGAAGAGCTATCTCTTTGCTTTTTGCAATTGTTTCCACTTGGAAGGGGCCTAAGCTAACACAGAACTTGGGGAAACTTGGAAAGTTCAAGCTCATACCATCCTAAGCTCTCTGCAACTCCTGCCTGTCCCCTGGCATGGAACCACCAGTGAAAATCAGTGTTATACAGAAGGACATAGCAGCACTGCCATTATTGTCACATGTAGTAACCACTTAAGTCATGGGATCAGTCTTCCTCATCAGTCTTCCCTTGAAGACCATCGTAATGATAAGTCAACCTAAGACTTTGAGCAGAGAGTGACATGATCTGCTGACAAAGGGATCACTCTGTTTGTCTGACTGGGAATAGACTAGAGAGGAGCAAGGAGAAATGTTGGGAGATGATTGCAGCAATCCAAATGATGAGACATTGTAGATCATGACCAGGCTAACGTGGAGGAGGTGGAGAGAAATGATTGGGTATATTTTGAAGACATTTCTTAATAGATCAGATGTGTGATATGAACAAGAAGAGTCAGGGATGACTAAGGTTTTTAGGCTGAGCAACTGGGAAGAAGAGGTTTCCATCAAGTGAGATGTGAAGACTGTTGATGAAACATGTGAGTAGTGGGTGGGAAGGGAACTAGAAGTTTCAAGCATGCTAAGCTTGAGATGTCTACCAATAAGAGGCATGGAGTAGGCAGTTGGATATATGAGTCTAGATTTCAGGAGACAGAACTGAAGATATAAATGCAAAAATCATTGGGTTCCAGATGGCATTTTAACTGGGTGAAATCATGGGAGTGAGAATAGACAGAGAAGAGAGGCGGACATGTCCTCACTTTTAAAAGAGTAGCTCAAATCCTCATGACTAGGGATTGCAAATCATTTCTAAAGATATCTTTTAAATCCCACCCTCAAAGAGGCTCTTGTGTGTCTGCCTCATCAGCTAGCTGAGGAGGTGTGAGGAGGCTAGAACACCCCGGAAACATGCGGTGAAGTCACCATGAAATGGCAGCCAATAGGGACACCGTCCATTTGCTTGGTTTCATCAGAGATTAGATGAGTAGGAGAGAAAAAGGAATTGTGAAAAATCATCCTATTGAGCCAGTTAAGAAAATCAATGCCAGGCAATCCATTAAAAAAAAAAAAAAAGGAAAGAAGGAGAATCTTGTCAAAGAACTGGGAATTTTAGAAGCCAGATATCAAGCTGATAAAAGTCAGCATACTTATGAGAAATACTAGAGGGCCCGGTGCATGAAATTTGTGCACTCAGGAGGGGTTCCTCAGCCCGGCCTGTGCCCTCTCGCAGTCTGGGAGCCCTCGGGGGATGGCTTGCTCCCCGCAGGCAGCGGGCCTAAGCTGGCAGTTGGACATCCTTAGCCCTGCCACCGAGGCAGGAGAGGCTCCCACCAACACCACTGCACTCTCCAGCCGTGAGCCTGGCTTCTGGCTGAACAGCGCTCCCCCTGTGGGAGCATACTGACCACCAGGGGGCAGCTCCTGCATTGAGCGTCTGCCCTCTGGTGGTCAGTGCATGTCATAGCAACTGGTCAACCTGTCATCTTTCTGCTCCTTGGTGGTCAGCGCACATCATAGTGAGCAGTTGAGTGGCCTTAGCATATCATTAGCATATTATGCTTTGATTGGTTGAATGGATGACCAGACAACCAGACACTTAGCATATTAGGCTTTTATTATATAAGATGTGTTCTACTAAAGAGAGATGAAACTAGCAGATTTATGCTCATAGCTCTACCATTTCCGTTGCTGTGTGGCTTCAGGCAAGTTTCTTAACATCTCTGAGATAACAATTTCATCATTGGTAAAATGAGTATATTAATACTGATATTTAGAGGGTTGGGGTAAGGATTAAACAAGGTCATGAGTCAACCGCCTGGACAATGACTAGTATAAGTGCATAGTTTTGTATGTTTCTAAATTGTCCTAAACTTCATGGTCATTAAAACCAGCTTCCTGAAGAGTGGGAGGTAGGTCACTATGATGCCACCTAAAAAATAGGTTTAACATAAACACAATACAGGGCACACAGACAATATCTTGCTCACTCTAAATGAAGTTTCAAGTTCACAGTTCCCATGTGTGAACCCATGCAGTCGATGGTAATGGCCTAGTGAGGATCCACCACTTTCCTTGGAAGTTTGGATTTCATATATCTGAGCAAATCTTATAAAACTCTCTCCCTAACCCAGACCAACAATGGGAAAGACCAGCCTGAATTAATTTCAGGCTGAATTTAGACAGTCTTCTGAATGAAATCTATTTTATTAAAGTTAAATTCCCCTTCAACAGATTGGGGGTCAAGACTGAAATCATGACATTGAAAAATGAACTTTCTGAATGGATTTTCTAGAGGAGATATTGGTCATTTACTCAAAGTAGTTTAATTTTTTTAATGTGGTATTTTGGAAAGATGCCTGTATCCCTCCGTTTTCTTTGTGTTAATTAATTAGCAGGCACAGTGCCCCAATTATGTAAAACGTAACATTCCTATCGTTTTAATATCCACGTGACTTCATCAAGCTAGCATTTTTTCTTAATTTTATGGTATTTTAAAGTGGTAAAATTAGTGACTAATGGAGTGCAAATAGCCTTCTTAAGTGGGTAAGAGGGAGTCGTTATTAGGACATTACGTATAAATGAACTATTCCAATGTCCTAGGACAGTGTAGCATTTTGATAGTTTCATTCTCATTCGGTTTCACGCTCTCCATTCATTTCATACTCAGTAAATACAATGGTGAACTTTAGTCCAAAAAGAATCCAAAAGATCACAGATTCCAAATTTGAAAGTGTCTGGCTGTTGTCTTAATATATTTCCTCCGAGGAAATAAAGGCAGGACTGAAGGCGTTTAGAGGAGAGATTTTTAAGCGTGGTGTTTTGACACACCATATGAGTCCCTTAAAACATCTTTTTCAGTCTTGCCTGTTTATAACTTTGCTTTAGCCCCCGACCCTTAACCCAGCTAAAAGATGAATGTGGAGGCAAGGGGAGACCAACTTGTAACCGCCTTATATGTCTTAGTTCCTCCGGAAGTGTTTTGTGAGCCCGCTCCTCAGAGAGACAGGGTGTTAAATGTGATGAAATGTCACCAGAGAATTTAAGCATATTGTTCCTCGTGCCTTTCTCGGTGCTTAATTGAACTTGTACTTTCATTTCAAAGAACAGCTTTGGAAAGGTTTTCACAGAATACGAAATGCAACATACCCATTCGTGTTGCAATCTAAGTAGTAACTCAAGTCGGCGAGGAACGGAGAAGGAGCAGCTTACCTCCATGAATCCAATTCTCAGAGGCTCTTTCTTTCATTTATTGTTTGTGTAGAACAAAAAATCATATTACTTTATGCTTTAGTAATTGCTTTTTTTCATTTCAGTTGAATGTGCCTCAGATTACAAGAAGAACTGTCATTCCATATGAGGAAATTGCCAAATAGTTCCATGTTGATCAGAAGGGAGTCCACTATTGATCTCCAGGACTGCCAAATCTTTTTCATTGGCATCGTTCCCTTTGGATTTTTTGTTTAAATATATTTTTATTGATTTCAGCGAGGAAGGAAGAGGGAGAGATAGAAACATCAATGATGAGAGAGAGTCATTGATCAGCTGCCTCCTGCACGCCCTATACTGGGGATCGAGCCCACAACCCGGGCATGTGCCCTGACCGGGAATCAAAATGTGACCTTCTGGTTCATAGGTCGATGCTCAACCACTGAACCATGCCGGCTGGCCGGCATCATTCTCTTTGAATGGGAACTTCATAAGCTGGAAAGCAGGCGATGTTAAATCTAATCAGTGGTCCACATAAGTAAACACAATGCGTTTAACAGAGGCTGCGCTGTTGCTCAGACTGAGGCAAGATTCCCCACTGTGCAGTTCTAGGTGTTTTCATCATAGGTGCTTCCCTTAGGAAGAGGAAAAGAAAAAAAGTCAACTTGGGAATTGTGTCCCTGACTAAGAACTCAGCATAACATAAATGATAGACTTGCCAAGAGCATGTCATAAAATCAAGAGTACAGCCGTCAACTTCTACAGTAATTTGGAAGAATAACACTGGGCTATGAACTGTGCATAAATATTTTATACCTTTTGATTGTGTAAGGGGTCTTCCTGTACTACAAAGATGTAGACAATACTAAAAAAATTACAACACTGTCATACCAAAAATTTGACCTACTTAAGATATGTGTCTATGTAAACTTGTTTCTGTTGAGTGACATTTCAGAGTCTATAGAATTCTTTTTTAATTGAAAATGACTTCAGTAATATCCAGAATAATCTGGATATTACCCTCAAATAAGAGATTACAATACTTAGCCATGATGGAAAAGTAAGTTACTGACAAAGCCCACAATTAGAACTTAAACTTGAATTAAGACTCCTGCTTGAAGTCTGGGGCTTATCCTATATAAGCTATATTCTCCTAAGATAGATAGATGGTGATGATGATAGACAGACAGATAGGTGATAGATAGGTAAGGTAAATAGATAGATGAAATAAATAAGTAAAGAAAGAAAACCTCTCTATAAAACTATCCATGAAAATTTATTTGAACTCCTGCCATCACTTCTTCTCGGTAAATATCCTTAAAGCAAGCAGGGGCATGCATGATCACCCCACTGGCCTCGGAGCTACCCCGCACATTTGTGTCTCTCTGCTCATAAGTAAATCTGACCTCTAGATCTTTGCCACTCTTACTAATGAATAGAGCCGTGAGAGTCTGAGGACCAGAGGCCACTTTCCAGTGCATTAGTTCTTAGGCTCCTTTGGTCTACGATGCCCAGACGATAACACTGACATGCACTGACTGAGTTTTTCTGCAGGCTGCTGCATGGATGCGATCGCCTATGGGTAATAATAATTAGTTCCTGGCCAGGTCAGCAGTGGAGGACACCCCAGGGTCCCTTGATACTAGGGCTGAAAACTGCTGGGTGTGCTCATTCTTTTCTCGGGTTCCATTGCCTGCGTCCTGCCAAATACACCAAGCAAGTCTTTGTGGGGAGAAAAGAAGAGGCAAAAGTGTAGCCTATAGTTCTCAAATTCCAATTTCTAAAAGAGAACACTGATTTAGTGGCCGCCTTTGAGGCAACATGGTGAGTGAAGTAGATAAGCATTACATGTTAAATACACACCAATTTCAGCAATGCAAATACGCGGTTCAGACCTGTTTGGTGTAGAAACATGGTTAGACAACAGTCTCCGTCTCACCCTAATATCTTAGGATGTGATATGTAATGAGGAGAGGGCTGGACAGCACAAACTTAAGTTAATGGTATAGACTGGAGCCTCAGAGAATTTTCCCCATCATCTGGCAGATGATGTTGCCTCTTCTTCCCTTAGTTTATGACCAGCACTACCAGCAGGTGGAGCTGCTGGGCAGAAACCACTTCATTCATTCATTCATTCATTCAACCAATGTTTATTGAGCACCTACTACGCAGTGGACCCCCATACTGGGGCTTGGGATTAGAGATAAAAGATGGAATCCCTTCTCCCAAAGGCTCACAGCTTAGTGGAGACAGTAGGTAACTATTGACAAGCAAATTCAGCAAATATGGTGGAAATGGAAGGCACTACCCCAGCTGGGGGAGAGCCAGGAGGCCTCAGAAAGGCCAAGCAGTGGTTATCTTGGAGAAGGGGGTGAGAACAGCCCAGGAAAGAAGGAATGACATCATTGCTACCCAGCCTCGCTGAGTGCTTTCCATGGGCCAGGCCCTGTGCCAAGTACTTGAAAAACTTGATCTCATTCGTTCCTCAGACAACTCTGTGAGGCAAGTGCTCTGTCTTCGTCAGTCCTGAGTGCTATAACAAAGTACCATATACACAACAGAAATTCACTTCTCACAGTTCTAGAGGCTAAAAGTCCAAGATCAGGGCACCAGCATGTTAGGAATCTGGTGAGAAACCTCTTCTGGGTTGCAGAATTCTTGTTGCATCCTCACATGGTAGAAAAAGATGAGAGCGCGCTCTGGAGTTGCTTTGATGAGGGCACTAATCCCATTCATGGCAGCTCCACCTTCCAAAGGCCCTGCCTCCAAATACCATCAAAATTGGGGTTAGGACTTCAACATATGAATTTGGGTGGGGAGGACACAAACATTCAGTCCACTGCCTATTCCAACCATCTGCGTACTACACATGTGGAAACAGGCTCAGAAGTTGCTGCTTGCCCGTGGTCACTTGGATGGTAAACAGCAAAATCATCTCTCACACTCAGGTCTGAGTCCAGAGCTCACACTCTTCACGCTGGGTCTTTCCAAATTCTGTAGTGTGAGGAAATAAATGGGCAAAAGGTCAAGTATGAGAATTAGGGAGATTCGTGGAAAGAACAAAGTTGGTGAATGAGGGTGGTGGGAGGGCAAAAGCTGCCTACCTTCTCTGACAACTGTTGCATTTCTCTAAGGGGATGTGGACAAAGAGGAATCTCCCGGTGGGACCACAGTGGGTAGTCTGGAATACCATCATTATGGTGCTTTGGAAGCATGTTGTTACCTTGCTTTGTGGGTTAAATCCATGAACATGCCTCATTGTGCTCTTACACACACACCCCCACACACACACATACACACACACACACACACACACACACACACCAATCCTTCCCCCAAATGTGAATGCAACACAGAGGCTGGTTGTGGTTTCAGAGAAACATAAATGTTCTTTTTCTTTCCTCCAGTCATGCTTGGAATGCCCCTCATTCTACTGCCTCCTTCCTTCCCTCATTCCCACCACCACGAATAAAATAAAATAATGGCAGCATGCTTGAGTCCCAATATGCTCCACGGGCAAGCTTGGTTAAACAAATCACATTGACCTTTAATAAAGATGTGCCAAATGCTTCCTTCTCTCATTCAATATGTTAATCTTCAGCCAAAGCACTGTCAGAGCAAGCATCATTAAGTGCACATCTGATCACGCTACCCCCCTGCTTAAAACCCTTCAGTGGCTCTGCATTGCCTATGGGATGAAGCCCAAACTCCCAGCAGCACAGAGAAGGACCTTCAGGTGTGGCCCCTGCTGACCCTCCAGCCTCATTTCTCACAACACCCTTCCCCCTGCACCTCATCTACATGCTGGCTGTCCCTGGGTATGCACTGTTCTGTATGTCCTTAGCTCTTTCTCCAGCATGACTGTCTACAGTGCCCTTGACAGCCACCCCCCTGCCAGCCACACACTGATTAGCTCCTGTCATTCAAGATGCAATTCAGGTGAGCTCCTCGGCTAATCCTCTCCTGAGTCCCACCCCCAGGCAGAAGTGACAGCTTCTCAATGTACTTGGTGCAGATACGCATCACTGTGTCTGCTGCTCCTTGATGCCTTCACTTAATTACATCCTGCTCTCCGACACCCGGCCTGACACGTACAAGGAGCTCAAGAAACAGAGCCAAGTGATGGACACTCACATGAGCTTGCTGTGTAGGCACCTGATCTAACTGCCAAGGTTCATCACGTCAGTGTGTGCTCTAGGCATCATGACTTTGTCATGGAAGCATATTGCAAGGGCCAGGGTGCAGACCAGACCAGCTGTGTACCAATCGCTGTGTCTCTCTTGAACTTGTCCTGAATCTCTGATGTTTTGATGGAAAAGCAAAATCATTTAAATGGAAAGACAAAGGAAGTCCTTTCTCCTAGAGTTGGTCTCCAAATGCAGCTTGACCAATCTCTTTCTCTCTCTCTCTTAGTTGTTGAACTTCACTTTTTAAGCCTTGTGATTGGATTTGGCCTGATTACTTTTCTTTCTAAAAGTAGTTCTTAAATGCTCTTTTCATTAAGCAATGTTCAGAAACAAGAATGGTGACCAGGCAACCTTTCCACAGAAACTGAAGCCTTCAAATGGGCATTTCATTGTGACTATAATACTATGATTCCAAGTCTCAGGGACTATAAACAAATATTTGGCTCTTCTTTGTGTCCTTGTCATAGACAACATTTCTTTTCATCAATATTCAGTGTCGCATCCTGCAGGAAGAATGTGCTTCCTCGCATCTCTGATGTCAACCTTGGGCATGTAATTTTTTTGGCTACCAAAATGTGCACAGGAGTAACGTACACCACTTCTGGGATGGGAGCTTCTCATCCTATCATTGCAGCTCACCAGGGTCCAGATGGCACCTATCCTAAGAGTTTAGACAACAATGGCATGGAGGAAGCCCTCAGCCAACCTAGAGTGGACATGTATGTCAGCAAGAAATAAACCTTTGTTGTTTAAAATGATTGAGATTTGGGGGACTGTTTGTTACTGCAGCCTATCCTGACAGATGCAGTCTTCTGTAATCAGAAAAGGAAAAAATAATCAGCAATACCAGCACTTTATAAGAAACCTAATTCTTAAGTCTTTCTTATTTCCTTCTCTAGATGATGCATATTTACTACAGGGACTTAATATAGAAGAACTGTATCCAGAGACCTCTAGTTTCATTACTTATGATGGGTCGATGACTATCCCACCCTGCTATGAGACAGCAAGTTGGATAATAATGAACAAGCCTGTCTATATAACGAGGATGCAGGTGAGCTTCTCTGTGGTCTCTTAGCAAATGGGGAAGATGATGTGAAGACTGGCTGTGTTTGTGAAATACCTATTGTATTAGTTGGCTAGAAATGCTCTAATAAAGTACTGCAAACTTAAATAGCAGAAATGTATTGTCTCACAGTTCTAGGGGCTATAAATCCAAGATCAAGGTGTCAGTAGGATTTGTTCCTTTTGAGGGAGTGAAGAAGAATCTGTTGCATGCCTCTTCTCTGGTTTCTGGTGTTTTCTGGCAATCTTTGGTGTTCCTTGACTTGTAGAAGCATCACTGCCACTCTGCCTTCATCTTCACATGGTGTTCTCCCTATGTCTGTGTCTCTTTGTCCAAGTCCCCCTTTTTTATAAGGACACCAATCATATTGCATTAGGGGCCACCCCAATAACCTCATTTTAGCTAATTACATCCATAATGACCTTATTTCTAAATAAGGTTGCATTCTGAGGTATTTGGGGGTTAGGACTTTAACTTATGAATTTTGTGGGTACACAATTCAACTCATCACACCTATATTTAAAGAATCAGCATCTGAAAAGGCTTAGCATGAACTGATTGTAGAAGCATCGACTTGAGAAAGAACAGCAGAGTTAGTTCCCAACGTGCTCTACAGCAATAGTGTTCAGAAAGCAAATGAGCAAAATGGATGATATGGTCAAATATGTTTGAAAACGCTGGATTAAAAAAGAGTTAAATAGATTTCATTGTTGGGAGACTTCCCAGGCCTTTAAAATGAAAATAATTATGTCAGTCTCCAAGAGGAAGAGATAGAATATGTAGCATTTCACAAACATATTTGAATGTGGAGTTCTTCAGAGCAGCTCAGTATTTCTCATAAATCTGGCTTGGATCCTTCAGAACTGGACGGGAACCAGGAGCTCTGGCCTCTGAGGCAAGCTTTGGTTCATTATGTGCTCATTATGTGCTCCTGGGCTGCCACCCCCCTCCTGTGAAATAAATACTGCTCTTTATGATGCGGGGGTAAATTACACAAGTCTGTTCCAGCTCTGACATGCTCTGATTCTGGCATCCTATGACAGCTAAGAGGAAAGATGAGCAAAGGAAGCAGACTCCATTCTCCTTTACAGGATATGTACAGTTGATCTTTGAATAACTTGTCCACCGATATGCAAATTTTTTAAAATAAATGCTTGTGGTTGGGAGTCCATGGACACAGAGAGATGACTCTATGCATTGTTCTATGCCATTTTATACAGGAGATTTGAGCATTCGTGGAATTTGGTATCCATGGGGTCGGGGGGGGGGGGGTCCCTATAAGCAATCCCCGATGATAGATACCAAGAGACAACTAAGTTTTGGGGGGAGTCAAAAGTTATATGCAGATTTTCAACTGCACAGAGGGTCGGTACCCCTAACCCCCACTTTGCTCAAGGATCAACTATACTTACAGCCCAAAAACAGTGAACAGTTTGAACTCCCTGATCCTATCTGTATTGGTTAGGACTCTTGGTGACAAGCAACCTCCTCCAGATAAACTCAGAGAAAGTGTTTGTTCAAGAGATACTGGGCATCTTAAGGAATTTATATCAGAAATTGATGTCAGGAACTCGCTGGGATCAGAACCCCAGACACCCTTTATCTCTGTTCTCTTCTGCTTCCTACCACCCATTCGCTTCATTCTTCTCTCCTGCTCAAAACTACTCCTTTGCTTCTCAGTCCTGGGGTGGAACTTGGCTGCAAACATTTCAGTCCAGCTCTTTGATTTCACAGAAAAGGAACCAAACTAATCCAGCTTAGTTTCGCTCTGACCCCTGGACCAGTCACTGTAGTTTGGATAATACCCATGTGCGGGGAATAATTCCCTGAATTGTTGAGAATTATTGAACCATGGGGTGTAAGAGAAAGAGACCCTGAAGAACAGCTAGTTGGATTTCCTCCTTCGACAGAGGGTATGTTTGAGGATAAAATAGAATAATCGACTTGTTCAGAGGCATCCATGAGCTACTGAGCTACAAACGAGGCTCACTTCACACATGGCAGCATCAGTGGCCCCCAGCTCAACTGAATCCACACAACCAGGGTCTCCGAGGGGCTCACAGGGCCCTAGCCTGGCTTGGCAGTCTACACAGTCTTCTTCCCTGGCGTATTTAGGAGGATGGGTGGATCTCACAGCTGTTTCTCTCTCCTCAGATGCATTCCTTACGCCTGCTCAGCCAGAATCAGCCATCTCAGATCTTTCTGAGCATGAGTGACAACTTCAGGCCCGTCCAGCCCCTCAACAACCGCTGTATCCGCACCAACATCAACTTCAGTTTACAGGGGAAGGACTGTCCAAACAACCGGGCCCAGAAGCTTCAGTATAGAGGTGGGTGCATGGCTCAGAGGGCACTGGGCCAGGCCAGAGCTCAGTCCTCCTGCTTACATCTGTCCTTGAAGGCCTGGTGTTTTCTCCCATTATCAGAATCGTGATTATAAATTATAATTAACACCGCCACCTTCCATGTGCCTGGCGCTTTTCTGTTGATAAAGCCTATATATTAGAGATAGAGATCAAACTTTAAATCCCTCTGTTTTGCTTCTGGTTCAGGCAAAACAGCCTTTTCATTGCCATTGTACAGAAGAGCCAGAGAGGCTGATTTTTTTCAAGGTCATGTGTTAGAGCAGACAGCTAGAAGCATTGGAGCTTTTATTTATGTGCATGATGAGCCCCTTTCTGCTAAAAGGTGAGCAAATGCTCTGGATGCCAGGCCGTTGGGATATAAGGAGGTAATGTGTGTGAATGCATCCTTTTCTGGTGTTATGTCCCTAGAAGTGACAATTATTCCTACTATGGGGGGCATTCAAAACAACTCCTGCCTCCTGTAACCCTCTGGTCCATACCAGCCCTCTTCCGTTCTGCACACTAAGTATGTGTTTCATCATGGTGCTCAGCTCTCAACAAGAAAGGACGATGAAGGCAGAATGGTGTCGTGGAGACGCCTTTGACCCAGAGTCAGGACACCCCAGTTCCAGACCTAGTTCTGTCACTAACAAACTATGCAAACCCAGCCAAGTCATTTACCCAGTAGACCTCACTTTTTTATGATAATCCCTATACCATCTACCTCACGACTTGTTGTGAGGAATGAACGAGAGCCTGGATGGTGAAGCCCTTTGTAGCAATAATGTGCTGCTCAAATATGGGGCTATAGATATTACCAGACAGCTTTTCGAAGCAGCTACCACCACTGCCCTTGGCCCCCCACTTCATCTCTCCTACTTCCCCCACATTTCCTTTCTTTTTTCTCAGACACATGTAGAGTGCCAAAACTAATATTCTGTTCCCTTCAAGCCAGAGCTACCAACAAATTAATAACCCATTGATTAAGCCTTCTCTTTACTCAACACCTATTTATTGTGCATCTACTATGTGCCAGGCACTTAGCTTGGTGACGAGGATATAGTGTGATGCAGACAGATATGACCCCATCCATCCAGCACAAATAGTCTACAGCAGGGTGTAGACTTTTGAGTCATACACCAGTCATATTGGATTAGGGCCTACCTCAATCAGTTAAATTAGGGCCCACCCCTGTAACCTCATCTTAGCTAATTATATCTGTAAGTGCCTTCTTTCCAAATAAGGTTGCATTCTGAGGTATTAGGGATAAGGACTTTAATTTATAAATTTTGGGGGGTATACAATTCAACTGATCACATATATGTTTAAATAATCAGCATCTGAAAAGGCTTAGTATGAACTGATTGTAGAATTATCGACCTGTCTGAGAAAGAACCAACAGGGTTAGTTCTCAAAATGCTCTACAGCGATAATGTTCAGAAAGCAATTTGAGTAAAAGGGATGTTGGTCAACTATGTTTGAAAAATCTGCATTTTAAAAGAGTTAAATAGATTTCATCATTGGGAGACTTCCCATGCCTTTATAATGATAATAATTATGCCAGTCTTCAAGAGGAAGCAATAAGATATGTAGCATTTCACAAACCTATTTGAATGTGGAATTTTCTGCCACACTCTGATGTTGTGGTGTGAAAGAGGCCATAGGTAATATGTTAATAAATGGTGTGGCTGTGTTCCAATAAAACTTTATTATAAAAACTGATATGGGCTGGATTTGACCTGTTGGCTGTCATTTGCCCAACCGTGGTCTAGAGCAAAACTTTCTGTGACGATAAACATGTTCTATATCTGCACTGTTCAATAGGGTAGCTACTAGCCACATGTAGCTATTGAATAGTTGAAGTGTGACTAGTAGAGTGAGACAACTAAATTTTTTATTTAATTTTTCATTAATTTAAATTTATGGTAGCGGCATGTGACTGGTATGGGGACAATAATTTTGAATAGAGGTTCCTGGGGAAATAGAGGGGTTCTAGGGATATAAAAAAGTAAGCAGGCATTTACAAACCTGTTCCTTCTCCTTTGGAGTAAGTCCCCCAAATTCTGTGCCAACTAATTCAACTATGCCTTGTTTTTATGTGGTGTGTGTGTGTGTGTGTGTGTGTGTGTGTGTGTGTGTGTGTGTGTGTCTTTCTCTCTCTTTCCAGTAAATGAATGGCTCCTCAAGTAGGGAACTAGCCCAAGAAGAATTCCATCTCAGTGAAATGCTACAACTGTGAACTGACGTAACCTGGAATGTCCCCTTCTTTCTTCTCTCTCCTTCCCTTTTCTCAAGCCTCATTCACTCTTTGGATTGGCCCCATCTTCATGAAAAGTGTCTGCAAAACCATGGCAGAAGACACACACACACACACACACATACATACGCACACACCTGCAAACATATCTACACACATACATGCACAGCCTTCAAGATCAGAAGTCAAGTTTTCAGAAACAAAAGGCTCATTCATGAGAGGTCTTAGAAGAAAATAACCAGTTAACCTGATTACAATTTTGATACTGTTTTCCTGAACTAAAAAATCTACCCAATGAGACTTTTCAGCCTTTGTACATACAGAATTCTTCCAAAAGAGAGAGGAGAAAACATGGCTTTGACAGCATCAAGCAGACTTTGTGCTTTGCATCGAGTAATCTCAGTGTCCTAGGATCCTTGGAGGGTGCTGGTGGCAGGTGAACCAGGACAGAGTTGGCCAAGGACACTTATTTCTAGATTCTGATTCTTCTGTTTACTCAACAATTTAAAAAGAAAAAAAAGGACAGACATTGAAGAGATACACATTGTATATATATACCACCGCAGACTATAAAGAAATTGAATTATTTCCCCTTTGTCACATATCTGTAGTAGGATTTGCCAAGATCAGATCCATTTGCTGTTTCTTGTTTTCCAAAGGTCATACATTGTGTTTGGTTATTGTTAACAGCTCAATAAATGGGTTTAACGACTTAATTTTATTTTTCTGGCTTTGGTCTGTTCTCCCTCCTTACAGGCTAAGCCCTGGCCCCATGCAGCTGCATTCTTTGGTTTCACTTGTTCCTTCATCTACATGTTTTGTTCGTTTGCAGCCCGTTTTTTACTGAGTTTGTGGCAATCAGGAATGCATTTGCTAAGCAAGTATAACTTTAATTACCCTCCGTGGCTCCATCATTCATACGAGGTGAGCTCCAGCCTGAGCTAGCAGGCTACCGATTCCTTGCGTTTTAAAACTGCCATCCCCCTCCCCCTGTGATGCTCCCTTGAAGGAATGCACTTTGCCTTGTAAATTCCTGGGGAAGGGGTGTCTTTTCTCTCCGGGTGCAGCTGGATCTCACAAAGTACAAACGAATGCCTTTCTTTCCTTGTTTATAATGGTCACTCACTGTGTTTGGTTACTGTCAAGAGATCAATAAATGTGTTTAACAAGTTACCCAGGACCCATGTCTGAGTTTATCAAAGGATGCTCCCTGCTGAAGCCCCTGAGTCCTGCTACGCTCACAAGCAATTGCATTGTGGCCGGCAGGGCAGCCCGAGCCGCCAGAACAGCCTGTCCAGTCGCTCCCGGAGCCAGGTAATTAATACCCTGTTGAGAAAACATATAGGCTTAGCTGCCGGAAGGGAAGGCTTGGATGTTCCTCCGGTGGCCAAATTAAAAATAACTTTTATCTCTCCTTTTTAGCACAAGAGGGAAAGCACAGGGTCTGCAGAGCCTGTGCAAATGGGAACATTCACAAGCATATGACAAACTTCAGCCAAGTGACTAGGTATATTGACAATGAAAAAAATCGATAGCCAGAAATTTCATATTTGAAATAGACACTGAGTTGGATTTTTTTTTTTTTTTTTTTTACATTTTTCACTGATATTAGATGATGGGCTTGGCCATGATGACATATGCGCTTTTTTCTGAGCAATCGTATTTTTCCAGAAAACCAAATCTGTTTGCAAAGGTGTAGGCTGGGCAGCTGGCAGTCTTTCTTTGTGTGGCTTGCTGCTTCCTCTCTGAGTCTGAGTGTTTCTTAGCCTGCAAGGGCAGGCAGCCATATAATATAATGGCTGAAGAACATGGATGGTAAATCAACTAGGCCTGGCTTCAGATCTTTACTCTACCACTTGCCTGTTTGCTGTGTGATCCTAGGCAAGTTGCTTTACTTCTCTGATCTATATTGGGGATGCTAATAACTGCCTGCACGAGTTGTGAGGCCTAAATGCTCTATGGCTACTTAAAGGGGTTAAACCTGCCATGAATATTCTATAAATGGTGCCTATAGGGCATGTGTATGGCCTACCTATCACGGGTTATCTGGACCAGACCATACCTCCCTCAGAGGGAGGGGCTAGCACCCATCACAACAGGGGGATCAAATTAATATCAAACAAAAACAATAGGGTACCAGCAGACAGCACACAGGTAAATGCCTATGTGTGTCGGGGCAGAGAGGAAGGCATGCTGGAGAGGATGGAGGGAGGGGGATGGGTTTCTAGGCTCTGTTCTTTCACCAGCATCCTCTCTGACCTGGGCCAGTGTCCTTATCTAAAAATGACCTGAACATGAGCTCCCGGCCTCTCCACACCATCATTCCCTAACTGTCTCACTCAGTTCTCAGTCCAGGGAGGAAAAAAGAAAACTCAGGCTCTACCTGGGGGGCCCTGGGAATAGGCAGAATTTCACTCTGAACAGAACTGGAGGAAACTGGCCTGTTCCCCACCTCCTGGGCCAATCCCAAACGTCCCTTCTCCCCGCTCACTGGATCTCCCAACTGTTACATGGAAGTAGGGCACTTTGCCCTCAAACTACGTGGACATAAAGAAAATTAGGTAGATTTGTGTACTCTAAACAAGCCCCCAAAGCCCCTGCGAGTGGGTGAAGCCATCAAGGAACAAAAATATTCATACATTTCAAGTCAGTGGGTGCTCGGGAGGGGCGGGCAGCTGTGTCGCTGGGCTCTGCAGTGTGTGCAGTCCGGCTGGTTTTGCCTTTAAAGTTACAGGCACACGTGGGCATCCCATCACCAGGGAAGGATAATTAGACCGAGAGGGGACATACCTGCCGAATCTCAGTTCCCTCCTCAGTGAAATGGGGGAAGGAGGTAACCACACACTGAAGAGGGTTCTGGGCAAATTACATGAGAAAAAAAAGACAGTGTGTGGAGATGCACATCCCCCGCCCCTCGCAAAGACACAACTTGTGGTTTCCAAGACGATTTGGGGCCTTGTTCCCACTTCCCTTAGTAGCAGTTTGGTTGCCAAGGTGACATCAGGACAACTACAACTCACTGCACTAAATGTGTCTGAATTGTGAGAGTGACATGGAGTTTGGGCAGGAGAGCACACTCAGTCCCAGCCCACAGCCACCGCTGTCGGGAGAAGAGTCTGACTGATGATCGTCAATGAACAATGCCAACACCCCCAGGCTGGGCCCTTACCCTGCTGGACCTCAGGGCACCAGTAGCTCATGAGGGTATCCCCGTTCCTGTCCCAGAAAGCCTACAAGTAGGATGTCCAGGAGCAAAAACACACCGTAACATCATTCACCAACTAGCACATTGAACACAAGGACAGATCTGCAAGGCCCCAGCTGAGGAATTGTATGAATAAAGTCCACCATGGGTTGCACATTCCCTATGGGTCAAACCCCATGCTAAGCAACTTACAAATACCATCTCCTTTGACCCACACAGCCACCCAGGAGGTCCTCGCCATTGCTGCCCCATGTTACAAATGCAGAAACTGGACTTGGTAGGATCAAGTGTCATGCTTAGGGTCACATGGCTCATAAGTAGTAAAGCCAGACCCAGTTCTTTTAAGCTGATGGTTCTCAAAGTGTGGCGCTGGCTATCAGCATCACTGGGGAACTGGGAAGAAATGCAAATTCTTAGAGTGCACTGTGGACCTGCTGGTGCTCCCGGGGTGGAGTCCAGCCAGCCGTGTTTTAGCAAGACCTCCAGGTGATTCAAGTGTGAGAACCACTGCAAATCAACTGCTCACTCCTAGAGGTTCCCAAACTTTGCCCAGTGCCAGGCTGGACCTCAACCACTGAAGTCAGAATGTCGGGTGGCAGCCAAGTGTCCGTGTTTTATAAGAATCCCCAGGTGATCCCCATGTGCAGCCCCGTTGGGAACCACATCCTTGTCTGAAGGCCCTTCTCCGAGGAGGGCTCGCCTGTAAGATGGGTCCATGGGAGCCAGGAGGCCAGCGTTATCCAACAGGTCTTGCCTTTTCAGAATCACATCCCTATCTCTGGACATAGTAACATCTGGGGTGGTCTCCGAGTGTTCCCCAGCCGCTTTCTCCTTCCCCAGATCTTCCATTAACAGTCCAGGCTTGGAATAACAAATCTTGCTTTTTTAAATACAAGAAGCATTTGTATTTGATGACTTGGCACCAAGTGATGACTTGGCACCAACCTTCCAAAACCCACCCCAGGTCATCGTGCCTAATTACTCAGATTGTAATGTTTCCAAGACTTCAGATCATTAAGAACAAATGGAAAAAAAAAAGCTATGAGTTCGGAGACCAGAAGTTCAGAAAGATAAGCTCGGTTCATAATTAAAACTTATAGGCAAATTATAGCCCTGTCAGTTCTAACTTCATGGTGTCTCTTCCATGTGGTGCTCCCTCCCCCAACCCAACAGCCCTGTGACAAGCCCTAGTCCCTGCCCTCATTATCTCAGGCCTGTACCATAGCAATATCCAGCCAACAGGTCCTCCGGCCTCCAGTCTCCAGATTAGAGAAAGACCCCAAGAGCGCGAAAGTACCCAGCTCTGCTCTCAGATAAGGGCAATTTGAGCCCACCCTTAAAAGTGATTGGAGGGCCCAACAAGCGTTGCTTAGTGGTTGAGCGCTGACCCATAAACTAGGAGATCACGGTTATATTCCTGCTCAGGGCACATGCCTGGGTTGTGGGCTCAATCCCCAGTAGGGGGCGTGCAGGAGGCAGCCAATCAATGATTCTCACCATTGATGTTTCTATCTCTTTCTCCCTCTCCCTTCCTCTCTCTAAAATCAATTTTTTAAAAAAATTTTTTTAAGGTGATTGGAGGTATTTTAGGCTGGACTGGGGCATGGGTGAGGATAATCTGAGACATTTTCCAGGGGAGAGACCAAAACACAAAGCTAAGCAGGTCATCCGAAGGGGCGGCACTCCATGGACTTGCTAGAGAAACAGCCTCCTGGAGCAGTGCGGAAGGAATTCCCCGAAGACAGAGATGATTTCGGCATCTATCGTTGTGTCTCTCCCTCCTACGCACAGAAAGAAAAACAGAAACATATCAGAATGCTTCTCAAATAGTGGGTATTCAAAAAAAGTTTGGGGATACATAGAATTTTCCTATGGGAGGGAGGATTGAATTCTTTTCAATTCAGAGTTGTTGAGTACCTTCTGTGTATCAGGTAGATATTAGGCATGGTCCTGGGTTCTTTTATATATTTTTTACATATACTTTAAATTTATTCATTTGAGAGAGAGAGGAAGGGAGAGAGAGAAAACATCAATTTGTTGTTCCACTTATTTATGCGTTCATTGGTTGGTTCTTGTATGTGCCCTGACCAGGGATCAAACCTGCAACCTTGGCACACGCGGATGACACTCCAATCAAATGAGCTACCCAGCCTTGGCTTACACACTTTTTTTTAAATATAGTTCTTTATTGACCTCAGAGAGGAAGAGAGAGAGAGAAACATCAATGATGAGAATCATTGATTGGCTGCCTCCTGCACTCCCACACTGGGGATTGAGCCCACAACCCGGGAATGTGCCCAACGGAATCAAACCCAGGATCCTTCAGTCCACAGGCCAACGCTCTAGCCACTGAGCCAAACCAGCGAGGGCCACACCTTTTTTACTTGGTGCTCACAGCAGTTCTGCCAAGTAGTTCTTGGCTTAATATTATACATAAAGAAGTTAATCTGAGAGGTGAATAAACTTACCCAAGATCACACAGTTGTTGAACATCAGCCAGAAAGTTACAAAGGAGGCTGATACTAGAGAAGCCTCAGGTGAATGTGCTCTTAGCTGCTGCTGGAATGAAATGGCTCTGCCCCCGGAGACTGTGGTCATTTAGTCCTGTTCTTTAGAGTGGACCCCAGGTACAGGCTGCCCTTCCCAACTCCAGGCCAGTTAAATTAGAGTCTCTGAGTATGAGTCCAGGCCAACAGATTTTTAAAGCCACAGGTGATTCTGCTCTATTATCAGCCAAGAGAACTATTCTCAAAATGTACTGCCCATGGAGTTACCCAGGGGAGCTTATAAAGGCACCGAGCATTGGTAGTTCTAAAAGTTCCCAGGTGGCCTTGGCCAGTTTGGCTCAGTGCTCAGAGCGTCAGCCGGAGGACCAAAGGGTCTCTGGTTCGATTCCTGGTCAAGAGCATGTACCTCAGTTGCAGGTTCCCCAGCCTGGGTAGGGGCAACCAATCAATGTGTCTCTCTCTCCCTCTCCCTCTTCCTCTCCTTTACTTAAAATCTAATGTCAACCAAGGCAGAGACCCACTGTTCTATCCCAAGATATTTGCCGAATGGTCCCAAATACATAGAGGCCACCTCGGAGGCTGTCTGCCCCTGGAAGAGATACTCAAATAGAATGGTAGAACAGAGAGTGGATGAGAGGAAAGAATGATGCCTTTAAGACTGGACACATGAACCCAGAGATGTGTGCTCATGGAATTTTAGAATTGACAAGGATACTCAAACCTCACACCCAGCGGGCTCCGGAACCTCAGGGCTCACACTCAGTGGGAATTCAGGATAATGAGCGCTTCACTTCAGGCAAGATGTAAGAGGATGCAACTAGAGCCAAAATGCCGCGGTGCCCTCGTGTGCATGGAGCTCAGGACACCTGAGTGAGTGGCGGCCGTGTCCCTGTCACCAGTGAGATAAGATGTCTGCCTCCTGGACTTAAGGTGCCTTCTGAGTGAAACAGATATAATCATTTCTTTTCTCATATTCTAGAAATTGTGAGAACAAAACCAGAGAGAGGTGAGAAAACGCCCGGGAACGTGTTAAACAGTGTGAGGTACCGCTAATAGAATGGATGCAAATGCTTCCGCTGCGGTGCAGAACAACGCCCAGCAGAAAAATGGGTGCAGCGGGGGACCCTGGCTGACATCAATTCAACAGCCACTGAGTGAGTGAGGGCCTACTGTGTGCCGAGCCTAAACCCTGTCCTCAAAGAACCTAGTATAAGGGGAGAGGAAGCCCAGTGTAGTTTGGAATACATCTCCCTGATGCAAACAGAATTTAGAGATGAAAACTTGGCCTGTATCTTAAACATTTGTGAGGGTCCGGTTGGTGTTGCTCAGTGGTTGAGCATCGCCCCATGAACCAAGAGGTTACTGGTTTGATTCCTGGTCAGGGCATATG
Organism: Eptesicus fuscus; assembly: GCF_027574615.1. NCBI lineage: Eukaryota > Metazoa > Chordata > Mammalia > Chiroptera > Vespertilionidae > Eptesicus > Eptesicus fuscus. The sequence continues at coordinate 22,826,234 of NC_072492.1, read as the reverse complement.
CCCGGCTTATGGGCTCCATCCCAGTAGGGGACGTGCAGGAGACAGCCCATTGACGATTCTTTTCTCTCATTGATGTTCCTTTCTCTCTCTCTCTCTCTCTTTCTCTCCCTTCCTCTCTAAAATCAGTTAAAAAAACATTTGTGAGAGTCAGGGATGGTGGGTTAGAAGGGAAAGACCACCTAGAGAATCGTAGGAGGGAGAAATTGATTCCGACAGAGGCTTCTGGGAAAGAAAGCTTCACCAGGGAAGTGGCATTTGAGCCACTTGATGAAGCACCAGGTGTGGTTGGGGAATAGGGAAGGAGCCAGCCTGGGGGAACAGGGGTGCTGGGTGGCTTCCCAAGTCCGTGAGGTGGTCATTGTGACTGGAATGGGATAAAGCCCCAAGGTCTCCTGTGGATGATAAATCTTGCCTGCCCAAGTTCTGCTGGGTCTCTTCAGAGCCCCGGGCTGACACAGCACTTGCCCCAAGTCCCTTCATTACTGGACCCTGAGGTCTCAGCTCTGGGCCGAGAAAAGTGGGGAACACTGAAAGGCATATTGTGGTTCCTGCCCTCAAGAAGCTTAAAATCTAGTTGGGGGAAACAATGAATGAACATGGGACTCATGCACTCTATGCGGCTTCGGATGCTTTACACTCAGAAGACAATTTTTGAAACTGTCACACAGGCAGGTTGGCCACGTCCGGGTGCACAGTCTGCACGCTGCACGGAGGTGCCCGGCTGAGAGGATGACTGGGGACATCTTTTCGCCATTCATCAGCCTGGAGAGAATGAAGGCCTTCTTGCAATTCACACAAAGACAATGCTTTTGCTCGCTGAGGCCGGAAGACAGCTACTTTAAGAATGATAGAGAGTCAGCCATGAAGTACCACCTCTTGATTGAAAAGCTCAGTGGGGAGCTTTCGTGAAGGAAGAGTTTGAATCAGGCCTGCCAGGTGGCAGGATTGGAAGGCGGGAGGCAGGCTGGTAGTCCAGATAAGCAGAACAGCTGGGGCTAAGATCCGGGGCCAGAGCAGCCTGGCGGGTTCTGCAGACGTGATGAGGCTTCGTACAGATCCGATGGAAACGAAGGAAGGAAAAACCAGCTGGGTTTGGTAGGAGGAGGCCAGAGGAGGTGGCAATGTACAAACCAGAAGAAGAAAGTGCTCTGGGTCTGGCTAGCGTGGTCAGACCTGAGCTCTGCAATTTACTCGCTGGCGACCCTTATGCCTCTGAGTCTAAGATTCCTCATCCATAAAGAACAGAGGAGCCCGGCCGGCATGGCTCAGTGGTTGGGTATCGACCTATGAACCAGGAGGTCATGGTTTGATCCCCAGTCAGGACACATGCTGGGGTTGCAGGCTCAATCCCCAGTAGGGGGTGTGCAGGAAACAGCCAATCAGTGATTCTCTCTCATCAGTGATGTTTCTATCTCTCTCTCCCTCTCCCTTCCTCTCTGAAATCAATTTTGAAAATTAAAAAAAAAAAAAAAAGAAAAGGAGCTTCCAGGAGGAAGAGGGTAACTGTGGTTGCTGATGTTCACTAAGCAGTGTTTGTGCCTTATAGGGACCAATCCATTTCATTATCACAATCTATATATATATATATATAAGCCTAATATGCAAATTGTCCTCTCAGGAGTTTGATCGCTCGCTCTGATGTGCACTGACCACCAGGGGGCGGTGCGGAATGAAGGAAGGCCCCAGCTGGCAGCCAAAAGGCCCCAATCGATTGGCCCTGATTGCTGGCCAGGTCTAGGGACCCTACCCATGCACGAATTTTGTGTCCTGGGCCTCTAGTTCTCCTATAAGGTAGGAACTGTTGTCATGGACACCATTTTACAGAAGGGAAAACAGAAGTACTGGGAGGTCAAGCCCCTTGCCCAACATCACTCAACTAGTAAGTATCAGAGGAGAGAGCCTGGCACCAGAGTCCTCATGCTTCATCTCTCTGTCATGGTACCTTGTACAACCCATACCAGTAAGAAACACGCAGCAGAGATTAATTAAAGTAGCCAGTATTTACCCAGAAGAATTAAAAACAGACTCAAACATGTACACCCGTGTTCATAGCAGCACTATTCACAATAGCCCAAAGGTGGATACAGTCCAATTGCCCACCAATGGATAAATGGATAAACAAAATGTGGTAAATCCATACAATGGAATAATGGAATATTATGCATTCATGAAAAGGAATGCAGTACTGGTACATGCTACCATGTAGAGGAACCTCAAAAACATTATGTTAAGTGAAAGAGCCTACATATGTAGCCCACAAAGGCTATATATTGTATGATTTCATTTATATAAAAAGTCTGGAATAAGTAAAATCTATAGAGGCAGAACACAGATTTGTGGTTACCAGGGGATGGGGGCTGGGGGAAGAGGGAGCAACTGCTTAACAGGTATGGGGTTTTCTTTTGGGGTAATCAAAAGGTTTGGGGCCTGGCCTGAGTGGCTCAGTTGGTTGAGTATCATCGGTGCACCAAAGGATTGCCTGTTCGATTCCCAGTCAGGGCACATGCCTGGGTTGTGGGACTGGGTTCCCAGTCAGGGAGAGTACAGAAGGCAACCGATCGACATCGATGTTTCTCTCTTGCTCTCTCTCTCTCTCTTTCTTTCTCTCCCTTCCTCTCTCTAAGTATGTCCTCAGGTGAGGATTTTTTTTTTTTTTAATATTTTGGAACTAGAGAGAGGTGGCAGTGTGGTGATTGCACAACATTGTAGATGTACTAAATGCCATGGAACTGTTCACTTTGAAATGGTTAACTTTGTGTTATGTGAATTTCACTTCAACCTGAAAATAATAAGTGACCAAAGCTCAGCACAGGCAAGGCTAGGGATAGAGGCACCCGCTTGAGTGGCGCTGACCCTTTTTAATGGGGAGAAAGGTATAGGTCAAGGGCTGGAATTCAGGAGAAAGTAGGTAAGGGGTTTGGCATTCAGGGAAAATGGTTAATCAGATAAAAGCTGCATTCGGTGATTTTCCCAGCTTCCCCTCATCTGCTGACCGGTGATTCTTTCTCAGGAGCAATTGCAGTCACTTGCAGTCCTCCTGGGGCACAAAGGTCAAATCGCTTGCCTGTCTCCTGAAGTCAGGGCAGGTCCCATCACACATTCCAGTCCCAGGTCCAGTCACACATTCCAGTCCCTGGAACAATAGCTTTCTACATGCATTAATTACCAAGCCTATTAACTATATAGGTAAAGCTATACTTCTTTAATTTCTTACGTTCTCCATCAATACTTGCCAAGCACTTTACTGGCATTCTTTTATCTGATCCTCCCACAGTCTTCTGTGATAAAAACATGTATTGTCCCCAAGCACAGTGAGCCACACAGAGGCTCAGAACGTTTGAGCAACTTGCCCCACAGCCTACTTTAAGGAAGTGGTGGAGCCAGGATTCAAACCCAGGTCACTCTGACTATTCAAAACTACACCTTATTGTACTCCATCCTTCAGAGTCCCTCCGCACGCCAGGGTTACTCCGGGACTGGCGAGATCCCTCCTGGAGACATCCAGCAATACTTTCCCCCCAGCTTGTCTCCATCCTTCAGCTGGAGGGAGAATAAGCTCCCCACCAAAGAGAAGTGAGCTTATTCTCTCACCAGCAGTGTGTACGAGGGCTCCCTGCCTGAGAGCAGTTTGAACTAGGAGTAGGCAGCTGGGCCATGCCATTTCCAATTTTCTTTCCCAATCAGATATGGACAGAAGTCATTGGAGCCCAGAGCAATTGTTTTGTTTCTGGTAAATTTGGGAGGGGAAAACACTGTCAAACCATTTTATACTCTTGCTACAGAATTATTCAGAAGAGGAGTGAGTGTGTGACAAAGATGCAAACCAATTATAGCGAGAAGCATGGCATCTGAGAACCCACTCCTTCCTGTGGCGTCCGAAAGCGTGGGAATAACTAAGGCTCTTTCAAACACCCACGCTGAGGCAGAGGATGAAAAGTGGATAATAAATCTTTTCAAGAGGAAACTGGGCACTAACAAGGAGAAAGCGGCAGAAACGACCAATTCCAAAAACTCAGAGAGCTTAACCTTCACTCAACTGGACACAACCCAGGTTTCCTAGAAAATCCAGCATTAGGGGAGAATTGATGACACTAAGAAAAGTAAAATGATAGTAGAATTTGATGGAAAAGAGGAGAAATCTGGTGACTCTGGGCTCCAGAAACCTCAATATTAATAACTAGTCACACACACACACACACACACACACACACACACACACACACACCAATGCTTCTGTGTATGGCTATATCATGGGTTAGTTTAAAAATTGAGCAGGAATGATTCTAGAAGTTCTGACTAGAGATTGACCACTTTCTAAGGGAACTTCAATTATCAGTAGAAGAAAAAGAGTGTGGGCTTTGAGCATGGGTGCCATCCAGAGCTCCATCTTACTGGCCACATGACCTGGCATGGCACTTCACCTCTATGAGCTTCAGTCTTCTCAACTAAGAACGCAGGGTCACCCAAAACACTGAATCAAAAGCGTATAAGCACTCCTGTGTTCATTGAATCGTTATCTGCAATAGCCAAGATATGGAAGCAACCCAAGTGCCCATCAATAGACAAGTGGATAAAAAGGTGGTGGTACATAAATGTAAAGGAATATGACTTGGCCATAAAAATATGAAATCTTAACCATTTGCAACAGCATGGATGGACCTAGAGGGTATTATGCTAAGTGAAGTGAGTCTGAGAAAAACAAATACCATATGATTTCACTGACATATGGAATCTAGAAAACAAAATAAATGACAAACAAAATTGATACAGACTCATAAATACAGAGAACAGACTGATGGCTGCCAGATGGGAGGAGGTTTAGGGGACTGAGTGGAGATTAAGAACTACAAATAGGTAGTTACAAAATAGTCATGGGTATACAAAGTACAAAGTGAGAATTGATCTAATCCTCACATATAGTCAATAATCTGTATGGTGGCAGGGTGGTACTGGAAATAGCGGGGAACACTTTGTAAAGTATATGATTATCTCACTATTATGCTGTACACCTGAAACTAATGCAAAATAATATCGAATGTAAACTGTAATTAAAATTGTTTTTAAAATTTTAAAAGAAGGCAAGGTATCATCCTTATTCTCTTAAAAACTATTTTTTCACTGAGAATACCTGTTCTACATGAACCAGAGGGTGAAAAGCGTGGTGAGGCTTTCTGAATTGTCAGTCCTCCACTCTGGGTCGCCTCTGCATTAACAGACATACCTTTCTTCATGTGACCTTGTTCTTCTTCATATGCCATTTGGAAAGTCTTATGTTGTTGCACCTGTGGGTCACCTCTCCCCTTCGGATTATTAGTAAATTGATGGCTCCCCAGCTGTGCAGATTTCAGTTCTTCGAGCCGAAGTGTCTTGTTATGTAAAACAGGGAGAATGAATACTAAATAATATCTAACTATCATGATTTTGAGAGGATTAAGGGAATTAACATGTGTGAAAACGCCTAGCATATAAAAAATGCCTATGAATAATGCTGTTTCCAACTTTTCCTAAGAATGGAACCCCAAAAGAGAAGTAACATCTCCTCCCGCATACTAGTAGATATTTTTCTCCATTTCAGGGCAAATGAGGCACACATGTGGGACATCATCAGTAGGTTTAGATGAGGGGGTATCTAGCCAGTGACTAGGAGGAGTAAGGTTAATTAAAGTTAGCTGCTATAACCTTACTAGGAGGAGTAAGGTTAATTAAAGTTAGCTGCTATAACCTTACTAGGAGGAGTAAGGTTAATTAAAGTTAGCTGCTAGTAGGTTTAGATGAGGGGGTATCTAGCCAGTGACTAGGAGGAGTAAGGTTAATTAAAGTTAGCTGCTATAATACTCAACCCCCAAGACCCCACATTATCAAAAAATCACGCACTTCTTAGATAGAAGAAATAGCCATAGTTAATCGTCACTCAGTCTTGCATCATAAGGACAATTACAGTCTCTACCAACACTTGCTCAGGGTCCCACAGCGAATGGGGGATAGCCAGGATTCGTACCCAGGCAACTTGACTTCAGAGTGAGGTGCTCAAGCCCTACACAATCGCCTCCCAATGTCACCATCAGTTCCTCATCACTCCGAGGTCCCCAAAGACCTGGCTCAGTTTCCCATTCTTGCTGTGAATTACATGATGCTACCTGATCTCTTATAGTCAGTGCCCTACCTGATCTCAAAAAGCCAGACCAGAGGACCTCCGATGGAGGCCTGGGGAAGGAACGCCTAAGGCAGAAGTGTGGGCCAGAGTGACACATGTAGCGGGTGAAGTGGGCCTGCTGAGGGCAGGGAGGGGCTGGGGTGGGGGCGTTGGTGGAGAGGGCCGGCCTGGAAACTGCCAGAGGCCGGGGCCCAGAATGGGCATTTGAGAAAGAAAAATTCTCCAACCCACTTAGAACACTGTCCCCAAAGCGTCCCTTTATCTTTCTGCTGGTGCAAATTCCGGTAAGAAATCCACTAATTGTTTATTGTTTCTCAGAGAAAATGTCATCTAGGAGCTTGTGTCTCAGGAAAGCCTGAGCTAAAAACACCAGCAGAGCTCCTAGACTCTGAGGCCCCTTGGATATCAGAGCCGCATGATAAAATCTGCAGTTACCGCCTCTGCCAGGCCCCGGGAGGAGTACTTGATATATATTCATCTAATTCTCACAACAACCGTTCCTGCAAAGTAAGGAATATCATCCTGTGTTTTATGGCTAAACAACCGCAGGATCGGGAAGATTAATTAACTTGCCTAAGGCAACCAGTTGGTGTCCAAGCTGGGGGCTCAAGGCCATGTACAACTAAGCCCCTTCCTCCATGGCAGGGTCAGCCTGCTGCCAATTTTTGTAAATAAAGTTTTACTGGAACACAGCCACACTGGCTTGTTCTGGGCCTGCTAAGGGTGCCACAAGGCCAAGTTGAACAGTCGCCACGGAGACCATCTGCCCTGCAAAGCCTAAAATATTTTTACTCTCTGGGTGCTTTCAGGAAAAGTTTACCGACTCCTGCCTCAGACCTTGCTGCTTTGGAGAACTTGTCACTCAGCCTTTATTTTTGAAGATTATCCAAGTGATACCCAGATAGGTGAAGTGATTTCTCTATGGCCACACTAGCTCTCTCCTCTTATCTCACTGTTTTCATTCAATAAAAACTTACCGTCTTCACCGTGCTGTTCACTCTGAGGAACAGAAATTGGTTCCATCCCCAAGGAACTAAAAATACAGTTGCAAACGCAGATGTACACACTAAGAAAAAAATGTTGAACGCAAGTTTATATACACTGCACACCGCCCCCATGCATCTCTCCAGGCCAACTCCCCCCACCCTCCGCGCCCCTCCCCGCCTTGCTTCTGTTCCCCAGCACGTTGTGCAAGATTGACCAGGAGCCGGAAAATAAACCCCAGCATCCGAAGCCAGGAAATCAAGACAACTGGGCACAGGTCGGAGAGTCGGTGTGAGCGGGTCAGGTGAGTGGCTCGGGATAAAGGCTATGAACCCTGTCGGGGTGGGTTCGGAAGTGCGGGACCGAAGCCGACATCCCGAGTCAGGGGGTTGACAGCTGTGCTGCCCTCACTATGAAGGTGATGCTGTAGCTCCACTTTTTACAAGACACTGCTTTTTCCGGAACAGGGATACAGAAAGCCCAGCGCACAGCATTCTCTGGCTTGGTTGCAGTTTCCAGGTGCCTTATCTGATGTGAAAAACCTGCCTGGGTTTCTCCCCGTAGAGAGGTAAGGTCGTTTAGAATTATAATAGAAACTGCCAAAATGCCCCCAGCATTTGTGCTGGGGCAGGGCCAGCCCCCGGTGAGGAAGCAGAAGCCGTTCAGTAACGACCTGAGTGTCTGCAATGAGTAATTCTAAATGACCATATTCTTGAACCCAGAAATTCCAATTCGAAATTTTGTTCTGGAGAAACACGTAGGCACATGCACAAATATAAATAAGATACTCCTTGCTGATGTTCAATGAGCCCCGTCATGGACTCCTATGCCACTGAGCCTGCCCATGGCCCTTGAATCTTTGTCGATGCCATGCTCCTGGTAGCAAATCTGAACAGACCAAAATTGGCCTACGAGAGTAAACCTGTTTGCCACATCAGCTATAAGACACATGTGCTGTATGTTTAAGGATGGCCCTGTCCTCCCTCAGTCTTTGACCTCTAGATAACTATCCCTGCACTCCTCCTAAGTGCAGACGCCAAGGGAACAGTCCCGGTCCTGACTGGCCCCATGCTTCTAATACAAAATAGAACACAGTACCAGGTTCCTTGGTCAATCCTCACTCTTTAGAAGACGGTCATATCTCCCTTTGGGTGTAACAGGTATAATGTTCCAGCTGTTGTTTGGCTTGTCCCAACATCCCTCCTGGACCAGATGGGTCAGTTCATCTTTGGTTGTCAATCAAAAGCAATGGCTTCTCTCTCCTTTTCAACTAGAAATGGAGTTTATCCCAGGGAATCTCTTTGATGCAAATAGCAATGCTTATGTAACTCCAAAGGTCCCTTCATATTAGAATAGTTTCTATCCAATGAATAATGTTCTGTCAGGTCTGTTTATGGCCCGTTGGCTGGCCTGGGCTGGCCCCAGTATCATAAGGCTGAGTCTCTCTTTGCCTTGAACAATGTCTCTAGCAGATAAGGAATTAAGGAATGGAGGATGCGTGCCCTAAATCACAGTGCAAGCACGCAGGGACTTGTGAAGCTGGCACTGGCCTCTTCTGTTTCCTAGGAAAAAGAGTACATGATGATTGTGTCCTTCACGGGACACAGCCATCCAGAAAGCCTGGGCACCATCTCCCCCCGACCCCTGGGTCCCTCGTGCATTCCTCAATATTACAGCATTTATTGCCTTGTTCTGTCGCTGTGTTTTCACTTATCTGTGAGCTTCCTGAGGGTAAGGGTGAGTCCATATTGTCATTTCTTTGCCTAAGCATTTGTCAGAGTGACTGAAACTCTATAGCTATTCGGTAAGTGTTAATGGCACTAATGAATGAATGCTTATGGTGCCTACTCTTGACTGTATAACTGTTCTGTGTCAGGCCCTGTGCTGAGGCCTTTACATACTTCATATACTTTAATCCTCACAACAACACTATGAAGTTGAAGTTATTATGCATATTTTACTGCTGGTGAAACTAGGAGTAAATGAAGTTAAGTGAATTCCCTAAAATCAAATGGCTTGTAAGAGGCAGATTCAGAAATAATGCCAAGCTCGGCCTCATTCTGAAGCCCACTACTCTGACCCACTGCTCTGAACTGCCCATTATCCATTCTCACCTGCCTCCAACCAAAGTCAGGTCCACAGCTCACGGGGTAATGAAATGTCATATGATTGTCTTTATAGTAAAAAGCATGACCACCACACTTTCCATATATAAAATATACTGTACCTAAAGATGGGATTTTTAAAAATTTAAACAGACTCATAGACACAGAGAGCAAACTGGTGGTTGCCAGAGGGGAGGAAGGTTGAGGGGGTGAAGAGGCGAAGGAATTAAGAAGTACAAATTGGTAGTTACAACATAGTCACAGGGATGTAAGCAAAGCTTAGGGAATATAGTCAATAATATTGTGATAACTATGTACGGTGCCAGTTGGAACACTGGAAATATCTGGAGGAACACTATGCAAAGTATATGATTGTCTACCACTAAGCTATACACCTGAAACTGATACAAAATAAAATTGTAAGTAAAAATAAATAAACAATAAAAATAGGATGTTTCCAGTATTACAAATGATGCTAAGATGAATATTCACTGACAAGAAGAGTATTTATAATATGTTACATGGAAAAATAGCAATTTTAAAAGCAATATGCCCAGCACATATCTTCTTGCACCAAGCCCCCATTTCCCTGCCACTGTCTCCCTCACAAGGCTAATTTATTTCTGAAAAACAACACATGCACAAAAATGCAAAGATAGAAAGGTAGAAGACAAAATAAAACAAAGGTTAACACACTAAGATCCTCAGGCGAAATCTGACCCCCTGCCTGAGTTTTCTCAATAAAGTTTTATTGGAACACAGCCCTTCCTATTCCTTTACGTGTTGTCATTGGCTGCTTCTGCACTACAACAGCACAGGTGAGCACTTGCCAAAGAGACTGTCTGGCCTGAGAAGCTGACAATTTTACTAGGTGACTCTTTAGAGAAAACGTTTGCTGACTTGCTGATGTAAACCTCTAAGTATACGTCCCTCCCCTCTCCCCCCCAGGTGACGCTCATCAGCAATGACCATCAACCCATCAAAGCTGCAGAGGTGGCCTGTGGAGAGCGGCTACAGCGTTTGGACAGGTTCAAGCCTGGAACTAATGAGAGGGCACAATCCTCTCGTGGCAAAGCCACATCCAAGTCCCGGCACAATTATAGCCAAAGGCTATAGTTGTAAGCTTGACCTTATGGTCCGAACCTCTGGTCCCACGTGGCTGAGTGATATGGGCTGCAGGAGGTGCAGCAAGTAAACAAAGCTTGATCAGGTGCCTGTGACTGAGTAGATTGGAAACCCCCGAGACCGTTGTAAACATCTTGACCACGCCCTTACTTTGCCTCGTGGAATCTGGCTATAAAATAAAGACTCGGGTTGCAAGCTGTGATGCTGTCTCTCCATCAGAGAGGGCATCGTACCTAACGCCCAGATTTCTTCTCTTGTCTGTCTTAATCCTTCACCGGCCCCTCTCAGGTTCACCCATGGCCATGACAACTTGGCACAGTGGCCCTGAAGGTCACAAGTCCACACAGTCCCTCCCTCCAACCCCAGCAGGGAAGATACTCACACCCAGATCCACACTCACATGGTAACATTCAGAAATGGCCTCACATTGAATGTTTATAGTTTTCTTTCTTTCTTTCTTTCTTCTATTTTAATAAGAGAAAAACACAAACCACTAACCCACAAGTAAAGGTCAATGAGACAGTGAAACAAGTGTGATGGGTCAAGTCCTGAGAGAAACGCTGTCAGAGCCATCTGCATGGTTCCGACCAATCAAACAGCGCGGATGGGGAGCCAGGGGACAGCTGAAGAGCTGGGAAAGGTCAGGGAAGACTAGGCGGATGATATTAAAAAGGAAACAAGGGGGATCGGGGAAGGCAGAGTATTCATAAGCGGGGCAGGAGAGACAGATGGACTGTCACGAAGGGTAAATTGCTCTGAGAGACGATGAGAAATGTGCCAAGAGCCGAGAGAAAATCAAATCCTGGACCCACCGCACGAGGTGGGGAAGGAATAATAAAGACAAGTCTGCAAGCAAAATGATGTACAGATGGTATTTTTTTCCCCAGAAATAGGCTAATAAAATGCAGATGAAGCCCATCAAATTGAAAAATGCTTTTCATCACTTGAAACACCGCAGAAGCCAGTTAGGAAGGGCTTTGGATTCTGGCTCCATCGCTTACTAGAACACCCATATCAAAATACATTTTACTAAGAAGTTCTACAGCTGATCAGGCTGGCTTAGCGTGGCTCACTATAGGCACCAGAATCTTGACTGACCCTGATATTTATGTCAGGGGTAATATTCAAAATATCTACTGACAGCAATGGCACGGGTTTCAGCCAATCAGAACATGCCTGCTGGTGTGTTCCAGCTGAGTGTGAGCCCTGATAGGCACAGAACTGCCCAGGGTGGGTTTGTGAAGAGTGACTGGAGCCTCACTCGGGAGTAAGAACTACTTAGTATGTACGGGTGTAGCAAGTGAAATGGAAGGAGACATGAATTTGATACCAAGACTACGCTTCCTCCCCAGGAAGGGCTGGTGATCACTCTCAGAGCTGGCCTGGGATGGAGCCTTCTTCCTTCAGGTTTTGGACATCTTCTCCATCATTTCCCAAGTTGGCCTCTTACTAAGGGGCCTAATTACTAATCTCACCTGCTCAAAGAGAAGCCTCTGAGGATTTATTTTTAATCCATTTCAATGGAAAGCCAGCTTTTCTTCTAATGTAATCTGACAAGCACAGAATGTTGGCTGTCTGTGTTCCTATCAATGAGAAATCTTCATATTTCTTCTGACTTTTTCAACAGTCCCCCACCCTGTAACAAAGGAAGGGGGTTTTCATTGACTCGAATGGGAAGAAACATTTGCTAATTGAGATCTGAGCTGACAATGGATAGAAGGCATGTCACTTTACCTTTCTGGGGCTCAGTTTCCTCACCTATCATTGTAATTGAACGAAGAAATTACTTTAGCAGCTGATACATGTTTGAGCCTGATAAAAACGTTTTTGATTAAAAAATAACCACCCTCAAAGAATGCCTGTGTCCCTCACTTTATCTGTGAAAAAAAAAAAACAATTAAACAAAACAAAAATTTAGTTTTAGGTCAATGTAGTAGGGTAGGGGTGTGGGGGGAGCCACAGTCTGAAAGCCAAGTCCAGAGGCCCAGGCTTAAGTCTCCCTTCTAGTGTTAACTGGCCACGTACCCTTAAAATGACCATGCTCCCCACCCCCCAGTTTTAACCATCTGTCAAATGGAAAGTTCAAATCTAGAACAATGTTTTCTCTGGGGCTCCAATGAGATGCTGCAGAGGCCACAGAGACTGAAGCTAACCATTGGAGATCCTGTCCTCTCCCCGTCAGCAATCGACCTCTACCTGAACAATTTGCCATCATCTGTTTTATATAGTATGTGGTCATATCATATGTCAGTTGATAAAGGGGGCCCATTATTTAAGGAGATAAAATGTTATAAAAACCCCTATTAATATCCTATGCTTCTGTTACTTGAGAGATTTTTTTTAAAATCATTTTTGTCTGATAAAAATGTAATACTGGAGGTTAAAATCCAAAGACAGCAGGAAAAATATGGATGACTATGGTAGGTTAGTTAATGCTAAATTATTAAAATATTATATTTAATGGAGAATAATGAAAACTGATAAAAGTTTTCTCACTTTATAATAGGAATAAATACCTGGGGATTATTGGATTGATCCTATTTGTAATAAACTGCCTGTGTACCATGTCTTTTTGGAAGTGTTTATTCTGAAATCCATGTTACCCTGTTTTTCTGTCTGTAACTTTGGGCAGGTCCACCAGAAAGCAAATAGCTTGCCTAAAAAGGCAGAGTATTCATTTCCTGCTATAACCAATTACCAATTACGATTTGGTGGCTTAAAAGAATGCAGATTTATTTTTTTAATATTTTTTATTGATTTCAGAGAGGAAGGGAGAGGGAGAGAGAGATAGAAACATCAATGATGAGAGGGAATCATTGATTGGCTGCCTCCCTGCATGCCCCCTACTGGGGATCGAGCCTGAAACCAGGGCATGTGCCCTTGACCAGAATCAAATCTAGGACGCTTCAGTCCACAGGTCAATGTCTATCTATCCACTGAGCTGTGAAGAGTGGCTACAGCGTTTGGACGGGTTCAAGCCTCAGACTAATGAGAGGGCATGGTTCTCTCATGGCAAAGCCACGTGCAGGTCCCAGCTTGGAGGGCAAAGCCACCCAGCACAATTATAGCCAAAGCTGTAAGCTTGACCTTATGGTCTGAACCTGTGGTCCCAGGTGACGGAGTGATATAGGCTGAGGGAGGTGCAGCAAGTGCTGCCAAAACAAAACTTGATCAGGTGCATGTAATTGAGTAGATTCAAAACCCGCAAGAACTTTGTAAACATCTTGACCACGCCCTTACTTTGCCTCGTGGAATCTCGGCTATAAAATAAAGACTCGGTTTGCAGGCCGGGCGCTGTCTCTCCATCCGAGGGCAGCGTTCCATCTAGTTCCAGCTTTACTCTCTTGTCTGTCTTCTTTAATCCTTCACCGCCCCCGCCCCCCTCTCAGGTTTACCCCTGGCCGTGCTGATCGCAGCACACTGAGTCAAACCGGCTAGGGCAAAAATGTAGATTTATTATCTTGCAGTTTCAGGAGGTCAGAAGTCTGAAAAAGGTCTCATCTGGTTAAAATCAAGATTTTTTTTTTTTCTGGAGGCTCTGGGGAAGAATCTGTTCCTTTGCTCTTTCTGGCTTCTAGAGGTTGCCTGCGTTCCTTGGCTCATAGCTCCTTTCATCCTCAAAGCTAACAATGGCCATTCAAGTCTCTTTTACATGTCACTCTGCTCCTACTCTCCTACCTTCCTCTGAAGGGAGGTCTCGGGATCTTCCACGGGAGGAGAGGGGTGGGAGAGTCATTACCAGGATTTGCAAGCAGTAAAGTCAGGGTAGAAAGATGGACTAAAATCCAAGTCTCAGGAGACTGGGGTACATGTTGAGTGCCCTGGTCAAGCAAATTGGTGTCAGACCTGGAAGCATTTAACAGAAGTAAGCATGGAGAGATGACCTTTTCAAGGTCAGTAGTAAGGGGAGATGGTGTGGGCAGCAAATCAGGACAATGCAGGACTGGTGCTGGGAAACCTGAGTCTCAAAAACACCAGCAGCGATCACCGTGACTGCCTTTTATTGAGTGTTTGTTACATCTCAAATATAAATGTGAGCACTTTGTAAGCACTCTGATTCAATCCTTACAACAATCCGAGGAGATTAGTGTTGACTCCACTTTAAAGACGGGAAACTAATGCTGAAAGAGAGGAAGTGACTGCCAAGGACACTCAATTTGAACAAGGTTGTGGGATTCTAAGCCAGGTCTGTCTAACCCCAAAGCGCACTAAAGCCCTGTAACCCCCATCACACACGGCTTCTACCACCGAATTGACACGTTTGCCAGGCTGGGGAAGGGTCTTACAACAACCTTGCTACTCAGTAACTTCAAACTTTTCATCTAAAAGGAGACCCAGGCGTCAAAAACAAATTCTAAGTAATTTTTAAACGTTCTCAACCTGTGACTTTTTAAGGGTTTTTAATCACACTTTCTAATACCAGTAACTGAAGACCACCATGTATGGTACCTTAGGCTACATGTTTCTACAGTGTTTTCCTAACTGACAAGTATTTTACAGGTGCCAGTTACACTTCCGTTTTAAAATCTCTGCCCCAGGAGTATTGTGCTTGGTGTTAGAATCCTGCCCGGGTTTCATCCCTTTTCTCTGTTCACTTCTCTTTCGCCCCAGAAGCTGTCCGTCCAGGTGTCTGGGCATGAGGCAAAGTATTCAGCTCACTGTAGCTGCCAGGGGAAAGAGGGCCAATAATTTAATTTTGTTTTCCAGAGTTTACTGGATAAATTCAAATTGGCATCGATTCACCTCCAGTAGAAAATTCGCCTACAGAATGCCTTGACATTTGAGGCAAAGGCAGCCTTCCTTCTAATCTCAAGAGCAATAAAATAAAAAATAAAAAATACCTTTCAAGACTGGGTCCTCCACCCACAGAGCCCCATTAGGACTCTGACATTATCTGTCCTTGATGTATCACCTTCCCTCACAGGCACTAGGGAAGCCTGGTGAGAATCTGGTCCACTGATAAGGAGACAAGATGTTCTTCCAAATGGCCGTCCTCATATATCTGGCCAATGATACCTAGTCAGGTCAGAAGAGGTAGAGAAAATATGCAAGTATAGCAAGCTTTCCAAAATGAAGCCAGATCCTATCACTCTTCTTCGATTCTGCAATGATGCTGCATCACCCATGGAACTCTTTCCCAACTATTTAGCAAAGAACAAAAGGTTCTTCCTAACCTTGCCTCTGCTCACTTTTCCAGCCTCATTTGCAGGCCCTGTCCGCCCTGCAGACAGATCCTACACTTTGGTCTCGCCACACTACTCGGTTTTCAAGAGCACCGTTATCTTCAGGGATTCACACAGGCTGTTTCTTCTGCCTGAAAAGCAAATTCTTCATCTCAACCTCCACTCTGTTGACTGAGCTAGACCACAGAGAGGAGACATCCGGGAGTAGCCAAATGCACACACATTAAAAGCAAGAGGACTTTAAGCAATGAGAAGTTATCTCCGATTTAAGTTTAGTACTAGCAGTTAATGCACTTGTATTTTTGAGGTCTGGGGAACTCTGCCATGTTTAGAGGAGCTACGCTATGATATAAATTGATCAATAGTTGGATGGTTCCCCACGTAGCTTGGCAACAAAACCGACTGCCTTATGCAACAAAGACTTTTCACACACACACACACACACACAGCATTATTCTCATCAGAAATCAACATTTCTCTCTAGCTTTTTCTACCCACAGGAGACATGTGAAGAAAACAGAGTGGGAAGGGCAGGAAATCTGAAATGAAGCACTCATGGGGTTTACCCCCCTCTGCAAAGGAAGATAAATGTTCAGAAAAGTGAGGAAAGCTGTCCTAAAACGTGCTCTTCTACCGAAAGCTTCAATATAAACATCTAATGATGGACACAGAGGAAAGAAAGGGAGAGAGGAAAATGTCAAAGCAACCTTTCTTTAAACTTCCCCAAAGCAAAAATATTTCAAGTTGAAATTACTGCTGCTCCTTGGAGCCTGGTGCATTTTTGCCTATCTCTGATAGATGTCCCCTTCTTGTATTGAGAAGAAAAATATGTATTTCCATCTCAATTAAGATAAAATCTTGTCCATGACTTTTAATGTGGGAAGCAAAGGGCAAAAGGACTGCATTGGTTTCTTGACTAACTTACCCATACTCTGCGTTTTACAAGAAGATGCCGGGATTTACAAATTCATGCAAAATACCAAGTCCTGCTCAGGGTCTTCCTTCATCCATAGTCGTTCACTTTATGTAATACGCCTTTCAGTTTGGTGGTAGGTTTAATCTCAGGGTGAAATTGAATAGGCCTAGTACTCTGCATTGTAACTATGTCCAAAGGACCCTCAGTTCTAGCCTCCTGGGTCTATTGAACAGGAAAGGACTGAAGGTTGGACCAAAATCAGAAGGTGAACTTGGAAGTGGTGGAGGCAGGGCCTTTAAACTTCATATTAAAGGTGCCATCTTTGTTTCCCTGGCTTGGCATTAAGAGGCCATGGACACAGAAACTCAGCAAAACTAAGAACTATGCATGGATTTGGTTGCATTTCCCCCTCAGGGTTCTGTGAGTTGGCAGCTTGGTAGGACTCCACAAGAATGGCTTGTGTCTGTTCCTTGTGGAGTCAGCTGGGCTTACTTCTCTGTTTGTGGTCAGTTGGCCCGTTGGCTGGTGGCTGGCTGGTCCAGATGGCTTCACTCACACATCTGGCAGTTGCCTGGGGCTGTCAGCCAGTGTTCCGTGACTTTCCCTGCTTGGCCTCTCTTCCCCCAGTAATTATACCTGGCCTTTTACATCATGGCAGATGCATGACATAAGAATGGCAGTGGCAGCTGCCAGGCTCCTTAAGTCCAGGCCCCAGGAGTCTCAAAATGTCACTTCTGCAGCATTCTATTAGTGAGAATAAGTCACAGGTTGGGGGGCATACAGATTCAGAGAAGATGGAGAAATAGATTCCGTCTCTGGATGAGAGGGGCAGCAAAGTCACACTGCAAAGGGAAGAGACAAAGAGGTGTGAATCATTGGGAGCCTTTATTCTAAGGAACGACTACAGTCCTCCCTCTTGCCCCAATGATTCACACAAAGTCCATTAAGTACACTCCCTCCCAATATTCCCAAGGTCTTATTTAGTCACAGCATCAGGTTCTAACGTGGTCAAGGCCGTTTCAAGTGCTAGCTCCTCTTGATCCAGAGATCATTCTGTGGGGTGGAAATATGGGCAAGGCTCAGCGGGGTGGCTCCTCTCCATCCCCTGCAGTGTCGGCTGAGTTCATTCATGGTTTTGTGGTCAAGGGCAGGCCAGCTGGGGGCCAGATGGCCATTCACATGTCTGGCAGTTGAATGCACCTGCTGACTGCAAAGCCTACTTTCTCTTTCATGTGGCTGATCATCCTCCATTGGTTAGACCAGGCTTCTTTACATGATGACAAAAAAACATTCAAAGCTGGATTTTGTCATTTGATGAGTATCTCAAACCACCATTATTGTTGTAGTTTAACAATTATCACAGTAGGCCCTAACTGGTTTGGCTCAGTGGATAGAGCGTCGGCCTGCGGACTGAAGGGTCCCAGGTTCGATTCCAGTCAAGGGCATGTACCTTGGTTGCAGGCACATTCCCAGTGGGGGGTGCGCAGGAGGCAGCTGATCGATGTTTCTCTCTCATCGATGTTTCTAACTCTGTCCCTCTCCTTTCCTCTCTGTAAATAACCAATAAAATATATTTTAAAAAAATTATCACAGTAGCATACTTGTGTAGACTTGTCTGAGGCCAGGTTCCCCAGAAACAGACCCTGAGACAAGGATTTGAGTGCAAGTAATTCATTTGGAATGTCCTTGCTTGGAATCAAACATTTCCACTAACAGACCGACCCTCTGCTCTCACCCTTCCTAAAGCAACTGTCAACCAGCATAATACAAGGGATGTGAACTCATAAATAGAAAATTTTAATTTTTCCTCTGTTTAACCACAGAGATGTTAGTCAAGCTTCCTCTCATTTTTCCAAGGATATTCCAGTCAAATTCTCATCAAGAGGCAACAAACAGAATCCTGCTGTCGGAATGGTCGGTTCTGTGAAACCCAATCTTCTCCTCTAGTGGAGGAAACACGGCAATGAGGGCAGGGTTGCTGAATTCTGAGCTTTTTGTTTTGGTTTGGTTTTATTTCTCACTTGTTTGCTCAAAAGAAACAATCTTCAGAGGTTGGTTTGATTCCAGAAATTAAGTATAACATATAATTATAAAACCTCCTCCTTTAGTGTAAATGGAAACCAAAACTTGACACACCTTCTACCTGCACATGATTGCAAAGAAAGTGAGGGACTGAAATGACCTAGGATGCTAATGTCTATGAGTATAATTGATTAAGAATTGCCCCGCCAGTGTGGCTTAATCTGCTCATATTGATTGGATTGGATTGGCTACATTCAATCAAATCAGCTACATTTGATCCAATGGGCTTGATTTCAATCTGATCAGTTTGACATAATTAAATAGGCTAAATCTAATCTGATTAACTTGGTTTAATCACATCACAGGGTCACAGTTCGATTCCCAGTCAGGGCACATGCCCAGGTTGCAGGCTTGACCCCCCAGTAGGGGGCATGCAGGAGGCAGCCAGTCAAGGATTCTCTCTCTCCCTATCTCTCTTAAATAAATTAAATATATATACACACACACATACTGTATATAAGAATGTGTGCATATGAGAGATAATGCAACCTCTTGACTGGATAGTCAACTCACATCATCCATGAGAGGCAGACAGATATCAGGTGCCTCCAGATGTGATACCTGGAGAGGGACACAGTATCACTTAGTATTCAAGCTGAGGTGCATAATCTAACCATGAAGAAACACCAGAAAACCCCCAAAATGAGGAACTTCCTATTAAACTCAAAAACAGAATTGTACCTTCAAAAGTGTCATAAATGACAAAGAAAGGCTGCAAAATATTCCAGATGAAAGGAGACTGAAGAGATGTGACAACTAAATGAAATACTTGAACCTACATGTGTCCCTATACTGGAGGAAGAAAAAGAAATGCTATAAAGAACACTATTGAGTCAATTGACAAAATTGGAATATGGTAGATTAGATAAAATACTGAATTGATGTTAAATTATTGAAGTTGACATGTAAGAGAATATTCCTGTTCTTAGCATTGAACTGTTTAAGAATAAAGGGGCATGATGTATGCAAACTAGTGTTGAAGAGTTCAGAAAAAAAATTTGTGTGTGTGTGTGTGTGAAGCAAGAAAGAGAAAACAAATTATAAAGCAAATGGGGTTGCCATTTGGGAAGGGGTTGGGGGGCTGGGTGAAAAAGGTGAAGGATTAAGAAGTACAAATTGGTCATTACAAAATAGTCATGGGGATGTAAATTACAGAATAGGGAATATAGTAAATACTACAGCCCTATTGCCTCTGCAGGTCCATCTGCCACAACTGCTCTCTTGGTCTCCTTGGTTCTCCCCTCTGCCCCACCTTCCCCTTTCTGTGCAATGTTATAGCTTGAGCAATGTCGCCATTTAATTTCACCTTCTGTAAAGCCACCCTAACTGGTTTCTTTACATGCTACTTTGTATCAATTACCCTGTATGGTTCAGCTTCGCAGCCATTCCCCCACCTCCAATTCTTCCACATAATGGGCCTCCTAGTTTTACCTGCCGCAGACAAGATCCTATTTCACCTCTATCACTTAAACAGGACTACCCTATGTTTCATCCTAATAGCTTCTGTCTTAGCCTCTTTCTCCCCGGGCTTGCTTGGAAAACAAGACAACATTGCTCTGGCGCACCCCATTCCTATCTGAGTCTCTTTTACAAGATTGAGGTTAGTGGGAACAATGACCAAACCGTGCAGAGTTCTGGGGTTAGTGGGACCCCATTTAGGTGGGACTCCTCAGAGTCAGGAGTTATGGGAGACAGAAGATGAATGTAAGTTAAGAGACAGCCAAGGATTTAAATTGCAATGATATAATTGGTTGCTAGGTCTGAGAGAGAGCTTCTGAATCCAACCTTGGTGGCACATTAGGCTGACCAATCATTATTGGGGGTGGAGGATGGGTTCTAGCACTGGAGGGTGTTTATCGGCAACTCTGTCTTCTGCCCGCTAGATGCCAGTAACACTCCCTCCAAATTGCGGCAATCAAAAATGTGCCCCAGTTGGGGAGAAGCAAATCATTCCCCATTGAGAACCATTGGCCCAGTAATTCTCTCTCATCATTGATGTTTCTATCTCAATCTCCCTTTCTCTTTGAAATCAATAAAAATGTGTTTTTTTTAAACTTCAGGTTTTTTGTTACTTGTTATTATTTATAAGAACTAAATACTAGAAATAACCCTGATGTCTATCAACTGGTGAGTGGATAAATACAAAAAAAAAAAAAGTTGAAAAGAAAAAGAAATAAAGAATGAAGTACTGATACAGGTTACAACATGGGTGAACCTCAAAAACTTGTGAAAGAAGCCAAATGCAACACACTACATATTATGTGATTCCTTTTACATGGAAGATGCAGTAAAGACAAATCTATAGAACAGATAAATACTTGCTAAGAGCTGGGGATGGGCATGGGGAATGACTGTGGAGGAGTTGGAGAGAACTTTTTGGGATAATGAAAATCTTTTAAAACTGGATTGTTGTGATGGCTGCATACTTCTGTACATTTACTAAAAAGCATTTCATTGTACACTTAAATGTATTTTGTGGTATGCAAATCATACTACAAATGAACTTTATAGTGTGCAAATTATACTTTAAGAAAGCTATCTTTTTAAAAGAGAGGGGCCTCCTAGGGTATCCATAACACTTAGAATGTTCTTCTTCCTCTGATGTACAAAGTCCTACCTGATGTGGCCCTGCCCACATTTCTGTCCTCATCATCTTCCAGTTTTTCTCTTCTCTTTGTGCCCCAGTCACAGTGGCCTTTTTTCTGTCCCTTGAATATACCATGCTTGATCCCATCTTAGGGCCCTTGTATTTCCCTGACCTCCTCATGACTGATCCCTTCTTAATATTCAGATAGTGGCTTCTTAGAGTGGCCTTCCCTGGCTATCCGATTCAAAATAGCCACCTATTAACTACATTACCCTGCTTTCATTCTCTTCATTGCTTTTTTTCTTCTTCTTCTTCAGAGAGGGAGGGAGAGGGAGATAGAAACATCAATGATGAGAGAGAAACATTGATCGGCTGCCTCCTGCACGCTCCCTACTGGGGATTGAGCCCGCAACTTGGGCATATGATTCCTTAACCGGAATCAAACCAGGGACCCTTCAGTCCACAGGCTGATGTTCTATCCACTGAGCCAAACCTGCTAGGGCTCTGTATTGCTTCTTGTCTACATGATATTTTTCTTATGGTTTATTACACTATGTCATCATCCAGCGGAATGTCCACGTGAACTGGAATCTTTCAATCAGATTTCCCAGTCCCAGCACATTTGTCAACTGATAGGTGATATCAATCGATATTCATTGAATGAATAAAAGATTGAATGGATAAATAATTTAGATAGCTGGAAAACCACGCAGATAAAAACGCTGAGACACCCATTCTCAAGGAAGAAGGCGGAAGCTTCATGTGCTTGCCTTGAGGTGTGGAGATGATGCATCACAAAAAAAATATTAGATGACTTCTCTTTGACCCGGATAGTACTAGTAACCAGACCCTCTGCTCCCTAGTGCCAAAGGAAACAGAGGCCGGTGAAACCTCCTTAAAACAGAGGGTGTCTGAAATTAACGATGTGCTATTTGGAAGAATGCTGATTGCTCTGCTCAAGGAACATGCAGTGGCAAGGAACAAACCCATTGCAAATGCCCCAGTAAAAGGGACTTTATTCTAAATGTAAAAACAACAATTAGAAATCTAGGGCTTCATTGAGATGGAAACCACAGCTCTGCTCTCTGCCACTCAGGCAATCGGTGGTTGTATTTTAATATCTCTTGGCTACCAGGGACTTAGCTCCTGGTAGTTTTTCCATTTCCTTCACCAAGACCTCAGCCCTGAACAGAGGTGACATGGGAGAGGTAAGAGTTCGTGGGACAGGTCCTGAGGCCCAGAGGAGCGCTTGAATGGGGTTCCTGAAGGAATGAGTAGGGTACTTAAGACTATGGGCAGGTTAGTGTGGAAACCAGTGTGCATAAGGGAGAAAGAAGGAGGAATACAGGGAAGGTACAGCAAAACTGAGTGTGGGCAATTTCAAGTTATTGGATGGGTCTAGAGGGGGAAAGAGGGCATATATACACAGGTGCTGCCATACAGGCTTGCCGTGTGCATGTTGAAAACAGCAGAGTTTCTGACCTCTCAGAGCTTACAGCCACGCTCACCAGATCCTTCAGCCTAATCTGTGCCTCCCACTGGGATTCAGAGGACCCAGGCAAGTGAAGCAAACTGGTGGCAAAGACCCACATGAAGGCTTTTTAAATGAAGATCAAAAAAAATCTCCTGACAAAGAATGTATCCAAAGGAAATAGAACCAGGGAAAACGCCAAGACTCCTAAGGGATCCTTAGCTTATTGAGAAAAAGAGATAGTTTGAGAGTCGGTATAATCTGAAACTCAACTCCAGCTCGAGTCCCAGCCACCTCCCTGCCCAAACTGTGTGTAAATCCGATGGAAGACTCAATGCCTTTTTTGACTGTTTGGTTGGTTTTTAACAATAACTATGGATTTCTTTTACAGTAAAAAAATAAGAATAAGGTTTTCTTACAGAAAGAGGGGTTATGGTGGTGGTGGGCTGCAAGGTGAGAAGGGGCCCTTGGTGAAGATTCTCCCGGGACGCGTGACCTCTCCCCTTGTCAGCTGTCACCATCTTGTGCTCCGTTTGGAGGCACCGCATTCAAGCTTGGAAACAGCTGTTGTCATTCCACTCCCCACGTTCTGCTCCCTCCGTGACATCCTCCACACGGGTGACAGCAGATGGCCGCCCCCATCGCGACGGCGGCGTTGCCGTCTGTCAGTCTTCTGCAACAATTTGTGGTCCTCGGAAACTGGTGTTTTCTGCGCATTTGCGCTTGTTTTATGGCAAATCCCAATCCACACCCAGCAAAACACCAAGATGGCCACAGGGAGGACACCAGCCCAAAGCAGAACGGCTCACTTAATCATCACATACGTCAACTCAGCGTGAGCTGGTGGAGCAGCTGCAAGTGACTGGGAGAGAATGACATCCGGTCCAGGCTGGGGTTACATGGGGAAGCAGGTTGTGGGTACAGAGTCAAAAAGCGGAGTAATGGGCGCTTGGTAAGTCTAGAATCCAGGATAAGGTATAGAAATGCAAGACTGATTCAGGAGAGGATCCAGGGGCCAATGGTCAGGACAGAAGAAAGACCCAAAATCAGGAGAATGAGCTAGAGCAGGGATTGGCAAGCTTTTTCTGTTAAAGGCCAAATAATACATAGCTTAGGCTTTGTCAGCCATGTGGTCTCTGTTACCACAATTCAACTCTGCCGTTGCAACATGAAAGCAGCCATACACATATGTAAAAGAGTAAGCATGGCTGTGTCCCAATAAAGCCTTATTTGGGGACACTGTAATTTGAATTTCATGTACTTTTCATAGAATATTCTTCTTCTTGTGATTTTTTTCAATGATTTAAATGTAAAACCCATTCTTAGCTCATAAACCATACAGAGCCAGGCAGCGGACCAGATGTGGCTCCAGAGCAGTTTGCCAATCCAAAGCCACCCCATCCAATGGAAATAAAAGGTGAGCCACAAACATGAGGCACGCATGTAAATATTATTTTCCTTGGAGTCCCCCTTTTAAAAAGTAAAAAGAAACAGGTGATTAAGGAATTATCATCAACTCTTTGAGCCTCAGTTTCTTTAACTATAAAATAATTAATAATAGAAACACAAGGAATTGTTGTAAAAATTAAATGACTCAAATGTGACCTGCCCAGCCAGTGCCTACCACATGGTAAGTCCCCAATAAACTTGGTTTCTTTGTTATCATTTCAAAAAAAAAAAGCAACAGGTAAAGTTAATTTTAATACTATACTTTATTTAACACAATACACTCAATTATTATTTCAATATGTAATCAATATAAGAAAATTATTGGGATATTTTCCATTCATTTTTCATACTAAGTCTTTGAAAACCACTGTATAGTTTACTCTGATATCACATTTCAAGGGCTCAGTAGCCATATGTAGCTAGTGGCTACATATAAGACAGTGCAGATCGAACGTAAAGATGAATCCATGCATCAAAAGTCAAAGTCAGGCAATAGAGCAGATCCAGGTAGACCAGGAAGAAGCAGAATATATCGCACAGAAAAGGTAAAGTCCAAGGTCAAGAAAGAAGGTAAGTTACAAGCATCCGGGCCAGTACCAGAGCAGACCATGGTCCAGGATGCAGGAGAACACCTGGGCAGCAGAGATAAGCTTTAGTACAACCATTTATTTAGGACCTTCTGGGCCAGGCACCATAAGAAGCATTTCACATTTATTCTCTCATTTAATCTTCCCAATGGACTTGTGAGGAAAGAATTCTTACCCTCGTGTTAGGAGTGAGACTCAGGAGAAAATAAAATGTATTTGCTCAAAATCATACAGCTGGTGAGCAGTAGAGGTAGGACTTGAACCCATGTCTGTCTGGCTCCCACACCCACCCAACCTCTTCATTATACTGCATCATGGTAACCGACTTTATTCCCAAGAAGGGGAATCTCATTGTGTCTGTCCTTCACTAAGGAACCCAAGCCAAGTTTTCCTCTGAAGCTGGGTTAGAAGGCAGCTGAGTGTCACTGTCTAGGCCACATCCAAAGTCTCTCTCCCTGTTAATAACCAATTTGATCTCAGACAGGAGGAGACTCGCCTTCAAGGAGAAATTCTAACCAATTTCAAGAACTTCCCCCGCTCCAGAAAAAGAACTTCCCCCGAGGGTAGATAATATAGTTTGTCTCCCTCTCTCTGCTGGAGAAATTTGATTTTGGTTTCCCAAGATTCAAGCACCATTTTCAAAGTATTCTTCTCCAGTACCCCAGAGGTCTATGAAATCCGCAGGCAAACAGTACTCCTGGCAGCATGCCCCCTGCGAGCCAAAATCACCACATAAGCCAATGGACCCCGCTTCTCTCTCAAGCCCACACTGCACAGAAGGGGTTATCCACACAGAAGAAAATGTATAATTTATAGTTCTTTATTAAAGATTAAATAAAGAAAAACCTAAAGCATTGGGTCTCAAAAGCAGCAAGAGGCAATTTCTGAGTTAAAACGAGGAATGAGGCAATAGCCAGTTCGGAGGCCAAGAGGGCTGGCAGCAAGTTGCTATGGGATGTGTTGTCACGGGTGGTTCAGGAGCATGGCTGTGAATGGCGAGAAGGGGCTAGAAAGTGCATGTTTCCATGCAGCTGGCTGTGTGACCTGGGGCAGGCCCAGCCACCTAATGGGTCAGAATAAAGTCTGATAAGGCGGCCAGGGAGAGACAGGCCAGCTGGTCTCCCAATGGCCATGGACGTGATGGTTAAGAGTTTCTAGCTCCACGTCAAACTGAGTGGAGAGCCCCTTCCTTTGCATGCCTGTGCTTACAGAGAGCTTTGCTTCAGAGCTGCCCTGGGAGAGGGGAGGGCTGGGAGGGAGTTGGGGCAGGGGCACTTCAGATGAATTGGCAGCCCCTGGAGTTTGCCTTGATTGATGCTAATTAAATTCTAATTGAAACCATCCATCCAAGCCCCGAGTGCACCTGCTAGAAACTTCAATATCCGGAAGCCACACCCCAGAGAGTCTGCAAGCATCTCTCTCGTTGCACAATCCACCAAGTATGTTATTTGTCTATTAAACCTTGATACACCTTTGGAGATGCCATGGACTGTCTCACTAAAGAAAAAAAAGAGCACAGCCTCTATTTGAGGCTGCCCTACAAAGCTGGGTTTTGACCTGATAAGACTAGTACGGTTCATTTAGCACCATTGCCATGCACCGTGCTAATTAGGACTTGGGGACTCTTAAAATCATTAGATTGTGCAGTGTTTCATCCCAAGGGTTTCTGCATCGTGGTCCAAATCCTTGTGAAATTTGTATTCAATGAATTGGGGGGGCGGGGGGGCGGAGGCAGGAAAAGCATGGAGAGTTAAGGGAATAGGTTAAAGCTGAACAGGAATCTTACATTGGATCAGAGGGTAAACAGGCTCCTCAAGTAGCCTTTGTCCATTCATCCCACAAACACTTACTGAGCCCCTCCTATGTGCAAGGCATTAATTAATTACTCCAGAACCTGGGGATACCAACTCACAAAAGTACACATTTTAGTGGAGGGAGGCAAATACCAAACAAGTGAAAGGGAATAAATAAAATACTCTTAGGTGCTCAGTGCAATGAAGAAACCAAAACAGGGCAAAGAGGTGAATTGGAGAAAGAGGGGATTAGGTAGGGTTGACGGAAAGGGCCTCTCTACGGAGGTGACATTTGGGTTCAGAGCTGAAGGGTGGGAAGGGGGTCTGTGAAAAGATCTAGGGAAGGATTATTCTGGAGGAGGATGGCAAATATAAACAAACTAAGCCAGGAAAGAACTTAGCATGTTTGAAGGTCAGAAGGAACACCACTGTGGATGAATAAGGACAAAATAGAGATAGGTGAGACTGGAGAGGTCAGCAGAAGCCAGATCCGATAGGGCCTTGTAGGTCATGGAACAGATTGTGTGTGGGGTTGGGGGGAGGGGGGTGCGCTTGAACCAAGTGTTTTACTACCTTTCAGATCCTGAACTAAAAATCCATGTTCCAATTTCTCAGTAAACACCCTCTATATCACTTGGTAAAGGTAAAGTGATACTATACACCTGGCAGCAGAGTCATTGGGATTAAAGATGAAATATGAAGGGGGTTGGCACTTAGGTGCTCCTTCTTACTCTATTATTATTGTTATTATTATTATTACTCTGGCCTTTATTACTATGGTGGTTATTAGCATGGCATCAATCGCCAAAGGCTTTCTCAGACGTGGTTTTATTCATCCTGCTCCCTTCACCCTAAGATACATGGACCACAACAAAGAAGAAAAATAATGCAGATAACACTCATTTGCACACAAGTAGCCAAATCCTTGCAATAGCCTGCAATCTTGTAAAGCTCATTCACAATGCAAAGGTACAAGGAATGCCATCCACATCACAGCTTTCCATTTTCCCTAGCTCATTGCTCGGAGTCACACATTATAAATTGCCTTTTATGTTATCTCTCTATTCCAGCAAACCCTTCCTCTAATACTTCTGCCCTGCCAGAGCCCGAGCTCTGGGCTGTCTGCTCACCCGCAGCCGGACGGGCTGTTCTTTGTAAAGCTATCGATCCCTATAAACTACTTTATTAGTGGTCATTATGACTCTGTTTTCTAATCACTGCTTTAATTAAGGTTTTATCACTCACATTAAAGAGGGTATACGACTTTAAATAGGCTGGATGGTTTACCTTCAGCCTTAAAGCTTTCCCATGTAATCGGCCAACAGAGCCCCAGTTTCAAGGACTTTCTGAAGCCCTTCTCCTTTCGGGGCACAGTGTGTTTACAGTGAGAATGGGGGCGGGATGCATGGGCAGAGTCCCCTCCTATGTAGCCCCCTTGCCTTTCTGACTCAGGAGCAGGAGGCACCAAACTCGGAGGTCTCAGCGTCAGAACTGTCTATTCGCCCGTCCTGGAGGGACCACCTAACGTGAATGGTCTGTAAATGCAAAAGGGGTGTTAACTGAGACTCCAAAATTCCCTGCAAGTCCACATTTCTTATAATACCCATTCTAGCTAAACCTTCTCCCCTCGCGGGAGTTACCAACTCATTCAAGGACCAAAAGAATAAACAGAAGCAACTGTTTCTCTGACTGAACCCAAACCCAAGTGGGAATCAATTGCTGATGAATCTGCCCCACTCCCTGCACTACACGGAGTTCTTCGGGGGGAGGGGCATGTCTTGGTTGAATTTGTATCTGCAACACCAAACCGAGTGCCTAGAACACAACGGGTCGTCTAAGGGTCTGAGGTGAGGGTGCTGACCCCACCCAGGAGGGCAAACACCATCTCTCTGTCCCATGGGGCTGGGACTGGCCCTGGGCTCAGACTTTTAAGGGGGCACCAAAAAACTCTGTCATCGAAATAAATAATGTTTTAATGCAGCATTTTTTTAAAAACCAAAATTAATGCAAAAAAATACCAAGATGAATAAAATATCAAATTTTAAACAAAGACAAGGTCAGTAACAGTGCCAGGCCAAAGCAAAAGCCTGAAGCAAAAGGACAAATCAGGAATACTGATCCTGTCTTTTTAAATTCATTTTTATTTTTTGCACTAGAGGCCCAATGCACGAAATTCGTGCAAGAGTAGGCCTTCCTTCCCCCAGCTACCAGCACTGGCTTCCCTCTGGCACCTGGGACCCGGGTTTCCCTCGCAGCCCCAGCTTCGTCTGGAAGAACATCTGGTCTAATTAGCATATTACACTTTTATTATTATAGATTGTTTTATGTTTTTAAATATTTCATTAAATGTCATTTATCTTAATTACTGAAGTGTAGGGCGCCCCTTTAAATTTAATTTCAACCCGGCTGGCATGGCTCAGTGGTTGAGCATCGACCTATGAACCAAGAGATCATGGTTGGATTCCCGGTTGGGAGCACATGCCAGGGTTGCAGACTCGATCCCCAGTGCGGGGGCGCCAGGCGATTGGTGAATGATTCTCTCTCATCTTTGATGTTTCTATCTCTCTCCCCCTCTCCCACTCTGAAATCAATAAAAATATATTTTTAAAATTTAATTTCAATGTATCTGGAACAGGGCAGGGTCTCAAGCAGTGTTGTCAAACTCAATTTCATTCCTCTAAGCGCTCCTGGGAGAATATACAAACAAGTACATCCACTTGCACATTCTCTCTCCTTTGCCTCCTGGTAAGTTCCATGGCAGCTTTATAGTTTTCTTTCCCTTTTTTTTTTTTTTCCAGTTCAGGCTTTGTGGAGAGGTTAAGCTGCTTTTTAATCAAATGCATTTCCCTTGCAACCAGCTCCTCTCATCTTCTCTATCCAGCAGGTCACAGACTCCCGCCTGTAATTACCCCTTGTTCTCAGCTTTGCCAAGCCTTCACTGTGGAGTTCCTCTCCCAGGGGTAATTTTCAGCTATTCTGTGAGCTCAAACCAATCCCCACCCCAAACCCCAACAACCTCTCATAAGCACTTGGACGTTCACTATTTTATTTCTTTAATTGGATTTTAATTTGTCTCACTAAAGCCAGATTTACTCGAAAATTCCTTATCCCATGTTGAAATTGCAAATTGAAATGACACACACCGCGCAAAAGAAAGAGCAACCAGGATCTGGGCGAGGAAAATGACGGAGGGCAGAAACGGGACGGAAAAACAGAGAGGCTCAGAGACAACCCCCTGCTCAGTTCTAGACAATTCTCGCTCTAGCAAACTGTGTCAGAAAGCCCACCTCGCCTGCTAATAACCAAGGGGGCCTCTGGGTGTGCCTTGGCTGGCCCAGGTGCAGTAACACGACAACACTCCCATTGAACAGGGTCATGATGAGAAAATACCTTCCCTTACAGGGGTGGGGGGAGGGGAAATTCGAGGAAGGTAGTCAAAAGGTGCAAACTTCTGGTTATAAGTTAAACAAGTCCTGGGGATGTAATGTCCAACAGGATGACTATAGTTAACACCGCTGTATGATAGTGTGAAACTCATTAACAGTAAATCCTAAGAGTTCTCATCACAAGGAAAACAATTCTTTTTTTATGTCTATCTTAGTTGGTCGATGTTAACTGAACTTATTGTGGTAATAATTTCATAATATATGTAAGTCAAATCATTAAGCTGTATCATATATATATATATATATATATGTGTGTGTGTGTGTGTGTGTGTGTATATATATATATATATATATATATATATGTATATATATATATATTCCCCAAAAATGTATACATACTTTAATAGCTGATTCTAGTACATCTTGAAAATGAGCTGTATTTAATAAACACTGCCCTTATATGTATTCAAAGTGTGTATACATGTTTTGGGACAAAATACTTACATGTGGTACTATGTCAATTATCTATACTAATAAAAGGGTAATATGCTAATTAGAGCGGATGTCTTCTGGACATCCTTCCGGACAAAGCCGCAGCAGCTGCCCGAGGCTCAGGCAAGCCGTAGATAGCAGCTGCCGCTGTGAGAGCTGGCCCGAGGCTCAGGCAAGCTGTGGTGGCCAGCAGTGGCAGCAGCAGAGGCATGATGGGGGCATTGCCTTCCCCTGATCGGCCCGGTTGCCTCCCTCAGAGGGAGGCCAGAGGCAGCAGCAGCGAGAGGGTGATGGGGACAGTGTCTTCCCCTGATCGGCCGGTCACCTCCCGCAGAGAGAGGCCAGACTGCAGCTTAGGCCCAGTCCCCACTGGGAGCGGGCCTAAGCATTCAGTAGGACGTCCTCCGAGGGCTCCTGGACTGTGAGAGAGGGCAGGCCGGTCTGAGGGACCCTCCCCCCACCAGTGCACAAATTTTCGTGCACCAGGCCTCTAGTATCTTAATAAAACTAGAAAAAAGAAACAGGAAAATACTTCCTTCTGTTACCAAATAGCCAGATTACCAGGTGACCTCATTTAACCTAATCACCTCTTTAAAGGCACTATCTGCAAATACAGTCACATTTTAAGGTACTGGGAGTTAGGGTTTTAACATATAAATTGGGGGGTGGGGGTGTAATTTATTCCATATCACCTCTCATTCCACATCCAATTGGAGTGTAAAGCGCTCCTCAACATGATGTGGGTTCTTAGTGGCAGAGAAATGGTGGGGAGCAAGAAGGGGAACTTCACTTCTTTGACTCCAAACTCCTACTTTCACCAAATTAAATCCTAGTGTTAATCTTGTCTCCATCCAGCATCTGTACCTTCTGTCCCAATTCCTGTTGACAGAGGAATGAGAGCCAGCCCTGGTGTTTTCCAGGATAAAATCCTTCTCAATGTCCCTGGGATGTGTGTTAGGTGTTACTAAGCAGTCCAAGAATAGAGGGATAGA
Source organism: Eptesicus fuscus (assembly GCF_027574615.1). Classification (NCBI taxonomy): domain Eukaryota; kingdom Metazoa; phylum Chordata; class Mammalia; order Chiroptera; family Vespertilionidae; genus Eptesicus; species Eptesicus fuscus. The sequence continues at coordinate 22,794,928 of NC_072492.1, read as the reverse complement.
CCAGAGTCTCTATAGACATTTCACATTGAACACCAGATGGCCTGTTCTTAGGAGACCATCCTTACTACCAAGGACTCCTAGTATCTATTCACAACCAGTTAGAGCCCAGAGGGCAGGAGGGGTGGTCCCTTGATAGTTTATATCTCCAACCCTATAAGAAGGTGTGACTACTGTATCACAGAGAAAAAAAGGCAAGGAGTGAAATTCCATTGCTGAGGATTGGTCTCTAGTTGCTTATTCTTCCACGCTGCCAAGCCTAGCACACGTCATAGGTTCTTCTCTGTTGCTTAGCCTTCCTTGATTCCTCCTGGTCCTCACCCTATAAAATGGCTCCCGGAAACTCCCAATTCTTTTCACTCTGTTAGGGAGAGCCTTTCTCCAGCTCCCAACAACTAACTCTGCTCCAGACGGACTAAATAGCCAACCCTCTGGGGTTCAATGGGATGGAAAGTCGTCAGTTAAACCAGCTCCACTTTTCCAGTTGCAGCTTTAAATAGCATTTGTGTCTTCATTACTCAGACAAATCCTGATGATGTTGATATTAGTGAAGATGAATTTTTACCAGCATGGGACTGAAGTGATGAAATTGCTAAATAAAGAATGAGGTCAGAGTCACTAAAATGCTTGAAGAGTGTCAGCTGGGATGGATAAAAGGGCACAGTGCTGATGAGTGACTTAGGAATATGAAGCAGAAGCATCTGGGAGAGAAATTAGTGCTACGAGCTACAGTCCTATGTGTGCATTTAGCTACCATCAATAATACAATTTAGTCCTGAAGCCACTGCTTATGACCTGGGGAGGTTGGGGAGGGAGGGAGGGGGAGGTCTGACTTTGGGGAGAGATGCTTAGAGAGAGAGAAATTAAGAAACAATGTTACCAAGTGGCTGCCTCCCCAATTAGCCACACAGACGCAAAGGAAATGAATTTTGACTCATTGCATCCAGTGACTTATAAGCAGGAAAATAATTGTAGTAAAAAAACAAAGTGTAGGGTTTATTTAAAAAGAAGACACATGGGGATCACATAGAGTTCACAAAAAGGGGGCCCCCATTCTTAGCCTCCATGATGGCAGCGACCATTTATTGATTACCCCCAACTCTGTGCCAGGAATCGTCATAAACTGAAAACAACCCAAATTTCCTTTAACAGGAGGATAAATAAACAAACCATGCTGCATCCACACATGGGAATATTACTTAGCAATAAAAGGAATGAACTACTGGTACACAGCAACTTGAATGAATCTTAAAAGCGTTGAGCTAAATAAAAGAAGCCAGTCCTAAAAGACTGAATGTTCTATGATGCCATTTATCTGACCTTCTCAGAAAGACAAAACTATAGCAATAGAGAACAGAACAGTGGTGGCCAGGCGTTAGGAGTGGGGGAGGGGTAATGATAAAGAGGCAACTGAGGAAAATGGTCTGTATTTCCTTCATAATAGTGGTTACACAAATCTATTCATCTATTAAAACCCACAGAGCCTCAAAAGATCTATCTGACTATATATTAATCTTTTAAATACTTTTTAAACTATCAACATAAAGAATTCCAATACACACACCCATGTGTGTGTGTGATGTGATTCGATCTTTTGTTTCTCCAATCCTAGGGTTCCTCAGAAATGTTCCAAGGGCTGGAGCAGAGGTGTGGGGAAGCACACATGGCTTCTCACCCCCCTTCAACTAGAATGTTCCATCCGTTTTGTGTATTTCAGTTTCAAGGAACATTGCATTAAAAAAAAAAAAAAGAAAAGCTTCAACCACTGACATAATAAAACTTAATCATCGTTCATATTTATCAAGAGCTCACTACATACCAAGCACTGTGCAAAATGCTTTTTATATGCATCATCTCATCTATTGCTCCCTATACTCCCATGAGATGTGAATTATCTTGCTTTAGAGATGAGGAAAGATGAGGCTTAGAGAACTGACTTAACTTGCCCATAGTCACCCAGATAGTAAGGGGCAGAATAGGAATTGAACTGTGGCAGTACCTCTCAGATCCCTTGCTCCTGGGCATGTAATTGACCAATAGCCTGGATGCCGTGCTCTGAAATCCATCACCACTTTCACACAAAGGGACATGTGCCTTGGGCTGCTCCTAGTCAATGACTGAGTGTGACATGCCTGGTCCTGGGACATGCAGGACTCTTCTCAGGGCAACTTTGACTTGAGATTCCCCATCAGTCTGGCTGAAATGTTTTTAGAATTATAATGCAGCCTTCTTCCTCCCTCCCTTCATACCTCCCTCCCTGCCTCTCTCCCACTGTCCCTCCCTCCCTCTCTTCCCTCTCTCCTTCCCTCCCTTCCTTCCTTTCCTCTCTCCCTCATAGGGGTCACCACAGTCTGATGGCTCTCCCAGCCTTCTCTGGCTCCCTTCCCATTTTCCCTCCTCAGGGTTTCCCCAGTGAGTCTCTCATATGTCTAACTCATGTTGGTGTCTGCTTCTTGAAGGACCCAGACCAACACATCTTACTCCAGAAGCAAAGTTCTTACAAGCTCTACAACAAAAGAGCAATCCGAGTCTTAGAGATGAACAAACCCAATGTATAGGGTGTTTTCGGAATTCAACTTCCTGACACAGATGCATTGCCATCGGACACCCCTCACCTGGCTTAGAGTGGATGCTCAACAGTCATTGGGTGAATTAAATGAAATAGTTTGTCTGACCATTAGCTAGGAGGGACTTAATGAAGGCTTGTTCCCTGCTGTGTGTTAGAGAACAGGGAGAGAACAGAAAGCAGATTCCCTCCAGGCATCTGGCAGTCCCCACCTGAGTGTCCACACCACCACCAGCCTCTTCTTCCCTCCAAACCCAGCTGGACACAGACAGGTCTGGCGGCCTCTTCCCACCCCCATCAGCTTTTTCTACAAAGGAGAGTCTGCCTGCTGACTTCCCAGATGGCCCCCCTACCCCATGAAAGGACTTCCACAGGCTGAAAAATCTCGCTCTGAAAGAATTACTCTCATAAAGTGCTGTGAATTGGATGCTGACCTGGAGCCAACCAGAGGAATTTTTCAATACCCACCTTTATATATAAAATTTGTAACCTTTCTCTTCTCATTGAAACTAGGTGGTATTGATTGAGCAGAAAATTCAGGGGTGTGTGTCTGGGGCTTAATAGGGGTGAGCCCGTGGTAATCGCGGCTACCCATAGTTCAATTAAGATTCCTAACCAAAAGGAGAAAATAAAATCAGAATCGATACTTCCACAGGCGCGCGGCTGAAGAACTTTGTGGTGATTCGAGCAGAGTCTCCTTCCGCCACAGGGAGTTTTGGTTCCCACCACGGGCCTGTTTCTCCATCATTTTTCAATCGGAGGACAAAGAAGGGAGAGCTGAAGGGGGAATAGATGGAAGGCGATTCCAGCAGAGAGACAAGAAATCCATCCCGGCAAGAAAAAGAGGTAGAACTAAGAACCAGCCAGAGAGCAAAATAAATGCCTCCATATAATAGAACACCAAGTCTTCCCTGTCAATAGTGGGCAAGGATCCTTGCCTCCAAAACTTGTGGAAAAACTAGAAAATGTCAGGTCTGGAAGGGTTCAGAGGAATCTTGGTGTGCAAATAAAACAGAGGCTTAGATAGACAAAGCAACTTGCCCAAGATCTTGAAGAAAGGACTAGAGCCCGGCCGGTGTGGCTAAGTGGTTGAGCATTGGCCTATGAACCAGTTCAATTCCAGGTCAGGGCCCATGCCTGGGTTTTAAGCAGTGGCATGGGGAGAATCAGATTTGTAGATTTTTTTAAAATATTTTTATTGATTCCAAAGAGGAAGGGAGAGGGAGAGAGAGAGATGGAAACATCAGTGATGAGAGAGAATCACTGATTGGCTGCTTCCTGCATGCCCTCTAAGTAGGGATCAAGCCCATAACCTGAGCATGTACCTTGCCTGGGAATCTAACCGTGACCTCCTGGTTCATAGGTTGATGCTCACCCACTAAGCCATGCCAGCTGGGCGAACCACAGATATTCTTTATTGGCTATCTGCTATGTGCTGAACATTTTATTTATGGGATTGTCTTTGATCATCACAATGTCTGTGAGCGTTAGATAACATTCCTATGTAAATAAACTTTTGATTTTAGAATAGTTTTAGATTTACAGAAAAGTTACAAGGAGAGTACAGAGATTTCCAGAACAGCCCTCACCCAGTTTTCCCCATTGTCAACCTTCTATAGCAGCAGGGTGCATTTGTCAAAAATATGCATCTGATCTTGTTAGGTTTCTAGTAACCAAATTTTTCCACTAATGTTCTTATCTTAGCCCATTTGGGCTGCTGTGACAAAAATATTATAGATCGTGTGATTTAAGCGAGAGAAATGTATTTCTGACAGATGTGGAGGTTGGAAAGTTCAAGATCAAGGTGTGGGCAGATTCACTGTCTGGTGAGAGCCCACTTTCTGGTTCATAGACAGCTGTCCTCTCACTGTGTCCCCAACATGTCAGAAGGGGCAAAGGAGCTCTCTGGAGTCTCTTTTATAAGGGGACACACACACACACACACACACACACACACACACACTCACACACACACACACACACACACACACACACACACTCACACACACATCATGAGGGAATGGAAGTGTTGACTATCCTTATTGTATATACATGTATCACATTGTACACCTTAAACTTACGTATATTATATGTCAATAATATTGCAATAAAGCTGGAAAATTAAAAATAAAATAAAACTTCTTCCCTGTTAATGGACTATTGATAGTTTCTACTTCTTGAGTCAATTATAATAATTTATATTCTCACAGAAAATCAGATATTTCTTTGAATTTCAAATTTGTTTCTATGTAGTGGGATGTTATAGCCCTTTTAATATCTGTTATTATATTCTCTTTCTAATTTCTCATTTTGTGTGCTTAGGTTTTCTCCTAATTTTTGATTTGAGCTACTAGCAACTTGTCTATTATATTACAAAATTAAGCTCTGCTATAAGTTTTGTTTGCTTTATATTAGGTATATTTTGTTTTCCTAATTATTGAATTTAATATTTGCATGCAGTTTATTCCTTGTTTAAAAGCAAGGTATTAAAAAATAAAAGAAGGCATTTAAGACTATGCATTTTCTCAGAGTACAATTTTAGTCACATCCTATAAGTTTTTATATCTAGTGTTCTCAATGTCATAATTAGCTAATTAGACTCTAATTGTACTTCTTATATCCTCCTTGACCTAAGAATTACTTAGGTGAATGTTCTGCATTTGTCTTGTTTTGTTTTCATTTTCAAGTGGTTGAGTTTTATTTCAACTTTCATTTATTAATAGTGTTGTACTGGGAGAATATGACCTGTGCAATTTCCTTCCTTTGGAATTTGAGAGAGTTTTATAGCCCGGTTTTTAACCAGTCTTTCAGTGCTGATGAAGGGAAGAGAAATAAATTTTAGATTTACTGCAGAGATCCAGAGACCTGGCAGACACGGAGGGAGGAAGCTGACGCTGTAAGATACCACAGCAGAAGTTTCATCTCTGTGTTTACAATTTTCTTTGCAGTGCTGGAGTGGCCGCCAAGAGTTGGCTGGGGAGTGCCCCCGTGTTTTGCCTGACAGAGACATCTGTGCCAAGTGCAATCTGTGATTAGGTACCAGCCTGGCACAGGATACCTAATGGGTTTCTCCTTGCAGGATCCAGCTGACTCTCCAACTGCCGGCCGCCCAGCCTTGGCTCCAGCTGGCCCCCCTCAGAATGAAGGGGTGTCACTGAATTCTGATGAAGTCTCTTCTACTCACCTCCCCACAAGTTGGTGTTAAGCATAAAAAGAGTCGTGAATCCAATCAGTCCTTCTTTGGACCCATATTTAGCAGAAAGTCTGCTTTCTCACATGTACAATGGCAGTTGGCCTTCCTAGTGTTCAATGCAAGTTTCTCCTTCCTTCTATCCTCTTAGCCGTTGCCATGAGATCCTCCAACGGTGGGAACAAGACCCAGGGGCTGTGATCACTGACTTGTTTAGAACTGCCCCTTGCCTTTTGTTGTTATTGTTGTTAATCTTTACCTGAGGACATTTTTCCATTGATTTTCAGCGAGATGGGAGGGGGAGAGACAGAGAGAGAAACATCAATGTGAAAGAAACACATCCATTGGTTGCCTCCTGCACGCACCCCAACCAGGGATCAAGCCTGCAACTGAGGTACGTGCCCCTGACTGGAATCAAACCAGGGACCCGTCAGTACCAGGGACCCGTCAGTCCACAGGCTAATGCTCTATCCACTGAGCCAAACTGGCTAGGGCTGCACCTTTCTTTCTTTCTTTCTTTCTTTCTTTCTTTCTTTCTTTCTTTCTTTCTTTCTTTCTTTCTTTCTTTTCCTGCCACACAGAACAATAGTCTATTGGCAAAGTACTCATTAAGATAGGTTAATATTTCCTCTTCAGACATGTATCCCCAATAGAAGGATATGAAACTGAAGGCATTGAAAACACCATTGCAGAATGTGCTTCGCCTAAGAGCCTGATTTTAGCTGAGCTTCAAGATCACCCTTCACTCCTACCGGAACAGCAGATGTCCCCTAGTTACCAGAGCTCACTGTCAGTAATATCTTACATCTGAAAATAAATCCAGCTTTAGGAAGCTGACCACATTTGTGCCTCTGAAACTATGGCAACAGAAAGTCCTTTTACCTCTGTGTCCCAATTAAAAATCAACTGTTGGCTGTAATTGCGATGTTTGGTCTCCAAAACGAATACATCATAGCAATCATGTAAGCCTCCAATGTCACCATCACACAGATTGATATTTCTCACGCAGGCAGCTAATGAGTGGCCATACCAAAGAACATATATGATTGAGGTTTCAGAGAACAACTGGATAAATTCACGTTGGGATCCTTTTCCCCATGTCCTACCCCACCCACCCAAGGTTTGACAACAGATTGAATGTTGAAGTGGGGGGAGAAAAGATGATAGAGATGTGAAGTCTGGATGCACAGGGCGATACAGAGGCTTTTCATAGAAATGGGGAGGAAATACTTGAAGAGTAAGTTTCATGGAATGAATGACACCTCGAGGGAAATGTGTTTGATTCTACTCTATTAGGATAGCCAGGCATCTGCATTTGAGTTTCCTGCCTGGTTAAAAAAAAGAAGAGGAGTTTAGTAATGTGAATGTCTCTTTTGATCATTATACTTTCAGAGTTGTTTTATCTTTGTTTCTGATTGATTCTTAATCAGCAATATCACGGAACAGCTCAGCTTTTAGTTTCTCCTCTGTTAAGTATGAAATGGTCTATAAACAAACACTTAAAAAGATGCAATTGAAAGGGATCCTGTGATCCTTTTGTAATATGAAAATTCCTCTGGTAATGTGGATAATTTTACCCTCTAGTCATCTGTTTGCTAACATTTTCAGTGCTGCTTAATAATGTAAAAGGCTATTTTCTGGGGAATTCGAGTACATAACTATATAGATTCCTTTCTGGACCACGTTAGAGAACTATGTCTGACGGCAACTAACAGAAAGATCAATTTACAGTGATGTAATCAAGTCAGAAAGGAGGTGGTTGCTGACTGACTCAGCAGCTCAAGTGTGTCAAAGCCAAAGTCCATGCAATTCTCTTGGTCTAATGATCATCTCACGGTGATGAGATACTTCTAACGTGGCATTTAAATGCTGGACAAAAAGAGGATAGCAAAGGGGAAATGACACATTAGCTAGGTCTTCCCTGCTATAAGGGAAATTTCTTAGAGACTCTACCCAGTGACATCCATGTATAGCTCACTGGCCAGAACTATACATGTCATCCTCTCTGCAAAGTACCTGGAAAATGTGGTCTTTTAATGGACATGCCATTACCCTTTAGCTGGAGTTCTGTTAATAACGAAGGGAGAACAGACATTGAGTAAGTACCCATCATCTCCCCTCCCCATCCAACACACCTAGAAGGTCTGGCATTTCTATGGCAACCATCAGGCAGCTTTCAATCTGGGGTTTTAAGAGGCTGGTCATGCATGATGTATCATTAGAGCAAATGAATTCAACTCAAAAGTCCTGGGATCAAGTTCTGGCTCTGCCACTAGCTCCATGACCTTGGGCAACTAAGTCATTTACTTCTGTTTCTCATCAGTAAAATGAGAGAGCTTAAATCAGTCATTGCAAAGATCATGAAAAGTTATACTTCCATTTTCAGCCTTACCTGGTACATGTCCAAGTTACACGCTAATGCTTTCCAGGACCCGTTCCCCACCCTTTGTTCCTGGCAGACAAGGATGCATTCCTGTAGTGGTCTTTTACCAAGGACCCATGAGCAGCATCGCTTCAGGAATCATACTGCTTTGGAGAAACAAAAATAGCTTCTTCCATCCCCTATAAAGACAAGGTTGGAAGGTCATGGTGGTTCCTAGGCTGTGCATGACCAGCACAGCTGTGTCTAAGGTGAGAGGTCACCCAAGAATCAAAGGTGAAATGATCTCCAAGAGGAACAAGAAAGACAGGAGCAACTTCCACCTCCACTGCCGCAGGGAAAACTTCTGAAAGTAGGCAAAAAGAAACGTGAGGAGAAAGGAAGCGTAAGAAAAGCTTCGAGAAACTTGTGTAGTTTTGCTCAGATAAACAACACGGCGGTGTTTTCTTTCCTCCCACTGTCTCCATCCAGGAACTTCATCCTCACTTAGCTAAACCCGCTTTCCAATGAACTGGAAAAAAGGAAGAGTGTCCTATTTGTGATGTGCAAGAGGGACCTACTACCCTCTGCATCCATGCCCTGTTTTACTAGCTGCATCCCTGTGGGCAAACCCTGTTCAATGCAGAGAAATTTCACCCGTATTTACCTCTCTCCTTTGGTTCTGCCTACCCTCCCTGTCACTGCATCAGATTTGCTGGCCAATAGAGATTTTCAGTAGCTACCTCGAGTTGTCATATTCTATTTAACATTTCTAGGTATTTTCTAATGGGAAGGTTTTCAGACTACGGATACTATTATATTACTAGAAATGGAACCACATTAGATATATAATCCAATTTAATCCTCATTCCATTCCAGCAAGATAGATCATCATAGTTCCCGTACACAAATGAGGAAATTGACACTCATAGAAATTGAATAATTTTCTCAAGGCCACACAACTAATCTTGACCTTGAAGAGCATGTTCTTTTCCCTATATCCTATTACCTCCCTGAAGAGCTAACCTATTTCTTCTACTGTGTCTGAAAGTAGTCCAGAGTTTGTGAAGAATTTATACTGAGTTTATGGAGAATTTATTCTCTTTGAAGAACATTCTTTAAAAAATGTATATTCTCTGGCGAAGTTCCATTATTAATTATAAGGGTGAATGGTAAGCCAAAGAATTATGAAGTCTGAATGTGGCATGACTTCGCCTTTAGGGAAAACATCAAGAGTCATTGAATAGGCTAGTGTCTGAGCATACGGACAGTGTGAGGGAGGCAGAGCTTCTCTCTCCAGGCAGCCAGCCTCATTTCATCCAAGGGGGATCAGCAGAAGGTCTGGAGGACTGGCTCTGCCCGAAATCTGTAGGAGAAAGTGGATACAGGAGAGGTTAAAGTACGTGCCTTGGAATCATGGAACCAGTGAACACCTGGATCATCAGGTTAGAAACTGGCCCAAGGCCAAACTCAAAATATAGTCATAATTGGAGCCTTCCCAAGTAGAAAAAGGTTATTAGTGGAATCACATTAATCACAATGATTAATGCTGAAACCCAAGCTTTTTATTATGTAAAAAGCTCAGAAGAGTATATTGACAAGGGAATAAAAGGATTTCAATTGTGGAGAAAATAGCAAATCAAAGAGGAACAGTAAATAGCCTGGATATGATTTGAAAACCAGGAACCTGGGTGAACTACACAGATCATGCTTTAAAGCTGCTTATGCAAAGAAGTTTGCCAGGAAGCAAATGTGCCTACAGATGGCCCATCAGGAGACAGTTGGGTAGTCCCTGAGTGCTGCAAGGGCAGCCAGACCAAGGGACAGGACACGGGGGAGGATGGATGAATATGAGCCCAGAACAAGAATCTTGCCATCCACTGAAATCCACCTGCCGAAGGCTGTGCCAAGGGTTGATCATCTCGGAAGTCCAGAGCCTTTAAAATCTCCTACCCCACATAAGTAGGAACAGAGGAATGGTGCTAACCAGATGCAAAGTGTGAGTCCAAGAAGAAATTGCAAGAAACAGTGCTGAATCCAAATGAAAGTCTGTAGACCAAAGCCTCGCCCCTGAACGCAAGCCAAGCTAGATGAGAGGTTGGTCACTGACGAAGGAGATGCAGAAGAATGAGGCCACTTGAAAAGGAAGAAGAAAGTTGTCCCTGGAGAAAATCTCTAGGCTGGAATTAGATCCTCGGAAGTCTTTTGAGCCCTGGCTTGTTTGGCTCAGTGGATAGAGCATCGGCCTTTGGACTGAAGGGTCCTGGGTTCGATTCCGGTCAAGGGCACATGCCTGGGCTGCAGGCTCGATCCCAGTGGGCAGCGTGCAGGAGGCAGCCAATCAACGATCCTCCCTTATCATTGATGTTTCTACCTCTCTCCTTCTCCATTCCTCTCTGAAATCAATAAAAATAAAACATAAAATAAATATTTTTTTAAAAGAAGCCTTTTGATGGTCTGATCGTTATCGCTGGTATGGGCGCAAGTTGTTGGGCTTCCTAAACTGAGAACAGACCATTAAATACTTTGTCCTTGCCTTATATTTTATCGAGAAAACAATCTAGAAGAAGAAAGGCAGGTTGTGTGTCCTTTTAAATTAATTTATAACATGACTATTTCCAAAAGGGTTTAAGGTCAGTCGCAATATTCAAGCACATGCACAAGGCAGTTAAGATGCTTGGGCAAATCTGGCTCCCTCTTCATCAAACCCATTTCCTCTACTTCCTGGCTGTAAACTAGATCACATTTCCCAGCCTCTTTTGCAATTAGGACCGACCTCTCATGCAAAATAGGAATGCCTGAGTTCTAGCCCATAAAATGTGAGCAGACATAGATGCCACTTCTGGGACTGACTCATGAACACCAGGCATGACCATCCCCACTCCTTCTTCATCTTCTGGGTATACACTGAGGACTCTGAAGCCCCCAAGGGGTATGACTCTAGGTTCCGGATCTAAGCTTGTGTGAGAACCGCCTGATGATTAAGAATATCCATTTAAATACCGACTTTACATGAGAAAGAAAGGAATTCCTATTGTGATGAGCCACTGAGATTGGAAGGCTTCTTTGTCAAAGCAGCCAGCATTGCTCTACTTAATACAGAAGTTCGTAACTTGAAGAGGAATACGAACATAATAAAAGACTCAGCATTGGCTTAGCAATCAAATGGCAGGCTAAGAGGAATCTGTGAGGTCCATAATATTCCACAGCAAAACATTAGAACTGCCACCTGCCATAACTTGGCAGGCAGATCATTTGCCCACTGAGCCTGCAGCTCTAGGCAAGTGGTTGAAAAAAGAACCCAGATTTTTTTCCTGCTTTTAATGAGGAGAGAGAGGGAGGGAGTAGAAAGGAAGAGATTGAATTTGGGGCCTCTGGAGGGCCCAGACAGTAACAGATAAGAATGAAGGAAATTTTAAAGGAAAATGACCCAACAAGACCCTGCCCTGGGACAAAGATTAGATTAAGAGGAGGCCTTCCTCCCAAAGCTTATTGTTGCAGATGGCATCAAATTGGCACCAGGATGCAAAGAAATAAACCAGATTTGAGCATTGTGGCTAGGAAAGGAATTGGAGCATGGTTCCTGGTGCTCGGGACTTCCTGAAATCAGAGGAATCAGAAGAGAACTGAGTTTTTTGGCCCAAAGAATCCTGTGACTGTCCGGACTTGTGTGACCAGATACCAGGACAGGAAAGCTCTACAGACCCCAGGAAGGGGCATCCGCTCAAAGCCCACTTCGCAGGTCTGTGCAGGAAAGGGGACAGAGAATCATGGAGGGCAGAGAAGGGTCACAGGGCACAATGAACAGGGAAATTCTTCATCCAAAGCAGAGCCCGGTTAATGCAAGGAACTCCCCTTGCTCCAAGGACATGGGTTCCTCACCCCACCTTCCTGATGTAGATCCTTATTGCTCTGCACCCGCCACGTGAAGTTTCCATATTTCCCTTTTATAAATGGGAGATTTTGTGCATTATCTGGTCCCTGCTGTACATTGCATTTGGGAGTTAGAAGGGCTCCTGATGATCATCTTTTTAGTTCATCATTGTAGGGCCACAGGAGCCATCTCCAGACCTGGTGGAGAGAAATAACTACATCAGCCAGAGCTCCTGCACTTGCAATCCGAAGACATGAATGTTTGAGGCTTTGGGTGGCCTCCCTTGAAGAAAGTGTCTTTGATTTGTGGGAAGAACTAAATGGTACTTGGTAACCAGAAGGAAAGATATGGTTCATGTCAGCTCGGGCTCCTACAGTCTAATATCATAAAATGGGTGGCTTTAACAACAGAAATGTATTTCTCACAGTTCTGGACCACCTGGCAAGTCCAAGATCAAGGTGCAGGCTGATTTGATTTTCCTGGTGGAAAGCTCTCTTCCTGGCTTGCAGAGCTCCATCTTCCTGCTGTATCCTCACATGGTAAAGAAATGGGGAAAGAAAGAGAGAAAGCTCTGGTCTCTTCTTGTAAGAACACAAATCCCACTCTCCTGACCTCATGTCAACCTAATTACTTCACAAAGGCTCTTCCTAATACTATCACATTGAGAGGTAAAGCTTTAACATATGAATTTTGGGAGGACACAAACATTCAGTCCATAACAGCAAATATTGACTAGCTTTTCACTAAATAATGTTCCTTTTCCCCCAAAACACTATTTGTCTACATTTCCTAGCTTCCTGTTGTTAGGTGGAAGTGCAGTAGGTGATGGAAGTCTAGCCAATGACATGTGAGCAGAACTATGTGTGCCGCTTCCTGATCTAGCCCATACACTATCCTCCATGTCTTTCCCCATCTGCTGCTAGAATTGAGAGGACTCCTAGGCCAACAACAGGGTGGAATCTCAAGAAGGAGGCGTCCTGGGCTCCTAAATCACCAATTAAGATTTGGAATCAGGAATACCTGTGAACTTTATATGAGAAAGAGACATGTCCACTGTGTTTAAGCCCCTAATGTTTGGGGATTTATTTTTTAACAGCTAGCATTAGCCCTAACTAATAGAGACGTAAAAGAAAAATTGGAGATTACTTGGAATTAGGAGATACATAAATGTACAAAAAAGAGAGAGAAGCATTATAGCAATTTAGCATTTGGCTCTGAGCTTCATGGAAGGCAAAACATATAAATAAGTCTAAACAAACAAAACCTCTTGACAGTACTAGTATAGTTCATGGTGCCTACGTCAGAAAGCATATAAAGGTCATGTGGAGAGACAAACTTCTTGGCACTAAATTCAGGGAACATCTGTCACAGGGATCCATATCATTGGAAACTACAAAATGAACTTCTTCAACTACATTTTGGTAAATTATGCAGAGAAGGCTGGCATCTCAAAGAGAGCAATTAGAGAACAATAATAAGCTCTTAAAATGTAAGCATTGTGTCCAGTTTTCTTAAATTATTTAACAAAAATAGATGGACATTAAGAAAGGAAAGATAATAAAAGTAGGGAATCAATCCAAGAGCTCTAATATCTGCCTAAAAGGAATTCCAAAAAGAGAGAACAAGAAAAGAAAATGATGAGGACAAAATTTTCCAAGAAATACTACAAGTAAATGTCCTAGGTCTAAAAAACACAGTGCTTACCTTGAAAGGACCCACCAAGTATACAACACTCAGTGAATAAAAACACATCACTTGTGTTTTTATAATACCATGAAATTTCAGAATACCATGGATAAAAGGAAGATCTCAAAAGACGTTCAAAGCTTTCAAAGAGAAAAAAAAAAGTCACATACAAAAACTCAGAAGTGAGAATAGTATCAGATTTTGAAACAGCAATACTAGAAGCTATACGAAAATAGAGCAATACCTTACAAATGAGTGCAATGGTTTCCATATAAAATTCTATATCCATTTAAACTACTAATCAATTTGGAAAGTAGAATAAGACTGACAGGACCTCAGACAATTAATCTTCCTTGCTTGCTTTTCTCAGAATACTACAGGAGCATGTGCTCCAAAAAAATGATGGAGTTAACTAAGAAAAAGGAGTACATGGGATCCAGAAAATAGGAGACTCAGCACAGAAGATAAGCAAAGGGAATGTTCAGTGTGGGAATCCATCCAGGGACCAAATAGTTACGACTAAAACAAAGGAAGGAGAACTCTAGGAGAGCAGACTCTAAGAAAGATTCAATATTAACTGATATGTTACTGACAACTGTGTGCAGAAAATTGAACTGAGTGCAATTTTATAGGGAAGATGTGAGAAGATTTAGCCAGAAATTCTAGGAAGTAAAAGAAATAAAAATAAATAAGATAATTATTAATCCTAGGAAAAACAACTTGTTCAAGTAAAAAATAAAATAGTACACTCAATGCAAGAGTGGGCAATATCAAATAATTATACTTAAAAAAGTAAATAATGACTTCACTATAGTTATATAGTTCTCTAATTATATTGTAAGCATAAAGAGAGAAAAAGCAGTAGTAGAGATTTTAAATTCTCATCTCCCCATAATAAGAATACAATAAATAATGTCTAAAGGTAACTAATCAACAGAGAACATTACATTTATATTATTTACAAATATGGAAGCAAATATCAGGATAAAAAAGATTAAAGTTAAGAGGGATTGTTTCTGGAGAGATGAAGGAGAGCTGTTAAGCAAGGGACAGCTGGGTATTTTTAAAATAAGTCTTTCAGCACTACTTTACTTTTTTAAATTATACACATGCCCCTTTTTAACAAAAATAAAAATCCTCTGTTAAAAAGTAGAATTTATTGCCTGGCTGGTGTGGGTCAGTGGTTGAGCATCAACCATGAACCAAGAGGTCTCTGGTTCAATTCCCAGTCAGGGCACATGCCCGGGTTGCAGGCTCAATCGCCAGTAGGGGATGTGCAGGAAGCAGCCAAATGATATTTTTCTCTCATTGATGTTTCCATCCCTGTATCCTTCTCCCTTCCTCTCTTTCTAAAAAAAAACAATAAAAACATATTTTTTGAAAAGCCGGACTTCTTTGTATGCTCTTTTTCTTCCATCTTGTAATTTTTTTAAATAATAAATTACATGAGATAATGAGAGCCTAAGGCACTAATGAGGAGTAAAAGGCCTTATCACCATTTCAAAGTTGTTGTTGAAGCACAGAACAGACCCCCATAGCCTGAATAGTCAGTACCAAGGATATATTTTATAATTTCTGGCAACCAGTTCTGTTTGAATAGTCTCCCTGAGTTTAGGAAAGCTTCTGCCTAGAGCCACCACTTCCCCAAGGGAGAAGTGTGACCCTTGCTTTCCCAGCGTTCTTTGCAGCCAGGACAAAGGTATGACAATTCAGTATGGGAGAGACACTATATCTCCAATATAGGGAAGAAAACTCCAAATTACAATCTCACTAATAGGTAGTAGTGCTCCTAGTGCTTGAAGCGGGACTTCATACCAAGCCTTAATGACAGCTAACAGCCAAATGTGAATGAAGTGAGAATGGACATCCTCCCTGGTGCAGAATTCATTCACTTCACCATTTCCATCGGTGTCCATATCTGGATGAGAGAGGGAAGCCAGTGTTGCCAGCGACCTGGTCAGTGCTCCTGGGGAGAATTCAGATGAGCAGCTGCTCCATCACTCCCTCAACTGCATGCTCATGAGCGGTCTTGTGTCCACTTGGAAAAGTGCCCATGTAATTGGAACCCACAGGCATCTGGAGGGTCATCTGGAGGTTAGCGCAACTAACCTTGTTCCCGGGCAAATGGGGCCCCCAATCAGGCTGGGATTGCAGGAGCGTGCTGCTGAGTGAGGGCGCGAGGTGGATCCACGTGGTGAAGGAACTGTAGAACAAAGGGAAGTGGAAAGCATGCCAAGGACACTTGGAAGCATGGAACCTTCTGAATCAACAGTTGTAAAGAAGCAAGCAGAGAGGCCAGCACAGCATCGAGGCTTAGAGATCCAGATGCCACAGGCAGGCTCAGAAGTCTGCCAAGAGGAGTCCCCTGGGCACCAGGAAACAGAGGATGGAAACTTTTACGGAGCCCCTGAGATCGCACTCTTGAACAGGAAGAGCGTCGTTGAGGGTACCGAGTCACACAGGGGAATAGAGTTGCTGAAGAGGCAGCTGGCATCACTGTCATCACGAGTGGATTGAGTGCCAAAGCCCATATGGACCACAGTGAAGTGGGTGGAGAGCACCAGCCTGTGATCCAGGACAAGTCAGGGCATTGAATAAACAGGTGCTGGACCCAACACGCAAGGTTTGCCACCGGAAAGCTGCTCGAAAACTGATTTGTGGTCAGCCAAAGCTTTTGTTGAGTGGTTATTTCTTTGGAGCAATGATTTTCAACGGAACCTCTTGCAATATAAATACTCTTTGGACTGTGTGTAACTTTCAACCTCTGGATTTTTGGATTTCTTGAAGCAAGTCACACAAGTACACCCATACAAAGGACAGCTTCCAGGGTTTGTACCGTGTCATTGGGAGGGCACAGGCCTCCCAGACAGGAAAGATTTTTCAAAACTCACTGAAGCAGACTTCTGCAAGGGGATGGAGGTCCTCTAATTTAGTTTTATGAGGATAAGAGTCTTGACTAGAATAATCATTTTTTTTATTCACTCAGCTTGCTTATCTACATAAAACACCTAAAGAGATTTTTTTTTTAACTTGAAATTTTGTGAAAATGACAAAATGATTTCTTGAGAATGCCTAAGTTCTTCCTCCATAGTGAGGACACCATGCCGTGTCCTCTGCTTGTCAATACACAACCAATGACAGAGTACGTGCAGGGGGTTCTCCTGAGCTTTCATTTCCTATACTTCGAAGCCAGTGGTAACCGTCAACCAGCAGGCTCAAGGGTGTCCCTATCTGCCCTTTGTTTATGCTTCTGGTTGCTCTTGATAAATGCTGCTTCTTATCTTCTTCCTTTGCAGCCATTCAATATAGTACAATTTTTAAGTTCAGAAGACTTTTGTCATCTACAAGCCTTTTGGATTTAGTATTGACAGTTTTGACCAACCTTGAATGGTACAGAAGGTCCATGGCATGTACTATTTTGTAGTATCTTTAAGACATCAATCTCAGTCCTATACTCTGAAGGATCAGTGGTCTAGACCAAGTTACCAGCTTAGCTAGTGAATAACCCTAATGAAACCCCTGAATCAGCATCTCAGCACGATTCGGTCACTCTTCTTTGTTGTCTTAGACACCAAAACTTATATGAAAAACCGAAACTTTTATTCCTGTATGAAAAGTGGCCCCCAAAAGAAAGTCAGCTACTGGTGCTGATGATAAAAATGAAGAAAAAGTGAGGGATGTCTGAGAAAATAATGGTTCTTACTAGAGAATCGAAACACTACATACATTAGGGTAGAATGTCAAGTTTGGCAGCATCTATAATCTAAAGGATTCCATCATTCCTTCTATATAAAAACAATACAGACAATTTGTAAAAGTGCTCCGGGATGTGTTATAGCCAGAGTAAAAATTGCTCATTGAGTGAGCAATCAATCATTTTCATAAGAGTCACTTAAATTGTTCAGTTATACTTATGGGGAAAAGTATATGCTATAATGACAGGGGTTCTTGTTGCTCTTGAGACATACCTTGAATAGAAAAACCATATCTCAAACATCAAGTCTAGTCGGCCTTTACCTGGCAGCTGCAAACCGTTTTGGTTTCCCAGCCTGCTCTGCCATATGGTGGCCATGTCTGCCATGTGGCAGTTCTCAGTCTCTCTGACCTGAGGACTCTGTGCCGATGTCCCTTTGCCAGTGATCACCCTCATTGACTCAGGTGATGGGTGTCCTGGTTCACCCAGGCTTCTATAGCAAATACTACAGCCTGGGTGGCTTAAACAACAGAAGTCTAAGACCAGGGTTCCAGCATGGTTGCACTTTGGTGAGAGCTTTCTTCCTGGCTTATAGACAGCTGTCCTCTTGCTTCTTTCTGACAGATTATTTACTAACACTCTCTTTCCTCCACACAGGAACGTCCTCTCTCTCTTGTTTCTTTTTATAAGGGCACTAATCGCACTCATGAGGGCTCCACCCTCATGATCTGATCACCTCCCCACAGCTCCACCTCCAAATACCATATCATTGGGGATTAGAGATTTAACATACAAATTTGGAGAAAATGCAAACATTCACTTCACAACAGGGAGGATAGTCCCATGGTGGGCAGTCTCTTCCTGCCTGGAGTTCACTCTTGAGGCAGGAAAATGTATGTCCTGACACTCCCTGTCTATCAACAATGAAGAGTTCCCAGAATTAACAATGACTATCCAATCATTTCATTTGCTCACTTAATATTTTATTCTTTTTGCATTAAGTCCTTAAAAAATAAAGAGTAGTTCTCCATCATCTTGAAAAGCACTCCTCTGTAAATTATCAGCCATCTGCTATTTGTATACTCATACATGTGTTATTACCTGGGGAAGGTAGAATCCGAAAACTTGATGCGCTAACCTTAATTCTCTGAGACCCACCAAATGGCATAGATTTTCATCTCTCTCCAGAGGAAACTTTTTCCTCCTTTTCACTATTTCCCACTGGGCTGAGGTTCACTAGTTCCATTGTCTCTGATATGAGTCATATTTAGCATATTTGGTACCTGGGGAAGATTATTTTATAAACAACCCCCCTTCCACTAGACAAAAAAAAATTATTTCCAGAATACTCATAAAATAAGATAAATAAAAGTAATGGCCACGCAAATGTAGACGGCCATAAGTTTCTTCTGTTGAATTCCATATGCATAAAATCATGTCAGTAAAACTAATGATAATAAATTAAATAAATGTTACAGTATAAAAAAGGGGGGAAGTAACAGACGATAGCTTTTTAAATACTTGTTCTCCCCTCGCCAATCCATGTGCCACCAAGGCTTAGAAAAGGAACAAAGGACCCACAGAGGGGCATCAAGGCAAACAGCTGTCTTGTCAGGATCATAAGATGACTCTCTTTGGCCACATCATTCTTGATTCAGTTACAAAGGGGAATTCTGGCCTTCACATTTTGATTCCACTTCCCTCTTGCTCTCATCCAGAACATCTGATATGTTCAAAACTGTTTTTAGTGAACCTGTGCCCACGATGTCTCCTAGGACAACACAATTGTCCTTCTGGTTCTTGCCTGCTTTTGGGCCAAATTCGTTCAGATTCGTATCTGGTTCTCAAGTTACCATGGCTAATTTCCTAGAACCATAATGGCTGATCAAATGTTCCCATAATGTGCTAGTCATTATCTTGGCTGTTTCATCGTTTTTGAAAGATGCCTGTGCGTAGAATGAAGTCAAGTCAGAAAAAAATCCGTGCACAATGATGATTGTGGGACACATAGCCTCTTGGTCCATTCATTCAGCTTCCCTCTCATTCTGGGTCTTTAACTTGGCATGTTTTAAACAACTGTTGACATCTCTGTTTCATATGCATTGCTATTCTTGGCTGGTAAAATTCATCTCTTTCCAATTCATTTACTCAATAAATGTTTACTGAGTCCTACTCTGTACCAAACACAGGGAATATAAGAGTGAACCAAACACAGTCCCTGACTTCAAGGAACTTAACTTCTAGTAAAGATTCAGACAGCAGTTAATTACAACATAGGAGCCCTTGATGAACTCTCGGCTCTTTGTCACAAGACAGTATTTCTTCCCTCTGTGAACTTGGTAAACATTCACTAGAAGACCAAAAGGCTAGTTAATATCTACAAATTACAATGGATCCCTGTGAGATCCGTAGTCTTTCTTTTTTGAACTTGTTAATTTGTAAAATCTCTATTAGAGAAGTTAGAAATACCAACTCTCAGTACCCAAAAAGAGAAAGGAAGAGCAGTGATTGGATGTCATCCTTGCCAATCACCTTTGGTATAAAACAGGCAGATTGCATGAAGGAGAAGAAGAAGGAGGAGGCGGAGGGACTGGGTTGTGTCGGCAGAGCTTGGTGGTAGACTGCCCTCCTTCTTCGTGCCCCTCACATAGTGGACTGGGCTAGGGTGCTCTCCAGCCCTGTGCAGATTCTGCAAATAGATCATTTCAAAGAGAGACATCTCGTGCATAGAAAGCTGAAAATGCACTGTAGCCAAATTCAGATGGTTATTGAATGTTATCTGAAGTAGAAAGTGAAGGAAGTGTTTCAGGGAAGTAATGAAAACCATGAACTACTTCTCATTAGAAACAGTGGAAGCCGGAGAACATTGGAATTACATATTTTAAATGCATAAAACAAACAAACAAAAAACTGTGAACTACATGCAGCAAAAATATGCTTCACAAATGAATGAAAAATGAAATTTCCACTTCCAAGAAGATGGAGTAGCCATATTTCCCGTTTCTCCTGCTACGTATATCTAAAAATAATATGCATTATGTAAAATAAATAAAAGGTTCTGAAAGGTGGGAAAAGGCCTGACTATCTAGGGATCTCAAGACCCAAGGAACTGCACAGTGATGAGTTCCCTATTTTCTCTTTTTGCCTCATGTGTCTCAGACTCAGAACCAAATAACTGGCAACCCAGAAATATCAACAGGCTCAAACAACACACACCCTAGCAAAAGCCTGACCTCTACCCAAAGGAAGAAGAAAGGGACCTCCTAGCATAGAGAAAACTTATAGGTAATAGCCGTTCTACTTCAACCAACACCACAGAAAAACACCTGTGGCCCCGCCCACCCACATCAGGAAAGGCCAGGTGGAGAGCCTAGACTCCCACCCTCTGTAACAAAACACTCCAATGCCCCTGCCAGGATAGGTCAGAAAAGGCCAAGTAGGAGTGAAAACTTTCATTCCTGACAAGTAGTAATAGGCTTCCTCCCAGCGCAATGTCAGTGGGGACCACGTAGAAAGCTTGGACTTCCATCCCTACTCAGCAGGAACAAAGAGCTTGCCCATCAGATGTCAACAAAGGTTAAGTATGGAACTCAGCACTATACTTCCACCTGTTCATACGAGGTGGCTCCTCCCCTTTCCCAGCCAAAGCAGTATCAGAGAAAGCCAGTTAAAATGGAGGGTTTAAATAAGATTCAGAGTCTTAGAACATAGTATGAAAATATCCATGTTTTAATAGAAAAATTACTCATTGTACCAAGAATGAGAACTATCTCAAACAGAATTTTTTTAAGCATCAATAAATCCTAATGTTGAAGTGATATATGTTAGAATATAACCTGACAATGATGTTAATGCACCATGATTAAAAAATACTATCAACAAGCAATTATGCACATTTCAAAACTAAGAGGGAGTAGTAGGGAAGCCTTAGCAAACATATAGAAAGCTTAGCAGCCCGGCCAGCATGGCTTAGTGGTTGAATATCGACCTATGAACCAGGAGGTCATGGTTCGATTCCTGATCCCAGCACATGCCCGGGTTGTGGGCTTGATCCCCAGTGTGGGGCGTGCAGGAGGCAGTTGATCAATGACTCTCTCTCATCACTGATGTTTCTACCTTTCTCTCCCTCTCCCTTCCTCTCTGAAATCAATAACAATATTTTTTTAAAGAAAGTCTCATTAAAGAAATAGTAGACATAAAGAAGACCCTGATGGAAACTTTAGGATTGAAGAACATAGCAATGAAAATATAACTAATGCTCAACCAATGGCAGCAACCGCAGAATATAGATAATTTTTTAAAAATCAATGAAAAGAAAGTTAGAAATTACACAATCTGAATAACAGAGAGAAATAGACTGAAAAATAAAATGAGAAGAACCTCAGGAACCTGTGGGACTCTAACAAAAGATCTAACCTGCATGTCATTGGAGTCCTGGACAGAGAGGAGAAAGAAGGCAGGGCTGAAAAAGTGCTTAAAGAAACTTCCCAGATTTTTCAGGGGACATAAGTCTACAGATTCAAAAAGTTGAGTGAATCCCAAAGAGAATAAACCCTAAGAAGTCCACTCTAAGGCACATCATAATTAACCTGCTGAAAACCGAAGACCAAAAAAAAATCTTGAAGCAGCCAGAGAAAGCTTGTCTACAGGGGAAAACCTCAAGTGACAGCAGATTTTTCATCAGAAGAATGGTCCCTTCTGGACTGGTATCACCTGGAAAGAGACAAAAGGGAACTTGATGGCGTGATGGAAATACTCTATATCTGAGGAGGAATATAGGGGGCAACCTGGGGGGTCGAGGGGAGGCTAGCAATCTGAATCTGTGCCAGTAACCAGTATCCTAATGCACATTCTTATTAGCCTATAATTAAGTCACTGCCTCTTCCTTAGGCAATAATCTGTTTTCCTAAATACTCCCAGTTTATAAGGGCCACAAACCAAGAATTTAACAGCTTAGCCAGAGGGGAGGTCACTGGCACCACCCAGGCCAGGCCTTTAGCTGTAATCTTACTTCCCCATTCTAACTAACTTAGGTAGGGCTGCAAAAGCCCGCCACAAAAGCCCGGAAGTTAGGAAACAAAGAATTTAGGAATATATATAAGGAGTAATCTCATTGCATAGGGGGTTCAGGCTGTGGGTCTTCGAATCCCCTGAGCCAGCAGCGCTGCGTTGAATAAAGGTTTCTTTTTTTTCCTGAATCTTCTGAGTACCCGTTGTGAGTTTTCTGGTCGCCTGGCAAATTCTGCAACATATCGTGATCTACGTGATGATCACGTGGTAAAAATGTATTTAGCTGCATGCTTAAAATGTGGGCGGCTTTTGATATGTAAATTTTTCCTCAATAAAGTACTGTTTAAAAAAGCAGATGATTAAATGTTAGCTTGGAACAAGAAGGAGAGACCGGGGAAAAGAGCTATATTGTAGTGACTCCGGGGTAGCATGATCTGGGACGGGTGTTTCACAACCCCTTCTCCCACCACTCAGCCTACCGGTGGAAGAACAAAATACAGCTGTCCATGCTAATAAGTCTGGCTGCATTTCAAATGGATCCCGTGCCGTATTATGGTGGCCACTGACCCCACTTAGTACCTTCTTTTTGTCATATCATTAACTCCAGCCCTTGTCAGAACGAGCCACTATTTTCAGAGCCCAGTAACTAACCCAGAGATTCTCAACAAGATTCTCAATCCTAGTATGCATTAGACCTATCTGGGACGTTTTTTTAAAAAATTTCAATGGTCAGGCTCCATCACAAACCAATTAAATTAGAACCCTTGGGGTGTGGCCAGATGCAGGATTTTTGTTCGGCTTGCTTGTTTGTTTGTCTGTTTTAAATTCTAGTGGACCGAAAAGGTGTGTTTAAAAACCATTGTCTTAAAACAAACTGCTTTGTGCACAGCTTCTATGATTGCAAACGTGCAGGCAGACCTTTTAATGTTTTTATTTTCAAGTTCACTTAACAAATGTTGGCCTGCTTACTTTATTTTTCAGAAGAGATGTTTTCTTCATGCCCGTATTAATTTCCTTATTATCTTAATTGCCAGGTTATCTGCCAGCTCTCTCAGGGTAAGACTTAATAACAGCGTCCAGCTGGCTGCACTGCAGGGTGTTTGCAAGTCAGGCGGATCCTTGGCTTTATGTGCACACATTCCCGGGACATAAAAGGCTGTAAAATCCTTGTCAAGACTGGGGGCAGCCCCAGCATTCCCCAGACCCTCCCTGTCTAACCTCAAGTCTCTGCCCTGGGCCTGGTGGAGAGGAGCGTGCTAGGGGTAAGCCCTGAGTTCCTGCATTCACCCAAGATTCCAGCTTTTCCTTTTCATTCCCCCATCTCAAGCCCACCGACTTTGGCTGGGGCTCTGAATTCGAACACCTGCTACAACTTCAAATGTTTCATAGCCATTTCAACATTGGGTGTTGGATCTCTTAGCCCTTATTGAATCTATTCACTGTACCTTTGTCAGTACCCTTGTCTTCTATCTCCACCCCCCCCCCTTATACAGCTTTATTAAGATATATTTAATATAATATTGTGTAAGGTCAAGGTATACAACATGATGTAGTATATACTATATACTAGAGGCCCGGTGCACGGGATTCGGGCACTGGTGGGGGGGTGTGGCCTGTGGGGATCAGCCTGCTGTGGGACCGCCGCTTATCCAGGTCAGCCAAGCAGCGCTCCCACTGTGGTAGCAAACTGACCACCAGGGGGCAGCTCCTGCATTGAGCGTATGCCCCCTAGTGGTCAGTGCGCATCATAGAGACTGGTCAACCAGTCCTTCTGGTCGTTCCGCAATTCAGTCACTGGGCTCGGTGCACGAATTCATGCATGGGTGGGGTCCCTCGGCCTGCCAGCGTTCAGGGCCGATTGGGGCCGTCTCGTCCAGTCCCAATGGGGGCCAATCGGGTCCAGCCGGCTGGGGGGAGGGACCACAGGAGGTTGGCCGGCCGCAGGAGGTTGGCCATGGGAGCACACTGACCACCAGGGGAAGCTCCTGGGTTGAGTGTCTGCCCCCTGGTGGTCAGTGCACATCATAGCAACCGGTCAACAGGTTGTTCGGTCACTTAGGCTTTTTATATATATAGATACAGCAAAATGATCACCATAATAAGGTTAGTTAATACATCTATCACCTCACAGTTTCCTTTTGTGTGTGTGGTGAGAACATTTAAATCTGATCTTTTAGTTACTTTCAATATACTACAATATAGTTGTTAACTATAGTCCCCATGCTGTACATGACACCCCCAGAACTTACCTTAAACCTGGAAGTTTGTCCACCTTTGACCACCATCACCCATTTCCTCCACACCTCTTACTGGTCCCTGGCAACCACTAATCTACTAGCTGTTGCTATGAGTTTGGTTTTTTTCAGATTCCACATGTAATTAAAGTCATACTATACTTGCATTTCTCTGTCAGACCTATTTCACTTAGCATAATGCTCTTAAGTTTCACCTCTGTTATTGCAAATGGCAGGACTTCCTTCTTTTTTATGGCTAAATAACATCCGTGTGTGTGTGTGTGTGTGTGTGTGTGTGTGTGTGTGTGTGTTCCATTTGCATTTTCTATTTCTCCATCAACAGACACTTAGGTTTTTCCATGTCTTGGCTATTGTAAATAATGCTGCAATAAACGTGGGGGTGCAGCTATCTCCTTGAGATAGTGATTTTACTTCCTTTGGATATATGCCCAGAAGTGGAATTATTGGATCATATGCTAGTTCTAGTTTTAATTTGGAGAAACCCCCATATTGTTATCCCACTAACAGGGCACAAAGGTTCCCTTTTCTTCACATCCTCGACAACCCTTCTCTCTTGTCTTTGTGATAATAGCCATCCTAACTGGTGTGAGGTGGTGTCTCCCTGAAATTTGTTTTACATAGAAAATAGCAAGCGTTTAGTAAACTGAAGGGCTGATCTGCAGGTTAATAACTACTTGACAGTGAAACCTGAGAGCAGAGCATTCAGAGTTCTCACTAAATGACCATGAGAGAGAAATTAGCTAAAATCTAAGCTCAGAGATGATCGTGTAAACAATGGTGAAATAAAACATTGGTTATGAGAATGCCATTGACTCTGAGCTTTTCAGATCATGGCTCCTGAGGAGATAAATACATACTCAAATTGCAAGAGGTGGAGAAGGGAAGTTACATAATAATTTATTTTTAGATCTTTATAAGGTGTGAAAATGATGCTTTTTGGTATACATGACTTATAAAGTTGCACATTACCTTTTAAAAAAAGAAAAAAAAATGAAGACGTTCAAGGGTGAGTATCTTCAGCCAGCAATTTTGCTGGGGTTGATGGATAAGCCAGAAGTCACATGAAAATATTTAATAGATCCAGCTCCTAAGAGAAGAAACTGCCAAGGGACTGTCCTCATTGTCACCGCGGTGTAATGAGACATGCTGAAATAAATAGTAAATCGAGGGAGGATATCCAGGGACTGGGACATGATGGACCTCCGTTTCTAGGAAGGAGTTAGAGGAGAGAGGGAAGGAGGGAGGGCTGGCCCTGAAGACTTAATAGCAGACTCCCTACTGGTCACTGGACTCTGCTGGGCTGGCACTGGCCGTGGACCTGCAGGTGGCTGAGAGGCATGTCTTTCTGGTTGAGTCAATGGCATGCTAGCGATCTGGGGTCCTGCAGCACTGGCCTGCTTGACTCAAACTTAGCAGCTGGGATTTAGATAACAGGGTCCCACGCCTGCCCCCAGCGGGGACACAGATCCAGCTGCCTGCTCCTGGTCAAGTTCAGGTCCTACCATCACCTTTTGAATCCACAACACAATCTATAGCCACAGCATCCTAGAAGAAGAAAGATCCCCAACAATAAATGAACGGGGGAGGGGAGGAGTTCTACTTCCATTGCCGCAAGAGCAGCAAATTGATATTTTTTTTATGATCCAAGATACAACTTTACACTGATAAACATCAGGCATTGAAACTGTATTGGGATTTCCATGTACACAAAGCTCACTGCTTTTTTTTTTTTAATTTTTTTTTTAATCAAAGAAGGCAAAACAAAATTATATCAATAATTCTTACAGACTGGAACTATATATCTATGTCAAGGGGCTGCCTTTGGCAATTTGTTTTTTATTTTTTTAACGGCGTAATTACAAACCTGCGAGATGCATGGTATATAATGAAGTCGCTGGTGTAACCTCACCTGGCTCCGTGCTCATAGGTGTCTCTCTCGCTTTGCAAATGATAACCTGCCAAGTGATGACATGCCTGGAAAGCAGGGATGGGGACTCGTGAAGCTCAGCACCAAGAGTCAGAAAACACCCATAAGAAGCCATCACAGGCAGATTTTTGATGCCGTTAGACAATACACGTACGGCATTAATTGTACCCTCTGCGCTTTGCTAGATTGCAGCCCCAGACAGGGCGACAGGTAGTAACACCCCATCCACCATGTCTCTCAGCCACTTACCAGTGACATCTTGACATCTCTGTCAAACACAGTCTGCACACTAGAGCCCCAGGCCCAGGCCCAGAGGACAAAGACTCTAAATGTTCCATCCTGCCTCCACCCCAGGGGACAGGCAGGTGAAGCTGAGCTAATGAAGAGAAAGCAGAACCTCTCCCTCAAAAGAGGCACCTCAAGATACGGGGGGAGGGGTTTGGGGGGAGCGGAATGACTGAGAAGCTGGAAATAGGACTAGAGAAGAATGGAGAAGGATTTCAAATTTTTTAGCTAAGGCAAGAGCGGGCTAGGGGTGGAGCAAGGAAAGAGGTAGGGGCGAGGATGTTAATGTCTGTGTTTACATCCTGAATTACTGATCCTCATGACTATAAAGACCTAAAACTTCCAGCCAACCTTTATCCTTACACCATGATTTAACATCCCACCAAAAGACAACCCAGCCCTGGCTGGGTAGCTCAGTTGGTTAGAGCATTGCCCCAACATGCCAAGGTTGTGGGTTTGACACCCCCCCCCCCATTCTTGGCACATAAAAAAATCAACCAATGAATACATAAGTGGAACAACAAATCAATGTGTGTGTGTGTGTGTGTGTGTGTGTGTGCGTGTGAGTGTGTGTGTGTGTGTGTGTGTGTATGAAATAAACATTTAAAACTTAAAAAAAAGACTGATGTGTGGGCCCAGCGGGAATTGAGGCGAGAGGCGCATTGAACCTGAGGGGAGCGTGCTGAACCTGAAGGGAGCCCCGTTGAACCTGAGTGGACCAGAGGAGAGGAAAGTGGCCCAACTTGAGCCTACACGGTGTTCAGGATCCGCAGGCGGCGGGTGGACATGTGATGCCCTCTTATTTCTGAGCGGAGCGCCTGGCAGGATGTCCCTGCAGCACATGGAGGAAAAAGCAGAGGGCTCTGATCCTAGAGGCTGCGTACAAGTCCTGGCCACCGCATCCCAGCTTGTGCCCTGGAGAGACCTCTGGTAATACAGCGACATAGCCAGTTACAAATGCTCAGAGGGCCCTGGAGCCTTCTGGGCTCGAGAAAATGGGGACCACACACATCAGCTGCAGAGACCATCCTGATGCCAATACAGCTCTGCTCCATCCCGGCTGAGGGGAGCGCCAAGGCCTGGTTCTGACCTGTGAAATGGGAATGATGTGCTGGGCTGGCTCCTGGTGGTCGGCACCAGCTGGGCGGCTGGGATGACTCTTACCTTCTGCAGTAACAGGAATGGGCCAGCAGAGGGCAACAGCCCCAACCGCCTCCCAAGGCAGGCAGCTGGGCTGGGCGGAAACCACACCTGGTTACCCTTCAGAAGGGGTAAGTGGGAGGCCGAAGGATGCCTTAGGGGCCAAGTGGGCATGCCCTGGGAGGCCTGTTCCACCTACCACTCTGCAGATGGTCCCCCTCTGGTGGCTGCACTGCGTAGTCTGAGCCCTCTAGAAGCTGGACGTCAGCAAAGAGTTGATGCTCACATTATTTCCGGGATGGGAAGGTTGGGGGGGGAGAGGAGAGGGCAGGCGAAGTGCACACCTGGTGTCTGCCCCCTCTATCTAAGGGGTCAACCCACCAGCCCCTCCCAAACTGGTTTGAGGACCCAGTGGCTGCAGGCAGGACTGTGGGACTAGTGACAGGCTGGGGCCCCGGCTCAGCAGGTCCCTGGAGCTGCAGGGGAGCGCTGAGGGTGCTGGGCGCTGAATGGGGGTTCAGGGGATGAGAGATGCTGCCACGGAGATGGGGTGGCATCAGGGACTTGGACCAGGCAGCCCCAGGGCAGAGCCACGTCTCACAGAGCAAATGCAGGAAGTCAGCCAGTTTTCAGACCCCGAATCAATTACTTTTTTAGGTAAAATAAAACCTGCCAGGGGAGGTAGGTGGCGGAAGCCAGACACTGGACAAATAATGGTACTTTGTACTCTAAGCCACAGGCGGCAAGGGGAGGCGGGCATTCTCCACACAAGCCTCGCCCCAGTGCAGCGGGAGTCCGCCAAGGTTCCCAGCTGGGAGAAACCGTGGGACAAAGAGAGCAGCCCCCAGGGGCACTGGGCAAAGACAGGACCCCTGTCTGCTGGGGGTGGAGGGGGTTGTGGGGAAGGGGAAGTCCATCAGAGCAAAAGGCCACAGGCTGAGGGGCTGCTTACCCAGCGGACAAAGATAAAGGAGACACAGGCTGTGGGCAGCCCAGGGTTCCATTTTCAACTCTGCCATTTTATTGCTGTGTGCCTTTGAGGAAGTTGCTCACCCTCTCTGTGCTGCAGTAGCCTCACCTGTACAATGGGCCACAGCTGCTCCTCACAGGAGTGTGGGGTGATTGTGTGTGTGCCCCACTTGCCCTAAGGGCTTTTCACTTCTTAGTCAGAACCCCCGCCTCTCCTCACCACCCTTCCCTCCCGCAGCATTCCAGGGACTGCACAGGCCCCCCTGGACCTCTGGCATGGACTCTGGATGGGCCTCTGCTCTCCTGTCTCCTTTTCAATCCCAGCTGCCACAGTCCCAGCAGGAAAGAGATGGCACACACAGACGATTTTCCGGAAAAACTTTGGTAAAGGGACTGTTGACTGGTGTGAGAGCAGGGGCAGACAGCCAACCAGGGAGGTGGCACCCCAAAACAGAAACCATCCAAGGTCTCAAGGGGGTGGGGCCACGGGATCACCAGAGACCAGGAACTGGAATGAGGGGGCGGAGTCAAGTGATCAAGCCTAAGTGGGCACGTGATTAAGGGGGCAGGGCCACGTGATCAACCGGAAGTGGGCATGTGAACACTGAAGATTGCAGTGATGGGGCCAGGAGCCCCCAGAAGATAAAAAGGTAGGAAGGACCCTCCCATGGAGCCCATGGAGGGAGCACAGCCCCAGACACCCTGATTTCAGATTCTGGCCCCAGAACGGGGAGAGCACATACTCCTGCTTGTTTAGGCCCGTCTGTAGTCATCGGAGCAGCAGCCTCAGAAAATACACCCCTCCTTGCCCCTCCTTTTGGGGCTTTGGCCGGGTTCTGGGGGCAGCAGAGCCCTGTGCTCTGGCAGGGGAGACCCCCTAGACTTCTCACTGCAGGGGCTCACAGGGAGATTCTCCCTATGTCTGTGCCTCGGCCCTGTCTCCCGCTCCCCCGGGGGCTCCTCGGCAGTGACAGTGCAGTGGGCACACAGGGCAGGCTGCTGGGTGGGAAGTGCAGGCTATATGGCTCAGGGACTCCTCGCCGCCTTGCCGAGCCCCCAGCTGCAGGATGATGCAGGGTACTCCCCAGCCCCGCCCTTACCTCCCAGGCCTTCCCCCTAATGAGTCCAGCCTGGGGCTCCACTTCCTGGAGCACCTGGGTTGACAGGAGCCAACAACTGGGTTGTCATGCCCATATTCTAGATGCCAAAACTGAGGCTCTCTTCTTTTAATCTTGAAGGGATATTTTAGGGGAAATATCTCTTGTCTAGAGGAAATATTTATATGAATTCAGCAATTCCATCAACTTCTCTTTCTTTTTCTTTTGTGAAATTCAAGTAAAATTAAATTTAAAATTGTATCCGAAATATAATTGTTAATGGTTTTATAAAAGTATCTCTACCCATCTGTTCATTACCCATGCTTCTCTTTTTGTATTTGCATATTAAGTTGTCCAAAATGATGTTCACCTAATGTTATTGGTTATTCTGGCTGGTGGGATTGGGGTTGTTGTTTTACTTCCATCTTTGGGATTTGAGCATGTTTCACTGAATTCTTTGTAATGAACAGATGCCAGTTAAAAAAGAAAAGGAAAGAAAAAGGCCACCCAAGCCCTCCCTTTGCACAACCCCAACCACAAAAACTCACTACCTCCCCAGGCAACCCATTTTGTCTGTGGACAACTTTGATGATTAGCAAGTTCATCTTCCTTTGGAGCCAAAACCTGTCCCTCTATAACTGACAGCTGCTAGAGGAAACAGGAATGACTGCCCCTCCTCCAAGGGACAGCCCATCAAGTATTTTATAAAAGCTTATTGTGTCCCACAGACCACCCTTCCTGAGTCTGGCATAGATCTGTCTGTCTCTGACCCATTGGGGCATTATCATCAAAAGCAGATAAGAGAAGAATTATAAACAAATTAGTGAATAAAATAAATACATGGCAGAACTAATTAAGAATAAACTGTTAATAATTTCTCTTCTCCACAAAAATGTACAAGCAGATACAGATATAAAATAAACACACATTAAAGATTTTATTTGAGCCCTGGCTGGTGTGACTCAGTTGGAGCATTGTCCTGTGCATCAAAGGGTTGTGGGTTCATCTCCAGTCAGGGCACATCCTCAGGCTGCAGGTTCATTCCCTGGGGGTGAGTACCAGAGGCAACTGATCGATGTTTCTCTCTCACATTGATACTTTCTCTCTCTCTCTCTCTCTCTCTCTCTCTCTCTCTCTCCCTCTCCCTCCCTCCCTCCCTCCCCTTCTCTACCCTCTCCCTCCCTCTCTTTCTGGAATCCATAAAAAAATAAAATAAATAAAACATATCCTCAGGCAAGAATGTAAAAACAAAGATTTTATTTGACTCATTATCAAATAAGGAAATGTAACCAGACAAACAATGGGTCCGTGCTGTCTGTCACTACTCGAGCCAATTAAGCAGAGACAGGGTTGAATCATATATAAGCGTTTATTCCAATATGAGTGTCTTTGTCCAAATTTCCCTTTGTATAAAGACACTGGTCACATTGGCCCAAGGGCCCACCCTCCTCCAATATGACCTCATCTTAACTAATTAAAAATAAATAATAAAAAGATCCTATGTCTAAATAAGGTCACATTCTGAGGTAGCTGGGAATTAGGGCTTCAACATATGAATTGGGGGTGGGGTACACAATTCAACTGGGAACAGGCTCGAAGCCCCCATAGAATCAGAATAAAATAACCTAAAAGGTTACGCTCCAAACGATATATACTTTTCCACCGAAGCATGGATTTCCTTCCTACAGAGACACCCAGAGAACTTTCATAAAACAATTTCTGGAAATATTGGAAAAGTGATACCTGGAGGCCTGGATATTTAAAACTTGCCCTCAGTTCCTTTGTATGATTTGTCAAAAGAGTGTACATTCTGTCCTGCTGATATTCTCCAGTAACCCAATGGGAAGAAACAGCCACAACTCAGAAAGGCTGAGACAGTACCTGCTTGCCTGAAAATCTTGTCTATCTAATTCATTGTTAATGGAAGCTGGTTAGATTGGGTTTTTTTAAAAGGAATCTCTGTTATGATAACAATAATGCATTGATATAGTGCTTTTATAATGTGATTCTCATGACCTTTTGAGGTAAGTCATTTGGTTCCCAATTTATTAATGACAGCGCTGAAGTTCAGAGGATTTAAATGGAGATCAGCTGGTGTGGCTCAGTGGTTGAGTGTCAACCCATGAATCAGGAGGTCAGGATTTGATTCCCAATCAGGACACATGCTCGGGTGGCAGGCTCAATCCCCAGGAGGGGGCATTCAGGAGGCAGCCAATCAATGATTGTCTCTCATCATTGATGTTTATCCCTCTCTCCCTCTCCCTTCATCTCTGAAATCAATAAAAGTAAATGAATAAATAAACAAAATGAACTCCCTGGAGTCAGAGAACTGTACACGGGATGTATGGCCAGCATCCTTACTCAGCTCCATCTTCTTATCGCCTTGTCTTCTTTTCCCCTCTGTCCAAAGTTCCTTATCAATTATTTAAACTGTTGATTAGTATTTGTTTCTCATGCCACGTCCAAGTGTTTTGTTGACATGGAGCAAGGAATAAATGAGTGAAAAGTCCTATACGCAGGACTGAATGCAGTACTTCTGCTTACATCAGCACAGATGCTAACGATGATGAGTCCTGGTTCTCAGCCGCCACCACATCCCCTGCTCCTCTCTGTGTGTCTGGGCAACAGGGCTGGTGGGCAAAACTGGTGCTCAGAACACTGGGGAAAAACTGGCAAGTGACACAGATAGTAGCTTTAGGTAGGCAGGCTTTAGCCAAAAACATACACAAATTGCAGCCCTCTGTAGCATCCTCACGTCAACAAGATCAACGAACATGAAAAGCGTGGGGTCTCAGAACTGCAGAGTACCTGGATAGATGGTGTGGCAGGAACTGGCACCTGGCAGGTGCTCCACAAATATGAATTTAGTTCATTTCCTCCTTTCCGCCTCTTGGGTAAGACGAAACCCACACAGCTTGCACACTTAGCTCATCCTCTTCAGAGCATATTTTCCTTGCATTTTCTAGCGTTCAAAACTAGAAGGGATATATGGAGTTTCAATTTTATAAGATGAAAAAGTTCTGGGGATATGTTATACAACCATGTGACTATATTTAACACAACTGAACTGTCCCCTTAAAATGGTTAAGCTGAGCCCTTGCTGGTGTGGCTCAGTGGATGTGATTTCTGGACAACTCTCTCCTTTCCCCTGACTTGCTGGATTGGACCAAGTCATCTTTTTAAAATTTATTTTATTTTTCCCATCACCATTTATCCCCTCTATGCCCTCTTCTACCTCCTTCCACTCCCCTGCATCTTCCCTTCCCCACCCCCCACCTCCACCCCACCCCCACCCCACAATCACCACACTGTTACAAGTCATCTTGAAACTACCAGTTCAAGGCCTGTCTGCTTGATAAAGTAAACTCAAGGAATTGTGTCTTTTTTCCCCCTCTATTGTCACACCAGCATCTAAATACCAGGTACATCCAGGCTTTCCATAAACATTAGCTGCATAAATGAAGGAATGATCAATCTGAGTCCTAAACACTTCTTCTTTGGCAGTTATTCAAATAAAGAGAAAAAAAAAGAAGGTAATAAAACAGAATAGATGAGAATGCATCACGGGCAAGTAATATTTCTTGCAACTTTTGTCAGTTATGATATAAGATGTATTTCTTCCTCTGGGTCTCAGTCAGAGAAGTGTGAAAGTCCTCTATTAGAGAATGGAGATGTCCTTACCAGACACAGGAAATATGGAAAGATGGAGAGAGACGTTGGGGACTGAGATGATAAATTGAATTTAGTACATGTTGCTTCTGTTGTGCAAATGAAGACACTCAGCAGCTAATTGAACTTGAGAATCTAACAACAGAAAGATGTCAGGCAGGGTCTACCCAGTGAGGGTGGTAAGAGGACAAAGAATAAATATCAAGGGCAGTGCTTATTTCAATGCCAAGTTAATCTCACGGTTGATAACAGCTATAGGAGACAGAGGGGTACGGACAGCTGGACTAGAGTAGAGAAGGAAGCTAAAATGAGAGCTAGAAAGAAGAAATGATGCCCAGAGGCGGGAAAACTTGACAGTGTTCAGAACAGTAAGGAAACCGCTTGCCTTGAGCAGAGAAAGAGGAGGAACATAATACTGAAAAATGACACTATTTGTAAATTATCCCAGTAGATGTAGATGTTTGTGGGCCTGATGTGGCAAGGGCACTGGAAAGAATTAGAAAACCCAACCCTTTATTTTAAAATTCAGCTAATCCGTTCCTGTGAAGTTCTAGGTTCTGTACTAGCCCTCTGGCGCTCAACCTTCACCACACATTCAGATTCCTTGGACAGTGTATTAGTTAGCTCCGGCCACATAACAAAGTGCCACAGACTGGTGGCTTGAACAACAGAGTGCCATTTTCACAAAACTCCGGGTCCTAGAAGTCTGAGATCAAGGTGTTGGAAGTATCGGTTCCTTCTGAGGCTCTGTCCTTGGCTTGTAGAAGGCCTTCTTATTCTGGTGTCTTCACAAGGTCTTGATGGCCTGTGATCCATGACTTAATCTCCTCTTCTTATAAGGACACTGGTCATATTGGATCAGGGCCCACCCTATGGCCTCATCTTCACTTAATTACCTTTTTAAAGGCCCTCCTTCCTTCCCAATACAGTTGAATGCTTTGGTATAAGAGTTTAGAATTTCAACATCTCACTTTAGAGGGGGGACAACTTCCACTCATAACAGGGAGCTTTGAAAAAATTATCAATGCTGGAGGCCCACCAAAAATCTGATTTAGTTGGTCTGGGTGACCTGACATTAGTACTTTTTTAAAGCTCCCAGGTGATTCTAATGGGTTTCCAGCATTAGAAACCACTAATGAGGCCCTTAGTGGCGATTCTAGTCCTAGTTCAAGCTAAAAAAATAATAATAATGTGGACCACCAATTTCCCACCTATAAAGTGAGCCAGCTGGGCAAAATAATCTTCAAGTCCAAAATTTCATAGCCCAGAGGAAAGAAAATAGTTCATAGCGTAAGTCTTCTTTTCATCCCGGACACTGCTAACTTTCACAGCATCTGGGGTTCAAGGGTAAATGTAAAGAAACTCAGAAAAGTTACAAGAGGATCAACTTCTAGCCCATGAGGTGTTCCCCAGGACTACAGCTGAGCAGGATGCTCAGGACGTTCTGCCCAAATGCTTTTGCAGCTAAAAGGTATTGGGAAAACATCCAGGGGCCCTGTCATTGGAATCTCCATGTGGTAGCAACGGGACTCCTCAGAGCACATTTACACAAAGAGTTGTAGTATGCTAATTAAAATGGAATTCTGTGTGGACACTTCACATGTGGATTAATTAAATGCAATTAGCATCTGGGACAGAAAGGGCACTGTAGGAAAGAGGCAGAGCTGGGTACTTTGGGGGAAGAGTTGGGCTTTGGCTAGAGCGCTTAAGGGAGCTGGCTCCGCCACCATGAGATGAAATCCACCAAAGCAGGTTGGGAGAATCCGAAAGGCCAGGCCATTTGGCAGATTTACTGCGTTCTGAAGTTTATGCCATCCTTCTTTCTACTTCCTGTCTTGCTCAGCATCATTAGGAGCATAGTATAATAAAAGCAGATTGATACATGGCATATTCGTTGGTAGCCAACCGGTAACTGGGACAACAAATGGCTTCCCATTGTCTTCAGGCCAGCTTCTTGCCTGGGCTCAGAGCTTCCCAAGATTTTAAGTCAGCTACCTTTCCTATCTCCCACTGAACCCGTCTGCAGCTTGGTCTCCAGTCACATGGTTTACCAGTCCCTACCTGGACAACACACCCTGCTCTCTGGACTTGACATCTTTGTTCAAGCTGGAGTTTGTCTGTCTGTCTGTCTGTCTGTCTCTGTCTCTCTCTCTGCCTCTCTCTCTCTCTCTCTCTCTCTCTCTCTCTATATCTATATATATATATATATATATATATATATATATATATATTCCTCTCTCCTCCTCTTTTCCCCTCTCCCCTCCTCTTTCTTCATTCTCTAGCTTCCCACCTTCCTCAGAATCAATGCACAACTCAAACCTCCAAAGAGTTCTATCTTCATGAGTCAGCCATAAAGCCTCAACTAATTGCCAAAACCGGTTTGGCTCAGTGGATAGAGCTTCGGTCTGCGGACTGGAGGGTCCCGGGTTCGATTCCGGTCAAGGGCATGTACATTGGTTGCGGGCACATCCCCGGTGGTGGGTGTGCAGGAGGCAGCTGGTCGATGTATCTCTCTCATCGATGTTTCTGGCTCTCTATCCCTCTCCCTTTCTCTCTGTGAAAAATCAATAAATATATATATATAATAAAAAAAAAAGCCTCAACTAATTGACCCATCCCTGGGTCTCCTCCAATGATAGCCTTAGAATGAAAAATTCCAGGAAAAAAATCCCATGATCCTCACTCCTCTGTTCTATTCTCAACTGCCCCTCGAGGCCCCTTCCATCCTAGCTCTAAAGGGAGGGCCTTGGGCAGGCGGAAGCCCATCTCCCTCGCAGCTTCTACGATTGAATGTGGGTTTTCCAAGCTTCTGGTTCATCATCTCAGTGCTGAGAGGTTTGATGTCTGTTGTGTACAGGACTAAGAACACAGATTCCGGAGCCAGGGTGCTTCTTTGGTTCAACTCCTGGCTTTGCCACTTTTCACATGTACAACCTTGATTGAGCAAGTTACTTAACTTCCATGCTTCAGCTTCTTCATTTGTAAAATGGGAGCAGTAATAGTACTGACTGATAGGGTTGTCATGAGGATTAAATGACTTAATATTTTAAGGTCCTTAGGAAACTATCTGGCACATGGTAAGCAGTTGTGTAAGTGCTTATTAAATAAATAGAGAGTCTTAGTGTGTGTTAACAAGCCATCTAATAGAATGTAAACCCCCGCAGGGCAAAAATAATGTGTATTTGTCTAGAGTAAATGCCCAAAATATATGTGTGTGCTGATAGCTGGCAGAAGTGGATTGGTACATTCTGGAGAACTGTTGGATTTGTAACAACATTTTTAGCATGATTGCTCTTCGATCCAGTAATTCCACCTCTCAGAATGTTTTCTATGAACATAATTTAAAAATGTGAAAAGATGCATCTATGTAGATATTCAGTGCAGAGTTGTGTATAGCAGGAAAAAATGGAAACAATCTTAATGTCTTAATGTCAGTTATATCAACTATAGGACATATATACAATGGAATTATCATGCATCTTTGAAAAGATGGTGGTGCACATCTATATTTTGAGGACATGAAAAGGAGTATAAGATTTATTATGCTTTGCCCTAACCTGTTTGGCTCAGTGGATAGAGCATCAGCCTTCGGACTGAAGAGTACCAGGTTCGATTCCAGTCAAGGGCATGTAACTTGGTTGCGGGCACATCCCCAGTGGCGGGGGGGGGGGGGGGGGGCGGTGCGGGAGGCAGCTGATTGATGTTTCTAACTCTCTATCCATCTCCCTTCCTCTCTGTAAAAAAAATCAATAAAACATATTTTTTAAAAGACTTATTATGCTTCAAAAGCAGTCTACACATCAAGAATAGTATAATCTCATGTTTTACACATACACATATGTGTTTACATATGACTAAAAGCACATCAGGAAGAATACATACCAAATGTTAAAAGTTATCACATCTAGACAGTGATATCATGGGAGATTTGTACCTTTTTAGTTTTTAAATTATAAAATGGTATATTTATGATGTATATGTTTTTAATTGAAATAATGGCTGAAGCCTATGTAGAGAAAAAAGTGAAGGTTCCCTCAATTTCCCAGTCACTCACATAAAGAAATGCTCCCCAGATATAGCTAAACAGTTTGGGGTGTTATGCCTGTTTCCTATCTATGTGTATCCAAGCATACTCAGATTGAGAAGAGGTTTTTCTAAGCTATCAGATTTAAATAAACCAAGCCAGTATTGCTCAGTGGTTGAGCATCAACCCATGAACCAGGAGGTCACGGTTCCATTCCCAATCAGGGCACATGCCTGAGTTGTGGGATCGATCCCCAGTAGGGGGTATGGAGGAGGCAATCAGTGATTCTCATCATTGATGTTTCTATCTCTCTCTCCCTCTCCCTTCCTCTCTCTGAAATCAATTTAAAAAAAGATATTTAAATAAAATTGGTCCCAGTGCCTAGACCCACATCATGTGGAAGTCTGATGCTCTCCCCAATATTTCAATGATTCCCCAAAGATGAATGTTGTCATGACCAACCCCTGCTGGCTTTCAATCCCTCCTCTTACCAAATTCTCTGCCTCATTTATGAATTCCCTTCCCTGCCTTTTCTTTCCTGTACCTTCACCAGTTCTAATGGGCAACAGAGTTCTTTTTATGACCTTGCCCAAAGCCACACCTTCAGCTGTGTGTCTAGAAGAATTTACTGAGGGTTTGGTGCAACAGGTGGGGATTTATTTCAAAGAAAAACAGCTTGCAATTTAATAGTAAAAATCCCCATTCTTTGAAATCCTTTTCTCTCCCCTGTATCCCTCCACCCCCAAGCATTCTTACCACCTTTCTCTGGAACAGGGTCCAGGCTCTGGTCAGGTTCTTGAACTTTCTATACCTCCTAAGACCCTCCTCACATTTACTTTTGTATATTTGAGAATTTATGAACTGTGTCCAACTAAAGGTCATGTTCTCTGGATCTCGTCCTTATGGTGACATACTGGGGACCCCAAAATAGGTTGCATAGCTGAAGCATCCATATATTTCTCCAGATGGCACCCCAGTGTGGAAGGGGCAGCTCCCCGAATTCCGCAGACCCACATTCTGGACTTCTAAAAATGAGCCTAGATAAAGGATGAGTTTCTAACTCACCCTATGGGGACATCCTCATTGTTCAATTGCCTATAGAGGGGTTTCTTCCCACCTCTGACCAAACATGTTCCTCTCACTGCACAGACACCATGGTTCAAGCAACTGTTTCAAGGGGCCCCAAACTTAGCTTCAGGCCATGGGGTGATCAGGAGGTATGGTTCTACCTTCAAGGGTATCATCTGCCCCACTTTCAGACTCACTGTCCACCCCACCTGCCTTTTTCCTCTCCGTTTGGAATATCCTCCTAGGAATACCTCCCAAGCATCAGAAGGAAGTTATGGGACTCCTTTGAGATCAGCCTTACAATTTGGGGGTGGGTGCAGGTAAGCTGTCAGAGAGGCAGGCATGCATAGCATGAGGTCTAGAAATTTCCCTCGGGTAAAAGCAGTCAAGGAAGGCCCCTGGAAGTTGGTTGTGGAAATCCGCATCCATAGACACAGGATTTCTTTTAAAAGTTGAAGTCTTTTCTGGAAGACACGCTTGAATGGATCAAGAATCCCTACCTGCCAAGGGCACAAGTCTGGGGGGACCAGTGTCTGCGATGCAGAAAGAAACTAAGGAGGCAATGAGCTCCCAAGTGGAAGCCACGTGCTATGAGCATGGGCGGCGGGGGCGGGGGGGAGGGGGGGGGGGGGGGGGGACGGGGCACCAGGGGAAGAGTCTAAGGAAAGACAATGCAAGTCTGTAGAGGATCATTGCAATGTGTGGTTAGACACGCTCTGCAGGTGTTGTTACAATCCTGGCGGCCCCAAAGCGGAGAGTGCCAGCTGATCAGAAGTCTCCAAGTGCTCGCTTCAAAGCCAGCGCTGCCTCAAAGCCTCAAAGGCCTCGGTCCCCAGGGCTGACTGCCTCACATTCAAACAGATAGTTGGAAATGCAGAGGGAAGAGGGAATGACATTTTGACTGTGTACCAACAGAAAGAAGAAAAGATCTCTTTCTAGGTGTGCGCAAAGAACAGAGCTGGGGACAGCGTGGGAATTCTGCACTGGCTCCCAGAAGAAGCCCATCCCAGACTGCATCCGAAGGCGTGACCGGCCTCTGGGGTTCTGCTCCTGGCATTCAAGGTTCAGGGAATGAGATGGATCCTCCCCTCTGTCAGAGGGATCGAGCCAGGGTCAGTATTGGGCCACCAACAGAAATGGCTACAATATGTTAGTTATAATCAATAATCAAATTATCTCCTGGGGTTGCAAAGAGAATATGGCAGATATGGAAAAGGACAAAGAATGTCAGCAATCCAGGCCTTGGGGACTCAGGGTCTCTGGAATGGTCTTGGAGTCAAAGCAGATCTGGGTTTGAATCCTGGTTCTGCGGTGTGTTTTTCCAAGATTCGCCTCATCTCCCCAGGCTTCCGTTTCCTTTCGATAAAGTGAAATAACAAAATCATGCTGTAGGGGTGGCATGCAGATTAAATGAGAGAAGGGTTGACGGGGCCTGTCACCATGCCTTCCCCACCAGGCTCTGCTTGTGTGGTCGCTCCTTCCCTGCTGTCTAAGTGAGTCAAAGGGGAGGACCTAGGTGAGGGGGAATCCCTCCCACTCTTTGACCAGACTTCTTGTTCAAACCCAAGTTTACACCCCACGTGGCTTCGGTCCATCGCTCTTGGCTGAGCCGGCCTGTGCCTAGAGCTCTGCCAGCCTTCCCTCTGGCCTCAGCAGCAGATGGCTGCTCCCCGAGCCAGCTCCCCGACCGGAGAGTCAACCCTCATCTCCCAAGCTGTGAGCAGGACAAAGCAACGAAGCCCATTTTCCCATCCTATCGGTGCGCCCAGACTAAGTGGGAAAAGCTGCCGGGGATTCAGTACTTGCTGAAGACAGTCTTATTTTAACCCTGGTCACCTCCCTCCCTGCTCATCCTCCCCAAGCCTCGAAGTTCAGTAACTTAATGGGAAGGAGTCAAGCTAACAGGAAACTGAGCTGCCTGTTTGCAATAAACACGACGAAATCTCACTTCGTGAACAAATACAGCCCATGCCTACTGATGAAGCTGCCGCCCGCAGCCGCAGCACCTTCCCCCGAGACCAGGGGAGGATGCAGAGAAAACAGGAATTCTGCGGTGCCTGTGCGATGCTGGCCATCTGCCCAGCCTTCTCTCCATCAGAAATCATCAGGGCCCAGCAAATGCTTCAGGGGCCCTGAGCAAGTTATTTAACGGCTCCCTGCCTCAATTGCTTGTTTGTAAAGTGGAGGTAATATTAGTATCCTACCAGGTAAGGTGGTTGTGAGGATTAAATGAGTTCATTTATAAAGTGCTTCGGACA
Organism: Eptesicus fuscus; assembly: GCF_027574615.1. Taxonomy (NCBI): domain Eukaryota; kingdom Metazoa; phylum Chordata; class Mammalia; order Chiroptera; family Vespertilionidae; genus Eptesicus; species Eptesicus fuscus. The sequence goes on along the minus strand of NC_072492.1, from coordinate 22,753,860 downwards.
CTATCTGGAACAGAGTAAGTGCTATATAAGCATGCACTGTGTTTATCATTATCATTCCCAGTCTCTGTTCCTAGTTTTTAGGGGGCCCACGAGACAGATGAAATCTGACCCTGCTATGTGGCTGGCATTATTAATATGGTAGTCCTCCCCTTAGGGGCAGAGGATACATTCTAAGACCCCAATGGATGCCTGAAGCCACAGGTAGTACCAAACCCTAAATATGCAATGACTTTTCCTATACATACATACCTACGGTAAAGTTTAATGTAATTAGGTATAGGAGGCGATTAACACAACTAATTATAAAATAGAACAATTATAACAATATATTGTAATAAATGTGAATGTGGTCTCTCTCAAAATATTTTATTACATGTACCCACCTTTTCACTGAAAGGAAGCATTTTACGGTTTCTCTTTGGCACATCCGAATTGCCAGCATCGCTACTCTTGTGCTTGGGACCATTATTGCAGTAAAATAAGGGTGACTTGCACATCAGCACTGCAGTACTGTGACAGTTGATAGCCGAGATGGCTACTAAGTGACTAATGGGTGTGGATGCACTGGGCAAAGGGATGCTTCATCCCCAGGCAGGACGGTTTGAAATGTCCTCAAGATACTCAGAAAAGCACTGCAATTTCAAACGTGCAGGTTGTTTATTCCTGGAATTGCCATGAAATGTTTTCGGACCACTGCACAAAAACTTTGGAAAGTGAAGCCACAGTTCAGCCTACCTCTCCTGCCAGAACTCAAGCTCTAGCTAGACTCTCGATTCCAATAATTACAGGCTGTTGTTGTTCCTTGTGATTAAGCCCCTATCCCAGTGGTCAGCAAACTCACAGTCTTGTTGATCTTATTTGCGGTTGCATCACCAGGGGCACACAGTGGGCACTCAGCACGGTCTTGTTGTCTGAGTAACTGTGATAAGTACCTCTGAGGTGGGCTCCACGGTCCCTCCCCCTGGTATGCATGCCCTTATGCAGTTTTCCCTCCTTGACTGTGGGCTGGACTGAGTGACTCAGTTCTAACCAATAGGATATGACGGAAGTGACAAAAAGTCAATCTCAAGGTTAGGTTACAAAAGTGTTTGGAGAATGCGGACTGACTCCCTTTAAGATTACCAGTTGCCATGTAGTGAGGACACAGACAATTTATGGAGACGCCCAGGTGATAAAGTACTCTTATGGACTAAATTGTGTCCCCCAAAACTCATATGCTGAAGCCCTAATACAAATTACTCCTGTATTTGAAGCTAGGGCCTTAAAGAGGCAGTGAAGGTTAAATGAAGCCTTGACCAAATATGACTGCTATCCTTATAAAGAGACATAGGGACGCCAAGGATGCACAAAGAAAAGGCCATGTGAGGACACAGAGAGAAGGCTGCCATCTGCAAGCCAAGGAGAGAGGTCTCAAAGGAAACCAGACCTGCCAGCACCTTGATCTTGAACTTCCAGTCTACAGAACTCTGAGAAAACAGACTCCTGTTATATGAGCCCCCCCCCCCCCCCAGCCGGTGGTGTTTTGTCACAGCAGCCCTAGAGTTGAGGAAGCCAAAGATAAGCATGGTCCCCACACAAGTTTGGCCTTGGGCTACCCTTCCAGGCCTATCCAGCTGGGCGCACTGGTATACAGACAACACTCTTGAAATACACCAGAGTGTCGCTTTAATGGTCTCTTTGGAGTCTCTGTTGCCAAACAGAGTTACAGAGAACTGATATTTTAACAAGTTGGTAACCTTACCCCATGCAGTAATGAGGCCCCTTGGACATGGTCTAAGAGAACTGCCTCCCTCACACCAAACTGTGTGCTTTGGAGGGTCATGTTCGAAAGGACTCTAATGTGTGGGAGCTTATCAGAAATTGTAACAGCAAAGACTTAGAGAGCATTTGCTGTATTCTAGGCAGGGTTCTAGGCATTTTATTATATTCATTCAGTTCTGATACAATTCTGCTATTACCTCATTTTACAGAAAAGACAGAGGCACCAAAGGCTTGAGCAATCTGCCCAAAATCACACAGCTTCAAGCGATAGAACCAAGGTTTAAACCCAGACATTTTAGCTCCAGAGTTAAGGCTTTGACCCATTTTTCTCTAGGCCTTTACATTTTTTTTTTTTAATATCCACATGTTGTTGGCAAGTCTCTTTATCTCGTAGTCTTTCTAGTTTTAAAATATCAAAGTGAAAAATAATCACAGCGCCTGTCAGATATCTTGTCTATCTTGTCGTGGCCCATGGTAAACCTTTCTGGGACTCCCTGCTGCCCGCGGTGTGACCTGGGAGGCCCTCCAGGCTCTGACTCCTGCCTGAGCCCGTGGCTCCCTCCTCCATTCGTTCATGCAGCTACATTTCCGCTTTGGTGTAACCCAGGCAGCCAGCCCCGGTGTGTCCCGGCCTTTGCACAGGTGAAAAGGGGCAGAAATAGAATGTTGGGGAACCAGCTAGTATTATAAGAAATATTAATCAGGCTCTGTTAACCATGATTGTGTTATTCTGATTAAAGAAGGCACATTCTACCCTGGCTGGAGCTGACCTCAAGATGCAGCCCTTCCTCCCCATTTGGAGCTGCCTATTATCATGGAAAGATGAACAAAGATTTATTACAGAAACCAGAATGGCCAGCCCTTTGAAGATCCCCAGCCCTTTTTGCATACCTGCAGGCCCTTGCAAACCTCCAGCCTGCTTACCTGTTAACTGCCCATCTGGTACTCCCTTTGGCTATTTCCCCATGCAGCCCCAGCCCTTGCATATCACTAAGCCCTTTGAAGACCCCTAGTCCTTCTGCATATCTGTAAACTGCCCTTTTGCTATATAAGCAGCTGGTTTATGGTGCGCTGCAGAGCAGATTTTTGTGGATAACCTGCTGCTCTCCCATACTGCCGGCAATATTGGAATAAACGCTTATATATGACTAGAGGCCCAGTGCATGAAATTCGTGCACGGAGGGGGGTTGTCTCTCAGCCCAGCCTGTACCCTTTCCAATCTGGGACCCCTAAAGGGATGTCCGACTGCCCGTTTAATTGGGCCTAAACGGGCAGTCGGACATCCCTCTTACAATCCAGGACTGCTGGCTCCCAACTCCTTGCCTGCCTGTCTTCCTGATTGCCCCTAACCACTTCTGCCTGCCAGCCTGATCACCCCCTAACCACTCTGATGCCAGCCTGTTTGCCCCCAACTTCCCTCCTCTGCCAGCCTGGTTACCCCTAACTTCCCTCTCCTGCAGGGTTGATCACTTCCAACTGCCCTCCCTTGCAGGCCGGGTGCCTCCCAACTGCCCTCTCCTGCTGGCCATCTTGTGGTGGCCATCTTGTGTCCACATGGGGGCAGGATCTTTGACCACATGGGGACAGCTATATTGTGTGTTGCAGTGATGATCAATCTGCATAGTACTCTTTTATTAGATAGGATAGAGGCCTGGTACACGGGTGGGGGCCAGCTGGTTTGCCCTGAAGGGTGTCCTGGATCAGGGTGGGGTTCCCTTGGGGCATGGGGTGGCCTGAGCAAGGGGCCTGTGGTGGTTTGCAGGTGGGCCATGCCCCCTGGCAACCCAAGCAGAGGCCCTGGTATCTGGAATTTATTTTCCTTCTACAATTGAAACTTTGTAGCCTGGAGTGGAGCCAAGCCTGGGGCTCCCTCCGAGGCCCACAGCCATTTGTGTTGGGGTTATAATTGAAACTTTGTTGCCTTAAGCGGGTGGGTCCAGCCAGGGTGTGTGGAAAGCTTTGCTTCCCCTGTTGCCGGCGGCAACCCTGGCCTGCTCTCTCAAGCTCCATTCTGCCGCCATTTGTTTGAGTTTGTTTACCTTCTATAATTGAAACTTTGTAACTTGAGTGGAGGCTTAGGCCTGCAACGACTGGCAGAAAGCTTGGCTTCCTCTGTTACCTAGGAAACCTTGCTCTCTGTGGCTGTAGCCATCTTGGTTTGGGTTAATTTGCATGCTCGCTCTGATTGGATGGTGTGGCTTGGGGAGTGGCTTTGTGGGTGTGTCGGAGGTATGGTCAATTTGCATATTTGTCTATTATTAGATAGGATTCAATCCAGACTCTGCTTCATTGGCTTGAGTAGTGACAGGCAGCACAGACCCATTGTTTGTCTGGTTACACAGGCTCTACAGACGTAACCCCTCTCACCCATTTCTCCTCCTGCTAAGCACTCCTCATCCTTCACCTCTTCTGGAAGTGTCGCTGTTGCCTTCACACCAGCCAGGAGCCTTGGCCCTGCCCTACCACACCGTGAATGCCCCTGGCCCAGCACTTGTGTTTCACCTCTTCTCTCCCTCTCCCCCTGGACCACGATTTCCGCAGGAGCACAAATAGCTTATTTGTCTGCATATCCCCAGCAATTAGCACAGCACCTGGCACCGATTAAGTACCAGTTTGTTGAATGGACACAAAACCTCCAAAGAACCTAGCAACACGTTTAGCGGCTCACTCCAACTGTCTACACTAGACAGTCCTGGAGCAGAGTCATACAAAAGTCACACAGGGCCTGACCAGTGGGCTCAGTGGTTGAGCATTGACCTATGAACCAGGAGGTGATGGTTCGATTCCTGGTTGGGGCACATGCCCGGGTTGCAGGCTTGATCCTCAGTGTGGGGGCATGCAGGAGGCAGCTGATCAATGATTCTCTCATCATTGATGTTTTTATTTCTCTCTCCTGTTGGTGCCAAGGTGTAAGCTGACATGGTCCTTGCACCTGAAGGGACTAGCAAGGCTGGGACCCTTACCCACACAGCTTTCCCAGACTTGTTTGGATGGCGGTTATCAGTAGAATGAGAGCAATCTTTGTAGAATGAGAACAGCCTTTCATGGCTTACCAGGAAGTCTGTAACTATTTTACTGAGATTTGCTGTACCAAGAATTTGTCCTTCTGCTCTGTCCCTCCCTTAGTGATTAAGAGGAACAAAGAATACATTCCTCTTGACAGACCTCCTATTCAGTGTTTTGTGTATAAAAGGCATTGCGTAGTTAATAAACTCACTGCAGATCCTCGATTGACCTGTAGTCCTCCTGAACCCGCTGTCCTGTCTTTCTTTCTTTTCTCCAATCCCACCTCCCTACCTCAGTCTGGTTCATCCCGTCAGGCTGGACCTGACACTCTCCCTCTCCCTTCCTCTCTGAAATCAATTTTTAAAATGTATATATTTTTAAAAGTCACACTGGTAGGGCCTCAAGAGAGACCCTGGTTTAGACAGTCCCTTCAATAAACAGGTGAAGAAAATGAGTTCAGAGAAACAATCAACATGTCTCAATTAAGAACAGCCAGGGGGGCATGGCGAGCTTCAGTTTCCAGGTATCTAAGTCCCCCTCCCCCCAACTCCAGATCTCAAAGCATTTGTATTAGCTTCCTATTGCCACTGTGATAAATTATCATAAACCTAGTAGCTTAAGAACAATACATTTATTACCTTACAATTCTGGAGATGAGAAGTCAGGAATGAATCTCACGGAGCTAAAATCAAGGTGTCAGGCATAGTGGATTCCTTCTGAGGCTCTATGGGAGAATTGATTCCCTTGCCTTTTCCATCTTCTAAGAAGGCACCAAATCCTTTGACTTGTGACTCTTCCTGCTTCAGAGCCAGCATTGTAGCATCTTCAACATTCCCTCCTCCCTGACCTCTGCCTCTGTCCTCTCTCCTGCCTCCCTGTTTCCCTCATGAGGACCCCCATGACCATCCAAGGTAATTGCCTCCTCTCAAGATCCTTAACTTACTCACATCTGTAAAATCCCTTTTGTCATGTATAAAAAGAATTATTCACAGATTCTGGGGATTAGGATGTGGACATCTTTAAGGAACCACTATTCCGTCTACCACAGCATCCTAATGTTTCTGATGTAAAAAAACAGATTCATGATCCGACAGCACCTTCTATGGGAAAAAAAAAATGGCATCAAAAAAAGAAAGAAAGAAAACTTCACCAATGTTCAAAATGTATTTTGTTCCCTTTTTCCATTTCTAACTGTCTAGTTTTGAAGAACTGGTGGCAGAAGTGGTTCCCAATAGATTTATGTAATATGGTATTCTGTATTAAAAAAACTATAGTATACTCTATTTTCTCTAATATTTTAATCCTTGTGGTTGATTTCTCACAGAATTGGGAATATCTAATTTGCAAAGAGGAGTGAAAGGAAATAGTGTTCAGTGAGTGTGGCCATGTGCCAGGCTCTCTGGGGCTTATTTAATTCAAACCTTACAATAGCCTTCTGAGCTTGCTTTATTATCTCACAGTTCACAGATGAAGAAATTGACTTGGGGAGATGAGATAACGTATGTAATTCATAGAACCAGTAAGTGGCAGAATGGATTTGAAATCCATATTTATTTGGCTCCAGAACTCATGCTCTTTCCACTAGGTCTTGTTAGTTCCTTTGAAAGTTCAACTTTTGCTCAGTGGGATAGAGTGTCAGCCTGCAGACTAAAGGGTCCCTGATTTGATTCTAGTCAAGGGCACATGCCTGGGTTGTGGGCTTCATCCCCAGTAGGGGGTGGGCAGGAGGCAGCCGATCAATGATTCTCTCTCATCGTTGATGTTTCTATCTCTCCCTCTCCCTTCCTCTCAGATATTTTAAAAAGTTCAACTTTTTTTGCTCTGGCCAGTGTGGCTCAGTTGGTTGGGTGGCATCCTGTGCACTGAAAGGTTGCTGGTTCAATTCCCTGTCAGGGCCCATGTCCAATTTGCAGGCTCAATCCCCAGTAGGGGGCATACAGGAAGCAGCCAATCGATGTTTCTCACATTGATGTTTCTCTCTCTCCCTCTCCCTCTCCATTCTTCTCTGTCTAAAATCAATAAAAACATATTCTTTTAAAAAGTTCAACTTTCTTTTAGCTGACATGTTGATTGATTAATGTGGAGAAACAGAGAAAGCTGGGGAGGAGGAACAGAGAGAGATAGCAAGAGACCATCAGGATGGATAAATTTGGTTGGAAATTTTCATGAACAAGCAACTTTAGGGGAACCCTCTGGAGGCAATAGAGATGCCCTCCACCAAAATCTGCAGTGAGGTCCAGGAGACTGCTGGTTGCTAGGCAACTCCATACCAATCTAATTAGCAGATGTCACCTGAATTCCAACAGTTGCTAGGTAACTCTCCAACTGGGGCCTTTTCCCCTCCCCACTAAGCCAATACTGATCCCAAAGGAAAATGAGGGGGTGTTTGTAAAAAAATTCACTGAAGATATTTCTATATATAAAATGCCCCATGTTGCTTCACTATATCCACCAAGAATAAGCAAGTCCAGGAAATATCATTCCATGACACTGATATTATTTTTTAAAAAAAGGCCCATGAGCTGGTGAACTGATTCTTCGGGGACAAGAGACTATGGGACCAGAAAATGCCAGAGATTGGGCAGAACCATCTTTGGAAACCACTTCAGACAAGAACTCTTGTTAGAGAATCTGAAGGGACCGATCCTTTGAGAGATCTTAGAGGAAAGGAGGCTGAGGCTTATGGAGCCCCTGCCTAAGGGTTAGATGCTTTCACAAACACCTCACTTCATCTTTGTAAAATTCCGGTGAGATGGGGCGCTGTTACCATCTACATTTTAGCGATGAGAAATTGTAGTCAGAAACAGTACGTAATTTGATCAGGATCCTTGCCCAAAGGAGCTGAGAGTTCAAGACAGGACAGTAACTAAATTCCATGCATGATCTTTCCACTACTCACTGCATGGGGCTATGTCCACAGGATAACCAGTGTGATCATTCATTGGGCATAACCTTAGTATAAAAACAGACCGCCGGCAACGGAAACACAAGCTGCAAAATATGAACTCTCTTCCCCTGTTCGTTGCTGGGGATTTAACTCAAACTCAAGGCAGCAATTCTCAAACTTTTTGGTCCCAGGACCCCTTTACACTTTTAAAAATTAATGAGGACTCCAAAGAGCTTTTATTTATGTAGGTTTTATCTATTCATATTTACCATATTGGAAATTAAAACTGGGAAATGTTTAAAATATTTATATATTCAGTAATCTCCAAAAGAACAGTAAAACCATTGCATGGTCAACATAAACAATTTGTTCTATGTGAAGTATCTACTTTCAAAAACAAAAAGCTATAGAGGGAAGATGGCGCTGTTTGACATTTTTGCAGGCCTCTTTGATGTCTGGCTTCACGGAAGAGCTGGGCTCTCACACCTGCTTCTGCATTCAGTCTGTGGCAGGATCACATGCCAGACGGTCTCTGGACCATTTCGCTCTCCTCCTCCACAGTGCACTCATGAGACAATGAGCATGAAATAAGCAAATAACATCCTATATTAATAGGAAAATAGTTTTGACCTTGAGGACCCTCTGAAAGGATCGCAGAGTCCTCCAGGGATCTCCAGACCACACTTTGAGAAATGCTGCCTTAAGGCACAGTAACTGGAATGCTCAGAATGCAATCAGAGTTTGACTGGATTCCTTCTGTTTTTCCAGCCAACTGTTTCAGAATATCCCACACCTTTCTTGCCTGTAGCAATTTATGGCCCCTTAGGACCCCAGACTACCCCTCCGGTATGCAATCTTTGCAATGCTATCTGTGAAAAATAAGAGAGAGACACTGGCTCCAGACTGACTGACATGGTTAGAAATATCAAAATACAGACTTTCTGTCTTCCCAGTAGCCTCTCCCCCACCTCTTCCCGTAACTGGTGCAGAAAGAAGCATGAGACCTCTGTGATTGGTGGAAGGGATACTACATTGGACCCAGACAGGCCAATCAGAACCCTCCTCTGGCTTGCAATTTCTTTATCTCCTGAGGTATTAGCATGTTACACTGGATCATCAACTTTATGCTGGTACTTTAGATTCATCCATCCTGCCCTCCCACCCCAACCCCACATTTACAATTTCACATGTTGGGGATTCTGCCAGATGATTTCTATTTGGCTCTTTTAACACTGAGGTTCTCCAGTTTTTCTTGCTGAACCCCTTATTGCCCCCTGTGAAATCCCACCATGGCTGTACTGCCCACCACAGTCCATGGTGCTGAATTATGCCCCGTGGCACAGTGGTCGGCAAACTCCGGCTCATGAGCCACATGCAGCTCTTTGGCCCTTTGAGTGTGGCTCTTCCACAAAATACCACGTGCGGGCCCGCACGTACAGTGTGATTGAAACTTTGTGGCCCATGCGCAGAAGTCGGTTTTCGGCTCTCAAAAGAAATTTCAATTGTAATGTTGATATTTGGCTCTGTTGACTAATGAGTTTGCCGACTACGGGCCTAGAACACTGATGCCCTTCCTTCTGATCTCTCTTACCCTCCCAGACACTTGCCCAAGTTCCTCTTCAGGGAGCTGGAGTCTTTCTCTGCTTTCACAGCAGGGGTGAAGGTGAAGCAACCAGGATGTCCTACCACCTTGCAATGAAGTGAGTGCACCCATTTCAACACCCACATTTACTGACATCACGGTCGGGCGTGGTGTGGGTGCCTGGTGACTTTGCATGAGCTATTCCCTCTTCCTGGGATTCAGTTCAATTCACTTCAGCAAGCATTTACTGCGCATGTACTTGTGCCAGACACCTCACTGAGACTTCAGTAAAAAGGACCGCCCCCGTCCCTCAAAGAGTTCACATCTATTAGGGAAGAGGAGGCATAGGCAATAACTACAAGAAGTGCTGGCTAGTGAGATTGATGTTTTAGAGAGGACTCTCTCAGTACAAATCATAGTACAGCCACCCCAAACTGGCTTAAGCCACAAGGAGGATTATTGACTCTCCTAACTGACAAATGTAGTAGGATATCAAGCAGCTTGCACTGGTTTTCTCCATCTTTCTCCCCCAACCCCAAATTCATTCTCTGCCCTTCTCTACCTGAGTCTGCATCTTGGAGCCTGACCTGTGACTTTGATCGTCTCCAGCCAATGCAGGTACCAGCAGAAGACTGGAAGGTGTGGGGAGGGGAGGTCAGAGTATTCACTTTCCGCAAGTCCATCACCATGGCCCCTCTGTCCTGACAGTCTGGCAGTAGCTGCAGTCCTCTTCCACGGCTCCAGCCCTTGCTAGGCTCTGGTATCATTGTTCCCTCCCCCATCCTTTCAAGACTAAGGGTACCAACATTTTCCCACTGTTGCTAGTTTCTGGGCGCTTCACTATGGTTTCTCGGGTCCCTTAATCTCCCCCCCTGTCTTTGTAAATAGTCCTGACTGTAATCTCTCTTCATTTAAGCCTTTTTGAGTATTCCATATCCCCTCGCAGGGCAAAGTGGCTCCTATAGTCTAGTATCTCATCCTCCCATCACCAAGGTCCACTAAGTCCTGGTCATGTGCCCACCCCTGAGCCAATCACTGTGGCTAGAAAAAGTCCATGCTCTGATTGGCCAGGTGTGTCACATGATCCACCCCCAAAGCCAGCAATGGAGCCATCTCCATCCAAAGCTGTGGCCTGAGAGTGAGGGAAGAGGTGGCATCAAAAAGAAATTCTGGTGCTGTTACCAAAAAACAAACAAACAAAAAAAACAGAAATGGGCCTGAGTGGCCCCGAAACAAATTTCCACTTCAACAAGTGATAAGAGAGAGAACCGGATGACAGGCTGGTGGAGTTAGAGGTGAGACAGGTCACCAGTGGCGGGGATTGTCATCCTTGGATTGTCACCCTTCAAATGCAGCCACCTACTCCACCCAAGCCCAGTTCCTCCCTGACCACCACGCAACTATTTTCCCATTTCCCCAGTTCCTCCCTGACCACCAGGGAACTATTTTCCTCTTATGTCCTTCGTTAAAAGGATCACCACTCAGAGCTCCTCTCTCCATAGAAACCCAGAGAATAAATAGAAGCAGCAGGTTTTCAGTGGTTTCCACCCTGACTCCTTCAATTAAATAAACCTCCACACAACTCTCCCATCAGCACGTGGGTGGAGAAGCCAGAGATGTCTCAATGACCTCGTTTCATGGTTCGCTTAGACCTTCCAATTATTTTTTAGCCAGCATCTCATCTCCTTGGCTGGTATTGTTACAAGTAACCTGTGCTGATGTCTGCGTGAAGAGATGTGGTTGGGACAAATCTGCTGTAACCTTCACATCTCTTTCAAGGGCTGAAATGATAACTATATTCTTCCTAAATCATGAAATTCTTTATCAAGTGCTTTTCTTATTTCTCCCAGTGGGCTCTCCCTCCAATAAAGGGCTTTTCTCTGTTACCAGATCCTTGGAGTTATAAAAAAGTAAGTGGTAAAGACATAGAAATAGGAACATTCAGTTCCAATGAGAATGTACCAAATACGGTGTGCATAATCAGAGCCCAATTTGTTATGTTGGGCACCTTAAACTAATAATGTTATATGTCAATTATATCCCAACTAGTGACCCAGTGCATGAAATCCATGCACATTAAAAGGGGATTAATTGGAGGAAATAATTTAATATTGCTATTTGCCCTTTCTCTATAATAGAAGTGTCAGAGATGAAAGAAAATTAGTAAAATGTATATGAAAACCTTCCTCCTGTCAGAGTCTGGGCAACACCACAGGACCCAGAGTCAAGTCCCTGCCCACCCACATGCACCTCAAAATTGCGTGAGACCCAGACCCCGCCGCCCCCCACCCCCATTGCCTCAGGTCCCCTGGCCTGGTGCCAGGATGGGGGGCATGGCCTGAGGTCCCCCCAGCCCAGACGGGGTGGCCTTGAGGTCCTCCATCAAGCCCCGCCAGGTGGGGGACACTGCCTGAGATCCCCTGTCAAGCCCCACTGGGTGGGGGGCATGGCCTGAGGTCCCCTATCAAGCCCAGCCAGGCAGGGGGGCGCAGCCTCAGGTCCCCTGGCCTGGTGCTGGGGCAGGGGGCATGGCCTGAGGTCCCCTGTCAAGCCCTGCTGGGTGTGGGGCACAGCCTGAGGTCCCCTGTCAAGCCCCACGAGGGTGAGAGAGGTCCCTGCTGATTGCTTATTAAGGCTCCTTATGGGAACTTGGCCTCAGCTGTGGGTGCAGCCATCTTTGTGACGGAGTGATGGTCAATTAGCATATTCCCTCTTTATTAGATAGTATAAGACTTAAAAAAAGGAAAACCCTTGCATTGATCATACAAAACCACATGCACATGCAAAATGAAACAATGTACTTCCAGAGAAATACTTATAGACATGCACAGAAGAAAGTCTGAAAGGTGAAACACCAGTAGATACCTTCTCAGAGGAAGAGAACTCAAATCCCACCATTTGCGAACGTCTGCTTCAGGCTCATTCCGACTTTCCCACTCTGTGCAGAAGTCTTTGGCCTTTTCCATTAACATTGAACACCTTTCCTTTTACACGTGGGGATGACATCCTCTGCCACCTACTGCACACTTACGTGCACATGCATCCTGCTAGCAGGTGACTCTCAGACTCCGCCATCTACATGCACCATCCTAAAGTGTTCTTTTATTTAACCTGGACGCCGAAATTGAGTCTGACTTCTGGGTTCTGTCAACTTAGAATCCCTTTACTGCCTACCACATCTTCCAAAGACCATTACTCCCAATCCACTTGACCCTACTCATGCCCCCCCCCCCCCATCAACCAGGTGAGTCCACACTTGGTCTTTTTCTAAACCAGGACTAGCCATTTAGGCCCCAGGTGAGTAAATTAGTGCAGCAACTATAGAAAACAGTGGCTGAGTGTCCAGTGCTTCCCTGTACTCCTGCCTCGGTGGCCACATCAGCCTGCCTCTGCATCCTGGCCACCCCTACTGTGTTCAGGTTGTACTCAACTTCCACCACGATTATTTCAAGAGATGCCTGTGTGGTCTCCCTGCTTTTATCTAATCTACCATCACTACACTCCAGGGAGAGTCCTCTAAACCACAGTCATCTCGGTTACCACTTGGAACTCTTCAGTGACTCTTGTCCCCTGAAGTGACAGCTGTCAGCTTTGGTGTACACCAGGATCACCTGAGAGCTTCTCTAAAATGCAGATTTCTGGGTGCCTCCTCCAAAGGCTCTGATTCAGTAGACCCTGAATGTTAAACGAGCACCTACGATGCAGAGTCTGAGGATCAAACGTTGAAAAACACTGCCTCGGGCAAACGGCAGCCCTAGTTCCTTAGGATGGGACACATTTCCTCCCAGCAACACTGTCAAGCTTCTTGTCACCCACTCGACTGTTTCGCCCTTCAACGCTGTTGTTCTCAGCTGTGCCCATAATGCTCTCCTTGCTCATCTGCCAACATGCTTATCTGGCTAATGCCACACAGCCTTCAAAGCCCAGGCCAGGCAGTACCTCCCTCAGGAAACCTCCCCTGGCACTCCCAGGTTAGGTTACATGCCCCCATCTTGTCCTTCTAATACCCAAGCTTTGTTAGAAAAAGCTCCTACTCCATTTCCTAAATATCCCGGATTCTGAGATCCTCATGGGAAGGCCTTGTCTTATTCATCCCCAAATCTCCAGGAGTTACCACAGACCCTGGCACACTGTAGGCAGTTACACTGGTACATTGTAGACCGTGAGACTAGTACAATGTAGGTAGTTACACAGGTACACTCTGGGTAGTTTCACTGGTGCACTGTAAGCAGTTTGCTGATGGTTGGTTGGATGGGCCACAGCAAACGAAGGCTTTGTAGTTGGCATTTCTCTGAAATTATAAGAGCAATTTGGTCAAGTGAAAATGCACATGCCCTCACCCCTCTTCAACATCCTTCAATTAAAGGATGTTTCTGCCCAACCTAAGATTTGATCTTTTTTCCAACCCTATGGAAACAGAAAAAAAGGCTCTTACTGTTTTCTAGCAGCAGCTTGGCTGCAAAAATTCAACGTCCAAGGTGCCACCCACCAAGCTCATGCCACTTATACTGCTACCGAGAAAAAGGATTTTTGTCGGGTCCCTTCAGTAAAGCCGGCAGCCTCATACTGGGTACAGTCCTTATTGATCCCACAACCTTCCCTTGCCACCATTCCATACCCTGACCACATCCTTACTACCAAATGATTTTTTAATTCTGATAAGTACTCATAAAGATCCTACTCCCTGGAGAGCAATGCCTACCGTTAGTGGGGAAAGTAAACAACACATCCTTCCCTCGGTCCTTGCTCATACCTGGGCTTGGAGGTCTTTGACGAGTGACTCCATGGGTGTTCATCTCGTTCCTGGAGGATTTGTGTGAATCATTATAACCCTGTTCAGCTCCAGATCACAATTCCTTTACTTGCTGTTATACACTGGGCATCTCTAAGGGGAGACAGGAAATGCATTTCCCAAACTTACTTCACAGGTCATTTCACAGGACTAGTGTTCCCTGAAATACATTTTGGTCAATGTTGTTTGAGAAACTATCTTCAGATGTGCACAGATACTCAGTATCCAAGTTTCTCAGACGCATTGTCTCAAGATCCTATTTCAGGAGGAAGCTATGGATTTGTGGGAGGGGAATTGGCCTCATTTCATTGTGATGATACCATTGCTCTGAGACTTCTGAAAGAATAGAGACCCTCAGGAAAGGTGAAAACAAAGAGGTATGCTAGAGATTGTATCATCCAGCACTCTTTTTTCCCAATACATAATACAGGCTTAATTCATTTGGATCAACTTAACTGCACTGTTCATTCTCTGAGCCAAAAAAAAAAAAAAAAAATGCTGTTGTCCACACACTAAAATGATGGTATCAAAGCTTTCCTAAAGGTGAAATTAAAGGCATGTGGCATCTGATTTGTCTCAAATCTTGGGGTCAGGAGCAAACATATCTGAGCTTGGCACATGACGGGTCACAATGCTGCCCAGCTGTTTGAAGATCATCACGCGAAGCTCACAATGGCCACAAGAGAACAGCTTGCAAGGCAAGTGCTGTGTCAGGAGCAGATTTTCTGCTGCAGCACCTGCAGACACCACTGAAGTGTCCAGCTGGTCATGTGCTCCTTCTGAAAGAATAAGCCATCCATCACTGACTGATGACTCAGTTCTTAAACCAATCAGGCAATAAATAAATAATGATCCCCATTATGGATCCATAGAAAGTAAATATGCTGATCAATAAATATATGAATGTATTGAATGAGACAGGTCTTCATACAATAAGTAGTTCCTGAGGACATGTCATTTTTAGGCAAAGAATATGCATAAAACTAGGCTCCTGCTTGTAAGGGGTTCATGGTCCCAGAGGAGTAACAGACTGGAAAATGAGTCAGTACAATGAACTATTGTTATTGTGATACAATAATAAAACCCTTAGACATTTGCTTTTTCTCGTAAGCCTCAGGTTCTTTGTCTTTGAAATGGGGATTATTGTCTACTTATAGTAAATACTACTTATACTAGTAGTAGCTACTTCATAGAGTTTGTGTAAGATCATAAGGGTTATGCATATGAAGAGCTCAGAACAGGGTCTGGCACATAGAAAAATCTCATCAATGTTAACAATAGACAAAGTGCTGTGGGACCAAAGAGAGGGACTGGGATTCGTGTGGAACTAGGAAAGGCTTCCCAGGAGTGGTGACGGAGGAATAAGGAGATGCTCACATGCCCAGAGAAGCAGGGGATGGCGAGTCTAAGCAGAAGAAATAGAAAGTTCAAAGACACAAAGATTTGAATTACAGAAACAATGCTATCTGTTCATCAAATCCATTTCTTTATCCTCTTGGGCACACAGCTAAACTACCTTTCCCATACTCCTCTGCAGTTAACTGTGGCCACGGGATTGTGTTCTAGCCAATGAAATGGAGCCAGAATGATAAAAAGTCTGACTCCTAACACTCCTAGCACTTTCATCCTCTCATCTGCTGCCTGGATGACTCCAGAATGAACTTGCAATCACTTTTAGAGATGGAAAGAACCTGAATCTCTGCATCATTGCTTGCAGGAGAGCTGACCAGGAAAGCTACCCAACCAGAAATATGACATCCAAGTATATATAATCAACATATAAAATTTTATGGTGTTAAGGCAGTGAGATGTCAAGGTTTATTTGTTACCTCGGCAGAGCATAGCATTAGTTACCCTGATTAATATATAATGAAACTTCATATTGGGCTTAAATTAAAATTAGGAGTTATTTGCTAAAACTTGTATTTGTGGGGGAAAGGCTGAAAATATAAGTGGGGATCCATTTGCAAAGGCCTAAATGCCTCACTAACGACTTTGGACTTTGTCCTGTAGGTAATGGGAAATTATTAAAGGGTTTTCATTGGAGGAATAGCAGAAGCGAATGTGTGCTTTCAAAAGAACACCCAGCAAACAGGGAAGAAGGAGAACCTGGGTGGAGGGGAGACTGGACGTGGAAATCAGTTATTAAAGACCATTAGGTAGTGATCCTTGAAGGCAAAGACTATATTGTTTCAGCCTTGTGTCCCAGGGCTGAGCCGGTACTGTATATGGCACATGGCAGGTACTCAGTACAACTGGATGGATGGATGGATGGATGGATGGATGGATGGATGGATGGATGGAGGGGCAGGCAGATGTTATTACAATAAGCCTAGTGAGAGACGACGAGGCCTGAACTAGGATTGTGGCAATGAAGAACAAGAGGGGAAAATGTATATTTAAGGAGTCGGAGTAGACAGGGTTTGGGGACCAATTGGCTATAGACAATGATGGATTTCCAAGACACATCACGTTCCAGTTCCTGAAGTCAGAGCCCAGAGGCAGGGAAGACAAATAGTAGATGACAGCCCTGTTGCCAGCCAGGCTTTCGGAAGGACCATCTCGAGACCTGGCCTTTTGCCAGGCACTCAGCACATATTCTCTCATAATCTTTGCAAATGGCTTTGCATCCCCCAGAGAGACTAAGGAATTAAAGGGAGCAGATTTATCTACTTCCTAATATTTCCTGGCTAGTCTTTTGGGGCTATTACCAGATCAGCTGAAGGATTATATGCTCCCTTGATTCTGCTCCCTTTATTCCCCAGAAGCCAGTGTTTCCTCCCAAATCCTTCTCTTCTTCACTTTCCTGGTTCTGCGAGTCCCCACTCTGAAATTCCTCCCACCTAAGAAGGCAGGGACACTGTACACCAGGGATCAGCAGACTTTCTCTGTAAAGGGCCAGATGGTACATATGTTAGGTTTTGTGGGCCAGGCAGGCTCAGCTCTGCTGTTGAGCCATAGACAATATGTAAATGAATGAGCATGGCTGTTTTCCAATAAACTTTACTTATAAAAGCAGGTAGTGGGCCGGAGCTGGACCCGTGGGCCATAGTTTGCCCATCCCCATTCTAGACTGACCCAAGGTCATATTGGAGTGGAAGCCACAGAAGGCAAAGTGAAGACCTGAGTCATGGTCATTTAACCAATTCCCCTACTCTTGGACTCATTCTTCCTTTAATTACTTTAATATCCACCAATTTTACTATATTTTGGCCTGGGAACCACTGGGTCTCTTAATCCCTTGGCTTATTTTTATTAGTCATGCTCTCTACCTCCCCTGTGGTTATACTGTGTCAACATGAGCAACGCACGTCATCTCTCTGGATCCAGGTTCGGGGATAACAGGGATACTGTCTGTTACTCCTATCCTCCCCAATATTGCAGACAAACAAGAATGAACTACTGATACATGCCAGCCAGGTGCCAGGAACTTTGCATTCCATTCTATTTAATCTCCAGAGGAACTCTGTAATGTATTAGTATGCCCACTTTCGGACAAGAGAGGCAAGTCTCAGACAGGTTAACTTAATAGCTCAACACACATTCCTAAGATATGACAGAGCTAGGTTTTGACTATAGGTCCACCCAGTTCTAAGTTCAGGCCCTTTCCAGCATATCACACCCGCTCCCAGGCAGTAATGTTGCTCGGGAAAGACCAGCTGATCA
This sequence comes from Eptesicus fuscus, assembly GCF_027574615.1. NCBI lineage: Eukaryota > Metazoa > Chordata > Mammalia > Chiroptera > Vespertilionidae > Eptesicus > Eptesicus fuscus. The sequence continues at coordinate 22,736,166 of NC_072492.1, read as the reverse complement.
CCTCTGGCCAGAGACGGCCTCAGCCTTACCACCACATCCCTGGGTCCAGTCCTCAGCTTGCAGGCCCAAAACCTGATAGGCCAATCGCTCCTGGATAGACTCCCATTAACCAACCTCACAAGGGACCAACTGTAAATCAGAATGCCAAAATGCCTGGTTCTCATGGGGGACACTGTCCCTCTTTTTTGTAACTAGAATGCTCTAGTCCCTAAACCACACAAAATCCTTCCTGCTGTCAGGGCACACAAGTTCAAATTAAAAATCCCAGTGAGGAACACAACATCCTCTTTTCTCCCTAATAGTCCAGCAGACATGCAGGGTCCTTGACCTTGGGGGTAGGGGTGACAGTATCTATAGATGGGCTTGAAAGAGTTCATGAACCCCAAGAAATTGTATGCAGAACACACATGCATATATATATATATATATATATATATATATATATACACATATATATATATGTTGGAGGGAAGACTGGGTCCATAGCTTTCATCAGATCCTTTAAGTAATTAAATAGGAAAGCAGGGACCGTTGTAAGTCCCGGAAGTGGGGGGTATCCATAGACATTGAGGGAGCATAAGGGCCAACTCAGAAGATTCTGTTTTGAATGAGATGGGAGGCCTAGTGGCAGAACTCTTCCATCACCACAGCACGGGCCGTTCTTACTAAATGCTATTCTTGCTAAATGTGAGAACATAGCCCGGTATTTTGCAGACCAGCTGTAACTAGGATAAGCAACTGCAAAGAAGAAGTCAACATGTAAATGACCAAATAGTGCATATGAGCAATGGCTAAGCCTCCCTTCAGGGAGGCAGCGCTTTGGATATGAATCTCCTGTCTCCTTTACTTGCTGCAAGTAAATCAACTCCCTGTGGGGTGGGGCAGGGGGGGAATCCTAGTGAGTGTGGAGTCAGAGCCAGGGAAGTTGGGAAGCCAAGGTGAGGCCCAGCTCATGGTCCATCTCTGGACACAATAGGGCCTGGACTTCTCAAGGCCCCCAAATTCCGATCTCAATGGCCAGGACATTGCTATACATTGCACCTTTTTATTCCCTGTTTTTCTGGCCTCAACACTAAATACCTCCCTTTGAATGGCTTCTCTTCCTTTAATAAATGTTTATTTTATTCCAACTACACGTTCATTATAGAAAACTTCTAACACACACTAAAGAAAAATATTCTAAATCATCCACAGTCCTACCACCGAGATAACCACAGTCAATATTTTGGAATACAAAC